>NC_082644.1:74575126-75899710 GCF_028023285.1 Balaenoptera ricei
ATACAAAATGAGAGTTGAAAGCCATTGTTCTAAGTTAATCTAGAAACTGCCATATTCTAGTAACCAGACTGTGTGTTGGGATTCTTCTCCCTAGTGATCAACCCTAGACTGATGTTTGTTAGTTCAGGTACATTGGGAGTTTGAGAAAGGCCATGCGTCTGCTGGTTGAGGTCCTGAATTCTGCAGTCAGATCATTCCTGGTTTGAATACTGTCATCAGACTTGGGCAAGTCATTAAATTCTTAAGCCTTTGTTTCTTTATACAGAATATAAGTATACCACCAGTATATACATTGTTCATCAGCTTATCACTGCACCAGATACATAGTAACTGATCAGTATATACCAACTATGATTATTAATAATTAAATGATTAGCCTAGTCTTTTCATCTACTTTTTTTTTAAAGCAAATCAAATTTCTCGCTCTCTTTTAAAGATTTAAATGAGAAGAACTGATTGTGCTTAGGTTGCTACCCATATAATCCCATATGATGCTATAAATGCTTTTCAAGTTATGAGAAAGACAAAAATGTACTTATATTTCTAAATTACTCATGACCGTACTTAGGAAAACTTGCTATAATAAGCATTCTTCAGGATTCTTAAGAGACTTGTAGACTTATTCTTAATATAGGATCAGGAAAATTTCACCCTGTTAAAAATTTGCAAACCCTTATGAAAGAATGCTAGATGTCACTTGTGAAAGCATTCCAAATTGCTTTGGAAAGAAAAATGATCACAACTTGATGTCATAATAAGCATCTTCATGACAGTCATTCTCTAAGACCAAATCACTTGAAAGTGCTCTAGGTCATAACCCTTGTTACAAAGGGGCTTCCATGAAAATTGTGTCCAAGAATGTCAAAGTCCAGTATAATTTCCATAAAGGATATTTGATCAAATATTTAAATGTTTGACTTCTGCCTGCTTCCCACACACATGGATGAGTGAGGGCTTCCCTGACTGCAATAATCCACATTGGACACACACTTTCTTAGACTCCAGATTTATTTTCCAAATATTAATAGAAGATGAATAATAGTACATTATAAACAAAAAGCATAACACCTACACAATGTTGAGGGAACATTTTGGTTTGCTGAGCTAACAAATGTTACAGTTCTGAAGGCAAAGAATATTTTGCCTAAACAAATAGCAAAGTATCACAACTTAAAAATATCAGAAGCAAATTACCATAAATTTGTCTATAATGCTATCTAAACATCTTTAAAAGTATTACTTTTTATTTCAAAAAGTTTTAAAAGCTATAGCTATTAATTTCAAAAAATGTTAGTTTCTACTACCTACAGTATCCTACAGTATCATTTGCCCAACTCTTGCCTCTTTCATAGTCAGAGCAAGATAAAATTAAACCAAGGGCACCCTCTAAGGAATCTTATTACACTACAAAGATAATATCAATTAAAATCTATAAGTCAAAGAAAAGCCATTCTGATTTTCCATTAATACATTTTTTCAGAAACTTAAAACTCTAATCAAAGTTCAGTAATTAGCCAAGCTATTAGCTTACAAATGCTTTGCTACATCATTATTGTTTTTAAGTGTGACCAGGACACAAGAACTACAGATCTGTGATGGCCTAATATTTAAGCGACAATATTTGAGGGTAGATAGCAAGTAATAAAGGAACTGGGTTAAAGATATGCTATTTTTAGTTATTCTTTCATGGATAGGAGGAATCAAGTAGTTTAGTAAGAGAAGACCTAAGCTGAAGAGCACACAGATTGTTGAAACTGAAATAATTAAATTATTTCAAAAACTATGAGGACAGATTGTCAAAAAAATTTTACATTTGGTACCACAGAACATTTGACTGGGTTAAATGAGGTTAACACAACTTGCCATGCAAGACTGGCCGTGAACTTTTCTAATTGAAACCTATTATAATATTACACAGGGAGCGACATTACATGCAATCTTAAAGTTGTGACATAGCTTGGACTATTAATTCTTGATATAAAAATATGCTCTGCCAACCACACAAAGAAAAGGTCTTACTATATTCAACTAGCAAAAACAGAAAGCTTACTTAGTCCAAAATATGCCCTTATTCAATTCTGCCAACAACTCTGCAAGGTAGGCGTGAATCTTCACTTTATAGATCAGGAAATGAAAGCTCAAAACTGTACAGTAACTTGACCAAAGTCATACCATTCATAGAGGGAAAGTAGCATTTGAATCCAGGACTTTTAAATGCCTACTACCTAAATTAGTCTAGGACACCGCATCGGGCAGAGATAAACACCCAGTAGCTACTACCCTGTTAACAATTTATTCCTTCTCTGGACTCTAGCTACACATGGTTCAAAGGGAATTACAAGGAAGATGACAATTCAATCATGTGGAAATTACAAAGGATTTGGGGTCAGAGCAATATGAACTAATATTATAGCACCACAACAAATAGACTGTGTAACTTGGGCAAAATTAGTTTACCTCTGTAAGCTTCAGGTAACTCTCTTGAAAATTTGACTAAAAATCTCTGTCTTATAGAGTCATTGTAAGGATAGGAAATAAAGTATAGTGCAAACAGTAGTGAACACAATGGGCCAGAGAGGGCCATTAACACAAAAACTATGTTTTTGTACATCCTTGCTGTAGATAGAGTCATGTGAAAAAATAAGGCTTGGCTACATCATCTATGTTAATTAAAGAGAAAACCCAAATGTCATTATGTTGAATAAAACATATCAAGCATGCATACTTCAATATCTGGCCAAAAAAAACACATATACGTTTTTTAAAAAGTCCTAATGAACCTAAAACCTACAAACATATTTTCTCTCCATCTTTCGTTTTTAAGAAACTTATTAACAGAATTTTTTTTTTTTTTTTTTTTTTTTGTCTGAGCTGCTTGGCACGCGGGATCTTAGTTCCCCAACCAAGGATGGAACCCGCGCTCCCTGCAGTGGAAACGCGGAGTCTTAACCACTAGACCGCCAGGGAAGTCCCAAGAAGCTTATTTCATAGCTACCGTCTTTCTTTCTAAAAATTCCCTTTGAATATTCTGGAAGTCAAAACCTTTCCAGTGAAAAATAACTCCTACCTATTATATCGAAGGCAACACGCGAGCGCCTTAGAATCCGGTATTTTTTCCATAAGCTTCTTTGCCGTAAATGTTTGCCGCAAGCATTTTGCCGCAAAACTAATTGGCCGTAAGGCAATTTTGCCGTGAAAGATACAATTGGTTGATAGTTTTTGGTTCAACAGTTTGGTTTCAACTGCTTGAAATACATTAGCATTTCTTCCAGTTAGCGACGTTACTGATGGCTTTGTCCAGCTGACAGATGAGGATGATTTGCCTCAAGAGTTGGTTTCTTATTTTGAAACACACTACATTGGAAGAGAAAGAGGCCAGGGCCTCCAAGGTGCAGACTTGAATGCACATTCCCACAGGACTTTGGAATGTCTGTCAACGGACATGTGACAATATGCCAATAACAAACAACAGTGTAGAAGGCTTTCACATGAAATACAAAGCTCACATACGAACATACATCCTAGTATTTGGAAACTGATACCTCTCTTAATGAAAGAATTTTCGCAAAAAAGAAAAAGTGTGATGCCAAATAAGGACATGAATCAACAAGCAAAAAAAAAAAAAAGGAAGAAAATACTAGGAGAAAATACTTGGAAGACAAGTGCTTAGGTACAACCCACAAAATAAAATCAGTTATTTATGCAGAACTGCCATGAATCAACACATTTTAAATGTAATCAAATATTTTGTATTTCACAATAGTTTTCTAATTTTGTTATTCATTTCTCATATTTCATTATGTCCTTTTAAATGTCCCTCTTTTATTTTTTGTTACTGTATCTTTTATGGAAAAACTGCCTTACAGCCAGTTAGTTATGTGGTGAAAATGATTGCAGCAAAGATGCTTGCAGTGAAAGTACTTAGAACCATGTCAATCATGGGGGACATGTAACAATCTGAAGTACTGCTTCCTTACTATTTGAAGTCTAGCAAAATCATCTCCCTTCCAGAGATCTGTATGGTTGAGTCAAAAAATGTGAAATAAAATAGACTATGTTGATTCCATACACTGTGCTATGAATAGATGAATCACTACATCCCTTCCAGGTAACACTGCCTCCATGTTTTCTTTGAGATTCTAAAACTGTGGAACTGTTAAGAGTGTTCAGGGAAAATATTGGCAGAGGAAGCAAGAAAGGTCCTAAACCTTCGATTAGACCCTATAGGACACATCCCCACCTGCATCACACACCACTTTACCTGACTGTGTCTTCTACTTCTCTCCTCTGCACTCAGCTCCAGTTATACTGGTGTCCAAGTCATTCCTTGAACAAACCAAGCACACTTTGGCCTCATTGCTCTCTTCCTGGAGCATTCTCCCCTAAGATATCTGAATGTTTCTCTCCCTAATCCCTTTCCAGGCTTTGCTCAAAGGTCACTTTCTCAATGAATTATGTTTGGACCACCCTATTTAAAATGTTAACTTGCATCCTATAAGGCACTACAATCCCCCTTACCCTGCTTTATTTTTTCTTTTATTTTTAATAATCACATTATCACTTATAAAATCCTTTAAAACTTTCCTATTATGATTATGGCTTATCATTTCTCTCTCTCCACTTGCACATAGTACGTGCTCAAGGTTTGTTGAATGTGGAATACAGAGCACGTTCTGCCACATAGGGCATTTCCTTACCGTGCATCATGCCACCTCTGTGCCAACCCAAGGAGACGATTCATCATTCTCCTTGCTCTCCCTAACTTCCATGTTTTCCCTCTGAACATATTTTAACTACAGTGGTCTCTGTACTTCACTTCCACTTGTCAGAATCCAACTGTCTTCAAAGCCTGCTCAAAAGTTCCACCTCCTCCGTGAAGCCTTCCCAGATTCCACTAGGGAGGATCAAATCCTCTTTTCTTCTTTCCCATTATAACTGGACCTTAGTTATAGCGTTCACCTTATTTGTGCATCTCTTTTTCAAGCTGTTCAAGAAGCTCTAGTCTTCTAAAAATTGTCTATATATTCCTCTTAGAGCCTAGCATAGTGCCTGACCCTTTATAGTCACTCAACTATATGTATGAGAGTGAATTGGCCATAACTTTCTGGTTTTGTTTTTTTACTAGACAAAATATTAGACATAAGTAAGCCTTATACTTTGTAGAGAAAGGTACTTAACTACTGCCAACTCAGTGCAAATAGATTCAGTCTGCTAAAATATGAGATTTCCAACTTAGTGGCATTTTACTGAGCAAAGAGGCAACACAAGGAACTCAGTATTTCCCCCTTGATGCTTATGCAAAATTATATTTATCTTCCCCATAAAATAAATGGAAATTTTACTTTCTGGCTTGGTAGTCTCAGTTTTACAAATATCCTTCGATTTAGTTATCATGAGTTTTAATGCTTTCTTAGGAAGAAATCCCAACTGCTTTCATGGAATCCAAGTCCTTCTCCATCTCTTGGTTACCTCTGGTTTCGCCTCATCTTCTACCATGTCCTAACACAACATCCTTCACTCCAGCCATAATCAAACCTGATTTCAGAGCTAATCTGAGTTCCATGGACCCAGGAGGGTCAATGAAATCCTTTTAGAGCTCTATGACCCCCTGAACTTTTAACATTTGTGAGTATATGAGTATGTGCATTTTCCTTGAGAGAGGACTACATCAGATTCTCAAGGGGCCCACAGTTCCAAGGAGATGAAGAAACACTCACTCTACTTCCTGTTCCCTGCTGTATTATACCCTTAAATAAACCCTTGGCTTTTCAGAGAATATATTAGGGGCTTTGGTGGGTTGAAAATCCTCTAAATGTGGTAAAACTGAAAGGAAGAAGAGTTTCAAGGACGTAGACTCAAGAAACAGTCACTGAGAACTTGCTGAGTACCTGGTACCATGCTAAGGAGAAGGTGAATAGGGGAGTCTCTGATTACTCAGCCTCTAGGGGAAAGGGAGACTGTTTTAGGAAAAAGCCTTAGACTTTAAGAAAGATACTATATTCCAGGAAAATGATTCCAAAAGGACATTCTTAGTAATTTAATATGTTGCACAGAGATGAGTGAAATACCTAAAAGTTTGCTATATTCACGTTACTGAGTATATGCAGATGTCAGAAGATCTTTTAAAACAATGTTATTAAAAGGAAGTAGCTGCATTGGGGGTAAGAGCAAGATTAGTTCATAATAAAATATAATACTTCTGACTTTCTCATAACCTACAGGTCCCTTATCTACTGTATAATAATAATTGACAGTCATAACAATGAATAAAGGACAGAAAAACAATGTAGACTGAATCATTTGGACTACAATATTTTGTAGCATGCATTTTATTATATTCTTATTCAATAGAATGGGCATACTTTACATGGCATAACTAGCTTTACACAATACTAACTGAAATATGTAATTAGCAAGAATGCAACTGCCCTCCAAACATGCAAAAGAGTATTTTAAAATAGAAATAACATTACGTAAATGAAATTGTTCAGAGGAATCGTCTGTATTTTTAAATAAGAAAACTTCTTCTGTTTTAATTTTCTTATATTTCACCCATTCATTAATATATTAATCATTTAATAAACAATTATTGATTAGCTCCTATGTACTGAGCTAGGTTTGGGGGAGATAAAGTAAATAGGTTTGGACTTAGTGTAAGAGACAGAAAAGTAAACAGACTATTCCAGAAGGGTATGATAAGCATTAGGGCAGAGATATGTGTGTATTCGAGGCTGTAGGAACACAAAGGAAGAGCATCTATGTTAAGCTGAGGGGTCAGAGAAGGTTTCCTTGGGGAGGTGATGCTTCACATGGGTCTTACAAACAGGTGCGAAACATTAGGGTACATGGCACATTTAGGAAATGCCATGTTTGCTATTGCTGGAGTGATGAATACATGTTAGAAGGCAAAAGAATAAATGATAGAGAGCTAAACAGAGGCTAGGTTACAAGGTTTCATGTTACATGTTACCAGGTTACATGTTCATGCTAATGAGATAACTCTTTGTTCTAAAGGGAATGGACATCAATGACAAGGTTTACCCAGAGAAGTGATATGATCAGAACAGCACCTCAGAAGCTCCCTCCAAGGCCACAGTATGAAGGACAGATTGGAGGGAGATAAGACTGGAAAGAAAATAATTATTCAGAAACAGCTGTAATGATTTGGGAGAGAAAAGATGCAGCTCTGCACTAAGGCAGGAGCGATGGTGATGAAAAAGAAAGACAGAGGGGGAAAAGGAGAGGGAGAAGCAAAGAGGGAGAGAGTGGTTGATGCTGACTTAGAAGGTGGAAATGGTAGGATCTGGTGACTGAATGGGATGACAGAGAAGGCTAGGTGGAGTGGGTAAACAGTGGTGCCATTTACCAGATGGGCAATGTCAAAGAGGAAAATTTGGAGAAGGATGATGATGAGTTTGAAGTGCTTGTGAAACAACCAAATTGAAACGAGTAAACAGTTGTTATGTGTCTAGAGACCAGTAGAGAGGCCAAAACAAGAGATAGAAATTTGGGGATTTTAAGTAGAGATGCATCAGTTGAAGTCATGGGCATGGATAAGCATGTTTAAGAATGTAAGGTAGGGACTTCCCTAGTGGTCCAGTGGTTAAGACTCTGTGCTCCCAATGCAGAGGGCCCGGGTTTGATCCCTGGTCAGGGAACTAGATCCCACATGCCGCAACTAAGAGCCCGCATGCCGCAATTAAAGATCCCACATGCTGCAACTAAAAAAAAGATGCCACATGCTGCAACTAAAAAGATCTCACACGCCACAACAAAGATCTTGCAAGCGGCAACAAAGATCCTGCGTGCCACAACTGAGGCCCAGTGCAGCCGGATAAGTTAAGTAAGTAAGTAAGTAAGTAAATAAATAAATATTAAAAAAAAAAAAGAATGTAAGGTAAGGTAACTAGAGGGTCAGAGCCTGAGTCCTGAAGAAACACATTATTAAAGGGAGTGGGTGGCTAAAGACAGATTTGTAAAGATGACAGAAATAAGTTTATTTAAAAAATAAATTTTTATTTATTAATAAAAGAGAAACCACAAATCCTGGAAAGAAGGAGTCTGGAAACAAAAGAAAAAGATTTTAAGTAGCAGAGAATGGTCAACATTGCAAAAATCAATAGGATTATCAGGAAATATAATGACAAAATTGTAGCTACTGGATTTGGCCATATGGAGGTCAATGGTCTCTGTGACCAGAGGAATCTCACCAGAGAATCCAAAATCCAGCACTAGGCTAACCATAACCGTAACTCTAACCCTAATCCTAACCCTATCAGTGTGTATCTACAATATAATATACATATTAAAAAGTCCAGGTTTATACTGTGAGCAAGACAGGTGCACAGACCACAAGTGATCATAGGAACTCTGAAAACAGGAGAGCCAGATGGCCCCAGAGCTTTCTGCTTCTGCCACTCCCAACAGACCTGCTCAGAGACTAGCTGAACTAAGGTTCAAAACAGTCAGGGTTCTTTCCATCAAGTCACAGAGGCCAACCAGCTTAAGCACAAAGCATGCTGGGATAGGTCATGGTATCAAAGCACAAGCTGAACAACCAGAAAGGCAGGAACCAGGGCAGCCTCAGGGCCAATATCCCAAAAGACAATTCACCATTTTACCAGCTGACTGAATGGCCACTTCATTTAAGGCTGGACTGCTGAAAGTCAATCCACCAAGTAACAAGTTCACTGAATCTACTTGTTTCTTTTTTCTCTTTTAAATTGGAGTGTAGTTGCTTTACGATGTTGTGTTAGTTTCTGCTGTACAATGAAGTGAATCAGCTATATGTATACATATATCCCCTCCCTCTTGGACCTCCCTCCCACGCCACCCTGCCATCCCACCCATCTAGGTCACCACAGAGCACCAAGCAGAGCTCCCTGCGCTATACAGCAGGTTCCCACCAGCTATCCGTTTTACACGTGGCAGTGAACATACGTCAATCCCAATCTCCCTATTCATTCCCCCCTCCCCTCCCCCACGTCCACACATCCATTCTCTACATCTGCATTCTCTATTCCTTCCCTGCAAATAGGTTCATCTGCCATTTTTCTAGATTCCACATATAGGAGTTAATATACGATATTTGTGTGGTACATATATACAATGGAATATTACTCAGCCATAAAAAAGGAACAAAATTGGGTCATTTGTAGAGACGTGGATGGACCTAGAGTCTTTCATACAGAGTGAAGTAAGTCAGAAAGGGAAATACCTGCTTCTTTTAACAATTGGAAATGGTTTACAGAAATGTGTGTTGGATGGGGTAGAGATAAGAGCTTGTGAAAAATGTATGCCATGTTTTAGCTGACCAGTTTTCTTTTTTTTTTTTCTCCATTAGAGCACTGTCAAGAGAGCCGAATTTGCCCCAGATACCCATTGTCAGAACTGCAGGGAGCTGGCCAGAGAAGGGGCAGAGGGCAAAGAACGCACAGCAGGAAGAGAGCAGAGAGGAGGCTCGGTGCGCCTCACAGCTGGTGCAGTGGACAGACTGAGGGGAAAATGAGCGGGTGGAGAACGAGGGGCAGAGCTCGAGACAGAGGACGAGAGGGAAGGGAAGTATGAGAGATACGGTCTGAAAAGCATCTGTTTAAATCTGGGAGAAGATCATCAGTGATTTTAAGGAGGTGCAAGGTGAGAACAATGGACTTCATCGTTCTGAACTCTGATTTTTATTTTCTTATCTACAAAGAGATACCAGATAGTGTCTGAGACTAGATAACCAATATGGTTTGAACTTTTTAAACTTACCTTTAAAAACATATCTAATATATTCAGGGACAGTCACTCATTAAGTAACTGTTTTGACTCATCTTTAGGAGGAATTGTTTTAATGTTCTCAATTCTTTCGGGACAAATTTTTGGCTTACATTTAATCTGTAAAGTTTCATATTCACTGAGTTCAACAATAATTTATGAAGTTGCATGCATAAATAATAATAATCTGATTTTTCTCTTAAGTAAAATAATTCACTTAAATTAAAATTTAATATGTTCCTTCACATACTAAATCAGACTGAGCAAATTATCCCTGTTTCTAATTAACTTTACCAACACCTGTTCACAGTAAGGCCCTATGCTTGTGACGAGGACAATCAATATTGATAAACCTCAGAGCCAGGCTGCCTGGGTTCCAACCCCAGCTTCATCGCTTATCAGCTGTGTGACTTTCAGCAAGTTACTTAACCACTCCATAACCTATTTTCACGAGCTAAATTGCAGCAATAACAATACCCACCTCGTAGGGTTTGTGAGGATTAAATGCATAAATATATATAAATCTTTTAGAACAGTGCCTGACCTAAAAAGCACCATTTACTATTTTTACTATTATTATTACCATTTTGATATCAATTTTACTGTTAAAGTAGTAGTTAGAAGGATGAAAAAGCTGCAATATATGGTTTCTGTCTCAAAGTAGCTTAAAATCCATGGAAGAGAGAGGCTGTCACACACACACACACCCCCAACAGCATGTAGAGAGGGACCTTTTACATAACAGGGAGGGCGCAATATTGTACTAACAACAAGCCCCCCAGATATGTTCCTCTTCTCAGAGAGGCAGAAGCAGCTACCACCCCCGTTCACTAACTTTTTCTCTGTCCTCTATTCCCCCAAGTGCGCAGATGAACGATCCTGAGGGTCAGCCTTAGACTTAATGGCTATGCACTCTTTGTGGTGAGAGGTTACTCATCCCTGTCCCAACCATAAAAGAAAGCAAGAATAATTTTTTGCTAAAGCCAAGCATGTCAGGGGAGGAGGAGACTCATGTACAGCAGTGGGTGAGGAAACCTGGCTGGCTGATTCCTGAGCTGGAGTTGAGAACAGTGAGAAAGTTCTCAGGTGAGGTTAACATCCACCCCCTGAAATGTAGGATAATAATAAATATAGAACCTGGTGCCCATTTCTGGGCTAGGGTTGTCTGAAAGCAGAAAGGTCTTCAGAGTAGTCTATTGTCAGCAAGTCTTAAAAGGACTAATGTCCATTACACTTGTGAAGAAAAATGGTGGGGCAGCCCCTTCTAAGTTCCCAGAGGCCATCAGAGGGGACAGAAGAAGCCTCCTATGACTCCTGTGGCCCCATATGAAGGAGCAAGGAAGACAGAGGAAGGGCAGAGACAGATGAGGAAGTACCAGAAGGAACTGGGAACATGGCCTTCTGGAAGGACTCACGGGAAACTAGCTGTCTTTCTCTGCAGGAGTTGTCAGCAATAGAGGTCATCAAAAGGAGGATGAACAAAGCCCTCACTCCCCCACCCCCACCCAAATGTAACATCTACACGAAGACCATTCTCTGAGTAGATCACAGATGGAATCAGAGCAGCTTAGTTACAGACAAGCTCTGCTTCCACTATTCCTCTCTCTCCCTATTTCAAGAGACTGGACCTTGAAAAGGAAGAGGTAATGAAGGTCTAAAATGCAGACCCTCCTACTCTCCAAAGTCCAAGTAGCCAAGATCACAATCTACAGCTGGGGGGAGGGAAGAAAACAATGAAATCAGATATGATATCGGAAGTTAAACAGGATTAGACTAATTATAATAAACCAAAGTGACCAGAAATTTACGGTGACTGGCCAAAATGGACTGGAAGGAAACAAGAAATTCAACAAACACAGTAGGTTGACAGCTGTGTCTAAAGAAATAAAAATATAATGTTTCCATGTTAGTATATTCTTTTTCTTAAAATTTATTATTTATTTTTGGCTGCATTGGGTCTTCGTTGCTGAGCGCGGGTTTTCTCTAGTTGCCCTGAGCGGGGACTACTCTTCCTTGTGGTGCATGGGCTTCTCATTGTCGTGGCTTCTCTTGTTGCGGAGCAATGGCTCTAAGCGTGCAGGCTTCAGTAGTTGTGGTGCACAGGCTTATTTGCTCTGTGGCATGTAGGATCTTCCCCGGCCAGGGCTTGAACCCGTGTCCCCTGCATTGGCAGGCGGATTCTTAACCACTGCACCACCAGGGAAGCCCTGTATATTCTTTAAAACAGTATTTTGGGGCTTCCCTGGTGGCGCAGTGGTTAAGAATCCGCCTGCCAATGCAGGGGACACACGGGTTCGAGCCCTGGTCTGGGAAGATCCCACATCCCGCGGAGCGGCTAGGCCCGTGAGCCACAACTACTGAGCCTGCGCGTCTGGAGCCTGTGCTCCGCAACGGGAGAGGCCGCAACAGTGAGAGGCCCGCGCACCGCGATGAAGAGTGGCCCCCGCTCGCCGCAAGCGGAGAAAGCCCTCGCACAGAAACGAAGACCCAACACAGCTGTAAATAAATAAATAAATAAATTAAAAAAAAAAAAAAAAGTATTTTGAAGAGAAGAATTAAAAGGACTCATGGACCATCAATATATAGGCGCAAAAGTGAAACTTAAATATATCTTTCATCATAAAAAGGTAAATTTAGCCATACTATCAAGCATAAAATATTTGGAAATTGACTATTTAAGACAGCAACAATGTAAAATAATGTGTTGCACAGATTGAAAGTTCATACAAATGACTGGAATCATACACTGATTAATTTAAATTGTTTAAAGGAATTATGGTGAATAACATGGAAATACCCTAGGTACTGTCCACATCACTTTAATCTCTTCTCATCATCTTGTTTAAGAAAACTGAGGTAAATTGCAGAAGGGATTCAAGAACTCCATTGAATATTCCAATATTATACCAAGTAAGTATCAGTGCAGATGGTCTCTAAAATATAGTTGGTCCACATTTTTTCTTTAAATGTTTTATGCTGTTTCAATGATTTTCTTCAAGTTTCCCCTTTATATCAGAGAGATCATCATTTTACTCTCTTATGCCAAACTATATTTCTCAACCAATACATATGTACTAGGCTCTCTCAAATATCTGGCACCACAAGGAAAAAAAAAATCTAAAATAAAAAGAAAAGCAAAACTAAAATTTATTTATTACAGCCATTATTTCAAAACTTTGAGTCAAATGAAAGACATTATTTGGGCTAGTCAGTGGTTGTTATAAAGCCACTGACCAAAAGGCAGTAGAACAATATCCAGATAATTCTGAAAAAAGACGTATTCATTTCAGTCTGACCTACCTGGATGATTTCCTCATTTATTTATTATACCTCCCTCAACATGTTTTTCCTCAAGAACACTAAGTACGGTATAAAAATGTTACCTTTTATTTAAAATTCATTGTTATTTTTCTCTGCTATCCCCATATTTTATTCTAGAACACAAGAGTGAACTTACCAGAATAATACCTCCTTTGTCCATAAAACCAATGAAAGAACCAATTACTTCCTGCCCCCCTGCCAAAAAAATAAAACAAACAAAAAACAAAAAACATACACACACTTCTTTCTCTCATGACACATTTCATTTTGGATTATTTATAGATGTCACTTTTCCATGTAGTCATAATACATTCCTAAATTCAATAGTCTTCTATTCCATGCAGAAGTTAATTTTGAACCTAATTAGCAGTTTTCAGAATTCTGAGAACTATACGCTCATGGTTGAGGTTTCAATTAAAACTCCTTAGTAACTTCACCCCTTGCACAAGTTGAGTAAGAGTTTTTTGGTTTTGTTTTTTTAATGTTTTCCCTGCTGAGTTATGAGATATTTACCAAAACTTTCCCAATAAGCTAATTATGGAGGGAATCATGACAGCATAATTTTTTTAAAACTCTAACAACATTCTAGCTTCACTCTGCAGAAGAAAAAATTGAGAAATTAGAAGGGGTAAGTGGAAGGCAGGATGTGGGAGAATGGAGGAAATAAAACAATACTTTTTATTAGGTACACGGTTATCGCACCAACAGCTGCATAATACCATGACAAATAGACTGCTATGGAATTGTTTTTGTTGAATCTGAAAATAAGTGCACTACGACATACCTCATTTAGAGGAAAAAATATTGTTATCATCTTACGGAGAATACAAAAATAGATTGCCGAAAATGGTATTTTAATGGGCAAAGCAAACCAAATTAACACCCATCATTGTATACTATTTATTGGTGTTGTTTGTATGGCTTTGAAGCCACCAAGACACTTCTGCTTCCAAATGGCATACAGACTACAATGACTCTGAAAATAAAACTTATGTGCTGTCTTCCCTGTGGTCTAGTTTTCACTCATTTGGATTTCTAAGTATCCAGAGGGTAAATTAAGACAGATCCTACGCTGTCTGTCCTCTCCCAATCCAGGCCCCATATTCCACTTGTGTGGAGAGGATGAGACAGCAGTGGGTATTACACGGTGATCTAGAGTGGCAAGAGTTTAAGTCAGAGCCTTGCTTCACTGTTGTTTGCCACTTCAACATCTCCAACACCTTCCTTTAACCCTGACCTTCCTTCTACATGGATTCTCCTATGCCATTGGCAATGAGTTACTTCCTGGAATGTTGTTATTATTTTAATAATATCATTCTTTTTATTTTTCAAGGGTCACAGAATATGTGTACAAGAACAAGAAAGTAACTTAAATGAGTGAAGATGCCTGGTTAAAGTTCCACAAACACATTTTTTTTTTTTTTGCATTTGATATATAAAAATATGTGTCACTGGCACAAGGAAATAAGCTACTTCCACTTTTTGCATGAAATAAACTGCCCTCTCCAGTCATTTTTCATTTTCCTATAATTGACAAAACCAGGGATACAAGGAAGTATCTCTCCACAATAAGAGAATACAGTGGAAGAGCAGAGATGCATTAGACCTCCACATTAGGGAGACAATAAGGAGTGGTGATGACTGTGGTCTATAGGGAGTGGATATCTGTATAAATGAAGTAATTGCTACTAAGCCCCACTGATTTTTACCATGTTGTAAAGTGGATCATCTGTTGGATTTCAAAACAAGTTTTAAAGAAAACTTGTAAAGCTGAATTCTTACGTGGAATCTTCCAAATTCATTTGTTAAATAAAAAATAATTTTTCCAAGTAGTATGCTTTCTAAATAAAGCACATCTGCAGGTCGAAGTCCCCAGTTTGCAAGGCTTGCTCTTCATGTTCACCAATGGCTGGAAACAGGACCCCCCAGATCTCTTCTATGTAAGAGAAAATTGGAAATGCAGACTTGAAAGGAGAGAGTATGTAGGTGAATGTTGTTTATATGCAATAGACAAATGATGTGCAGAATGAGGCCACACATACAGATCAAGGGTGGATTAGGAAAGTCACCTAAAACCTATTTCTAAAAATAAAAAAATATTTTTAACCTATTTAAGAGGCATGCACCCTAATCAGTTATTCTCTTAGACAAACAGATTTGATATCTAATTGATATTACTAAACCTATGGATTTTTCTTCTCTGCCTTCCTCCCAACAGGGGAGGAAGGCAGAGAAGAAAAATATACAGCGATATAAAAATCTAATTTCAACCTTTATTGCTGAATTTCTAATTTTTGGTGGCAAGTGTGGAGGAGGATGGGAGAGATGCACAACAGAAGTAAGAGGGGGAAAGACCTGGAGGAGAAACTGGAGTTGGTAGAGTTTAGAAAAGATTCTCCAGTACTTGTTCCATAAAGTTAATGAGTCAGGGGAATAAGGTGATAATGGCCAATGACCAGGATTACAGCAAGTAGAGAAAGGGATGGGGAATAGATAGGGTCAGAAGGGTACAAGGCTCTTAGAAAATGGAAACCCCGGTATTTTGGATCAGGAGTCAGAATTGGGGAGAAAGTCTGGACTGCTACACCTATAAGTCAGGATATGTAACAACAGTGTGAGTTAAGCATAGGTCTTTAGAGACATCATTAAGGTATGAATTTTACAAAGAGGTTCCATTCAACTTCTTTCTTTCCTTTTCACTAATAAAATAAACCTTTACTCTGTAATTACTATGGGTGGAGAATTAAGTTACAGTTTCTGTCTCTAAAATACAGTGTGTTAGGGGACAGAATCATAAATAGAAAGGAAGAATAATATAATAGTTGAGGCATAGGGTACTATGGGAGAAGCACCCAAGGCTGCTGTGTACTGCCGCTCAGGCTGTGAGCTGCGTAAATCCAGGCGGTGTCACTCACATAGACTGGAAGTAAATGGCGTCCCCTGGAACTGCATAACGTGGCAGCTTCTAACATCAAAATGAGAATAGTTTGGCATCATAGAAGGCTTTTTGGAGGAAGTTGCTTCTGGAGTGAGTCTTAAAAGTATCAAAAGAATTTAGCTACACAGATACTTGTTGGGAGAGAGAGGGAGGGGAACAGGGATGACCTCATTCCTGTGAGATGAATGTGTAAAAAAAAAAATAGACTACAAGTCCTTAAGAGTTTCATCATTGTTATGCTTAAAGGACATTTGCCACCAAATAATAAGTCATATCTTTAGCTGTGAGGTCTCAGAGAGGAACAATCAAAGCTTTCTCATTGTAGCCCAGATTTACTGAATGTGTTGTACGTAAAAGAACTCCCCAAACAGAATAGCTAAGTAGGTTCTTCTCATTGAACTAAAACGGATTGAATCAGGGTGCAGCATAAGAAACACAAAAATTAAAGATGGTGTAAAGTTTCTCAAGGACATCATACATGGAAAACAGAGGTATCCAAAGGGCAAAGGCATTTACAAAATATTAATACATGACAAAGCAGAAAGTCACATAGATGTGGGAAGGAAGGAACAGCTGGTAGACATGGTTTTTCTGCAAACCATGTCTTCTTCGTCTGAACACCTTTTGACTGGACCATCCACTTGTCAACGATACCCAATTGCCTTTATAATTGTTGTTCTCTCTTCATAACTAGACTTGTAAGTGCCTTGTCTCATAACTGCATTTTCCATAGTGCCTCGAGCATCAACCCGTGCCATGAATATATGCTGATGATGAATATGAGTAGAAAACAATGGCATCACAACTGCTTTCTGCTATGTGAGTTGTAACACCACCCTATGCAGCCACCACCATGCAGTCTTTAGGAGTGCCATCAGTGTGTAGGAGTCTTTGCATTTCCAGAAAGCATCTACTTATACTGAAAAGGATTAGTGATCAAAGTTGACTTCCCTGAACATATTATAGTATAACTGGAGAAAGGCATTGTGTCTTATTCCCTACAGCCCACTTCCTAATTCCTCATTTCACATGTTCCTTTTCCTGCAGTCCCTTCACCCAGCCTCCTACTGGGGTTTCCCACACTGTGGGAATATACCGGGGCAATATATTTATCATTTTTCCCTGATCTTCCTTCTCTGCCCCTAATACTGCTACCACTTTCTTATGCATCACAATTTAACTTTGCCCCAGATTCTTCAAATTTCCATACAAACACTTAGGAACAGTTTAAAAGGACTTTCTTGTTCCAAACACCTATTTTCCTTGGTAGAGTCTTATAAGTAAGTTTTCCTAATTACAGAAAAATAAGGACAGCTAGAGAAACAAAGAATGCAGGAGGTAAACTGTAAATGATGGGGTTCAGGACATACTATCCCAAAATATGTCACCTTTGTATGTTGAATATTGTAAGCTGAAGGAGTTTAAGAAAACAGTAGAAGCAGGAAGGTCACTCTGACCTTCCCCTACAACTTCTCCCCTGAAACAGGTTGTGACTTCAGAACCTCACATGTGAGAGGTATAGATAAGGATGCTCCTCTATACCAGGAAAGGAGCATCCTTATCTCTGGAGACAAAGGATGCCCAGAAGAATCCGAACAAACAGGTCTTGCTAATTTTTCCCCAGATTACTACACTTACCTCATACTCTTTGACCTATCATATCTCTTCACATCTGACCACTCTTCATCAAACCTAGCATAAAAATACTCAGGGCTAATTGTTTCTTTGGGTCTCTATTTCCTTATGAAGGCTCCCATGTCACATAAAACTTACATTAAATAAATGTGCATGCTTTTCTCCTGTTAATCTGTCTTTGCCAGTTTAATATTCAGACCTAGCCAGGAACCCTAAGAGAAAAGAGGAAAACTTTTCTCCCTCCTATGGAACATATATGGAAAGGCAGTATATTTACCTTAGAATCTTACATTTGGTGGTGATGAAAGAAACAAGTTATACTTTGCAAAAATGCTATTCCTTAAAATGTAGTTGGCAAGTATCTCCCTACATTTGGGAGAAGGTAGGTCCATGGCTGTGCACTGATGGAGGTGTCTGGGTTCTTTATGGAAAATT
The DNA here is from genome assembly GCF_028023285.1 of Balaenoptera ricei. Taxonomy (NCBI): domain Eukaryota; kingdom Metazoa; phylum Chordata; class Mammalia; order Artiodactyla; family Balaenopteridae; genus Balaenoptera; species Balaenoptera ricei. The sequence continues at coordinate 74,593,215 of NC_082644.1, forward strand.
CCATGGGGGGCTGAGGGGAGAGACAGATTACTACCTGCCTGTAAACCCGCTTTGGAGACAAGCATGTCACAAATTGTCCAAATTTTTTTTTTCTACCTTCATTCAAGGTAAGAATGATATTGAAATGGCCGGAGGACAGCATGAGTCAACTTTTAATTTGTTTTTAGATGTACTACCTAGGAAGACCAACTTATTCCCTGAAATTACTGTTCTTACTTGTGAGTTTTTACTTGTAAAAATACAATGAATTTGATCATAAATAACTGACATGATCTGGGCATTGCATTACATTATAAATTGCTAAAAATAAAATCATTCTACATTCACTGCACTCCAAGATAAACCAGATCACAATAATCATCTGCAATACAATGTACTTCCTATGAAGGAAAATATTTCATAATCTACAGAAGTAATAACTGAGTCTGCATATGATTATTTCAGCGTCAAGTCAAAAGAGTATGTTTCCGCTAGTATCATATTTCTTCCCTCAAAAATTAAAATAAAATAAATTTGGAAATGAAAAGGCATTTGGAAAAAAATGTCAAAGGGGAAAGGCTTTGGAGAAAGATAACTGATGAACTTTTAGACAAGCTAAATGGAAGCAATCATAGGAAAATTAAGTTGGAATGTCCAGTAGGCCTTTGAAAATAGAGTTATAATTCTAGAGAGAGATTCATGTGGCGACATATCTTGGGGCATCATGAAAATACAGTTGATAGTTGGAACTGGGGAATGCCAAGCAAAGAAGCAGGAGGGAAAAGTATCAAGGATAAACTTTTTAAAAAATATATTTAAAGTCTGAAGGGTAAAAAGGAGCTATCAGGTAACAGGAGGAAAACAGGGTAGGACTATGTATTGGGCAGAATCTGGATAAAGCAAGTTTAGAAGTCAGAGTCCGAGAACATTAAGAGATGCTGCTGATGAAGGTGATGCAGCCATCAGGTGAGGACCACACATTCTAACAGCTCAACAGAAGGGACAAAGCCATGTTTGAGTAATAAGATTAGAGAATGAGGCCAAGAAAAACACATTTGGCTGTTTTGTTTTCAGATACTGAGGGCTAATCTTGCTTAAAAGTAGAAGAGGAGCAGCTGGGGCTACTGGAATTGAATGAGAGACGGAGAGCCTTGAAGCAGTCATAAAGAGAATGGCAGGTGGGCCAAATACCATGGGGGCAGGGAGTTTAGGGAGAAGATGACTGGGAGGAAGGAAGCAACCGATGGAGGTAAACATGACCGAAGATGCAGAGCAGCTCCTGCCAGACTGTAATGATCTTAGCCATGAATTTGGAAGTGAGGGAAGGCAGGATTTGGATTCAAAGAAGAGAAAAAAGGTCACAAGTAGCCTCTGGGAGAGTAAGGTTAGGATAGCACAGAAGAGAAGTGAATGGCTTGCGGAGCTGCAATGATAGCCAAACTGCATTTGTGTGAACCTGGAATAGGCTCGGCCTGTATAATTCTATGCTTCTCTCCCATCAAGCCTGGCAGTTGAGGAGCAGAAGAGCAGAGGACATAAGCTGAAACAGTTGCAAGCGTTACCAGTGCATTTGGGAAACAATGAGGCAGACCAAGGGAAATGTGGGTAGAAAAAATAAATCTCTAATATAATGAAGACTAGAGGTAAAAGGGAGGGAGGAGTGTGATGAGCTGGCAGGCAGCCAGTGATGTAGATGTGACAGGCAGGCTGGTCTCAGTGGTGGTAGGGCGTGAGGATGGTATAACAGGGCAAGAAAGAGGACCAAGAAGAGATCTCTGAAGCAAAGCAATACTCATTGTACTTAGTGTCTGGGCTGCTGCTAAGTAGCTGTGCTATCAAAGAAGGCATAAAGCCAGGTGATGGAGGAATCAAATGGCTTTTAACATAGAAATTGAAATCATCAAAAGGTAAAGGACACGGATAGGAGAGGCATTAAAAATCTAAGCCATGAGGAGAAATACTGGAAGGTATGAAAAGCAATCAGCACGCTGAACACCCAAGTTTTCACAAACATAGACAGGATTCAGTGTCATTCATGCATTAGGAAACCCAGCTATTGCCACACACAAATACTCAACTTAAAAAAGACCCAAACGATATTATAAATATTCTTAAAGTTACTAAACCTGGACCCCAAATGTCACTGGGTTTTTAGACTTTTAGCTCTTGCCTCCTCTGCCTCTGGGACTAGCACACTAAGGCTTAGTTTTTAGCCATATGGAAGCACCACATAGGGTTATCCTAATTGACTTTTATGAGGTTTTCATTTTTTGTTTGCCTTAAGTTCCTGAAGCTAACAGGGAGGTTGTATTTTTGTACCACAATGGAAAGGATAATTTGGAACAAAAATGCTTCTAACGAACCTGCCTTTGCTAACAGAAAATGTTTTATATTAAACCAAGATATGATCTTAAACTCAGTATAAGAATTATTCAGCTTGGTAATTTTTGGAATTCATTTTCCTCTAGATAAGATTTTTATCATATAGCCACACTGTAGAAAGAGTGCAATAAACCTACACATGGCAAATGTAGCAATGGGTAATATATGATTTACAGTGTATTATTGCATTTATATTGATAAGACTTGCAAGGAGGAATTCTTATGCATGTGTTATACATATTTACAGCTTAAAATACAACAGAGTGGAGAATATTACAGAAAGTGCGTACGTAAATTCAATATGTTTTATTTTAGGTAGTATAAACATAATAACATGTTTCTCATAGTAGTTTAATATAAAAGCTTCTGTATAGAGTAGGTTACACACCCAGGCAATTTATAATGAAATGAGGAAAAAGAGATGGTAACTATGTGATGGGGGTAGAGGTGGTCACTAACCTATGATGGTAATCATTTTGCAACATTTACATGTATCAAATCAACATGTATACCTTAAGCTTACATAATGTTATGTGTCAATTATATGTCAATAATGCTGGAAATAAATAAAATCAAAAGGAATGTAAAAACAAAATATAATTTCTCTCACTCTGTAAGACTGTAGGCACCCTTTCTTTTTAGACATTATCTTTATGTTACTGGTATTTAGAAGATAGTATTTAAAGAAATAATCACTTAAGAGTAGGCAAATTATAAGATGAAAACATGCATGAAGAGGAAATAGCAATTTTATAAGATTCATTCAGTTTCTAAGAATATATCCCAACTAAATACAAGACATAAATATTATAGCATCCGTAACTATATCAGAGTCATCATCCCCTTGTCCTTGCTATTCCAATCTGCTGTTAAAAATGCCTTCATCCTTCACTCTGAAACCCTGACAGGCAGAGGCTGCTTTCTTACTTTAAAGGAATTACTTCTAGGAAGTCAAGGTAATTAACCTATTTTATTCCCTCAGTGACACTGCAGCTGCCGTAGAGCCTAGATTCTAAAAATTAACTTTTGTTTAAAAATATTTTAAGAGGACAGTTTAAACTTTTATTAATAGAAATTTCATACATTAGAATGATGAACTAGATAAAGGAGAACTTCCAGAAGATATTGAACCATGATTTTCCTTAGTTCTTAATCCCAGCATTTCCCTTGCTTTCAAGGAATTGATAACCCAGTTTAGGAGAAAAAGTGAACACACTTGAAACAGAACAATTTGATGTGAAATGCAGTGTGCCAGCTAACCATGCATTGTTAGTTCCAAAGTGAGGGCCTGGACTGGACTAGTTAGACTGAGCCTAAAAGAAGTGATAGGATCAGCCGATTATCAAGAGGGAGAGGGAAAGGCAGGAGGCATCACCATTCATGATTCTAAAGGGAGTTATTCGACATCAAACATTTATTTGTCCAGCAAAATAGCAAAATGTACACCACATCCAAAGTTGCAGGCAAAGAGAGTGCCCCATATTGCTGTTTTTTGTTCTTGTTGTTGCTTTGCTTTATTAAGAACCAAATCCCAATGCATATTATGTGAAATAAAATGGAGGATTTGCTAATTTTTGGTAAATTTGATCAGTTTAGATAATTTTGAACAAGTCAGTTTTTAATGGCATCTACTTAGTAAATACTGAAAGCATAAAACAAAATTGTCCTGAAGGAGGCAAGGCAGTAAGGAAACCAGACTCTACACTTTTTCCGAATGGGCAGGATGCTGACTTAGCTGAAGACAGCTGTGATTTGTAGTGATCTAGAAGTGCTTTACTTGTCATACCAATTAAACATAACCAACATATATTCCCATTTGGGGAATATTTTTTTCCATAAGCATCCTCTGTAAACAAAATTTTAAAATCATAATGAGACTTCCTAATCAAATCTGCCTCCCAGAATAGGAAGTAAATTTTAGTGGCTCACCTGGCAATAGCAGCAGGACTCACCATATGGCATTAATGTGTGTCGGATGCTGGTGTTCATCGTTGTAGGAAATTGCTTTGTTGGAACTACCATGTTGGAAATCATCTCTCTCTCAGTAGAATATAATAGATTTTACATTACACAATAGAAGGGGAGATCCTTATCATCCATCTTTCTTAGAAAGGGACATCATTTACAATGCATTTCAAATTCAGTTCATCTGAACAGGAATTTAACCTGGATATAATTCCCTAAGGTGTGTGGGCCATGACCTGACCCCATTTCTATCAATAGAAAGAAACATATACTCTGTTAAGTACTACACTTAGTGAGAAATGTGAGTTGCAATACCTCACATGGGAATCCATAACAGACATTCTAAGGTCAGATTAATTTCTGAAAACATGTCCTATTGGATACAAAGGAAGGAGGCAGAGTGGCTATATGGTCCCCACTAAAACTAGTAGTGAGTGGCAGATGTCCTAGACCACATGTTCTCTTTGTTGCCTAACGAATTCTGAAAATTTTTACCAAAAAGAAGAAAGCATAAATCCCTAGGAATTTCTCTCTTGTGTAAAATAAGATTTGAACAATTTGACCCCAGCTAAAACGTCTAAATCCCAAGATTAGGCAGTTAGAGTAAATAAAAGACTAATAGTTCTTCTAAAGAGGCCTTTCATCTCCCCCCAAATTCTGGCATATTGGATTTTCTAATTATAGGATAAAAGTACTCTTTAAAGGTTTGGCCTTTCAGTCCTCTGTGAATTAAGTTGCTAGAATAGAAGCAAGCAGTTCATAAAGGCTCTAGTGTTTACTTCCATCATGCTAATTTAGTCACAGGGGGTTGACAAGACTGCCCTTACCTGAGGACCCAGATGCTTCAGAAATTGGATTCATTTCCATTAAAATTAATGTAATGTGCCTTTTTTTTTTAATACTCCTACTTTATAGAGCAAGAAAGATCTTGTGACTTTCCTGAGAACAAAGGCATTATCCCAGTCATTCACCAGACTATCTAAGGTTCTCTTTTAAATTGGATGGAAACTGATCTTGTATTACCACATCCCTCTACAACTTTGAACCCTATAAGTAAAAGCATGTAAGCATTTTTTCTACTCCAACTCCTGTTTTAATCAAAATACTTTTGTTATTTTTCAAAAGAATAATGGAGTCGGTAACTGCTATTTTCTTTTGATGCAGAAAAAACCTAGCTCTTCAAACCACAAGATGACAAACAAGCCCTTAGGTCAACTTACTTTACTAAAAATAAAGCAGAGAATAGGAAATGCATAGCTTAAATAATAACTAAACGATAACAAGAAGAATACATCGTGTTTATTAAACTTAGTATTAGACATTATGTGAAATACTATATGAAGTATTTTACAATCACTATCATGTTTAATCCTCCCTATGAGATAAATACTATAATATTGCATTTCTACAGATCAGTTTTTCTTTCTGAAACTTACAAACGAGATGTCAAACTTACCATTGTCCTTTAGCAATAAGAGGTCATTTTTCACTTCTGTGTTCTTGTATCTTGCCATACACACTCACTCATGTGGGACTGCTAGAGCTGAACTAGCTGCTGAGTAATCCTTAGATATAACTTTTGCTCAAATGTCTGGCCCCAGGTAACAATTTAAAGATTATCTCACAGTGGTCAACATAAAGCACAGGTTTAAGATTACCCTCTCAGTGTCTCCTGTACCAGCTGCATCATAATCACCCAATGTGTTTGTAAAAGTACAAATTCCTGAGCCACTTCATACAGAACCAGACTCAGTGGGGGCGTGGAGATCTGCATGTTCGGCAAGCCCCACAGGCCATTTTTAAGCACACTGAATGATGAAATCCACAACATCTACATGATTCATGCCCTGTACTCCCTTTTGCCTATCATCCTCAGCTTTCTTGTTTCTTTTTTATATGGACCATATTTTACCAGACCCAGACAAGCATATAACAGGCACTTTGGGTGTGTGTTAAATAAACGTTCATTTGTTTTTCTTTCTACACCTAAATATAATTTGGTACTAAGATTTCAGAGATGATTAAGTTGAAGTCATAGCAGAGAATAGGAAAGAAAACAATTATTAGGGGGGTTGTGTGATAAATATTGCTAATCTATCAGGCCACACATAATAGTGATGTAAATACTTCCTGTCCCATTGAATTTCCCACCTCAAAAGATAGTCACAGGAGGAAGAGTAGCTCTCCAGGATTCCAAGGGTTTGAAAGGAATCTGGATTCCTCTGAATCTTTAAATATTTCTACATGGCCAAGTAAAATCTGATCATTTCTTTTTTTTTAATTTATCTTAACATGGCAGGTAAACCTCAATGAAGAAAATGGTCCTAAATTTATACATATCTATCAAAAACATAAAGGAGTCAATTTGTCCTAAAAGATATTTTTAGCAACTCTGAATCTTATTTGATCGAATTAAACATAACAAAACACAAAATAGTATAATGGCTTACTTATATGACCAAAAATGCTCACTACTGAAAATTTTTAAAACAAGCAGTTCACTCCATCAAGGAATCGAATGATTTTACTCATTCCTCAAGTGGGGTAAAAAAAGACATTCATTTATCTGGTGACATTACAGATGGAATGTACCTGGCAAGGCAGTAAATAGGGAATTTAGTAAATAGAAGGATATATTATGAGATTATCCATCACTCACCACTTGGGTGACCCAAAATCAAATAAGTATTCATGATCCAGGACCTATTAATGTGCACCTGAATTAGATCGGCACAGTCCACCAGCCCTGCAAGGTCAAGTCCAAGGCCTTTACTGTGCTTTCTCATTCTCAGCACCACCTGTTCATCTTCTCCCAGATTCTCTAAGGATAATAAAAGTAGGCAAACAGAGAAGAAAAACATCTCACTTGAATCAGATCTTTCTCTTGGAAGCTCTCCTCAGCTGGAGGCATTTCTCCCTTTTGCCATCCAGCCCCTTTGAAAGTGCCTTTCCTCTTCTGCTCTTTAATTTCCTGTCTTATTACAATTATTGGCTCCTTCTCCGGCAACTACTCCGAAAACAGTCCTAGCCAAGCACAGTTGCATTGCATAATATTTTTCATTATATACCAGCCTATTCTTTTCTAAGCTTTGCTTATCAATTTCATGCTAATTCCAGAATTTATATTTAATATGATTTATCTAGAGCACTTTCACATCGAAATACACACAGCTAGGAAAACCTTCTCCTCTAGAGCTTCTATCCTATCACTACAGCTAATAACACTGCTTACTGAACACACTAATAACATGAATGATAGAAGTGGTATAATTTTCTCAGTGTCTTCTGTTCCTTAACAAGTATATCTATCACAGTGTAACCTATGGGGGCATTAGAAATAAAAAGCATTGGGATGTTTCCACTATGTGGAATACAGGCTATGGAATAGAAGAAGAAAATACAATTAACAGCTTTCAGGCCTCACTCATACACCCATTACTGTACACAGAGTAGATAATTCAACAGCAATTCAGTCAGGACCCCACTGACAAATAGTGAGCAGTAGTATCACAGCTCTGCCACATCCTGTCTCATACCCTTGTCAGGAATCGTCAGTTCCTACCATTAGCTCAGCCAAAATCACGACAGGTTTCCAGCTACACAGGTAGCCAGGTTTTTAAGATAACTCTTCAGGAGCAGTTTTTGGGGACCTTCTTCCAGATGTCCTCAGGGTGTGGACATCAGAGAAAAACACCTCTGACAATGAGGTATCTCGCTATTAACTAGGAATAATTGATCTCAAACACTCCACGTGGAAATGGATCAAAGGATAACTAATGGTATCAGTCCATGCCAGGGCCTGGGATGGGGGCTCCAAGAGGACCACTCGGCCCAATGCTCATTCTTAGTAAGGGTCTCCAATCTAGACTCCTGGCTTTCTCTGTAAATGAAAGAAGTGTTAACTTTTTGAATGTAATCATTTAAACCATAGAACAGTTTTTGTGACCTGACTTGGCACTTCTCTCTTTTCTTTTCAAAATTATTGAAGCCCTGAAAAATAGACGTGGGCTGGGCCTCTCCTGATATCTGCTCATCTTCAATTCATTCCATAATTGTTTTCTGCAATGATGCCAGCTGAGCAGATTCTGTATCTGCATTGAGCAGGCAGACAATCTTCTTGTTGTGAAGTATTAACCTAGAACTAGCCTTGGGCAAAATCATGAAGAAGGCAAAGAATTCTCATAAGCAGCCTCAGTCTTTGCCTTTTTTCCTGTCTTGTTGACCCAATCTTTATCCTTATGCTTACTTCAGTCTCTGATCCATTAAAAAAAATCACTAGTGCAAGTAAGGATCTGACACCAGCTTTTGCATGCTCATCCAATTAATTCCATGCATTGCTCATTCCCGAAGAATCTACATTTAGGTCCTATTTCTAATGAAGAAGTTTGTTTCATTCTCACACACACACAAAAAAAAGTGGAGAAAGTAAAAGACTGTCAACACACACACACACAAACACACACACAGAGATTAGAACAGCAGTTATCAAGATACAGGATGACTGCCCTAAGATTTGTTGGTCTTTCATAACAAGCAGATATGAAAGTCCATACATTGATGGCTTAACAAATGTTCAGAGAAACCAAGTGACTTTTCAAAGACTGTGCTCTCGAACGAACCACAGGGAACTTTTGGGGGTGGAAAACTTGCTTTGGGGAGGCTACAACTACAGTAATAAAAATTCATTGTACAACTGGTACACGTAAGGAAAGAGGAGATATTATGAAAGAAATCAGAGCAACCCTGGGTACAAAACTTAGAACAACCACAGCTGTTTCATTTCTACCCTTTACTTCCCTGCTTCTCACCACTGAAAGCATAATCCTATCCGACTTAAAGCAAAGATATTAACCTGTAGAAATTCCACAAGTATCTATATATTTTATGTGGAATGACCACCGCCACCACCACCAACAAAAAACAGAAACAACAACAACAACACAAAACCCAAAGCAGCTTGTTTTAGAAGTAGATAGACCCTCTATGCTTCCTGCTAAGCTGTTTGGACCAGTGGGGAGTAAACCCAATCACTGACACAGACCTGGCTTCTCTTACTCAGACACTAATTAGGACAGACTTCAGACAAAGGCTCTTGGGGAGTAACCTTCTGCCCTGCACAACACACAGAGAGGGAATGCATGAGAATTCACATGTACCTCTGAAGCATCCATTATGTGCCAGGCTCCGTCCTCCGTGTTTCATGTGTGGACTAATACGCCATTAGGTATTAGTCTAAATATTTTACAGATTAGGACACTGAGGCTCATAGAGATAAGGTAACTCATCCCTGGGATCACTAACCACTCTGGGTATCAGGAAAACTTTGCAGAGAAAACAGCACGTGCATATGAAAAGCATCACAATCTCACATTCATGGGCAAATCATTCTAATTAAATGCTTTAGTTCCTAGGTTATTTACTATATTAACAACATTGCAGAGATTAACTAACCAATGAATTTAAACTATTTTCTAACTGCAAACTTAGAAAAATCTAAGTAATTATATTATAAAGGCCACCCAAGCCTCTACTTCTCCTTAAATTCATATCCTCTCTGTCTTTAGACTGTATGTTTTTTGAGGGCAAGTTCTATGCCTACCTTAACTTCCTATCTCCAAGGCATTTTGTTTGCAAATTATCCCTCAGAAAGGCAACTGATTAATGTCCAATGATGAACTATGTCTGACTGAGAGAATATATAAATGAATCATGGAAATATGTGGTCAGCCCAGACTAAGATTAGGAATGACATCTATTAGAATTCTATAAAAATTTGTAATATTCCTAAATGGAAATATATTAAGGGCAGAATTTGCTATTAATTGGTATACTTAGCTCCTTTAAAAAATAATAGATTTGAATGTCTATAAAATCTTTAAGCCTTTCTCGCATGTATTGCTGCTTGACTAATGTTTTGTATAAGATGAGCTAGCAAAAGTCTAACCATCTCATTCTACCTCAGCTGGGTCTATGCGCAAATCTGAGAATGCCATAGGGTTTTAAACACATCTCATAAACATGTTTTCCCCTATCAGTTAAAAACTCTTCTTAAAAATCATCTGCAATAGTGCATAATACTTTATCATGTGAGCATACAGTTCTGGGCCAGTTTTAATTAAAAGATAAGGTTGATTTAAAATTACTAGTACCTTTGCATACCAATAATTAGCTCACTTATTGTTAACAGGAGTCCTATAGAGCAGATAAAACAAGCCTTTGGCTATCTTTATAACAGTACTATTGTGCTCGGCAAATCTCTTCTCATAGATCAGATAAAGTTAAACTTTAGTTCAATTTAAGTTAAATTATTCCCTCATTTCTAATTAGTCAATCTACATGCAAGAGGTTATATGCTGGCATCGCAATCTTTGTTTCCACATAGTTTGCTCCAACTGAACTACCTTTCAACACACAGTATGAAGTTTCCTCTTCCCTCCAGGAAATTCCCAGTCACAACAGCAACAAATTCTTGCTCACCTCTTATTCCACCTCTTATTGTTCTAGGCCTACAGGCTAGAAGAAGGAAGGAAGGAGAAGGAGGAAAGATGTGCTCTGTTGGTCATTCTAACCAGGCATATATACACATTGTACCACTCACTCCATCAGGAAATTTCTGGGAGACTAGGGTAGGAAGACTGGCATTAACGCAAGTGGGAAACACAGAATCATCTTAGGGAGAAAACTATAACAAAATCAAGTGATTTTTTTAAACCTAATGTTCATTTTTATTAAAAAAAAAAAGCAACATGCTCTTCATAAAGTTAAAATACTCAAACGATACAGAAGAATATTATGCAAAACTTAAAAGCTCCCCTCCCTGCTTCCCCATTACCCAAAGCGGACCACTCCTAATTTTGTTGTTATTTCTTCAGGCATTTTCCAAGAATATAAGATCATACAAGGGCACATACTTTTTACAGCACAAAAAGGAATATACTTTCCATGTTATTCTACAATACCCTCCTCTCTGAACATACCATCTCTCTTCATGTCTCTTTGTATACACACAAACCTTTACATATATATAGACAGAGATATGGTTACGTTAACCAGTATTCAATTATATAGTTATAATAATTTAACATTTTTCTCTCAACGAACATTTAGTTTGTTTCCATTTTTTCTATTATAAACCACTGCAATCAACATCCGTATACACCTTCCTTTGGACACAAATGCAAGTATACCTATACAATAACTTTCTAGAAAAAGAAGTACTGAATAAAAGTTTTGCACCATTTTCATTTTAATGGGAAACCTCTAAAGCTATACCAGTTTACACTCCTGGCAGCACAGTGTGAGAGTGCACGTTCCCCCACATCCTTGCCCACACCAGGTACCATCAACATCTTTATCTTTTCCAATCTGATCAGGAAAAGGGAAGTTCTTAATTTAAAACATCATATCGACACAACAGCAGTGCCATCTATAGTTGACATGCATAGGCCAACCATGTCCCTTGATAAGTTTCTATCCCTGTAACAAGACTGTACAAGCAATTTCATATTTTCTCTCCTTGTTTAATCTGCTGGATGATACTTTTGATGTTACCATGTGATATTTATTATTATAACGCTGCATAATAGAAACTCCTAATTGTAGACTTTGAAGTGCGCTGGGAGACAGGATCTTAGAGAGCCCAGGAGCTAGGGGAAAAGTGCCTGTCTCTCAAACACCTACAGAACTGCTCTCAGCCCACCTCTGAGCACGGTCCGCAGACACCCCAGTATATTCCGTCGTGACCCAGGAGCCACCATGCTACCTCACCTGCACATGAATCTATGTAGCTACTCACTAGCTTTGTGCCAGTGAGCAAGCTACTCAACATCCCTACGCTTTGTTTTTTTCTTCTGTAAACTATAGATAATAAATGATACTTATCTCTTAAAATTTATGTTAAATTAAATAAATAATGTATACAAAGTAATAGGCACAGCACTTGGCATACAGTAAATGTATAAAATTGATATTTTTATATTACTGTGCTTTTTTTGCACACGTGTCCACCAAGAAAAAAAGGACCTATTTTACAAATTCAAGAAAGGAAGAGACTGATTGTTCTCTTCCCCAAACTTTGAGCATGTAATACCTAGAAGTGTTTTTTGTTTGTTTGTTTTTTTGGCTGTGCCACGTGGAATGTGGGATCTTACCCTGACCAGGGATCAAACCCGTGCCCCCTGCAGTGGAAGCACAGAGTCTTAACCACTGGACCGCCAGGGAAGTCCCCTAGAAGTGGTTTCAAATCAATCTGTGCCAACACCATGCCAGTAAGGATGCTTCCAAAAATCAGGTAATCAGCAATAGCCTCTCTCTGTTGTCCATGATTTCTGGGATTCCTGGGGTGTCCAGGATTTTTAAATCTTTTATCTCCAAGACTTTACATATCAACAGACATATATAGTGCTTCCACTTCCATGCACTATTCATATAAAAATCCATCCGCGGCCCATAGTAACTAGGAAAGAATTTGCAAAATCAGCAGAGGATTTTTTTCTCCTCTTGACTGATTTTGGTGTCATTTTTATACACTTTAAGTTACAAATTGATTTCCCCAATGGCCATCAGGGATGTAAGAATTTGAAAGAGTAAATCTAACACCTTGCCCTTTGCCTTGACTTTTGTATTAAAGGTACATGGGCTTGGCTGTGTTGACAGTTCAGTACATAAAGCAGGAGCAGTAATCACATCATGTCATTTTGCACAGTTGCTCAATATAAACAAGGTAGCAGTGGTACTGAAATCCCATTCAACTTGGGATCTACAAGTGATATCTAATATGCTGAACAAAGCAGCTCAGTCCATCTTACCTCTAAAGAACTTGCACAAATATCTAAGTACTAAGCCTTCAGTTAATATCTGCTGAGTGAATGCCCATCCTTTTCATATTCTCACCAACGAAGGTACTCCCACACATATCCGAGTATCAAACTGAAGAAGCTCTTGCCACAGAGATTTAATGGAATTAGCTCAAAGACAACAATCCTCTTTGCACATCCAATTATTTTATTTAATGTATGAAATATCTGAAAACATTCAAGTCTTCCAGGCATCTGAGGCCTCTCTATAAGAGGGGATGGGTAGGATAATGAAGGACTGGATAAAGGGAATGTTCAACAGTTTATAAACTCCTACAGGTAACGTCATATGTTCCATACATTTATAACACGCACTTCCTTATGAAGTCTCCACATCTACCTAAACACAGAAGACCACAATATCATTTTTCTGGGACATCAAGCTTGAAAAAAAGCCACCCAGCTAGCCAAGCCACCCAGCTAGCCACCTTGCCCCTCTGATCTAGTCCACCTGCTATACACCACAGTGATCGTGATATTCCCTGGGGGCTTCCCTGGTGGCGCAGTGGTTGAGCGTCTGCCTGCCAATGCAGGGGACGCGGGTTTGAGTCCTGGTCTGGGAAGATCCCACATGCCGCGGAGCAACTGGGCCCGTGAGCCACAACTACTGAGCCTGCGCATCTGGAGCCTGTGCTCCGCAACAAGAGAGGCCGCGATAGTGAGAGGCCCACGCACCGCGATGAAGAGTGGCCCCCGCTTGCCGCAACTAGAGAAAGCCCTTGCACAGAAACGAAGACCCAACACAGCTAAAATAAATAAATAAATAAATAATAAAAATAAAGGAATTCCTTAAAAAAAAAGAATATGGTAAAATGATAGTTGGTATCATTTAAAAAAAAAAAAAAAGAAAGAAATTTACATTAGAAGAGCCTCCTGTACCAGGAAGAGGGCTATTACCAGAGATATCCATTTAAAAAAAAAAAAAAAAGAAAAAGAAAAATGATATTCCCTGGGCAGGACTCTCCACAACCTATAGAACATGCCCAAATTCCCAGACTGGCACTGAAACCCTTTCACAGATTGTCTCCCAACCAAGCACCTGGATACATTTCTTACTATTCCACTAAATATAAGCTTCAATCCAGGGAAGAGCAATTCTCATTTTCTGAGCTCTTATTACATACACACCCTGAACTGTTTAATAGCGGAGATAAATCTTCTCATTTATTCTTCTCATTTATTCCTTACAACTGCCCTGCGAGGGAGCCTTTTTCTTTCTTTTTTTTAATATTTAGAGATGAGGAAACTTAAGCCTAAAATGATAAGGTAACTTTTCTAAGGCCATACAGAGTAAAAATAACATAGCCAGTGTTTGAACATTTATTCCAAGCCTTCTTAAACCTAAAGCTGTATTGAACAGGCCTGTAATTTCTGACTTCAACACTTGTCTCTATCCTCAGTGACAGCGTGGTACATAGTAATCACTCAATAAATTTTTTTTGAATAAATAAAACAAGATCTGTGGGTTTTGTCTGTTTGTTTGCTTTTTGACTATGTTGAAAATGCCCATCTACCTACCTACAACCTTCAACCCCTTTCTCAAGTTCACATTCTTCCATAATGCTTTCCATGACTGGACTTAGCAGCTTACCTCAATCGCTCCTTAATTCATGGTCTATACTAGAAAATCATAATTAATACCCAAATTCCCTGTAACATTTATGTATTTGTTGTCCTTCTGTTTCACTTATTTTTATTCTCATGGTCTCATTAATTCTTAAACTTTGAATTCTTTACACCATCTAGCTTAATGTCTGGTCCCCAGTGATAACGTATACAGGCATTTTCTGTGCTGGACTACTTGCCTGTAATACTATGAGATAAAAACTGTTTGTAAGTATTGCTGTTTTGACAATTTGGAGCACTTCTTTTTCAAATGTAAACATTGTATCCTTTGTTATGGACAAACTATTATTTTAACTTTAATCTGTATTTGTTTCCTTAAGAAACAACTGAATAGCAAATTTCTGAACCCACCACATCATCAAGGATCAGAGAACTGAAATGTGAATTCAGCTGCTGGGAGCCTTGGCCTCAGGGTAATACAGTATCTGTGAGACACAATACCTTTTTCCATTTTCTGACCTGGAGAGCTGGTGAGAAGGTGCCTTTGACTGCTTTATTCCCTCACATAGAAATGAATGCAACATTCTGATAGATTTGTTACTTTATTGCGCTAACTTTTCAGTAGTGGAATAAAAATTTTTTTTTTAAGAAAAATGTATTTAATATACGGTAACACTTATTTCTAAGCTAAAGGAAGACACTGTCTTAAATCTATTTTTTTAATCTCTATGTAAATATAGCAAAAGCACAAATTATTGAACAGAAATTCCAACGGGTATCATTGTGATTCTCTCCTTTTTAGAGCATTTTTAATGTTCTCTTCTCCCAAATCTAGGCTTCAGGGTGGGGATGGGGCTGAAATAAGGCATGAGGTTTCGGTCTCTGAAAGTAATTTGGCAGTTTAAGGTTCAGGCTAAAGGAGACTAATAAATGAATGAAAGTTTCTTTAAAAGAATTTATAACAGATGGCCTATAGGCACATGAAAAGATGCTCAATATTGCTAATTATTAGAGAAATGCAAATCAAAACTACAAAGAGGTATCACCTCATACAAGTCAGAATGGCCATCATCAGAAAGTCTACAAACAAGACATGCTGGGGAGGGTATGAAGAAAAAGGAACCCTCCTCTACTGTTGATGGGAATGTAAACTGGTACAGCCACTATGGAGAACAGTATGGAGGTTCCTTAAAGAACTAGAAATAGAGTTACCATATGATCCAGCAATCCCACTCCTGGGTATATATCTGGAGAAAACCATGGTTCAAAAGGATACATGCACCCCAATGTTCACTGCAGTGCTGTTTACAATAGCCAAGACATGGAAGCAACCTAAATGTCCATTGACAGATGAATAGATAAAGAAGATGTGGTACATATATACAATGGAATAATATTCAGCCATTAAAAAGAATGAAATAATGCTATTTGCAGCAACATGGATGGACCTGGAGATTACCATACTAAGTGAAGTCAGACAAAGAAAGACAAATACCATATGATATTGCCTATATGCAGAATCTAAAATAATGATACAAATGAACTTATTTACAAAACAGAAATAGACTCACAGACATAGAAAACAAACTTAGGGGAAAGGGGGGGAGGAAAAATTAGGAATTTGTTATTAACAGATACACATTACTATATATAAAAAAGATAACCAACAAGGACCTACTGTATAACACAGGGAACTATATTCAATACCTTGTAATAACCTATAATAGAAAAGACTGTGAAAAAGAATAGATATATTTTACAAGTATAGTTGATGCTGAAGTTGTTTCACTTTATTGAAGGGGTGATATTTTTTGCAATTTTTGTAACTTGATAGTTGTAATTTTGTGATTTTTGTAACCGGTAGCTTGAATCAGGTTCCCCCCTCCCTCACTTTGTTTCTGCTAAATTAGAAAATTGAACTTACAATTACAGATCACTGGAATTTTTAGTAAGTGATTTTTGGCTCTAATAGTTCAGGATTTCTCATGGGAAGGGGGTGAGAATGTTCCATGTATGGGAGGAAGAGTGAAATAGAGATATGGTGACCAAGAGGGTCAATGGTGACAGAGACTATGTGCTCACTAAATCCTTCTCTTCTTCCTTAACAAACACACAGCTACACCATGTTTCCCAACCTCCTGTTAGGTGTGGCCCTGTTGCTGAATTCTAGCTAACAGAATTGGGCAAAAGAATGCATTCTACTTCCAGACCCTGTCAGTCCATGAAAACCCCCTTCAGGTGATTGGCTGGTTGGAATGAATATGGCCCCCAAGGTGAGCCTTGGTGTCAAACTGATGACAGTGAAATCACAAGACAGAGAGAGCCTGGGCCCTGAATTACTGTTTGGAGAAGAGATACCCAACCAGGGACACCCTCACTGAACTCTGACATGTATGAGAGAGAAACTCCTATTGTGCTAAACCACTAAATTTATCTGCCACATCAGCAAGCTTTACCTTAACTAATATACATGCATTAGAAAATATTTTTAGAGTAGGACCAGTTGTATATGGATCATATTAAAAGTATACAGTTGGAAGTGTGCTGAAGTTACTTAGAAAAAAAAGAAAACACTGATTTCAATTAGTTCTGAGAACTCAGCTAGACTTGAAAAGGGGATCAAATGTTACCAAACTGTATACAACAACATCAAAAAAAAACCCCAAAACAACAAACAAAAACAAATAAAAACCACCAAGAATAATCACCCTGAACCAATTTCTCAGTAAGTAATTCACTAGGAGCAATGACATGTATATTACCCATAGAAACACTGACACCCTATCTCTTATTTCATTGAGTTAACTAAAAAGAAGCAATTTATAATAGGCACCGACTGTCACTTTAAAGACTACTATAAAAGATATATGCATTTAAAAAATTCCCACAAAATAGTGTTCTGTATCTTATTTGCTCTACTTGTGGTATATTTATTTGGCTTCCCAATTTCTTGATCTTTAATATATGTTTCTTTCCCTTCTTTTATTTTATTTTTATTTTTTAATTGTTTTCTTTCCCTTCTTTTTTAATACTTCATTTCAGATAGTATTGAAATAACAGAAAGCAAAAAAAAAAACAAAACATTACTTCATACTCACATCCTCAATTGCATTGTTGAAAATCTATCATTCTTTGGTCCTTGTTCATGTGCATATTTGGTATTTACATTTTTACCCTAGTATCACAGGTAGAGTTTTATAGTCTACATTTTCTGTTTACAAATGTCATGTGTATTTCACCAGATTGCCTCCTTTTCCCCTATATATTGACCTATCCTGCTGCTGTCACCTCACCCCACCTCCACCCCAAATCATCCCCAATATTTGGTTTCCTCATTGACACCTGGCAATTAAATTCCTGCTAAACCAAATAAGTATCAGATGCATTAAAAGGGAGCTTTTCTCTTCTTGAAATTTTATTTAGTAATACTTATAAGACTTTTATATATTTCTAAAGAAAACTAAGATATGAACAGGGGATTAAACCATTGTTTATGCATACAGGTGGCACTGCACAGCACTCTTTGTTATGAGGCAGAATGGATCACAGGTTAGGTCCTTGTGTACATCTCACAAGAGAACTCGATTATTAACACTTTAAAAGGATCTTGTTATAGAGTTTTCCGGCACAGACTTCATAGGCAGATAGAGATCCCAGGCTGTTATTTTTAACACTTTCTGACTTTTGCTTTGTGCTTACTCTGAGCGTCTTTCCAGGTATAGCGTGGCAGGTACATATAAGCCTCATGGGGAAGACCCATGGGCCCAGGTACTCAGTTGGACAATGTAGGATTATGTGTCAGTTCTTGGTTGTAACACTTTAGCAAAGAATCATTTTTAAGAGCTCAGACTGTGCAGCCAGACTGCTCAGATCTGAATGCCAACTATGCCACTGACAATGTCCTTTCCTCCTTTGTACCCTCATTTGTGAGATGAACCTAATGGTATAGCTGACCTCATAAATGTGTTGTGAGGGTTAAATTAGAAAATGTATGTGAATAGCTTAAAACAGTGTTTGATACATAGTAGGTATTAGAAAAATGTTCTCTAAGCAAAGACATTATAAATATTGAATTATGGGGCTTCCCTGGTGGCGCAGTGGTTGAGAATCTGCCTGCCAATGCAGAGGACACGGGTTCGGGCCCTGGTCTGGGAAGATCCCGCGTGCCGCGGAGCAACTAGGCCCGTGAGCCACAACTGCTGAGCCTGCACGTCTGGAGCCTGTGCTCCGCAACAAGAGAGGCCGCGACAGTGAGAGGCCCGCGCACCGCGATTAGGAGTAGCCCCCGCTCGCCACAACTAGAGAAAGCCCTTGCACAGAAACGAAGACCCAACACAGCCATAAATAAATAAATAAAGTTTTAAAATATTGAATTATGCATTTCTTTTTGTAAAAGAGAAATCCCCAAATAGGCAAGTAATACCATGGTATGCCCACTGCAGTGACTGTATGAAAACAGTATCAATTATTTAAAGCCAAGTTACAAATTGGTGGCCTGCAGGTTGGCCCCCAGAAGTGTTTGGTTTAGCCAGTATAGATATATAGCTGGTTCTGCTTCTCTGGTTGACACTGACACATACTCTCTGAGGAAAGTCTAGTTCCAGAGAAGCAGAGAAGCTTTGGAGCAGGACAGAGCTG
Source organism: Balaenoptera ricei (assembly GCF_028023285.1). Classification (NCBI taxonomy): domain Eukaryota; kingdom Metazoa; phylum Chordata; class Mammalia; order Artiodactyla; family Balaenopteridae; genus Balaenoptera; species Balaenoptera ricei. The sequence goes on from NC_082644.1 coordinate 74,612,600, forward strand.
TTTAGAATGCTGGCTTCACCACTTTAGTGTCACTCTGGGCACATTTATTAACCTTTCTTGGCTTCATTCTCCCTTATCTGCAAATCTGAAAATATCCCCCTTACTGGACCATCGTGGCTCATAATGCATATTCAATATTATTGTTACCCCCACCTTTCCCTTTTAACATGTTTCAGTAAGCTGTAGCCAAACCTACCATTCCTAATTTTGTACCAAAATGCAACAGACACAAATTCCACTCTATGCGTTTATCTTCTCATGTTTATTCAGCCAGAATTACATCTCAAAGTCTCAGTAGGGGCTGGGTAAAACTGAGTGCTAATGATATTAGAAAGGCAGAATAACCCTGGAGACAGATTGTCTGGTTTGAAATCCCAGTTCTGCTATCAACTATATTAGCTGTGTGACCTTGGGCATGTTGCTTGACCTCTTTGTGTCCCAGTTTCCTCATCTGTAAAACAGCAATTATAGTTGTATCTACCTCTGAGGGCTGTTGTGTGATTAAAGGAATTAATACACCTATGGTACTTTGGATAATGCTTGGTACAGTGTGAAGAGCATTATGGAAGTATCAGCTAACATCAACTATCATCATCCTAAATGCAATTTGGTGCCACAGATAGCAGTAGAATTGTTACTAATACCATTTCAAAGATTTGAGTATAAAAGGAGGAAAAAGATTACCTCTATGAAAATACATATTAGTCTTTATTCTCAAAGCTTAAAAACAAAGCTACTCATTGAGTTCAAAATGAATTTAACTTGTTCTGCTTTGCTTGAATTTATGAGTGCCCTGCCCAGGTTTTTCTCAGTGGGGTAGACAGTGGTTGAGGAGGAATGGGGCTGGACGGGAGGGTGAGGAAGATGGAATGGCACCCATGTCAAGTTTGTTGGGCAAACACTTTTAAAATAAAATTATATGCAATGCTGTGTGAAACATTAAAACACACTAGGGATTGTTTGAGGACAAAATAAAGTGTATCACTAATTATGCATTTTCTTAAAAAAATATGCTGATACATTTTGAACTATATACTATGTAGTTTGAATGATATCAGCTCAAGAAGTAATTACTCATCCTTCTCAAATTCACATTTCATGTAGCATTAAAAGTGATTAATTCACGTGAATTAATAAATATCTCTTGCCTAAGACTGCAAATGAACAAACTGAACCATCTCCTGGTAGTTTCCATGAGAAATGACAGGAATCCTTGTGTTTGCGCACTACGGTTTCAGTAAAAATAAGAGTGTGAAAGAGTTACCTCAGGGGAAGGAAACAGCAAACGAAGCCTTGGCTTCCATTCTAAGAACACTCTTTGAGGAACTTGAAAGGAAAATGGAGTTTTAAGATGAAGGATACTGGACAGCTGGGGTAAAGAAAAAGCTTACCAAGTAAAATAAATGCAATAGTCCCCCCTTACCCACTGTTTCACTTTCTGCATTTTCAGTTATCCATGGTCAACTGAGATCTGAAAATATTTAATGGAAGATTCCAGACGTAAACAATTCATAAGCTTTAAGTTGTGCACTGTTCTGAGTAGCAGTGCTGAAATCTTGCGCAGTCACACTCCCGTCATGCCCGGGATGTGAAATCATCTCTTTGCCCAGCCTATCCCTCCCATTAGTCACTTAGTAGCCACCTCGGTTATCAGATCCATTGTCACAGCATCACAGTACCTGTGTTCAAGTCACCCTTATTTCACTTAATAACGGCCCCAAAGCGCAAGAGTAGTGATGCTGGCTGTTCGGATATGCCAAAGAGAAGCAGTAAAGTGCTTCCTTTAAGTGAAAAGATGGACGTTCCTGATTTAATAAGGAAAGAAAAAAAAATCGTATGCTGAGGTTGCTAAGATCTAGGGTCAGAATGAATCTGTGAAACTGTGTTAGTTTTGCTGTCACACCTCAAACTACAAGTTACAGCCACAGTGTGTGATAAGTGCTTAGTTAAGATGGAAAAGGCATTAAATTTGTATGATAAGATATTCTGAAAGACAGAGAGAGAGAGACCACATTCACAAACTTCTATTACAGTATATTGTTATAATGGGTCTATTTTATTATCAGTTACTGTTGTTAATCCCTTACTGTGCCTGATTTATAAATTAAACTTTATCATCGGTTTGTATGTATAGGAAAAAAACATATACAGTGTCTAAACAACGTTGATTTGAACTGTGTAGGTCCTCTTATACTCATATTTTTTTTCACTAAATACATACTATAGTATTACACAATCCACAGATCGTGTGGATGACTGAGTCTGAAGATGTGGAACCACTGATATGAAGGGCTGACAGTAAAGTTGTGCAGGGATTTTTGACTGCTTGGGGGTTGGCATCCCTAACGCCCACAGTGTTCAAGAGTCACCTGTATAGAGTTGGGTACTATGTGCAGTTTCAGGCATCCGCTGGGGGTCCTGGACCATATCCCCTGCAGATAAGCGGGAACTAATGTACACAAGTTTGCCAAAAGCCTTGTAGGGCAAAAATGGTTTATGTAGGTACCAAAAGGTTTCTCTAACTTACCTCAAAGAATAATTCATGACCCCGAAGCTATCTCAAAGATGGCCTTACTGGGATGTTCTTCTTTTCAGCAGTTGAAATGGGTACAGAGGTTAAACAAGAAGACTGAAGAAGTAGCTACCAGTATAAAATAAAGTGTTGATCTTTTAAATCCATGCTATATACCTGGAAACTGATTAGGAATGATAGCTTTCTTCCTTGAAATTTTATGGAAGAAGCAGCTGATTTCTACTAAAATTTCTTTTTCTTAAGTAAAAGGATTAAGACACTATAAAAACATCTAACATGCTATTAACAATTACAGACCTACTTTCTGGAATAAATAATACATCTCTTATGTATCTTACCTCTTTTAAATGAAAAAAATATACTGAGATTCTTCAATAGTGTGCCCAATTAAGTCAAATCGGTCATTATTCCCTAAATTGATTTTTGGCATAAAAGATAAAGAGATAAATGTGAAATATTCAACATATATTTTGTAATAAATATTACATACCATTTGGTTAATTCTTCAGTGGGAAATCTGGCACTTTATAGTGTGGTACTATAAAATTTCCATATAGTAATGGATAGTGTAATCACAGAAACTCCCTGAATCAGTTATTGTTCAAAATGAGAATGAACTTTAAAGTATTTTTAAATATGTCACAGAAAACCGGTTGGTCTATTTTAATGCCTTTCAACAGATCTTCATTGCCCTTTTGAAAAAAATCAATATGAAAGAACAAAAAGAGTTGATGTATGTCAAGTGTTTTAAATTTTCATCAGTTCTCCATATAGCTTAAATTTTTATTTTTCCTTAACTGCTCCAAAATTATGCTGATCCATTCTTTGATAGGAATTGTTTCCTTATTACCAAAGCCTCCCTTTCTTAGGTCCACACTTGACCAATAGAGTAAGGCATCTTATATCAGAAGGGGTAAGGAGGAGGGAGGGCAGTTAACAAAACAGGAAAAGGCCAAAATTATTTCAATTTTGTTCTTCCATCTCTAGCCCTGAAAAGGACAAGGAATGAGCTCCTGAAAAAAGCATTTTGGTGTTTTTCCAGAAAAACAGCATAGACAGAACACATTTGTACTTTAAGCTAATTAATTTGATCTGGCATGCCTATCCAACCAGTAATTGATATTGACCTTCACTGGAACTGACCACTGAATAATAGCGCAAAATTATATTGCTGGGGTAAGGGGAAAGGTGAGAACACAATTTACTGTTGCAGTTTAAAATTTTCATTTTAAACAAATCATTCACAAAATATAGCAATAAGTTAGGTATTAAAAAGTTTTGGAAACATTGAGTGAAATGCTAGACCTTGACTTTCATCCTTTACCCAAAACCTGGAATAAAAGTCAATAGAAAACATTCCTGCAGTAGAAGATATACAAACACTTGGTGGTGGTGGTGCATGTGTTAAGAATAAATAGTTCAAATTGCTTTATAAAGGCCTAATTTGGTTTGCATTCATTAACACTGACTGTGAGGTCAGTTTCCAAGAAAGAACCAAGAATTTACTTGGGTCTTTGAAGTCAATCAAATTAAAGCATCCTATAATTAACATGAAAATTTTTAAATTAACTCATCAGAAATATTTACCATCATAGAAGTATATTTCATGGTCAAAATAACATCTCTAAATATTTTTATGATATCTGCTAAACTAGGCACTACAGCTCTCCCTTTATTGTCCTATTTTCCAAGGTAAAAATAGAAATGGCCAGGAAAATATAAACATAAATGTAACCCTCAGGGATTTAAAAGTTACTATGAAGTTTTATTACATATCTTGGAAACCCTAGTAAACCTAAAATATGTCCAGTTGTGAAAATATCAAGACTTTTAGTAGTGGTCCCTGAAACTATTTTCTTGTGAAGAATTTAAATGAATATATCTTAGCCCATCCAGACATAACGTAAATCACGAAACTTCAATCCTTTTAATTATTCATATGCCATAGCTAGAAATTGAATTCTAGCTGATGTTAGAGTGGGAAAGAATAATTAGCAAATTGATGCCCCATTTCTATTTTGCATAATGGTTGCTAAAACTAACTGCTTGCTTTTTTAAGGAGTAAGCTTATAATTTCTCAATATTAGGAAGTGAACATTCACATTTTCATAAGCAAAATTTATTCATTTCTTAAGTTTTAACTTGTGTCTAAGGGAGCCAGTTCCAAAAGTGATTTTTTGAGTTAAAACATCTAACCAAATCAAGGGAATTTAAACTGGAGAAACAGAGATAGAGTTAGGGACAGAGATAGAGGAGAAAGAGGGAGAGAGGAGAGGAAGAGAATGTGATGCTCTTGAACAAGAGAATCAAGAACACATTGTCTTCCTGTCAATCTCAAGAACACGTTGCCTCCTCTAACATGAATATAAATCGACTGGACAAAAAGAAAAAAACTTTTTCAAAATAATCTCAAGCAAAACAATACCTGGTAGTGGAGCCCATCTTAGTTGCTCCCCTACATCTACCAAATATGTACTGTTGGCGCACAAAGAACAATAGTGAGCTTGGCAAAAGTTGTGGGAGAGGCAAAGAGCACAAGATGATGGAGAAGGAGGGGAACTGTCCATGGTGAGGAGGCAAACTGCTGCCTACAGGCCAGATCCAACTCACTGTCTGTTTTTGTTTGCACATGAGATAAGAATGAGTTTTACATTCTAAAATGGTTGAAAAGAATCAAATAAAGAATACTTCACAACACAAACATTGTATGAAATTTAAATGTCAGTGTCCATCAAAGTTTTATAGGAGCACAGCCATGTAAATCTGTTAACATTTTGTCTCTGGCTGCTTTTGCACTACAATGGCAAAGTTTAACAGTTGTGACCAAGATTGTGTGGTGCACAAATCCTAAAATATTTCCTAGCTTAACCTTTACAGATAAAAGTTTGCTGACCACTAAACTAGATATTCACTTTATTTCTTTCTTTGGTTTATGACATTTAAGCTCAGAATAAATAACTATTATAAACATGAATTATAAACTATTATAAACATAAAGGAATATGACATTTCATGGTCAAAATAACATCTCTAAATATTTTTATGATATCTGCTAAACTAGGCACTACAGCATCTCCCTACAGATGGGAAACATCAGTTCTTGAGGCTACTAGGAAGTGGGAGTGCATTCAAGAGATATTACAAAGATCTCCAACTTTTAAATTCTGACCAGAAGTCAAGAACACCTAATTTTTTCCGATACCACAAACACACAATGGAACCTGTTTGCCACAGTAGACCCTGGTGCAAATTTATATTTACTTTGAAAACTTAAGTCTTGTTAAAAAGGAGACAGCAGGCCCCAAATGGAGTCACTTGTGCTAAATCCCACGTCAGCAAACAAAGACTTAATATCTAACCTAACTGCAGTCCCTCCCGGAATGTAACATTTAACCCATCAACCTGGAATTACCTAGTCAGCACTAGTAAGGATAATCTGTTCCCCTTTGGAGGGTGACCTTCCCTGAAAGAATGCATTCCTTGCTAATAACTTCCTATTTTTCAACCTCTTTCCACCTTTAAAAACCTTTCCTTTTCTACAGCTTGGCCTCTTCATGACGGTCATAAGTCTATCATTGTTTACTTTATGACAGATTTTATTGTTATTTATCTGTCCACTGTTGCCAACACACACACACACACACACACACACACACACCCCAAACCCTCAAAACTGTAAGCTCCATGAGGATAGGAAATATGCCTTATTCATGCTTAATACAGATGCCTGACAAAAAGTTGTGGTTCATAAAGTATCTGCTGAACGACTGATATCCCTGAACATAGCTCATATTTTCATTAGAAAGCAACATTTTTAAAAAAACCTTACTTCTTAATGTATCTTAAGACAGTGAATTTGGCTTGCATATGGAGCAGACAATTGAAAAGCAGTCATTTGAAAAAAGCATGCCAATAAACCAACAGTGAAGACAAATACCATTGTTTCCTGGCATCTGTTTGTATTATTACAATAGGCATTCTCTGTCACCTCCTCTGTGAAAGCCTCCAAAGTTAAGTTAAACTGGGGGCTCTGCTTTGCAATTCATTTATGCCCAGGATCACGAGTTTAATGTTAGGATTCATGGAATTATAGAACTTTTTAACTCCTCTTATTTTTCAGCTTAAGAGATTCCTTCAAGAAGCAATCAGTTAATTTTTTTTTTTTTGCTTTGATCTTGTCTTAACTAAATGTATTATTGGACCACTACCAATGGATGCACTAAATTTTCTTGACGTTCAAATAGTAGTCCAAAGCAAGACATTAAGCCATTAAGTTGGTGGTCAAACAGCAGGGATAGGAAACTAATACACACATATTATATAAACACAATTACATTTGAATAATAGATTTAAAAATCAGGTATTATTTAAATGTTACATTTAGATTAGTCCTTTCAAGGAGCTCAACTCAAAGTGCTCCAAAGGCACTGTGTTCCACTGGAGACTTAAAAGATGTCTGTAGCTATAAGCTACCATACTTTACAAATTAAAAATAAATAGCCTTAGAGAACAGGATTTCAAGCAAATGTTGATACCAAGTGGAGTGGATTCTAAGAAGGAAAAGAATATAGCAAATATAAAGAATCTGTGCTTCCAATCTAGACTAACACTAGAACCAGCATTGTTTGTACCTCTTGTATGTTAGTCTGGCCTGTGCTAGGTATCTTGTTGCACTAGTATAACAACCTGCCAAGATCACACTATTGATTAGTAAAGTGTGGAACCAGAGGTTAAACTGAAGCTGATATGACTCCAATGTGCATGTTGTCAATGTTCTACCATCCTGCTTCCCATGTACTCACCATGAGAAGACTGTCTGTTCATTTTCCTTACCCTGTCCATTCACTGATGCATATTCTAATGCATATATAAATTGGATTCAGTGTCAAGGTACCTATTCTTTAACTTGTGCCATCTCTCTTCCTCGCCCACAACTTAAGTTTGTGTCTCTTCTCCCTGCACTGTGTTGTCTTTGCCCCTCTGCTTTGGTGTGCTAACTCTCTAGCCCCCATTATCACACCACTGTGTTGGGGGAACATGGGGTTCACCTTGCTTCCATGAGCAGGCTCTATCAGCCGTCTGTCTTCAGCCTCTATCAAGGAGTGACCTGCCTCCAGCCCCAAACTCCATCTGGGGTTACATTTGTTAGTGCCATATGTAGCCCAGAAAAGGCAAGCCAGAGACTTCATTTTACCATCCTGCTTTACTTTCCAACAGTATACATCATCCTTACCTAAAAGAGCATAGGACAATTGAATTAACAAACCTAGTAAACCTATAAAACCTAGATAAGATTTCAAATCAAATCAACTTTATTTCCTTCTTTTAAAATTCAAAAGGAGCATGTCAAACCCACAGCCAACATCGTTCTCAAGGGGGAAAAACTGAAAGCAGTTCTTCTAAGATCAGGAACAAGACAAGGTTGCCCACTCTCACCACTATTATTCAACATAGTTTTGGAAGTTTTAGCCACAGCAATCAGAGAAGAAAAAGAAATAAAAGGTATCCAAATTGGAAAAGAAGAAGTAAAGCTGTCACTGTTTGCAGATGACATGACAGTAAACATACAGAATCCTAAAGATGCTACCAGAAAACTAGTAGAGCTAATCAATGAATTTGGTAAAGTAGCAGGATACAAACTTAATTCACAGAAATCTCTTGCATTCCTATACACTAATTATGAAAAATCTGAAAGAGAAATTAAGGAAACACTCCCATTTACCACTGCAACAAAAAGAATAAAATACCTAGGAATAAACCTACCTAGGCTGACCAAAGACCTGTATGCAGAAAACTATAAGACACTGATGAAAGAAATTAAAGATGTTACCAACAGATGGAGAGATATACCATGTTCTTGGATTGGAAGAATCAATATTGTGAAAACGACTATACTACTCAAAGCAATCTACAGATTCAATGCAATCCCTATCAAACTACCAATGGCATTTTTCACAGAACTAGAACAAAAAATTTCACAATTTGTATGGAAACACAAAAGACCCCGAATAGCCAAAACAATCTTGAGAAAGAAAAATGGAGCTAGAGGAATCAGGCTCCCAGACTTCAGACTATACTACAAAGCTACAGTAATCAAGACAGTATGGTACTGGCACAAAAACAGAAATATAGATCAATGGAACAGGATAGAAAGCCCAGAGATAAACCCACGCACATATGGTCACCTTATCTTTGATAAAGGAGGCAAGCATATACAGTGGAGAAAAGACAGCCTCTTCAATAAGAGGTGCTGGGAAAACTGGACAGCTACATGTAAAAGAATGAAATTAGAACACTCCCTAACACTATACACAAAAATAAACTCAAAATGGATTAAAGACCTAAATGTAAGGCCAGACACTATCAAACTCTTAGAGGAAAACATAGGTAGAACACTCTATGACAGCAAGATCCTTTTTGACCCACCTCCTAGAGAAAGGGAAATAAAAGCAAAAATAAACAAATGGGACCTAATGAAACCTAAAAGCTTTTGCACAGCAAAGGAAACCATAAACAAGATGAAAAGACAACCCTCAGAATGGGAGAAAATATTTGCAAATGAAGCAACTGACAAAGGATTAATCTCCAAAATATACAAGCAACGCATGCAGCTCAATATCAGAAAAAGAAACAACCCAATCCAAAAATGGGCAGAAGACCTAAATAGACGTTTCTCCAAAGAAGATATACAGATTGCCAACAAACACATGAAAAGATGCTCAACATCACTAATCATCACAGAAATGCAAATCAAAACTACAAAGAGGTATCACCTCACACCAGTCAGAATGGCCATCAACAAAAAATCTAGAAACAATAAATGCTGGAGAGGGTATGGAGAAAAGGGAACCCTCTTGCACTGTCGGTGGGAATGTAAATTGGTACAGCCACTATGGAGAACAGTATGGAGGTTCCTTAAAAAACTAAAAATAGAACTGCCATATGACCCAGCAATCCCACTACTGGGCATATACCCTGAGAAAACCATAATTCAAAAAGAGTCATGTACCACAATGTTCATTGCAGCTCTATTTACAATAGCCAGGACATGGAAGAAACCTAATTATCCATCGAAAGATGAATGGGTAAAGAAGATGTGGCACATATATACAATGGAATATTACTCAGCCATAAAAAGAAACGAAATTGAGTTATTTGTAGTGAGGTGGATGGACCTAGAGTCTGTCATACAGAGTGAAGTAAGTCAGAAAGAGAAAAACAAATACTGTGTGCTAACACATACATATGGAATCTAAAAAAAAAAAAAAAAAAATGGTTCTGATGAACCCAGGGGCAGGACAGGAATAAAGACACAGACATAGAGAATGGACTTGAGGACACAGGGAGGGGGAAGTGTAAGCTGGGATGAAGTGAGAGAGTAACATTGACATATATACAGTACCAAATGTAAAACAGATAGCTAGTGGGAAGCAGCTGCATGGCACAGGGAGATCAGCTCAGTGCTTTGTGATGACCTATAGGGGTGGGATAAGGAGGGTGGGAGGGAGACGCAAGAGGGAAGGGATATTGGGATATATGTATGCATATAGCTGATTCACTTTGTTATACAGCAGAAACTAACACAACACTGTAAAGCAATTATACTCCAATAAAGATGTTTTAAAAAAATTCAAAAGGAGCATTATCAATCCATATTAACTTTATCAGACTCCATGCTTTCATTTTATAAAAGCCGAAATCACTTATAGTCAACAGACATCTCATTTGTCTCCAAATTACAATTTGATAATTAAGGTTGAGTTTCAATACCAAATACTCATATTTCAGTCAACATATCTACTTTAATTATATGCAGATATCTTCATTTGTTCCTTTCTTGGTATAAGTAGTATATGCAAAAGTAAAAGGCATGTTAAAATGGGAGAGAGTCTTATTTTACTTTGCAAAGGCATCATTTATGCCATAAAAACAAAACCATCATCGTATACATCATCCCATGGGGAAGCAGCCTTGATAATTTTGGAAAAGCACTATGCAAATTCTAGGAAATTGCAGAAATAATTGCCACCTTCCAAATTAAACTAAACTCATGTGAACATGTGTTTTAAATTACAGGTAATACACTGTAGGTGTTATTATTAGCATTAGAAGGTCTTTCAGAGTTTTTAAGAACCCCAACTTTCAAGATCCTAGCCAAATATTCAGTTAGCCCTTTTAAATGTCATTCTAGGCTTGGGATTTCTTTTGCAGTGAAGCTCAAAAGTCTTTTCCTTTAATTCAGACTGAATGAAACCCCACTGATCAAGTTTGAGATTCACAAGAAGGAATATAGCTATCTTGGTGAGTCCTTTTCCCTTTAATTATTATACTAATTATCTATCGTTATGTAATAAATTACCTTCAGATTTGCATTATAAATAAAAAGAAGTAACTGGAAAAGTTGAGTTAGAGCAGTGGTATATAAGCAAATAATCTTATTTCACTTAATAATAATCAAAAGAAAGGTATTATTTATTCCTCCTCAACTGCTGTTCCCAATTCATCTCTAGAAGGTTTTCTGGAGGTTTAAGTTATCACACTTCATGTCATAAGAGTAGTCATACAATACACAATTCTATTGATTGTTCAATTGGAGGAAAATAAGCAGCACTATTAATTCTGTTAAAACAAAGGCAGGTGGCATTCAATTAGCTATGATGACTTTCATAATTTGAACTCTCCACATATAAGACACCCTAGTCACAAACATTAATTAAGTCCCCTCAGGACAGAGGCAGGATAATATATCTTATGTCTTACAGCAATTACCTAACTAGAATGCTCAATAATTGTTCACAATATGCCAATGTGTTTCTCCCTACAGCAAGTTTTGTGCAAAACTTTTCGTACATTCCGAGCCAAAAAAAAAAAAAAATTCTGTACATAAAAGTTGCTAAATGTTCAAATAGTTTAATTCTGAGCTATACCAGAAATGGGTACAATTAGGCTGTGTGGTTTTCACACTTCCTGATTCATGAACTTGACCTATCTAAAGTCTTCTTAGTATACTCGTGAATCAAATATTCTTTGCTTTTCTCTGAATGAGGTGATGACAGTGTGAACATAGTTCTAGAGCATGTCCAATATGACTTTGACATTTGTCTAAACCATACCCTTTCAAAATACTTCCTTCTTGGGATTTTAGGTAGTCTTTCTTCATCCAGGTACACTGTTTCAGAAACCTGCTTCAATTTCTTACAAAGCGGCTGGGGGAGGAGGTATGGGTAGCAATAGAAAGCCCAAATTTTATACTTTTATTTATTAGGTGGTCTGGAAGATGAACTCCATTGTAAAGTCTTTAGGCACTTCTGATAGGATTTAATTCTTTAGGTTTTGATGCCATTTTCAATATAAAAATGAATCTCCCAAGCAAAAGATTAGAAGACTACCAAAAAGTGATTGGCAGATCTTTCACCTTCATATTCCCCATTGGGGCATGTAGGTTATACCTATCAAATTTCTAATGGCTCATTACAATGAAGGATTAGCAGAAATTCAACATGTTTTTCAAAGTAACACATTTTCTGCATATCCATAATACACTTCTATGAAAAATAAAAGCAGTAGCAGCATTAAATTATTAATATAACCATTTTCTCCTCAGTAAACCTACTTTTATTCCATCTCACATGGATCATGAGCAATGTCTGCCAAAGATGATGCCCAGTATTTCAGGAAGTCAGTCTGGCTTCCTTCTCCATATATCATTCCCTAAAGTCAGGTAAAATGACAATTATCTCTCCCTATCCAAGTGTTACACAATGATGTAAATTAAATTATCAGCTCAACCACAGGAAAAACATTCAAAGTGAAACCAGGCTCTGATGTCCTCCTTTATTTTGTCCTCAGTTAATTCTGACCATCTTGCTCCTTTATTTCTCGGGTTTCAGTTCTTAAGTTCCCATGCTCCAATATCTACTGACTTTTTAAGGAAGCCCTCTTTCTGGAGTTACGAATAAATGAAGGTACCATGAATATAAAATTTGGCATTACACATCTTTATTCTTCAAGGGCCATTTACTCATAAACTCAATGTACCTCTAATCAGTAGAACTTTAAGCAATGAGATTATGTGAGATTGTCAAGAAAACTTAGGGAAAGGGGATTCTTCTTGGTGCTACTTAAATCACAACTCACAAACAGTCATCTACTCTTCCTTGTAGAAGGGTATTGGGCTTTCTTTTTCCCTAGCACACCTCAAAAGTATTAACATTACTTTTGAAGAACACTTTTGAAAAACTGCAACACTTATTCTAAGAGATATTAATATTCTCTTTGACACGGCCCCCTACCAACTGTGCAATGTGGTACAAAATATCTCAGATTAGAATATTCCAAAATATATATGATTGTATTCTGTCAAATGCACTTCTCTTCTTGAGATGGCCTTCCCTACCTCCTTCCCTTGAAGAAGGGATAAAATGACAGAATTTTACAAATCTCGTGCTACAAATCCAATGTGGAATTTTTAACATTTCATGCAGTAAAATTTAACCATATTAATATGTTTTTATTTATAGCATTTCTCATACCAGAATGGCAGAATAGGTTTACTACCACTACTGTTGGTATATTTTGAAAAGTCTCTCACAGATAAACATTTCAAAGTGCACAGCTCTTGCAATTCAAATATCTTCAGGGCACTTCTAAATCACTGAGATATTAAATTACAATCACTATAGTTCAATGTTCTATAGGAAAACATACAACCACACTGATCCATGAATTTGTCATTCAAAAATCATCAAATAAATATTTTGAAGAAAATAACTTCACAAAAAAGTAGCATAAATTTAAAACAAAATCACCTTTCTACATCAAAAGTCATGAATCAAAAGAGGGATTGCATTAGTTACAGAAAGTATTTGCATGTTTCCTTTGATATAAACTCAGAATATAATTCAACAGGAAATATAATATACTTATTCATTCCTTAGAATGACAATATATTATGCATTTCTTAGAATAAGTTATTGACGGCCTGTTTTTTTCTTTTTAGTTAAATAGGAATGAGGAAAATATGTTTTCATGCAATTAACCAACTCCAAGTCCTTAAATATGCCAAATATAAAAGTTATGCACTGAAACTATAATATCACCAAGATTCAGCCTCATGGATTGGGGTTTTCAAAGATTACTTTGCCTATTTAGATCTTTGTTAGAAGAGGGATTTCATTGTATTTAGAAAATGGAATTAATTTGGGCAGCCTGTGGAATTTATTCACATTTGCTATATAAGAATTTATTTGCTTAAAAGGTTTCATTCTTTTGTCAAGGATTAGCTGAAGAGACCTTTATAGCATCTAAATATAGCTCAGAGGAATAATTTAGTGCATCTTGAAATTCACTACATAAATGTAAAGTTTTTTTCCCATTGGAACTGGATGAGCCTTACATATACCAATTTTTGCACCTGTTTCAGATTCTTTATTGGAAATTTATTTTATAAATTTAAAAATAATTTTCTACATAGACACTGAATAATTATTTGGATTCTTTTAGGGAAATGTTAAGTTATTGTCATACTCTTCAAAATGACCATCAGGGGAAAAGAGATTGGCCAGATTACAAATTCCTGGACGGCAAGAATTAGGTCATAGTCATCTTTTAATCCCTGGCATCCCATTTACTGAGTAAGCAATAACAAGTGTTATCTTGAATGAGTGAATGAGTAAATGCATTGTAAATCTAGCCATGACTTTTAGCCAATGGGATGCATTATTTTTACCATATGGCTTTACCCATTAGTTTAACATCTTTTATCTAAGTCTACATTTACTCTAATACAGATAGTTTCTGAAAGTGTCAATATAAGTTTAAATGTTTGCATTAAACACCCAGAATTAAACAACAACAATAACAACAAATGTATTTTTTCATGTTTGGAACCAAGAAAGAAAATTTGAAAAAAACAATTTCTTGTGTTTAATGCTTTTACAAAAGCATTTTTAGTGTTTAAGGTAGATTTGGAGAAGGAAGAGAGGAAAGAAAAAAGAGAGAGAAAGGACACAAGAGTGAGAGAGGGAGAGAGGAATACCAACATTTTTGAGAAAAAGCAAAATAAAACAGAAGTCTGTAGTCTACCCATTGTAGGATTAGGTCTGCTACAAGGAATTCAGAGTAGTATCTAGGTCATGCCAGGAATAACATTTTAATTGAACGTTTTTGGCTCCTAGAAGGATACCAAATTTTCTGTGTTGAAAATTTCCTACAATGTAGATTCTGCTTTATATTATTAGTTGATCATTAGAACTTTTCTGAACATTGTGTCCTTGTTAAACTATTTCTTTTATTTCCAAAGATATAAAAAGCCTTAAAAATGCTCTAAGTTTCTTAGATTCCAAGGGAAATGCAAATGGAGGAAAATACCTCAAAATGATCACTTTGTAAGATTTAAAGTTAATAGCAGAATACTTTCCTTCACCTACATGCACAGTTCTTCAAACAGACCTTGAACCTCAGGCAATCACACACTCACCAGTTCTCTTGTTTCACACCTTTAAATTTAAAATCCTTTTCAGTGGTAATGATGGCAAAGCTGCTGGAGCTCTTCCTGCTTATGCCCTCATAGCTCTTTTCACTATAGTTCTGGTGGCCTTTTCTTAACCATATCTAGCCAAAAATTCAATTGGTTCAACACTTTAAAAATAATCCTGGTTGGAAGCCTGGGTTCATGTAAAAATGCTTTACAGAATATACTGGAATTTTATTATGCAATGTATGAATGCTTCATAAGCTTACTAATTTGATATGCTATGAAATCTAAACTCAACTGGCAAAAAAACAAGTTATAGAAATAAACATTATGTATGCAGACTCATTTTAAAAGTAAAGGTTTAAGAAACCAACTTTGTGCAAATTAGTGTTGATTTAAAATATTCTTAGGCGAAAATCCATCTCATGTGACTTTATTCAGGACATTCATTTCATCAGACATCCAGCAGCAATGCTCATTTCAACAGTGAGCACACAGAATCAGGATGACTCAGATATACATTGCTTTTGGAAGGAGACTTTAAGACAAAAGCATCTGTCACATTTGCATATGTGTCAACTTGGGAAATCACTGCCTCTCAACAGCTTTAAATCGTTTTTTTGTGGCAGACAGATGTGGAAAGCAATATTTCAGGCATAAGTTTCCATTGTCCTTTAGCAGCACAAGGTACTGGGCTACGTGCAGAGGGTGGCTGTGATACAGACTAGAAGCCACAAAGAAATTGAGGCATCTCCAGCTTAGGTCACTAAATCCTCAGAGGCAGTTTCTTCACTGGCAAACGATCCACAGGATCCAGAGGATGACTTTCAGCTCTAAAAGGCTGACCCTGTGAAATGATCAGTTAGCTGAGGAAGTGTCTGATTCCCCGCAGCCAAACACCCTCTATAACTCTATAGCCCTGCTCTGAAAAGTCTAGGTCCTTAATGGGTTAAATAGAGAAAAACCTATTCATTTAAGATTGACTTTTGTTAACAGAACAACATTTCAATGAAGGAATTTAGATTTTGATGCAATTCCATTCCTGGGTATATATCCAAAAGAAATGAAAACGCTAATTTGAAAAGATATATGCACCCCAATGTTCATAGCAGCACTATTCTCAATAGTCAAGATGTGGAAGCAACCTAAATGCCCATCAGACAGATGAATAGATAAAGAAGATGTGGTGGTGTACACACACACACACACACAGGAATATTACACAGCCATAAAAAAGAATGAAATTCTGCCATTTGCAGCAACATGGATGGACCTAGAGAATATCATGCTTAGTGAAGTAAGTCAAACAGAGAAAGACAAATGCTGTATGATATCACTTATACGTGGAATCTAAAAAATAATACGAATGAATTTATATAAGAAAACAGAAACAGACTCACAGATATAGAAAACAAACTAGTGGTTACCAGTGGGGAGAGGGAAGGGGGGCAGGAGCAAGACAGGGGGATGAAATTAAGAGATACAAACTACTGTATATAAAATAGATAAGCAACAAGGGTATATTGTACAGCACAGGGAATCAAAGCTATTATCTTGTAATAACTTTTATTTTTTTGTAATAACTTTCAAAGGGGTGTAAACTGTAAAAGCACTGAATCACTATGCTGTACACCTGAAACTAATATTGTAAATCAACTATACTTCAATAAAAACAGAAATCAATTTAAGTTGGCTACCTAAAAATTTAATTCTACAGTATTCAATTCAGAACCTGACAAAGAAAGATAATTCTATATTATCATCATTGCTGTTATTTATTGCTCTTATTACTGATACTAATGTTGATGTTACTTTTTATAATTATTATTAGTTCTACATCTATTACTGTGACCATTGTTATCATTACCACAACCACTCTTTGCCTGGGCCTTCTGTAATAGCCTCCCTACTAATTTTACTAGCTCTACTCTAATACTTTCATTATCCATCATTGCCTTCATCACTTTTATCATCCATTCTCCATACTGCAACCAGACTGAGCTTTCAAAAGTATGAATGAGACCTAATTCAAAAAGACACATGCACCCCAACGTTCATTGCAGCACTATTTACAATAGTCAGGTCATGGAAGCAACCTAAATCCCCATTGAGACAAATGGATAAAGAAGATGTGGTAGAGAGCCTCCCATCAAGCCTCTTAGATAGCCTCAACCACCAGAGGGCAGACAGCAGAAGCAAGAAAAACTACAATCCTGCAGCCTGTGGACCAAAAAACACAGTTACAGAAAGATAGACAAGATGAAAAGGCAGAGGGCTATGTACCAGATGAAGGAACAAGAAAAAACCCCAGAGAAACAACTAAATGAAGTGGAGATAGGCAACCTTCCAGAAAAAGAATTCAGAATAATGATAGTGAAGATGATCCAGGACCTCGGAATAAGAATGGAGGCAAAGATTGAGAAGATGCAAGAAATGATTAACAAAGACCTAGAAGAATTAAAGAACAAACAAACAGAGATGACCAATACAATAACTGAAATGAAAACTACACTAGAAGGAATCAATAGCAGAATAACTGAGGCAGAAGAACGGATAAGTGACCTGGAAGACAGAATGGTGGAATTCACTGCTGCGGAACAGACTAAAGAAAAAAGAATGAAAAGAAATGAAGACAGCCTAAGAGACCTCTGGGACAACATTAAACGCAACAACATTCGCATTATAGGGGTCCCAGAAGGTGAAGAGAGAGAGAAAGGACCAGAGAAAAAATTTGAAGAGATTATAGTCGAAAACTTCCCTAACATGGGAAAGGAAATAGCCACCCAAGTCCAGGAAGTGCAGAGAGTCCCATACAGGATAAACCCAAGGAGAAACACGCCGAGACACATAGTAATCAAAGTGGCAAAAATTAAAGACAAAGAAAAATTATTGAAAGCAGCAAGGGAAAAACGACAAATAACATACAAGGGAACTCCCATAAGGTTAACAGCTGATTTCTCAGCAGAAACTCTGCAAGCCAGAAGGGAGTGGCATGATATACTTAAAGTGATGAAAGGGAAGAACCTACAACCAAGATTACTCTACCCGGCAAGGATCTCATTTAGATTTGATGGAGAAATCAAAAGCTTTACAGACAAGCAAAAGCTAAGAGAATTCAGCACCACCAAACCAGCTCTACAACAAATGCTAAAGGAACTTCTCTAAGTGGGAAACACAAGAGAAGAAAAGGACCTACAAAAACAAACCCAAAACTATTAAGAAAATGGTCATAGGAACATACATATCAATAATTACCTTAAACGTGAATGGATTAAATGCCCCAACCAAAAGACATAGACTGGCTGCATGGATACAGAAACAAGACCCATATATATGCTGTCTACAAGAGACCCACTTTAGACCTAGGGACACATACAGACTGAAAGTGAGGGGATGGAAAAAGATATTCCATGCAAATGGAAATCAAAAGAAAGCTGGAGTAGCTATACTCATATCAGATAAAATAGACTTTAAAATAAAGAATGTTACAAGAGACAAGGAAGGACACTACATAATGATCAAGGGATCAATCCAAGAAGAAGATATAACAATTATAAATATATATGCACCCAACATAGGAGCACCTCAATACATAAGGTAACTGCTAACAGCTATAAAAGAGGAAACTGACAGTAACACAATCATAGTGGGGGACTTTAACACCTCACTTACGCCAATGGACAGATCATCCAAAATGAAAATAAATAAGGAAACAGAAGCTTTAAATGACACAATAGACCAAATAGATTTAACTGATATATATAGGACATTCCATCCAAAAACAGCAGATTACACGTTCTTCTCAAGTGCGCATGGAACATTCTCCAGGATAGATCACATCTTGGGTCACAAATCAAGCCTCAGTAAATTTAAGAAAATTGAAATCATATCAAGCATCTTTTCTGACCACAACGCTATGAGATTAGAAATGAATTACAGGGAAAAAAACTTAAAAAAGACAAACACATGGAGGCTAAACAATACGTTACTAAATAACCAAGAGATCACTGAAGAAATCAAAGAGGAAATCAAAAAATACCTAGAGACAAATGACAATGAAAACACGACGACCCAAAACCTATGGGATGCAGCAAAAGCAGTTCTAAGAGGGAAGTTTATAGCTATACAAGCCTACCTAAAGAAACAAGAAAAATCTCAAGTAAACAATCTAACCTTACACCTAAAGAAACTAGAGAGGAGATTAACCAAGATGGCGGAGTAGAAGGACGTGCTGTCACTCCCTCTTGCGAGAGCACCAGAATCACAACTGGCTGCTGGACAATCATTGACAGGAAGACCCTGGACTTCACCAAGGAGGATACCCCACGTCCAAGGACAGAGGAGAAGCCACAGTGAGATGGTAGGAGGGGCGCAATCAGAGTAAAATCAAACCCCATAACTGCTGGGTGGGTGACTCACAGACTGGCGAACACTTATACCACAGAAGTCCACCCACTGGAGTAAAGGTTCTGAGCCCCACGTCAGGCTTCCCAACCTGGGGGTCAGGCAACGGGAGGAGGAATTCCTAGAGAATCAGACTTTGAAGGCTAGTGGGAATTGGATTGCAGGACTTTGACGGGACTGGGGGAAACAGAGATCCCACTCTTGGAGGGCACACACAAAGTAATGTGTGCATCAGGACCCAGGGGAAGGAGCAGTGAGCCTGGGGGAGACTGAACCAGACCTACCTGCTGGTGTTGGGGGGTCTCCTGCAGAGGCGAGTGGTGGCTCTGTTTCACCGTGGGGATAAGGACACTGGCAGCAGAGGTTCTGGGAAGTTCTCCTTGGCGTGAGCCCTCCCAGAGTCTGCCATTAACCCCACCAAAGAGCACGGGTAGGCTCCAGTGTTGGATTGCCTCAGGCAAAACAGCCAACAGGGAGGGAACCCAGCCCCACCCATCAACAGTCAAGTGGATTAAGGTTTTACTGAGCTCTGACCGCCACAGCAACAGGGAGGGAACCCAGCCCCACCCATCAACAGTCAAGTGGATTAAGGTTTTACTGAGCTCTGACCGCCACAGCAACAGTCAGCTCTACCCACCACCAGAGCCTCCCATCAAGCCTCTTAGATAGCCTCAACCACCAGAGGGCAGACAACAGAAGCAAGAAAAACTATAATCCTGCAGCCTGTGGACCAAAAACCACAGTTACAGAAAGATAGAGAAGATGAAAAGGCAGAGGGCTATGTCCCAGATGAAGGAACAAGATAAAACCCCAGAAAAACAACTAAATGAAGTGGAGATAGGCAACCTTCCAGAAAAAGAATTCAGAATAATGATAGTGAAGATGATCCAGGACCTCGGAATAAGAATGGAGGCAAAGATTGAGAAGATGCAAGAAATGATTAACAAAGACCTAGAAGAATTAAAGAACAAACAAACAGAGATGACCAATACAATAACTGAAATGAAAACTACACTAGAAGGAATCAATAGCAGAATAACTGAGGCAGAAGAACGGATAAGTGACCTGGAAGACAGAATGATGGAATTCACTGCTGCGGAACAGACTAAAGAAAAAAGAATGAAAAGAAATGAAGACAGCCTAAGAGACCTCTGGGACAACATTAAACGCAACAACATTCGCATTATAGGGGTCCCAGAAGGAGAAGAGAGAGAGAAAGGACCAGAGAAAATATTTGAAGAGATTATAGTCGAAAACTTCCCTAACATGGGAAAGGAAATAGCCACCCAAGTCCAGGAAGCGCAGAGAGTCCCATACAGGATAAACCCAAGGAGAAACACGCCGAGACACATAGTAATCAAAGTGGCAAAAATTAAAGACAAAGAAAAATTATTGAAAGCAGCAAGGGAAAAACGACAAATAACATACAAGGGAACTCCCATAAGGTTAACAGCTGATTTCTCAGCAGAAACTCTGCAAGCCAGAAGGGAGTGGCATGATATACTTAAAGTGATGAAAGGGAAGAACCTACAACCAAGATTACTCTACCCGGCAAGGATCTCATTTAGATTTGATGGAGAAATCAAAAGCTTTACAGACAAGCAAAAGCTAAGAGAATTCAGCACCACCAAACCAGCTCTACAACAAATGCTAAAGGAACTTCTCTAAGTGGGAAACACAAGAGAAGAAAAGGACCTACAAAAACAAACCCAAAACAATTAAGAAAATGGTCATAGGAACATACATATCGATTATTACCTTAAACGTGAATGGATTAAATGCCCCAACCAAAAGACATAGACTGGCTGAATGGATACAAAAACAAGACCCATATATATGCTGTCTACAAGAGACCCACTTTAGACCTAGGGACACATACAGACTGAAAGTGAGGGGATGGAAAAAGATATTCCATGCAAATGGAAATCAAAAGAAAGCTGGAGTAGCTATACTCATATCAGATAAAATAGACTTTAAAATAAAGAATGTTACAAGAGACAAGGAAGGACACTACATAATGATCCAGGGATCAATCCAAGAAGAAGATATAACAATTATAAATATATATGCACCCAACATAGGAGCACCTCAATACATAAGGCAACTGCTAACAGCTATAAAAGAGGAAATCGACAGTAACACAATAATAGTGGGGGACTTTAACACCTCACTTACACCAATGGACAGATCATCCAAAATGAAAATAAATAAGGAAACAGAAGCTTTAAATGACACAATAGACCAGATAGATTTAATTGATATATATCGGACATTCCATCCAAAAACAGCAGATTACACGTTCTTCTCAAGTGCGCACGGAACATTCTCCAAGATAGATCACATCTTGGGTCACAAATCAAGCCTCAGTAAATTTAAGAAAATTGAAATCATATCAAGCATCTTTTCTGACCACAACGCTATGAGATTAGAAATGAATTACAGGGAAAAAAACGTAAAAAGGACAAACACATGGAGGCTAAACAATACGTTACTAAATAACCAAGAGATCACTGAAGAAATCAAAGAGGAAATCAAAAAATACCTAGAGACAAATGACAATAAAAACACGACGACCCAAAACCTATGGGATGCAGCAAAAGCAGTTCTAAGAGGGAAGTTTATAGCTATACAAGCCTACCTAAAGAAACAAGAAAAAGCTCAAGTAAACAATCTAACCTTACACTTAAAGAAACTAGAGAAAGAAGAACAAACAAAACCCAAAGTTAGCAGAAGGAAAGAAATCATAAAGATCAGAGCAGAAATAAATGAAAGAGAAACAAAGAAAACAATAGCAAAGATCAATAAAACTAAAAGTTGGTTCTTTGAGAAGATAAACAAAATTGATAAGCCATTAGCCAGACTCATCAAGAAAAAGAGGGAGAGGACTCAAATCAATAAAATCAGAAATGAAAAAGGAGAAGTTACAACAGACACTGCAGAAATACAAAGCATCCTAAGAGACTACTACAAGCAACTTTATGCCAATAAAATGGACAACCTGGAAGAAATGGACAAATTTTTAGAAAGGTATAACCTTCCAAGACTGAACCAGGAAGAAACAGAAAATATGAACAGACCAATCACAAGTAATGAAATTGAAACTGTGATTAAAAATCTTCCAACAAACAAAAGTCCAGGACCAGATGGCTTCACAGGTGAATTCTATCAAACATTTAGAGAAGAGCTAACACCCATCCTTCTCAAACTCTTCCAAAAAATTGCAGAGGAAGGAACACTCCCAAACTCATTCTATGAGGCCACCATCACCCTGATACCAAAACCAGACAAAGACACTACAAAAAAAGAAAATTACAGACCAATATCACTGATGAATATAGATGCAAAAATCCTCAACAAAATACTAGCAAACAGAATCCAACAACACATTAAAAGGATCATGCACCACGATCAAGTGGGATTTATCCCAGGGATGCAAGGATTCTTCAATATATGCAAATCAATCAATGTGATACACCATATTAACAAATTGAAGAAGAAAAACCATATGATCATCTCAATAGATGCAGAAAAAGCTTTTGACAAAATTCAACACCCATTTATGATAAAAACTCTCCAGAAAGTGGGCATAGAGGGAACCTACCTCAACATAATAAAGGCCATATATGACAAACCCACAGCAAACATCATTCTTAATGGTGAAAAACTGAAAGCATTTCCTCTAAGATCAGGAACGAGACAAGGATGTCCACTCTCACCACTATTATTCAACATAGTTCTGGAAGTCCTAGCCACGGCAATCAGAGAAGAAAAAGAAATAAAAGGAATACAAATTGGAAAAGAAGAAGTAAAACTGTCACTGTTTGCGGATGACATGATACTATACATAGAGAATCCTAAAACTGCCACCAGAAAACTGCTAGAGCTAATTAATGAATATGGTAAAGTTGCAGGATACAAAATTAATGCACAGAAATCTCTTGCATTCCTATACACTAATGATGAAAAATCTGAAAGAGAAATTATGGAAACACTCCCATTTACCATTGCAACAAAAAGAATAAAATACCTAGGAATAAACCTACCTAGGGAGACAAAAGACCTGTATGCAGAAAACTATAAGACACTGATGAAAGAAATTAAAGAAGATACCAACAGATGGAGAGATATACCATGTTCTTGGATTGGAAGACTCAACATTGTGAAAATGAGTATACTACCCAAAGTAATCTACAGATTCAATGCAATCCCTATCAAATTACCAATGGCATTTTTTACGGAGCTAGAACAAATCATCTTAAAATTTGTATGGAGACACAAAAGACCCCGAATAGCCAAAGCAGTCTTGAGGGAAAAAAATGGAGCTGGAGGAATCAGACTCCCTGACTTCAGACTATACTACAAAGCTACAGTAATCAAGACAATATGGTACTGGCACAAAAACAGAAACATAGATCAATGGAACAAGATAGAAAGCCCAGAGATTAACCCACGCACCTATGGCCAACTAATTTATGACAAAGGAGGCAAAGATATACAATGGAGAAAAGACAGTCTCTTCAATAAGTGGTGCTGGGAAAACTGGACAGCTACATGTAAAAGAATGAAATTAGAATACTCCCTAACACCATACACAAAAATAAACTCAAAATGGATTAGAGACCTAAATATAAGACTGGACACTATAAAACTCTTAGAGGAAAACATAGGAAGAACACTCTTTGACATAAATCACAGCAAGATCTTTTTTGATCCACCTCCTAGAGTAATGGAAATAAAAACAAAAATAAACAAATGGGACCTAATGAAACTTCAAAGCTTTTGCACAGCAAAGGAAACCATAAACAAGACGAAAAGACAACCCTCAGAATGGGAGAAAATATTTGCAAACGAATCCACGGACAAAGGATTAATCTCCAAAATATATAAACAGCTCATTCAGCTCAATATTAAAGAAACAAACACCCCAATCCAAAAATGGGCAGAAGACCTAAATAGACATTTCTCCAAAGAAGACATACAGACGGCCACGAAGCACATGAAAAGATTCTCAACATCACTAATTATTAGAGAAATGCAAATCAAAACTACAATGAGGTATCACCTCACTCCTGTTAGAATGGGCATCATCAGAAAATCAACAAACAACAAATGCTGGAGAGGGTGTGGAGAAAAGGGAACCTTCTTGCACTGTTGGTGGGAATGTAAATTGATACAGCCACTATGGAGAACAATATGGAGGTTCCTTAAAAAACTAAAAATATAATTACCATATGACCCAGCAATCCCACTACTGGGCATATACCCAGAGAAAACCATAATTCAAAAAGACACATGCACCCGAATGTTCATTGCAGCACTATTTACAATAGCCAGGTCATGGAAGCAACCTAAATGCCCATCAACAGACGAATGGATAAAGAAGATGTGGTACATATATACAATGGAATATTACTCAGCCATAAAAAGGAACGAAATTGAGTCATTTGCTGAGAAGTGGATGGATCTAGAGATTGTCATACAGAGTGAAGTAAGTCAGAAAGAGAAAAACAAATATCGTACATTAATGCATGTATGTGGAACCTAGAAAAATGGTACAGATGAGCCAGTTTGCAGGGCAGAAGTTGAGACACAGATGTAGAGAATGGACATATGGACACCAAGGGGGGAAAACTGCGGTGGGGTGAGGATGGTGGTGTGCTGAATTGGGCGATTGGGATTGACATGTATACACTGATGTGTATAAAATTGATGCCTAATAAGAACCTGCAGTATAAAAAAACAAACAAACAAAAACAAACAAAAAAAACAATGAATTGGCTTGTGGGGAGGAAAAGAGATGGCATTTTCTTGAGCTAAAAAGACTAAAAATAGTGTGAGGTTTTCCAAGAGGCTGTAGTGGTACTTCAGGATGTGGCTATGAAGCCTTTATTTCAACAGCTACTGGCAAGCTCAAAGCCAAGACCACTCACCGTGATGGTTGTGGTGATGGTGACACACTGCTCACCCAGCTCCCGGGGGCCAGCAGAGATGCACCTTGCTCCCATCTCCACGTCTTTCTCATGCTGTGCTCTCCCCAGAATGGTCTCCCCTCTCCCCAACACTGAGTCACGCCGCCCCAAGCCCTGAGTTCCAGCCACCCCTCTGAGTAGCGCTACTCAAATTTTTTCCGCCAAAGCACCCCGAAGAGCAGAGGAGAAATTGCAGTGGAAGGTTGCAGCGGGGAGGGGAGCGATATGAAAAAAAAAAAAAAGATGTGGTACATGTATACAATGGAATATTACTCAGCCGTTAAAAGGAACAAAATTGGGTCATTTGTAGCGACATGGATGGATCTAGAGACTGTCGTACAGAGTGAAGTAAGTCAGAAAGAGAAAAATAAATATCGTATATTAACGCATATATGTAGAACCTAGAAAACTGGTACAGATGAACCAGTTTGCAGGGCAGAAATGGAGACACAGATGTAGAGAACAAATGTATGGACACCAAGGGGGGAAAGTGGTGGGGTAGGGCTGGTGGTGTGATGAATTAGGAGATTGGGATTGACATATATACACTAAGATGTATAAAATGGATAACTAATAAGAACCTGCTGTATAAATAAATAAATAAAATAAAATTCAAAAATTCAAAAAAAATTTTAAAAAGTATGAATGAGACCTTATCATACCTCTGCTGAAAGTCCTCCAGTAATTGCCCATCTGCTCAAAGTAAAATGCAAGCTGCTGATCCTGTTAAACATGAATAATCTCATCCCTGTTTACCAATTTCATACCACACTAGTGTAGCTGGGGTACAGCGGAAGGCACAGTTCATTGTACACTGGCCCTCAATGACCCCAATCTTACCGAACTAATTTGGGTCCCAGAGCCTTTGCACCTGCTGTTCCCACCACCTGGAATTCTCACGCCCCAGCCTTTGTGGGGCGCTTCCTGATAGCTACTGTCATCTCCATTGTTCAACTGTCACCTCCTGATGGAGTGCTTTCCTGAATGCCCAGTGCTGTGCTATCACTCTCTAGATTATCATCTCATCTTTTTATTGCTTTTGGCATAACTTGCAATTTTTCTGTTCAAGTTTTCACTGTCTCTCTAAGATGTAAACTTCATGAGGGCAGGAATCTTGTCTGTTTTCACGTAAAATTGTGCTTAATCCATTGTAAGTACTCAATAAAAATAGTTTGAACAAACAAGTGGAGGAATAAATCATTATTAATGGGAGCTTGTATTTACTGATCACTTACTAAGAACCGATGTGCTGTGATTACATTATCATAATTAATCTGCAGTGTCAGACTGTAAGGGAAAGAAGTGTTAATTATCTCAGTTTTATAGCCTATAACATATGCAAGGCTTAGGGAGGAGGACGAATGGGGACCCAGACACTTTGAGTCCAAATACTCAAAAGTTATAAACCAAGCTAAGAAACTGTTACATAAAATACGTTCTCTACTCTTATCTTGGCAATATAACATCATAAAACACGTAAGATCAGGCTTGAATTTTTTAATTCCTCGGATTCCACACAAGGATGCAGAGATATGGGAAAAGATCATTGTGGACCGCCCCCCCCGCCCCGCCTACCTCCCTTATCTCCCACCCTAGGCCATGTCCCACACTGCGAGGGACCTTGTGTAGAGTCTGTGGACAGCCCAGCTCCCATGTCCAAGCTCAGTCCCTGCCCCATCAAATAGCTCTCCCTGGAGGACACTTTGTTCCTGTGGTCTACCCATGGGAAGACAGGTGAGGAGAGAGGCCTTTGCAGGACCTGGAAGTGGGTACAAGGTCATGTGCACAAAAGGCCTCAGGAATCCAGAAGCATGTTCTAAAAGTGGAGATACAGGCTCCAGGTAAGAACATCCTTTTGGTGGCATGAACTCTTCATCTTGTGAAGAAAGGTGTGGCCAGAGGAAAACCAGAGCTTTCTAAAGCAGGGACCCCTTTCACTCGAGTCTAAAACTAAAACTAAGACTCAAAAGTTGGAGCCTTAAAAGAGTGAGTGGCAGTTTGATTTCAAATCCAGCCATTCTGATTCCAATACCCATGCTTTTAAGCACTCTGACAACCTTTTCAAATCAGTTAACATAGAAAATGACAATGTTTGTAATGCATACTGGGGTAAATCATTCAAGGTACCCTAAGCCCTGTCATGCTGCCTTGAATGCTAAGAGGATCAGTATTTAGACATATCAAAGATCGTTTGAGGCAAACCACTGCATTGAACACTAGAAAGTTGAACACTGTGCTTTACTTTTCATTGTAAATGCCATGAAATTATAAAGATCACATCAAAATGTAAGCCAGACTATTTGAATAACAGGTAATTTCATTCCAGCAAATGTTACTGAGTTCTTGCTTTGTACAAAACACTCTGCTAAGTGCTTGGGGCAGGGAAGTGAGAATAGCTACAAAGATAAATAAGATATAGTCACCATCTTCAAAAGATGTGTCATTTGTGGAGGAAAATGCAAATGTACTATTGGATACAATAAAAAGCAGGATAAGTGAAGTGATTTGATAGCACTATAAGAAATTTAGTTTAGGAGTACAGGGAATGTTGGGTTAATTCTCAACGAAGGATCAAGAGAAGGAGTTTATGAAACTCCAGATGGCATTTGAAGTGGATCTTGAAAGATAAGTAGGACTTCAGTAGTTCAGGTTGGTGGGGAGGACTTCCTGGGTTGCTAGAACAACTTGAGCTGAGGCAGGACAATCAGAGTGACTGGTACATCATGGGCAAGTCCAAGGTGGGCAGAATGGAGAATACTCTGGGAGAAGATGTTGGAAAAGTAGTTTTATGTCAGACTAAGCAAGAGTATGAATGAAATGTGAAGACATCTGAATTTTATCTTTAGACCACAGGGAGGCACTGATGAATTTTGTTGAGGCAAGGAGTAACGTAATTTTAATTGTTTTGAGAACATAGCTGAAGGAATTCGTAAGAAGAATAAATTAGTAGTGCCAAGGATGTGCAGATGAGCTGGGTTTTACACAGGGCAGTAGTGGTGGAAATGCAAACAATTTGATAGAAGAATTATGGAGAAGTTGAATAAACTGGGATGAGTAATCACTTGATAAGGGGCTCCCAATAGGGGCTGACAATGATTTGGAAGTGTGTAGCCTGGACAACTAGAAGGATAGTGGCTAAAGGCTCGGGAGACAGGAATAAATGTTATCAAATACATGGGTTTGGAGTTTATGTTGGAAAAGAGGAGGGCTCAACTGCCCCAGAGAGGGAAAGAATGGAAAAGAGATTTACAGAAAAGAAGTGGTAAGGATATCTCATGAAGTTAATAAAGAATGGCTCGGGGCTTCCCTGGTGGTGCAGTGGTTGAGAATCTGCCTGCCAATGCAGGGGACACGGGTTCGAGCCCTGGTCTGGGAAGATCCCACATGCCGCGGAGCAGCTGGGCCCGTGAGCCACAATTACTGAGCCTGCGCGTCTGGAGCCTGTGCTCCGCAACAAGAGAGGCCGCGATAATGAGAGGCCCGCGCACTGCGATGAAGAGTGGCCCCCACTTGCCGCAACTAGAGAAAGCCCTTGCACGGAAACGAAGACGCAACACAGCCATAAATAAATAAATAAATAAAAATTGTAAAAAAAAAAAAAAAGAATGGCTCGTATTTTCTCAGTGAAGCAGAATCCAAGATCATCAGTTGAGAAGGAAGGGATTAGAGTAGGGCTGGGGTTTTAAATAGTTTTAAAACTTTTAAAATTATGGGACTTGAATGAGGTTTGGGAAATGGATTGCTGAATAATTTGGATCCTTATTTGGTTGCCTAATGTACTCTTTACTTGATCCACTGATAGGTGGAGAAGTAAATTCAATAAAAGTTCTAACACTAAAATGGTTTTGCCAGAATGTTTTATGTTCTTCTCTAGAGTTTGTAGATGCTTAAATGATTTTTTTAAAATTTTCAAAGTATTTATATTTTAGAAACAATTAGAAAAAAGGCATGTTTATCATGCCTGCAAATAAGACTGATCATATTTTGGATTTGTGAATGGATGAAATCAATGAAAACGAGTAGAACAGTGAACAGAGCGTTGTGCACAAACTAAATAAAATTACTTAAGGTGCTTCCCCCTTTACACTTTTTAGCATATGGTTCTGGAAAATGAGATGTTTCACCAAGCTCTTCAGTCTTGGCGATAATATAAAATGGATTGAGATTTTCAACTAAAAGGAAAAAAAGAAAAGTAAACAATGGCTTTAATGAAAAGCACCCAGAATTGAATTGGCCCTATTTAATAGCCATTTTATACAAATAGCTGGTTTCACAAAACTAACTGACATTTGCTTACAATACTATCAATCTACTTTTAGGGAGTAAATAATAATGGGATTTATTTTGTCATCTCAAAATTGGCCCCTGTAAATTCACACAGTTCTAATTTATCTACCCTAATATAAGGAAGATTTAATTGTAAGACACTTTAATTAGTGCTCTCTCTGTACTTGGTAGTTAGTTGCTACCATTTCAGCCTCTTCAGGTTTTATGTGCATCCTGCAATTCTAGTGTACTGCAAAGCAAATATAGATCACCAAAAGGTTACCTCTCAGAATACTTAATAAAGATAAAAAATAGCAAAATAGAAACTCTATTTCAAATGCCAGACTACTGCACAACTCGATTAAAGGAGCATAACCTGAGCTCCAAGAACCTAAAATTATTTCAGTACGAGACAACAGTGGCAGCAGGAAGGAATGAGTGACACCTGAGAGGAAGAATAGAAATTGGCACCTCATTGCATGTGGGGGTCAAAGTCCAAAGTGTCCAGCCCAGGTGACCTGGAGAAGGACTGGGATGACAGAGCTCAAGGAGTCAGGAAAGAAAAGAAGCAAAAAACTAGCGGAGGAAATAGGAAGGGAGGAGAGGTATTCCATACTTGAAAATGAAAGGGAAGGAGCAGAGACTCAGAAATGACAAAGGGAGGACCAACTGATGTGATTCCTATGCACTGACCTTTATTTTCTCAGGGATACAAGGTAATCAGCCCAGTGTGAGGGAACAGCTGCTGTGGGAAACCGGCTAGTGGAATACAGGGCAGATTCCCTTCTCCTGCCTGATCATCACTGAGGGTCTAGAGTCAACATTCCTGGCAGAAATATGAAATCCAACATTTACGAACTAGGGTTTAAAACAAGGAGGTCCAGGACCCCAAGTCTTCATTTTATAAATACTCTATTTTACTAGCTAGAGTGAAGGTTTTAAAGCTGATATAAGAGCGAAATATTTGAGGGAATAAATAGGAGACCAGTTTTTCCTGAGCTGACAGCACAATCTCAAAGGCTAATGGATCATCATTCCCAAAGGGTCCACGAGCCAAGAACATTACAACTACTGAGATTTTAAGCAAATTCTCCCTCTTATCTGATTACCGAATTTTCCCAAGCTCTCCCACACTTCCACCAAGTGAGAAAAAGGTAGGGCACCAGAAATTATTGGGTGTCTACCCTAAGCCCATCCACCCTTCTTGGCTGTTTTTCATTGGAAAATTCTCCCCTCCACTATGTGACTCAGTGGTAAACTAAACAGTCTGAGCCATCATGGAAATCAAATTGCTTTGCAGAGGAAATAGTAGGAATGGATTGGTTTAGAAAGGAGTATACATACAACAAATTCTGGCCAATGAGACCTGAGGGAGTTGCCTGCACAGCCTCTGGGTATGGTTAAACATTATCTTTTTTTCTCTGGACATTCTGGTATTTGAATGTGGCTTCTGGAAAGATACAATCATCTATTAACCATGAGGGGACAAGCCAGAAGACAATGCTGACAGGTTGGGAATGCTAGAAGGGGAAGACAGAAAGGATATCTGTCAGGTTCTATGTTAACCAACCCTGGAAACATCACACCTCAGCCCTCTTTTCTATATGAGATAACACACTTTTCTTACATGTTACTTTAAGTTTGTGTTTGTTGCTAGTTGGAGCAAATCCCATCTTAACTGATTTAAAAGGGGGGCGGCATAAGAGAAAGCTCCTATTCTCAGCTAATTACCAATGTTTCTCATTTTCTGATTGATTCTCCCATTCAACAAAGGCACTTTAAAAAAAATTTTTTTTTTGCCTGCATTGGGTCTTCGCTGCTCCGCGCAGGCTTTCTCTACTTGCGGTGAGCAGGCTTCTCGTTGCAGTGGTTTCTCTTGTTCTGCAGCACAGGCTCTAGGTGCGTGGGTTTCAGCAGTTGTGGCGCACGAGCTTAGTTGCTCCGCGGCATGTCGGATCTCCCTGGACCAGTGATCGAACCTGTGTCCCCTGCATTGGCAAGCGGATTCCTAACCACTGCGCCACCAGGGAAGTCCCCAAGGCACTTTTAACAGAGCCCTGGTCTGTGTTATAATGCACATCCAATTATTGTTATACACTTACATAGCTCCCTAGGGTTGTCAACTTCCCTGAACACCAACATTTTGAAAGAGCCCTCAAGATCATAAATATAAGTTCTGTGAATTGTGGAAAAAAAGAGCCTTATAGCACAAAGTACAAAGAAAAGCCATTTGAGGATACACAGATAAAATTTTCATGAGGGAAGAATATGAAAACAGATTTCTTGCAAAGCAGATCAACTCTAATGAGCTTTAAGATGTTTATGATTTGCTTTTAAACAGTAGGTAACTCAAACAATGTTTCATGTGGAATATACTCTCTGACTTAAAAACAGCATTTGCAAAACTTGGTCATTTATTTGCAAACTGCTGGTTAATAGCTAAACTTATCTGGAGCATCTTTTTTTTTTTTAATAAATTTTTATTGGAGTATAACTGCTTCACAATACTGTGTTAGTTTTTTTTGTACGCTGAAGTGAATCAGCCATATGCATACACATGTCACCATATCCCCCCTCCCTCTTGAGCCTGCCTCCCATCCTCCCTATCCCACCCGTCTAGGTCATTGCAAAGCACCAAGCTGATCTCCCTGTGCTATGCTGCTGCTTTCCACTAGCTATTTTACATTCGGTAGAGTGTATATATGTAGATGCTACTCTCCCTTCGCCCCAGCTTCTCCCTCCCACCCCGTGTCCCCAAGTCCATTCTCTATGTCTACATCTTTATTCTGCCCAGCAACTAGGTTCACCAGTACCATTTTTTTTTTTTTTAGATTCCATACATATGTGTTAACATACGGCATTTGTTTTTCTTTCTGACTTACTTCACTCTGTATGACAGACTCTAGGTCCATCCACCTCACTACAAATAACTCAATTTCGTTTCTTTTTATGGCTGAGTAATATTCCATTGTATATATGTGCCACATCTTCTTTATTCATTTATCTGTCAACGGACATCTAGGTTGGTTCCATGTCCTGGCTATTGTAAATAGTGCTGCAGTGAACATTGTGGCACACGTCTCTTTTTGAACTATGGTTTTCTCTGGGTGTATGCCCAGTAGTGGGATTGCTGGGTCATATGGCAGTTCTATTTTTAGTTTTTTAAGGAACCTCCATATTGTTTTCCATAGTGGTTGTATCAATTTACATTCCCAACGGTGCAAGAGGGTTCCCTTTTCTCCACACCCTTTCCAGCATTTATTACTTCTAGATATTTTGATGATGGCCATTCTGACTGGCGTGAGGTGATACCTCATAGTAGTTTTGATTTGCATTTCTCTAATAATCAGTGATGCTGAGCATCTTTTCATGTGCCTCTTGGCCATCTGTATGTCTCCTTGGTGAAATGTCTATTTAGGTCTTCCACCCATTTTTTAATTGGATAGTTTGGTTTTTTTATACTGAGCTCCATGAGCTGTTTGTATATTTTGGAGATTAATCCTTTGTCTGTTGTTTCACTTGCAAATATTTTCTCCCATTCTGAGGGTTGTCTTTTTGTCTTTTTTATGGTTTCCTTTGCTGTGCAAAAGCTTTTAAGTTTGATTAAGTCCCATTTGTTTATTTTTGTTTTTATTTTCGTTACTCTAGGAGGTGGGTCAAAAAAGATCTTGCTGTGGTTTATGTCAAAGAGTGTTTTTCCTATGTTTTCCTCTAAGAGATTTATAGTGTCTGGCCTTACATTTTGGTCTTTAATCCACTTGGAGTTTATTTTTGTGTAAGGTGTTAGGTAGTG
This sequence comes from Balaenoptera ricei, assembly GCF_028023285.1. NCBI lineage: Eukaryota > Metazoa > Chordata > Mammalia > Artiodactyla > Balaenopteridae > Balaenoptera > Balaenoptera ricei. The sequence goes on from NC_082644.1 coordinate 74,646,040, forward strand.
TTCTAATAACATTATTTTACATGTAGCTGTCCAGTTTTCCCAGCACCACTTACTGAAGAGGCTGTCTTTCCTCCATTGTATACTCTTGCCTCCTTAATCGTAAATTAGGTGACCATATGTGTGTGAGTTTATCTCTGGGCATTCTATCCTGTACCATTGATCTATATTTCTGTTTCTATGCCAGTACCATACTGTCTCAATTACTATGGCTTTGTGGTATAGTTTGAAGTCGGGGAGCCTGATTCCTCCAACTCTTGTTTCTCTTTCTCAAGACTGCATTTGCTTTTCAGGGTCTTTTGTGTTTCCATACAAATTGTGAAATTTTTTGTTCTAATTCTGTGAAGAATGTCATTGGTAGTTTGATAGGGATTGCACTGAATCTGTAGATTGCTTTGGGTAGTATAGTCATTTTCACAATATTGATTCTTCCAATCCAAAAACATGGTATATTTCTCCATCTGTTTATGTCATCTTTGATTTCTTTCATCAGTGTTTTATAGTTTTCTGACTACAAGTCTTTCGCCTCCTTAGGCAGGTGTATTCCTAGGTATTTTATTCTTTTTGTTGCCATGGTAAATGGGAATGTTTCCTTAATTTCTCTTTCTGATTTTTCATTGTTGTTGTATAGGAATGCCAGAGATTTCTGTGCATTAACTTTGTATCCTGCAATCTTACGAAATTCATTGATTCGTTCTAGTAGCTTTCTGGTGGCATCTTTAGGATTTTCTATGTATAGTATCATGTCATCTGCAAACAGTGACAGTTTTATTTCTTCTTTTCCAATTTCTATTCCTTTTATTTCTTTTTCTTCTCTGACTGCCATGGCTAGGACTTCCAAAACTATGTTGAATAAGAGTGGCGAGAGTGGACATCCTTGTCTTGTTCCTGATCTTAGTGGAAATGCTTTCAGTTTTTCACCATTGAGTATGACGCTTGCTTTGCATTTGTCACATATGGCCTTTATTATGTTGAGATAAATTCCTACCATGCCAATTTTCTGTAAAGTTTTTATCATAAACGGGTATTTAATTTTGTCAGAAGTTTTTCTGCATCTATTGAGATGATCATATGGTTTTTATTCCTTAATTTGTTAAGGATGTATGTATCACATTGATTGATTTGCGTATATTGAAGAATCCTTGCATCCCTGGGATAAATCCCATAAATCATGGTATATGATCCTTTTAATGTGTTGTTGGATTCTGTTTGCTAGTATTTTGTTCAGGATTTTTGCATCTATGTTCATCAGTGACATTGGTCTATAATTTTCTTTTTATGTGATAACTGTTTTCTGGTTTTGGTATCAGGGTGATGGTGGCTTCGTAGAATGAATTTGGGAATGTTTCTCCCTCTGCAATTTTTTTGGAAGAGTTTAACAAGGATGGGTGTTAGTTCTCTAAATGTTTGATAGAATTCGCCTGTGAAGCCATCTGGTCCTGGACTTTTGTTTGCTGGAAGATTTTTAATTACAGTTTCTATTTCATTACTTGTGATAGGTCTGTTTATATTTTCTAATTCTTCCTGGTTCAGTCTTGTAAAATTGTACCTTTCCAAGAATATGTCCATTTCATCGAGGTTGTCCATTTTATTGGCATATAGTTGCTGGTAGTAGACTCTTATAATTCTTTGTATTTTTGTGGTGTCAGTTGTGATTTCTCCTTTTTCATTTCTAATTTTATTGATTTGTGTCCTCTCCCTTTTTTTCTTGATGAGTCTGGCTAAGGGTTTATCAATTTTGTTTATCTTCTCAAAGAACCAGCTTTTAGTTTTATTGATCTTTGCTATTGTTTTCTTCATTTCTATTTCATTTATTTCTGCTCTGATCTTTATGATTTCTTTCCTTCTACTGACTTTGGGTTTTCTTTGTTCTTCTTTCTCTAGTTCTTTTAAGTGTAGGGTTAGACTGTTTATTTGGGATTTTTCTTGTTTCTTGAGGTGAGATTGAATTGCTATAAACTTCCCTCTTAGAACTGCTTTTGCTGCATCCCATAGGTTTTGGGTCATTGTGTTTTTATTGTCATTTGTTTCTATGTATTTTTTTATTTCTTCTTTGATTTCTTCAGTGATCTCTTGGTTATTTATTAGCGTATTGTTTAGCCTCCACCTGTTCATATTCTTTACAGTTTTTTTCCTGTAATTGATATCCGGTCTCATGGCACTGTGGTCAGAAAAGATACTTGACATGATTTCAGTTTTCTCAAATTAACCAAGGCTTGATTTGTAACCCAAGATGTGATCTATCCTGGAGAATGTTCCTTGTGCACTTGAGAAGAAGTGTATTCTGCCACTTTTGGTTGGAATATTCTATAAATATCAATTAAATCTATCTGGTCTATTGTGTCATTTAAAGCTTGTGTTTCCTTATTTATTTTCTGCTTGGATGATCTGTCCATTGGTGTAAGTGGGGTGTTAAAGTCCCCTACTATTATTGTTTTACTGTCGATTTCTCCTTTCATGGTTGTTAGCATTTGCCTTATGTGTTGAGGTGCTCCTATGTTGGGTGCATAAACATTTATAATTCTTGTATCTTCTTGGATTGATTCTTTGATCATTATGTAGTGTCCCTCCTTATCTCTTGTAACAGTCTTTATTTTAAATTCTATTTCAACTGTTACGAGTATTGCTTCTCCAGCTTTCTTTTGATTTCCATTTTCATGGAATATCTTTTTCCATCCCCTCACTTTCAATCTGTATGTGTCCCTAGGTCTGAAGTGGGTTTCTTGTAGACACCATATATATGGGTCTTGTTTTTGTATCCATTCAGCCAGTCTGTGTCTTTTGGTTGGGGCATTTAATCCACTTACATTCAAGGTTATTATCGATATGTATATTCCTATTACCGTTTTCTTAATTGTTTTGGGTTTGTTTTTGTGGGTCTTTTTCTTCTCTTGTGTTTCCTGCCTAGAGAAGTTTCTTTAGCATTTGCTGTAAAGCTGGTTGGTGGTGCTGAATTCTCTTAGCTTTTGCTTGTCTGAAAAGGTTTTGACTTCTCCATCAAATCTGAATGAGATCCTTGCTGGGTAGAGTAATCTTGGTTGTAGGTTTTTCTCTTTCATCACTTTATGTATCTCCTGCCACTCCCTTTTGGCCTGCAGCGTTTCTGCTGAAAAATCAGTTGATAACCTTATGGGGATTCCTTTGCATGTTATTTTTTGCTTTTCTCTTGCTGCTTTTACTATTTTTTCTTTGAATTTAATTTTTGTTAGTTTGATTAATATGTGTCTAGGTGTGTTTTTCCTAGGGTTTATCCTGTATGGGACTCTCTGTGCTTCCTGGACTTGGGTGACTATTTCCTTTCCCATGTTAGGGAAGTTTTCGACTACAATCCCTTCAAATATTTTCTCAGTCCCTTTCTTTTTCTCTTCTTCTTCTGGGACCCCTATAATTCGAATGTTGGTGTGTTTAGTGTTGTCCCAGAGGTCTCTGAGAATGTCTTCAATTCTTTTTTTTTTTTAAATGACTACATTTATTTATTTATTTTTTGGCTGTGTTGGGTCTTCGTTTCTGTGCGAGGGCTTTTCTCTAGTTGCAGCGAGTGGGGGCCACTCTTCATCACAGTGCGCGGGCCTCTCCCTGTCACGGCCTCTCTTTGTTGCGGAGCACAGGCTCCAGACGCGCAGGCTCAGTAGTTGTGGCTCACAGGCCCAGTTGCTCTGCAGCATGTGGGATCTTCCCAGATCAGGGCTCGAACCCGTGTCCCCTGCATCGGCAGGCAGATTCTCAACCACTGCACCACCAAGGAAGCCCAAGTGTCTTCAGTTCTTTTCATTCTTTTTTCTTTATTCTGCTCCTCGACAGTTATTTCCACCATCTTGTCTTCCAGCTCACTTATTTGTTCTTCTGCCTCAGTTATTCTGTTATTGATTCCTTCTAGTGCATTTTTCATTTCAGTTATTGTGTTATTCATCTCTGTTTGTTTGTTCTTTAGTTCTCTTCTAGATCTTTGTTAAACATTTCTTGTATTTTCTCAATCCATACCTCCATTCTATTTCTGAGATTCTGGATCATCTTTACTATCATTACTCTGAATTCTTTTTCAGGTAGATTGCCTATTTTTTCTTCATTTATTTGGTCTTGTAGGCTTTTACCTTTCTCCTTCATCTGTGACATCTTTTTTTGCCGTCTCTTTTTTTTTTTTTTTAATGAGTGGGATTGTGTTCCTGTCTTACTCGCTGTTTGGCCTGAGGCTTTCAACACTGGAGTTTGTAGGCTGTTGGGTAGAGCTGGGTCTTGGTGCTGAGATGAGGACCTCCGTGAGACCTCACTCCGATGGATATTCCCTGGGGTATGAGGTTCTCTGTTAGTCCAGTGGTTTGGACTCAGAACTCCCACTGCAGGAGCTTTGGCCTGAGCCCTGGCTCAAGAACCAAGATCCCGCAAGCCATGTGGGGTAGCAAAAAAAAAAAAGAGAGAGACAATAACAAAGAAAAAAATAAAATTAGACTAGGAAACTAACAGATATGTTAGAAAGAATATAAAAATAAAAATATAGATGAATCAACAACTGGAAGGTACAACAGTACCACCATAGTAAGAAAGAGGAGGAGGGAGAAGGAAAAAAAAGGGGGGGGGTAGAAAGGCCTTGGCTGTGGAGGGCGGGGCCTAAGCAAGGGCGAGGTTTGGATGGTGGGCAGGGCCAATGCTCAGGACCCACAGTGCTGGAAAAGGCCCTGGGGGCTGTGGGGGGTGGGGCTTAGGCTCAAGGAACAGAAGGGGCCCAGGTGTGCCCCCAACCCCTGGTCTCAGAGGGTGGGGGACCTCACCTGGGAGCCCAGCAGGCTTCCTGGGCTCGAGTGGGTGGGGCAAATGCCCTCCCCTCCTCTCCTGTGGAGTATCTTTAAAATGCTTGAAATAGTGACCCCTGAAAGTATGATCCCCCAAAGCTTCACTTTATATAATGGCCTTATGAGAATTTTGGTTGACAAGTCAAATATGTTAACGAGATAATATCCTGAAAGGAAAAATTACCAGCCCTTAAAAATACATACACACACACACACACACACACACACACACACACACACACATACACATACTTTAAAAGGTTAATTTGCCTGCAAACACTATAAAATCAAAGTCTAAATTACACTGGAATGCTGATGTGGTACTACATTTTACCCTAATTTTTTTTTTAATCAGGAATTTTTAATAGGCCAAAGAGGTGTAAATAGTCTATATCTTCCTATGAAGAGTAGAGCTTAAAGCTCCCTATATGGAATCATAATATTATAGTTCAACAACGTGATGCTATTGTACAAGCTAATCATAAACCCTTTCAACAAAAACATCACTCGCTCACACACATTTTTTCCATTATAAATATGCGTGTGTGTGTGTATATATATGTATATATAAATATATATAATTTTATCATAATATTTAAAGAATCCTATGCAGCTTTCTGTTGCCTTTAAAATACAAGAAAAAAATTCTTCTTTAAAGTACATTTTAAACAATTAGAGTGGAAATTTTTCACAATGAATAACATTCAAAGGAATGTCCTAAAGACCTTCTCTTTAGGGAACTGTATGCATGACTGGCACTGCAGGTGGGAGTCCATGTGATAGGGAAGAACTGCAGGAGGAAAGCGGTGCAGACAGGGAACACAAAAGGAACCAAGATGAGTGGGTCAAGAGTTCTTGAAAACAATGAGGAGATGCCATCAAGTGGCTGAAGAAAGAATTCTTTTTGAAGTGGGAAAGTTTTCCCATACACTGCCATCTGGTGGCCAATACTGAGAATCATTTTAGACTGATAAAACTATACAATGTGAATACCGGTCTTGCACGTGGTCCATAGTTTAAGGCTTGGTAACTCCCCACTGCCATTAACAGAGTAAACCCCATTAACAACACTTATTCTTTAACTTAGAGTAATGACAGATTCATAAGGAATGTTAATAATGGATTATCAGCCGCAATTCTATGGGGGAGAGGGAGTATGTTTAAAATTATTACATTTGGTTTAATAAATGATGTTTAAGGAATTTTACCATAATAAATTCAAATTGAGAAGATGATTACATGTATTTAACCTTGAAGCTATACTTTTTTAAAATTGACTCATCAAATGTTTACTTTTCCTTCCCATACCTATTGGCAAGCTATTGGTAGGATCATATGTTTTTGTTATTGTTATTGCCCTTGTTTTCCTTTTTTGCTTTTTACCTGAACTAGACCTTGATTAATTCATTTCCATCTTTAAAAAAATATTTCTTTAAAATCTTCGTTGAACTGGGCACTAATCTAGGTAATGGTTATACGACGGTGAGCAAAACAGACATTTATCCTTCCCTTAAGAAGCTTATATGTAATCTAGTGTAGGGATAAACACTTGAAGAGAGGTATTTGTCTACACATTCAAAGTATACATATTAAGTATACACTATTTCTTGTGCCTTGTTCAGGGATATATTAGTGAACAAAATAGACAAGGATCCTACTTTCACGTAATGCTTTGAAGTGTAATGGAGGAAGTGAACAAATGTTGTAAATAAGGACCTTTTCTAGGCAGTGACATTTAAGCTGTGATGTAAAACATGAGAAGGAGCCAGCAGAGTGCCGTGCAGGAGCCAAGAGCAGAGGGACAGAATTGAAGGTACATATGTAATGGTCCTAAGATAGGGAAAAAGGCAGAATAACTGGAAGGAAGGATGGAAGACACGAGAGGGTATTCTTGCATTTTTAGAGAAAGTTTCCTTTTACTGTTTTGTTTGAAGAGAAAACTGAATTTGAGAACAAGCTACTAAAACCATATCACAGCTTTCTACCAGCTTTATTAATACTAGAGGATGAAACTTTTGACCTGCAAATATTCCTGATATATATTATTGTGCTCAGGAAATCAGAAAGACAAACAGTTGATGCTCATTTTTCTTCATTCACCAGTTATAATTCTTCACTGTCTCATCTGAACTCCCCTATTACAGCACTAATCTTACCTTCTGATGAATTAGCCTGGTTATTTAGTGCTCATCTTCCCTACAAGACGATAAGTGCTTGAGAGTAAACACTGTCTTCTTCATTGTTTACAGTCCCACAATACTGTACTTTATACATGGTAGCTATACAATAAATACTTAACTAAATAAAATTTTACGTATAATACTAATTCATTGTAACAGAGAAATTTAATTTTTAAAATTAGAACCTTCGCCTCCCCAAAGGAAAATTCAGATACAAGCTAATTTTGAGTTTCTTTATTCTGTTAGCTTTTCTAACCTAAAAGAAAAACATTCTTCTTTCACATATTCTAATTATAGTCAATGGAGGTAGAATACATGATTCTTCATTAACTCTACTGCTCGGCTCTTTAAACAAGGGAAACACAGCATTTTAGGGTAACAATAGTTTTTCTTGGGAATTTATGTGACATTCTGAGTTCAGTTCATTGTCTTTAAAGTGATGGCACTGTTTGCCTGATGTGGACTTTGCTCATTTCACATTTCTCAAAATGATGGAAGTCTGTGATATCGATCACCTCTGTCACAATGACTCGCCACATCAACACAGAACAGTGCTGTGAAAGTCGCACACCAGGACCAACTTCTTCCAGCATAAAATTGTGCAATTTTTATTGGGAGCAGGTTCTTATAACTAAAATCAATGACTTTCCTGCATCCATGGGGCTAAGAGGGGCCTCATCTCCCAGGGAATGTATCTAACACGGGAGAAACAGCTCTGAAATAATCCAGAGATGCCTTTCATTACAGAACTTCCCTGAGTTCTTCACTCCGAACTTGGTTCTGCATTCTCGGAGCTTGCATGGCACCATGGACTTACCTCTACAAAATTACACTCGAACCCTATACAGTAATGATTTATTTCATATACCTGTCTTCCTTACTACAATGTAAGTCCAGAAGGGCAATTTCTTATTTATTTTTGTATCCCCAGGATCTGATTAATTGTAATATGTTCAACACATGTGTGATGGATAAAGAAAAAGGGATTTCAGCACTAATTGAAAGTTTCCTGACTCAAAGGCAAGTTTTCACTTCATAGTAAGCAGGAAACGATACATTGTGCTTTAGGTCAGTAATTTTCAACCTGTGGCAATTTTGGCCTCCAGGGAACATCTGCCAATATCTGGAGATATTTTTAGTTGTCACAACTGGGTGGGCCAGGGGTTGTGTTACTGTCATCTAGTTGGTAGAGGACAGAAATGTTGCTAAACATTATGCAATGCACAGAACAGCCGCCTACAACAAAGCATTATATGGTCCAAAATGTCAATAGTGCCAAGACTGAGACATCCTCCTTTAGGTTAAGGTTTCTATTACTTTTCACACATATTAAAATGAAACAGCAGCCCCCAAATTTATCCTACTAGAAGCTGCTTTGGTTTTATCCAAAGTCTTATGATCTATCAAAACAGTATTTTTAAGAGGTTGAATGCAAAAGCACTTTAGCATTCTGCCCCTGTATATCCTTAGATAGTTTGTAAAGATTTATGTGTGGATGGTGCTAAAGTAAAATACAAAGTGGAGACTCAACTTGAAAACTCCCTGAGCAGACAAACCATTTAAGCCATGTAAGCAAAACTAAATCATAAGCAAAATTTAATTTAGGTAAATGCTGGTAAATGTTTCTGGCCATCATAAAAGAAATTAAAGTCATCTTCCTTAAAGTATAAGATAAACACTTTTAACCAATCTCCTTCCTTCTAGAAATCCCCACTGTAATAACCAATCTTTATAAAGGTTAACCAACTTCCTCATTTTCACTTTACAAGCCATTCTGTAAGCCTCACATCAGTTTGGGGTTTGAAAGCTCCCAGTTCATGAACTCTTCTTATGTGCACAATAAATTATTAACAAATACTATTTTACTGATCTGGTTTTAACTTTTACTGTTGCTGGATTTTTGACAATGGTAAGATCAAATCTCATGCAGCCTCTAAAGTGCAGAGGCGGTAAGGGCAAGGAGAAAAGATAAACTATCCCTCCTACCTCTCCTTCAGATAAGGTTGGCTGAAGCTTCCCAAGTATCAAAAGAAAGCCCCTCCCTACTTCATAGATAGCCCTCATCCCAGCAAGGGCACACCCTGTTGGCTGATTTCGGTAGCCCTAGAGTTGCGTCCTTCCTTTAGCCAGCCCAACTGAGTCCACAAAAGGATTACGACAAAGTCCTTACAGCTACCACCAATCCATCGCTGGGCCTGCTCTAAGCAAACACGACCAGAAGCTACTACTGTGACCATCTCTGTTCACGTCTGCCTTCCCATTGCCTCATCTCTCAGTTAACCTGCTTCCATAAACGGTAAACTTTTCTGTTGATTTTTAACAAAATTTTAAATGCTCATTTTAAAGAAAATGCTAAGTGGTGAGTCAATAATACGTGGTCTTCTGCACTAGGAAACAAAAATGAATGAAAATTTAAGAAGAATGCTTTAGATTCATCTTGCAAAACTTTTATAAGATGGTGATCCACCATCACTCCCATTGGCTGGCCAAGCATTCGCCCACCCTGCCCCAATTTACAAACACCACCCGTCTCTTCCTAAATCATTCCTTGATACCCTCTCCATGTATCTCTGTAAAACATCAGTTAGTGTAAAAATTACTTAAAAGACATATGCTCTACACAAATGAAAGATAAAGAGACAAAAGCTTGACAATAAGATTTTGCCGGCTGATCTTAAAGTCTACTTTGCTTTATTTCTCTAGTCTTACGTGAGTTGTATTTTTAAACATGACTAAAAACATACCTTTGCAACTTAGAAAATGTAAGTTCTCGTGACCCTGGGCAAGTCTTTTACCCTGTTCCAGCATCATTTTCTTACGTGTAATAATATGGGTTCTATTTGCCCCTTTTAATTGTAAAAACTCTAATGTTATTATTCTGAGTAAATTTACTCTCTGAATATACTTTGTCCTGAGATAAAGCCGACTCTGCTATTTGCTTCTTACAGAGAGAGAGCTGTGGCCACAACTATCTTGATTTCAAAAATGAATGATCTATATAGCTAAGCAAGAGTGAGTGGTTAAATTAAAAGGGGGGAACCCCTATTTATTGTTTCTCCTTTGATCTCTTTCCAAGATCTGAGATGTGATATATTCAATAATGATTCCAGCCTCTCTGAAGGCCATTCTGTTCTTTTCTCTTTTATTCAGAGATATGGTGATCAGGAAAGCAGAAAAAAAGGTAGGAAGTAACCTTCAATGTTACAAATGCTCACCATTTGATTTGAGGACATCGTTGTTAGTAGACAAAGGCACTGGTATTCAGAAGCTGTTTCTGCTGAAAATGTTTTCATGTCTGAAGTTGCCATGTATTAATTAGCAAACGCAGTCTTGCCTCTGTGATTTCATTAGAGTCTTAACTTGATTACACTGCATGTCTCTCCTCTGACAATAGGGTGTCCATTTACCTCTACAGAAGCACCACTCCTTTTCTTACTGAGCATCAATCATGGACCAGATGCCAGGACACAGGATCAAAGAATACTGACCATTAAGGAACCCCTAGTCTGGCACAGAAGGGGGACTATATACAAATATTTTATTTTTAATAAAATTTGATTAGAACTACAAGAGAGGTAAGTACCAGCAAGTATGGAGGAGAAAGAGACTGACTGGTTGGATCGGTCCAGGAACATTTACAAAGTAGGTGTCATTTGTACCCCATCCTTCATCTTGAAGGATAAAGAGTTCATCAAGCAGACAAGGTAAGAGAAAATATTTCAGGTAGAGAGAGAGCAGTGCATGTATCTCATGACAATATACAGGACATTGGGTCTAAATATAGTTTGACAGGATCAGAACAAAAGGTGTGTGTGCAAGAGCAGTAAATGGGGCTAAGGTGATACCAGGAAGCTGACCACAGAAGTTCTTATAAGTTATGTTAAGGAATTTGTGCTTTATCTCACAGGTTAATGTGGATTTGGAGAGGCAAATAAAATGGTATTTCACAAAGTGCATTCCGAAGGACATCAGCCCTCTCTGTACTATACCCCACCCCACCCCCAAAAAAGTTTTTGGTCAGTACAGTTTAGGAAAAATTACATATTAAAACACCGTTTTGGGGACTTCCCTGGTGGTTCAGTGGTTAAGACTCTGCACTTCCACTGCAGGGGGCGTGGGTTTGATACCTGGTCAGGGAATTAAGATCCCACATGCTGGAAGGCCAAAAGTTTTTTTTGAATTGAATTAAAATTAAAAATTTAAAAAAAAACACCCTTTGGACATCATAATGTATAAATCCCAAAAGCCCTGATAAGTCTTACAATGAAGAATCATGTTTTAACATGATTTAACCCAGAATTTCCCAAATGTAACATCTTTAACATCCTGCAGAATGAATATTTGCAGAGCAATATGGGAAATGTCTGGCACCGTAATTAAATTTGCATTTTAGAAGAGTTGCTTTAAGGTCATCTTCTAAAGTAATTTAATAGACATAAGAGGAAGAAACAGGTAGGAAAGTGCTATAATGGTACAGATGAAGACGACAAGTTCTTTAATAGGATAGCAAAAGATTCCCAGGGGAGAGACTTCTGAGAGTGTGGTAACTGACTGGATGGGAGGTGGGTACTGTGTAAGGAAGATGAGGAGAAGATGGACCCTGTGTTATCAAACAGGGTAACTTAATACATGGTGGGGTCATCTGATAAAAGAGGGAAATAAGAGCAAGTTGGGAGCAAATAATGATCTTGTGCTGATGTGGTGAAAACCTTCATGCCATGGGCTCAATGGCTGGTCAATAATAGCATGTGACAGTGATGACTAAAGTATTACATATGAAATATGTTTCATCATAATAGCAAAGGTATGGGTCTGATTGAGCTATTTGAGACATATTTTCTTTACATATTTATATATACCAACTTATCTAAATGGAGTTGATTTACACCAAGAGAAATTACTTATAGAAATCCTCAGGAAAATACTTTCATAGAACCTATAACCACAAATGAATGCATTTGTACTAACTCTGCACCTGAATGCTTGCTGATTTTTAAATCTGAGATAAGCAGAGTGCTGGTGAGTCTTCTGATAATATCATTTGACAGTCAATACTCCTCCATTCCAGTTAATATCCTAGTAACTGAGTGAACTGTTTTAATTTTCATCCAGAGGTCTTATGGCTTCACTTCCTGAGAATGAAGTGATATTTCTTTATAAGAGACATAAAATTGGGGGTAGGGTAATATGGTCACTAGGTGTTAAATTGCTCTATGGAATGATTTGCTTATACTCATTCAATAAGTATTTACACCTCGAGAACACACATCTGAAGATTTTCACCATCTAAAAGCATTAAGGCTTACATTTTCCAAGAATGATATTTTATTTTATTAATACCATAAGTGGTTTCTTATCAAATCAAAATTGGATGAATGGCTAAAATTATGGAAACAAACTTATAATAAGGCTTAAAACTTCATAATCACATTTTCTAAGTAAATTACATGGCACTCATTAATGTACCAAGTGCTGCTCTTGGATCTTTACACGTATTGACTCATTTAATTCCTACCATAACAGTATCAAGTAGGCGCTGTTATTAATCCTGCTCTATAGATGGTGAAACTGAAGTTAGGTAGGGTGTCCAAGTTCATGCAGCAAAGTTGGGACGTGAACCCAGGCAAACTGGCTAAGAGTATGAGCTCTTGACCTCCTGGCCATCACTTATTTGTATTTGTCTAGCATTAACCTTTAAAGCAGGTGTCCCCACTGTTCCCATGAATTCTTTTTATTGTAGGAAATCTATCCGTCTAGACTTTGTATCTATCCATGATCTGGATTTTTAACATTGAGAAAAAGTTTCCTCTTATTTCTTATTTTCTTATTCAAAAATAAATGACTTTCATGATAATGATAAATTGGTATTTACCTTGTAGAACTTTCACTTTAAATTTCTATCCCTTGAAGTAATGTTTTTATATTTTAATTAATTACATCAATACTTCTAAATATACCAACTCATTAAGATCTTTGTGTGATTGCTGACTGCCAGGTACCATGGTAATTGCATTACATGCATCATCATATTTAATCTTCCCAACATCCACAGATTATTTTAGAGATGAGAAATCTAAGAATCAAAGGGGTAAAGAAATTTTCCCTGGTCTCAGCATCCAGAAAGTAGTCCTCTTAAAAATTACAGACTAATAGCAGCACTATCTACAATAGTCAAAACATGGAAGCAACCCAAGTGCCCATAAACAGACGATTGGCTTAGGAAGATGTGGTGTATGTGTGTGTGTATGTATATAAAATGGAGTATTACTCAGCCATAAAAAAGAAATATGCCATTTGCAGCAAGGTGGATGGACCTAGAGAATATTAGGCTTAGTGAAATAAGTCATATAGAAAGACAAATACTACATGATATCACTTGTATGTGGAATCTAAAATTAATACAAATTAATCTATATACAAAACAGAAATTCACAGTCATAGAAAACAAATTTATGGTTACCAAAAGGGAGAGGGAGGGGGGAAGAAACAAATTAGGAGTATGGGATTAACAGATACAAACTACTATATATAAAATAGACAATAAGCAACAAGGATTTACTGTGTAGCACAGAGAATTATATCTAACATCTTCTAATAACCTATAATGGAATATAATCTGCAAAGAAAAACGAATCACTATGCTATACATGTTACACCTGAATCACTATGCTGTACACAATACTGTAAACAAAATATACTACAATTTTTAAAAATTACAGACTTCTTACTATTTTAGGGATCAAGATGGCTTTGTAAACTTATTTCCTGGTGATACTTGTAGTTGGGTACCTGACCTCCTCAATTTTATTTTAAAACTACATTTGTAAGAACTTTAGTGGACTTAAGGAAAAGAGGAAAAAACTAAAAATCACTATAATCCTACATTTCACACTGACTAGCATTGCCTTTTTTCTCTTCTCTCTAAAACTATTATAATATTGATTTCACTTAACACTATGTCATGTGTTTTTATAATTACCATTTTTAATGGCTACATCTTATTTCACTTAGTCAACATTATAACTTAGTTAACTTTCTTCCAAACATCTGGACTTAGTTTGTTCACAATTAAAATATACTTTTAAAAAGTTACAGTAGCTGGAGGACCTTCAAGATGATGGACGAGTAAGACATGGAGATCACCTTCCTCCCCACAGATACATCAAAAATACACCTACATGTGGAACAGCTCCTACAGAACACCTACTGAACGCTGGCAGAAGGCCTCAGACTTCCCAAAAGGCAAGAAAATCCCCAGGTACCTGGGTAGGGCAAAAGAAAAAAGAACAAACAGAGACAAAAGAATAGAGACGAGACCTGCACCTCTGAGAGGGAGCTGTGAAGGAGGAAAAGTTTCCACACACTAGGAAGCCCCTTCACTGGCGGAGATGGGGGTGGTGGGGGGGAAGCTTTGGAGCCACAGAGGAGAGCGCAGCAACAGGGGTGCGGAGGGCAAAGCAGAGAGATTCCCGCACAGAGGATCGCTGCCGACCAGCACTCACCAGCCCGAGAGGCTTGTCTGCTCACCCGCCGGGGCGGGCGGGGGCTGGGAGCTGAGGCCCCAGCTTCAGAGGTCAGACCCCAGGGAGAGGACTGGGGTTGGCTGCATGAACAAAGCCTGAAGGGGGCTAGTGTCACAGCTAGCTGGGAGGGAGTCTGGGAAAAAGTGTGGAACTGCCTAAGAGGCAAGAGACCATGGTTTTGGGGTGCGCGAGGGGAGGAGATCCAGAGCACCGCCTAAATGAGCTTCAGAGATGGGCGCGAGCCGCGGCTATTAGCGTGGACCCCAGAGACAGGCATGAGACGCTAAGGCTGCTGCTGCAGCCACCAAGAAGCCTGTGTGCAAGCTCAGGTCACGATCCACACCTCCCCTCCCGGGAGCCTGTGCAGCCCGCCACTGCCAGGGTCCCGTGATCCAGGGACAACTTCCCTGGGAAAACGCATGGCGCGCCTCAGGCTGGTGCAACGTCACGGTGGCCTCTGCCACCACAGGCTCACCCCGCATTCTGTACCCCACCCTCCCCCAGCCTGAGTGAACCAGAGCCCCCAAATCAGCTGCTCCTTTAACCCCGTCCTGTCTGAGCGAAGAACAGACACCAGAGGGCGACCTACACGCAGAGGCGGGTCCAAATCCAAAGCTGAAACCCAGGAGCTGTGCAAACAAAGAAGAGAAAGGGAAATCTTTCCCAGCAGCCTCAGGAGCAGTGGATTAAATCTCCACAATCAACTTGATGTACCCTGCATCTGTGGAATACCTGAATAGACAACGAATCATCCCAAAATTGAGGTGGTGAATTTTGGGAGCAACTGTAGACTTGGGGTTTGCTGTATGCAACTGACTAGTTTCTGATTTATATGTTTATCTTAGTTTCGTTTTTAGCGCCTGTTATCATTGGTGGATTTGTTTATTGGATTGGTTGCTCTCTTTTTTTTATTACTTTTTTAATTTTAATAATTTTTTAAAATTTTTTATTTTAATTATTTTATTTTTCCTTCTTTCTTCCTTTTTGTCCCTTTTGTTCTGAGCCGTCTGGCTGACAGAGTCTTGGTGCTCCGGCTGGGTGTCAGGCCTGAGCCTCACAGGTGGGAGAGCAGAGTTCAGGACACTGGACCACCAGAGACCTCCCAGCCCCACATAATATCAAGCAGCGAAATCTCTCCCAGAGATCTCTGTCTCAATGCTAAGAACCAGCTCCACTCAACGACCAGCAAGCTACAGTGCTGGACACCCTATGCCAAACAACTAGCAAGACAGGAACACAATACCACCCATTAGCAGAGAGGCTGCCCAAAATCATAATAAGGCTACAGACACCCCAAAACACACCACCTGACTCGGTCCTGCCCACCAGAAAGACAAGATCCAGCCTCATCCACCAGAACACAGGCACCAGTCCCCTCCACCAGGAAGCTTACACAACCCACTTAACCAACCTTACCCACTGGGGGCAGACACCAAAAACAATGGGAACTACGAACCTGCAGACTGCAAAAAAGAGACCCCAAACACAGTAAGTTAAGCAAAATGAGAAGACAGAGAAATATACAGCAGATGAAGGAGCAGGGTAAAAACCCACCAGACCAAACAAATGAAGAGGAAATAGGCAGCCTACCTGAAAAAGAATTCAGAGTAATGATAATAAAGATGATCCAAAATCTTGATAATAGAATGGAGAAAATACAAGAAACATTTAACAAGGACCTAGAAGAATTAAAGAGGAAACAAACAATGATGAACAACACAATAAACAAAATTAAGAATTCTCTAGAAGAAATTAATAGCAGAATATCTGAGGTAGAAGAACGGATAAGTGACCTGGAAGATAAAATAGTAGAAATAACTACTGTAGAGCAGAAAAAAGAAAAAAGAATGAAAGAATTGAGGACAGTCTCAGAGACCTCTCGATAACATTAAAGGCACCAACATTCAAATTATAGGGGTCCCAGAAGAAGAAGAGAAAAAGAAACGGACTGAGAAAATATTTGAAGAGACTATAGTTGAAAACTTCCCTAATATGGGAAAGGAAATGGTCAATCAAGTCCAGGAAGCACAGAGAGTTCCAGACAGGATAAATACAAGGAGAAACACGCCAAGACACATATTAATCAAACTATCAAAAATTAAATATAAAGAAAACATATTAAAAGCAGCAAGGGAAAAACAACAAATAACATACAAGGGAATCCCCATAAGGTCAACAGCTGATCTTTCAGCAGAAACTCTGCAAGCCAAAAGGGAGTGGCAGGACATATTTAAAGTGATGAAAGGGAAAAGCCTACAACCAAGATTACCCAGCAAGGATCTCATTCAGATTTGATGGAGAAATTAAAAACTTTTCAGACAAGCAAAAGTTAAGAGAATTCAGCACCACCAAACCAGCTCTACAACAAATGCTAAAGGAACTTCTCTAGGCAGGAAACACAAGAGAAGGAAAAGACCTACAAAAACAAACCCAAAACAATTAAGAAAATGGGAATAGGAACATACATATCGATAATTACCTTAAATGTAAATGGATTAAATGCTCCAACCAAAAGACATAGACTGGCTGAATGGATACAAAAACAAGACCCATATATATGCTGTCTACAAGAGACCCACTTCAGACCTAGGGACACATACAGACCGAAAGGGGATGCAAAAAGATATTCCATGCAAATGGAAATCAAAAGAAAGCTGAAGTAGCAATTCTCATATCAGACAAAATAGGCTTCAAAATAAAGACTATAACAAGAGACAAAGAAGAATACTATATAATGATCAAGGGATCAATCCAAGAAGAAGATATAACAATTGTAAATATTTATGCACCCAACATAGGAGCACCTCAATACATAGGCAAATGCTAACAGCCATAAAAGGGGAAATCGACAGTAAGTTAAATAATAGTTTAAGTGGGGACTTAAACACCCCACTTTCACCAATGGACAGATCAACCAAAATGAACATAAATAAGGAAACACAAGCTTTAAATGACACATTAAACACGATCGACTTAATTGATATTTATAGGACGTTCCATCCAAAAACAGCATAATACACTTTCTTCTCAAGTGCACAAGGAAAATCCTCCAGGATAGATCATATCTTGGGTCACAAATCAAGGCTTGGTAAATTTAAGATAATTGAAATTGTATCAAGTATCTTTTCTGACCACAATGCTATGAGACTAGGTATCAATTACAGGAAAAAAACTGTAAAAAATACAAACACATGGAGACTAAACAATACGCTACTAAATAACCAAGAGATCACTGAAGAAATCAAAGAGGAAATCAAAAAATACCTAGAAACAAATGGAATACACGATGGCCCAAAACCTATGGGAGTCAGCAAAAGCAGTTCTAAGAGGGAAGTTTATAGCAATACAATCCTACCTCAAGAAACAAGAAAAACCTCAAATAAACAACCTAACCTTACACATAAAGCAATTAGAGAAAGAAGAACAAAAAACCCCCCAAAGTTAGCAGAAGGAAAGAAATCATAAAGATCAGATCAGAAATAAATGAAAAAGAAATGAAGGAAACAATAGCAAAAATCAATAAAACTAAAAGCTGGTTCTTTGAGAAGATAAACAAAATTGATAAACCATTAGCCAGACTCATCAAGAAAAAAAGGAGAAGACTCAAATCAACAGAATTAGAAATGAAAAAGGAGAAGTAACAACTGACACTGCAGAAATACACAGGATCATGAGCAATTACTACAAGCAACTCTATGCCAATAAAGTGGACAACCTGGAAGAAAAGGACAAATTCTTAGAAAAGCACAACCTTCCGAGATTGAACCAGGAAGAGACAGAAAATATAAGCAGACCAATCACAAGCACTGAAATTGAAACTGTGATTAAAAATCTTCCAACAGACAAAAGCCCAGGACCAGGTGGCTTCACAGGCTAATTCTACCAAACATTTAGAGAAGAGCTAAAACCTATCCTTCCCAAACTCTTCCAAAATATAGCAGAGGGAGGAACACTCCCAAACTCATTCTATGAGGCCACCATCACCCTGATACCAAAACCAGACAAAGATGTCACAAAGACAGAAAACTACAGGCCAATATCACTGATCAACATAGATGCAAAAATCCTCAACAAAATACTAGCAAACAGAATCCAACAGCACATTAAAAGGATCATACACCATGATCAAGTGGGGTTTATCCCAGGAATGCAAGGATTCTTCAATATACGCAGATCAATCAACGTGATACATCATGTTAACAAATTGAAGGAGAAAAACCATATGATCATCTCAATAGATGCAGAGAAAGCTTTCGACAAAATTCAACACCCATTTATGATAAAAGCCCTGCAGAAAGTAGGCATAGAGGGAACTTTCCTCAACATAATAAAGGCCATATATGACAAACCAACAGCCAACATTGTTCTCAATGGTGAAAAACTGAAACCATTTCCACTAAGATCAGGAACAAGACAAGGTTGCCCACTCTCACCACTATTATTCAACATAGTTTTGGAAGTGTTAGCCACAGCAATCAAGAGAAGAAAAAGAAATAAAAGGAATCCAAATTGGAAAAGAAGAAGTAAAGCTGTCACTGTTTGCAGATGACATGATACTATACATAGAGAATCCTAAAGATGCTACCAGAAAACTACTAGAGCTAATCAATGAATTTGGTAAAGTAGCAGGATACAAAATTAATGCACAGAAATCTCTTGCATTTCTATACACTAATGATGAAAAATCTGAAAGTGAAATTAAGAAAACACTCCCGTTTACCATTGCAACAAAAAGAATAAAATATCTAGGAATAAACCTACCTAAGGAGACAAAAGACCTGTATGCAGAAAATTATAAGACACTGATGAAAGAAATTAAAGATGATACAAATAGATGGAGAGATATACCATGTTCTTGGATTGGAAGAATCAACATTGTGAAAATGACTCTACTACCCAAAGCAATCTACAGATTCAATGCAATCCCTATCAAACTACCACTGGCATTTTTCACAGAACTAGAACAAAAAATTTCACAATTTGTATGGAAACACAAAAGACCCTGAATAGCCAAAGCAATCTTGAGAATGAAAACTGGAGCTGGAAGAATCAGGCTCCCTGACTTCAGACTATACTACAAAGCTACAATAACCAAGATAGGGTGGTACTGGCACAAAAACAGAAATACAGATCAATGGAACAGGATAGAAAGCCCAGAGATAAACCCACGCACATATGGTCACCTTATCTTTGATAAAGGAGGCAAGCATATAGAGTGGAGAAAAGACAGCCTCTTCAATAAGGGGTGCTGGGAAAATTGGACAGGTACATGTAAATGTATGAAATTAGAACACTCCCTGACACCATACACAAAAATAAACTCAAAATAGATTAAAGACCTAAGTGTAAGGCCAGACGCTATCAAACTCTTAGAGGAAAACATAGGCAGAACACTCTATGACATAAATCACAGCAAGATCCTTTTTGACCCAACTCCTAGAGAAATGGAAATAAAAACACAAATAAACAAATGGGACCTAATGAAACTTAAAAGCTTTTGCACAGCAAAGGAAACCATAAACAAGACCAAAAGACAACCCTCAGAATGGGAGAAAATATTTGCAAATGAAGCAACTGACAAAGGATTAATCTCCAAGATTTACTGGCAGCTCATGCAGTTCAATAACAAAAAAATTAACAACCCAATCCAAAAATGGGCAGAAGACCTAAACAGACATTTCTCCAAAGAAGATATACAGATTGCCAACAGACACATGAAAGAATGCTCAACATCATTAATCATTAGAGAAATGCAAATCAAAACTACAATGAGATATCATCTCACACCGGTCAGAATGGCCATCATCAAAAAATCTACAAACAATAAATGCTGGAGAGGGTGTGGAGAAAAGGGAACACTCTTGCACTGTTGGTGGGAATGTAAATGGATACAGCCACTATGGAGAACAGTACGGAGGTTCCTTAAAAAACTAAAAATAGAACTACCATACGACCCAGCAATCCCACTCCTGGGCATATACCCTGAGAAAACCATAATTCAAAAAGAGTCATGTACCAAAATGTTCATTGCAGCTCTATTTACAATAGCCAGGACATGGAAGCAACCTAAGTGTCCATCATCGGATGAATGGATAAAGAAGATGTGGCACATATATACAATGGAATATTACTCAGCCATAAAAAGAAATGAAATGGAGGTATTTGTAGTGAGGTGGATGAAGTTAGAGTCTGTCATACAGAGTGAAGTAAGTCAGAAAGAGAAAAACAAATACAGTATGCTAACACATATATATGGAATCTAAGGGAAAAGAAAAAAAGGTCATGAAGAACCTAGTGGCAAGACGGGAATAAAGACACAGACCTACTAGAGAATGGACTTGAGGATATGGGGAGTGGGAGGGGTAAGATGTGACAGGGTGAGAGAGTGGCATGGACATATATACACTACCAAACGTAAAATAGATAGCTAGTGGGAAGCAGCCACATAGCACAGGGAGATCAGCTCGTTGCTTTGTGACCACCTAGAGGGGTGGGATAGGGAGGGTGGGAGGGAGGGAGATGCAAGAGGGAAGAGATATGGGAACATATGTATATGTATAACTGATTCACTTTGTTATAAAGCAGAAACTAACACACCATTGTAAAGCAATTATACTCCAATAAAAATGTTTAAAAAAAAAAAAAGGATCATACACCATGATTAAGTGGGGTTTATCCCAGGAATGCAAGGATTCTTCAATATATGCAAATCAATCAATGTGATACACCATATTAACAAATTGAAGGAGAAAAACCATATGATCATCTCAATAGATGCAGAAAAGCTTTTGACAAAATTCAACACCCATTTATGATAAAAACGCTCCAGGAAGTAGGCATAGAGGGAACCTACCTCAACATAATAAAGGCCATATATGAGAAACCCAAAGCCAACATTGTTATCAATGGAGCAAACTGAAACCATTTCCACTACGATCAGGAACAAGACAAGGTTGCCCACTCTCACTGTTATTATTCAACATAGTTTTGGAAGTTTTAGCCACAGCAATCAGAGATGAAAAAGAAATAAAAGGAATCCAAATCAGAAAAGAAGAAGTAAAACTGTCACTGTTTGCAGATGACATGACACTATACATACAGAATTCTAAAGATGCTACCAGAAAACTACTAGATCTAATCAATGAATTTGGTAAAGTAGCAGGATACAAAATTAATGCACAGACATCTCTTGCATTCCTATACACTAATGATGAAAAATCTGAAAAAGAAATTAAGGAAACACTCCCATTTACCATTGCAACAAAAAGAATAAAATACTCAGGAATAAACCTACCTAAGGAGACAAAAGACCTGTAGGCAGAAAACTATAAGACACTGATGAAAGAAATTAAAGATGATACAGATGGAGAGATATACCATGTTCTTGGATTGTAAGAATCAGTATTGTGAAAATGACTATACTACCCAAAGCAATCTACAGATTCAATGCAATCCCTATCAAACTACCAGTGGCATTTTTCACAGAACTACAACAAAAAATTGTACAGTTTGTATGGAAACACAAAAGACCCTGAATAGCCAAAGCAATCTTGAAAAAGAAAAACGGAGCTGGAGGAATCAGGCTCCCAGACTTCAGACTATACTACAAAGCTACAGTAATCAAGAGAGTATGGTACTGGCACAAAAACAGACATATAGATCAATGGAACAGGATAGAAAGCCCAGAGATAAACCCACACACATATGGTCACTTTATCTTTGATAAAGGAGGCAAGAGTATACAATGGAGAAAAGACGGCCTCTTCAATAAGTGGTGCTGGGAAAACTGGACAGCTACATGTAAAAGAATGAAATTGGAACAATCCCTAACACCATACATTTAGGTCTTTAATCCATTTTGAGTTTATTTTTGTGTAAGGCCAGACACTATGAAACTCTAGAGGAAAACAGAGGCAGAACACTCTATGACATAAAGCAAAGCAAGATCCTTTTTGACCCACCTCCTAGAGAAATGGAAATAAAAACAAAAATAAACAAATGGGACCTAATGAAACTTAAGAGCACAGCAAACGAAACCATAAACAAGATGAAAAGACAACCCTCAGAATGGGAGAAAATATTTGCAAATGAAGCAACTGACAAAGGATTAATCTCCAAAATATACAAGCAGCTCATACAGCTCAATATCAAAAAAACAACCCATTCCAAAAATGGGCAGAAGGCCTAAATATACATTTCTCCAAAGAAGATACACAGATTGCCAAAAAACACATGAAAGGATGCTCAACATCACTAATCATTAGAGAAATGAAAATCAAAACTACAAAGAGGTATCACCTCACACCGGTCAGAATGGCCATCATCAAAAAATCTACAAACAATAAATGCTGGAGAGGGTGTGGAGAAAAGGGACCCCTCTTGCACTGTTGGTGGGAATGTAAATTGCTACAGCCACTATGGAGAACAGTATGGAGGTTCCTTAAAAACTAAAAATGGAACTACCATATGACCCAGCAATCCCACTCCTGGGCATATACCCTGAGAAAACCATAATTCAAAAAGAGCCATGTACCACAATGTTCATTGCAGCACTATTTACAATAGCCCGGACATGGAAGCAGCCTACGTGTCCATCGACAGATGAATGGATAAAGAAGATGTGGCATGTATATACAATGGAATATTACTCAGCTATAAAAAGAAACAAAATTGTTATTTATAGTGAGGTGGATGGACCTAGATTCTGTCATACAGAGTGAAGTAAGTCAGAAAGAGAAAAACAAATACCCTATGCTAACACATATATATGGAATCTAAAAAAAAAAAAAATGGTTCTGATGAACCTAGGGGCAGGACAGGAATAAAGACGCAAACCTAGAGAATGGACTTGAAGATATGGGGATGGGGAAGTGTAAGCTGGGACAAAGTGAGAGAGTGGCATGGACATATATACACTACCAAATGTAAAATAGATAGCTAGTGGGAAGCAGTCACATAGCACAGGGAGATCAGCTCAGTGCTTTGTGTCCACCTAGAGGGATAGGGGGTGGGAGGGAGACGCAAGAGGGAGGGGATATGGGGATATATGTATACGTATAGCTGATTCACTTTGTTATACAGCAGAAACTAACACAACAATGTAAAGCAATTATACTCCAATAAAGATGTTTAAAAAAATTTTTTTAAATAAAAAATAAAAGTTACAGTAACCAAATCTATGCATATTTTTTTCTTCTTTGGGGTTAATTCTATAAATTAGACTTTAAAAATGAGCAGGAGATGATGCAGTCAAAAGACTGTTTATTTTGCTCGAAATTTATTTCCAAGAGCATGAGAAAAAAAATCCCAAAATATAAGACAACTTCTGGGCCTACAACTATCTATTTCATCTTTCAATTCTTTGAGCCATAATTCTCATGGCCTTTATCACAGATCTCCATGGCACTGTCAGTTAACATGTATGCCTGTGATGACACATTCCTTAGGCTAAGTGATCTTGTCTTATTTACCTTCTCTATACTCTTAGCACTTAGATTATTCTGCATAGAAGAGATAAGCAAAGCTGTGTGTTAATTCAGGCATCATCACAGTGAGTCCAGAAATACTGTGCCCATGAATATGTACAAGGGTGACAGAACCAGCCAAGGGAATAACCACCCCAGATCTCAAACATGCAACTCTCCCCCTGTTCAAATTTGAACTAATCCCTAACTCCTTGTTCTGGCTCACACAATTAATGCTGTTACCTTTGATCCAACTGTTAAGATTCTGAAGTAACAGGAGAAGGGAAAGGAAACAAAAGTGACAAAGAAAAGGGTAAAGAGCTGAATAAGGAAACAACAGTGTGGGATGGTATGCCGGTCTAGAGGGTAGAGAGGAGAACTCATATTGCTAAAAGTGGGCTTGACCTCCCTTACCTTCTCTACTGCCTGATATCCCCAGGGAACAACAAAGTGAATGCTGTTTCCATAGTCACATTAAGTGACCCAAAGGAAAGTCCCCAAATCAGCATAGGAATAGCCCTCCTCTTAGAAGAAAATAATACATGAGGCTTATAATAGATGAGGCTGTACCATGTGCAGTCTCTATGTGAGCTTTGCATTCACTTATTTGATCCTCACAAAACCCCTATGAGGGGAGAACCACTACCGCCCATTTTGCAGATGTGGAAACTGAGGCTAGGAAAGTTTGGGTGACTTGCTCAAGGTTGCCCTTGAATGGAGCCTCAGTAAGAATCCAGACAAGTGTACTTCAGAGCTGCACACATATCCATCGTGCCTCTCCGTCTTTCCTTAAGCTTCATTTCTGCCTTCCTTTCTTCCCACATTATAAAAGTGTTCCATCTTCTAGCCTTTGTGTCCCAAAGCAGAGATTTTTATGGTAAGGTATATTTTGAAAATCCACTTAATTCCAAATTAAAAAAAAAATTCTTAGAAGTAAGTTGGTTGTGTGTGGGTGTATCATTTCTCATTAATACTAGAGAAAAGAATGTTTAAATCTTACCACAAGGTGTTTTAACAAAGAAATACATTTAATTTGGATGATAGCAAAGAAAGATATTTTTATAATATGCAATACCCACTCGGTTCTCTTAAATCCAAGTGTGGGATCTTTATTATTTCAATATGAATTAAGGGAGAAGATGAAGTAGAACTTCTCTGACACAAAGAAAAAAGGTTAATAAAGCCACTCTTGTATGTTACTTACAAAATATCTTTAAAATATAAAAAATTATTTTGTAATTTTAAATTTTCTTTGAGCATAATGATACCGAGATGTCCTATGGTAGTCACATAGACTATCATCCTGGGTTATCTTTCTGACATTAACTTCCTCATGCAGCTTATTAAACTTGTTTTCTCTCACATCCTTTAGAAGAGAGAATCATTTGGATAAGAGATGGAACTATAAATTAGTAAGACTGATTTTTAAAAGCCTTCTTTGAAATGGGTGACATCTGGGGATGTGTAAGTGAACGTGTGTGCTAAATAGCTATTGCTTTATTGTCCTGTCTGAGTACATACATCAAGTTAACTGAGTTCAAGACACCTTTGATTCCAGTTTCACTAATTTTCTAATCCCTCCTCACCTACCTCATATGTTTTCAAACATCTGTTTTTAAAAGATGCTCAAAGCTCTTTTAACTGATTTCACTCCTCCATGATATGCAGCCTAGGGCTATTCATAAGTTTATTACAAGTGCTCAAGCATCAAGGACAAATCCCCTTGGTATTAAAAAACAACATCTTTTGTGTATTCACATTTTCCTTTCTAATGTCCAACAGTTGGCTGAGTTAATTGGCTATTTACTGTTGTAGTTCTTCCCTTACACGGTCACCTCTCCTAACCAGTGACTATTCTCTTCCTCTCTCACCTTTTTTTCCCCATATGCTAAATTCAAGTGCCCCACTTAATTAAAATTCAAAACTGTTGCAGTTATTATCAACTTACGTTGCACCCTGATTTCTCTTTGAATATAAGTAACTTATCATACCATTCAGTGTCAACCAACTTGCTGCGCTTGTCCCCTCTCAGGCTAGAGAAAGGGAGTGGGTGTCTCTCACCAGTGCCAACACCGTGAGTGCTTGAGGCATGTCAGGCCTCTCAAACCTAGGGGCTCTACTGCAGCCAAACACAGAATCCTAAGATATTTGCTATTTCCTGGCCATTTTCATATTCTAGCTCACCCCTTTGAATTCCACTGATAGGACTAGTGAACTGAAGCCCATCTAGAGCCCTGCCTCCATTTTGTCCTGCTCTCAAAATTAGGTGATCTGGGCACTGAAACCTGGAGAATAATTTATTTGAAGATGTCAAAATAAACACAGACTAACCTTGTAACTTTTATATCATGAAGGAATGAAAAAAGATAGTGATCTAAACCTTGATGTTCCAGCAAGAAAGGACAAAATCATTTTTTAATAGCTGATACAAACAATGCATCACTCTATTCATATTTTATTCTGCTATTTTCTCGTTCTCTGCCTTTGTCCCTCCAGTAATTCCTTCTAGGAGTCCTCTCCTTCCTTTTATCTCTCTTTCTCTCCCTTCCTAACTCTCTCCATAAATGGCAGAATGAGCACAGAAGCATAAACAAAAATTGTTTTAGTGTGTTCTGTATTTTTATTAATGAACAAAATTTGAATCCTTTGAATATCATATCTTTCTCCTTCCCCAAAAAAAGTCATGTCAAAAGTAAATTTTAATTCCACATAACTCAAACTTTAAAAAAAAAGCAAGAAACCTAACTCTGTCCATCTTTTATGGCAAATTCATCCATGGAGAGTGCCCGAGGGGCTGTTCTACCCACCTGGAGCTTGATCTCTCTCCCCCATCCTGGCCTACCTGTCCTTCTCCCCATGCCCCATTCTCTTTGCCTGACTACCTTATCCTTTAAAATTCAACTTAACTGTCACCTCCTTAGGAAGGCCTCCTAAGGGCCCCCACTAAGTTAACACCCTACCCACTATTACATGCTCTAACAACCCAGAATATTACTTTATAGTACTTATCAAAAGGATAGTAGACAAATTATTCATGTAATCATGTTTGTCTTCCCTTCTAGACTGGAAGCAACATGAGGGCAATATGCTTCTGTCTCATTTATCACTGTACCCAGCACAGTGGCTTCACATTGGGAGAGCTCCATAGATGGTTGCTGAATTCATGAATAAACACATACACAGGTAAGTAAACAGATGATAATTTCCCTAAGGACTCTGTACTGCAGCTCCTTCCTGTCACTCCCCCCGGCACAGAGAAATTCACAAGTCCCAGGGAGGCTCCTCACTCAGACTCTATTCATCATCTCTGCCATTCCTCCCTCAGAGGACCTAAAACTCCACAGCCCGTATCCCACTTTAAATGCCAAGGCTCACTCTTTCTGTGTGATTGTTAATTATATTTACTTTTTAGAATGCCCAGAGATGTGAGTCGGCATTTGTTTACTGCCACGTAATCTAAATAAATGGACATGACAGAAGATGAACTTGCGAGTATCATGTTTGATAATGTTCCCAGTGAGTGATAAATGATGAGAACAATCATCACACAAACAATATGAACCTCTGATCTTCCTGACTGTTGCTACCAAAGCTTCTAGGGTGTATAAGAAAAGTCAGGAATTACTTTCCATCTCAGTGGATTTAAAATCCCTTGAGATCAGTCACCCTGAAGTTGTTCCTTTTCTTGAAGCTGTTACAAGATTCTGATGAACAAAGGACACAGAAGCATATTTGCTTGATAACACTGAAATACTTTATATTGATTACTTAAAATGGTTTTGGGCTGACTGGTTAAGATAAATATTTATGAGCCTATGATATATCAGAGACTATGAATTGAATTATGTCATTAAGCAATTATGGTACTTAGAACTAAATGCTCTTTGCAGAGACCTGAATGTCCTAGCATGGGTTTATGGTGGGAAGTGGAGATAGATCTACTTATAGGCATCAGAGAAGGCTTCTCAGGGGAAGTGATATTTGTATTGAACTTTGAAAGAGAAATATAAGTTCATGAGAGAAGTAAGGTTAGAGGACATTTCAGGCAGAGCAAACCACATGAACAAGGAGTGAAGACAGCCAAGTACATGGCATACTCATCGGTGACTAACAGCATAGGGTGTAGGGTGTGGGCACAGGTGGAGAGTGAACCAAGATATGGGTTTTCAGTTCTACAATGCAGGTACATTCCAACTGTTAGAAATATTTAAATAATAAAGACACACAAAATTTAGTAGATTTGTATTTGAGGAGCTGGTACATGATATGCAAGTCAAATGTTCCTGGTCTTAAGTAAAAAGAAGGAAATGTAAGCAGTGAAGAGATAAGAATGTCACATCAAACCATTAGACTTGGAGCAAAGGTTAATTTTGTGTACATGATCAGGATCAGAGACTATGAACATTTTTATGTGCATAAAATACATTCTATTACTGTTGAAATGTTTTGAGGGGCATGGCAGGTAGTTAAGAGAAAAACTGAATACATCCCTCCTCCAAGTCAGTGAACCATGGCCAGAATCTCAGCACCTGCACAGAGCAACAGAGCAGAATAATCTCATTTAAAATAAAATGCTGCGTTTTCTCTGTAGGTTAGAACCACCTTCTAAAGGGCAAGACATCACTGGTCAGTGAGCTGAGAGGGTGGGGCATGGTGTCAAGAGAAGAAAGAGCTATTCTTTTACGTCTGAAGTGAATTTTCTAAAAATGAGAAAATTTTTAGAAAATTTTCCTGCCTTTTAACAGCACGAAAAAGAACTGGAGAAATCGGAGTGAATGACATTCTATCTGGCAAACAAAGGGGAAAACACCCAACTGCTTCAGCAGGAATTCAATCTGACCTTTGAAACATTTATAAAATACCTCAATAGGTATATTCCTGCCTGAAATTCCCTGCGGGTTTTGGTTCCTATAAATGGTCGGGGTCAAAAGTACAGCCTCCTTTTGATGACAGAATAGGGAGTTAGGGCTAATTCAGAAACGCTCACACTTTATGCTTAAATCTCTGGATCAGTTTTGTTCTATTACTCAACAGAGTTGAATAAATACATGTCACATCTTTGATGCGTTGACACAGTTTGACCATCAAGAGTCAAAGTCAAAAGTCTTAGTCAAACTCATTCTCTTTAGTATTACAATTTTTCAGGTCCAATTCAGTTCTTCAAAGTGTACTTTTGTTCAACACGTACTCATGTGATTCGGTTATTCCTCTGCTTAAAACCTGCCAACAATTTCTCCCCAGGTTCAGAATATATTCCAAACCCCTGTAAGGTCCTGTGTAATCTGGCCCTTGCTCTTTGGACTCATCTTATGCAACTCTCTCATTTACTCAATCCAGCCTTGTATCGATTCCTTGAAAATACCAAGTATTCCCTGCCTCAGTGTTATACGAACTGTTGTTCCTGCCAGCTGGGATGCCCTTCCCCTGAGCATTCACCTAACAGATTTTTTTTCTAATTATCCTGGCCTGAGTTCAACTAACCCTTCCTGTGGTAACCAGCATCCAAAATGTCCCCCCACCCCCCAAATGATCCTCACATCCTGGTATTCACATCTTTGTAGTAGTGTCCTCCCACCTTGCACCAGCATTAAACTGTGTGACCAACAGCACAGAAAGTGATATCATGCGACTTCCAAGGCTAAGAAATATATTGCTACTCTGCTTTGCCCTCTTGGATCATTTGTTTGGGGAAAATCAGTCAACATGTCACAAGAACACTCGTGTGCTTTTATGGAAAGATCCACGGGGGAAGGAACTGAGGCCTCCTGCCAACAATAGTGGGAGTGAGTTATCTTGGAAGCAGAATCTCTAGCACCAGTCAAGTTTTCAGATGGTTGCAATCTCCTAAGAGACCCTGAGATAGAACTACCCATTTTAGTCATCACTGAATTCCTGTCTAACAAAAATCATGTGATACAATAAATGTTTTTAAGCTGTTAGATGTGGGGTGATATGTTACACAGCAATAATAACTATTATGTCTTCTCATATAGGTCTCCCCTGACATATAACCCAAGACGCTACACATTTTAAGACCCTGTCACATTTTATGAAATTACTCCATTTTATTTTCTTTCTTACACTTATCCATAGCTTATTGTCTTGTTCATTTTTATTTTGTTTAGTGTCTGTCTCCCCACCACTGGAATGTAAGCTTTTTTTTTTCAGTTTTTTTTTTGGGGGGGTGGCACGCCACGCAGCACGAGGGATCTTAGTTCCCCGACTACGGATCGAACCCACGGCCCCTGAACTGGAAGCGGGAGTCTTAACCACTGGACCACCAGGGAAGTCCTGGAATGTAAGCTTCTTGAAGGCAGAAACTTTATCTGCCCGATTTACCAATGTTTATGCCAAGAATTGTGTCAACTAGAGTAGATGCTCCATAGATACCCGTGGAGAGAATAACTTAGCACTCTGTGAAAATTTGATTTCACTTTTTTCTCCAAGGCATATGAGGTTGGTGAGTTGAATCCTTCTCCCAACCTGTGTGGTGGCTCAGATTCCATCCAAGAGTGAGAAGTATTTGAACCCAGACAAGAAGAGGAACCAGGGCTCAGTTATCCCTCGAGCAAAACTGCATGTTCTGAACTGCAGAAAGGGTAAAATTTTTTGTTTTGTCTTGTTTTGCGTGATAGCCACTATTTAGGGAAGATTTTAGGGCAGAGAATATGGAGATCTAGTAGAAATGTATATGATGTAGAGAAGTTTTTTTTAAAGCAAGAACCAACTGGGGAAAATATTAGAGGACCAGAGTTAAGGTAGAAGAGATGATCATCAGAAAAAAAGAAAAAGAAAAAAGGAAAAAGAAAAATATGAGGAGGTGGAAAACAATTCAAACAAATGTAATAGAGGTAATCTTTTGGCTGTCTTTAGACCTTCTAAAAGATTTGTACCCAAGTTGTCCAAAGCAGTTTCAAAGATCCAAGGCAGGGAAAACTGCTCTATATCCAGCCACTTTCTCTGTTAAATAAAACATACATTTTTAAAACTTCTACATAATATGTATATGGTTTTAAGACTTCACCAGTAGGTAGTAGGTGTGGCATATACAATTCCATGACCAAAAATAGGAGTAAAAGATCTACACACATCCAGCATGCATGGACATGCAAATAGCATGTACTTTATGTGGTTTTCTCCAAACTTTCAGTGGAGAAAACTAGATCTGTTTCTTGGCTTCATTTTAGAAAGCGCTTTCAGCCCCTCTGGTTTAGTCTTGCCATCTGTACAAAGTCACAGCCGCAGAAGGTGTCTGTTTAATCAGAGCTCTCAAAAATGAAGCAACATTATACCCCCTCACACCCTCACATACTTGCAATGCATTCCTGTGAGTGTGACTTCCCAATCGTGCTGCAGTGGGAAGTATAATGGCATTCGTGTACCTACAAAGACACAAACCATCCAGTGTGTCTAATTCCAATCAAAATTTTAAGAGGAAATAAAATACAGTTCTCCTAAATTTGATGTGGAGAGTATTTTCCATGCAGTTAAGACAGAAATTTTGCAGGGAGTGGAGCTATTGGAGTTTTGAATAAACATATCAACCCTATAATTTACAATAAGTGCTAGTAATGAGTCCCAGTTGACAAGTATAAAAAAGTGTGAGTATTTTTCCCTTTTTCCTACCTAAGAACAAAATTGACAAAGAATTTCCCTATATTCAAAATTATTAAGCCTATTTTAGTTCCAAAACTTAACTACTGAATTAAGAGAATCACAGTTGGAAAGGGTCTCATATCTTTTGACTTAATATATTTTCTGGATTTCTCCACCATGGATGCAACTTAGCACCAGCTTATCATGGTCATGGGTAAAGGAAATGTAGATCATTCTTACAACAAGGAAAAGGAGTGGGCTTCTGAGAGACCATGATAAGTCAGGAACACAAATTCCACTTAAGGGGCAGAAGAAGAGTGTCTGGTTGTAGAAAAAACAAAAGCAAAAGTTAAAAATAAAATAAAAGAATCACAAGGGGCTCCCAGAGGGACCTGGTTTGACTTGGAAAATGACTAAACTGGCAAACACACCTCTCAATGGGAGGTGTCATTATTGTCTCCAGGAGCCCTAGAAACGAAGTCCCAAACACACGTAGTCATTTTTCCACTTGATGAACAGTAACAGAAGCTGTCTCCTTCAATCAAAAGACATGAGAGAAAGGGGTGAACAGGAGTGTGATGGGAGGAGGAAAAGGATAAAGATCTATTCATTCTCTATCCCTGGGGGGCCAAACTAGTGGCTCTCATCCGTTGTCTTATGAAGAGCAGACCTGTACCACTTATCCCAGCCTTGTTTTGCCAGCTGGATCATCTGAGACATAATTTTGGGTAATAGAGGGAATACCTTTTAATTCAAAACTTAGAAAGCTAAGAGTTGTGCTTCAAAGGAATCTTGGCAAATGAACCCTGCAGGTAGTAAACTGAATGAGAGAGCATCCTATTCAAACAGTGCCTGGGTATGGAAGAGAAGTGTTTGATTTTTCTCTCTCTCTCTCTCTTTTTTAATTTTCAATGATGAAGACATCAAGAAAGTAGAAGTGGCATAGAAAGAAACTGACATTTCTAAAAGGTGATTACAATTTCACATAGCTAGATTCTAAACAATAACAAAAAATTTTTAAGTTAAAAATACAAAACCTTGTACATTGATGTAAGGGGTATAAAAATAATGAAAGTCTATTTGGCAATATAGTGCACAAAGCCCAAATAAGCCAATAGGTACTAACCACTTTTCCTAGAGAAATACCAAGTATTTATGTATTTATGTACTTACGTATTAGCTCATTTATTAATTTACTAACTCATCCATGTATTTATTCATTCAATAAGTACTTAAGGAGCCTGGGAAGTACAAAGATGAAACAGACTCAGAAGTTTATAATCTGATGAAAAGATTAAATGCACCTGTATCCAGCAGACCAAGCTCACATGCCTGAATATAGTTTATTCCTCAAGTCTAACACAGTGAAATTAGCCCATTTGTAATAGGAATCATACAAATTTAAAATTTCATATTATATATTTTATCATTTTATATGATCATCTATTATAGGGTTATAGTATTTATTCATAATTATGTAGAGAGAGCTCAGATGTACATTTCTAGGAAAGCAAAGAGCCAGGATCTAAAAAATTTACATGAATTTATAAGATAGAAATGATATTGAAGCATGTTTAATTCCTTAACAATAATTTTACATGACCAGAATCTTAAAGTTAAAAGGGAAAAATCAAAATCTGACTTGTTCTATGTCCCCCTTCACCATCAGAGACATGTTCAGTTCCATCTATACAGTCCTTCAACAGTGGTTACTAGAGCAAAGCCACAATCACTGCATTGTGGTACTGACAACAAACATGACAACACGTTATCAGAAGAAAGGAAGGATGGCCCTGCCATCTGACTTCTCACCACCAATCCTGTTTTCCTGTCTTCTACTCCCTTTCATCTCTTATCACAGGAACAGGGAGATAGCATTGGCAAGCCAAGTTGATATCAATAAATGATAACTTGATAAAGTATCACTATGCCTTGCATTTTTCCCTGTTAGCACTGTCATTAGGATGTCAGTAAAGTTATAAATTAAGTTTACAATACCAAAAGGAAGACTTTATGTAATTCTGGGAACTTTACAATGTTTACTATTAATCTACTCCTTAAAGTGCCAATTAAGCATGTTGTGCCCATAATGGGTTTGGAACTCTTGGGGGAGATGATGAATCTCTAAAAAACATTTCAAGTTTCTGCATCTTTTTCATGTTTGTGCCCGGAGCAAAGCCTGGCTTACTCTGCCCAAGAGACATGTCCACTAGGCCTAATGAAACATGTTTTCTAGGCCAACCAACATCCTAGTTATAGCCTACACACTGTTCCCCAAGATGCTCCTCCCTGAGTTAACCTGTGTGTCTCAACTCTAGTTCCTGACAATATAGGATATGCCATCTCTTATCTCTGAGCAACTGTATAAGAATAACATATGCCCATGGATACAATCCACATATTTCTTCATCTGTGACCAGTGGTTTCTGTATAATGTTCATTCTCTCCTTCCCTGGAGCTGTGAATAAACTATCTCCCTTGTCCATATTCACCCAAGCAACAGGCTGCTCCTGTGACTCAGGGCACTTTCACTGAGACAGGGGTGTGTCAACCAGAGGTGCTCTTAGATTTGCTATGCCTGGGGTTGACTTCTAAAGCCTCCAAGTGGATTTCAGGAGGATGAATGTCTACTACACAGAAAGCCTTCTTTATGTCAGGACCAGCACCAAGTATTCTGTTTTTATTTGGGATGGAACTGAGTGGTTTTACTGAGTGAGACTTCAGAGGCTCTGTTTTTGTTTTTTTTTTTAGAATGAGACAGCTGTGTAGTACAATTGTCCTGTTTTTTTTCCATCACTTACACTTGCCCAGTAAAGTATTGGTGAAAGAGCACACCAGGTCCCTCATATATTTATTGGGACAGTTAAATGGAACTGCAAGCACCCTGCCACCTTCCCTTCCTCCAGAGAATGCTGCAATGACTAGTTAATCTGTCACCCACTGTGTTGCTCTCTAATAGGGAGAATTTTTGCAAAGGAATTCCTTAAGAAATTGTCCACTGAGGGAGCTGGAAAATGCTCTGACGATATTTTCCTTACTGGAAAAAGTGTCATTTTCTTGAATCTATTCACTATGTAGTGGGAATGTACCTTAGTCTACAAACTTAGGTGTACAAGAAATAATATCATTTTATTTTTCTCTGATAGAAATTAATTTTTACTTTAAGATCCTAATATGCTTTGTGGCAGAAATATAAATTTAAGCTGGCACTCTCTCCTTTGCCTCCAGTGATTTATCTCAACTTAGGGGCCTACACAATATTAAGATCTAGTGCAGACAGAGAGAGCCCATCTGATTCTCAATGTTGAAATACTGAAAGTATCTCTTGAGTTTGCAAAGAAAGGCAAAGATGCATGTTATCACCCCTTCTGTTTGCCCTTGTTCTGAAGTTCTTAGCCAATAGAGTAAGGCAAGGAAAAAATAAAGGCATAAGAATTAGAAAAGGAAAAACAAAATTATCTTTATTCACCATGATATGATAATGGTTGTAGGCAATAAAAAAAAGATTCAAACAATAAATTACTGACTTTTAACACACTTGGCAAGATTACTAGATATAAAAATCAGTGCACACAAAAAAATTTGTATTTCTATTCACTGGCAACAAAATTTAGAAAATGACAACTTAAAAAAAAGTCACCACTTAGAGTAGCATAAAAAATCACATGCAAAATCTCTATGGGGAAATTATAATATTTTATTGAAAGACATGAAAGAATAATTTTAAAAGTGGAAATATTATATTAACAGACTGGAATACTCAGTATTACAAAAATATTATTTGATCAAAAATTTATCTATAAATTCAATTCCAATCAAAGTCCCAACTCTGTGGGGGTGTGTGTGTGTTTTATATGTGATGCTTGAAAAACTGATTCTAAAATATATAAGGAATTTCAAGGTTCCAATAATTGCTAATATACTAATGAAGAAGAGGAATAATATCATGGGACTTGACTACCAGATACTAAACTTTATTATAAAGCCATATTAATAAAGGTAGTCAAGTATTGGAACAGGGATTAATAAATAGAGCAACGAACCAAAATAGCCTGGAAATACAATGATGACTGCACAGTCAAAATATATGACTGAGATTATAATACAGATCAGTGGAGAAAGAATGAACTTTTTAAAATAAATTGTACTGGGACAATTGACTACATATGTGGGAAGAAAAAAAATCCCCTTCTAGACCATACAGATAAATCAATTCCTGACGAATTAAGCATTTAAATGTAAAAGACAAGATTTTAGAAGCAATTTAGGAAAGATTTATTTCTTCTTTACCTTGGGAGATAGAAAATTATTCCTTAAACAAGGCATAGAATGGGCAAATTATGAAGGGAAAAATTGGTAAATGCAATTATATTTTTAAAAGAAGTACAAAATTTAATTAATATAAAATATATATAAATATATAAATAAAATAATGTAAATAAATAAATAAAAATACAAGCTATAAATTTGGATAAGACACTTAAAACACATAATCAAAGGGTTACTATGCAGTGTATATAAAGAACTCTATGAATTAATAAGACAAAGTCAAACAACACTATTGAAAGATGGGAAAGAGGAATGAACATGGATTCAAATAGAAGAAACAAATGGCCCCAAAGCATATTGAAAGATATTAACCTTTTCAGTAATCAAGGGAGTGTAAATTAAAAGCACAATGAGATACAATTCATGCCCACAAGTTTGGCAAAAATGTAAATGTAGGGTAATACTAAGTGTTGCCATGAATATACACAGAGGATTCTCATCCATTGAAACTAGGTATGATAATGGGTAAAACTACTTTGGAAAATCATGTAGGAAAGTTGAACTTGTTGCCTAGCCTATGATTCAGAAACTTCATTACTAGGTATTTATCCTGGAAAAAATTCTCACACATGTGCACCAGGGAATACGTATATTTACAATTATGCTGCTCGAAATAGCAATAAAACTGGAAAACCCCTATGTGTTCCTCAAAAGAAAATGGAAAAATAGTTGTGATATATCCATACTATGAAATACTATGTTGCCATGAAAAAGAAAGAATGAAAGTTGCATTCATCAAATAGATAAATTTCAAAAATACAATGTTGAATGATAGAATCAAATCACCTAAAAATTCATGTGGTATGATTTTACTGTAATTACCTAAATTACAAAACCAGATAACTGAACAATATAATATGTCAGAATTCCTAGAAAGTTTTCTAAAAGTTATCAAGAAAAGTAAGGGAATAATTAACACAATAGTATTCAGGATAATGACCCTCCCCACAAAGGCCTGCACAGAAAAAAGATGAGAGTAAAATGGAAATGGTAAATAAATTTCTTGCTTTAAGTATATAGAGATATGCATTTCTTTATTGATTTAAACTTCATGTTTTCCTGTGCCTTTTCATATGTAGTCATTATTCCTCAATAACAATCTTTTTTCATTTTTGCTTTCTAAAAAGAGTTTATTTGTAAAGCAATTATACTGCAATAAAGATGTGAAAAATAAATAAATAAATAAATAAAAAGAGTTTATGATGAACTATTTATACTTGATGTAAAAGACAACATTTATGAGGGGAAAGTTTTGGAAAAATTAGTGTGATAAATCACAGTAGCATGACTGGATTTGGTGATTTTTTTTTTTAACACAGGCTTGAAAAAGAAAGATGTGGTCAGCAAAGAATAGTACAAAGTGGGAAATTCTAAAGTCTATGAATGAGGTTAATGGCCTACAATATGTTTATGATCAGGTAAAATGCAGAGCATCTCCCCAAATAGAAAATGCCTACAGTCCAGCCTGAATATAATGATATGACTCTTCTAATTACATTTTTTTCAACAAACATCTAGCCTATATTTAAGTAAAATGAAGAGTAAAATATTCAAATAGGAAAACACTTCATCATGGTGTAATACACATGCACATGAAATAGTTAAACATTGCACTCAACAGATGGGTTTCAGGAAAAGGATGCAGAGACTAGAAATGTAAGGAAGGAGGTTATTTTGAAAATATAAAAAGGAAAATAAATTAGAAGGAAAGAAAAAGGAAGAGAGATCTAATTAGAAAGAGTGTAGGATCACAATGCAATTCAGCACATTTTGTTCTCATGGTCCTATTATGTGTATCAGTGCTGCGCTGAAAAGGTTACTTGCATGTATATCACACAAGCTATAAAAATAACGACTCTATTCCTTGATCCGTGGGAAACTCCTGCTCAAGTAGTTTAATTCAGGTAAAAGGAACATAAATTGGGAATTTATTATGAGGCAACCAGTATCTTAGATCCTGGGACTTGGAAGTAAACAAAATGTGGTCCCAGATTGGAGGTGGAGAAATCAACAATCCCAGTAAATGTGGTAAATTCCAGGGGAGAAGGATATACACGGTCCCACCAAATCACAGAACATTAGCACCAAACCAAGCTAAGGGGTTCAGAGGAGGCTTCCCAGAGGGGGCAATTCCTGAGCTGAAGCTAAAAAGAGTTAAGGCAGGGTATGAACACCACTGTATTAGAACAAAAGCAAAAGGCACCAAATCAGATAAAAGCAGACTATGTTAGAAGAGAGTGTTTTTAATACACTAAGGAGTAATAAAGTACTTATTTTCAAAGAAACACAACTCTTAAAGGATTATATAGGTTATTAGGCATGAGAAAAAAAGTACATATGAAACAATATAATCTGGGGTGAGTACAAACTCTAAGTCATAAACTATTTAGGTTGAACCATTTGTAATTTCTATATTATTTTTTTAACCATGTTTGAAGTACAGAAACAGCAACAGCATATGGTTCAACATGATATAAAGAAATAGACAGATCTGACCAGAAATAAGAACCTGGAAACATATATGACAAGAGCGTTAATGATTACATACTAACATATCCGTATGTGACATATATAGAAATCTTACTTATCAATAAGAAAAGTAAAACCTCAAAAGAAAAATGGCTAAGAGACAAGAAGAAGCAATGCACACCAAGTACACCTAGAGATAGTTCATCTCAATAGTAATCAAAGAAATGCAAGTTAAAACAGTAAGATGCTACTTTTTGGACATCAGACTGGCAAAGATTACACTTATTTCTCGATTTCTCTTCTCACTAAACTTATCCCGCTTCAGCACAAAAAACACCCAATGACCATTTCTGCTTATTATTTTCTTCCAGTTTCTCCAAATTGCTGAACACCCCATAGTGGAAATGAAAGGAAGTAACTTAGTTTCTTTAACAGATTGTCCTTTACCACAAGTATTTCCTTTGCCCCAGCTACTAAGCCCGAAATTTTCACACAGGCAGAGGAGGGCAACCCCTTCCTGTGAAAGTATCAACAGCTGGAGTGTTACCCACTGGGTAAAAAATACACTATGAAAAAAAAAAACCCCAAATATGGACAGTTACACAACAGAGCTCAAAGGTATGTTGGCTTATTGAGATTTACCAAGGCAATTCAGAGTGTAGTTAAATATTTGTCTACCTGGAACTTTAGGAAAATACAGTATTTTTAAAGGAAAAACAAAATCTAGACTTAAAAGGAAAACTTTTTTATCTAAGTGAAAAAAATTAAAATTGTATCTTTTTACCAAACATGTGTGTTGGTGACAGGTGTCTCAGAAGGGTGTCAAGCCTCTGAGGAGGTCTGGTATGACATGGGAGACTGACAGGGACTCTGTGACATCCTAGGAAGAACAGCGGTGGGAACATTTAAGTACTGGTCCCCCCGATGCTCAGAAAACAATCTCTGAGAACGGAGTCTAGGTGGTGGGACTCAAGGTAGACAGGGAGAGGTGGTTCTGGGAGCAGTGCTGATTCAGACTTTGTCAAATGCACTAATATCCAGCATGGATGGAAATAATCCCCAAGTTCCTGAAAGAGGGGTGTGTAGGGAAAAGTAAATAATGGAGTCAAATTTTACCATCAGGTTTGCTTTTAAGAGACAGATTCAGGGCACTGAGTATTCCAATTCCAACTCAGTCCTGCAAAAGCTTTCATGCAGATCCTTGAAGGCGCCAGATTTTACTCCCCTTGGCTAAGGGACTTTGTACATGGTGTTCTCACGGCCTGAAAAGCAACCCTCCATCTTCCCCTCACACACATACACAAACACATAAATTAAAAGGCTGATTCCTTTCCTTCTTCCAATCTCAGCCTAAATGGTACACTTTCTAGGAGGAGTCCCCTGACCACCACGTCTTACTATTCTGTATTTCAAAAGTCTGTTCGCTTCCTTCGTAGAACTTATCCGATTCACTTGAGTGTTTACAGGTTTTATGTTGTTTGTTTTTCTTCCCCCTATCTAGACAATAAGCTCCATGCAGGCAAGGACCATGTATGTCTTACCACTGTGCCCCCAAGCACCTGGCACAGTGCCTGACATATAATGTGTTCTCAATATAGACCTGCTGAAATCATCAGTGAATACACTGGAGGAAGAAGCACCACTACAGACAAAATCAGGACCCCAAAAGAGAAATTGAGAGGTGTATCAATAGGATAAAGACCTATCCTGGCTTGTTGTAACCTTACCAGGTTAACCTACACCATACACGAAGCCAAGAAGGCAGCAGCAACTCAGGACACAAGGGACAGAGAGGCAAACTTCAGCAGGGACAGTGATAGAACCAGAATGACCTTTAAAAAGAGTACTAAAGCACCCTGAGACACTTAAAGGATCAGGAACAAACTTGGGTCCCCTTATCTCCAAAACACTCACCTCCACCTAGCATACTATCCATTATTTACCTATTTTATTTTCTAGAATAAGGCTCCAGG
This sequence comes from Balaenoptera ricei, assembly GCF_028023285.1. Lineage (NCBI taxonomy): Eukaryota > Metazoa > Chordata > Mammalia > Artiodactyla > Balaenopteridae > Balaenoptera > Balaenoptera ricei. The sequence goes on from NC_082644.1 coordinate 74,686,358, forward strand.
GGAATGCATTTCTCCATTGCTGTCTCCCCACATAAATAACTGGTATGCACTCAAATATTTAATGATTGCATGAATTCTGCTGCTGGGGGTTTTAAAAAAAATTCTTTTTTAATTGTCACTTTTGTTATCTACATCTCTTTGATTTAGTTTTCTAAGCTGGAGAAGTGTGCTTTTCATATTATTCTAGAATTTGCTGGATCTATGAGCCATCATATTGTTCTTATCCCGTTAAAACCATTAAAAGGACAGGAAAACCACGTTTAAGCGTACATGGACATTCTCAACCATAGTAAGGTACATCTAAATGTGAAAAGGGTAATTATACAGAGTTCCGCTCACCCCAAGGGGTTGAGAGTGTGGTACTATTTTTAAAACAAGAGGTATGCCAAAGCATTACAAAGTCTGTGTGTATTTGTGTTTGAAGCCTCAAGTAGAGTTGTGATTTTTAGAAGTCTGTTGCTTGCAAACATCTGTTAGCACCATCTGTATAGCAATTCAAAATCAAAAGCAGCAGCCTGCTCTTTCTTGTTTGAGGCTCACCAGCAGGATAACTTAAAACCATTGGATCAGTGTTCTTATCTAAGGAATACTAACACCCTGCCCCCACCCCCTGTGACGTAACTCAGGTACTTCAGACTGAGTATAAGACTCAGTCTGATTATAAGGGTATAATCAGACTCTAAATGTGGCTGATGTGACCAGACACCTTTAGGTCAGCTTCAGGTGTTCTTATTCAAGGAGGCTGCGTGTGGTGTGTTGGATGACCAGCACTGCCATCTACCTTCAACTGGTGAGACTGTCTGTTCCCTCCCCCGGGGCACTGCCAGACGGCAGCTCTCCCACCCCGCTGACCATTCCTTTGTCGTGGCACTTTCAGGCCACCTTTCCTCTTCTCTGGTGTTCCCTAAGCTTCCACATTCTGACCCCTCCACTCTTAGCAAGAATTCCTGTCTTGGAAATTGTATCTACTCCTATATTTTTAAAGTTTAATGTTTATTGAGGTATCACTGGTTTATGACATTATCTAAGTTTCATGTGCATAACATTATGTTTCTACTTCTGTATACATTACAGAGTGTTCATCACCAAAAATTTAGTTTTCATTTGTCACCATACAGCTGATCCCCTTTACCCATTTTGCCCTCTCCCACTCCACCCCTTTCCTTCTGGTAACCACTACTCTGTTCTCTGTATCTATGTGTTTGTTTTTGTTTGGTTTGTTCATTTATTTGGGAGTTTTGTTTGTTTTCTTACATTCCTCATACGAGTGAAATCATACAGTATTTGTCTTTCTCCGTCTGACTTACTTCACCCTGGCGTAATACCCTCAAGGTCCATCCATGTTGTCACAGATGGCAAGGTTTCATCTCTTTTTTATGGCTGTCTACTCCATTTTTAACTACCACCACTATTCAGAAGTTTAAGATTCCAAGCTGAGTGCACTTTCTAATACACCAACATCTATGTGAGTACAGTTATTGTCTTCCGAAGTTTGTGTTTTATAATCCAATCTGTATTCCTTCTTTTTTAATGCATTAATCTGTCACATGCTCCAGTGGGTTCCTCAAAGTCTTCTAACAGGGAGATAATATATCAGGAAGCCAGACTGCCTGGGTATGAGCCCTGGTCTGCCACTTGCTAGCTAAATTACCCTGGGCAATTTCTTTAACCTTTACGGCCCTTAGTTTTCTCATCTGCAGTACACCAGCCTCAATGGGTTGTCGTAAGGATAAAAGGGAAATAACACACGAGAAGCATAAGCACTATAGTAATACACAGACCAGTGCCTGATATATTAAAAACCAAACAAAAAGGCTAGCCATTATTACCTTAGATTTTAAATTGGAATACATTATCTTTGAGAAAATAAAATCAACTTATATTTCTATATAAAAATAGCTAGTGATTCAGGTTAAAAGTCCAGGGTTTTTAATACTTCAGGTAGCTTGCCTCAATGTTTATGAAGACAGAGAAGTTCAATTTAAGTTTTTCTTTAAAATCAGCCATCCTTATGTGTGAAGAAAACATGAAGAACACAACTCCTGACCTGTCTAATGGAAAAGGAGACTGGACGAGACGGCCTTACAAGTTCTTTTTCGGCTCTTGTCTCTCTGAATCTGATTCCAAAAAGCTCTGTACTGTTTTATTAGCCTATGGTCCTTTTGAGTGGTGAGACTGCATATTTCTGGCAATAAAGAAACACATTATATGCTTAAAACCCATTCACAAATTCAACTATTTGAAAAAGGAAACATCTATAAATCATTATCTAGGAGCTTTTTAGTATAGAAAACTCTGTGACTTACTAACTTTATTTGGAACTTTAATTTTTAAGAAAGAGCTTGTAATTGAGCACAAAACCACAAATCTATATCCCCTTTAATTCAAGGAAACAGTCAAAACTGGATTGCTTATTTTGTTTCAGAAAATGGACTTTTTAAGGCCCTAGTTTGAGTGGGAAGTGTCTTTCATTAATGTTTTTGCACTTCAAGACTGAATCAATCTTATTCCATTGTACTTGGCAGGTTCTGGCTCCCACTTTGCAGATCTTCAAGCCAACTTGCAAATTCCAACATTTCTGCTTATGAGGTTCATCTATTTCTAGAGTTACCAATGGATAAGCAAAGTTGAATATGCTGATCACTAAAATACTCTCCTCAGGTTAATGAAGGCAAAGTTATTTACTAACTTTACTAACTTTGTACTTTACCATACTCAAGTAAGATTTTATAGGTTAAAGACTAATGTGTTATACATTACTTAGCACATACAGTTCTGAACTCAGCTAGGGAATAGAAGAATAGTCATTCTGAGAAATGCTATAAAGGCTGGATTAACTAATTCTAAGAAAGAAAGAATTAAGTTAAGTCTGAATTTTGTATTGTACTTAAAAACTATAATTTTGTCCAAACTTTTATAGACTAAAAAGCTGTAATTCCCAAACATTAAAAAAAAATATTCTCCATAATTTCTATTTTATTTAAAGTCAGCAAAAACAGAATCCAGTAAATCCAGAGGTGGATCTACCATGAATTTCATGAGGTTTAGGTGATAAGGGAGGAATCCTAGTTGTGTTTACATGTTTGCCCGTTTTTGTAAAACTTAAATAAGATATTTTGCATTTTTTTCTAAAAGGGACCCCTAAATTGTATAAGCTTTAGGCCTCACTAACCCAAACCCAATCCTGCCTGGGTATGCGTCATTTATCTGAAGGCTAGAAATAATCCTATTTTTCCAGACTTGCAGTTCAAATTACCTGCATACTTACCATCCCCCACTAGAGGGCGCCAGCTACATTATGTAAAAAGAGGCTCTGTGCCTCTTGTCTTTCTATTCTTTTTTGTGTACCCAGACAAGCAAGGAAACACTGAGCAAACAGTCTAACTCTCAGAGTTGAAAAGGTGCCTATTAGCCCGTACTGCGTACAGCTGCCATCAAGAGATTGATGTGGCAGAAATGTCTTGCTCTGTTCTGCAGCTGCCAACCCTGTCCTTGGCAAACTCAGAGTGAAGCAAGGCCCAGCATGCCCTTAAGTTTAACAAAGTTGAAAGAAAGGCCATTTCATCCCAGGGCTACTTAGTCAAAATCAAATAATGCCAGTGCTGTTTGGTCCAAGTCTCTCAAGTGCTCAGACATCATACAAGGCTCTCTCTGCTGAGAACAAGCGCCAACACCACCAGTTTCTATGCACATTTAGCTTGCTCCTGCTGCTTTCTGTAGCCTAACTTCCCAGCTGGGGTTTGTACCAAATTTCAAAATCAAGTCTCACGGAGCAATGCCAACTAGACTCCCTTTGACAGTCACCCTGCAGGTGCAAATTACCATTATGCCCCATAATTTCAAAATAGTAAACATATCCATTTTACAAAAGCAGGAGATTGATAATGTCACAAAATTATTCATATTTGCTTGCAATTTTCCTTCAAATACTTATTTCTTCCAATGCAAAAAGCCATGCAACTGTCAGAAAAGAATGGCCCTATGTCAACACTTCTAGAGACCTATAAGCCACAAGACCAAGGGCCCCGCATCTATGAGAAGGTTGTGAGAAGGTTTAACGATGTCTCCTAAGCTCCTAAGAATCCCCTTTCATAAGCTCCTCCTATGGGTAGGAAGGTGTGGTAACCACTGAAATGCTGTGTCATCAGATTAGAGATAGTTTAATAGCTTCACGATCAACTTGTTGATAAATCATGATTAACAGTTCAGGAAACTCATATTAGACAACACTAATTCAAATTAAGCTAAGCCAAGGGAGGACATGTAATTTATTCAGATTTGTGATCTGTTTATTGCAAGAAGCCAGAATCTTGCTGTGATCTGCCCTTCATGTGCAAAGCTCACTTTTCAGAGGGAATATCTCTTCCCAGATAATCCAGACCTTAATACATTTAATCCTTAATCCCTTACTAATCAAACTAGCTTTTGTGGTCATTTGAGTTATGATGAGTGTGGAAGGCTGAGACAGGAAAAGAGACTTTCACTGGCATCGATAGCTTAAGCAAAGGGAATAGCAGCAAGTTTACAGGGAGAAGAAACAAAATGAAACAGAAGTCAATATGGTAAATCCTATTCAATTGCATCTGGAATACTGTTAGTAAAAATCACATATTAAATGATCCAGCCCTGGTCAGCTTCTCAGATTTCATCTAGTACCAGTCTATGCACCTTGTTTGTTATGTTCCAGCTACAACGGCCTTCTTCTCGTTTTTCAAAATGCCAACCTCTTTCCCCTGCCTGGATTGTTCTTCTCTCATATCCTCACATGCTTGGCTTCTCCTCATTGTTTAATTCAAAGCTCGAATATCACCTCTTACCAAGGTCTTCCCTCCACCTTAGCCAAAGTGATCCTTCCCATCCCACATCCATTATGACTGCATAGCACTTACCACTATTTATAATCCATTTTAATTTACTTGTTTATTTTCCAGTCTCTCTTAAGCAGATGTAAATTCCATGAGAACAGGGCCTTGTATCTCTTGTTCACTGACATGCATACCCTAGGACCTAGAACTTTTCTTTAAGGTGCTTTTTTTTTTTTTAGGTGCTTAATGAATACTTGTTAAATGAGTGAATGAATGAATTAGGGATACGATTATTCTCAAAAACTTAATAATATATATTGAATAATTAACATAAGAAAACCATTTCAGGATACCCACCCTCTGGAGATTTACCACCTAATTTGAGAAATACAGTATTGAGAAAAACAATACCTGGATGCATTGTATAAATGCCAAGAGGAAGAATTATAGGCATTCAGGGAAGAGACAATGACTTGCCTTTCCTTCCTGAGTCTCAGAAATCTTGGAATATACACCAATGTGCTTTCGTGGCTGCATATCAAACAGATTTTAAAACCGGAAGTCACTATAGGGTTGGCACACAAACTCCACCTTATGTGGAGTATAGAAAAAACACTAACCTGGGTACAAAAATCTACATGTGCTCCTGGCAATAGACAAGATGTTTTTGAATGCTGATCGACTTCAGAAAAGTGGGAACATGACAAGTGTAGGTTCTCAATTTGGGGGATAGGCAGGAAGGCCTTCAAAATTCAGTTGCTGGATTTCAGTGCATAAAAAGGCTAAAATTTCAGAATCATAGAACATGTTGTCACTGACTCAGAAAAATAAGACTGGCCTATTAATACTTTACATTAATCACAAACTGTATATCCAACTGAATAAACTATTTTATTTCTCACAGCAGCTATATGAGACAGACACATTTATTATTTTCATTAAATTCATTTAATAAATGAGGAAGTGGTGGTTAGAGAGGTTAAGAAAGGCATCCAATGTCACCTGTACAATAAGAACTGGCATTTTAACTCTAGAAGCCAGCTCTGCAGGCAAGGTCACATTTCTGAGAAGTCCTCTGCCAATTTGCTTATTTACAGGTACTGCCAAGGACGGGTACCTATGGCCCTGAACTTAAACTTTCTAGAAGATAGAAGGCCTATGTTAACTGTCTGTTTTCTGTGACCAAGTCCAATCCTAAGTATTTTTTAAATTGGCTTATCCTTTGCTGGCTGGAGGGAAACTTTATAAGATTTGCTACTTCCTGAAAGTGAAGGGTTTTTCCCCCCATCATTCCTCATTCTAAATGCCTGAAATTTTATCTAAATTACGACATCAAAAAAAGAGATACCTTGGGGATAGGAGAAGACATTTTAGCACAGGAACAACTTCTAAATCTACAATGCCATCCATAGTGTATGTTATTTTCTGTATGTAGAGCTAAAATTGTTTGATTATTAGCAAAATAAAAATTTATGATGCTATTTATCCATAGCTTTCAATTGTTTAACATATATTTGTATATGTTAAACACATGTATATGCAGAGAGGCACAAACACACAGACAATAAAAATAAGGCTCATCTGAATATAAAAAAAAGTTCTCTAGTGAAAACTATGCACGTTTACCTTCCAGTAGTATGGCAGGCTAGTTTTAAACACACACACAGACATCTTTATAATACAGAACTAAAAATGATAGATTTTTAAAAATTAATTTCAATGCAGGGCTGAGTTGATGGAGAAATGAAGAGAATTCGTTGGAGGAGAGAAATGACAAGAAAGGATGAATTCAGAGAGGTAAAATAGCACTGAAGCCAGTGTTTACTCTGGGAGTATCAGCCAAACCATAGTTCCCCAGAGCCTGGTTTTTTGAAGATTGCATGACCAGAAAATAGGGGGGAAAAGCTTAAGGCCCAAGTAGATGGGAGGTCAGACAGAAGACCAGTGTACATATAGCTGGAATCTCTTAAGTGTTTGAGAGAAAAATAAAACCTCCTGCAGAGGGCAACATTGGGTATCATCCCTTCATGCTCTTGACTATAGGCGGGAATGAGAGAAAAACTTTTCCCTGAGACTTTCTAATCCCACATCCTATTGTACAACCTGATTCGCTCAAGAATCCCTGATGTACACATTTACTTTAAAGAGAGACAGATGAGTAGTGTCTCTAACACCAAGCACAAAGCAAACTCAAATCCTCTCTAGAGGAACACACTGTAAAACCAGGCCTGAAAGAATTTCCACAGGTGAAGTTCCAAGGAACAGAAGCTCATAAGAAAAAAGTTAACAAAACATGTAAGGCAGCAGTAGACTCAAATAGTCAGCAGAAAACACAAACTGCAGGGGCAGTCCTGTAAAACCCAGAAATATTTAGTATCTATAAATGCTTTCAGTGCAACAAATAGAAGATGACACTGAGAGTACCTCAAAGGAAAAAGAGACCTTCAAAAATTAACCACAGAGGGCTTCCCTTGTGGCACAGTGGTTAAGAATCCACCTGCCAATGCAGGGGACACGGGTTCAAGCCCTGGTCCGGGAAGATCCCACATGCCACAGAGCAACTAAGCCTGTGTGCCACAACTACTTAGTCTGCGCTCTAGAGCCCGTGTGCCACAACTACTGAAGCCCACGCACCTAGAGCCCGTGCTCCGCAACAAGAGAAGTCACCGCAATGAGAAGCCCGCACACCACAATGAAGAATATCCCCCACTCGCCGCAACTAGAGAAAGCCTGCACGCAGCAACGAAGACCCGACACAGCCAAATAAATAAATTAATGAATTAATTAAAAAAAAAAACCACCTCAGAGTTTTGCAAAAGAAAGCAATAAAACTTCTAGAGATAAAAACCTATAATAGAAATCAAAACCTTGATAAATGAGTTCAACAGGAGGTTGAGCAAAGCTGACAAAAAAATTGTGAAACTAAAAGATAAATCTAAAGAAATTACTCTAATGTAGCACTGAGGGGCAAAATATAAAAGAGGCTAAAAGGCTAGAGAATAGAATGAGAAACAGCAACACAGATCTAGTCAAAGTTCACAAAAAAGAAGAAAGACAAAATGGGACAGAGGCAATATTTGAAGAGATAATAACTTAGTATTTCTAAGATAGTGATTTATATATTTAAGAAGTTCAAGATATCCCATGAATAAACAACAAGAGATACATACTTAAATATGTCATAGTGAAATTTCAGAATACCATAAACAAAGAAAATAGATTTAAAATAAAAATCTACATTGACTGATGATATTTACATGCAATAGTGGAAACCAGTAGTTGGAATAATACTTTCAAAATACTGAGAGAGAAAAAGTCAACCAAGAATGTCCAGTGTAATGAGGGTGGAACAAAGATTTACAGACCAATCGATAGAAACAGTGTTTAGAATCAAGAGACTCTCTCTATAGGCCCTTCTAAAGCTTGTATGTTAGAAAAAAGAAAATGATCTCAAAAGGAATATATAAGATTCAAGAAATGATGAAGAAAGGAAATTTGCAAACATATGTGTGACACTGTATATAATTAATAATAATAATAATAATAAACGCCTTAAAAAAAAGGAAGAATCAAAATATTGATCCCTTTAAAAAATAAATAAATTAAGCTAGTGAAAAAAAAATACATGCCTTATTTCTGGTGTTAAAAGAATCTAGATATAGATAAAAGCTAGGACAATTATACAAGTCAGAACGAAAATACTAACTAAATCATTCTAAAATCCTTTTATTATTTGGGTGGATAATAAAATATGGATTAACATTAGACTCTGATAAGTTAAATATGCATTTAAAGTGTATTGAGCCTAAAAGAACAGACAAAGCATACATAAATTCTAAACTCAAGGAAGAGAATAATGGAATGAGAAAATAATTCTGGAAAAAAAAGACAAGTAAAAAAATATATACAAACACAAATAATATGTTAGAAATGAAGACAAATACACCTGAAATATTCAACATAAATGAACTAAATCTCCAATTAATAAAAAATATCAGATGATTCAAAAAAGAAAATTTACATATGTGTTTACAAAGACAAAAAAAGTTAAAAGAAAAAAGGCAGCAAAAGTTATATTAGTAAAATACTACTTGAACCAAGCTAATGCAATTTATTTTTACTAATCATAATAGACTAAGGTAAAACCTTAGCAGAGGTAAAAGTTTGTCACCATCTATTGATAAGTTGTTTAACTTACCAAGAATGTATAACAATTCCAAATTTCTATGAACCTCAAAAACACAAAAGGAAAAATATAAAAACAAGAAAATGATAAATCTGCCATGACAGTGGGAAGTTCTGATATACTTCACTTAATAACTGATACCATAAAGGAATATTAACAAAATTGGTGAAAACAGTAAAGACTTGAATAACATAATTAGAACCTTGATCTGATGGACAATCATTAATTGAAGAGTATGTATTCTCGAGTTCACATGGGGCATTTAAGGAAAACTGATCACAATGTAGGACAAAGCAAATCTCACCATATTTCAGAGGATCAATGTCATATAGATCATGTTCTCTTATTATAAACAAGGTAGAAACAAATAATAGAAGAGATAAAAAGAGGTGGAAGACAAAAAGAGCAAATAGAATAAGGAGGAGAAAGAAAAATAGAAATTAAAGAAATACGCTTCTAAATAGCACATGTATAAAATAAAGCATAATGAAAATAAAGAAATGCTTAAAACTCGAAGATGATAAAAATACAATGTATCAAAAAAAAAATACAATGTATCAAAACTTATAAAGTACACTTAGAAGGAAAAGTATAGAATGCATATACATACACATATACATGGTTAAAATAGGCTAAGGCATTTAAGGTGTAAAAAAGGGAAGTCTTTTTTTAAAGCTGGCAGTAAAAAAACAACATAATTAAAAGCAGAAATAGAAAATAAAGAATGGAAAATAGAAAACAAAGATACAGGAGAAAGGATTAGAGAAGTCAAATTTTTTAGTTTTTAATGGCTAAAAAAACTGAGTAATCTCCAGAAAAAGACAGATTTTTTTTAATAAAGAAAGGCACAAATAAACAATTTTAGGACTAAAAGAAACAATTTAAAAGATAAGAGGACATTACAAACAACAAAATACAATTAAATATGAAAACAAAGTAGAAAGGACAAAGTCTTAGAAATGTACAAATTATTAGTCCTGAGTCAAGAAGAGAGAAAATTTGAATGCTAATAACACTTAAAAAAAAAAAAAAAAGACAGCTATAAAAAAAATCTTCTTTTCAAGAAAGCATTATACCCAGGGCATTTTAAAAGCAAGTTCTACAAATTCTCAAGGAATCAATAATCTCATATTTATTAATCTTAGGTAATAGAAAGGAAAGAAACAATCTCCAAATAATTTTATGAGTAACTTTTGACACTAAAACCAGACAAGCAGATAGGAAAGAAAAATACCAGGCCAATGCTAATTATAGAAATAAAAGTATTCTAGAGATTATCATACTAAGTGAAGTCAGACAGAAAAAGATAAATATCATATGATAGCACTTATATGTGGAGTCTAAAAAAAGATAATACAAATGAACTTATTTACAAGACAAAAATAGACTCACAGACATAGAAAACATGGTTACCAAAGGGGAAAGGGCGAGGAGGGATAAGTTGGGAATTTGAGATTAACAGATACACACTACTACATAAAACAGATAAACAAGGACCTACTGTATAGCACAGGGAACCATATTCAATATCTTGTAATAATCTATAATGGAAAAGAATATATACACACATATATATACACACAAACATATATATATAAAACTGAATCACTTTGTTGTAAACCTTAATCATTGTAAATCAACTATACTTCAGTAAATAAATAAATAATAAAAGTATTTAAAATAGTATGACAAACACAGCAATGCACAGAAAAACCCTAAATTTTTATGACCAGATTGTGTTTATCTCAAGAATGTAAAGTTGGTTGAACATTAGAAATCAGAAATGTACTTCATATTAACAGTTCAAAGGGAAAAAATCTACATATTCATCTTCATTAACTGGTAAAAGCATTCTATAAAATTCAGCATCCCTTCATAATAAATTCTTTAAAAACTAGAAATCAAAGAACTTTTTTATCTTGAAAAGTGTACCTACAAAAAAATTCGAGCAAACATCTTATTCAGTGGTGAAATATCAAAATCATTCCTTTTGAATTTACATTTAAAAAATGCCCACTATCACTTCTATTCAACATTACCTTTGATTTTTGAATCAGTGGAATAAAAACAAAAAACAAAAAAAAACATACAAATGGTTTGTAAATGAAGAAATAAAACTTCTATTATTTCAGGATAACATCATTGTATATATAGAAAACTTAAGCATTTCCTGATTATCAAAATTAATAAAAGTACATTGCTTTTTAATAGAACAAATTAGAAAATACAATTTGAAAACACATCATTTACAAATCCAAAAGATGAGGTACCTAGAAATAATTTTAATATAAAGATGTGCAAATTCTTTATGTAGAAAGTACAAACCTTTATTGAAAAATCCTAAAGGAGAGCTAAATAAATGGAGAGAGACGCTATTTTCATGGACAGAAATACCCAATGTTGTAAAGGTATCAACCCCCTTCCCCAAATTGATCTACACTTTCAATGCAAGTTCAATAAAAATCCCAATGGGACGTTTTATAGGACTTGACAGAATGATTCTAAATATCTTCATGTAGGAGTCAAGAAAATGATAAAAAAGGTTAGCCCTACCAGTTATTAAGACTTATTATAAAGCTAGAGCAATTTTTAAACTATGGTATTATCCCAGGGATAGACAAATAGGCTAACAAAATGAGAGTGAGAGCTCAGAAACAGACTCATGCATAATTGGAGAATTGATATATGATAGAGGTGGTAATGCACATCTGTGGGAAATGGACACATTATTCAATAAATTATGCTGGAATAACTACAAATTCACATGAAAACACAATATTCCTTCCTTGAAAAATCTATTCAAGGACTTTAATGTGAAGAGTTAAACATTAAGGGTTTTTGAAAAAGGTAGGAGAATATCTTTATGACATCAATATGGAGAATGTTTTATGTGCCAATTTTTAGAAAAGGAAAATACTGGTAAATTCAATGATATTAAAATTTGAAACTTCTGTATATCAAAAGGAATCATGAAATGACAATCCGAATAATTGGGAAAAGGTGTTTGTTGTACATATGACAGACAAAATAGTACCTAGAATATGTAAAAAGAACTCATAAATCAGTAAGACAAATACAAAAAAAACCACGAATAAACATTTCCTAGAAGAGAAAATGGGAATGCCAAATAAATATATGTAAAGATGCTCAGTGTCTTTAGTAAGCAAAGAAATGCAAATTAAAGTCTCAAGGAGATACCATTTCACACCTGCCAAACTGGCAAAACTTGAAAGCCTGACAGTCTTCCTAACAATGTTCAGGAAGATAGAAAGCCCCGTGAATTTTTGTGTACCACTGGAGGGAAATGTAACTTGATATAATCACTTTGGAAAGCAAGTTGGTATTACACAGGAGAGCTGAATATGAGAATATCCTATGACAGAGTCATCCAATTCTAGGTATAAACCTTAGAAAAACCCTTGCACATATGTACTAACAAGCATAAGAAACTGTCCACAGCAACACTGTTCATAATAGCAAATAACTGTAAACAGTTCAAATCAACAAGATGGGGGAGAAATAAATTGTGATTTATTCACACAATGGAATTCTGTACTAAAGTGAGCCTGACTGAATCACAGTTGTATTCATCAACATGGATGAATTTCAAACACATAACATAAAGTGAAAAAGCAAGTCACCAAACAATATATACAGTATGATTCCATTTGTATGAAGTGAACAAAAATAGGCAGAACTAAACTTATATTGTTTAGTGATATAAAGGAAAGTAAAGAAATGATTATTACCAAATTCTGTAAATAGAGGGGGGCACACAGGGAATGTCAATGGTACTGATCATGTTCTATTTTTACAACCTGGATGGTGAATAGAGATGCTTATTTGTTATTGTTTAAACTATATATATACACATATATATATACATATATGTGTATATATGTATATAAATGCTCATGTTACACACATTTGTACATATGATATATCTCAATACTTTTCAATGTGTACAATTTGATCAGTAACATAGGTACCTGAATATGAATCTTGCTAATTCAGTATGCAAATAACAAGAAGCTCAGAAGGGTAGAATATGGATTAGGTATGGAAAATGATAAATAATTATGGTCAGCACTTTCAGCTTGGAAATAAAAAATTTTAATTACATTAGGATTTAAAGTAGACTGAGTATAACACTATAGAATGAGAACTCATTCCAAATGTTGAATCTTAGCAGAGTTGAAAAAATATAGATGATTAGCTATATCTTAAACATTTTAAATGATTACAGGATAATGAATTAATTCCATCATGGGTTCAAATTTGTTCTTGTGGTTTCCTTTCTCTTTAAAAAGAATTATTTGTATGGAGTATGAAAATATATATAATTTCTCTTAAAACTTAAATGCTGAATAAATTTTACTATAGAAGTTGGGTGACATAGTGAGAGACATCCTGGACCAAAAGAAGGCCCAAAGATGGAGGCTCCAGCCCTGACTCTGCTTCTTTGCACCCTCCAGATATTAGGGGGAAGGGCAGTCTCTTGAGCCTCTTTCTCAGTACCTTTGAGGGGATAGAACAGGAAAATGAGGAAGTGGCATAAAAATGCTAAGGAATACTAAGGACAGATACTAAGCAGCTTCCATCTGCTAAGTACTGAATTCAGCTGCTTTATGTGTAGTTTCTCTTTTAACCTTCAAAACAAGCTTGCGAGATGGGGACCATTAGACCCTCAAGCAAAACTTCATTCAGTCATTAAATATATACTTAAATGGAAATAATAAAATTTATTCTAAATGCCCATGAACAAGACTTGCATGATCTCTACCCCCGTACAGCTTTACTTTCTGGTTAAAGGATAGAAAAATAAACACATAAACAAATTTAAAAATTCAGATAGAGTGTGTTGGGGGCTACTACAGTGATGGCAGATTGTCTTTCTGAGAAGGTAACATGGGACTCAGACCAGAATAGAGAGAAGGACTCAGACCAGAAGAGAGAGAAGGAACCAGGTTTATAAAAATCTGTGGAACGAATATTGTAGGCAAAAAGAACATCAAATACAAAAGACCAAGGTAAGAACAAAATTTTGTGTTTCGCCAAGATGTCCAAAGCACTGTGAATGAAGGGGATGAGATTAGGGAGGCAGCTAGGGACTTTGAAGATCATGGTTAGATGTTTGGATTTTATTCTAATGCAATGGGGCCATAGGCAAATTATTTGATGTAAGTTTTAAATAAGCACTCTAGTTGCTACTGATAAAGGGACTATGCGGGATCACAAACCATTAGATGGTTATTGCAGGATTCCAGGGAAGGGATGGTGGTGGCTTGCACTGTGATAATATTAATAAATATCTCAAAAGAACAGGTTTTGAGATATAATTTGAAGGATATTTTGAAGGTAGAGGACAAAGAACTTACTAATTGGCCTCCTAAGTTTGGGGCCTGAACTACTGACTGAAGGTTAATGCCATTTACTGAGATGGCAAACACTATGGAGAGGAGAAATTTTAAGGAGATAAAAATTTAACAATGCGTGAACCTGAGATGAGACTCTTTCCATTTCTTCTCAATAGCTCCAGGAGAGAAGTCTGCAGGTTCCCTTAGCAATCATCACTATCATCATAGTAGTATTAACGTTTATTGAAAACTTATTATGTACCAGGCCCTGCTCCTGGTCTGAACCCTACAATGTAGGTACTATCATCATGTCCATTTAACTGATGATAGCAAATGAAGCACTGAGCTTCTTAACTTGTCCCACTCCTCAAGGTGAGTAAGTGGCAGAGGCAGGGCTTGAATTTTGAATCCAAGCAGTCTGGTTCCATTATCTTTATTCTGGACCACTTGACTGCAATAATTTCATGGTTTACTTAGCACGCCCAGAATGTAATTGACCCTCATATATAATAAAAGGTGAAAGGCATAGCTCAGTAGACTTAGAGAGCTGGCTACCAACTCATCTGATCTCAAATTATTTTTTGGAAACATAGAGTCGAAATGTTTACAGTTGGGATTTAGAAATACTCTAGTCCAGAGTGGTCAGTCCATGGTATGTCAATGAACTGTGTCACCAAAAAAGTTCTTTTAAGACAGTGAGTCAAATAAATCTATCTTTACTGAAGGATACTTTTAGTCTTATAATAATGTGTATTATGAATCTCTAAGAGGAATATAGGATGTATTATATGCTGAACTTATTTGATCTAGAATAAGGATTTGTTTGGTTTGTTGCTTGTTTGTTTTGCATGATATCAGGAAATATAATCCATAGACCCAGCTGGATCAGTCCAACAGATCAGGAAACTCATGCACTGAGCTAAGTGACCTTTCTAAGCCCCAGGGGCAGAATATGAGTTTATGGCCCTGTGAACAATAAATTTGATCCTCCAAATTATCATGGAACAAGAAAGGACTTTAGAAATAATCTGATGAAATATTTTTTTCTTACTTAGATGAGGAAATCAGGGTTCACAGTTTTAAGTTTGTTCAGCAGCAGTAATGCTTAGTATGGCACTTCACTAATCCTGAGACCATCATCTACTCCTTTTTGTTTTAGTTTTGTTTCTCTCAATATTAGGAATTCAAAGCCTAAACAGATGTCCTATCACTGCTTGGCCAGGGCCCAAGACCAAACTGCAGGTAGCAACACAGGAAAGACCTTCTAATGTCACCTCTACGATCTCTCTACACTTTCCTCTAGCTCAAAACAGGCCTCCTTCAGGGTACTTGCGTCACTAAAGCAAGGTGTTTGCACTTGCAGAATAAACATGAGTATTTTTATAGAACCTTCCCTTTTAAGGAAAAAAAGACACAGAAGCAAAAAAGCAATATGGGAATAAGAACCAATTCAAATTATATAGCCCACATTGTCCTACTTTTCTAGGTAAGGCAAACAACTCAGTATTTTATTCTTCCCATTTTCACAAATGTAATACCAGATAAATCTTTGTCCAAAGATAAGTAAAAAATAAAAAGACACTATTGGATTTGATTTCTTAATGTCCTCCTTGAACTTAGAAAACTTGTTTCTACTCATGACTGTTACTTCGTAATGCACACCTTTTGAAGGATGAAAACCACTGATCTTGCTTGCAGAGTAGAGGAAAGGCTGATGAGACAGACCCAAAAGATCTGACTTCAAGTTTTCACATTGCCACTAACTAGCTGAACTACCTTAAGCAAGTTAACCAACACTAGGACTCTTAAGACTATTAGGGCTCTCAGATTCTAAGTCTGTATCTGTTTTGACTGAGATGATGTTAATTTTAAGAGCAAATATCATTGTGCTTAATTTAATCACCAAAACTTCACTGCATACTTACCATGTGCCAGGCACTGTGCTAAGTGCCAGTACATGTTAATTTAATATCAACAACTCTCTTAATATATATTAGGTACTAATACTATCCCAACCTTATAGATAAGGAATTTGAAACCTAGAAATGTAAGCATGAATGGTACTACTTCCTCATTTTAAGGTCAGAAAACTGATTTTGAAGGACTGTGCCTGCCATACCTTGCCATGGAGTTTGAATTTTAATTTTTGACCAGACATTTGAAAACTTTTTTGGTTTGCAGCACTCTTAGTGTCAGTACTATTTTCATTGAGACTCTAAGCCAAAAGAGATAAATAACAGTTCTCTTTAAGTAGTTATGTCTAAAAAACACCAATAAATATTTATGTCTTAAAACTTAGTAACCATTTGAAAACATAATACACATAAATTTAAAAGAAAATTAACATTTTTATTTCATCCTTAAGTAGCCACATTACTTACCAATGGGACATTGTTGCTTGGGCACTGCACATCTTCACAGATTTTGGAATCAGACTGAACACTGCCACCTTTTCTGTTTTACATTGTTTTTTTACACAATGCTTGCTTTTCATCACAGCAACCACTGAAAACTCAGCTTTGTAAAATATGACATCATCAGAAGGAATGGAGCCAATCTAATGTTGAAACTGAACTACCTCAAGCTGTTACAGAGGGTGTTTAAGGGATAGATTGCTTTGTTTCCCCCAAATATTTAAAATATCCCATGGTACTGATGTGAGTTAACTGCCATGCCTGGGGTGCCCTAGCACACAGTTTGGGAACCACAGCTATAATCAGTGAGGAACCATGGAAAGATGTGAAGCAGGAGAATGA
Source organism: Balaenoptera ricei (assembly GCF_028023285.1). NCBI lineage: Eukaryota > Metazoa > Chordata > Mammalia > Artiodactyla > Balaenopteridae > Balaenoptera > Balaenoptera ricei. Next base: position 74,703,462 of record NC_082644.1, read on the forward strand.
CATGATTCTGGTGTACTCTCTAACAAGATTACCCTGGCAGCTGGCTGGAGAAAGGATGGAGATGCCAAGACTGGAGACAAATGGAATAGTTCAGATATGGCTTCAGTATTCCAGGAGTAAATTCTGGGTGATATCAAACCACAGAAAAGCTCTGAAACAGCCTCTTTAATGAGATTATTATATTAGAGAAATTTTTTTAAAATCATTCATAAAATTACACTATCAGAGCGTAAATAAGGATAAGTGGTAGAGGGAAAAAAAGAGGATGTGGGCTGAGGTTATTTCACTGTATCCTTGTGAAACATGCATTATTGGGCTTCCCTGGTGATGCAGTGGTTAAGAATCCACCTGCCAGTGCAGGGGACACAGGTTCGAGCCCTGGTCCAGGACGATCCCACATGCTGCAGAGCAACTAAGCCCATGCACCACAACTACTGAGCCTGCGCTCTAGAGCACGTGAGCCACAACTACTGAGCCCGTGTGCCACAACTACTGAAACCTGCATGCCTAGAGCCTATGCTTCACAACAAGAGAAGCCATGGCAATGAGAAGCCTGTGCATCGCAACAAAGAGTACCCCCGATTGCCGCAACTAGAGAAAGCCCGCGCGCAGCTACGAAGACCAAACACAGCCAAAAATAAATAATAAGATAAATTTATTTTTAAAAAATGCATTATTTTCACTGATATAAGACAGTCCTATTACATAGCAGTGCTTGACAGGTATTGCAATAGAGGGTTGATGTACATGAAAGATACAAAAGAAAGAGTTTTTATAAATACACCATTGTTATGTAACATGTTCATTTTGGGGGAAGCTAGATGGATGGTATATGGAAATTCTTTATACTATTTTTATGACTTGTCTATAAATCTAAAACTATACCAAAATAAAAGTGTAAAAAGTTAAAGAGTAAAATAGATATAAAAAGATGCTAGGAAAGGAAGGAAAGAGAAGAAATACGAAGTAGGGGGAATAAGGGAGAGAAAAGAGAAAAAGAAAAAGGAAGGAAGCAAAAAAGGAAGGAAGGACTACAGTAATGGAGAAATTATTTCAATTTTCCAACTGTAACATTATTCAAGTATTAGTTTTAGTGTAAAACGTGCCTCGCAGTTCTCAGAAAAAAAACCAAAGAACACTTTCTACCTAGAAAGTTCTTGGAGTTGTGACTAAGACTGCATGCCTTCCCTTAAAATGGTCTTGAACACGTTTAAAACATAAAAACTGAAAAAAAATTGTGAAAAAATATAACTATTAAGGAGCAAACTCTAGATAAGTGGGCAAAGATCACCTGAATTCAAAGAGATATGTCACACTGCAATGTAAAGGAGAGGGAAAATAGGATAAAAATCCCCAAGAAGGGCGCATTTATATGGGAGAGATTTGTGGTAGAGGTCTTCTAGGAAAGTCTAATAAAATTAGCTAGGGACAAACAGAATCCAACAGCACATTAAAAGGATCATACACTATGATCAAGTGGGGTTTATCCCAGGGATGCAAGGATTCTTCAATATATGCAAAGTAATCAATGTGATAAACCATATTAACAAACTGAAGAATAAAAACCATATGATCATCTCAATAGATGCAGAAAAAGCTTTCAACAAAATTCAACACCCATTTATGATAAAAACCCTCCAGAAAGTAAGCATAGAGGGAACTCACCTCAACATAATAAAGGCCATATATGACAAACCCACAGCCAACATCATTCTCAATGGTGAAAAATTGAAACCATTACCTCTAAGATCAGGAACAAGACAAGGTTGCCCACTCGCACCACTATTATTCAACAGAGTTTTGGAAGTTTTAGCCACAGCAATCAGAGAAGAAAAAGAAATAAAAGGAATCCAAATCGGAAAAGAAGTAAAGCTGTCACTGTTTGCAGATGACATGATACTATACATAGAGAATCCTAAAGATGCTACCAGAAAACTACTAGAGCTAATCAATGAATTTGGTAAAGTAGCAGGATACAAAATTAATGCACAGAAATCTCTTGCATTCCTATACACTAATGATGAAAAGTCTGAAAGTGAAATTAAGAAAACACTCCCACTCACCACTGCAACAAAAAGAATAAAATACCTAGGAATAAACCTACCTAAGGAGACAAAAGACCTGTATGCAGAAAACTATAAGACACTGATGAAAGAAATTAAAGATGATACAAACAGATGGAGAGATATACCATGTTCTTGGATTGGAAGAATCAATATTGTGAAAATGACTATACTACCCAAAGCAATCTACAGATTCAATGCAATCCCTATCAAACTACCAATGGCATTTTTCACAGAACTAGAACAAAAAATTTCACAATTTGTATGGAAACACAAAAGACCCCGAATAGCCAAAGCAATGTTCAGAAAGAAAAACAGAGCTGCAGGAATCATGCTCCCTGACTTCAGACTATACTACAAAGCTACAATAACCAAGACAGTGTGGTACTGGCACAAAAACAGAAATACAGATCAATGGAACAGGATAGAAAGCCCAGAGATAAACCCACGCACATATGGTCACCTTATCTTTGATAAAGGAGGCAAGAATATAAAATGGAGAAAAGACAGCCTCTTCAATAAGTGGTGCTGGGAAAACTGGACAGCTACATGTAAAAGAATGAAATTAGAACACTCCCTGACACCATACACAAAAATAAACTCAAAATGGATTAAAGACCTAAATGTAAGACCAGACACTATCAAACTCTTAGAGGAAAACATAGGCAGAACACTCTATGACATAAATCACAGCAAGATCCATTTTGACCCACCTCCTAGAGAAATGGAAATAAAAGCAAAAATAAACAAATGGGACCTAATGAAACTTAAAAGCTTTTGCACAGCAAAGGAAACCATAAACACGACAAAAAGACAACCCTCAGAATGGGAGAAAATATTTGCAAATGAAGCAACTGACAAAGGATTAATCTCCAAAATTTACAAGCAGCTCATGCAGCTCAATATCAAATAAACAAACAACCCAATCCAAAAATGGGCAGAAGACCTAAATAGACATATCTCCAAAGAAGATATACAGATTGCCAACAAACACATGAAAGGATGCTCAACATCACTAATCATTAGAGAAATGCAAATCAAAACTACAATGAGGTATCACCTCACACCAGTCAGCATGGCCATCATCAAAAAATCTACAAACAATAAATGCTGGAGAGGGTGTGGAGAAAAGGGACCCCTCTTGCACTGTTGGTGGGAATGTAAATTGATACAGCCACTGTGGAGAACAGTATGGAGGTTCCTTAAAAAATTAAAAATAGAACTACCATATGACCCAGCAATCCCACTACTGGGCATATATCCTGAGAAACCCATAACTCAAAAAGAGTCATGTACCAAAATGTTCATTGCAGCTCTATTTACAATAGCCAGGACATGGAAGCAACCTATGTGTCCATAGACAGATGAATGGATAAAGAAGATATGGCACATATATACAATGGAATATTACTCAGCCATAAAAAGAAACAAAACTGAGTTATTTGTAGTGAGGTGGATGGACCTAGAGTCTGTCATACAGAGTGAAGTAAGTCAGAAAGAGAAAAACAAATACCATATGCTAACACATATATATGGACTCTAAAAACAAACAAACAAAAAGGTTCTGAAAAACCTAGGGGCAGGACAGGAATAAAGATGCAGACATAGAGAATGGACTTGAGGACACAGGGAGGGGGAAGGGTAAGCTGAGATGAAGTGAGAGAGTGGCATGGACATATATACACTACCAAATGTAAAATAGATAGCTAGTGGGAAGCAGTCACATAGTACAGGGAGATCAGCTCGGTGCTTTGTGACCACCTACAGGGGTGGGATAGGGAGGGTGGGAGGGAGACAAAAGAGGGAGGAGATATGGGGATATATGTATCTGTACAGCTGATTCACTTTGTTATAAAGCAGAAACTAACACACCATTGTAAAGCAATTATACTCCAATAAAGATGTTAAAAAAAAATTAGCTAGGCCAATGTCTCATCTGCCTCTATGTGCTATTTCCCATATATAAAGAGAAAATGGAATTTCTACTTGAAAATTTTCTCTTCCTGTGCTTGGAGCAATAAAGAAACAAGACATCACTGGCACTGTCCCTCATTTCATGGCTCTTAAAGATAAAAAGAACTCTATAATGAAATATTTTTTTAGTGAAATATTTTTAATCATAAGACAATCAAAGGAAAAGTAACTTAAATATTAACTTTATAAAAATTTAATTTAAATATATTCTCACTGGTGGTCAAAATATTTTCAAAATGCATGAAGCTGCAAGCTGGTTTTAATGGTACTATCATGGAAGCCCAGAACTGAGATGCCTGCCTATTAATGAGATAGCAAATTATTTAATTGGATTATTTTTCCATTTATTTGTAAAGTATATGCATTTTTTAGCTTACATAAGGTATCTTAGCGACTTCCTAAGGATCCTATTTTGCCAAAATGTAGAGTGAAGGTGTAAGTGTTAGGACCTACACACTTAACCACAATTTACATATTCAACACTTTCAACTCAGTACAGTTAAGTCAGAATGACTGTATGAATGATGAATACAGCAAGGCCTTTTAAAATATATGTTTGTTTTTAAAGATCATATTGATTTAAACAGAATTCTAAGTCATAAATTTTCTCACACTTCCCAATTTAGAATCCTTAACCCAAGGTCATTCATTAGTAAGAAAAGCCCTGACAGTTTTTTCCAAGTTGTGTAATTCCTAGATGATATAGTTCAAAGATCTTTTCCTTATGAAATGAAAAGAAAGCTAATGATGTCCCCAAAAGATATATGGGATTTCGGAGCTTAGAAGGACATGAGCTAACGACTCATGTTCTCAGAATCAGATTGGACCCTCAATCAAGTCTAAGTAGTACTTTGAAATTCACTTTAAAGTAATTAATACATATTGAATAGCTAATATGTGCTAAACTCCATGCTACTACACTGAGGCTCCTTTTAACCATGATCTCATTGCATTACCATCAAATGAATATGTATAGGGCACTTCTTACATATACGACATTTAAAATACACACACACATACACACACACACACACACACACACACACACACACACACAGTATACCTGCTCCTGGGAACTATCTCAGGGCAACATGTGCCAAAAACCTTTTAATTTAGTGTAGACATCTGATTACATGTAAGAGATCACATCTTTGTTTTCTGAGTGAATGGTATAGTACCTTGCCCACAGCCACCCAAGTAATGTTTGGGACTTGCATGTGATGATGAGTAATTTTTCACTTTATGGATAGGACAAAGCATGAAACGGGAAATCCTTCTATTTCTAAAATAATTCCCAGGAGGGGAAATAATGCTTTATATGTTATGTAGATTACTGTTATTCCCAGCTCCCTAGAGTCAGTGAACTTGTGCCAAACTATTGTGTCCAACTGTTCTCAAAATCACTTACACCCAGTTTCAAAGTCATAAACTGAATCAATAAATAAGAGTTAGAGTAAATGTTTATACTTTATGTGAAAACAGTGTTTAAAGACTTGACTAAAAACTCTCAACAAAGTTGGTATAGAGGGAACATACCTCAACATAATAAAGACCTTGTATGACAAACCCACAGCTAACATCATACTAACAGTTAAAAGCTGAAAGCTTTTCCTCTAAGATCAGGAACAAGACAAGGATGCCCACTCTCATTGCTTCTATTTAATATTATATAGGAAGTCCTAGCCACAGCAATCAGACAAGAAAAAGAAAAGCCATCCAAATTGGAAGGGAAAAAGTAAAACTGTCACTATTTGCAGATGACATGATACTATACATAGAAAATCCTAAAGACTCTACAAAAGAACTATCAGAACTAATAAATAAATGTAGTAAAGTGGCAGGATACCAGATTAGTAATAGAAATCTGTTGTAATTTTATACACTAATAATGAACTATCAGAAAGAGAAATCAAGAAAACAATCACATTGAAAAGAATAAAATACCTAGGAATAACTTTAACCAAGGAGGTGAAAGACCTGTACTCTGAAAACTATAAGAAGTTAAAGAAGGAAACTGAAGATAATACAAATAAATGGAATGATATCCCATGTTCATGGATTAGAAGAATTAATATTTTTTAAGCATCCATACTCTACAAAGAAATCTACAGATTTAATGCAATCCCTATCAAAATACTCATGACATTTTTCAGGAAACTGGAACAAATAATTCTAAAATTTGTATGGAACCATAAAAGACCCCAAATAGACAAAGCAATCTTGAGAAATAAGAACAAAGCTGGAGATATCATGTGCCCTGGCTTCAGACTATACTACAAAGCTACAGGAATCAAAACAGCATGGTACTGGCACAAAGACAGACACATAGAGCACTGAGACAGAATAGAGAGCCCAAAAATAAACCCACGCTCATATGGTCATTTAATTTATGACAAAGGAGACAAGGATACACAATGGGGAAAAGACGCTCTCTGCAATAATTGGTGTTGGGAAAACTGGACAGCTACATGTAAAGAATGAAATTAGAACATTTTTTCACACCATACAAAAATAAACTCAAATGGATTAAAGACCTAAGTGCAAGATCTGAAACCATTAAACTCCTGGAAGAAAACATAGGCAGTACTCTTTGACATTGGTTTTAGCAATATTTTTTTGGATCTGTCTCTTCAGGCAAGGGAAACAAAAGCAAAAGTAAACAAAAGGGTCCCAATCAAACTTAAAAGCTTTTGCATAGTGACGGAAACCATCAACAAAACAAAAAGGCAGCCTACTGAATGGGAGAAGATATTTGCAAATGATATGTCAGATAAGGGGTTAATATCTAAAATATATAAAGAACTAATACAATTCAACATCAAAGGAAACAACCTGATTTAAAAATGGTTAGAGCACCTGAATAGGCATTTTTCCAAAGAAGACATACAGATAGCCAACAGGTACATGAAAAGATGCTCAACATCACTAATAATCAGGAAATGCAAATCAAAACCCCAATGATATATCACCTCACGCCTGTCAGAATGGCTATTATCAAAGAGACAACAAATAACAAGTGTTGGTGAGGATGTGGAGAAAAGAGAACCCTCATGCACTGTTGGTGGGAATGTAAATTGGTACAGCCACTGTGGAAAACAGTATGGAGGTTCCTCAGAAAATTAAAAACAGAACTAACATGATCCAGCAATTCTACTCCGTGTATTTAGCCAAAGAAAATGAAAACGCTAAATCAAAAAAATATATGCACCCCAATGTTCATAGCAGTATTATTTATAAAAGCCAAGATATGGAAGCAACTGAAGTGTCCATCAACAGATGAATGGATAAAGAATATGTGGTGTGTATATATATATATATGTGTGTGTGTGTGTGTGTGTGTGTGTGTGTGTGTGTGTGTATATATATATATATAATGGAATACTACTCAGGTGTAAAAAAGAATAAAATTTTGACATTTGCAACAACATGGGTGGACCTAGAAAGTATTCGGCTAAGTGAAATAAGTGAGAGAAAGACAAATACTATACGTTATCACTTATATGTGGAATCTAAGGAATAAAACAAATGAACAAATATAACAAAACAGAAACAGACTCACAGATATAGAGAACAGACTGGTTAGTGCCAGAGGAGAGAGGGGTGGGGAAAGGGTAAAATGGGTAAGAGGGATTAAGAGGTACAAACTACTAGGCACAAAATAGATAAGTTACAGGGATATAATGTAGAGCAGAGGGAATATAGCCAATATGTCATAATAACTTTATATGGAGTATAATCTATAAAAATATTGAATTACTATGTTGTACACTTGAAACTAATATAATATTGTAAGTCAACTACACTTCAATTTTTAAAAGTTCTTAATCATTTTATAATTATACGATTAACTTTTTTCTATGAATGACTATCTTTTAAAAATATTACCTTGGGGCTTCCCTGGTGGCGCAGTGGTTGAGAATCTGCCTGCCAATGCAGGGGACATGGGTTCGAGCCCTGGTCTGGGAAGAACCCACAAGCAGCAGAGCAACTAGGCCCGTGAGCCACAACTACTGAGCCTGCGCGTCTGGAGCTTGTGCTCCGCAACAAGAGAGGCCGCGATAGTGAGAGGCCCACGCACCGCGATGAAGAGTGGCCCCCACTTGCCGCAACTAGAGAAAGCCCTTGCACAGAAACGAAGACCCAACAGAGCCATAAATAAATAAATAAATAAACAAATAAATAAATAAATAAATAATAAAAAATAAAGGAATTCCTTTAAAAAAAATTACCTTATTCAAATGTCACCTACTGCTTATCTAATAGAGAGGAAGATTATAAAAGCTGATTTTAGTGTTTGGCAATGGGTTGTAGGGGAGAGACCTAGTTTTTAATTCCAGCTTGGCCATGTGCCAGTTGCTTCATTATAAAATGCTTCTTTTACTATAAGAACTACCTACCTAATAGAAACTAAGTAAAACATCATATACATATGAGCTACTAGTGTAGTACCTTGGCATACAGTAGATGCTTCATAAATATTAATTCCCTTTATGTTTCTGTGGAAACATGGATTTGCCCTCAAGGGGTCTTCTCAATAGTTGTAAAATCTGATCAGTTATTCTCCCTACCAATTCTGCGTTGAATGAACCTTATTAAAATGGCTTGTGGGGACTTCTCTGGTGGCTCAGTGGTTAAGAATCTGCCTGCCAATGCAGGGGACATGGGTTTGAGCCCTGGTCCAGGAAGATCCCACATGCTGCGGAGCAGCTAGGCCTGTGCGCCACAACTACTGAGGCCCGCGTGTCTGGAACCCGTGCTCCGCAACAAGAGAAGCCACTGCAACGAGAAGCCCACGCACCGCAATGAAGAGTAGCCCCTGCTCGCCACAACTGGAGAAAGCCCGTCCACAACAACAAAGACCCAACGCAGCCAGAGAACAAATAAATAAAATAAATAAATTTATAAAAAAGAAATGGCTTGTGTGTTTCTGCCCTTCTTTACTCTGAACCATTAGAGATAATTGCCGTAGCTTTGGAATAATAGAGCAAACTCCAAATATACATTTTTTTGTTTTGTTTTATATATATAATTTAGTGTCACAATCAACTCCTACACAGTAGGTTTTTAAATTGCTTTCTATGTAACTGTAGTTTTAAAAACCTACACAGTTAAAAAATAAACCATAGTTGTTTAAATCACACATTGAGAATAAGGGTCATTGCAGATACTCCTTAATATGTCTGGGATCATAGAAATTTGCCAATAAATATTAGTAAATATTTTATGCATCCTTATTATATACTATTTTATGATCAAATTGAAAAGCCAACAGACTATTTGAGTAAATAGGGCTATCTAATTCATGTGAAAGTCCAAAACCCACCAAAATAGTCTCTGAAACAATACTGGACAAAACCATTATGTAAGATCTGCAGCACATAAACTTATTTGAAGTGGTAATATCAAATAATTCTGAAATGTTATTTGATATAATTTCATTTATTTAATTATTGCTAACCCTTAGTCTGTGCTCCTTGAAGTTGAGGTATCGGTTGGTTCAGGAGAAAGGCAGAATCCAGCAGAGAAAATAAAATGATACTCTACTTTTGAATTCCAAAAAAAGGCTCTTAATGTCCATTTTAAAGACGACACTTGTGAGAACAAAAGCTTTTATTTTGTAAGAGCCAGGCATTGTTGCAAGGATGCATTCAGAGGACCAATGAGTCAAAGCTGGAAGATTCGACACAGAGATAAATAAGGTCAACTGCAGAATACGGGAAAAAAATTTTTTTTTTTTTTTTTTTTTTTTTTTTTACCAAAAAAAGGTTTTTTTAAAAGCCCTTTACAAGCTGTATTGCAGAATGAAGAGACTGTAAAATGAGAAGTCTAGCATTAAGATACTGCCTGTGTCCCTGAGAAACCCTGGCTGGGGTGAAGATGAGGGTCCAAGAGGAAACTGTATAAACTACAGATAGATTGAAGGGGAAGTTAGAGAGGGATTGTGCCCTGGCTCATATCTGGGGCTCTGAGAGGAGAATACCTGGTGGCCACAGTTAAGTTAAAGTAGACGCTTACAGAGTTGCTGAACTTTGAGGCCTGATTCTATCACAGACTCCAGGGACACTAGCAGTGGTGCTGACTACTACTCAGAGGTGAATAAATCTGGTTACCTCACCCACAGTGGCCAGAAGGAGACTGAGGACATCCTCAGCACCCATTCCATCTCACTACTATAAGGTTCGATAAGCTTTCCCCTCTTTCTCAAGACAAGGAAAGAGAAAGGGGATGGTAGGAAACAATCCAGGACCCACTGCCTTATCTAAAGACAAAATTGTATAAAGGAAGAAAACAAATTACTTTGAAAAAGTAAAAGTTTATTTTCCCCCACCATCAGCAGAAATGGGAGCTCATGATCAAGTTGAGTTCAATTACAGAAAACAAAGTCAAGTTTCTGTACATGTACATCCTACAGTGTAAATCCCAATAGATGACAGTGCTTTCCTAGGGGTTAACTTTTGAACACTGGCAGAAGAGAGAAGCAGAAATGTTCAATAAGAATCTCTAGAGAAGTAGAAGGTTGGCAAGAAGCCCAGTGGATACAGATAAAAGATGTGGGGACTGTCCTCATCCAGGGGTCTTAATCCCATGTTTTTTTTGGCATATCACTATTGTTAAGTTTTTAGCTCAGCAGTGAGAAGAAGAGATGAGCTCCTTGAGGAAGAGAGGAGAGGAATGGTCACCCTATAGAAGAAAGCTCAACCCTTACCTAGAGTTAGGCAAAATTAAATCTAAGAGTCTAGCTTGTTTCACTAGCTTATTAAAATAAAAAGAGACAGAAATTTTTATTATCAAGACTTCAAGAGAAAAGGTAGAATATAACGATTTTTATATTATTTTAAATGGGTTTTTAACAGAAATACTGAAGGAAAGCAAAATTATGCTTTATGGTCATTATATTACAATGATTATTCAAGGGTTGTTTTTGTGCATCATAAAAACAACCAAACAAAATGCTCACAGACCTATACAAAAACACACACATCAACACACCTGTGAAGACTGAGACACACACATTTTGGGAACCAGTATAGAAAATTCCTAACTTGAAGAAACTGAACACATAATTGATGCAACAAGTTGAGCTTAATGGACTTAAAATAAACTATACATTTACATAATGATATCATATAGTTATATAATCATATCATAACCTTGTTAAATTAACATATCAAGATAAGAATAATTAGAGTTCTCCAGGTGTGGTTTTGATTTTGGTTTTGTTTTTTCACATGGACTTCATTTCTTCCAAACTAGTGCTGACTCTGAAAAACTACAGTAGCCTGCTTGGTGCACCCACCTCATTCAATGGAGGGTAAAGTTCCAAAACCCTTTTTGTTCAGGGAAATGAGAAGTCTGTATTGCAAGGACTGGTTTAAGCTGTAAATAAGCACAGTCTCACAAGGCATCAGCCATATGATCATTAGAATGAAGATTTACAAACTTCAAAGAAATCTGCCCTAGCTTTTATTGTGAAGGTAATCCTTTAATTAAATCAAGTTCCATTTTTAATTAAGCCTAAATGAATTATTGCCAAGAATCCACATTAAAAATAGTGCCTAACAGACATATGACGCCACCATGTAAAAATGAAAGACAGTACTAAAAACTAGGTCAACAATCAGATTTGCACAAGTTACTTTTTTAGAGCAGGACTCTGACCTGCAATGTTCTCCACTGACACATTTTAATACTTTGGAATAAAGTACAAAAGTAATGTAGACGTGGTGAATTCATGTGTAGACACAATGGAGTTACATATGATTTGTTTGATTTGGTTCTGTGGCTTGGGTGAATATCCAGTTTTGATCATGGCATCTTCTCCCCACACAGAGGGTTCCAAGATCTTCTTAGGCCCCATCAACACCACAAAAAACAGCTCCCACTTATACAGCACTTTTTAGCAGGCACTATGCTGGGGACTTGGGTCTCCTCATATCTGATCTTGCAATATCCTTGTGAGACAGGGATTATTCCTACCATTTTACAGATAAGAAAACTAAGGCTGCGAGTGAGCAAGTAATTTGCCCAACCTACTCTGCTGGTAATACTAATACAGATATGTCTGTGAAGGCCTTGGTCTTCTTATCACACGAGCAAGAGAGGCATGAACATTTGGTACAGTGAGAAAGCCAATGTACATACCTGTTTTAAAAGGTATACTTATGATTAAAATACATTCAGAATTCTGCAGGATCAGGTCAAGAACCAAGATTTGGAAACTCCTAAGGTTCACTGGGTTTGAAGATGCTCTTTAGACATTTTTGGTAAAAATAACCTTTCCAGGAATGGCGAACCTCATAAAATAATGACTGAATTTATCATACCAGGGGAGTATAATGCAGAAAACTGCCCGTATAGATTTAATTTATTTTAGGCCTGCTGATGTTGTGGTTGCTATTTTTCTTCAATTTAAGGGTCTGGTAAATAAAATTACAGGAAAATATAATGAAAAATATCAGCAAAGATAGAGCTCTTTGAAGCTGACTGATACAGCTAGAAGCGACTAAAGTGACATATTTGATACAAATATAGTTTTGTTTAACAAAATTAAATTGCCATATAATTTAATGGGCTCCAATGTAACTAAGAGCACAACCTCCCAAAATACTTTAGTCTGTAAAAAAAAAAAAAAAAAAAGGTTCACAGTGGATTTGAGAGTTATTATTTAGCCTGCTAGGGAAGCCGAGGTTAATGAAGTAGCTAACAGCTGAGCTCAGAGAAAAGGCAACCTCTGCCCAGAGCAGCCATGCTATCTAGAGTTGTACACTGTAATCATCAAAGCATGGTTCCAAAACCAGTAGCATCAGCATCCCCTGGGAACCTGTAGGAAATGTAAATTCTTAGGCCCCCAACCCAGACTTACTCAATCATAAATTCTAGCAGTGGGACCAAGCAATCTCCAACAGGCTTTGCAGGTGATGTTGATGCAGGCCAAAATTTGAGAACCACTAACCTAGGGAGATTTGAAAATATAACAAGACCAGGCTCCACCGTGGAGCATCAGATTTAATTAGTCTGGGGTGGGAGTTGGGGGTCGAAGCATTCAGCCTCTCACCTCGAAGTTGCCTAGGATTTTTTGATGTCTCATCCACAGCTGAGAATCACTGGCCTGTTTCTTTGAAGATTTGTTCCAAATGGTATCCTTCCCAGAAAATAATACAGAAAAAATATCTAGCTGAACTGAATATACTTATGCTTTCCCTCTCTCAGTAATTCTGACCTCCAGAGAGTTCAATTACTAGGTCCATGCCTGACAAATGGCAGCTCCAGTAACTAACATCATAATAACAAGGAAATCATAAGCAGCTTCCAGGATGGGCCTCATGATTCAACTGTCTTAGAAGATAACACCAGATACACAAAGACAAGGAAAAGACAGACACCACACTTTCAACCAGACAATCCAAGAACCCGTATTTGGACTATATGAGGTACGGGCTCTGGGGTTCCCCAGTCACCATCCCCGTCAACATGCCAGGAAGTTTGGAAGTACAGAAACGGCTTCCATTGATTGCCACAGAAAACTTAAAAGGATAAGGATCTCAAGTGGCTCCTACAATTGTCAATTAATATAACCTGAAGATTAGTGCTGGCCCTATGAAGAAATACTTTATAATATTTATTCAACATTTGTATTTTATTTTATTCAAAGGAGAACTCTAACACACACACCAAAAGAACATCATTTCCCACTATCAGAGACAAAGGTACAAAAATAGGTTAGTGGGAAAATGAGAATTAAAGATCCTAGACCTGAGGATCCAAAATGTAGTTCCCAGACCAGCAGCAATCAACACCAGCAGGGAACTTGTTTGAAATGCTAATTCTCAGGTCCCATTCCACACCTACCAATCAAAAGCTCTGGGGGTGGGCCTGGCAATCTGTGTTTTAACAAATCATCCCAGATGATTCTGATGTGCACTGAAGTTTGAGAATCACTGCTCTCCAGATATAAAATCAATCTTTTGTCTAGCCAGCCAAAGGAGAACATATTTTTCTCCCCAAATTCTCTCCAAGAACCAACTTGGTGAAAAGGCCATATGGCAGATTATGTGAGCTGTTTAGATCATGGTGGTAACAAGAGGAAGACAAGATTTCCATATCAACAAGCCACAGGATGGGTCAGCAGTGCAAAGATCTGTTCCAACACCTCAGACTTGACTGATGTTAGTTCCTACAGTTCTCATCTTCCCCACTAAGCCCTGCCAGAGTCTATAGAATATGCCCTGCCCCTGGTAAGAGCCGATTTAATGTTACTGTAGAGTCACTCATTATCAAATCTCTTTGGCCAGTAGTCTAAATCTGACCACATGCCTTAAGTCTAGTGCCTTGACCTTATTTTTGAGACAAGCATCTTTTGTATCTGAATCTGGACCCTGCTTATTTTATAGCCAATAACAGATTCTTTCTGAAATGATGCAATAAGGTCAACTGGTTATGCAGCCTCAATAGATTTGCCTTAGACCAAAACATATGAACTGCCACCCTGCTGGCCAGATTTAGTCTGTGAGCAGAAAAAGCCCACAGATGTGTTCTTTGGCTTGCAATGTTGATGTACACTGAGTTTTTTTATTTTAAATTGAATTGCCAATATATAAATACTGAGTGACTTCATACGCAAATCTGAATCTCTGTCTTCTGAAATATCCGAAAAATATGGCAATGATTGGATCTACATTCCTGCATGGTAACCAAAGGCCAAGGTTGAAGAGCAGCTGCCATGGTATAGCCTACAAATGTTGATTGTCTTTTATTATCACCTTAGTGCTAGGTTTTCATACAATAAAGTAAAAAGTGAAATATTTCTTGTGCTGAGCTCTATCAAAATTGGCCAAACCAAAGATAGGCCCAAGCCAAAAACAGACCCAAATGTATTTTGGAAAACACTTTTTTTTTTTTTGGCGGGGGGTGGGTGGAAGAACAAAGCATTCCTATACATTTAATATGTAAGCAAATTGTTTGCTTTGAAAAAATACTACTGAAGACACAACTATGAAAAAAAAACCTGGTCAGCTTTACTCATTTGCACTACCTATCAGGACCCCATAGATATTTCATAAAATAGGGGTTGAAAATAAACATAACTGTCTTAAACCACTGACACTTCATTAAGGCACTGGTTCTCAGCCTTAGCTGCATATTGATATCCCTTGTGGAGATTTAAAAATAATGATGCCTGGGTCCACCTCCAGAGATTCCATTTTAATTGCTCTGTCATGGCTTGGGTGTCAGGAATTCTTAAGCACTCTAAGGTGACGCTCATGTGCAGCCAGACTTGAGACTCACTCTACAGAATACGTGAGAAGGACACAGAATATGAGCTCTCAGACTAGGTTTTAGAAATTCCAAAGAGCTAGTGTTGTCCTGCTTTCTCTCTTTCTTTAGATCATGGTGCCTATTCTTCACAGCTGTATCATCTTATTACGAGGATTTACCTTATTTATGTATGCCAGAATTATTTCTTTTGGAAATTTCTTTATGCAATCATGGCTTATTCCTGATCAGAATGTTTCTTTGCAATTTTCTCTAACTGTAAGGAGAACATCCAAGAAAAGTGGCTCATGTACACTAGATATTCCTATTCTGCATTTCAAGTTGATAGTTTGATCCTCTTGTAGGGCTTTATGGTTGCCATTAATAAAAAGGATGTTTGATTGTCATGCATATACATAATTGTTTTAAGTGCATAGGCTCTTAAGCAAAAATGCACAGGGGCCTTGCTTTGCTACTTGCTATTACCATAAACATATTTGGTCCGTTATAGTTTAGAAGGTAGAAAGAAACATTTTGGTTACTGAGATCTTATCATAATCCTGCAGTCTAAATTCTGGACTGAACAGGAAATCCATGCAGATCTGTTAACTTTCCAGTTACATGACTGGACCATCTCTCCTTTCTTACAAGTTCTTGCTAGACTCAACAACCATGACTTCTGTTGGCCTCCAGGGCCTGCATTTGTAACTGGCACCACTCGGCAGCGAAAACCCTACCTGAATTGAATGAGGAACATCCATATGAACACTTTTTTTCATTTTTTGCTCTTAGTTTCATATTTTTATAAGTAATAAACAGATATAGTCAATATGGAAAGTTTCCCTTTTTCTCTCAATTTAAAGTTTATTCTTTTTATATTACAAAATCCAATTTGGCAAACAGAGTGGGATATATATATAAGCACTATTCTACTATCTATTAAGTTTTGTCTATATTTCTTTTCAAATATAGAGATAGTTAAAAAAAAACTTCAAGTATCTGTTCAAGGATATTTTGATATTCTCCATATTGTATCATTGTCACTGTCCGTAAAAGATTCCCTTGACATTACAATGAAACATAATTTAACAATTCAGATATTGTTCACTATTTAGTTTGCTACCAATATTCTTACTAGAATAAATGCTGCTGTGCTAAACGTTTCATGCATCTTTAAGCCTAATGATTTTGGCTTTATCATCATTTAGATTAATCTGGGATGCCAGAGTGGGATTACTGGGCCAAAGGCTAGGAACACTTCTGTGAATACTGATAATTTTTGAAGTTAGTTTTATGTGGACTGGTTGCAGCAGTACATGGGACTAGTGGTTTCATGGCAACCTCATCAGGAGAAACCATTTTCTTCTTATTTTTTAAAAAAATTTCTTTTAGCTTTGTTCTTTTAATTTTTCCTAACATAATAATGCTTTGATCTTTCTCTGTTTTCATGTTTATTTATCAATAGGGCCCCTCTTTTATGAATTTTACATTAGACTTGGTCCTTTATCTACTTGATTAAATACTTTTCTTACCAAATTACATATTTACATCATACATTTATTTTATAAATACATTATACATTTATATATTACTAATATAAATACATTGTCTTTTGAAAAATTCTATTTCCTCTTAACATTTTTCAAGTATTGTACTTAGTTACCTAATTATTTTGGTTCCTTAGGGTGCCTACCTTTTTAGAAAAGTTATTTAATTAAATTTGTTAATTTTTTTCCTTTTAAACTTCTTCTGGCACTTTTAAATTCAGATTATTTTTTCAACTGAGAGCTAACACTCAATTTTATTATTTTTTCTCATTTATGTATTTATTATAATTTAATTCCTTGGAAATTATTGTAGTAAATTGTATAAAATGTGCATCTAACTAAATTTGTCACCCAAACTGACCACCATTTATTTAAAACTGTTTTTATCTAAAACTTTTACTCATATTTAATAATTAAATGCTTAAGGTTTATGTAAGCCTCAATATACTTTAACATCCTTGCCTCTCAAAATTAATAAAAATAATTTATACTTACAGTCTATATGAAAGTACGATAACGGAGAAATATTTATCTCAGAAAAAAAAAAAAGATTACTTGTTTTTACACATTGTCATCGTCTGAGCATAGAGAATTATTTGAGATTTTCTCAGCATGAATCCAGGAGAACCGAGGGGAAGAGTAATAAGGTTGTTTATACATATAATTTAAACACCAATTTGTGATTACTACATTTATCTGGTCTTATTAGCAATTCAGGCAGAATGTATAGTTGTCATAACTATTTAATGATCAGTTATTTCATTAAAATGCCTCTCCTAAAGGTAGTACTTAACACCCTTAAATTAAAGAACTTAGTCATTTTATTTTCTGAGGCCAGTTGGAGATTAGGTAGGACTTGTTCCGGCTCAGAATAAAAATTATTTTACACTTCAGCAAAGTAATGGGGGACTTTGACATAAACAGTACTGCTGTGCTCTGTAACTGAAGCTCAAAGACAGACCATGAAACCACAGAAGCAGAAAACCAAGGTAAACTTTCAGTGAAAATATATACAGACCAATGGGCTTCACACCGATTTTCCCAGTCTTTAGTAACATAAGATTATGAAGCCAATTCTAATGAACTGAGATCTTGTACTGGTATTAAATTATATATTTCCCTAAATATCTCTCTTTCAAGTTTACCAGAGACTATTTTGTTCTAGCATCAAGTGACATCGTACTATAAGATTGACTGGCACTCTTGTCTGGTCAATATTTGAAGATCCTGCTACGCTACATGTTCCAAAGCATCACAGGAGTCACCTTATGAAACATAACTTAGTGTGAGAGATAGAAACATCAACATCTGAAACTCACTTTTAATTTTTTAATGGGCATTGAATAACATAGCTTCTTCAGATTACGTATCCTTTTCAAAAGGACCACAATAAACATTCTAGGCTATTGCCCATTTCCTTACAGCTATAATTTTAGGACATCTAGACTTTTTGAGGTGAGTTTAATAAATATTCCACTTTTGTGTTATATTCGTGGCAAAATTTCTATTTGTTTCATGAATAGTCTTAATACAAACAGGCTCAAAGTAATAATAAACATTTTTCATATTTTTTCCATAAAGATATCAATGTAATAGTTTCATTTTCAATGCATGCAAAATAGACATTTCCCAGCACAAATTGTTAAAGACAGATTCATTTTAATTACTTAGTAGACACAAGCAAAGTATTCCAGCCATCACTGTAAACACATATCACTCAAAAATAAAGTATGCTTGGCAAGATCCACCAAACTTCACTTTTCGAATGCTGGATCTGTCATTATTTTCTTGATTTTACAACTCTGTAATTCTGAAATAATGTACAAAGGAATAACAAACGCACTGTATTTAATAATACTTCAGGGGAAAACACAACTTGAATATTTAATTCATTGTTTTGATTTTCTTAGAATGACATTCTTCCTACAACCTTTATACTGACATGTTAATTTGCAACTAAAATATACATTCATTTTCATCAAAATATCATGAAAATATCATGGCAGAGTTGACAAAAATTACAGCAAAAAATTCCCTCAGCATACGTTTTTACTTTCTGAAGGTGATTTATGGAATTTAAAATTGAATGAAGGATTTCTATCATTCAGCCCATAAACCAAATTATGAAAGAACTTTATAATGAAGAACAAACCTTTAAAAAGAATTTCTTTCATAAAAGAAAGAGTATAACATATATTAAGGTAGATAGCAAAAATGCTATACTACTGATATTTGTAACTATCAAAATAAAATATAAAATTAAAATTCAGATCATAGGTATAACCTATCATTCAATATGCTACAGGGAAAGAAAAAAAAGCCAAAAGAATAAGGTAGAACCCTAAATCAAAGTATGGTAATCTCTGAAATTAATGGAGGTAAGAATCAACATACAATAGCTGGAATTCATTGCAAACTATACCATTATTTTCAGATAGTTTATTTTTTTAGAGGAAGATCTGTCTCCAAGAGTTAACAGAACTAACTCATAGTAAAATTAAACAAGTGAGAAACATACTATAAGCTTGGAAATAGAAACCAACATTTCATGAAGGATGATTTCATGACAGTATGTTTCAGTAACCTTATACAATCTAGAGAAAGGAGTGGTAGGTTAAAAAAAATTTAAGGAAAGATCTGAGCAACATCTCTTATTATAATAGAAAAATTCCTAGAGGGGCAAAGGACAAATTATCAGGCTCCTCTAGCTGGAAAGAAATATCTATTAATATTCAATTCCCACTGGTCTAATTTCATAGCCTCCAAGCAAGTTTCCTATCTATAGTTTGGCCACTAGAGTACATCTACTCACCCAAAGGGAGTGTCTTGTATAACTGATCCAGTTATTGTACTAAATGTAGCTCCCACTGTAAATTAATGAGTGGGCATTAAGACTTATAAATCAGTCTCTTGTGACTTTGGCTAATATAAATCAATCTTTCAGGCTGTATCACCTCCAGCTGAACAGACATGCTCTGAGATCTCAAGCATAGAACAATATTTTGAATAACTTTCTTTACCAAAATGTTGGCACCAAGGAAGGCTAAACCTGAAACAGCTTGATGTATTTCTTTATCACAGAGCCAGTCAAATAAGAGGTGAAATAAGAGATACAATTTTCAAAATTTTAAGAAATTATAATAAATCATTGAAACAGTTTCTAATCTGATATTGATTTAACTTCTCAATCTGTTCCTCTATTGAGTTTTATTCTTCAATATAAAGTTCTACTAAAAATTATTAGAAAAATTACTCTAGAACTGTGGCGAACAGAAACCACAATGTTATACTTTTTCTTTCTTCATCTCTTTTTCCTTACATACTTTTTGGAGAGTGACTTTAAAGAAAACACACACACACAAAAGAAAATATAATGTCATTCTGATAATTATTTCATGTCTATCCTTGCACAAATGAGTAGTTTAAAACTTGTATGCAAATATGTATAGTGAAACCAAATTGTCACTAGGAAAGTGTATTTTTCTGTAAATTCATTTTTTCAACACAATTTAAGCTCTTTAGGATATTAGAACTAATTTCAACATTAGAGAAACATGTTCTACAAGAACAATTATGTTTTAGAAAATATGTATCACAGTCAAGTAAAAAAAACTCTAATACCTTCTTTTAGTTTTCAAAGTAGTATCTCTTCAAGACACTGTGGTATTAGTGAAAGAATAGACAAATCGACCCGTGGAAGAGAATAGAGAGCCCAGAAATAGACTTGCATAAATATAGTCAACTGGTCTTTGACAAGAGGAAAGGCAATACAATGGAGAAAAGATAGTCTCTTCAGAAAATGGTGCTGGAACAATTGGACATCCACATGCAATAAAATCTATCTAGACACAGACCTTATACCTTACACAAAAATTCAATGTGGATCATAGACCTAAATGTAAAATGCAAAACCATAAAGCACCTAGAAAATAACATAGGAGAGAATCTAGATGACCTTAAGTACAGCGATGATCTTTTAGATACAACATCAAAGGCACGACCCATGAAAGAAATAATTGATAAGCTGGGCTTCATAAAAACTTCTGTTATGTGAAAGACACTGCTAAGAGAATGAGAAGATAAGCTACAAACAGGGAGAAAATATTTGCAAAAGACATATGTGATCAAAGGCCATTATCCAAAATACACAAAAACTCTTAAAAGTCAACAATAAGAAAACAAACAATCCAATTAAAAATGGGCCAAAGGTCTGGACACCTCATCAAAGAAGATATAGCGATGACAAAAAGCTTATTGAAAAGATGCACCAAGTCATATGTCAATAAAGAACTTCAAATTAAAACGCACTTAACAGAATGGCCAAAATCCAACACATGGACAACACCAAATGCTGATGAGGATGTGGAGCAACAGGAACCCTCATTCACTGTTGGTGAGAATGCAAAATGATAGTCACTTAGGAAGACAGTTTGCCGGTTTCTTATAAAACCAAATATAGTCTTACCATATGATCCAGTGATCATGCTCCATGGAATTTACCTAGAAGATTTGAAAACTTACATCTACACAAAAACCTGCACACATTTATAGCAGCTTTTTTTTAAATTACCAAAACTTAGAAGCAACCAAGATGACTTTCAGTAGGTGAACAAACAAAAAAACTGTGGTCCATCCAGACAAGGGAATATTATTCAGCACCAAGAAGAAACAAGCTATCAAACGATGAAAAGACATGGAACAATGTTAAGTGCACATTACTAAGTGGAAGAACTAATGTGAAAAGGCTACATGCTGTATGATTTCAATTATATAACATTCTGTAAAAGGCAAAGCTATGGAGACAGTAAAAAGGTCAGTGTTTGCCAGGGGTTAAAGAAAGGGAGCAATGAATAGGCAGAGCACAAAGGATTTTTAGGGCAGTGAAACTCTTCTCTGCATACAATAATGGTAGATACATATCATTATATATATGTACAACACCCAGGTTGAACCCTAATGTAAACTATGGACTCTGGGTAATAATGTTGTGTCAATGTAGGTTTATCGATTGTAACAAATGTACCACTCTGGTGTGGGATGATGATGGCGGGGAGAGGGAGGTTGTATTTATGTGGGGGAAAGGGGTATAAAGAAATATGGGAACTCTCTGTACTTCCTGTTCAATTTTGTTGTGAGCCTAAAACTGCTCTGATAAAGTCTATTTAAAAGAAATAAAACACTAAGAATTTAAAAAGTAATATATTTATGAATTTACATAATCTAACTCATTGCTTACTGATGTTAATTCCCAAATATAGTACTTTAATAACTTTAAAAAGGATGAACTGATACCTGATAGCTGGTTTCCAAATTTCTACATGACCTGTGTGGTTCTTTAGACAGAGCTAATCTTATATCAAAGGAAATTACAAAAAGTAGAACACAGCAAATGCATTAACATACTATTTGTATTTTACTTCAAAATTATATAATTGACTTATGATTGTTTCTACAAACAACATTTTAATGTCTAAAACATGTGCCTTATATGATTCTTGACACGCCTTTTCTTGATTCATTATAGTTGAAAAATTGTTGCACAACTTTTCTTATTATTTTTTCCTATTGCTAAAATAACATGATAATTAGGTGTACAGTCACCATCTGATTTCTACTGGCTTTAATCTAAACAGAAGGATCACTGAATCAATTAACTTGCAGTAATATTAAGTCTCATCTGGCCAGGAAGATCTTTTGTTTCCTCACTGGCCACTTGAGAATACTCATAAAATCTTCTGCTTTTTGTTTTTCTCATCATGGAATCTTATTTGTTTTTCTGCTTGTAAGTGTTGGAAAAAATACAGTGAAGCAGAAAAAAAAAAAAAAAACAGCAATAAACCAGAATTCCCCAGGCAAACACTGTTAACATTTTAGCAGTTATGTTTAGAATTTTATGCAATTTCATAATTAAGAAAAATCATATCCCCAACTTTCCATCTTGTTTTTAAAATATTACTGTAAAGGTTTTTTGTTGTGTCACTATTAATTCTTTATAAACATCAGTGTTAAAGACTAAGGATATCACATTGAGGTACAATCATTTTATTGTTGCTGGGCATTATGAGGTAATCAACACCTTTTCACAGTAAAGCCTGCCTATATTTTAAGTTCCCCCATAGGTGCTTTTCTAAATGATACCATACTGGCCTTAAAGATAAAATATATCTGTGATAAATACACCATGAACACAATTATATTATTTTTTTATCACATACAAAGATCACATAGATCTGCATCCTTTTCATCATATTTTCCACATATTCCTGCCTTCCTTACTCCACAACACGTAAGAGGTTCTTTTCCCCTTTCAGTAGCCTGTGTGATAATTCCTTTTATTCTCTAGTTTCAACTTCAGTCCACATTATTGAAGTTCTTTTAAAATAAGGAAAAATGATTTGGGCCCCACGTTCTATCCTGTTAACCCCTGATGTGTATAAGGAAGGGAGCAACAGGGAAGCAGGAGTACTCCGAGCAATCTCATGTGAGTCAATAAGACAGGAAGATCCGAGCTGAAGTATAACCATGCCCTGTCACCATGCAGAGAGCATGGCTGACTTCATAGTCCATCTGTTCCTGGAGAAGATTCATAACTTGGAAGTGAGGCCTTTGGTTAAAGGAGTAGATGGCTCACACAACTATAACAAGAATGGCTCCTTGACTTGAAGGCTTTTCTGATTTGGGGCCCTGGGATACTTTGGGGAATCCTGTAAACCTGTCAGTGTCACCGGTTTTGAGGGACCCGCCTTTCTTTTCGGTACACAGTGCCTTCTATTTAAGGAGAGGAATCAGAAAAATGGGTCTCAAGGTTCAGGAAGGAAGCATAGAGACAATGAGAAGAACAAACCTTTGGAGTCAAGTGTACATGAGTTCAAGTCAGGCTTTATTGCCTAGGGTATGTTTGACAAAATTCTTGGCCACTGTAAGTTTCATTTCTCTTTCTTGGATAATAACTAAAGTTATGGCAATGCGTGTAAAGCATGTACCTAGCACACAGTTGGTGGTAAGAAGCATTCATTCCCTTCCCTGCCTCCAGATGGCCTCCACTTCACTCAATCTTTCCCATTTCTCCTCCAAGGCTCAAGGAAGAGTGAAATCAAGCAAAGTCTGGATTCTTTCTAGGTGTCTAGCCCACTCCAGGAGGTGGAATAAGAGAATTATACAAGTAAATATGGTGTTAATTTACAACTATATAGAGTTAACTTTAAAAAACAGACCAAATAATTCTATTGCACAGTTCAGCTATTTGTTATATATAAAACCAGTTTTTCCTTATAAAGATCAGAGAGCATTTTTTAAACGTTCTACATATTTAAAGCTGAGGAATTTCCCATGACACACAAAATTATCTTCCCACTCTGTCTGGATCTCTGCTTTACTCACCTGTCACTGATTTTATTGCTTGAGCTCTAAATTGCAAACTACAATTAATTTTAAGACCATCAAATCCAGCTATATTTGCAGCTATCTATTAGATTCAATTGAATATTAATTTTATCCAGCCCATTTATTAAAATCAATTTAAAAAAGAAAAATACAGGGCTTCCCTGGTGGCGCAGTGGTTAAGAATCTGCCTGCCAATGCAGGGGACACGGGTTCGAGCCCTGGTCTGGGAAGATCCCACATGCCGCGGAGCAACTAAGCCCGTGAGCCACAACTACTGAGCTTGCGCGTCTGGAGCCTGTGCTCCGCAACGGGAGAGGCCGCGACAGTGAGAGGCCCGCGCACCGCGATGAAGAGTGGCCCCCACTCGCCGCAACTGGAGAAAGCTCTCGCACAGAAACAAAGACCCAACACAGCCAAAAATAAATAAATTAATTAATTTAAAAAAAATACAGTTTAAAAGGATTCTGTAAGGAATTAAAGGTATTTAATTAACTAAAACAAAAAGAAGTGTTTTTAAAAGATTATCCATCAGTGTTTTTAAAAGATTCTTGAAGTATAATCTGCCTTTCCTTATCAACTAAGTTTTGTGAAAACTGGAATTTTTTTGTTTTGCTAATTTAAAAGCTAGAACTAATCTTGCACTCCTATTGATGTTCACATATCAGTTTTATCTATTTAAGTAAAAAACATTTTCTAAATGTTTTATCTTCCTTATCTTTAATACATCCTAAGCAAGAAACTCTAGGTTTAAAAATGGTATTAACCTAGCTTTTCTTTTACACTAATAATTGTCAACTCACTCTCATAAATGTTTGCTACAGAACTTCAAGTACCTAAGTGATGGAGCTGTATCTGCTACCAGATTGAAAAACAGATGACAGAACAGGCCCATTCGTGTAATTAGCTTATTTAAATATTGACTGAACAAAGAGGATTGCTTTTTACGTGCAAAGTGTGGCAACTCGTACATAACTCAAAGTGCTATCCTGATGCCTGATTTTCTTTCTGTTGATAATTTTTTTCGTTTGTTGACTCTTCTGTTGAAGACCACACCAACAGATACTCTCCAAAACATATCCATTAATTCAATCTCTCCCTGCCCTTGTTTTAGTCCCTAACTGTTCTAGAATTTCACCCATATGGGAGGCAGAATAATGGCCTCCCAAAGATGTCTATGCCCTGATCCTTGAAACCTGTGACTATGCTACTTTTAGTTGCAAAGGTGACTCTGCAGATGCGACTAAGGTTGAGGACCTTGAGAAAGGGAGATTATCCTAAATTATGCAGGTGGGCTCAAGCCTAATCACATGACTCCTTAAAAGAACATTTCTGGCTGAAATAAGAGTCAGAGGTTACAGAGAGATTCTATCTTGCTATTTTTGAAGATGGAGGGAGGAGGACATAAGCCAAGGAACACAGGGCAGCTCTCTAGAAGCTGAAAAAGGCAAGGAAATGGATACTCCCTTAGAGCCTCTAGAAGGAAACACAGCATTGCTAACACCTTGGTTTTAGCCCAGCAAGACCAGCATCAGACTTCTGACCTACAGAACCCTAAGATAATAAGTTTTTATCGTTTTAAGCCACTAAGGTAGTGGGAGTTTGTTATGGCAACAATAGAAAACTGATACAAACTCAAAAGCTCTTGCACAGCAAAGGAAACCATAAACAAAACGAAAAGACAACCCACAGAATGGGAGAAACTGTTTGCAAATGATGCAACCAACAAGGGATTAATCTCCAAAATTTAAAAACAGCTCATGTAGCTCAATATCAAAAAAACAAACAACCCAATCAAAAAATGGGCAGAGGATCTAAATAGACATTTCTCCAAAGAAGACATACAGATGGCCAAGAGGCACATGAAAAGATGTTCAACATCGTTAATTATTAGAGAAATGCAAACCAAAACTACAATGAGATATCACCTCACACCATTCAGAATGGTCATCATCAAAAAGTCTACAAACAACAAATGCTGGAGAGGGTGTGGAGAAAAGGGAGCCCTCCTACACTGCTGGTGGGGATGTAAATTGGTACAGCCACTATGGAGAACAGTATGGAGGTCCCTTAAAAAGCTAAAAATAGAACTACCATATGATCCAGCAATCCCATCCCTGGGCATATATCCAGAGAAAACCATAATTCGAAAAGATACATGCACCTCAATACTCATTGCAGCACTATTTACAATAGCCAGGGTATGGAAGCAACCTAAATGTCCATCAACAGAGGAATGGATAAAGAAGATGTGGTACATATATACAATGGAATATTACTCTGCCATAAAAAGGAACAAAATAATGCCATTTGCAGCAACATGGATGAACCCAGAGATCGTCATACTGACTGAAGTAAGTAAGAAAGAGAGAAATGAATACCATATGATATCACTTATATGTGGAATCTAAAAAAAACATGATACAAATGATCTTATTTACAAAACAGAAACAGACTCACAGACATAGAAAACAAACTTATGGTAACCAAAGGGGAAAGGTGGGGGTAGGGATAAATTGGGAGTTTGGGATCAACATATACACACTATGATATTTAAAATAGATAACCAACAAGGACCTACTGTATAGCACAGTGAACTCTGCTCAATATTCTGTAATAACCTAAACGGGAAAAGAATTTGAAAAAGGATAAATATATATATGTATAACTGAATCACTTTGCTGTACACCTAAAACTAACACAACATTGTAAATCAACTATAGTTCAATATAAAATAAAAATTAAGAAAAAAAACTGATACAACCTACAAGAATTAATCTTATTGTAAAGGACAAAAAGTCTTGTGGGCCAACTGACTACTATGCTTTTCAGACAAATAATGTCATTCAGGAGTCTACACTATCACTTCTAAAGTATTTTTTTCTATTAAGATAATTTATACATATTGAATCCCCACCTTTGGGGGACATGGATGACTTTGAGGTTATACATAAGCCATATTCCCTGTGCTTTTTGGTTTCTGTCACTGTTTTGCTCTCTTCCCCAGAAGATGTCAATGATGCACTCTTACAACCAGGATGTAATTCTGTCCTGTCATATGACATCTGCACTGTATCACCCCCATGAATGCTGAGATGAAAGGCTCAAAAAATGAATGCACAAGAAAGAGATTAATCAACTCTTTCTAGTGGAAAAGGAATGGTGAGTATCTTGGCTGGAATGATAACGATGTCATGTTAAGTAAAAAATGATGATTGATAAATATAAACAACTTTTATGTTTTCTATAGGGTCAAGAAAACAAATTATTCAAAATATACAATGGCAAAATAATCCTGTCATCTTAATTCTAATTACATTTTTGAACTGCTATCCTTTTCATTCTCTCACTTAATGAACTATTTTTTATTTTTAAGAAAGTACTCAGAAGTTATCAAAAATAACATCAATCTTGTTCATTCAATTTTGATCCATCCATAAAACACAAACAAAAATGCATCTTTTGAATTCATCCTAGAAAAACTGCAGG
The DNA here is from genome assembly GCF_028023285.1 of Balaenoptera ricei. NCBI lineage: Eukaryota > Metazoa > Chordata > Mammalia > Artiodactyla > Balaenopteridae > Balaenoptera > Balaenoptera ricei. The sequence goes on from NC_082644.1 coordinate 74,731,168, forward strand.
TAGAATGTTGGGTTTCAACATTTTAAATAGACTGAAAAACTGAATCTTTCTAAGAAACGTCTATTAATACAGACTTTGTAACAATTCAGAAATGTATTTGATTATTACTGAATTCTAAGTTATTAAAAAGTAGTCAAAATCAGAGGTTTTAAAATGTGAGCCATTATATAATAGAGGTTTAACTGTAAATACAATCATGTTCCATTAATACAGCACTATCTTTGACAACTAAAATTACATTTTTCTTTAAAAATGTAAAATTTTGACTCATTACAAATTTGGAAGGAACTTCCACAACTCTACGTTGATGAGGTTTTACAGCATATAACTAAAGGACATCTGAGTGGTAAGTAGAGTGTTTCATTTTTCAGTAACTCTGTTCACAACATGCACAGCTCTCGTTCAACCACCAAGGATGTTAGTATTTCAGAGCCTCTTTCTCTCAGTAGATAAGGTTCTGAGAAGGAGGAGATGCTCTGTTGGAAGGGCAGTTGTTGAGAAATTGCAATCTAATCATAACCAACTAGCCCTAATGCTTGGCAGAGAAACTTTCATAAAATATATTGTCCACTTTCAATCTGCTCACCTCTAAAATAAGAGGAACATAGAAAGTGAGAGTTCAAAGGGACATTAAATTTGATTTTTCTTGAGTCACTTATTTTTTTAATATAATTTACTGAAGTATAATAAACGTTAAATATGTATTCAATTTGATTAGTTTTGACATTTGAAACCACCACCACAATCAAAATAATGAATATTTCTATTAGCTACTCAGGTTTCCTCCCACCCCTTCATGATCCATCCTAGGCTTCTGCTCTACCCTCAGCCCCGAGCCGCCAGCAACCACTAACCTCTTCTGCCACTATAGATACATTTGCATTTTCTAAAATCTTACCAAAATAAAATCATACAACATGTATTCTTTTTTGCCCAACTTCTTTCACTCAGCATAATAATTTTGAGATTCATCCATTTTGCTGATATCAATAGTTCTTTCCTTTTTATTTCTGAGTAGTATTCCTAATTTTTTTATTCATATAATGAACCCTGAGTGGACAAATTAATGAGCTGGCATTCACGGTTTTCTCCATGGCCAAATGCTACATGCACTTTGCAATATAATATTATTAAATTAATGTAATATTACTATTAAAAAATGTTAACCTCAGCCTCAGACATTCCATTACTCTGGCAACAAGCAAATGGTCCTTAGCAAATGGTTATTATTGCACGAAATGGAAAGGAAATTTGGAGAGGGGAAAACATACACTCCATGTGCCATTACTGCTGGTTCCTGTGATGCCTGAAAGGAGGAATTACAAAATCCCAGTTTGAGAAAACATTTTTATTATGTTATGTTAAAATAACTTTGTTATTTTAAGAATTGTGCTACTATAATCAGAACATATGAGCAAAGAGCAGTTAAAAGATAACTTCCTATAAAGCTAAAAGAAGAATAGGGATTTAAATAAGGGAGAGGGGGGCTGTCTTCCGGGCCATAATCATTCCAGAAAACTATCTGTCTTCCCTAAAGTGTGAAAGTTCTATTAAAAAGAGCAGCAGCAGAGTGTGATGTTAATTCTGGAATTATATTTCCTGCATTCTGGTGTTGCGAACATATTTGCAACGTTAACTAAAAAGAAAAACAAATATATTTTCTATGGTTTAAGCACTGAGCAGTTGCTCATGAAACAGAATTCTCTGCTTATCAGAACAGTCTCCACAAATGAATCAGATAAACATAGACAGTGTGGAAATAAGAAAATATCAATGTCAGTCAGAGACGAGAGAGGGTAAAACCCTCTTGTATTAATATCCTGTACACTCTTTATCACTTGTTCTGTCATTGCTCCAGCCCAGCAGAATCCAACCCTGACAATTTCTCCTCTATCTCCTTTTCAGGTGTAACTTCCTCGACCTAGTGGGTAAATGCTCAAGTCTTTCTGAGCTCAACTGTCAGACCCCTCTTTTTTCTCTGACAGTCTCATCCATTGCAATGTCTTTAACTGCCACCTATACATGATGACTCACAATAGTGTATCTCCAGCCAAGACCTCCCTTCATAGCTCTAGACATACATATTCACTCATCTACTTGAAAAATCTTCTTGAATGTTCCAAAGCCATCTCAAGATCAACATCCCAAAAATAAACTTTTGATCTTCCTCCCAAACAAGATCCTCTTGAACAATTCCCTAACTCAGTGAATGATTCATCCAGCTACCCGCACATCAGGGCCATCCTTGACCCTTCCTTCTTCCTTATCCCCCTCCTATATTTAAGCCATCATCAATTCTTGTTTTTAAGCCTCTAAACACAGTATCTCTCTTAAATCAGTCCACCTCTATCCATTCACCCTGCTTTCGTCCTAGTCCAAACTGCCATCATGGACAACAGCAATGACTCCCTAACAAGTCAACCCATACTTCTTCCAGCCTCCTCTATTTAGTCTCTGCAATTCAGTCAGAGGGATCTTTTAAAACACAAACCATCCCCTCTTGCCCCTCACCCTATCTGAAATTCAACCAAAATTTTTTATTATACCTACTAAATATCCCTTGCATCTACCCACCTTTCTCGACCCCCAAAGTCACTCACATCTAGACTCTGATATCATCATCATCATATCTTGCCTAGATTATTGAAATTGTTCTTTGAAACCGTTCTCTTAACTTACAGCCTTTGCCTCACTGATCTGTTTTACAAGTTCAGTCAAATTGATTCTTCTAAAGTAGAAGATTTTAATCTCTCCCTTGCTTAAACCACTTAGTTGAAATCATACAAATAGAAAATTCATTAACATGTAACTATGAATATGCATAATATACTTTATCTCACAAGAGGCATTCATGAGACTTCCCCCTCCTATAATGTCATAAGACACAAAGAACACAAAAATAAACAATTAAGGGACTTTCCTGGTGGTGCAATGGTTAAGAATCCATCTGCCAATGCAGGGGACATGGGTTCAATGCCTGGTCCGGGAAGATCCCACATGCTGTGGAGCAACTAAGCCCGTGTGTCACAACTACTGAAGCCTAGAGCCCATGCTCCACAACAAGAGAAGCCACCACAATGAGAAGCGCGCACATGGCCATGAAGAGTAGCCCCGGCTCACCGCAAACAGAGAAAGCCCGCGCACAGCAACAAAGACCCAATGCAGCCAAAAATAAATAAATAAATAAATAAATAAAATTATGTGGGGGAAAACAACCAAAAAAATAAAATAAAATATTACTTGGTATTTATAGGACATTCCATACAAAAACAACAGAATACACATTCTTCTCAACTGCTCATGGAACATTCTCCAGGATAGGTCATATCTTGGGTCACAAATCAAGCCTTGGTAAATTTAAGAAAACTGAAATCATATCAAGTATCTTTTCTGACCACAACACTATGAGACTACATATCAATTACAGGGAAAAATCTGTAAAAAATACAAACACATGGAGGCAAAACAATACACTACTTAATAACCAAGAGATCACTGAAGAAATCAAAGAGGAAATCAAAAAATACCTAGAAACAAATGACAATGAAAACACAACAACCCAAAACCTATGGGATGCAGCAAAAGCAGTTCTAAGAGGGAAGTTTATAGCAATACAATCCTACCTTAAGAAACAAGAAACATCTCAAATAAACAATCTAACCTTAGACATAAAGCAATTAGAGAAAGAAGAACAAAAAAACCCCCAAAGTTAGCAGAAGGAAAGAAATCATAAAGATCAGATCAGAAATAAATGAAAAAGAAATGAAGGAAACAAGAGCAAAGATCAATAAAACTAAAAGCTGGTTCTTTGAGAAGATAAACGAAATTGATAAACCATTAGCCAGACTCATCAAGAAAAAAAGGAAGAAGACTCAAATTAGTAGAATTAGAAATGAAAAAGGAGAAGTAACACCTGGCACTGCAGAAATACAAAGGATCATGAGAGATTACTACAAGCAACTATATGCCAATAAAATGGACAACCTGGAATAAATGGACAAATTCTTAGAAATGCACAACTGCCGAGACTGAAACCGGAAGAAATAGAAAATATGAACAGACCAATCACAAGCACTGAAATTGAAACTGTGATTAAAAATCTTCCAACAAACAAGAGCCCAGGACCAGATAGCTTCACAGGCTTATTCTATCAAACATTTAGAGAAGAGCTAACACCTATCTTTCTCAAAATCTTCCAAAATATAGCAGAGGGAGGAACACTCCCAAATTCATTCTATGAGGCCACCATCACCCTGATACCAAAACCAGACAAAGATGTCACAAAGAAAGAAAACTACAGGCCAATATCACTGATGAACATAGATGCAAAATCCTCAACAAAATACTAGCAAACAGAATCCAACAGCACATTAAAAGGATCATACACCATGATCAAGTGGGGTTTATCCCACGAATGCAAGGATTCTTCAATATATGCAAATCAATCAATGTGATACACCATATTAACAAATTGAAAGAGAAAAACCATATGATCATCTCAATAGATGCAGAGAAAGCTTTCGACAAAATTCAACACCCATTTATGATAAAAGCCCTGCAGAAAGTAGGCATAGAGGGAACTTTCCTCAACATAATAAAGGCCATATATGACAAACCCACAGCCAACATCGTCTTCAATGGTAAAAAACTGAAACCATTTCCACTAAGATCAGGAACAAGACAGGGTTGCCCACTCTCACCACTATTATACAACATAGTTTTGGAAGTTTTAGCCACAGCAATCAGAGAAGAAAAAGAAATAAAAGGAATTCAAATCGGAAAAGAAGAAGTAAAGCTGTCACTGTTTGCAGATGACATGATAATATACATAGAGAATCCTAAAGATGCTACCAGAAAACTACTAAAGCTAGTCAATGAATTTGGTAAACTAGCAGGATACAAAATTAATGCACAGAAATCTCTTGCATTCCTATACACTAATGATGAAAAATCTGAAAGTGAAATTAAGAAAACACTCCCACTTACCATTGCAACAACAAAAATAAAATATCTAGGAATAAACCTACCTAAGGAGACAAAAGACCTGTATGCAGAAAATTATATGACACTGATGAAAGAAATTAAAGATGATACAAACAGATGGAGAGATACACCATGTTCTTGGATTGGAAGAATCAACATTGTGAAAACGACTCTACTACCCAAAGCGATCTACAGATTCAATGCAATCCCTATCAAACTACCACTGGCATTTTTCACAGAACTAGAACAAAAAATTGCACAATTTGTATGGAAACACAAAAGACCCCGAATAGCCAAAGCAATGTTCAGAAAGAAAAACAGAGCTGGAGGAATCAGGCTCCCGGACTTCAGACTATACTACAAAGCTACAATAACCAAGATAGGGTGGTACTGGCACAAAAACAGAAATACAGATCAATGGAACAGGATAGAAAGCCCAGAGATAAACCCACGCACATATGTCACTTATTTTTGATAAAGGAGTCAAGAATATACAATGAAGAAAAGACAGCCTCTTCAATAAGTGTTGCTGGGAAAACTGGACAGCTACACGTAAAAGAATGAAATTAGAACACTCCCTAACACCATACACAAAAATAAACTCAAAATGGATTAAAGACCTAAATGTAAGGCCAGACACTATCAAATTCTTAGAGGAAAACATAGGCAGAACACTCTATGACATAAATCACAGCATGATCCTTTTTGACCCACCTCCTAGAGAAATGGAAATAAAAACACAAATAAACAAATGAGACCTAATGAAACTTAAAAGCTGTTGCACAGCAAAGGAAACCATAAACAAGATGAAAAGACAACCCTCAGAATGGGAGAAAATATTTGCAAATGAAGCAACTGCCAAAGGATTAATCTCCAAAATTTACAAGCAGCTCATGCAGCTCAATAACAAAAAAACAAACAACCCAATCCAAAAATGGGCTGAAGATCTAAAAAGACATTTCTCCAAAGAAGATATACAGAATGCCAAAAAACACATGAAAGAATGCTCAACATCATTAATCATTAGAGCAATGCAAATCAAAACTACAATGAGATATCATCTCACACTGGTCAGAATGGCCATCATCAAAAAATCTACAAACAATAAATGCTGGAGAGGGTGTGGAGAAAAGGGAACACTCTTGCACTGTTGGTGGGAGTGTAATTTGATACAGCCACTATGGAGAACAGTATGGAGGTTCCTTAAAAAGCTAAAAATAGAACTACCATACGACACAGCAATCCCACTCCTGGGCATATACCCTGAGAAAACCATAATTCAAAAAGAGTCATGTAACAAAATGTTCATTGCAGCTCTATTTACAATAGCCAGGACATGGAAGCAACCTAAGTGTCCATCAACAGATGAATGGATAAAGAAGATGTGGCACATATATACAATGGAATATTACTCAGTCATAAAAAGAAACAAAATTGAGTTATCTGTAGTGAGGTGGATGGACGTAGAGTCTGTCATATAGAGTGAAGTACGTCAGAAAGAGAAAAACAAATACAGTATGCTAACACATATATATGGAATCTAAGTAAAAAAAAAAAAAAAAAGGTCATGAAGAACCTAGGGGTAAGACAGGAATAAAGACACAGACCTACTAGAGAATGGACTTGAGGATATGGGGAGGGGGAAGGGTAAGCGGTGACAAAGTGAGAGAGTGGCATGGACATATATACACTACCAAATGTAAAATAGATAGCTAGTGGGAAGCAGCCTCATAGCACAGGGAGATCAGCTCGGTGGTCTGTGACCACCTAGAGGGGTGGGATAGGGAGGGTGGGAGGGAGGCAGATGCAAGAGGGAAGAGATATGGGAACATATGTATATGTATAACTGATTCACTTTGTTATAAAGCAGAAACTAACACACCATTGTAAAGCAATTATACTCCAATAAAGATGTTAAAAATAAAAAGAAAGAAAAGAAAGCATACACACACAAAAAAATCAAAATGGATTAAAGACCTAAAAGTAAGGCCAGACACTATCAAATTCTTAGAGGAAAACATAGGCAGAACACTCTATGATGTAAATCACAGCAAGATCCATTTTGACCCACCTCCTAGAGAAATGGAAATAAAAACAAAAATAAACAAATGGAACCTAATGAAACTTAAAAGCTTTTGTACAGCAAAGGAAACCATAAACAAGAGAAAAAGACAACCCTCAGAATGGGAGACAATATTTGCAAATGAAGCAACTGACAAAGGATTAATCTTCAAAATTTACAAGCAGCTCATGCAGCTCAATATCAAAAAAACAAACAACCCAATCCAAAAATGGGCAACAGACCTAAACAGACATTTCTCTAAAGGAGATATACAGATTGCCAACAAACACATGAAAGAATGTTCAACATCATTAATCATTAGAGCAATGCAAATCAAAACTACAATGAGATATCATCTCACACCGGTCAGAATGGCCATCATCAAAAAATCTACAAATAAATGCTGGAGAGGGTGTGGAGAAAAGGGAACACTCTTGCACTGTTGGTGGGAATGTAAATTGATACAGCCACTATGGAGAACAGTATGGAGGTTCCTTAAAAAACTAAAAATAGAACTACCATACGACCCAGCAATCCCACTACTGGGCATACACCCTGAGAAAACCATAATTCAAAAAGAGTCATATACCACAATGTTCATTGCAGCTCTATTTACAATAGCCAGGACATGGAAGCAACCTAAGTGTCCAACAACAGATGAATAGATAAAGAAGATATGGCACATATATACAATGGAATATTACTCAGCCATAAAAGGAAACGAAATTGAGTTATTTGTAGTGAGGTGGATGGACCTAGAGTCTGTCATACAGAGTGAAGTAAGTCAGAAAGAGAAAAACAAATACCGTATGCTAACACGTATACATGGAATCTAAAAAAATAAAATAAAATAAAATAAAAAAATGGTCATGAAGAACCTAAGGGCAAGACAGGAATAAAGACACAGACTTACTAGAGAATGGACTTGAGGATACGAGGAGGGGGAAGTGTAAGCTGGGACAAAGTGAGAGAGTGGCATGGACATATATACACTACCAAACATAAAATAGATAGCTAGTGGGAAGCAGCCGCATAGCACAGGGAGATCAGCTCGGTTCTTTGTGACCACCTAGAGGGGTGGGATAGGGAGGGTGGGAGGGAGGGAGATGCAAGAGGGAAGAGATATGAGGACATATGTATAACTGATTCACTTTGTTATAAAGCAGAAACTAACATACCATTGTAAAGCAATTATAGTCCAATAAAGATGTTATAAAAAATAAAAAAATAAAATAAAATAAAATAAAGTTAAAACACTTATGCATTGGCTAACAAGATACAAATTGTTTTACATACATGTTTCATCCACTAAATGTCAATAGTAATAAAGCAGAAACTAACATACCTTTGTAAAGCAATTATACTCCAATTAAAGATGTTAAAAAAAAAAAGTTAACAGTTACTATAAAAAGAACTTCCTGGTAAATATATTAGACATGAGAGATTAAAAGTGCCTATGAGCTGTTGAGGGGTCTGAGCTGGGGCTGTTGTCTGTAAAGAGAAAAGTTCTTACTTATTCAGAAAATACTTATTGAGTACATGCACATTAATTTGATGAGCAACTTTTAGTACAGAGATGTAAGAAATGATCCTTACTTGCAGGGTCTTCATAATCTAGTTGAGGAGACATAACTAATATATAACAAAAACTTTAAATGCATGCAACCAGAAGATATGACAGAAGGAAAAAATGAGGTGAGGGAAAAGAGATTAATAGGTTTATACAAGCTTTGTAGGAAATAAACAGAAGTAGGAAATCTAAATGTTTAGCAAGAAGTTGTAGATGAAGTAGCCTATGGGTTGGGGCAGGAACTTTGATTTATAGAAGCTTTCATCAAATAGTTTTTGGTTGTAAAGACAACTTGGATTTTTTGTGATAGTGAGGAGTAATGGTATACCATATATTTAATCTACTTTAAGATTCAAAATGTTTAGTAGTTTTTAATTCCCTAAATATTTTAGATTATTAAAATCATCATTCATTTGGCCATAAGCCATCTTAGAGGGCAGGAGAGACCCCACTGGTATGTTAAATGAATGTTGGCCTGTGAATTTGCCCAGATATTTCACATCTGGAGAAATCATTCAAATGATTCATACAATCAGATGATGATGCATAGTTGTTGGGATGAAATATTGTTATTCAAAATATTTCTTGTAAGGTTGCAGTAAATTCGTTAAGCATCTTCATATATAACTAGCTATTCAACCTGATATATTACCCTACAAATGACATCTCAGCCAGTCATATTGCCTCAGGTTACAGCAGAGTTAGACTATGCTAGCATGTTCTGTGTGAGTGAGGTGGTTACAATGAAAATGTCAAGTCCTCTCTCATGAACAACATTTTAGGAACAAGGCATAAAAAAAGCAGTTAGTTTTTTCCAATTTATATTTTATGACGTCAATGGAGACAATTAAAAAATAAACTACACTAGATATTTAGCCCAGGATTTCATGTAAAAGCACCATATCAACCAGTTAATTATTTTTTGTTTATTTTTTGGCTGATCTCTAAGTTCTGATATATTTTCTAAATGATGAGTTGCACAGTTAAGCAATTCTTCCCAGATTCCATCATTTCCAAAGTAAACAAAAAACAAACAAAAAAGCCAAAAAACAACAAAAAAAATGTTCTTAAGGCAAACCACAAATTAAGCACATTGACTTGATAAAAAGTATTTAGTTCAAGTTCAAGGTAATACTTCATCTTAAAAAGTGTGTTTGCTGAGAAAAAGATCTGCCATTCCATTCACATTTTTTGCAATATTTCTAAGTCTTTTTTGCCTTTTATAATTAAAAAAAAAGGTGATACATTCTAAATGTCAAGATTAGATGGATATTAAATATATTTCAACATTTGGGAACACAGTTATTTTTTCTCCTCTGCAGTTCAAGCTAATCTGTCCTGTTTTCACACCCCAGTAATTTAAACACACCGTGGTCTCTATTCATTCTTCAGAGATACCATTTCATCAGCCTTCATGTCTTATAGCACGATTGGGACTTAAGTCCTTGAAATGAGTTGGCGTGGATGTAAAGGGGAATAGCTGTAGACTCAGGAATACTAGCTGCCGAACACTTCAACTTACCCAATATCCGTTAACCCCTAAACAGAAGTCTTTACACTTTACCTATCAATATTTGATTTTGATTCTCACATTATACTTTGAAGGAAGTAGTGTTATCCACATTTTTTCAGGTGACAAAATTTATCTGAATCTTATCCAAGTTTACTAAACTAGTAACGGTTTTACTAGATATGGTTTGCTGTCTGTACCCTTCCCAACCAAAACTACTAAACTGATCAGGCATGGATATTTGACCCCAAACAACCCATGAGATTGTCTTGAGAATTTGAACCAAGATACAAAGAGACTGTTGTCAGTTGGATGTAAGCATCAAAAATGAAAGGCCACACTGTAGTCTGAGGGATGAAAAAATGACTTTGTTAAGCCATATGAAATATGAGCAAGCCAAAGAAACTGGTTAAGAAAATAAAATGAAGTTGACACACTGAGATCAGAGAGAAAACAACATGAAAGGAGCCATGCAACCTAGAAGAGATAAAGAATCTTGTACCTGGCTTTCCAATTCTGATTCCCATAAGGTCTGGCTGCACTTTACTTCCTGATCTTGGATGACAATGAAATTGACTACTAGGGACAATGAATGCTTTTGCTTAAGCTAGCTAGAGTGGGCTCTGTCACAATCCAAACTGCCCTGACTAAAAAACAGAGACCTAATTGGAACCATCATGCTCTGGATTTTATTCCCACAGTTCTTTGTCATGCACAAAATTGTGAATTTGCTCTTCCTTATGGAATCTATTTCTTTGATAGCCTTAAATAGTGTCAGAATGTGCTCACTGGTATAACTTTCTATTCAATTTCTATATAGAGATATATAGATTTATTGTTGTTTTATTTATAAATATAATAGAATTATCATATATATAAATAATTAGGAAAATAATAATCGGAAAATAATTAGGGAAAATGTGTAAATGAAAAGAGTCTTGGAAAACACAGGTCTCCTAAATACGTGATCCAAACTCATGGAATTTTCTGCAACCCAAACCATAAATGCAGACCTTCCCTAGCACAAAATTTTAAAACAGGCTTCCACATGACTGTGAAACAGGACTAATATCAACAGAAGCCAATTTCTACATTTAGAGCTGTGAAATAAAATTCATAGTTTATGGCAAGACAAGAAAAATTTAAACAAAAAATTTTCTCTGCCCTTTGGCCTCCTCTCTCCCCTTCACTGTGCGTCGCATATCTGTGTTACGCATCAACCAAACTTACCCATCAGCAGAAATACCTGCTCAACCATAAAGAGCAACATTCTCCTAGCACCAACAAGACAACTCCTTTAAAGATAATGTTCCTTCTTGATCTTGTAAGGGGTCACATGACCTACCACTTTGTACTTGCAGATCTGGATTGTGTAAACTGTCAATAATACGTCATTTAACGTACAGTCCTCCGTCTCGAAAAACTTATATAACTGTGCTTTGACTTCTAATGGGTAGAATAGTTCTTGGAGCTTTCTGAGGGGCTGTTCCCGGGTTATAATCCTCAATTTGGCTCAAATAAAATTTTCTATTTCTTTCTTAGATTGACTGATTAATTTTTCATCGACAGAGCTGATATGGTAAGAAAAGGTGTTGACATGTCTTCGAGCACCAGTTTATTATCACATGTCATCTTTGAAGGCTACTGGCATATGTGTGACCTTTTTTTCCCACATATATGCTTGTTAAATCCTCATAAAAATCTTGTGAGGCAAGTGTCCCCCATTTCATAGGTGAGGAAATTGAGGCTCAGAGAGAGCAAATGTCAAGTCTAGATTCACAGAAATTTTAAGTTATAAAACTAAGAATTGAAGAAACCATCACGTAACTTCAAATACATCTTTGCCCGTATGTGAAAGAGGACAAGACACATTTTTGAAGAACTGCCTTTCACATAGCAGGTAATTAAGTTTGTTAATGAATGAAAGAATTGCTTAGGCAGAAAGATCATGGCAATAACCAAGTCAACAAAGCTGCAACTTCTCCCTTCTTTGTTCTCAAAGATGCCAGCCATATTCTCATATTCTCTCTCTCTCTCTCTCACACACACACACACACACACGCATGCACGCACACATGCACACAGTGATCCAGATGCTGCCGCATACTTCATTAAATGGGCATGGTAATTTGATGATTTTCCTTGGGGATTTTATTTCTCTCACTCTGCTTATATTTTTAATTGCTAATCATAACCAAATTCACCTAGGGATTTTACACATTTGTGGCCGCTTGGGCAGAATCTAAGACTATCATTTCAGAAGATATTTCTACTATAGCAGAAGTCCATTCTAAAGATCAGATTCCAGCCATATGATAAATATTGCATGGTACTTGACTTATATATTTCCTTCAGTTCAATAGTACTTGCCCATGTGAGAAAATATCTTTACTTCTCAGGTTTTAAAGTGTTAAAATATAGTCGTTGTATTTTATTACCATAATATTGTTGTTCAAGTATTTGGTAACTGTGGGCAAGAGCACATGTAGTAATTGAACCAACAAATTGAGGCTATCAAACAAAATATTCTGCATTCCTAAGAAGGACATTTATTGATAACAGGTCAGAAGGAATCATGGAACATCCAACTAGAGAAGAACCAAGAAACCATTTCATACAACGTTTCCATTTTAGATGAGGAAACTAAAGCTTTCCCAGGTGACCGGCAGGTTGGTAATGCTTATCAGGTGCTCTTAATATTGCAATTATTTCCTTAGCTGACTATGAGCTTGGGACTATGCATTTCCCTCATTTTGTATCCATAGCACCCAACAACTTACTTGGCTCAGCATGAGTGTGCTATTAAGTATTGTTTAAATGAGTCAAGAATCTGTAAAATGCAACTCAAACTCCTCAAGCATGAGTTATAGCAAAGGCAAATAAGGAGATGATTGCTGTTTTAATGCAATTTTTACCATGGTTGACGCTGCCACGGTGTGTTTCTGATTGGCTGGCAAAGCAGCCCAAGAACACTCTTTTGTGACAGGGAAGATCAACAGGAGAAACAGACAACTGGAGCTTTTCCAAACCCAGAAATATCTTCACATCCTTAGTAACTCTGAGCCCTGGTAATGGATGAGGGTCCCCTCTCATGACCTCCTCTGACCCAGCAGACAAGAAACAGGGCTAGTGTCCCTGGTGTGGCTCCCAAGTCCACAACTCTCTCACTCCAGGTGCACAACACACTGATGATGAATTCACCTGGCATGATGACGTCAGGACTGCCTCTCTAGATAAGGCTGCATGGCCAGACCAATTGTGTGTGCTACTGGGAAGCATCTACTACTATGGAAAACTCTCCTCAGTTACAGATCCAAGATTTTACACTTAGACTAGGACCTGCTGTTTGTAGTTATGTTACTACTCCATCTTCCTTGGACCACAGCATTTGCTTTCTTGTGGTACTGAGGCTGGAGGTCTCAGCTTTTATTAAGGGGATGCCGAAGATTTGCTATCAAGTTGGGATTTTGTTTAAATGTTACAAGGGTCAAAAGATCATTGAAAAAAAGGTGAGTGTGGAGAGCAATGGACAACCATCCAATGGTAGTACTTCTGGGGATGTCTAAGCACCTAGCATGCTACAACAAGCTAACTGATCAGCCACACCATACACTCTGCCTCTCCAGCTAATGTTGCCTCCAGCAGAGATGTATTGGCTTTCCAGGGATACAGAAGAATTTTTATCCGCAATAAGAGTCACACTGACAGCTTCTGAGACAAAATTCACTAGATAAATATGAAATATGATATTAACACTATAACCAAATGGAAGAGTGCAGAACAAGTCACCCACTGGCTTCCAAACCAAAAGCTATAAATCAGTGTTTCAAAAGGTTTAAATAATGTAGCCTGGTTTTTAATTCTGTGTATCTTAAAGAAAACACACAGTGTTCCTAGGTTCCCTCAACTCTTCTTTTATCTCTCCAACAACCTCTAAATTCCGATCAGAAGTTAGCTTTGCTTTGGAAACAATCTGCACCTACTAACATCTTCCTAAGAGGTTCTACCAATGTTTTAAAAATGTTGTAATGTATTAATCATTATCTCTTCCCCGCTTCCAAAAAGGATGTAAGGGGAATCAGTTCATGAGTGCCAGCTACGTGTGGTATTTAACATTAAGTAGCACAATGGGAATGCAGCCCTTCCAGGAGCAGTCCTCCTGTCTGAAGCTGTGCTGGCTGCTCTACAGCACTGCTGAGGTGGACTCATTTGGGAGTGAGGATGAGTCTCTGAATCTCAAAAAGAGTGGGAATGACTAGAGATGGCATTAGCCAAGGAAAAGATATGCTTTGCTGAGTAAAAACTACCTAAGTGACCAGAATGAAGAGGCCAAAGGGTCCTCAATCCCCTATCTATATTCTGGCTTCTCTTTCATCTTTGCTACCTCTCCGGAAGCCCAACTTGTCGGGTTTGTGAGTAGGGTGTCTAACTAGGACACCTCATATTTCATCCTGATCTTCTCTCCTCACCTCTATCAGGCCATGGGGTATCAAATGATCAAGAGCTCAACATGTGACTGAGGTGGAGCTTCTCTGAAATTCTGAGCCAAGGGGAAAAATCTTTTAAACTAATTTACTAATACTCAAGAACTGATTGACCACAAGAGTCTAAAGATTGCCAGTAACTACTACTGTCTGAGTGACTGCAATTAGGTTTCATGCAAGCAGGTTTGAATTCCTCTACAATTGCTATTGGGGCAGAATATGATCAAATAATTAAGAGGTTCAAGTTTAATTCCAGGAGAATTTGAAAGATTGCAAAAAAAAATGAAAAATAGGTATGAATCAAATATCCATGTCCAAGCAATTAATGTTAAATTCCCACCCAATACTTCTTTGACAAGCAAGAATCACTGTTACAGACTGAAAATTGCTATTAGTAAAAATATTCAGGCAGCCCACAAAAATATCCATTTTTTACTCTGTCTCCCAGTTCTGAAGAAAACCTTGGTGGAAAGGAGTCCAGTATACTGATTTCTATTGCTAGATCTATTCCTAGCCCTGTAACCTAGGACAAGTCATTTAAGATCTTTTGGTATATTTCCTCATCTTTCCAATGTGCATAGCAAAACCTGTTACAACATTAGCTTATCATGAAAAATTCATATCTATGATAATGTATATAAAGCTGCTTTCAAAATGCAAAAGATTATTCAGCTGATTTGTAATTTTTGTTGTGTCTCATGCATTGCATTATAGCACAGATCTCATTTATATTTTAACTGCTACCTTGAATGCTGTCAGACTAAGAAATGCATCCCTATCGCCATGCCCCAGAGGCCAAGACCTTCCATACTCACATATGGACAACTCTAAATGCCAGCAAAGTGTAACTATCAATAGTTTGAACACAGCAGGTTTCAAAACTCAGCTCTGGTGCCTATGGGCAAGGCATTAACCTCTCTGATCCTCAGTTTCCTCATATGTAAAAGAGGGGTGACAACAGAGCTGTTATGAGGATAAAACAGGTTAAGGCAAGAAAAGTACCTGACACTATTGAATAAAGGTTAGCCACTATTTGTTATCTTGGGTTTTGCAGCATCCATGAAGAGTATCAACAGCAAGAACCCCCAGAACTGTGATATTCTTAATTTCTACTGCCTTGACTGTTCACCCTTATTTCATGTATGTTTATCTCATCTCTTAAGTCAGCATCTGGAGAAACATGACTGGGTCTTATTTTCTATATTTTGTACAGCATCTAATGTGATTTAAAGCATACAGTAGTCAGAATAAAAAAGTTTTAATTATCTGATGATTCTTCAATATGTCAATTGGTCAAGAAGAGTTGGGTACAGAGTCTCCCAAAGCCATATAGCTGAGCCGAGCCTTGGGGATACAGCAAAGGGCTCAAAGTAGCCAAGGAGATACAACTTCAACTACAGAAGCTTTACTTTATATGCTTTATAACTTGGAGATCTGAATGAAATTGAAATTGGGTAAAAGGACCTAATTAAAGAGGAGTTGAAAACCATTGCCATGGGTAATCAAAATGACATGCCACCTTAAAGACAAATCAATACACATCTTAGATACCTTGCATCAAACCACTTATCTCTAAATACTAGAGTGATCATCTATACTCTTCCTGCATTCTGAGGAAAAGAGATATATGCATGACCCCAGCATTTGGGGGATACTGTCTCCCTATATAAAAAGGTAAAAATGTGTTTTATAGTCCTGAATTTTTTAAAGGAGCATTCCTGAGCACCTGCTATGTGCTGATTATCCAATAACTCAAACACAAGTATTCATAAACCTTTATACAATTATAGAAAACTTTTTGGAAGCATCATATTCCGAGTTTTAATTTGAAGGAGTTGTTGGAGGTAAGCTGGCACACCAGGAAAAAATAGTGAGAAAAAAAGACCCATATTTAGAAAGACAATAGAAGAAAGCTAACCCCTCACAAATCACAGCCTGGTAGCAGCTGTAGCACAGTTCCCAACATAGCACCCAAAAATACATTCTTTATGCACAGTCCTAGTGCATCCTTCATGCAGGCAACTCACATCTGTCAGACCACAAAGAGGAACATCTCACTAATGTTGGCTAATCAGAGCAATAATTGTAGTCTGGATTTCTGAAAAACTAAATTGCAGAATTTTTTTATGTTATGTAGTTTAATTACTTAAGGACACACAGTAACTCAATTAGGCTAACAAAAGGTTTTTAGTTCAGTGTGGGACCTGCTTTAATGAGAGAAAAATGTTTTTTATAGTCATTGTATTAATTCATACATAAATGGCATTCCCAAAATTCAGAATCTTATACTAATTAGTTGCACTAATAGAAGGATAATGAGCATTATTTACTGAATACCAGTCACTTACCAGGTATTATATTACTAATGATCACAACCATCCCTGAAATCTTAGAATTTATTATTGTCAATATTTTTGTAATACTGGGAAATTCTCAATATGGTGTAATAGAAAGAGCCCAGAATACATTTCTGATTTCTCCATCTCAGAGAAGCAGGAACAAAGGTGACGGGTATCTCGAAAGCTAACACTGAGGCATGTGCTAAAGGCTGCAGTGGATACAAGGATGTGGAGGGGAAGTGTGAGAAGAAAGAAAATCATCCCAGCAACTGTCCATCCAAATAGGCGAATTTATAAAATTTCTTATAAAAACAAATATTATATTCAGATTGGAAAAGGGAAATCTGAGAATAGGATTCCGCCTGTATTAGAAGTATTGATTGACGAGATAATAACACACCTATTTGAACACCAGAGTACCAGCAAGTCTTCAACTTTAATAGGTGGGCTTCTAAAATTTCAACTCTAAGCTAGCATTTAGCACATACTTTATTGTAGCAAAGGATTATAAATGGCAGTTGGATTCCCATATCCATGTACAAATGCCTGTCACTAATTATCTGCCATTTCAGATAGAACTCGAGAGTTTCAACCAGGAGGCTGCTAATACCCCCAGTTCTAGCGGTGGCCTCCTCCTGAGGGGCTTTTTATGAGTGTCAGGAGGGGGTTAGCATGAAAGATGGGATGAGGCAAATTCTTTTGGGTATCAGGTTCCTTAACCACATGGCACATCTATAGATAATACAATAAAGCCATTTCCATATTGGAGTGATAAATGGGGTGAAATAAAAACAAATACTACGCAACAGAAATGCATCAAAAATAGTTATATTGTGAACTCTTAAAATATCTATGTTTAAAAGCACAATAAACTTTTCGTTAATGTTTGGATAAACTAGCCACATATTTATTTTAATGCATAAGTAATAAATATCCTTGAAGAATGTAGACTTATAATAAATATGATTAACTAACATTTGATTTGCTAACATTGTTACTACATATAGCTGCCACAATTCTCTACTAAATTCTACCCAGAGGGGGGGATAAATACCTAAGAGGAATCTCAGGAGATCTAAGCATACGTTTTATGTTTCTTATCATTAAAGTGATATCCTAAAAATAGTAATAAATAAACATGGTAAATAAAATAAGTATTTAGATAGGTTACTGTGTAGACATAGTGTTTATAAAATAAACTCTGCAGGTCAGGGAATAGCAAATTCTGGTTAATTGAATATGGTAGTCAGGTAACATAATAATACCTCTGGGTAACTGATAATCTCTTCAAGGTGTAAACTATACTCTGAATATTAAATCTTGGAGATTAAAAAAGACACTTCAAAAATTTGCTGCACCTCAGAGTTTGTATTTTAAATATGCCGCTCCACTATATCTTTTATTCTAAATGGCTACTTTATGATTTTCTTTAGGAATAATACACCTTTTACTGGAAATATCTCTTGCTAAAGTTTCTTTAACCTAAAAGAAAATTATTCCAGGTCAGTAGCTTTGAATGTTATTTGTTTATGCTTTTTAGTAGTGAAACTCTTTGCTCAAATGAATTCTTACACAGTACTGCAATTGAGCTAAAAGTGGCATTTTATTAACGTAAGTTCATGTTTTAAAAAATTTACTTATAAAGTCAATGAGAATACATTGATACGTTGATCTGATAAACCGAAAAATGTGAAATCCGAGTATTAAAGTTAGTGTTATATCAGCTTCATCATCAATTTATTCATATATTTCATTTTAGTTACACAATTTCATGAAGAACTTGCTTCATACCATTCTACCTAAATGCTTCATACCACTGAGCATTCATGCAGAATTTCATAGAACTTTTTAAAAAAAAATCAGTGCAGTGTCACAAGCTTCTAGTTAATAACACATTTAGAATACTTTAAAATGTATGTGCAAATGAAGCTTTGCTGGTTTCTAAGTGTGACAACTTTTACTAAATACCTCTAGTGGGTTTACTTAAACAGTTTTTAAATTATTGAAATATCTGCATTAATAAAGTTTAATTCAAAAATTGAAGAATACCTAAAGAACTTCTGAAAAACTAAGTGGTATATTTTAAACAACTAGTTTATATTAAATCTGGTCCTTTTCAAATCTACTATTCTGACTTCATGTGGTTATTTTGTCTCCACAGAGCAGAGAAGGGAAGAATTTGGAACTGTGGGAAAACATCTCCACAAAAAAGATTGTGATTCCTGTTTAATGTCATTGTCACTAACTCAACTGCATGTAGAATCCCAGCAGGGAACATAAAAAGGTTAAGGGGACTGGACGAGGTCAGCTCTGGACCAGAGAGTTCATGACCCACTCATAAGGAGCCCGTCGTGACTCAGCTCTAACACATGCCTGTATTGTGAAAACTCATGAACAGGGAGCAATGGATGACTTTTAAAACAGCTCATGACAGCATTCATTCCCTTGGGTAATGTCCTCCCTTTGAGCATGGGTTGGACCTAGTGACTTGTGTCCGATGGAAAAAAAACACAGCAAAATTGTCTGGATGGCATTTCCAAGATTAGGTTACAAAAGACTGTGACTTTAGTCCTGCTAGTACTCTCTCTGTCTCGTCTCATTTTTGTTCTGATGAAGCAAACTGCCGTGTGATGAGCTGCCCTATGGAGATACCCACATGAAAAGGAACCGAGGGAGGCCTTAAACCTACATCCCCTGAGGAGCTGAATGCTTCCAACCACCTTGGCAGTGAGTTTGGATGATCCTCCCAGTGGAATCTTAACAATGGTTGCAATCCGAGTACACACTTTGAGTACAGCTTCGTGAGAGGCCCTGAGCCAGAGGGGCCAGTCAAGCCGCACCTGGATTCTTGACCCACAGAAACTGACATAACAAACATTGTTGTGTTAAGTGGTAGATAGCTAATGCAGAGTGTCACCAGATTTTCCAATTTTTCCAAAGTAGCTGGAAATTCAGATTCAGGTATGTGAAATCTCCTAACTTTTAAAACTTGAAAACCAATTCATTTAATAGATAAATATATAGCCACATCTGAATGCTAAAGGGGATTACAAATTTCCAGTTTCTGATACACTAACAAGGGAAATGCCAGAGATGATGACCAAAAGTGAACACTCATTGATAAGCATGGGAATGAGGATAAAGTCCTCTAAAATAATAAACTATTTCTTCTTCCAGTTATGAAGTATAACATGACAACAGAGATGACATATTAAAAGGTAAGAAGTTCCTGTTTCAAGGATGTATGATAATCAGTAATAAAAGTAGAAGAAAAAAATCATAACTAACTGAGCAATTCACCAGAGACCTTGAATCAATCAAAGCTCTAATATTAAAGCTGCTTAACATTTGGCTCATGTGTTTCTACCAAATGGTAATAAGCAAGCAGCAAAGTAAACCCAAGGGATTATTTTTTCCTTTTTAAATTTAAAAACCTATACTATGGTTAATATACATGAGTTCCTAACTGCTAGGAAAAAGAGGCCAATTTCTAATATAGAAATGTACTCAGGGATATAAGTCATACTAAAATATTTTAAGACAGAATGTTTCTATAAATTTGTGCCACGGAATTACCATAGCATCATCTGCTTTCATATGGATGATGGCTAATCCCATTTTACTCACTTTCAACATTTCATCTATCACTTCTATGAACATGAATCCCAAATATGCATTTCATCCCTGGCCAGATTCTTAAACTACAATCCTTTATCTCAAATTGTATTTTCTCTTAGCTATTCTATTTCTTATTCAACACTCATTTTTCTCCTCAAATTGCCTCCCCACTGCACTGCTCCACCATAGCCATCTTCATCCAGTTACCAAGTTGGATTAGATATTCTTTATTTTATTTCTTTAATCTAATTATCTTAAACATTACTGCCTTTATATTTCTACAAGAATGACGGTGGGTTCAAACCCTCACCAACTAACACCCTAATTACTATGTCATTTTCTTCTATTCATC
The DNA here is from genome assembly GCF_028023285.1 of Balaenoptera ricei. Taxonomy (NCBI): domain Eukaryota; kingdom Metazoa; phylum Chordata; class Mammalia; order Artiodactyla; family Balaenopteridae; genus Balaenoptera; species Balaenoptera ricei. The sequence continues at coordinate 74,752,086 of NC_082644.1, forward strand.
TTTTTCTTTCCAACTATTCACCCTTTTATTAATTTATACTATACATACCAATATCAAACTCTTTAAAATGTCACTGAATAAAATATCAATTGTTGATGATAAAATGATAGAATTTTGCCCCACATTACAAAATGCAATCACAACTGAAATTTTAACCACCATAACGGGATGAAATGAACTATAAGATATTAGGAAGGAGATTATGGATAACCAAAAATTATGGATAATAGCAACTATAATCAATTTTAGTGACATGAAAGCATATTAATAAGTTTGTAGACATGACTCATAGTCATGGCTCACTGGGGACTTGTAGTTAGCTCTCCTTTTTGGCAAGGTTTGCTATTTAGCATAGATTATCACAGATTTCAGTGAACCTAAACCCTCCCCTAAAACCCTGGGTAGAAGTTTGGCAAATCAAACTCTTTTAGATTACATTTTATTTATATCAGAAGACCACTTTTACAAAACCAACATTAAGGAAATAATGCTTTATAAAATGAGTAGCCATTCTTAAACTTAACAACTAGTAGTTAAATTCTCAAATACTGAGTACTCTTAAAATAGAACACACCTTTTATAATCTTCCCATTATATGACTCATACCAACATTTTATAACTTGATGAAGCTGCATATGAAAGTATCTCCTCACCACTGACATGAAACAACTCTGAAGACAATTGCCAAAATTAAATTCACCACTTTTCCATTTGAAATAATGAGAAAGAAATCATAAGTTAGTCTGTATTATGCTCTAGAACCAATAAACTGGGTTACTTGAAAGAACAAGCAAATAACCATTTTTTAAATGAGTTTCTCTCTTACAGACATACGATATACTTTCCAAATCTTCACATTCAATTTATAAACATGAGGAACATCTGGGAAAGGTCTATTATCAAGTAGAAGCTAACAAATATAACATTCGTAAACTAGTTTGGGGTTGCAATATAAAATATCTTTAACCCTTTTAGAAGTGGCAAGATATGGTACTCTTTGACTTCAGATTCTGCATATAAACAACATAAAATCAAGAGAGGGGTTTACCAAAGTCAGGCAAATTATCATGGGTTCAGTGAGACTGATCAGTACAGGAGAAAATAGTCACGGTAGTTACTCCTCCAAACTACCGATCAATTCATTAAAAACAGCCAAACTTAGTTGCAGCATGCAGACTTCTTAGTTGCGACGTGTGGGCTTCTTAGTTGCAGCATGCAAACTCTTAGTTGTGGCATGCATGCGGAATCTAGTTCCCCGACCAGGGACCACAGGCCGCAACTAAGACCCGGCACAGCCAAAATGTAAATAAATAAATAATTAAAAAACAAAAAAACAAAAAAAAACAGCCAAACTGTTGGCTTATTACCACACTCCAAGAAGACTACTTCTGGCAATCTGGCTTTGAAAAATGACCAGAAAAATAATAAAACTCATTTCTCGCACCTAGGGAGTACCAATAAAGTAGGTAGGGAAGTGTGGTAAAATGGAACGAGCATACACTGTGGAGTTAATTCCACTGGGATTAATCTTGGTTCTGTACTTCTGGATTCAAGTAATGGCAGAGTCATTGTATCAGACTATATTGTATCCTGCCGATAACAATAAAAAAACTAAGTAAAATATTTTTAACGTGTTTGGAGGTACTGGAAAGTGACTGAAAAATAGATAGGAACTGGACAGAATCCATCCCTTGAAAAAAGAAATGACACTGAATGAGATCCACATGAATACAGCTTTTCCTCTGCAAGCACAATCTATTCGTTCCAGAGCAAGGGCTAGAACTCAAGCAGAAAACGGTAATCTTAATGAAGTGAGGAGTCCAATGTCAGAGTTTGGGGTTGCCAGAAAAACTATAAATCAAGGAGGAAACTCCCTGAGAGGAGGGAGCTAAAATGTAGGGAGTCCCAAAATCTGCATAAAATTTTCCCTCAGGATGTTTGGGTGACTTCTAACTGCACTGCACATGATTAAAGGCAAGACCCCAAACAGCCCAAGGAAAAAAAAAAACACAGAATACTGAAAGAACTACTATACTAAGTCAGAGGGGCTTAGTAAACACCTCAGCCATTCCACTGAAGGTCTCAGTCTACCTGAGTAGTATATATCATATTCCATGACTAAGATGTTGCTTAGATTAAGGGAAAAACTGATACAGGGCCACTCCAACAAAACCTGAAACCAAGCCTCCAGGAAATAAAGGTGATCTGCCAGTAATGTAAGGGCTTGCGAGACAACCCTCAACACTCTTCAGAGGGATATGACAGAACCCAAATCTCTTCAGTGTGTCATATGTAATGCCCTGTATCTTATCAGAGAAAAAAATACGACTCCTGGTCAAGAGAAAAAAGGTCAATATAAACAGATCCACTGACAAGGCAGACTTTGGAATTAACATACAAGAATTAGAAAACAAAAAAGAACATTTGATCAATGTTAAACTCCAAGAAAAGATGAATTTATGTGTAAAGAGATGGGGATTTCAGGAGAGAGATGAAAACTATAAAAGAAACCAATGGAAATCCTAGAACTGAAAAAAAAGCACTGTCTGAAATAAAGTATTTAATTGGTAACCAAAAAGCCTTTGAAAATATTCAACAGTTATTTCTAATAAAACCCTTGATGAAGAATGGATGGATACCTTCTTACACACACACACACACACACACACACACACACACACACACACACACCCATCCCTACCTCAGTCTTGGAGTCAGCATTTTACTTGACGAGGAAACAGCATAAACATTCCCATTAAGATCAATAACAGAGCGAGGATTCTAATACCCACTATCTCCAAAACTATTTAACATTGTACTGGATGTATTAGCCAATGCAATTAGACAAGAGAAAAGAAGAGATAAAACTGTCTTTATTTGTAAGTAACATACCACTATACCAAGAAACACCTAGAGAATCAATGTTAAGACTAACTCAAATTATAAAAGAATTAGACAAGGTAGCAGATACAAAATTAGCAAGCAAAAATCAATATCCTTTATATAACAAATAACAAGTTAGAAGATAAAATGGAAGAGAAAACAATTCACAGTAGCAACAATAAAGATAAATACTCGGAAATGAACTTAGCCAGTTAACTTCAAAACCTTTATGAAGTAAATTATAAAATCACCCATAAAACATATAAACAGAGACTTGTGTAAATGGAAAACATCCCTTTTATTGGTTTTAAAGTCTCAATAGCATCAGGATGTAAGTTTTCTCAAAGTTAATTCATAAACTTAATTTGATCACAATAAAAATCTTTTTTTCCTGGAGCTAGACAAGTTGACACTACAGTTTAAGTGGAAAAAACAGATATGCAATAAAAACTGGGAAAACAGTGAAAAAAAAGAGCTCTGAGGAAAAACTAGCTCTACCTGATATTTAGGCATACTACAAAGCCTCCAAAATTAAAGCAGTGTGTGTATTGGTGCATGAACAGACAAACCAATAAAACAGAACAGAAAGCCTTGAAATAGACCTAACAACTTATGGAAATGTAGCATATTATAAAGGTCGCATCTCAAACCACTGGGGCAAAACATACTCAAGTAAATAGTATTGGGATTATTGTATAGCCATTTGGAAAAAGGTAACATTGGGTCTACCGAATCAATTCCTCATACTACATACTAGAATAAACTCCAAACATAAGTGATCTAAACTTTAAAAATAAAACTGCCAATATTAGAAGGGGAAAAATGAGTGAATTCTTCTGTAACCTAAGTGTTAGAAAAGTTCTCAAACTATAACTCAAAAATCTATATTCAATAAAATTATAGATTGATAACCTTGACTACTATATACAAATAAAATGATTTACATGGCAAAAAATACCGTATTAAGAGAATGAAAAAGGCTGCCGACAGACTGGAAGAAAATACTTACAAATCACATTTTTGACAAAGAACATATATCCAAAATATATAAAGAACTCTCAAAATTCAATAATAAGAAAAGAAACAAAGCAATTTTAAAAATGGGATTTTATTTTGTTGACTTGGGTTTCTCCTCCAAGTGCATGAAGTTACCACCTCTGTCATCTAACCTACAAATCATTTGCCAAAATTTATGTCACCCAAATTTAACAAGTGCTATCTTTATTCATACAGCAGAAAGGATGTGTCTTCTGGTGAGACCATTTGAAACATCACTGATAACTGATATTGAAGATATTTTGGGGAGAGGATGATAGATATCAATATGGCCTAATCACCATATGGAGCTATCTCCATGCTCATGAAACAAATATTTCTAAAATTTTCTGAATTAGGAATGGCTAAAAACAGCCTTTTTAAAATTTAGAATTCAAGACTGAAAAGACCCAGAGTGTGACAGGATCTGATTGGGTGACCATTTCTTACAATAAATAATTCTTTTAAAGGTGAATCTGCTGGGCAATCCTGAAGAAGCTGATATGAAAATATTTTCCTGTAGATACCTACCAATTTACTGGTCTCTAACAAATTCACTGGACCTAGAAAATATTAAGTTAGGGAGTATGACCAGAGCTTCAGCTTTATTATGGCTCACTGGCTCCTCTCCATTTAGAAAGTCACCATTAGTTCCAATTGTAAGCTTAGGCACATAGTGTTCAAGCTGTAATTAGATTCACACAAATTTAGTTATTGCAATGTTGTCTGTTTTTCTTTAATCTTCCTGAAAAATGGCTGTATACCTTAGATGATCATTGAAAAAATGGAGGAAGGAGGCAGCTATAAATGGCAAAGACTGAATAATTTAAGTTATAGGTATAATTAGTCATGAACTTGATAGGTTGTTTCCAATTTAAATGCCTATCAATAGGAGAATAAATAAATCATGGTCTTTTTAGATTGTGAAATACTATAAAGCAATGAAAATGAATGAAGTAGTGATACACACCAATAGTGATAGATCTTCAAAGTGTAATGTTGGGCTAAAAAAAAAAAAAAGTTGTGGAAAGATATGTAGAGGAAGCTATGATTTTAAAAATGTTTTAAAATGTCCAAATTACTATATATTTTTAGGGTGATACACTTACATAGAAAAATATTTTTAAATGACCTAGATGTTATCATTTACTATGTAAGGGTATAACTCTAAAATATGTAGTAATTTGGACATTTTAAAACATTATTTAAATTGAACACCAACTGAAACTGAACACCAAGTTCAATAAGAAGTGTTATGGGAGGGGTTGGGTGATAAAAAGAAGGGAGAAGGAAGGGAAATCAGGAAGATTTTTAAAGTGAATAGGATACATATAGGTGTTCATTATATTATTCTTTTTACCCTTTTATATATTAGAAAAGTTCCATAATACGAAAGGAAAAAATCTGTAAGATTTTTAAAGAAAACTGACTTAAGAACTTCTCTCATGATTACTTTGAAAGTGACTCAAATACAGTATAACTTCAGAGATATTTTTCACTAGATTACGTAATGAACCTTTTTCCTAGAAAGAATAGCATAAAGATGTCACTGAGACAACCAAAACTGATGGTCCCATTTATATTCCTTTACGGTTTTTTGTTGATAAGAATGGGATAAGCTATCACAACATTTGGCCTATGACATTAATGCAAAATATCTACAAATGTTGGCACAAAACTAACAGACACTTGCCACATGGTTCACATGTGAGAGAGGGCACCTGAATGAACACCACTCATCATGTGATTTAACTCTGCCACAAGTCTTTGAGAATGAAATACTTCCCCAAATACAGTTTTTCAAACAAGAAGAAAATAGGTCCTCTCATGTCACTTCAGCAACTCCTTGAACTTATGCCCCCTGGCTGGTCCAAGCCACTCCCAGAATGCCCTCAGAAGGTCCAGCCTTTGTCTGTCTCAAACACCATCCAAATCCACCCAGAGCAGGAAGCTCCCTTGGAGGTTGTAATCTCTGGCATCCAACCAGGTTCTTTTCCTGTCCTTTTCCAAAATGATTCAGAACCTCCAGGAAGGACCTTAGAATATGTGGGGTTCCTGAAGCCAAAAACCTAAAACTCAGGGTTCACAAACCAGCCTGACATTCAAATCACTCTGTTCACAATATAAATGCCCAGGCCCACACCTGCCAAACCAGAATCTCAAGTGAAACTTAAGCTGCTACGTCAGCACCTGTCCAAAGTTTAAGTGCTAGCTCTAGATTCTTCTCACTTGTTCTCTCTGCTACAAACACTTTTCTCTCTTTACCTTCTTTCTTCTCCCTTCACTAGTGTGCATCCGTCAAGGTACAACTTGAATGTTACTTACGGGATGATCTCCCTACACACACACACACACACACACACACATAAACCTACGTTCTTAACTGTACCCGGTCCCATATCAGCACTTCTTGCTGATCAGTTGCTACCACTTTGATTTATGGATTCAGTGTCATCCTTTACACTAAACTCATGACCCAAACCCCATGGAACTGCTTCATGGATACTTTAAACAAGCTTCTGATGAGGCCTCCTTCTTAACCCCAAAGGCATTTATTTCTATGCATTTCCCACAGCTTATTTATCCAAATATAATTCATTTTTAAACTGCAGAATTTAAATACAAAGTAATTTTATTTTAAAAGATACCTGAGTATTAATTAACCAAAAGATACAGCTTGTCAACTTTTCAGTTAATCCTGAATTTTTTTTATCATTAGTTTATACAGTCATTGTTCGTAATTAAACTGTGTTCTTTGTAGTAAATCCTCAACCTTGAGACATCCCTGACACCAAAATGTCTTATCTTATTTCTAATTTATCTTCTGTTATAATCACCACCAAGAGACTACACATATCCTACACAAAACGCTCCAGTTAGGTAAAAGACTTCGTTTTTATTTCTGCCCCTATGCTCACAAAAGCCCTGATTCACTTCCTTCCATGAGGTGGCAGAGATAGGTAGAGATGCAGGGCCATCAAACTACTGAGACCATAAATAATATCTTTGTGTTCTTTTCCCAAATAGTATCCCTCTGCTATTCATACATTCTTAGCAGGTCAGGCTATTTGGTTAACATCCATAGTCAAGTCTTAGTTCTTTGAGCTGCTAACCTTTCTTAAACTCCTAGCAATTTCTGAAAAGAAGTGTCTCCTCTTCAAATTTCAAAGAGCGGTGCAGCCATCACTAGTGCCCTTTGCTATGTATTTCCATGTCTCTTCCTTTCTAACCTCATGGTCTAATTGTACTTCATGGTCCTTGTTGAGGGTTGAATTTATCCTCCCAAAAGATATGTCCAAATCCCAATCCCTAGTACCTGTGAATATGACTATTTGGAAAAAGCGTCTTCGCAGAAGTAATACTGGATTAGGGTGGGCACTAATCCACTGACTACTGTTCTTATAAGAAAAGGGAAATTTAGACACAGATTCTGGACCCACACAGGGAAGAATCCCATGTGAAGACAGAGGCAGAGATTAGAGTGATGTTTCTACAAGCGAAGAAGATTGTTGGTGAGCACCAAAAGCTAGGAGAGAGGCATGGAGCAGATTCTTACTCAGACCTTCCGAAGAAACCAATCCTACCAACACCTGGATTTCAGACTTCTAGCCGAGATCTGTGAGAGTAAACTGCTCTTTCTTTAAGCCACCTAGTTTGTAGTAATTGTTATGGCAGCCGTAGGAAACTAATACGGCCCTTTTATGGCTATTTGGGGCTATCTGACTATTTTTCTCCAATAAGCTATAAGGAGAAGTACATGTATTACTTACAGGAAAAGCAATTTACTGCTGATGTGAGACCCTCCAGAATCTCTCATTCCCTCATACACTGGTCCCTAAAATCCTACAATGGACATGGACACACAGCATGAGCTAAACAAAACCTTTGTCTCTGCAAACCACTTATAGTTAGGATATTTTTATCACAGCATAATGCAGTCCATCCTGGTTTTCCTAGGGGCTATACTTATTATAAGCCTTTGAAAGGAGAGAATACACTGAAAAAAATTAAGATTTTTAATGGAGAGCTAACACATTAAAGTCCAAATGATCTAAACTATGGCACTTAGAAAAAGCACACTTTAGGAAAAACAAAATCTGCCGGTTAGTAGCTCATTAGGCATCAATGTGTTCTCACTCCTGGAGAAAACCCCTAATTGTGAACTTTCAGGCAATAACCAGCAGGTGGGTCTCTCTGCCACACATGAAATCATGCCAAGTAAGTGACTACCCATTCAGCCAATGAAAACAGCTACACTGACTGGCCCAGAAGATCATGTACTTTTAACTGAACTCTTTTCATGGGAGGTCTGTGACCCAGGAAATTCAGAGGTTAATGTGTCTATACTATAAGATAGTAGCATAGAGAAGTGATTAGGAAGATGTACTTGAATTCAAATCTCAGGTTCTTTCCACCTTTATGGGCATATTACTTCACTTGGATAGACCTCAGTTTTCACAGCTATAGAATGGGGATAACAATGTCATTAGGTTGCTGTGGGAATTAAATGAGATAATCCATGGGAACTGCTTGAGTCAGTGTCCGGCACATAGTAGATTCTCAGTCGATGCTTGAGACGCTCAATTGTTATTTATGAACAATGTAACTTTTTGACATAGTAGCACAAAACCCAGAGACTTTCTACCACCTTGTTTATTATGCATATTTATTTCTTAATCTTTCTTACTCCTCCTGTATCCCAACCCTGAGCCCCAAGGAGAGAGGCTAGTGGAAGGGCAGGAACCACATGATTGGACCAAATGGAGACAAGAAAATTCTTCCAGAGCAGTGGGCAAACCATGTTGTTGATGGCACCCGTGAAAAACAAAATAGTGAACAGGGACAACAGGATGTATATGAACAGAGAGCCCACCCTCCAGCATACCACTGCACTTAGGGTTACCACAATGCTAGGTTTGCTATGGGAGGAAATTATTTTTAAAAAATGAACACACTACTCAGTTAAAATTGATTTCTTTGACTCATTTTCAAACATCGCAAGCTTTACTTCTTGCTGCATTACCAATATTTTCTGTGTAGTCTGTTATTTCTAAAGAAGCAAATGGTACATGTAAAGATACAATTTCATGTCATTTATCTTCAAACCAAAATGTAATATTTCCTAAAAAGCACGTTCACGTTCTTCAAGTGACACTTGCTCAAACAGTGAGAGATGTGTAACGTGACAATGAATCAAGCTCAGGAGTTCCAAACGTGAAGCTAAGCAGACACGTTTTATTGTACTGACATTCATAACAACTCTATCACTCACAAAGACAGCACTACTGTGCGCTCACTTTGGCTTGAATTTGCATCCATCAACATTTTCTGGCCTAGTCTCTAACAACAGTATGCATTTTGCCAGATGTTTTGTTGGAACTGGGAACCCTGTCTGATGTCACACACCGAAACTGACTGACCTTCTCTGAAATACAAATCATGCCCTCAGTTCACTGGAACTAGGCTCAAAGCAGGCTTAACTGCTTCATACTCAAGTGATATGCTATCTTTGAAAGAAAAAAATTTTTTTAAATCATTATAAAGAGATCCAGAGTCAAATAACTATTCAGTTCTAAAGCTTTTCCCATGAACCTGTGATGAAGGAAAGTGATTCCAAAAGCATCTGGAAAGCAATTTGAAAGATAATACTCTGTTGCAAACAAATTTCAGTTTATCAAAATGGGCTAGATTACTCACTCCACATTTCTGTCCCAGATCCTAATGCAACAAGGGCTTTGGGGAGTAGGAAAAAGTATAGAAACAAATGAATACAGTGGAGGTAAAATATTTGTCATATTTTAAGAGAATACAATACTTCCTCAACAGAACCTAATTACTGACAAGAAGGTAGCAGGCATTTTATCTTCAATAAACTAGATAAATTTGGGCTCAAATCTCACTTTCGGCAAAACAGTCTGAAAGTTCAGTAATTACCAGAACATCCATTTAATTTGTTATCAAACATTATCATTCCCAACAGTGTTTGTTGTTATTGTTGTTTTCTCTTTTTCTTCTTGGCTTTATCTAAACAATTCACTCATTGGTAGGGATTAATGAGGCCAAGGTTATAGGCTCAATCCCCACATGGATCTGTTAACTCTACATCACTTTCAAGAGCACAGACACTTAAGCCTAAAACACTCTTTTAGAAAATGTGCATTATCTGTCCGGCATGGCCAAGTGAGATGCACAGCTAGACAAACACAACACACCACCAGTAAGGCAAAACAACTAAAGGAGACATATACACTATTGATACTATGTATACAGTAGGTAACTAATGAGAACCTACTGTATAGCACAGGGAACTCTACTCAATGCTCTGTGGTGACCTAAATGGGAAGGAAATCCAAAAAAGAGGGGATATATGTATACATATAGCTGATTCATTTTGCTGTACAGTAGAAACTAACATAACATTGTAAGTCAACTATATTCCAATAAAAATTAATTTAAAAAAAAACTAAAGGAGTCTATCCTAGAGATTGTGGGTTAGAATATACTCCAAAATGAAGGGCTCCAAGCATCCCTATTTGCTCAAGCTTTCTTTTCTCTTCAGATTAAATGGACCATAAACCGAAATGTTTTACAATCTACTGACAATCCCTCTAATCACAAGATATTTCAAATTTCAGATCCTAAATGTAAAGGTACTGAAAATAGAAAATAGGGTGTGGTCAGAAGACCAGAAAGAACAGATAACAAAGCAAGGTGAATGGGGAAGTCAGCAGAAGTTTTAAAACTGGGATGTGACATCTCTCTTCTACCAAGTATCTGATCATAGGGGAAGGAAATAAAACTGACAGATCTAGAATTTTTTTCATGGAGGAACAAAGTTTTCAATACAGAGATAAAACAATTTTTCAAAGAGGAGTAAACGCAGAAGACTTTCCCTATCATATGTGAAGTCATATAACAAATCCACAGAATTTACAAGAGCACAGTTCTGGAACAATAACAGATAAACAGAACAAGGAAATATAGTAGAGAATACAGAAACAGAAGCATTTACACAGGAACTTAGAATGTGTCAATCTGGAAAGAATGAACTATTTAGTAAATAGTGTTGGGGAAATTAGGTCTATATATAGAAGAACATAAAATTAGATTAATACTACATATCAAATTCAAAAGTTAAATCCAAATATACCAAAGATATAAATGTGGAAGGGGAAAAAAAATCATAAAAACTACTAGAAGAAAATGTAGGAGAATATATTTGTGACTTTGGTGTCACAAAGACTTCTTCAAGCAGACCTGTAATGCACAAGTCATTAAGAAGAACATTTATAGGTTAAGTTTTATGGAAATTGCATACTTTTGGGAATTATCATGGCTTGTAACACACAGATGCTACTGCTAAAGGAATGAACAGATATAGCCTGTAATTCCCAAACTTTTTGCCAGCAGCAGTTATACCTCAGGCCTTTTAAATTTTTCTAAAAATAATTTATGACTTTTATACATCAAAATAAATTTAAATCACTCTATTGACCATTTGTTTAAGAATTCAGTCATATTTCTTTTGATGATATGGTGCCTCATTGAGCCTTGAAACGAAGGCTAGGTGTCATTTACCTAGATGTTAAGAACTGGAGTTAGGGGAGGATTAATTATATCAATTATCCTATTCTACCCAAAGAGAGAGAATTAGGGGATAACAATCAATATGTAGAAGAAAGAGGAGGCTTAGAGCTTGAATGTGAGGCAATAAATCTGTTAGAATTTAAACAATCCATTTGGTGAAGAGTCAAGAAATGGTTAGTAAGGAAAAAGGGAAACATGCCTGTTTTGTGAGCTATATCTGTGATCAAGTATAGCTGCACCCATGAAGAAAGGAAATCTGGAACAGAAGTCACTGAAACCTTGACAGAAAATTCTAAAATGCACCTAAGTAAATGCTATTATTCTAAGATATAAATAATTTTAAACCCACTGCATTAACTTGTCAATTTAATTGCTGGAGACAAATTTTATGGTTAACCTCCCATAGTTCTTATTATGCCAATATTTAAATTTTTGTATATTCTTAATAATTTTCTCTTTGGGTGCATATTTCCATCCTGGAGTTTCACATTAAGAAGAAAATTTCATTATTTTCAGGACTCAGGCTAATAGAAGGGGGGCACACAGGGAGTATTTCTTGGTTCCTAAGCAAGAGTGTCAAGATGGCTCATGAAAGATGTTAAAATTTTAAATTAAGCACCACCCTCGATTTTGGTCACAACACAAATGCCTTCGATGTCTTAATGGTTTTAATCCACTTCAGAACTCTTCATGGCTATTTCTACCCATGGATTCTTCCATAGAAGCCTTTGCAATTTAGGTCCTTTGAGACCCAACTTAATGTCCTTAACACTTATATTTAATAGCTCACACTAAGGAGGGAAACTACCCTTACTCTGTATGAAGCCTTTAATAGGGAAACAAACCTAACTTTCGATTCTGAAGGGCTTTGTTTTACTTTTTAAATTCAAACATCTCTGTATGTTAGAGTCTGTCATACAGAGTGAAGTAAGTCAGAAAGAGAAAAACAAATACAGTATGCTAACACATATATATGGAATCTAAGGGGAAAAAAAAAAAGGTCATGAAGAACCTAGTGGCAAGACGGGAATAAAGATACAGACCTACTAGAGAATGGACTTGAGGATATGGGGAGGGGGAAGGGTAAGATGTGACAAAGAGAGAGAGTGGCATGGACATATATACACTACCAAACGTAAAATAGATAGCTAGTGGGAAGCAACCGTATAGCACAGGGAGATCAGCTCTGTGCTTTGTGACCATCTAGAGGGGTGGGATAGGGAGGGTGGGAGGGAGGGAGATGCAAGAGGGAAGAGATATGGGAACATATGTATAACTGATTCACTTTGTGCCATTGTAAAGCAATTATACTCCAATAAAGATGTTAAAAAAAAAATTCAAACATCTCATCAGTTGGCATATTTTCTAGGCACACTATAAGAGAACGCTTTTGTTGTTAAAAGCAAATTCTTAATTTCCATGTTGTCAATTTCTGGCTGCTTTAATTCATGTCTTTGGCTGGTTATTACGTCTCTCGCTTTCTGATATATTCTTGATGAGTCAGTACTAGAAATATGCTATATTTCTTCTTATTTCCTACTTTCTTCTCCCATAGAAGAGCTATCTTTTAGAAATAAAAAAAAGGACTTAAAATGTGGTAATGATATATTTTAAGAAGTCCATTTTCCTTCCCTCTAAATCCAATTTTATATTGACTGACTTAGGGCATCTCAGCTGGGCAGCTCAAAGATTGATCCCAAGGGAAAAAGCTGCTCAGATTTTGAAAGAAGCCAGCCCTCTGTGTTACCATCAGAAAAATCACAATCACAATTGAGGATCTTACCTAACATACCAATGACTGAACAAGTACGGAGATACAACTGTCCCCTTGCCTCCAAAAGAAGTTCCCTGGAAACAGGTTGAATCACAGGGATATAAAATCTGTTTGCCGTCCATGTTTCACTTTTTAGGATAAAGGTAAGAACTTCAGTAAGAAATGCAGAACTAGAGGTGCGGCATAGCAGAGTGATCACAAATAAAGGCTTTGGAGCTCAATATGGAGACGATAGGGCATGATGCTTATAATAATGGTTTCTGAAACCAAACCATCTGTATTCAGATTCTGCGTGTTACATCCTACCTGTGTGACCTGGAGTTTAAGATACTTCAACTCTCTGTGACTCAATTTCCCCAACAATAAAATGGGGAAAATAAAGAGTAGCTATCTGTAAAGTTGCTGTATAAATTCAAATAGAATGATCTACATAGAATACTACTACAAGATAAGATGCATGAGAGCAGGGATTTGGGGCTTTACTTATTGCTACATTCCAGCAGCTAGAACAGTACCTGGCACTTAGTAGGAATTCAATACACATTTATTAAATAAAGGAGAAAGAATGAACAATGTTGGTGGAAAAGTAGCTGACACATAGCTAGAATAATTGTTGGTTGGTATTTTCATCAGTATTGTTCTTATCATCATATTTGTCCTAATCTTAACTTTCTAGCTGTGTAACCATAAGGTAGTTATTTAACCTCTAATTTCCCACTGGATTTTAGAAAGCACTATGAGCTGGTGGTAAATGTCCTGGCCGAAGAGTCAGGGATCAGGAGTCCAGTTCTAACTCAACCACATACAATTATTCAACCTTGGACAAGTCTCTACCATTTTGGTAATCAATGAACTGATAGAATGGTATGATAAGTATCACAGTTTTGCTATTAACATTTCTGGGTACAAAGATCACAAGAGCTAAAACAATGAATAAAAATGTTATGAATTTCAAAATGATATCTTAATTTCACTGAAATCAGCTTTAAAATAAATTAGAATTTCACCATAAATTGTTGGATTAGGTATTATAGTTGGATGTAAAAGGGTAACAAAAGCTCATTCAATTTCTAAATTTCTAAGGTATTCTAATCTAAATTGAAAACCACAGTCGAAATACTGTGAACTCACTTAAAAAAAAAAAAAAAAGAAAGTTGCTCTCACAAACTTGCATTCTAGTAGATGATTCACTAATAAGATAGTTTCCATATACCAGCTCTGAGAGACTGTATGATTGCATAGCGTCATCATAACATCATCTCTTTGGAATCAGACAACACAGCCTAGTTGTAGTTTTCTGTACATTCAGAGTTTTTCTAATTTAGAAGAATTTCTAGTTTAGAAGATTCAATAGCCAGAGCCCAGCACAACATCGTTTTATATCACAACACTTTTAACTGTAGCAGTAGAGTTTGTAGAAAAATGCTCCAGAAAAATAGTCAGGAAGAAAGCAAATTGCCAACATGTTTAAAATTGTGGAAGCTAGAGGATAGATATGTGAGGAGTAATTATATTATCTTCTTTTGGGTATATTAGAAATTTTTCATAATAATTTTTTAAAAATTAGACATTGATAAATCTTAACTCTAATGTAACTTTGAAATGAGCCTTGCATTTCCAAAAACTGATAAATATATGAGAATGTCCCTATGATGTTTTGAAAGATCACAGAATAATAAATTTAACTCTCAATCAAAGATCTTCAGGAAAATGAAAGGGACAAGTTAGAGACAGAGGAAACAAAAGGGATGAGAAAAATTTATCCAAAAACACTACCTCCCTGAGGTGGAAACACTTATGGCAGGAATTGGTTCATGTGCAGTCCTTGTGGTTGACCATACCAAAATTGTTGATTAGACAGTGGTAGCTATAGAAGCTTTACATACGAGGGGCGCAGGTATAGCAAGCTAGCTGGAAAAGAGAGCAAGTTTTTCTCTTGCATGTGTGTTTGCACCCAAGCTCACTCTTTTGACCAGATTGCTTACTTATTGGTGGTTATTGCTATGGCACTGCCACAGCAATGGAGAAATCCTGGTTTGTAAAAATGGCTTTCATTGTTTCTAGTGCCTATGAATTATTCTGTATGAAATTCTTCCAATTTTTTTCAAAGTCTACACTACTCTACAACTTCTACCCAAAAGCTGACAGTAATTAAACTGGATTTATTGCTGAGTTGAAAGACTAGTCATTTCTCCCTAATTAGTTTCAAATATATTTGAAAAATAAAACCTTTCCATTGTTTTTTTTCCTGCAGTCCAATGGAAGCAAGTGTGCAAAAAGACATGAAAGAGATTACAGAATCACAGGATGTTCAAGTTGAAGCTTTTTCATTTTGCCGGCAAAAGATCCAAGGTTCAGCTAGGAGGCGATTTGCTTCAAGATCATCACACCTTATTTAATGCCACATTGGGATGGGGCCTTGGACAAACTCCCCTAGTGCTCTTCACCGCATGAATGATGCCCATGGATAAGGCCACACACGTATATATGGGTGACTGGAGGAACTTCAGGCAAGGTTCCTCCATCCCCCGTCTAGGCCTGTTCACAGCCTGAGCATCTTTCATTGCAGAGAAGGCTTCTTAAAGGTTGCCTTGTTCAGGAATAAAGAATTACAAACCCAGTTCCCCTGGGAGGAGATGTGCCCGTAGCCATTAACAGTCAGCCCAGAACAAAGGATACTGACCTTGGGAAGGGCAGGGTTCAGTGAATAGGAAGTCAAAAGTGCTCACTTCAGGGCTTTCTTCAGAACAGCAAGGAGAGTTGTGGAACAGGAAGCTGTGACTGGATCCAAGAAAAACTGTCAACTTGACTATTTCTCCTGCGGCTGGCCCTGAAGGACTTTACTCTTACCTATTTAAAGCAAATTTCAGCAAGGGTAGCCCTTGTACTCACACATTCTAAAAATACGAGTTGAAATTAAAGTTTCAAACTACCAACATCCAGAATGATCCTCTCTCTTTAATATTACTGCCTGTCTCTATGACTACAGATAAACCTCCTGAACATAATGGATAACAATTCTTGAAACTTAATTAAATACATTTTCTTCTAACATAATAAATTAGATCTAAAGTTTCAAATTAAACAGTACCTGTGTCTACTAAAGCTGAGTGACTTGGGAACACAGATTATGGCTCTAGTTAACAACTGCATAAAATTTAGGCCAGAACTTATAAAGATAATAATAATAACCATCTTAGGAATTAAGCTTAGTAAGAATGGGTTTGGGGAAACACACTGGCATTTCATTGGAATTGCTTAAGATCATAAAGAGCAATTCTTTCATTTAAAACAAGCAAACTAAAAAAGCAAAATCTTCTTCAGAACAATACTTTGAAAACAAGAAGCCTTGCCAGTACTACGATTGAGAAACCAGAAATGTTGATTTTATTCATTTTACTACCTGTACTACTTACTCCTGAGGGATCATTCTGATAAAATTTTCATATGGCAAAATTTCTGCATGTGGGTTCTGCTAGAACTTAAATAACTACTGGAAAGTTAAGAGTATATCAAGGGAAACACTCAGCTAAATAAGAGGATACCTGCCATCACTCCCAGGTTAATAACACCATTCTACCATCCTTTCTTGGTATGATCATGGAATAACTAATTTTGTATTAAGTCCTGTCTATACTAGATATATAAGCAGTCCACCAGCCAACAGACCTGGAGTTGTGCTTTTTATTTTTATGTTACAAACCAAGCTGAGAGATTATAGTTACCATTAACTGAGCCCTTGCTCTATGCTAAGCATAGAGTATATGCTTACATTATCTTAATTGATCCAGAAATCACTATCAGATGGCTATTATTATTATAATAATTATTATTCTAGAGATGGGGAAAGAGAGGGTTGGTGATATCTACTTGTACAAGCCAGTATGTAGCAGGGCCAGAACTAGAACACAGTCAGGGTAACTCTGAAATCTTGGTCCCCAGCCACTACAGTGACTGCTTCTCATGCAGATGCCCACACATATTGCTTAAATGTAATGTGCCATGAAAATGCTCTCCACAGAATCTGGATTAAGAGCTTGTTAAATAAATACTCTTAATTCCATCAAGTTCATCTATTTTTAAATTAAAGGAATAAAACACAGAACTCCAAAGTTGTGCTCCAGAAAACCACATAGCAATGGTGACTCCAAAATGTTGGCATAGGTTCTTAAGTCCAGTAAGAACATATAAAATTCACTGTGTTTGTAAAGCTAACTTCATTTGTATTCACTACTAACTGAAGAAAATTTCAATGATCATCACCATCTTTCCTGGCTTGGGTAATTTTATCCTGAAAAAAAGGTGCCCATGCCATGTCATGAATAAGAGAGCAAAAATGGTCACTCAAATCAAATGCCTTTCAGTAGACTAATTTGCTCACCCTATTTGCAAATGTTTAATGTGACAGATTGCTTTGAGTCCTGAATCAGTAACAAAAATGATACCATTTAGACAGGAGCTACTGTATGCTGATACTTTATACCTCATTATTTCATCCAGACAAACCCTAGGTAGAGAAGAGAAAACTGAGGGTTGGCATAGTTAACTAATGTGTCCAGGGACACACAATTAATAAACAGCAGAGGTGCGATTTGAACCCAAGTCCCCATCATTTTAATGTCATTCCATTTTCATGTCACCACACTGCCCCATGTGGTTTCATTATGTTTTATTTTTTCAACTCAATGAGTTGCTTTTCGTTTGAAACAACCCTTCTGTCCCTAGCCATCTTCATAAAATACATCTGTCAGAACTAGAAGCTCATAAGCATAAAAAGTAAAAATGTATTTTTGTAAAAATCTCTTTTTCTAAGCTAACTTATTCTCACCCATCACTTCTCAGCCTACAACATATCCTCCTCTGGGAATTCTTTCCTGATCCCTGAACAGGAGGACCCTGACACATGTTCCCATAGCTCCCGTGCACTACCAGAATACATCACACTAGAATTAAGTGCTACTCTCTGAGAGTAGACCCTGAACATGGCTTAGACCCCACTGTGTGCTCAGGCCTAGCACGTACAATAATGTACAAAAATATTTATGAAATAAATGGATGAAATAATATGCTAAGCTTGTGGTATTGAAGTTCATTTGAATCTTGAAAGCTGGTTATTTGTTAATGCCAACCAGGAAAAATAATAGGACTGGAAAAAAGATTTAGTGCTATCTCGTAGTAGGAAAGTAAGACATCTTTATGCAAAAAATAAATAAATAAATAAGAAGCAGAGCCCATGGAATATGACCAAGAAAAAAATAAAGTACTGGGCTCCCATATACAAAGAGAACATCGTCCATTCCTGGGGCAGCCTTAATATTTCTGTTCACCACTATTAGAATACATCAATTCCAAAAACAATACTGAAAACTAATTCCTTAATCACTTAAGGAAACTTGAGCACTCAAAGATATGAGACACATGCAGTCATCATTTATCTTTGCCTAATTAAATGGGATATTTTTCTGAACATTTTCAGCCACTAATTGGTTGGGGTAAAACGTGTGTGGTGGGCAGATTACCTTAACACATCTGCCTTCGGCAGTGTCAGTGCAGAAGGGAGAGTCATTAGAAGAAGCTTGGCTAATTTGTTTGCTTATTGCAGAACCGACTGCTTATTCGAAATGACTATAAAAAATTATAAATCCTCTTAGAGTTTAACGTGAGGTTCAGAGCTAAAATGGGACAAAGAAGTGATTTTAAAATCTTCACAAATCCTAGGAGAGGGGAGGTGGTAAGGATCCTATGGATGAAAGACAATAAAAGAATATTTATACCTACAGCTTGAGAGTAGTGTGTGTGTCTCATTAAATGTCTTTTATCATCCTGGGTGACCGAAGTTACTGATCCAGGGTACTAAAAGTGACAACAGAGAAGTCTACAATTAAGAAAACCATGAACCGTGAATCACTAAAGATTTACTCAGACACAGGAATACATCCCTCTTCTTTTTAACTGAATAATCACATGAACGTTCATAGACATTTGCCTGGGGGAAAAGAATCTATTTTTCAGAAAGGAAACAGAATAATAAGATACAATCTTGTTTCTCACTAGAATCTGCTCATTTTAACAATGTAGACCTACTGACAAAAAAAGAAAGACCTGGTATTAGTGACACCAGGTCAGAAAGGAAAAGGAAAAGAAAAAAAAAGGTACAGAAGGAAATAAGCTAACTGATAGGGGATTTAAGAGAAGAAGAGCTGATTACTCCTTGAGGTCACTGTAGACAACAGGCAAAGACCCCTCTTCCCACTCCATTCCATGACCCTGGGTCCCAGGAATAAATGAGCAAATGGAGTCTACCACAAACGTCCCACCACTGGTTCCTAATGAATTGCTTTTTTATATTAAATCACATAATAGCATGGTTTTGTTTTGTTTTTTTTAACGTTTTTATTGGAGTATGAGTGCTTTACAATGGTGTGTTAGTTTCTGCTTTATAACAAAGTGAATCAGTTATACATATAAATATATCCCCATATCTCTTCCTTCTTGCGTCTCCCTCTCTCCCACCCTCCCTACCCCACCCTTCTAGCTGGTCATAAAGCACTGAGCTGATCTCCCTGTGCTATGCAGCTGCTTCCCACTAGCTATCTGTTTTACGTTTGGTAGTGTTTATATGCCCATATATACACTACCACTCTCTCATTTTGTCCCAGCTTACCCTTCCCCCTCTCCATGTCCTCAAGCCCAGTCTCTAGTAGGTCTGCGTCTTTATTCCCATCTTGCCACTAGGTTCTTCATGACCTTTTTTTTTTTTTTTAGATTCCATATATATGTGTTAGCATACAGTATTTGTTTTTCTCTGATTTACTTCACTCTGTATAACAGACTCTAGGTCCATCCACCTCACTACAAATAACTCCATTTCGTTTCTTTTTATGGCTGAGTAATATTCCATTGTATATATGTGCCACATCTTCTTTATCCATTCATCTGTCTATGGACAATTAGGTTGCTTCCATGTCCTGGCTATTGTAAATAGAGCTGCAATGAACATTGTGGTACATGACTCTTTTTGAATTATGGTTTTCTCAGGGTATATGCCCAGTAGTGGGATTGCTGGGTTGTATGGTAGTTCTATTTTTAGTTTTTTAAGGAACGTCCATACTGTTCTCCATAGTGGCTGTATCCATTTACATTCCCACCAACAGTGTATGAGGGTTCCCTTTTCTCCACACCCTCTCCAGCATTTAGTGTTTGTAGATTTTTTGATGATGGCCATTCTGACTGGGGTGAGATGATATCTCATTGTAGTTTTGATTTGCATTTCTCTAATGATTATTGATGTTGAGCATTCTTTCATGTGTCTGTTGGCCATCTGTATATCTTCTTTGGAGAAATGTCTATTTAGCTCTTCTGCCCATTTTTGGATTGGGTTGTTTGTTTTTTTGATATTGAGCTGCATGAGCTGCTTGTAAATTTTGGAGATTAATCCTTTGGCAGTTGCTTTATTTGCAAATATTTTCTTCCATTCTGAGGGTTGTCTTTTCATCTTGTTTATGGTTTCCTTTGCTGTGCAAAAGCTTTTAAGTTTCATTAGGTCCCATTTGTTTGTTTTTGTTTTTATTTCCATTTCTCTAGGAGGTGGGTCAAAAAGGATCTTGCTGTGATTTATGTCATAGAGTGTTCTGCCTATGCTTTCCTCTAAGAGTTTGATAGTGTCTGGCCTTACATTTAGGTCTTTAATCCATTTTGAGTTTATTTTTGTGTATGGTGTTAGAGAGTGTTCTAATTTCATTCTTTTACATGTAGCTGTCCAGTTTTCCCAGCACCACTTATTGAAGAGGCTGTCTTTTCTCCATTGTATATTCTTGCCTCCTTTATCAAAGATAAGGTGACCATATGTGTGTGGGTTTATCTCTGGGCTTTCTATCCTGTTCCATTGGTCTATATTTCTGTTTTTGTGCCAGTACCATACTGTCTTCATTACTGTAGCTTTGTAGTATAGTCTGAAGTCCGGGAGCCTGATTCCTCCAGCTCCATTTTTCTTTCTTGAGAAATAGCATGGTTTTGAGTTTTGTTTTCCTACTAAGCAAACCCCAGACCCCATGTAGAGGCCATAGGGATATTTTTTCTATTTTCAATGTCCAGGTGACATATTGATCTTCATATTATTTCTCTCATCCTGTAATGTTACTTTTCACTTCATTTCACTCAAGACATCACTTTAGAGTCTAAAATTCCCCCGATAGAAACATGAAATGGGCTAGCTATATGGGTAGAATTGATAACAACCTAAGCATTATGATTTTAGGGATTCTGAATGGTGTGACTTAACAAAGAACTGTCTCTTGAAGAGCTAGTGGCATCTGCCATTTATTTAGTTAGGATCTCTTGTTGGTATGTGGGGGTGGGAAAAGTTGCACTGTGATGTAAATAAGACATGAAGGATTTGGGCCCAAACAAGCCTAGATTTCTTTCTAAGTGTGTGGCTTTGAGCTTATTTTTCTAAGCCCAGTTTTTTTCAACTGTGGAAATAGGGATAATGTCCAACTTCATTCAACAAATATGCATGTAATACCTATTGTTCTAAATACGGGGAAATGGTGGCAAACAAAACAAAGGTCATACCCTCATGGGACTACCATTTTAGTTGATGTGACAGAATATTAACAAACATATGATCAATATTGGATATAACACCAATGTGATAAATGATATAAAACATAATGAAATGGAAAAGGGGGATAAAGGGTGCCATGCTATCTAAAATCTTTTGGAAGGTCTTTTGGAGGTTACACTGGAACTATAATGTGAATAAAGTGCGGTGAAGGCTGTTAAAAGAGCTTTCCAAAGATTAACCATTATGCAAAGTTTTACAAATAAAGGAACTAGTACAGTCAACGCTTAGCACCTAGTAAGCACTCAAACATAGTAGGTGTCGTAACAAAACTGTAAGTTTCTTTTCTATTAAGGCCCATGTTATTAAAATACACAAGTGTTATTACTTGTACAAAAGCGTACACAAGCACCTTACCATGGACAGTTTTATCCTCTTACTGTTTCCTTGCAAAACAGGAGAAATGGAGTTAGAGAACCTAAAGGAATGACACTTTGTGATGGTACCAGGGAGAAGAGCAGGGAGGTGGATGGGGCTTGAGACACACACTGGCCGAGGAAGGGAAGGGCCATGTTAGGCTCAGCAGCCAGCAGACAGCCTGGAGTCTCATGGAACAAGCATGAAGAGAGGCTGAGGTGGTGTGGGGAGGAGAGAAGGAAATATGGGGTCCACACCTGAGCCCACCTATGTGACCAACTTGCTTAGGACTTGACCTTATAGAGCCACTGTAATTCTCTTTGTATTTTAAGGGCACAGGGCCAGGTGCTATCTTAAAATATTATCTCCAAGAGAGCATTCTCCTACTAATAATTTATTCCATAGGGCAGTGGGTCATGAGAAGAAGAGTTTCTTTCTAATGCAGATTACTCTCTAGCAGAAATAATTTGGCAGTGATGAATCTGCACATTCAGAAATTTAAAAGATCATTACAAATTCAAATTCAAATATAGATGAGATTCCACCAACTGAAAGAAGTGGAAGATTTTCATAAGGCGAATGAACCTATTTAATTGACTGTTTCAAAGTGCCAGGCAGACAGAGGGCATTAACTTGTATATGATAAATAGAATTAATAAGGGATTTCCTGCAGATTTTTTTTTTAGAACTGTCTTGTTCTAACAAGATGGATAAACAAAATAAAGTGATCATAAGAAAAACATTCAGTGCAATCTCAGAATCAAATTTTCTTCCTTAAAACAACAGTTTGAAAAATCTGGGGATATTAGCAATGCTTTACCCCAGGCTAAGAGCACAATTCGAAAAGGATGTATATAAACAATGAAAAGAGACTACACACAGTAAAGCATTTTGGAACGTGTTGCATAATAACAGCTGACCCCTCTGGAGTGTTTGCCTCTGTTAGAGGTGCTGGGGATAAGGCCATTAATCCTCAGGAGAACTCAATGATGAAGATTTTATTTTCATTTCCATTTGGAAGATAGGGAAATGGAGATTTTCTGAAGTTCAACAAGCTGTCTATGGTTTACACAATAAAAGTTTATAACATTTTGTGACGTTTTGATCAGAGACAGTCATGTAGCAGAAAAACAGTAATAGGAGGAGAAAGAAGACCTGAGCTCTAGTTACAGTTTCACTACTCTCCCCCAGCCTGTTTTCTCATCCAAAAAGATCTAGGGCAGGTACAAACTCACCAAAACCATTAAATAAAAGGATAAAGGCAAAAGTGCTCTGTAAACAGATGAGGACAGACATGAGGAATTAGCAATTTCTCTATGTTGCTAAGTTACTGGCAGAATACCCATGGGGAATTTGTCACCTCTCCTGGGGAATATGTGCTATTAGTGTCTTCCCAGGTCCTGGGCAAATGTTCAGTTACTCTTAGGATGGTCTGAGGTTGCTTTTTTGCCATCCTCCTAATAGATATGTTTCTCCTACTTTGAATGTCTTAAATACCTGGTCTTTCTACTTGCTGTCATAGTATCTTCCTCTGAGTGTGTGTGTGGGGGGGTGTCTGTGTGTGTGTTAGGTTAACTGACTAAAGAACTATCAGTAACCAGGGACGGATCTGCAACCATTAAAGAGAGGACCAAGATTTTAGATGTGCCACAGTGACCTTAAAATAATTTTCTTTGGTAAAATGTGATGAAGACTCCCAACAGCGCTATTCCCTCTGATTGTGAGTACAACTGTAGAAGCTGATTTAGACCTTCTGATTACTTGTTTGACAGCTACAGAGTTTATCCATTAGCTCAGGGGAGCTACTGCTACCTTGAAACTTTTACTGAAAAACTGAGGATTAGAATAATCCTCAATCAGCTGGCCAAACTCCAGGCCTGAACTCCCATGTGAATCCTAGTGACAGCAAGGAAATTTTTATCCCAAAGTCTTATCCCAAGGCCTATAGGAAAAAAGTTCCATCATTGGATTTTTTTTTTTGGTACCTAAGGAGTAAAGCAGTGCCCCAACCAGTAGATGGAAAGCCCTGACAACAAGGACCCTGTCTATCTTGTTTAATTGTGTTTGCCCAGTGGGAAACAGAAGGTCTACATTTAGTGATGTGGTCTGGAAAATGTTTATTAAATTAATAAATGAATAGACCTGCAATAAAATGTGTATGTATATCTCGGGGAAGGGTCCTTTGCATCTACACTATGCAGAGCTCCTGAAAGTGCGTAAGTTGAGTCTAAAAAAAAAAAAGGAAAAAAGGCAAAGAAATATTATAGTCCCATATATACTCTAGGGTAATTCATAAATAATACATGAGTATTTTTATTATCTATGCCATGACTTTTTCCAATAAAGTTTAGAGACACAAATCATAGGAATTCCTACAACTCTCAATTGTTCTAAGTTCTGTGTGTCCTGGAGTTTCCTGCTTAATAGCATTAATCAAATCGCATAATGTAACCTACTACAATGGGAAGCATGAGTATTTACACTGCATATCGCAGACATGATGTGCATCTTTAGCAAGAGGTGCCACAAAATATACACATATGTGGCCCTGTGTACTTTAAACCACACTGTTGGTTTAACTGATTCACCTATTTTTTCTTCTTCTTTTCACTTTCACTTTCATTTTCTCTTCGAAAAGAATTTCAGTAGCTAAATTTGCTGGTTGATTTGTTACCTTGCTATTTCATTGGCTATCTAGATAATGCCTGCTTGCAGTAGTCACAGGAATACAATCTAATGGCAGCCAGAGAATAAAAACCTATATAACCATATTTATAACCATATTCTCATGTAAATAAAGGTTTTAAAATTTCAAATTTGTAGACTTCAGGTAGTATTTACTAATCCACTGTCCTTTAAAAAAAGGGAAATAAGGTCAGACAAAAATTTTTTTTACCCATTAATTCCTAGGATCTTAAAGCTAGAAGAAAATTTAAAGTTAAAAGAGGTTTAAGAATCACAAGTTCAGCTAACTGAAGCCATTTCATCATGAAGAAACCAACTCACTACAACACAACAAAGTAAAATCATAGTTGGTCACCCCAAGAAGTGCTTTGGAAAAAGTAACACAGTATGAGGATTATAAGGTCCCACCTCTCACTTTCATACATGCTAAGTACAAGCTAAAGTGTTTTATTTCACAGAAGCCTTCTCTTATTTTAATGGAATCTCTAATTTTTTTAAGAAATTTCCTCCTTCCCCCCCAAAAAAACCCCACTGAGCCTACAGTACAACCTGCATAGACATATCAGTAAGTCCCTTTAACAATGTATAACAAAAAGTTGCAATAATTTCAAGCTAAGAGAAAAGAAGGCATAATTATCAAATTCTAAAGACGTTAGGTTTGGTAATACAGTACAAATAAACATCACATTTTTTAAAATACAAAGGATTTTCTGGCTTCCCTGGTGGCGCAGTGGTTGAGAATCTGCCTGCCAATGCAGGGGACACGGGTTCGAGCCTTGGTCTGGGAAGATCCCACATGCCGCGGAACAACTAGGCCCGTGAGCCACAATTACTGAGCCTGCGCGTCTGGAGCCTGTGCTCCGCAACAAGAGAGGCCGCAATAGTGAGAGGCCCGCGCACCGCGATGAAGAGTGGCCCCCGCTTGCCGCAACTAGAGAAAGCCCTCGCACAGAAACGAAGACCCAACACAGTCAAAAATAAATAAATAAATAAAAATTTTAAAAGATAAAAAGGATTTTCACTTACTCAAGTAGCAACTTTTAAAATTCCCGTATACTTTATTATCTCATATACCTAGAGTATTGCTTTGGGAACATTCACAAATTCCTCACCAGGAACTGGAAAATGCACTACATGCAGCTGTTATAAGAATATCCATATACCTGTTTTTAGAGTCTTATCACTTTACCCTGTTGTAGGGATCCTCTGATTTTTCTTCCTAACAATGATGTTACTCTTCATTGTAGGCATTGTATACTTTAGGTCAAAATATATAATATGATACTAGATTTTGAGTCAAGATTTTAGATTACCTTTAAGATTTTTCTTACTATTGAAATGCTACTGCCTCATAAAAATCATTAAACTATCCTTTGATATGTAGAAATATAAGATCATGACTCACCAATTACTGTTATTATTGCTCCTCTAAAGCATTTAATATAACTTTCAACACTCTGTCTTTTTGGGCCAAAAGTTTCACTTAATTAGTACAATTTAAATAGCACTTTAAAGATGACATATTAATTTTAATCTATGTTTTTCTAAATGTCATAGCATTGAAATAAAGTTTCTTTCTGGTCCCTTATAAATTAAATTTCATTAGTACCCTAAGCAGAGCTCCAAATATCCACCAATTTCAATATCAGGCTAAGATGAGCTTAATCTTCCATTATTCTATATTAGTATTAAGGTTCTAAAACAACAAATCAAAATAGGTAATGCTTAATATGTGGTATTATTTATAATACCTTTGTTGTATAATCGTCTGTAGCTTTAATATAATTGCATGGAATAATTTTTAGTGATTTACTGTTCTGAAATGTTCTTTCACACCTAAGTTTAGGCAATAAACAAAATGCTTTGGCTCTGGTTCATGAAAAGAATCAAATATTTTCTATATGATCCATAACAAAACAACTAGATAAATACTAAAACAAGCAAGCTATACAATTTATAATAATGGACTTCTGTTGAATCCACTCAATTTTGCAGAATAAAATATTAAATGAAAATAAACTGTATGACAAGCAGCAATTCCCCCCAAAAAACAGGTCAATAAAGAAATCACAACAGAAATTTAAAAACCGGTAAACTGAATAATAAAAATAGGATATACCAAAACATGTAGGATATAGAAAAAACCATGCTTACTGGGGATATAGTCTTAAGCATATATATATTACCAAAATAGCTAAAAATCAATAAACTATCCATCTTAACTTAGAAAAAGAAATACAAATTAAATCCTTTAAAAAGGTAAAAGGAAAAAAATAATGAAAATGAAAGAGAACACAGATGAATGAAATGAAGATAAACATATAAAAAGAGAAATTAACTGTTTTTCTGAAAGGTCTAATAAAATTTCTAGTAATGCTGATCAAAAGACAAAGAAGGAAAATACTAATTCTAATACCAGGAATTTAAAAAGGGATAATACTCTATACATTTAAAAAATAAGAGGCTATTATGATCTTTATGCCAATACACTTGAAAATATAAATAAAAGGACACATTTGTTTAAAAAAATCAAAACTTAGAGAAACTAAATGAAGACAGACAATATACTAGTGCTACATCTAGGGGGATATACTAGTGCTACATCTAGAGGAGGCTAGTGGGGGATTTCTGACTTGCTGATAATGGTCTTGATTGGGGTTATGGTTACACAAATGTGTTCTTTGTGAATATTCAATCAGTTTCTACACCTATAATTTGTTGTTTGTTCACGTATATTATACTGCAATAAAACATTTCTTTAAAAAATTATGTAACTAGATACTTCCTGACAAGAGTGCAATCTCTTTCCCCAAACTCATAGATAGTAATTTCTAACACTGAGTGGTGAGGGGGTGGGAGTTATAGTAAAAAATCTGAATTAAACTAAATAAAATCTGGAAAAAATAAACTTTTATATCTCATTATCATTTAGGATTATGGGAGATCAGACAAAACATGACAGAATTCTAAGGCCAACTCTTGCAACTTTGAGAAAACAACTTTCCCCTCCAAGTGATTTACATGAAACTCCTTAATAGAGTAAGATTTAAAATCTACAACACTGTGTTTCATAATTATCAGTAAATGGTTACATAAGTAATCTTCCAAGAGTTCTATATTTGTAGCATGTTTTAAATGATGTCTTAACTTTACTCATTTCTTGTCAGTATAGTAGGAATATAAATGTTCTATTTTACCCAAGTTGTTAGGACTAAATAGGAAAATGCATATGGAACTAGTAAAACAGTGCCTGCCACATAGTAAGGGCTCAATAATTGCTTGTTATTTTATCATCATCATTATCATCTTGATCATTAGAATCATAACTCCTTTTTTCCATATTAAATGCATACATCCAGGTTCTAGTCATCAAAAATAAGTAATATGATTTACATTCAGTGCTATTCGAATTTAATGACATGCTAAGAAAACCGAAAATTTTGAAATTCTGTGTTTCTATTCACAAAGGCACAGTGAATCATGGATTGAAAATTTATATATCTGCTTAATATTTAAGTTAAATTTGAAAGTGTTTCCTATTTTCAATGCTATTTATGAAATGTAATCTTCATCTATATCACTGCAATTAAGATTCTCTCAAAGAATGGAATTTAAAATTCAAAAGTCTATAAAAATTGCATAATAGCTACCAATTATCATGTATCTACTATTTGCTATGAAAGTATTTCTCTGAGTACTACACAACTGAAAAATGGCTCAAAAATTAAGGAAATTACACAAATGCGAACAACTGATACATGACCGAAATGAGTTTCAAACCACTTTTTGGAGATGCCAAGTCATTTTTTTATTTCCACCCTGCTTTACTGCCTCGTACGGATAAAATATTTAAATATAATAGCCATTTATTAGAAATTCCTATTAACCAAAGATATTTTGGTAACAGATTATTATAATAAACCTGAGATATATGGGCATTAAAACATTCTAATTATTCTTTAACCTCAGAGATGGAGTATTAACCACTATCCAAAGATAATCATTTGAGTCATTTGACATGAAGGAAATAATCATATGGAGGTTCTCATCTAAGTTTCTTTAGACCAAATCTCAAGTTTAAGCTTAATATGAAATATTGGTTCCATTGAATTGCTCGTATTCAGTAGCCAAAATTTTGATGTGACCCTGACCAGAACCAGCTCATCATAAGGTAGATCTATAATAAATCACCATGCCCATTACTTTTCATCTTCTGTTAAAGAGTTTCTATTTTTGATACATTATCCTTCTATAAGTGGGGTTAGTCTATATCTTTTTTATGTAAAGTTTTTATTGAAGTATATAACATACATATAGAAAAGCATACATATATACAGAAAAGTATACAAATCATTAGAGTATAAGGTTTATTTTTAACTAAGTAAACACACCAACATAACCAATATTTATGTTAACAACACCTAGATATAAAAACAGAACATTACTAGTCTCCCATTGATTACTTTTGCCTGTTTGCATTGTATCAGACCATTTATATAACATTCACATACTATTTTGTATCTGGCTTCCTTCACTCAACATTTTGTTTGTGAGACACAGCTACTGGGTTGGCCAAAAAGTGCCTTCAGTTTTTAAGTAAAAATAAAAGACACATTTTTCATTTTCACCAAGAACTTTATTGAACAACGTATTCACTCTTTTGTTCCACTACTTTCTGTCATTTTTCAGGCAACTGCATAACTCCATCTTCCCAAAACATTTTACCTTTTTGAGTAAAGAACTGTTCCAGGTGCCTTTTACAGTCTTCCAGGGAATTGAAATTTTTTCCATTAAAAGAATTTTGTAAAGACCGAAATAAATGGAAATCCAAAGGTGCAATGTCTGGTGAGTATGGCGGATGAATCAGAACTTCCCATCCAAGCTGTAACAGTTTTTGCCTGGTCAGCAAAGAAACATGCGGTCTTGCGTTATCCTGATGGAAGATTATGCATTTTCTGTTGACTAATTCTGGACATTTTTTGTGGAGTGCTGCTTTTAGTTGGTCTAATTGGGAGCAGTACTTGTTGGAATTAATCGTTTGGTTTTCTGGAAAGAGCTCATAATACAGGACTCCCTTCCAATCCCACCACATACACAACATCACCTTCTTTGGATGAAGACCGACCTTTGGTGTGGTTGGTGGTGGTTCATTTCGCTTGTCCCACGATCTCTTCCGTTCCACATTATTGTACAGTATCCACTTTTCATCGCCCATCACAATTTTAAAAATGGAACGTTTTCATTACATTTCAGTAGAGAATCGCATGCAAAAATATGGTCAAGAAGGTTTTTTCGCTGAACTTATGTGGAACCCAAACATCAAAGCAATTAACATAACCAAGCTGGTGCAAATGACTTTCAACACTTGATTTGGATATTTTGAGTATGTCGGCTATCTCCCACGGTATAACGTTGATTGTTCTCAATTTGATGGCTATCAACTTCAAATGGTCTACCCGACTGTGGAACATCGTCCAGTGAGAAATCTCCAGTACGAAACTTCACAAACCACTTTTGACATGTTCGATCAGTCACAGCACCTTCTCCATACACTGCACAAATCTTTTCTTGTGTTTCAGTTGCATTTTTACCTTTCTTGAAATAATAAAGCATAATATGCTGAAAATGTTGCTTTTCTTCTTCCATCTTCAGTATTAAAATGGCTACACAAAAATTCACCAATTTCAATGTCTTTTTTTAAATGCACACTGATATGACAGCTGTCGCATACAATCTAACAAAATTATTTCGAACGAAATTAAAGACAACTAAGTGCTACTAGAGCCATCT
The DNA here is from genome assembly GCF_028023285.1 of Balaenoptera ricei. NCBI lineage: Eukaryota > Metazoa > Chordata > Mammalia > Artiodactyla > Balaenopteridae > Balaenoptera > Balaenoptera ricei. The sequence goes on from NC_082644.1 coordinate 74,782,820, forward strand.
TATGGAAAAAAAACGAATGAACCTTTTGGCCAACCCAATATGTTGTCCATGTAGCTGTAGCCCATTTTTTTCATTGCTATATAATATTCAACTGTATGAAATTACCACAATATATTTATCCATTCTATTATTAATGGACATTTGGATTGTCAAGTGACACTATTCAAAAAATAAAAAGCAAGCTTCAGTGGGCGAACATATTTGCCATACACATGTCTAAATGACTCATATCCAGAATATATGAATAACTCAAATCAAAAATAAAAAGATAACCTTATAGAAATACGAACAAAAGATTTGAAACAGGTAGTTAAAATATGCAAATAGTCAATAAACATGTCAAAAGGACTTATAGTTTCACTAAGCATCAGGGTGATACAAATTAAAACATAATAAGATACTACTATACACAGACTGAAATGGCTAAAGTGGAAAAACACTGAAAATACCAAGTACTGGCAAGAAAATGGAACAATTAGAATATAGGCACACTGCTGAAACAACCACTTTGTAAACTGGTGTAACTATTTTAAAAAACTATTTAGCAAAAATGTTCATAGTAGCACCATCTGTGATATTCCTTATTTAATAATGCTACAGTTAGAGCCATCCAAGGCACTGAAAACCTTTGCCGTAATTTTCTTGATTCGGGCAAAATGGAAATGCTATTCAGCCAAACACTTACTGAATACCTAATAAGTCATAGACATGGTACCAGTTTCTGAGGATATAAGACTCCAACTTAGTTCTTCCCTCATATTTTCATGCTGAGATGCTTCCTCTTGCTGCCCCTTGGAACCTTTGGGGGATGTTTCTAAGTTGTCATTATTCAAATTATCAAAACATTAGACTATAACTTTAACGATGCCCTTTTGAGTGAATATCTTCAAATACCATCTATGTAAAATTTTAACAAGTTGTTTGTTAAAAAATTCCCTTTGCTAGAACCTAAGCATGTCCATCTTTGCTTTAGATACTATTATAGCATTAGATATTACTGAATAATAATATACAGTGTGTACAACTATCGCTGAAACAGTCAATGGTGTAATTTAGATATATCTTTGTTCTTAAAAGTCTAATGATAGTAAAATGAGAATTGGTATGTGATATGAGTGTGAAGATATTAATATTAAAGGAGCATAAATTTTAAGTAGCAAAAATAATTGTTGTCTTACTTTTTAAATTCCATTTTAGGTACAGTATTGCATCACAGAAATTTACAACTACTTGGGGTGACTTAAAGGACATGGAAATAAGACCATGTTTCTCTTTCTTTACCATATAATAAATAATATTTTGACTTTTTAATTTTTTTTCAAAATGTTGGAGTTTTGTTTTGTTTTTTAATCACTAAGCACATTGTTTCTTTTTTTCTTTTCTTTTTTTATTGGAGTAAAATTGCTTTACAATGTTATGTTAGTTTCTGCTGTACAATGAAGTGAATCAGCTATATGTATACCTATATCCCCTCCCTCTTGGACTTCCCTCCCACCCCACCCCACCATCCCACCCATCTAGGTCATCACAGAGCACTGAGCTGAGCTCCCTGTGCTATACTGCAGGTTCCCACTAGTTATTTTACACATGGTAGTGTATTTATGTCAAACCTAATCTCCTGATTCATCCCACCCTCCACTTCCCCACCTTGTCCACATGCCCGTTCTCTATGTCTACATCTCTATTCCTGCCCTGCAAATAGGTTCATCTGTACCATTTTTCTAGATTCCATATATATGTGTTAATATATGATACTTGTTTTTCTCTTTCTGGCTTACTTCACTCTGTATGACAGACTCTAGGTCCATCCACATCTTTACAAATGACGCAATTTTGTTCCTTATCATGGCTGAGTAATATTACATTGTATATATGTACCATGTCTTCTTGATCCGTTCATCTATCATTGGACATTTAGGTTGTTTCCATGTCCTGGCTATTGTAAATAGTGCTGCAGTGAACGTTGGGGTACATGTGTCTTTTTGAATTATGGTTTTCTCAGGGCATATGCCCAGTAGTGGGACTGCTGGGTCATATGGTAGTTCTATTTTAGTTTAAGGAACCTCCATACTGTTCTCCATAGTGGCTGTATCAATTTAGATAAATGTAGAATATCAAGTGGCATATTTATAAGAGAATATAAATGACATAAATTCTTAATCATATCTTTATGACATGACAGAACAGATCTTCATTATTCAAGCAGGTTAATGCAAATATAAAGAGCATTATTTGGAATAATATTTTAAATATTATCAATTTTTCTAAGACAAGATAATGATTGCCCAGGTTTGTAAAAGCAATGCATTAATTTTCACTGCTTTCACAATCCTTCAACATAGTCAATTTATTAATATGTGTAGATTCAAGAAGTACAAATCTTGATTTAAAAGGTTAGTGTCCAACAGTCCCAAAATTAGAAAGGACTGCCATTTTTCCTCAATGTGCAGTGGTCTTCTTGGTTATTTGCCTAGGGAAATTCTTCTTTCTAGGAAAAGATAGGGTTATAAAATGTCATTGATGTTCTTTGTGCTTGATACAGTAAGTCCTTGGCCATTCCAATCCCAAAGGATAATACATACAAGGCAGAAGAAGAACAAATATATGAAATAGCACGTAAACACTTTAAATCTTGTCCTATGTTATGAGAAATTATGCATGCTTGTGATTTTGTAATATTATCAACTAGAAGACAAAGAATCCCAACTCTCAGCACCACAATTAAGAACGGAAAAGTTGAAACTTTATTTCATCTTTGTCAATCATTTCATTGCCTAAGGAGGGAGGCAGGTCATTTTGACCCTGGAGAAGCAGTAACCAATTTCAATCCACAGGGCTGAAACATGGATCAACCTCCCTAAAGCACCCCCTTCTAAGAAAGACAATTCTTCCCAGGGAAAGAACCTTCATCAGCAAAGAGCTGAGAAACCAGTACTGTATGGCCAATATCTGGTTATTATTATTGAACATTCTATTACATAAAAAATAAGTGACTTCACTAAAAAAAAAAATCCATTCTTCCTGAGTTTTGTCTCTTGGATTTCTAAATCTTTCACTCACTACATCATAAATAAAACCTACTTAGTAACTTAGGGCCTGACAGGGAGAATGCACTCCCCTGATCTTTGGCCAAGACGACTCTGAAGCACTCAACATCTCAACTCAGAACTGCTTAAAACTTACGAGGGAAGAAGTTTTGCATCTTGCCCCTAGGTACGAGGGAGTAGAAGATTGAAGAATGAAAAGCTGGAACTATCTTGTAACCCACTGGAAAGACATTACACACACAGGTTTAGATAAGCAGAGTCAGGTCAGTCCCCAGGTTGAAATAAGGAGCAACCACGACTAAAGAAATATAAGACATAATCACTGCCCTTAAGCCTCATGCATATGGAATGATACCAGATGACCTCAGACAGCATAAAATAGTGTTGCATTATGTGGTAGAGACTAGAACACTCAGCCATCAATAAACACTAGAGGATAGAAAAAACTTTTTAGAAGAATGAAAGTTGGAATTAAATCTTAAAGAGCTAGTAACAGTCAGATGGGGGAACAGAGAAGATGATCATCCCAGACATAAGGATGAATATTATCAAAACCACAGAGGTAGAAGAGAGCAGGTGAGTACATCCCCGAAGAAAACAGAGTAGGAAGAAATAGGAGTCCCGTAAGTATGGTCAAGTCAGAACCTGGCCATTTCAATGACTAGGTAAGGCCCCATGTGTCATTTAGTACTCTCAGTGATTAAGTGGGACTCTAGGCAACTGCCAAGTTCAAAGTTGAAAAAATATTTGTGGCTGAATTGAAAAATATATGGCACTAAAGTATTATTATTATTGAATGTTTAATATTTGTCAGCATACAAGTGCTCAGGACAACATAATGATGTAGCCACTATTAACCACAACTTACAGGTAAGGAAACTGAGGCTCACAGAAACAAGCAAATTCACTCTAACAAGCAAATTAAAATGTGGAAGTGGGTATGTCTATTTCAGAGCCCACACAATTCATTATGTTACATGGTTTTCTCTAATATTGGGAGGGCTTTAGTTCTTGGACAGAGGGATTATTAAATAGTCTAAGTTCCTCATCCTTCCTATTTGTCCCCAACACCTAGAGAAGAGGCTGGGTTCAGTAAATACTGAGCGATTCTACAGTTTTTGAGCACCTCCTCTCTACTTAGACCTGACCTCACAGTGCTGACAGATCCCACGGGAGAGAGGAGAAAATAAACAATCACAGTATTCTGTGACGCATGCCATGGTTGATTGAATAAATGAATGGATAAATAAATGCATGCCCTTTAACACAATTAAGTATTTGAAACTGGTTTTGGTTAAGAACATTGCTTTAGTGTCTGACTTTATTTTGAATCCCACTTCTGTCATTTATTACCTACGCAGCCTTGGGTAAGTAATTTCTCAAAACTCCAGTTTATTCATCCATAAAATGAGGATCATAAGACCTAGGAGTTACAGGGTCCCTATTCAGGTTAAGTGAAGTCATGTATGTAAAGCACTCAGTGCAGTATCTGACATTGAGTAAGCACTCAATAAACTGCTGTCATTCTGGTGTTAGAAGTGGTGGTGTCCTGTGGTCTAAAGTCTAGACAGACCTGTGTTTCCATGCCACTAGGCACAAGCACTAACAAGTTTGAACATGAACAAATGTCTACCTTTCTTGCTGTTCATGAATGTATACAATTACCACATTGGTCAGTGAATTCAAGAAAACCAATTCATAGTTTCTATAGACTTGGAACTTGAAATACTTGTATAAGTTTACAAGAAGCTAAGTATGTATAACTCATGGAGCCAATCTAAAGATTCAGTTATTAAACTGAGTCCTCGAAAGGAACTACTAGTTTCACCTAGGGGGAAATGAGTCATGGACTAGAAAAGTCAATGAGAATTTTAGTTAATTAAACTTTTGAAATGGTTACTTCTCTAACCCTCCATAAAAACCTGACTGAGGGCTTAACTGATAAATAAAAGGACAGGCTCCACTTCATTTATAGGGTTTACTGTGCAGCAGCTGCATGTGAAAAACCTTTCCATTTATTATTTTCTTCTAAGTTCACATTTTACAGATAAGGAAACTGAGGCGCTAATGTTAAAAATCCAAACCACACTACTAGAAAATGGTAAAACCAAGATGTGAATTTGTGTTTTTGTTTTTTTTACTCTAAGTACCGTGGTATTTAGAATTGAATTTAAACAGTAAGAGAGGGGGAAAAAAATCCACACATAAGACTATATAAGGGAGAACTAATAGAAAATGCTTGCCTTGCGTAGACCCAGCAAAAGCACCAGATGAACCCTGAAATGAGTGATATCCTGATTTTTCTTGTTTGAAAATCTTAAAAAAAAAAAACCCACCTCAAAACAGTTATAGAACTTTTATGTCTGTAAAGCCATAGTTTTTGCAGTTTATCCCATATTGCTTTTAATGTCCTTCAGTCTCTTGAATACACATTCTTCTTTCTCATTTAAATCTTTAGCTCTTTAAAGGCCAGAGCAATGTTTTATACTTCCTTTTTCACCTTTACTCAGAAATCACCATATGCTTTTTATTTATCAATTCACTGAGAGTTGATATTACATATTGTCTCAAAGTAGAGAACAAACATGAAAATAGCGTCTGATAATCCTTTTCAGGTCTACAGTACTGATCTTTAGAAAAGGGGACTTTTTTAGCTTACTTTGTATAAACCCCAAATAATACTGTATATTATATATGGATACTGGATAAATGACTATGAACAAAGATGAAATAGAACTCATTTTAAAACGACATTCGTCAATATTCTGTATTACTATTCAGTTTTGCTTTTTTTAAAAAAACAGAGCATAAAAAGATTTCTCTAACATTTTACATCAATATTTACAACACTATTAACCCAAACTACTATACATACACGTATGTTATGTGATATTTTTAAATCAAGCTAATTTTTATTCTTGACACTTCTAAATGTCTCACTTCTGGTAGTGCTGGATATCTTGTATTTGCCCCTCTAGATTCATTTTCCACCCTTCTTTTCCCTGTTCTGTGCCCTTGGCAATGGACCTTCAGAGACTATTTGCTTCTTTGCCTTCTGACTTCTGTTGGGATCAGCCGATGGGAAACACCAATGAGAGATTGAGAAGGGTGGAAAATGTGCTCGGGGTGTTTACTCTCAGCTCCTGCTCTGTTAGGCTGCTCCAAGTTAGTTATCTGTGTCCCTCTACAAAAGTGCAGCAGCTCCTCTCTCCAAGTTCTGGGATTGCCTTCTTGTCCTGGTTAGCCTAAATGCTTCCAGCTAGCATCAGCTCAGAGGATGCTATCCCTTTTTCCTCAACCCTGTTTACAGTTTCATAAATTTTACATTTCCTCACTAATACAAACAAATCAATCTTACCAAGCAGGTCTCAAAAAATGATTACACAAGCATCTGCCCATGAAATGAAAACAAAATGTGTTCACCAAGTGTTTTAAACCTTAGGCATAAAGCCAGTGTTTATTTCTATGGTTGAATCGATCCTTAACTAACACTATGTATATGAGTCCTTAATTATGCACACAACACACTAACCGCACGGTCTGTTTCCCTAGTGCTTACATTAGAGATTTCAAAATGCAGCAGTAAGGAAAATTCGCCAAGAGCTCTTAGAAATCGAAGCATAAGAAGAACTTGAGTAGTAATTAGTCTTGAGCATTCTTTTATTCTATGACTGCTGTAATAAATCCTGTCTTTCTGATACAACAGGAGCAAAGCTTTAATACATCATGCATTCTGGCTGTTGATTTATGTTCAGAAACATAAGTTAAATAACTCTGTAGTTATTTTCACATTTGGAGGCACTGCTCTCTGAAATAAATGTTGAAATTTAAAAGTAAATACATTTTAAAAATCTGTACTCTTTGGGTTCTTTATCTCAGACATGCTGCCAAAGGAGTTATTTGTAAGTCAGTAACCCCTTTTGTAACAAATATTCAAGAATGCTACTTTCTCAAATATTGGAACAAATGGAATTCCTTATTTTGACTGTGTATTTTTTAGGGAAATAATAATAGAAAAAAATATTGATTTGGCAAGGATTTTCTTCTAAAATAACCCAACAGGCTTTTAAAACAAAATCTCATGAGCGTACATTTCCCCATTCACAGTGCTGTCGTCATGGAGACCAATCTCTGGCACATTTGATGGTGTAACCTACACATCTTTTTAGCCTGAAAATTCCGTTGTTGCCATGGAAACCGCCAGTCACTAGCCTTTCTATTCCTTGATTCTCCCATAGATACCACTGAATTTTCCGCTATGATTTTCTTAGGCTTTAGCAGTCTCAGGGCTTTCTGGCAATGCCAGAAAGAAAAAAAAAAAAACAAAAAGAAAACAAACAAAGAAAAAAAAACTGTTGGTATCTTGTACCTAAATGTAACAATTTCAGTCATCAAATGCTGTGCAATGAACACAGTATGAGCAAGAATTCATTTTAATACAATCCCAGGTGAGCCTTAAAACTGCTCAGCTTTCAATATTGTTAAATAAAAGATTTATAATGTCATTTAAGAAGAATCAACAGTTATAAAAGGCATTAATTCTTCAGTTAATAAAAATCTCTCAAATAATGGAGAAGAAAAGTTAATATAATAGACTTTGAAGTCTAACCCCTTTGGCAAAATGTAACCGAGGAATTATAAAATTTTGAATCTCCTGAGATAATGGGGACACAGTTACCTCCCATTCCATTTCGAGAGTGAAACTAAACTCTTCCTATGATAAAAGGAAAGACAAAGAAAAGATCTAAAAACTTCGAGCAGCACACGGAGAGCCCTGAATTTGGATTATGAAAGTTTGTCCTTGAAGAACCAGAGAATGGTTCCAGAATATAAGGAGGTAGAATATTATCTCCACATTTGTCTCTTCAGTATTCTCAAAATATCAATCTAGAAAAATCAATTTTTCTGAAAAAGAAGTTATTTCTTTAATAACTATTTAGGGAAAAAAATTTGAATGTATATGAAACATAGTACCCAACATGATCTATATGCATAGATCTAAAGGTGGCAACCCAGAGGGTAAACTGGATTTATAGAGTTTATTAACTAGCCTGGCATATTCTTTATTTAAACTAGAAGCTTACATTTAAAAATCAGGAGTTGACACAAAGATTCAGATTTCCAGCTTCTCTTAAAATACTGGAATATCTGAAAACTCGGAGTCTGCACTTCTTCATAGCTACTATTCAGTTTGCCACAATCCCTGCCATTCCCAATCACTTTACAACCAAACTGTGATGCTCAAGTTAAATGACTAGCCCTATCTACAATAAAAACATACTAGTCACTACACTGACATTCACAGATTATCTGTTATTTTTAAATAATTTTTAGAATATACAGGCATATAAATCAGTAAGAAATGGTGGTTGGTTGGACTACCACCACTTGGAACTTACAAGGGAAAGAGTGGAACTAAGAATGACTGAGATTTCTGGGTTGGTGGGGATAAAGGGGAAGAGTGGTACACTACTACCTAAAATAGAGAATACAGGAAGAGGATACATTCAGAGGGGCAGAGGTAGCAGAATTAATGAGCATAAATCTAGAATCATTGGCTTCATAGTACCTATGCAATATTGAGGTTCAGATATATCAGGTAGCCAATTGGATATTGGGAGTGTGTGTATATATAGCTAACCTTTATTAATTTTCATGCTGCTAGTAATGGTAATCCCTAGAAAATTTTACTAATAATATTGTTCATCGTGATACTATCACTCAATATATACTTGGCCTGTAGCTTAAGCGATGGATAAGGACTCAGTTTATAGGAATAACTTAAATATTTTAAAACCTGGGAACTTAACAGAATTTCTGAAGAAAATGACAATAGAAAATTTATAGAAAATATTCTATAAATTCAGTTTGATTCTTAGTTGACCATGTGGCTTGACTGACGGACATATACATAAAGTAAAAACATTTACTTTTCTAGTAAGAGCACCATTTCTCCAGTGGCACTGAGAGCACACAGCTGAATAACAATCAGAATACTGGAAAATGTACTTGTAGGCTGCTTTTCCCAGAGAGAGCATTTACTCAACTGATGGTTCCTACACTCATTAAGGTTACCTTACACATCAGAATGACTAGCGTTGGAGGAGGTCATCAAGAGGACGTGACTACTGGTTGACCCACGAGCTGGACTCTGGCAATCGAGGCTCCTCACCCCATCACTTGTCCTTGGGATATATATTCCTACTGTTCCCATGCCAGCAGCCATTTCAAGGACATAGCCTTGAAAGAATAAGGTGTTGTTGAGACCATCTGGGTTGAATATATGACTAAACTCAGTTAAGAAGCTTCCTAAACAGCTTCAGCAACCACTACATTGTAGACCACCAGACACCAAAGAGCTGACAGTTGCCAAACATGATGCTAAACATGATTCTGAATTCTAAGTCTTCATGGTCACATGAAATCAGATATTAGAACCTATTCTTTGATTGATAACAAATTATCTGTGGGGGATATCTATCAGGGAAGGACCCAGTGTGGGCAGATCCAAAGATAAGTAGAAGTGACAGGGTTCTAAATACCATCTTTATTTTTGCCAATAACCATGGTATTTTACATCCATAAATTGAGTCTATGAAGAGGGTTCTTAAACTACAAGGAAATAGGATAGGCTTTGAATCCTTATGAAAAGTAATGTTAGTGCCACAACTTTCCAAGTTAAATATTTGATAACTATATACATCACTTTTAGTATAGTTGGAAAAATAGGGAAAAGAAAAAGGTAGCATTCTTTAGAAACATTAATTTTTATTGTTTTCATTAAATATTACTTGTGTCTTATTAAAATATGTATAATATTACAAAATATGAGAAGCAAAATAATTAGATAAGGCATAACAATGCCTGACACATAGTAGTCAAGACTACCTACCAGTAGCTATTTCTACTATAAAAGTTTTCTAAAAACCAAAGCACTGTCTCCAGAGATAACTGCTACTAGCACTGAAATGCACATGCAGGCACACACAGATACAAACACATATAACTCTTCTCTCATTGGATAAAAATAAGATCATACTTTAGACACTATGTTGTAAAATGTTTTTCCACTCAATCCTACATTGTAAACATATTTTCCATATATATACATACACATATATATTCACCTATCTTCTCCAAAAACTTTTCCATTGCCAAATAATATTCTTTGGACAGCTCCAGTTCTAAGAAGTTGAAGGATTCTTTTCCTTTCTTCAAAGAAGCCACAGAAATCAAGGGCTCATTAGTCAGAGATTTCTGTGCCACTGTCTGGAAGATTTTGGCAGCACCCATCTTACATAGCTAGACGAGAAAAAGAAGACCCACCTTCTACATGAAGAACCAGGAGGGGAAAACCTTGCCTTTGGGCTTGTTTTTTCATACTTTTAATTTTTACAAGCTTACACAGAAACACACATAGGTACACAAAATTTAGAGGAATAAAAAAAGTCAAAGTGCATCATCTTTTTTCAAGAAAAGTATAAAATCTGGCTATTTAATTATGTCTGTCTGAGAGAATCAAATTAAGTCTGGGCTATGAGAAGGACTTCAAATAAAAATTGAACAAATGAGAAGGAAAGCTTGCCACAGATCCCTCCCCACAAAGTTTCTGAGATAAAATCTTAGAGTACATACATGGCACTTGCTATATTATCTTGGCCTCATAATATGGGATGTGTGTAGGAAAGCCAATGGCAGTATGAAAAATCCCTTAAGGAACATGTAAGTCATTTGCCGCTAAAGCAGAAATTAATCCATGCTCCTGCCCGATCTACCTATTTCAGCCTAGAGAATAGCTGACATAGTATATTAGGGTCTACAGGCACATTTTACTAGCCTCTAAATTCTCTACATATACCAGTCAAGGAAGACTTTATCTTCAGAGCAAAGTCATTTAAAACTCAAGAACAAAAAAATAATTTTTGTCTTTAATTTCCCTAATGTGGCTTCAGCTCCCCAGGAGAGATTACTCTCAACAGTTTGAGGAAATGCACATTTGCAGTCCACAGCCCAGGGATCAACACTCCACTGTTTTTCAGAGAAATCAAAATGAGAATTCTGGGGACTTGAACTGATGTGAATAGGTTTGGCCACTTGAAAAGTCTTATCGTGCTGTAAGAACTATAGCAAAGCAACAGCTTCTTAGAGCAAAAAGAGGAGAACAAAATGTTATGTGATAAAAATAAGAGATAATCTCAACCCTATATAAAATTCAAACAACCCATCTAGAAGACTTCATATTTTAGACAAGACAGCATTGACTATACATACATACACACACACATATATACATATATACACACACAGATAGACATGTATACACACATAACATACATTCATCTACATTCTCCATATGAGATGGATAAATAGATCTCACTGGCACACAGAAAAGAACAAGAGGTAAAACTATTAGGAGCCCATTTATTTAAAGGAAGAAAGGAAATGAGAGGGAGAAAGGAATGAGTGTACTGGAGAAAGGAATGAGTGTACTATGTCCAGAGTATTAAGTTTCCCTTGTTTATGTGCATAACAAACAACTAAATAACTTTCTTCATCTCAATCAACAATTGAACTTGGTTGTTGTCATCTAAGCAGCACTTATATTTCTAGGAGTTGTCTAAATTTCAGCTTCAGTCACTTGCATATCTTTAAATTCTGACTATTCTAAATGTAGAACACAATCATTGGTTTGGCTAAAGACAGGACTCTCCTTTCTACCAGCTCCATAAATAAGAATCAGTAGTCCTCTTTTAGACACAGTTTAAGCTGGCAAATTACCTTGAGGTGACCACCTAACAGACTCTTCCTCCATCCTGATTGTACATGCACCACTTTAGATCTAGACATTCACTAAGTAGATGTCAGTCAGTCATTGATTCTGCAAACATTCACTGAACCCTACCCTACTATGGACCAGGTACCATGCTTGGCCCTGTAGTGATGGCAGTAAATTAAACTGACATAGTCACTGTATTGGAGATTTTAATCTAGTGAAGGAGAAGATAATAAACACTGAAGTACATGGTTGCTTTTCACTGCAGTTGTGGTTACATGCTACGAGGGAGAAAGCACAGAGTCCTGGGAGAACTGTCCTCATGAGTATGGGGAAGACTATAGTTCAAGCAAAGATTAAAAGATAACCTCGAGTTGGCTAGAACTGAGGGAACAGCAGTATAATGAAGAGGTAAAAGGTGTTGAACACAAGGCCAGAGAGATTAGGCAAATCCAAATGAATAACATATGAATAAATAAAAAAGCAAACATTCCCCATAGCCTTGATGACTACAAATTACCCTCATTTATCATCAACATACTCCCTAAGACCATCCCTGCCTGAAGATCAAAAGAAAGGAAACCAACATGACCATCTATTACACGCTAGGCACCATCCTTGGCCTCTTGATGTATATTATCTTATTTGATCCTCCCAACAAACCTGTGAGGGGTATTATTACCATTATTTCTATTTTATACAGTAGAAAACTGAGGTTAAAAAGATGAAGTGACTTGTTCAGAACCAGAAATCAAGTTCAGATAACTGATTCTACAATAATACAAAAGCAACTACATCTATTTACCTCTTTATTTCTTGAAGAAAAAAAATTTACACATAGGTAAAATATATAAAGTGATTCTCCTAAGATATTACCTTTTCTCAAAACTTTTCCGGGCTTCCCTGGTGGCGCAGTGGTTGGGAGTCTGCCTGCTAGTGCGGGGGACACGGGTTCGAGCCCTGGTCTGGGAGGATCCCACATGCCGCGGAGCGATTGGGCCCGTGACCCACAATCGCTGGGCCTGCGCGTCTGGAGCCTGTGCTTCGCAACGGGAGAGGCCGCGGTGGTGAGAGGCCCGCGCACCGCGATGAAGAGTGGCCCCCGCCTGCCACAACTGGAGAAAGCCCTCGCACAGAAACGAAGACCAAACACAGCCATAAATAAATAAATAATTTAAAAAAAAAAAAACTTTTCCTATTATAAGTATAGGTTAATAATGGTTATTATTCATATACTTAGATTAAAATGACTTTTTAAAATTCTAATTCATGAATATAATGGTCAAACTTTATTAAATGTTACTGGAATTTTTCCACATGAAGGATGCTAAATAAATGAACTTCTACTCACACAATTAAAAAATTCATTTTAGGAAGTTTCATAAGTTTGCAAATTTAAAAATCAAATTTGATTTTTCTTATGTTGAACTGTTTGAAATTGTTAATATTCAACCATTTGGACCAACACAAATAACAATTTCATATGGTTCAACCTAATATTTGTTGCACTCATGCTGAATGTAAGGCATTCTTGTGGCATGAAGAACTTGTAAAACATTTCTAGCTCCCACATATCTGGTGCTGAAGATACCGGGTATAATAGTTAAACATCTATGCAAATTTAATCATTAAATCCATAGACATTTTAAAGCAGTACCTAATTTCCAACTGATGGAGATAAAACAGTAAGTTCAGAGAAGGAAGAGAATTTAAAGATAGAAGTCATTTCGATGGGCTAGAGTGATTTGGAAAATCATTAAAGAAAAATTCAGTAGGATTTGAACAAGCTCATAGGGATTGCAAACTCAAATGCTGACAAGGGCCTGGGTGGGAACTAAAAGGAAAAGCCTTTTTAAAAAAATATGACGAGAGAATTTAGGGGAACTGCGGTGAATGAGAGCATATGTGCCCCACATTCAGGCATTCAAATTTAATTTAAAAACAAACATTGTACCTGTTAACAAGACATATCTTCAGAAGTGAGTCAGGACCTGTAACTGATAGTCTGAACTTTGGTTATGGAGAAAATGGGAAAGAGCCTACTAACAGAAACACAAAGGCAAAGACATGAAGACAGGGAAATCAAGGCATTTGTCAGAGGAGAAAGTATAGGCCAATTTCGTTAGACCAAAGGGTGCATTTAAGGACATGAAAGGAGTTAAGTTAACCAGAAAGAAGGTTGAGCCAAGGTCTGGAAGGCCCTCAATGCAAGACTAAGTTTAAACTACAACTTGAATTTCCCCAAATGTGCCTTGGCTCAGTGTCAGTCTTTATTCTTATTCTCCCTGTTTTCAAAGCCTATTGCCCCATTTCTCCCTCATCTATATCCCATTCATTCTTTCAGTTCTGGCTTTAACAAGCCTTCCTTACTTTTCTCAGTCAGAGGGAAACATCATCGCACTCCTCTCAAATTCACTATAACTTCCTACCTCTCAAAATTTAGAGCACCTTCTATCTAGCATTATAGTTAACTATGCCCATCTTGGTTTTCCTACTGAACAATTTCTTGAGTGACTATATCTAAATCACATTTGTACGCTACACAGCATGGAGAAAGGCATTTAAGACATGTTAGTTGAATTACTGTTCACTTGAAAGCACTTTACCCTCTAGGAAATGGGAAAGCCATTAAGCGTTTTAGAGTACATGTGTAATGTGGTCAAAGTAATATTCTAGAACATGATTTGGTAGGAATATAGAATACAGAAATACCAATCTAGGACATAAATTATTGTCCTGGATTAGGCCAGTAGTAGTCAGAATTAAAAGGAGGAAGTGATTTGTTTTCTAGGAGGAATTAGGATACCATAGTTCTAAACGGCCAGTGAGATGAAGATGTCGAAGATGACAGGGCAGTTGAGTCTGGGGGGATTGAAATAATGTAGCAGTAAGAAAAGGAGAGACCGATTCAAGCCAAGGGAGTGAGATAAATGAATTAACTTTTAAACCTGTTAAAGTTTCTATGGCAATAAAACAGCCAAGGGGAAGCACAGAGTTAAGTTTGAGAACACCACTTTCTAGGTATTTCTATAGATACTGAATAGCATAATATGGGGTAAAATGCTCCACATATTGAGAAAAAGGTATCCATTTTCATTCTTGGGTCCCAGAATTTGGCCTAGGTTGAAAAGAATAAAACAGATGAGATTGTGATGGGGCAAGAAATGAAAAAGGAGATGCTGGTAAGTGCTACTTAAGGGTGCTTGTGGGGGAGAGTGGCAGTAGAGCTTAACTTAAGGATGCAATATCAAACAGAAGGAATAAAAACACCTGAAGGAAAAGTGGGAAGTCACCAACAAAAATCTGGATACTTCCCAATTCTGCAGCAAATCAGCAGTGCTCAGAGAAAAAGCCTTATCTCTAGACTCTTTGGAAATGTGGACATCAGTTCTTCCTATGTTAATAACTTAGAGACTCTTCATATCCCCCTTCCAACACTACAAAGCCAGTTCCATCAATAAACAGGTTCTGGTACAACAGCCTGGAATAAGCGAACTCTAGATGGCCTCAGGGTTCAGAACAGTTGGCAACAGCATACCACACAGCACACTCATGTCATTAAGTTCCACAGAGACCACCAAGTGACAGACATCTCAACAGTGGCATTCATTCTTCCCCTGACATTTCCCGCATTTGAGAGAAAGTTTATGCTGAAAAATAAGAGTTTGTAATCCAAGATCTGTATTTCTTTAAAGGATCCACAGAGAGTCTTCAGGTGGTCTAGAAATATTTTGAGCATATACATATATGCCTTTTTTCGAAGGGAGATCCACTGACTTCCTTAGGCCCTCAAAAGAGATGTAGGATGCAAGAAATTAAGAACCATTGCTAAAAGATAAGAAAAAAAAAAAATCAATGACACCTACTTGCCAGGATTCATTTAACATGAGAGGTTTCATAGAACTGATAATAGACAAAATATACTACAACTGACTCAATCATTCATATTAAATATTCTATTGATGCATGACAAATATGCTTATAAAGAGTTCAATATATATGTAAAATACTTTCATCAGAACTTTAAGTGGATAAAAAGCAGGAAACTACATTGTATGTATGAACCATAGAAAATATTTTGAGAAAATATCCCTCATTATTGAGGTTATAATTTTTAGTTTTTCTTCCCCACAATGTTTGGTGTCCACTAAATTTTCTTAAATAAGCATGTATTGTTTTATCCTTTTTAGACTTAATCTGTATATGTATACATAATTTATAAAGATACATGGAGAGTACAGGCTTCCAGAATTAAATGTGACGATATTTTCCCTGTGTAGGTGTATCAGTCAGCCAAAAATGACCAGTCCCAAATTTTTCTGGAGACTCACCAATTTCAGAAAATTATATTTTGTTGGTGCCTATGTTGTCCTCACACATCCCAGTCTTTTTAATTATGTATGATCTACCTATCTCACACATGATTTTCTCTAACCTCCAAAAAGGTTTCTCCTGGATGACTGAAAAACTCATTTCGAAATAACTTCAAAAGAAAAATCCAACCTATCCTTTAAAAATACTCAAGTCTACACCTTCTAAAATATGTTACAGTGTGAATAAATAAACCTCTACTTCCTGTTACTTGGCATCATAAACTCTGCCTGGAAAAGCCAAAATCAGGACTCCATAAAAGGATGGCATGTTCCACAGTGGTTCCCAACCAAGGGCAGCACAGCACCCATGCAAGTGTTTTGGACCTCTGTAGGGTATTTTGATTACACTGTAACTGGAATACTGCTGTCATTTAGTACCCAAGGACCAGGGATGCTAAATATCCTGCAATGACCAGAGCAGTCCCTCATGATGAAGAGCAGTACTGCCAAAATGCCAACAGCACTTCTACTGAGAAGCACTGAGCCTTTGTCTGTGTTCTTCCCATACGCTCTTATTCTCCTATGGGGCTCAAGTCCAAATCCATCTTCTCTATGAAACTTCCCCCAAACACTTCATCGCATCCCTTCTCTGTATCTCCATCTCTTGTACTCAGTTTGGTACTTAATTATGTTTTTTTATATAAGGATTAACAACTTCATATATAAATGCTTTGCATTCCTCAACAGAACCTTGAGGTCCTGAGTGTGTGGTCACCTAGGAAAATTCTGAGTACTATCATCTAGGAAATGCTAAGCTCTATGTCAACAAATCAGAATAGGTTATATAGAAAGAGGTCAGATATTGCAAAAACTTCAGACTTTCTAGGGAGAGTTATTTTTAAAGAAACAAGCACATGTTGAGCTGAACTGTTAACCTTAACTTAGTATAACTGACAATAGCAGTACTGTGCTCAGGCAATATTGGTACCACAGTAGATGATCAAACATTAACTATTTCCCTTTCTGATTTTTCTAGCTGCTAGAAAATTAATGAAAGCTTACTTCAACATTTGGATTAGACATCTTGACTAAGGTCTTAAACTCTAGGTTAGTTCATTCTTTATCATTATGATCAAAAGAACTTATTAGGTTCATGTGCTGGGCAAGCTTCATACCAATTAAAATTGACCTAAGGTTTTTTAGTAGGGGGTCAAGGAGAGAGAGCCTTGAAGCAAAAGATGTGAACAAAGAAGAAATTGCATGCTTTGGAAAAGACACAGCTGGAGGGAAAAGTAATGCCCCTCTTTAACAGGTAAAGATTTAGTGGGAGAAATGGAATTACAGAATTAATGTAAATTTTTAGGAGCTGACAGTCTGAAAGCAGGGGGAACAATTTCCACTGGGTGTGAATTTGGGGAATGAACAAGGTTAAGAGTGGGAACCAAAAAAAAAAAAAATCAAGTGAAGAAAATGTTCAGGAAAACCACCTAGAAAAGCTAAAATGGAAAAAAAAATGAAAACAGGAAAAGTTAACAAAAGTAAGAGGATTACATTGAAGAAGAGTTTGGTCTTAATTCCATGACCAGTGGAAAACAACTCCTAGAGCCATAAAATGGATTCAAGCAGGCTGGTAATAGAAATAACTTTGCAAATTGTTTTCTGCTCTGGCTCATGATATTTAGAATTTATCACAGACTACTTAACAGATATACTTTTTCTATATTTAACTTTATAAATTGTTTTTAAGAACTATTGTTTAAAAAGATACTCTTGATGTACACATTTATACATCAGTAATGATTACGGTTATCAAAGCACAGTTTTATTTAACAACTTTTAAAAGTCTAGAGAGTGACACAGTTTGGTCTTAAACAGCTGTAAAACAATCATAATTTACAGAAACTTTGATTTAGTTTTTATTTAAAGCAATAGGTTTGTTGCTACGGGACAGAATATTTTAAAGTCAGAGGGCCAGTTTTATATGTGAGTCATCCTATTATGCCCTTACACTTGGGAAATTCCAATCATAGGAGTATCAGCTCAGAAGATAGATGTTTAAGAACCATGTCTAGGGAAATTAAAATCAATCTTTGGAAAAAAATCCTTCTGTAAGAAAAAGAATACAACATATACAGTTGAATAAAAACACACACAAGCTTTGTTTTGCCGATGTTTATATCTAATTATGTTAATTTATTAGGCAGGAAAAATAGTCTCATATCACAAATAAAATAGAAGCTGTGTCTCCAATGTAGAAAATTCAATAACATTCATGTAGTACAATAAGATATTTCTAAATAAAATAGTACAGTTGGTACCCAGGATAAAACCATGCCCGTCCAATGATGAAATGTGTCTCAATTTAGAGAAGGACCACTTTTGAAGCTACTATTATTTCTTTACAGCCAGAACAGTATAGCCTTTATCTGGAGGGTATTGGCCAGGGATAATAGGTTTTGTTTATAAGGCATATATTTTCTAATACTATTCTACTGTCTGTTTTTTAAGACCTTTAAGTATAACCACTCTTCGATTTTTGCTTCTCCTTTTTACTCTAAAGTATAGTCTTTCTGAATCAAATAAACTTATAGACCATATCTTAATAACTCTGATTCCTGATACCCTAAGGTCTCTTGATTATTACATACAACATCACAATGAATGTTTGTTAGATTAAACCCAAAAAATGCAAACTTTACAGAGAAAAGTTGGGGCTTACCCTCTGTCCCCCATAGTTCTCTGATACCTTTTTTCAGAAGCACAAGGAATGACAAAGAGTTAAATCCCTGGCATTAAACATCTGCCCAGGGGCTTCCCTGGTGGTGCAGTGGTTAAGAATACACTTGCCAATGCAGGGGACACAGGTTCAAGCCCTGGTCCAGGAAGATCCCACATGCCGTGGAGCAACTAAGCCCGTGCACCACAACTACTGAGCCTGCACCCTAGAGCCTGTAAGCCACAACTACTGAGCCCATGTGCCACAACTACTGAAGCCAGCGCACCTAGAGCCTGTGCTCCACAACAAGAGAAGCCACCGCAATGAGAAGCTTGCGCACTGCAACGAAAGAGTAGCCCCCGCTCGCCGCAACTAGCGAAAGCCCGCACACAGCAACGAAGACCCAACACAGCCAAAAATAAATAAATTTAAAAATTAAAAAAAAGAAATCTGCCCACCTAAATCAGAGGAGTCTGAAATGAAATTGTGGACGAGGATTATGCAATTTGAAATACAGTGACCTGAACTCATGAGTCTAATATTACAATGCATTTTCAGAACTCATTTTTATATCATAAAGAAAAAGACTGAAAAAGATGGGGAACCTATATGATATACTCCAGAAATATTGAGTCCATCAAACCTCATCAACTCCACATTAGAGATTCTTTAAATTGGCAAAAATTGCTTTCAAATGTAGGTCTGAACATTGCCTGATAAATAGAATGGATTCTTTACTAAGACAAACTCCCATCCAAACAGGTTAGATTTTCAATCAAAACATGCACGCTCCCAGCAACTTTATCCAGTTTATCCAACATAGACTCTGCCCGTTTATTTGCTCAGCAACCATGTATGAAGTGCATCGCCTGTGTCGGGCACTGGCATAGGACTGTTGAGTTGACCAACACTGGTCTGTGTCGTGATAAGCTTCATGATACATCTATTTAATTACACTTGATACTCTCATATAGTATTAATTTTTCTTTACAAGTTCAAGGATCTCTCCTTTGAAAAGGTTTCCTTTAGGCCAGAGTACTGTTGAGGGAAAAGCTTTAGGATAACAGTAAAAAGGCATGTTCTGGTCCCAGCTGCATCTGTCAGCCCATTACCCTAAGCAAGCAGTTTAGCTTTTTGAGTCTCTCTTCATATATAAAATAAGGCTCATACATGGCCCTATTCTCCAAGAAGGTTGTTACAATGAGTAAATAAGGTGCTATGTGTACAGATCTTTGACTTAAGATGGGGTTACATCCCAATAAACTCATCCTAAATTGAAAATAAAGTCAAAAAAGCATTTAATACACTTACCTACTGAACATCACACCTTAGCCTGGCCTACCTTAAAGGCACTCAGAACACTTAAGTTAGGCTACAGTTGGGCAAAAATCATCCAACACAAAGCTCATTTTATAACAAACTATTGACTATCGAAAGTAATCTAGCGAATACTATACTGAAAGGGAAAAACTAAATTTTTTTTTTATAGTAACGAATCTTTATTTATTTTATTTTTGGCTGCATTGGGTCTTCATTGCTGCGTGCAGGCTTCTCATTGCAGTGGCTTCTCTTTTTGTGGAGCACGGGCTCTAGGCGTACAGGCTTCAGTAGTTGTGGCGCACAGGCTCAGTAGTTGTGGCACGTGGGCTTAGTTGCTCCGTGGCATGTGGGATCTTCCAGGACCAGGGATCGAACCCGTGTCCCTGCACTGACCGGCGGATTCTTAACCACTGGGCCACCAGGGAAGTCCCTGAATGATTCTAAATATCAGTTGTTGACCTCATGATAGCACTGGCTAACTGGAAGCTGCATTGTACCTCAGATTGCTAGCCTGAAAAAAAGATCGAAATCCAAAATCTGAAGTACGGTTTCTACTGAATGCGTATCACTTTCTCACTACAGTAAAGTCAAAAAATTGTAAGTCAAACCATCATAAGCCAGGGACCGTCTGTACTTTGAGTCTGTAAATCACTATACAAATGTAAAGTGAGAAATGTGAGGAGCATCCTCATAAAAGAAAGGCCACATGGCATGAACAGGCAACTGATAATATAATCCATAAATGTTAGGAAACTGTTCAATTTCATAAATAAGAGAAATGCAGGCTTTAAAATTCCCCTTTTATTCATTAAACAGAAAGAGAACAATCTCAAAAGTGATAATATTTATCAAGGGCATTAACAATACCCATAATTTGCCTTTAAATAGAAGAATTTTGGCCATATGCTTTGCCTCAATTCTAAAACAACAGTATTTACCATTTAAGAAAACCCAAATATGTACAGAAACATCTGTGTTCAAGAAGCTTCAGGGCTTCCCTGGTGGCGCAGTGGCTGGGAGTCTGCCAATGCAGGGGACATGGGTTCGAGCCCTGGTCTGGGAAGATCCCACATGCCACGCAGCGACTAGGCCCGTGAGCCACAATTGCTGAACCTGCACGTCTGGAGCCTGTGCTCCGCAACAAGAGGCCGCGACAGTGAAAGGCCTGCGCACTGCGATGAAGAATGGCCCCCGCTTGCCACAACTAGAGAAAGCCCTGGCACAGAAACGAAGACCCAACACACCCAAAAATAAATAAATAAATTAATTAATTAAAAAAAAAAAAAAAGAAGCTTCATAGCAGCAATTTTATAAGGAAAAATATGGCAACAACCTAAATGCACAAAAACAGGGGATGTTAAAATAATATAGTATAATTGTAAGAAGGAATATAATGAAGCCATTAACCATCAGGACTTGGAAGACTATTTAATGTGGAAATAAGCAGAGGGGATTGTCCTTGTCAACACCCAGCATACAGCTGAGAATTTTCAAAGCACTGGGAGCTGAGTGGAGAGTAAACAGACAAACTCCCTGCTTCAAGGAGCTTAGAGTCTAAGTGGAAATAATGAGATAAATTGTATATTTCATATGGTCACAGTGATTGTAGTTATGTTATGTATTATATGTATTCAAACAAAGACTACAAGGAAATCTAAAGTGAGAACAATGTTATCTTCAGATAATTAGAAAACAGGTGTTAATTTTACTCCTACACTTTATTTGCCAGAGGTCTTAACAAGGAAAAAGACAAACTTTATAAAAATACATTCAAAGAAGGGGTTTCTAATTTTCATTAAAAAAAAAAAAGATCAGGGGCAAGATGGCGGAAGAGTAAGATGCGGAGACCACCTTCCTTCCCACAGATACATTAGAAATACATCTACACGTGGAACTGCTCCTACAGAACACCCACTGAACTCTGGCAGAAGACATCAGACCTCCCAAAAGGCAAGAACCTCCCCACATACTTGGGTAGGGCAAAAGAAAAAAGAAATAAGAGAGACAAAAGAATAGGGACGGGACCTGCACCAGTGGGAGGGAGCTGTGAAGGAGGAAAGGTTTCCACACACTAGGAAGCCCCTTCGCAGGCGGAGACTGCAGGTGGCAGAGGGAGGAAGCTTCGGAGCCACGGAGGAAAGCGCAGCCACAGGGGTGCGGAGGGCAAAGCGGAGAGATTCCCACACAGAGGATCGGTGCCGAGCAGCACTCACCAGCCCGAGAGGCTTGTCTGCTCACCCGCCTGGGCAGGTGGGGGCTGGGAGCTGAGGCTCGGGCTTCGGTCGGATCGCAGGGAGAGGACTGGGGTTGGCGGCGTGAACACAGCCTGAAGGGGTTAGTGCACCACAGCTAGCCGGGAGGGAGTCCCGGAAAAAGTCTGCCGAAGAGGCAAGAGACTTTTTCTTGCCTCTTTGTTTCGCGGCGCGCAAGGAGAGGGGATTCAGAGCACTGCCGAAACAAACTCCAGAGGCGGGCGCGAGCCGCAGCTATCAGCGCGGACCCCAGAGACAGGCATGAGACGCTAAGGCTATTGCTGCCGCCACCAAGAAGCCTGTGTGCGAGCACAGGTCACTCCCCACACCACCCCTCCCGGGAGCTGGTGCAGCCCGCCACGGCCAGGCTCCTGTGATCCGGGGACAACTTCCCCAGGAGAATGCACGGCGCGCCTCGGGCTGGTGCAACGTCACGCTGGCCTCTGCCGCCACAGGCTCGCCCTGCATCCGTAACCTTCCCTCCCCTCTGCCTGAGTGAGCCAGAGCCCCCGAAGCAGGGGCTCCTTTAACCCCATTCTGTCTGGGCAGGGAACAGACGCCCTCAGGCGACCTACACGCAGAGGCAGGTCCAAATCCAAAGCTAAACCCCGGGAGCTGTACGAACAAAGAAGAGAAAGGGAAATCTCTCCCAGCAGCCTCAGAAGCAGCAGATTAAAGCTCCACAAACAACTTAATGTATCGGCATCTGTTGAATACCTGAATAGACAACGAATCATCCCAAATTCAGGAGGTGGACTTTGGGAGCAGGATATATTAATTTTTCCCCTTTTCCTTTTTTTGTGAGTGTATATGTGTATGCTTCTGGGTGAGATTTTGTCTGTATAGCTTTGCTTTCACCATTTGTCCTAAGGTTCGGTCCGTCTGTTTTTTTTTTTAACTTAAAAAAATTTTTTTTCTTAATAAATGTTTTCTTAATAACTTTTTCCTTATTTTCTATTTTTAAAAATTAAAAAAATTTTTTTCTTAATAACTTTTTTCGTATTTTTTATTTTAAAAAATAAAAATTTTTTTCTTAATAATTTTTTTATTACAAAAAATAAATTTATTTTTAAAAATTAAAAAAAAATTTTTTCTTAATAAATTTTTTCTTAATAATTTTTTATTTTTTATTATAATAGCTTTATTTTATTTTATTTTATCCTCTTTCCTTCTTCCTTTCTATTTTTTCTCCCTTTTATTCTGAGCCATGTGCATGAAAGGCTCTTGGTGCTCCAGCCAGACATCAGGGCTGTGCCTCTGAGGTGGGAGAGCCAACTTCAGGACACTGGTCCACAAGAGACCTCCCAGCTCCACGTAATACCAAACGGCAAAAATCTCTCAGAGATCTCCATCTCAACATCAAGACCCAGCTTCACGCAATGACCAGCAAGCTACAGTGCTGGACACCCTATGCCAAAAAACTAGCAAGACAGGAACACAGCCCCATCCATTAGCAGAGAGGCTGCCTAAAATCATAAGGCCACAGACACCCCAAAACACACCACCAGACGTGGACGTGCCTACCAGAAAGATAAGATCCAGCCTCATCCACCAGAACACAGGCACTAGTCCCCTCCACCAGGAAGCCTACACAACCCACTGAACCAACCTTAGCCACTGGGGACAGATACCAAAAACAATGGGAACTACGAACCTGCAGCCTGTGAAAAGGAGACCCCAAACACAGTAAGATAAGCAAAATGAGAAGACAGAAAAACACACAGCAGATGAAGGAGCAGGGTCAAAACACACCAGACCTAACCAATGAAGAGGAAATAGGCAGTCTACCTGAAAAAGAATTCAGAATAATGATAGTAAAGATGATCCAAAATCTTGGAAATAGAATAGACAAAATGCAAGAAACATTTAACAAGGACATAGAAGAACTAAAGAGGAACCAAGCAATGATGAAAAACACAATAAATGAAATTAAAAATACTCTAGACGGGATCAATAGCAGAATAACTGAGGCATAAGAACGGATAAGTGACCTGGAAGATAAAATAGTGGAAATAACTACTGTAGAGCAGAATAAAGAAAAAAGAATGAAAAGAACTGAGGACAGTCTCAGAGACCTCTGGGACAACATTAAATGCACCAACATTCGAATTATAGGGGTCCCAGAAGAAGAAGAGAAAAAGAAAGGGACTGAGAAAATATTTGAAGAGATTATAGTTGAAAACTTCCCTAATATGGGAAAGGAAATAGTTAATCAAGTCCTGGAAGCACAGAGAGTCCCATACAGGATAAATCCAAGGAGAAACATGCCAAGACACATATTAATCAAACTGTCAAAAATTAAATATAAAGAAAACATATTAAAAGCAGCAAGGGAAAAACAACAAATAACACACAAGGGAATCCCCATAAGGTTAACAGCTGATCTTTCAGCAGAAACTCTGCAAGCCAGAAGGGAGTGGCAGGATATACTTAAAGTCATGAAGGAGAAAAACCTACAACCAAGGTTACTCTACCCAGCAAGGATCTCATTCAGATTTGATGGAGAAATTAAAACCTTTACAGACAAGCAAAAGCTGAGAGAGTTCAGCACCACCAAACCAGCTTTACAACAAATGCTAGAGGAACTTCTCTAGGCAAGAAACACAAGAGAAGGAAAACACCTACAACAACAAACCCAAAACATTTAAGAAAATGGGAATAGGAACATACATATCGATAATTACCTTAAATGTAAATGGATTAAATGCTCCCACCAAAAGACACAGGCTGGCTGAATGGATACAAAAACAAGACCCATATATATGCTGTCTACAAGAGACCCACATCAGACCTAGAGACACATACAGACTGAAAGTGAGGGGATGGAAAAAGATATTCCATGCAAATGGAAATCAAAAGAAAGCTGGAGTAGCAATTCTCATATCAGACAAAATAGACTTTAAAATAAAGACTATTACAAGAGACAAAGAAGGACACTATATAATGATCAAGGGATCGATCCAAGAGGAAGGTATAACAATTGTAAATATTTATGCACCCAACATAGAAGCACCTCAATACATAAGGCAAATACTAACAGCCATAAAAGGGGAAATCGACAGTAACACAATCATAGTAGGGGACTTTAACACCCCACTTTCATCAATGGACAGATCATCCAAAATGAAAATAAATAAGGAAACACAAGCTTTAAATGATACATTAAACAAGATGGACTTAATTGATATTTATAGGACATTCCACCCAAAAACAACAGAATACACATTTTTCTCAAGTGCTCATGGAACATTCTCCAGGATAGATCATATCTTGGGTCACAAATCAAGCCTTGGTAAATTTAAGAAAATTGAAATCGTATCAAGTATCTTTTCCGACCACAATGCTATGAGACTAGATATCAAATACAGGAAAAGATCTGTAAAAAATACAAACACATGGAGGCTACACAATACACTACTTAATAACGAAGTGATCACTGAAGAAATCAAAGGGGAAATCAAAAAATACCTAGAAACAAATGACAATGGAGACATGATGACCCAAAACCTATGGGATGCAGCAAAAGCAGTTCTAAGAGGGAAGTTTACAGCAATACAGGCCTACATCAAGAAACAGGAAACATCTCGAATAAACAACCTAAACTTGCACCTAAAGCAATTAGAGAAAGAAGAACAAAAAAACCCCAAAGCTAGCAGAAGGAAAGAAATCATAAAGATCAGATCAGAAATAAATGAAAAAGAAATGAAGGAGACAATAGCAAAGATCAGTAAAACTAAAAGCTGGTTCTTTGAGAAGATAAACAAAATTGATAAACCATTAGCCAGACTCATCAAGAGGAAAAGGGAGAAGACTCAAATCAATAGAATTAGAAATGAAAAAGGAGAAGTAACCACTGACATTGCAGAAATACAAACGATCATGAGAGATTACTACAAGCAACTATGTGCCAATAAAATGGACAACCTGGAAGAAATGGACAGATTCTTAGAAATGCACAACCTGCCGAGACTGAACCAGGAAGAAATAGAAAATATAAACAGACCAATCACAAGCACTGAAATTGGAACTGTGATTAAAAATCTTCCAACAAACAAAAGTCCAGGACCACATGGCTTCACAGGCGAATTCTATCAAACATTTAGAGAAGAGCTAACACCTATCCTTCTCAAACTCTTCCAAAATATTGCAGAGGGAGGAACACTCCCCAACTCATTCTACGAGGCCACCATCAGCCTGATACCAAAACCAGACAAAGATGTCACAAAGAAAGAAAACTACAGGCCAATATCACTGATGAACATAGATGCAAAAATCCTCAACAAAATACTAGCAAACAGAATCCAACAGCACATTAAAAGGATCATACACCATGATCAAGTGGGGTTTATTCCAGGAATGCAAGGATTCTTCAAAATACGCAAATCAATCAACGTGATACACCATATTAACAAATTGAAGGAGAAAAACCATATGATCATCTCAATAGATGCAGAGAAAGCTTTTGACAAAATTCAACACCCATTTATGATAAAAGCCCTGCAGAACTTTTTGAGGAAAAATGTTGAGGAAAGAGGGAACTTTCCTCAACATAATAAAGACCATATATGACAAACCCACAGCCAACATTGTCCTCAATGGTGAAAAACTGAAACCATTTCCACTAAGATCAGGAACAAGACAAGGTTGCCCACTCTCACCACTATTATTCAACATAGTTTTGGAAGTGTTAGCCACAGCAATCAGAGAAGACAAAGAAATAAAAGGAATCCAAATCAGAAAAGAAGAAGTAAAGCTGTCACTGTTTGCAGATGACATGATACTATACATAGAGAATCCTAAAGATGCTACCAGAAAACTCCTAGAGCTAATCAATGAATTTGGTAAAGTAGCAGGATACAAAATTAATGCACAGAAATCTCTTGCATTCCTATACACTAATGATGAAAAATCTGAAAGTGAAATTAAGAAAACACTCCCGTTTACCATTGCAACAAAAAGAATAAAATATCTAGGAATAAACCTACCTAAGGAGACAAAAGACCTGTATGCAGAAAATTATAAGACACTGATGAAACAAATTAAAGATGATACAAATAGATGAAGAGATATACCATGTTCTTGGATTGGAAGAATCAACATTGTGAAAATGACTCTACTACCCAAAGCAATCTACAGATTCAGTGCAATCCCTATCAAACTACCACTGGCATTTTTCACAGAACTAGAACAAAAAATTTCACAATTTGTATGGAAACACAAAAGACCCCCAAATAGCCAAAGCAATGTTGAGAACGAAAAAAGGAGCTGGAGGAATCAGGCTCCCTGATTTCAGACTATATTACAAAGCTACAGTAATCAAGACAGTTTGGTACTGGCACAAAAACAGAAATATAGATCAATGGAACAGGATAGAAAGCCCAGAGATAAACCCACGCACATATGGTCACATCTTTGATAAAGGAGGTAAGCATATACAGTGGAGGAAAGACAGCCTCTTCAATAAGTGGTGCTGGGAAAACTGGACAGCTACATGTAAAAGTATGAAATTAGAACACTCCCTGACACCATACACAAAAATAAACTCAAAATGGATTAAAGACCTATGTGTAAGGCCAGACACTATCAAACTCTTAGAGGAAAACATAGGCAGAACACTCTATGACATAAATCACAGCAAGATCCTTTTTGACCCACCTCCTAGAGGAATGGAAGTAAAAACACAAATAAACAAATGGGACCTAATGAAACTTAAAAGCTTTTGCACAGCAAAGGAAACCATAAACAAGACCAAAAGACAACCCTTAGAATGGGAGAAAATATTTGCAAATGAAGCAACTGACAAAGGATTAATCTCCAAGATTTACAAGCAGCTCATGCAGCTCAATAACAAAAAAACAAACAACCCAATCCAAAAATGGGCAGAAGACCTAAACAGACATTTCTCCAAAGAAGATATACAGATTGCCAACAGACACATGAAAGAATGCTCAACATCATTAATCATTAGAGAAATGCAAATCAAAACTACAATGAGATATCATCTCACACTGGTCAGAATGGCCATCATCAAAAAATCTACAACCAGTAAATGCTGGAGAGGGTGTGGAGAAAAGGAAACACTCTTGCACTGTTGGTGGGAATGTAAATTGATACAGCCACTATGGAGAACAGTATGGAGGTTCCTTAAAAAACTAAAAATAGAACTACCATACGATCCAGCAATCCCACTACTGGGCATATACCCTGAGAAAACCATAATTCAAAAAGAGTCATGTACCAAAATGTTCATTGCAGCTCTATTTACAATAGCCAGGACATGGAAGCAACCTAAGTGTCCATCATCGGATGAATGGATAAAGAAGATGTGGCACATATATACAATGGAATATTACTCAGCCATAAACAGAAATGAAATGGAGGTATTTGTAGTGAGGTGGATGGAGTTAGAGTCTGTCATACAGAGTGAAGTAAGTCAGAAAGAGAAAAACAAATACAGTATGCTAACACATATATTGGAATCTAAGGGGAAAAAAAAAGGTCATGAAGAACCTAGTGGCAAGACGGGAATAAAGACACAGACCTACTAGAGAATGGACTTGAGGATATGGGGAGGGGGAGGGGTACGATGTGACAGGGTGAGAGAGTGGCATGGACATATATACACTACCAAATGTAAAATAGATAGCTAGTGGGAAGCAGCAGCATAGCACAGGGACATCAGCTCAGTGCTTTGTGACCACCTAGAGGGGTGGGATAGGGAGGGTGGGAGGGAGGGAGATGCAAGAGGGAAGAGATATGGGAACATATGTATATGTATAACTGATTCACTTCGTTATAAAGCAGAAACTAACACACCATTGTAAAGCAATTATACTCCAATAAAGATGTTTAAAAAAAAAAAAGATCACATATTCATTAAGAATCAGTGATATAGGGCTTCCCTGGTGGCGCAGTGGTTGAGAATCTGCCTGCTAATGCAGGGGACACGGGTTCGAGCCCTGGTCTGGGAAGATCCCACATGCCACGGAGCAGCTGGACCCGTGAGCCACAACTACTGAGCCTGCGCGTCTGGAGCCTGTGCCCCGCAACGGGAGGGGCCGCGATAGTGAAAAGGCCCGCGCACCGCAATGAAGAGCGGTCCCCGCACCGCGATGAAGAGTGGCCCCCGCTTGCCGCAACTAGAGAAAGCCCTCGCACGAACCGAAGACCCAAACACAAACAAAAATAAATAAATAAATAATAAAGTAGCTATTAAAAAAAAAAAAAAAAATCATCCCCTTGAAAAATAGTCTTTAAAAAAAAAAAAAAAAAAAAAAAAAGAATCAGTGATATAGCCACTAACCTCTGCTTTCAAGGAACTTAGAGTTCCATTTAATTGAAACAAATGGACATAGAGTAGGATAAAGATGAGAAAAGGATATCAGAGTAGGCTGGGGTAGTTAGGGGATGTGGGGAACTGAAGGCGTTCAGAGGGCCCCCAGGATTCATACGAGCAAAGAAAAGGCAAGCAGATGGGGGACATGGTTCTGGCAGGCCTAAGGGGCAGCAAATAATTCATCTGTTGGGAATAGTGGGGTTTTTTTAAAAAACAACTTTATTATATCTTCTACGTATAAATATTGTATTATTTAAGGTATATAACAATGTTTTGATATATGCATACATTGTGCAAAGATCACAATCAAGGTAAGTAACTTATTACCTCTACATAGTTACAATTGTGTGTGTGTGTTCCAGTATACAATACAGTACTGTTGACTATTTTCACCATGCTGTACACTAGATCTCCAGAACTCATTCCTCTTGTATAACTTTGTACCTTATTTTCTCTTTTCCCCGCCAACCCTGGCAACTACCATTCTACCCTCTACGTCTATGATTTGGACAAAAGATATCTGCACTCCATGTTCACTGAAGCATTATTCACAATAGCCGAGATATAAAAATAGTGCTTTAAGTTAGGTGAAAGAGAAAATTGAGGGTTGGACAGACAGGATAGAGCTAGATTTTAGCAGTCTTTAAAGCAGAGCTGAAGAGTTTGCTCTTGATGATGTGCATAGCAAGGATTCATTGAATATTGTGGAACAGAGAATGATCTCCTGAAAGCAGAAGTAATACACAGGGTGGTTAGAGAGTAATCAGAGAATGGGAAAGGAGCTGTAAGGCTGAAGTGCTAAAGAGCTGAACTTGAGTGATGACAATGGGGAGGAAGGCAAAGCCCCTGTTTGTCATTTCAAAACAGTCTTTGAAAAGATTGACACAGCCTAAGATTCCTTAGGCTAAGTCAAAATAAAGCTTAGACTCAAATCTGACCACAGACAATTGAATAACTGAAGAATTATTTCAAGTAAATGATTTATCCAGCTGAACAGCCATTAGGAAGAGGCAAAAATCGAAATTTCAAGCTAATATTATCTGCTCAGATCACTCTCATGGGTTACTAGGAGAAAGAGTTCTAAAAGGGCACACGATTCATGATCAATATGTAAGCAATAAAGTTACGGCTAGTCTACATACCAGAATTGTTTCTGCCACCTTTTAGCCAGCAAGGTTGAAATGGAGAAATGAACACTCAAACAAATTGTCATCAACTGCTTATCACAAATTAGAATCAGCATGCAAGTCTACATAGCCTGGCACTTTGCTGCTTACATATGCCAAAATAAATTTAAATCCAAAGCTATTTTAGATATTGGATTCATTTTTATGTGTCAAGATAACTTAATGAAAATTCGAAAAGATGCCACAGAACCTTGCTGCTTCAGTAGTCAACAATAAGAAATGTACACAATCTCCCAAAATTGGAGAAGAGATGATAGAAAATTATCAAATTTAAGATATCTGGTTTGCCATCTTCTCCAGATAATTCTTCTTTGATAATTTTGGTAACCCCTATCTTTAACCTCCTCCCTACTCAGCTATGTTGAAGACGCCCTAAGGGCTTGTATGGATGTATCAAAGGTCCATGGTATTTCTTCTACCTACTTCAATAATCTTATAGGACAGGTACTTCCAAAGCATACAATCAACACTCGCTTTCCAAATTTTCCCCCACATCATTAAATTTAAAATTGCACTTAACTGAATCATCCCATTACTAAGAAATGAACGAACAGTTTTTATTAAATTGTTTCACTTCAATGGCCTCTGAAAGTTGTACTCTTTTATAGGGAAAATACTTTAAAGCAAACAGAAAGGAGTGGTATATGCCGATTTCATGTTATCTATGAGACAGAGAGGCCACGCCTTTTGCAAGTATGAGCCATGCTGATTTGGCCTCAATTTGAACCTTCCACTAATGTTATCAGGTTAGCCCAGATTTTGTAAAGAGCAAATGAATCACAAAGTCAGTGCACAGCATCCTGTTAATGAGATTCATCCATTTCCACAAGAAACATTAATGAGACTTCTCTCCCCTTGGAAAGGTATAAAAAGCCAGAAAAGAGAAGATGCAATCCCTGCTCTCACATTTCTCAGTCTTATAAGAGAGAGAGAGACAAATAATTTCCTAGGGGTAAAGAATGCTTGGTTACAGGTAGCATGAATGGGTAAAGGCTCATCTAGAAGAGCACCCACCTCAGACTGGGAGCTTCCAGAGAACTTTCCAGAAAGAAGGTTGGCAAAATATGCCTGCCAGTAAAACCAGCTCACTTGTTTTTGTGAGGAAGCTTTATTGGAACATAGCTTCAATTATTCCTTCGATTACTGTCATGGCTGCTTTCGTGGTACAATGGCAGCATTAAGTAATTGCTATGGATACCACATACCACACCCTAAAATAGGCCCTGTCTGGCCCTTTGCAAAAAACAAAAACAAAAAAAACTTGCCAACTCTTGTTCTAGAGAAAGAGTCAATGGAGGATTTGGAGATAGGATTTGGCCATCCTGGAAGGGAACCACATGCAAAGATCGCAGAGTGACAAAAAAATTGGTTGTTTCAAAGCAAACTGTGTGTGGCTCAGAGTAGCTAGAACACACAGTGTGCTTGGGGAGTGGGGAGGAATGTGGCTAGAGGGATAACCATGGACCAGATTACAACGCACTTCATGCGTAGGTAGTTGAAAAAGATTAATAATGACTACCATTTTTTAGTGTTTGCTTTTTGTCAGATACTACTCTACTAATCCTCTCACATTCATATCTCATTTAAGTTTCACAACAGTCCTCTGAAGTAAAACTATAACCTTCATTTGATAAGTGAGTAAATGGATGCAGAGAGAACGGAAGTGAGGTTACATAGCTAATGAATGACAGAGGAGAGGTCTGAACCCAGGCGGTGTAACTCCTATGCGCTATACCACTAGTAAGGCAAGTATGAAGCAGTTATCACCACAAAGTCTTCGGGAGATGCCATCCAAAGAGGTAGGACTTACGGAACCCCACAGACTCCTATAGGATAAAGGACATGTGCATTTTCCTAATGAGAATTAGGAACTCACAGGAATAAGACTTAAAGGAATTCAGAGGATGTCAACAAGTTGGTGCTTCCTAATGACCAATTAGGAATATTTCTCCTTTCAAAATCCTGAAAATGCAGGGTATATGAAATTCTGACATACAGAAGCAGAGTAAGCTAATGAAAAGAGCAGAGTTTCAGAATCAGAAATGTCCAGTTTTTGTTCAACTAGTAAACCTCTTATAAGTTCAATTACACAGAAAACTAGATACCAGAGTTTCAGCATCCTCATATATAAAATTAGGACCGTAATACACACATCCCAGGGTGACTGTGAGGATGATAGAACATCTGATATCTAAGATATCTAGACAGAAACATCTAAGTGCGCAGCACCATGCCTAACACAAAGTAGTAGCTCAATAATGCTAGTTTTTGTTATTGGATTTTTAAGGATAAAAGAGTGTCCAACACATAAGAAATAAACAGGTGTTCAATGATTGTTTGTTACATTAATAGACTTTCATTAGGAAATAAATTTAGCTAATATCAACCTTAATCAGATGCATTCCACTTGAATAATGTAGCATAACATGGGAATATGCTGAATTTGAAATTATTCCAGCTGCCTTTCTCTTACCCATCTTTCATCACTCCCTTTCCTACAATTCAATTACTCACCAATTTCTTTCAAAGCTACCTTATGAAATCTTAAATCTCTCCTCCCTTTCTTGTCCTTATGTCAGGTAGATCCTGGTCATCTCTTGACTGGACTGGTGCTATCACCTTCTGAAGGCTTTAGTTGTGTCAGTCTCTTCCTCTCCTCCAAGCTGTTCTCAAAACTGACCAATGGGGGTCTTAAAATGATGCCACTGGTCGTCTTAGAACCTCCAATGGCTTCTCGTTGTATGGAGACTGAATTCTGAACTTTTACACACAACCCCCAAGATGCATCCTTACCTGGCTCCCATCTAACTATCCTGCCTCAATTTCTGCCACCTTCCCACAAACCAGATTCATCGGCCCTTGTCTTGTTCGACACCTAGAAAATCTTTCTAGGCCTAAACCAAGTATCTCTGTGCTTTGTAAGGCCCTCCAACTTATCCAGGCAGCATTGGTACATGACCCTTCCAGCTCTTGCAGTACTTTGTACATACCTACATGTTGGTATTCCTGTATTGTACTATAATTAACATGCATGGGTCACACCTAAACTGTGGGTACCTCTAAATTGGAGGTTTCTTTTCATTTGACTTCATATCCTCCACACTTGGTATATTTATCTAATTACTAGTAAATATTTGTCAACTGGCAAATGTAGTGATAATTACTCCTTGTCTTACTGTCTCCATAGATTCTACCATCATATAAAAACAACTTCATTCTGAGTCTATTAGAATTTAGCACTTCCTTACCATATGTATGGCCCTGTCCTGTGCCCAGTGGAATATACAAAGTCAAAAAGAAATAGGATCTTTCCTCCTGTGCTAAATTCTAGGAATTTAGGAAAGGGCACAAATAATCATTAGACATTGGGTTTAGATTAGGTAGAGACACAAACCAGCTGCCCACATCCTCCTAATTCCCAGAGGTAGTACAACAGTAGTAGATAATTGGTAGGTTTTCTTTCCATGTAAACAAGACCTGAAACTTCAACCATAAATATGGATTTTTTTCCTGCTTGTCAATGTTATACAAATAGATTTGTGTCTTTTCCTTTTGGAAAATGAGAGGAGGACAAAAGTAAGCTTAAACCACTCTAACCACCGTAAGTTCAGAGAGTTCTGTTGGAAAAATTTTGTTTGCTTTGTACATATTGAGATCTAATTATAATTGCTTGGTAACAAAAATGTCATTTTATGCATTTCATCTCCTCCTGATGATTCCTTTTTTCACAGTGCTATGCAAAATTATCAACTCTATTTGTCTTTATTCTCTGTACCAGGCATGCTTCAAAGAACAGTAATTAATAGTTGGCAGATCACAACTAATACATATTCAAGATGAAAATATATTTTAAAGGATGCCAAAGGCTAAGAAAACATCTCTGTACCTATTCTTTGTTGCCTCACACCTATTCTTCATTGCCTCACACCTAAGTGCATAAATACTCAAAAGGTAACAGAGTAAAACAAGAAAAATAAAGCCTTCCATTACTGAATACAGTGTCATTATTTTAAAACAATAAGAAGTTGGTAAATAGTTCCCTTTATAAAAAAAGATCCAACCTTGTCTATTTTGTTTACTGTAGTATTCCTAGCACCTAGCACAATGCCTGGGATATAGGCAGTGCTTACTATTTGTTGAATTAAAGAGATGAATGTAGAGCATGGAAGAAGGCACACAATATGGCCTCTGTCTACAGAGATACAGTTTGTAGAAAAGAAAAAAGTTAAAAGTAGACCAAAATTTTCCTCAAGGAATAAGAGGACATTCAGATATATTAGAAAGGAGTAACTCCAAGGGAAGAAAACATCTGAGAATTAACTTAAACATTTCCAACATCAGCATTTAGCTAGAGTCTGCCTTCCTAAATATGAAAACCATTTACATCAATTTACCAAGAGAAAAACACAACACACACCACACATAAATACACATACACAGGAAGCAAAAATTAGTTTTGTTTTGTTTTGACATAGAGAAAATGGAAATTCTGTCCATGGAAAAAATGTAGCTGAAACTTCTCCAGATATTTAGAGTGACCTGAAATCAACCCAACCCCAATGTGTTTATTTTGTTCCAATCGTCTTTGTTACAGTCATGTCATTTGTGTCACTGCCTTTATGAACCATAACAAACAGTTTCCATTGGATTAGGGGACTTTGTTTCGAGGTATTAAGTCCTCTTTAAAAATGGAAATAATGGTATTGATTGAGGGATCAAGGACTGAACTCAAAGACAACAAAGTGGTCTGGAGTCTCAGAACTCAGACTTTAGGGCTGCAGGTTTAGAGTAATGATTAGGTTTGATGTGGGGAATTCGAGGGCCAGTTTGGAAGTTGCAAAGAAGCTCTGATCCATACTGAAGGAAAAACTTTTGTTGGTCATATGCATTGAATATGGCCTACTTATTAATTTGGATGAGGGTGGTCATGGCTTAAATTCATCAAACTGGCTATTATCTCCTATATGGTTTTATATCTAGTTCAGACCCTGAAAATCAGTAATTCATATTGTTAAACATTTAGTATGTGCCAATCGTAAGTGCTTCTTACAGTTCGTCTAACTTAACTTTTAAAAGTATGAGATAATTTCTATTTCATCCGTTTTTTATAGATGAGAAGAAAATAGACTTTGGTAGCTGAGATTAAATAATTTTCTCAAGGTCATAAAATTAGTAAGTGGTCACAATGTGATGTGTATGCATATGGGCAGGGCCCCCAAACTACACCCTTAACAAGCCTCTCAACCTTGTACAGGCTCTTTATATTTGCTCAATGGATGAATGAATACTGCATACTCTTCACTGGCTTGTATACTGTCTACTCACTTTTCACTCTTCTGTACTTCACCACACCTCATTGATGGACACTATTCTAAAAATGGCTTCCCAAGAATGACCCTTTGCTTTGTAATATTCATCAGGCTAAACTGAAATATAACCTTTTAATTGTGCTGTGTAAAAATAAAATTTGTCCTATTGTACTGTAATTGTTGTAGCTCCATTCTTTATGACGTATAGGGTAGCTCTGACCTCTCACACAGAAGCAGCATGTTCTGTGGCCTACAAAGCTAAAAGATACTATTAAAATGAAAAAAATATACACCATTTGAGGGAAGATGTCAGCATCTAAGTGAAACCATGGAAATGAAATTTTAATATGATGGATTTTTTTCCTACATCAATGCCTTATTACAAGAATCATTTCATCATAACAATAGGCTGTCATAATTTTATGTTGTGAAACAGACTTGATATTGCCACTCTTAACAGCTTATTCACTGATTACCTTTTTACTTCCTTTCCCAAAGTGAAAAAAAATAGAAGTGGGATATGGTGAACTAGCTTTAAAAAACTGAAATGCCGTTATTCTCTTGAACAGATACTTTTAAAAGTCCTACTCTATCAGATGGTCTGTATACAGCAATCACATTTTCTGAATCAAGAATTTAGCATGTAATAAACACATTGGTTAACAACAGGACTGAATATTTTAAATTAATACTATCAGTGAAATTCTCAGGTTCACAGTACACGGCATAGTATCACATAGGTCTTGTGCTCAAAATCTTTACTAC
Source organism: Balaenoptera ricei (assembly GCF_028023285.1). NCBI lineage: Eukaryota > Metazoa > Chordata > Mammalia > Artiodactyla > Balaenopteridae > Balaenoptera > Balaenoptera ricei. The sequence continues at coordinate 74,819,838 of NC_082644.1, forward strand.
TGTAATGGAGACACAGGACACTAACTCATAAGGCAGAGAAAACCTAAGATTCTTCTGATTATTGTAAATGACAACAGACAGTGTTTTATACAACAGAAATAGTCTTTTTTGGGGTAAATAAGTAATATATTTAAACTACTAAATGTGTAGGAAAGACCATATGTGCTTTGAAATGACAGGAAAAAGAGCAATGTAATCAGCATAGCAAGCTTCATTTTTTAGGTGTTTGCAGTAGCCTGAATAATGACATTCAAAGATATGAGGTCCTAACTAATCTCTGGAAACTGTAAATGTTACCTCATTTGAAAAAAAGGTCTTTGCAGATGTGATTCTGGATTATCTGAGTGGGCCCTAAATGAAGTCACAAGTCTGTCTAGGTCAGAGGGATATCTGACCTAGACAGAAGAGAACATGGCCATGGAAGCAAGGATTGGAGTGATGTGGCCACAAGCCAAGGAATGCCTAGAGCCACCAGAACCCGGAAAAGACAAGGAACAGATGCTCCTCTAAAGACTTTGCAGGGGGTATGGCCCTGTTGACACCTTGATTTCAGATAGCGATATTAATTTCAGACTTCTGGTCGCCAGCACTACAAGGAAATTAATTTCTGTTGCCTTTGTGGTTGTTATATTAGCCATAGGAAACTGATACAGTCATAATTAAGTTTCAATATGATATAATTATCTAATTATTATTCTTCAAATACATATAAAAATATTTTTCTACTTATCTAGACCTGTTAAAGACAACCTAATAAGAAAAACTCTTTTTCCTAAATTATAAATAGAAGTATTAAGGGTGCTACCAAAATATGCTTTTAAGGAGATAAACCCTCAAGTTTCAGAACTATTTAAAAAAAAAATGCAAACAGACTTAAATTATAAACCTCCACTGCTATGTATGGCCATTAAACTCTTAATGTGGAAGTTGATTGACTCCAGCTTATAAAATGCTTCACCTACTTTCTACTGCTGCCTCACTGGGAGAGTTTTCTATACCCTGCCTCTCCAAATGGGTATCCAAGAGACTCTTTGTGAGGTTCTCACCTATAATAGCCTCTCTAGATTTATAGTAAATGGATTTTTTTAAAATATAAGCACTAAAAAATGAAATAGTGTTAGAAAAGTAAAAATTTAAAGGAATTGTGAGGAGACTGTTTCCTGAAAAACTTACTTTGAAATTGCATTAAAAGAACAGATGGTAGAACACTGAATTTCTATTATTACCTGAGGCCTCAGGAAAACATTTAATAATCCTGTTATACTATCCCATTGATTTTTTTTTGGTAAGGTATTACTTTCTATTAGTTGACCGGAAGGCTGAGTATCACCATACCAATAAATGAGTTTTTAATATGCTTTTATTTCACAAAGAAAGAACCTAGTCATTTTACCTACAGAATCAAAGTATTGCTTGGGTTTTGTCTGGCACCTGTTAAAAGATACATGTCCATGGAGATGATTTCACAACATATAACTTAAAGCAGGTGTTTAAGAAAGCAGGGGAGAAATTAACACATGGTTTCTTACAATTTTAATAAAACATAATAAAATATTGAGTTAAGTATGTTAAAATTATCATTTTTTATATTTGATAAATCAGTTTGGATTGGTTGACAATTTATTACCACCTAGCATAAATTTTTTTGCTGTTGCTGTTTTAACATTTTTCCCCCAAACTAGTAGCACAAGCTACTTAAAGATATGAGGACTTGTCTAACTCTTGTTCCATAATAAAAGATTATTTAATAGTGGAAAATATATTTGGTTTCTTGGATAATTTCCCCATCCTATATCATTGTAAATAGATGGGAATTTTTATTTAAAATTCTCAAAAAAGCACTATACTTTTAAAAATATAACAATTAAGTGCCTTGTGATGTTTCCATTTTAATTACAGTCATATTTCAAATTGGCTTGTAAAACAAAAAGACAGTATCCACCTACATTTTGCCAGTGTTATTGAGGTATAACTTATATACGATAAAATGCACTCATTTTAAAAGTACATGTCAATGAGTTTTAACAAAATTATACACCTGGGAAACTACCACCGTGAGATACAAAACATTTCTATCACCCCCAAAAGCTTCCTTGTGCCCCTTCCCAAACACCTTAACTCCCACCCCTAGGCAATCCCTGCTCTGCTATAGATTTTTTTTTTTCTGGAATCTCATATAAGTGAGAGCATACGATATGTACTCTTCTGTTCTCTCCTTCTTTCACTCAACATATTTTTAGGATTTAACCACGCAATTTTATATATCAGTTCATTTCTTTTTATTGTTGAATATTCTATTATATGGATATACCACAATTTGTTTATTAATTCACCTATTAGGGGACATTTGGGGGTGTTTCCAGTTTAAGGCTCTTACAAATAAAGCTGCTATGAACATTCAAGTGATAGTCTTTGGGTGGTGATATTTTTGTAGGGAAGACAGCAATATATGGTAAGTGTATGTTTAATTTTATGAGAAACTGTCAAACTGTTTTCTGAAGTGTTGTATCTGTTTATATTCTCAGTAACAAATATGGGAGTTTCACTTGCTTTACGTCCTTACCAACATTGGGTATTGTCAATCTTAATTTAGTCATTCTGTTTGGTGTGTAGTTGTATCTCATTGCGGTTTTAATTTATATTTTCCGGATAAACTAGTGATAATGAGCATCTTTTCGTGTGTTTATTGGCCATTTCTATATCTTCCTTTGTGAAGTCCCTGGTCAAATCTTTCAGAGAATAGTCCATTTGTTGAAAGATATCTACCCACTCTAACACAATGCCCACCCCATAAATACTCAATAGTGACTGAATAAATGACTTGGTATTCCGAAGTATTATCTCATAATCCTATGACATTAATGTCCTAATCTAAGTTAGTGGATAAAGAATCTACAGGAAACAGGTATTAGAAACACATGTGAGAGGGCATAAAAGAAGTAAAGTGCCAACAAAATGGAAATATTAAAGAACACAGCATGCTGGGTTCTTTTACTATCTCACATAGACATGTAAACAAGAAGTAACTCTAAGAAAATGACTTCATAGTTTAGGAGGAGACGTGATTACTTCGAAATCCAAATATCAAACAATTTCACACCCATCTCTATCTAACCATTGACTTACCTCAACTTTGAGGTAAGATTTTTAAATTTTCTCTTCAAAACACATTATTTGCCTGCACTAGATGAACCATTTCTCTTTATCATGCTCTGTCACTGTCAGCAAAAGGCCTGAAGAAAAAAAAAATTTTAAGTTTCTAAAAAGTCTAAAAAGACTAAAAACTTTCCTTTGGTGAGAAGGGCATATGGAAAGGGGGAAAAGGAATGGGAATAAACATTAAAGTAATTGGAAATCTTTTTTTAAAAGGATGAGCAATTGTTTTAATTAGCCTTAATAATATGCTTTAAAAGAATCAATATTTGATGGAACATCATGAGGGAATAGTTGGGTCCAAGCAATGATTTCTACCACACCGACACTGGGAATGATCTTGTGTTGGTTTTGGGGTGGCAAGCAACAGAAAAAGATTCCAGCAAACTCAAACTAAAGGGAATTTACTGAAAGGTTATCAAGGACTCCCAGAGTCTCCAGGAGGCTTCAGAACCTGGAAAAGAGGAAGCAAGGCCACTTCAGATTGAGGAAGCTGGAAGCTCTGCAGTGCTCTCAGCAGGAACAGTCACATCAAGACATGCCTCTGATGAGATGGAGTAATCTCAACCTCTAGCAATCTCATTGTTCATGCTCCAAAAAGGGAGCCTCTAACCGCCTGTGCTTTAGGTCTCATACCTGCCCCCACGACCAGGTATTGGTGGGCCCCTCACTACAGCCCTAGGTGACTTTATCTAGGGGGAAAGGGTATTCATGTGTTGTCAGGAAAGAGAAAAAGGTCCTGAGCATTCAGGAACTAATCAATCTCCACTAATGACCTCAGGCAAGTTAAATATCTCAATCTATAAAACTCTGAGAATGGCCCCTCCTCCCCAACTGAAAGGTTCCTAAAAGGCTCTAATAATACAATATATGTACATAAGTGCTTTGAAAACCATAGGCACCTAGCAAATGTTAACATTTCATTACACTGATATGAACTTAAAGAGGACATATGAAAACACATAGCAGTGAATGTAAACCTAAGGGAAATAACACTAAAAAGCTATCATAAAATGTAAAACCTCGGAGCTATTATGGGTTTTGCTCATCTTAATATAGCACCTACTTCCTAGGGCAATTTTTCTTCCAAAATAACTTATAGAACTCATAATAGAAAAGGTCTTATTGACAGGATTTAATGCAGTACAATAATTATTTATGGTAATAGTAATGTGTGGATATTTGTATTATAAAAAGACTTTGAATTAAAAAATTTCTCCCAAAGGACCAAGAAATCCAATGACAGTTTAGATAAGATTGAGAAATGTCCAGTGTATATACCAGTGGTGTTTTTGTTTGTTTGTATGTTGGTAGGCTTCTCTTTGTCTGAGGAATAATTTATTTCTGAGCATGTTGAAAAATCAGTCAGGTATCAAGTCAGTTTATTTATTTTGGCCATAAATCTTGAATTCTCTTAATTTTCATAATTGGATAATAGCAAAAGAGATCAAAACATTTGCAAAAAAAATTTATAACCAGAAATACATGTCACAAAACGTGTTTCCTTAAAAGTTCTAATATAACAACGTGAAGGTAGTTAATGCCATTGAACTGTACACTTAAAAGTGACAAAATGATAAATTTTATGTTATATATTTTACCACAATAAAGTAAAAATACATTAAAAAGTTGATATAAAAAATCTCATTTTGGCTTATTTCCTTTCCATAATATGTGAGACTAATGGTTTCTGTTCTATAATGAAGGTCAGAATAAGGATAACAAATGCTCATATCTTCGTTCAGATACATACTTAAGGTATAATTCTGATACTCACCAAACATTAAAGCTCCTAAGGTTCAATGAAATCCAACAAAGCTATTCTTTTAAATCAAATTATGAATTGTTATTAATAGTCAACCAATCACTGGGACTTCCCACAACTACTCCACGCTTCCAATGCAGGGGGCATGGGTTCAATCCCTGGTAGGGGAACTAAGATCCCACATGCCACGTGGCACAGCCAAAAAATAAAATTAAAAAAAAAGAATAGTCAACCAATCACAGTCCAATTGGTTATACATTCTTACATTTAAAATGTTCTGCTACATGGAAAGATGCTCAACATCACTAATTATTAGAAATGCAAATCAAAACTACAATGAGGTATCACCTCATAACAGTAAGAATGGCCATCAGCCAAAAGTCTACAAACAGTAAATGCTGGAGAGGGTGTGGAGAAAAGGGAACACTCTTGCACTGTTGGTGGGAATGTAAATTGATACAGCCACTATGGAGAACAGTATGGAGGTTCCTTAAACTAAAAATAGAACTACCATATGATCCAGCAATTCCACTCCTGAGCGTATATACAAAGGAAACCATAATTCGAAAAGATACATGCACCCTACTGTTCATTGCAGCACTATTTACAATAGCCAAGACATGGAAGCAACATAAATGTCCATTGATAGAGGAATGGATAAAGATGTGGTACATATATATAATGGAATATCACTCAGCCATTAAAAAGAATGAAATAATGCCATTTGCAGCAACATGGATGGACCTAGAGATTACCATACTAAGTGAAGACAGAGAAAGACAAATATCATATGATATCACTTATATGTGGAATCTAAAAAGATGGTACAAATGAACCTCTTTACAAAACAGAAATATAGAGTCACAGATGTAGAAAACAAACTTATGGTTACCTAGGGGGAAAGAGGGGGGAGGGATAAATTGGGAGACTGGGATTGACATATACACACTACTACGTATAAAATAGATAACTAATAAGGGCCTACTGTATAGCACAGGGAACTCTACTCAGTACTCTGTAATGAACTTTATGGGAATAGAATCTAAAAAAGATTGGATATATGTATTGGGCTGGCCAAAAACTTCGTTCAGGTTTTTCTTTAACAGTCTATGGCAAAACACGAATGAACTTTCTGGCCAACCCAAAATAACTGATTCACTTCGCTGTACAGCACAAACTAACAGAACATTGTAAATCAACTATACTCCAATAAAAATTTTTTAAAAAGTAGGACTTCCCTGGTGGTGCAGTGGTTAAAAATCCGCCTGCCAATGCAGGGGACACGGGTTTGAGCCCTGGTCTGGGAAGATCCCACATGCTGCACAGCAACTAAGCCCCCGCACCACAACTACTGAGCCCACGCACCACAACTACTGAAGCCTGTGTGCCTAGAGACCGTGCTCCGCAACAAGAGAAGCCACCGCAATGAGAAGCCCTAGCACCACAATAAAGAGTAGCCCCCCGGGGCTTCCCTGGTGGCGCAGTGGTTGAGAATCTGCCTGCCAATGCAGGGGACACGGGTTCGAGCCCTGGTCTGGGAAGATCCCACATGCCACGGAGCAACTGGGTCCGTGAGCCACAATTACTGAGCCTGCGCGTCTGGAGCTTGTGCTCTGCAACAAGAGAGGCCGCGATGGTGAGAGGCCCGCACACCGTGATGAAGAGTGGTCCCCACTTGCCGCAACTAGAGAAAGCCCTCGCACAGAAACGAAGACTCAACACAGTCATAAATAAATAAATAAATAAATAAAAGAACGTGAATTTCTTAAAAAAAAAAAAAAAAGAAAGAGTAGCCCCCCACTCGCCGCAACTAGAGGAAGTCCGCACACAGCAACGAAGACCCAACACAGCCAAAAATAAAATAAAATAAATTTATTTTTTAAAAAAGTAGATAACCAACAAGGACCTACTGTATAGCACAGGAAACTCTACTCTATATTCTGTAATAACCTATATGGGAAAAGAATGTGAAAAAGAATAGATATATGTATATGTATAACTGAATCACTTTGCTGTACACCTGAAACTAACACAACATTGTAAATTAACTATACTCTAATATAAAATAAAAATTAAAAGAATAAAATAAAGTGTTCTGCTGCGCGTCATTTTAAATAACAGTTTTCATAGTTTCCATATTTAAAATCTTCATAAACATTAGCTACCATCTTTGTCTTACATTACTCTTCATAATGAGGAGAGAATCTGAGGAATCTGAGCCATAATGAGGAGAGAACCTGCAGGAATCTGAGACATCACCAGGTGGGTGGTGTGGGTGGGAAGTCTGGTAAGGAGGCGACTGGAAAAGGAGAGAATTAGAGAGGTGACTGAAGAAAAACCAAGGACAGGAATGCTACACGGACTTGCTCTATTGCCCACTTCCTCCCGTAAAGGGCCGCCTAATTAACTGAACAGATGTGTCTTATATAAACCCCTTTTTCTTTCAGGATGGTGTTTAGAGCAAATATGTCAAGCACAGACTCTGAAGGGAGTACTGGAGCAAATATCACAGAGGTATGATAATATGACTACTAACTTAGGAAGGAACCATGACCATTCTGACATCATACTAAAAGGAAAATATGAAAAAAAGGAATCAGTATCTCAGATGCTGAAGGAAAATGTGGCAGATTATCTACACACTTATAAATAGACACTCACAGCAAGCAATGCCATCTGTATGTATTATTTAAGGCAACGGTTTTCCATCCTTTTGACTTGGGTCACCTTCTGCCTATGAGACCCCTCAATCTGCGTTCACTACTGGACCCAGTGGCAAAAGTTATGACCGCATGACCACACGCCTAGTTCCCCAAGGAATCCCAACAGACATTTTATGAAAACCTGGGATTTCACCAAGTAGTTTGGAAAAAAAAAAAAATCAGTTTCCTTATACTTTAGGTAACATAATTTGAAGATTTTTCTAGTAGCATATCTCCAAAGGCTTCAAGGGAGCTAAAAACATTTCCATGATCACTGAAATTAAAAAGGGAGTCCAAATGAGACACATTTGGCTGAACCCATGTCATATTGCTATGCTTGACTTCTTACAAACAGTTAGCTTTTGAAGATTATTCAGCTGATAAAATACTAATTTTCCAGTATCTCCGAATCTTTGAGACAACTACATATTATAGCAACTCATAAGTTTTTGCTCAGTGGAGATTTAAGAATAATCTTAAAACTTTGGCTTTATCAGCTCACCCCACATACCCAGTGATATGGGTAACCTTTGAAGTGCCCCCCACATTCATTACCACATCAATATGCAATATCTACAAAGCAAAAACTGCTCTAATTCCCATCCCAGTGAACTGAACAAATGAATTCTATGACAATCCTCTATATAGCTGATTAAGAGTTTCGTTCAGTTCCTAGCACTTTCATTTCAGTCTCTCATCACTTGCTCACTAAAGCAAAAAACCTGGAGCAAAACTCCATTCCCTGCTGTGAGCAAGTCACTTTCATTACCATTAAATTTACTTCTGTTCATAGCAGATTTTCACTCTTTGACAGACAACTTTAAACTAACATTATACAAAATAAACAGGAAAGATCCAGTAAGGATGGCCATAAAACTCTTACAATAGGATTTTTTAAATTTTCTATTTATTATTATAATTTTTTTTTTTTTTTTTTTAACGAACTACCCTTTAAAAACCAATCGGAATTTGCCATTTTGTTTTCAAGATTCATCCTTTCAGACTATTTGGGAATGTGACCAGAATACAGGAGAAGCAAACACTGCATCTAAGCAATAAATAAACCTGGCATTTTTGAGTAACCATTCCTTTGTTCTCTAGGAGTTATTTATTGTCACCATTCTCTACAAAACAGTCTTCCAGAACTAAAGCCTGGCACCATAAAAATAGTTTAAGTTTGTTTTCTCTCAATATTTTATGCTCATTACTGAGCTTTTGTGAATAGAAAACAGTATCATGTTCTTCTAGAAATAAAAACAAACAATGTTTTTGCTTTTAATGTTTTGTTTTTTATATCTTTGGCTATGGAATTTAAGAAGTACATATTTGAAAAAATCTCAAAGGATAATTCAGGATGTTAACATTATAGAGCAATGACAGCCTTGCCTAAGCCATTGAATAATATTTTTCTGCTATTTCTGACAGTTTTTCTTCCTAAATCTTAGCCTCAGCCCCCAATTTCTTAACCCAGAGAAACAATGTTTTTTTCTGATGAGGCTAAAATTATTAAAATGTCAACCAAGGCTTCATGTAACTAACCTACTTCCTTCATCGGCCTCTCTTCCAAATCCAGTAATGTTTCCACCTTGTCTGGGACAAGGTGACAGAAAGGGCTGAATGAAATCGGGCTGGCTGAGCTTCTGGACCTTGAGTGCTCCCAGTGAGAGTAAGTACAGCTCAACGGTTTTCCAGCTTTCCAGGGTCTGCCTTTTGGTTTCCACCCAGAGCTCATATCATTTGCATTCTTAAGGAGGCCGTATAGATCACCGTCAACTTTACAACATCATAAGGTTTCTTATAGATAATTCAATACACAGTCTTCTGTGAAGAAATCTCATTTCTTTACTGTTTTTTATCCCAATTCAGCAACCCTAGGTCTGATGTGCATTTGCACTCCTTCCTATACTGTTCAGAAACAGTCATTTTGTGCCTTATGGCAAACCATCTACCAATTCTTAAGATAGCTGGTTCAAATTTCCATTATTTTCCCCACTACAACATTTTAGAAAACTCATCTGGATGACACTCATGCCAAGATACTGTGCAAGAGGTCAGGTAAATTAGGCATGTCCTCTTCCTCTGGGAGCTGACAAGCCAAGGAGAGAAATAAATATACAAAACAGGTTAAATAATTCAAATACAAGCAATATCATAAGGCAGGACATAGTTCAAATGTTAGGTTTACCCTGCTGGCCACTTATTCTCAGTGAGTCACTCTGCTTTTTTGCATAATTCTATAGATCCCCTCAGCCTTCTCTATGACTTTGTGTTTAACAAGCATCCCTTCTCTCCATCATTATTCTTTCCCTCTATGTGGTATCATTCCTGTCAGCACACAAACATGCCCTGGTATTATTCATCCTAAAAGAAAAAAAGTACCTTGACTGCACATGCCCTCTTAAATGCTCATCCCCTTTTTTTCCCACTCCTTTGTACATTAAACTTCTCAAAATATTGAGTATACACCCTGTCTCCACTACTTCACACCTCATTCCTCAGCCTACTCCAATCTGGCTCCTGTCCCCATTACTGTAACAAAACTGCTCATAGCAAATTCACAAGACTCTAAATTGCCAAATACAATGGGCTCTTTGGTATCCTCATCTTCCTTGATCAATCTCTGCTGCATTCAACCCTCTTGGTCACTTCTCCTTTCCTGAAAGATCTTCTCTTGGCCTCTGTAACATAAGAGGTTGCTCTGTTTCCTTGGATGGTCCCTCTACTAAATAGATCCACAGGGGTCTTTTCTGGACTCCCTTATCTATGTACTGTCATGCTAATCATCATTCATTCCCAGGGCTTTAATACTGATATAATCTATAAACAGATAACACCTGGATTATCTCCAATTCTGACCTCTCCTCTAAACTCCAGTCCCATATATTCAACTAACCAACTTGATACCATCATCTCAAAATCAGCATGTTCAAAACTGGACTTCTCACTCTCCTCCAAAGCCTGTTTTCCTCCAGGTCTTCATGATTTCTGTGAATATTACCATCCACCCAGTTGCCCAAGCCCAAAACCTGGGATCCATTCTTGATTCATCTGTCTCTCTTCACACTCACACAAATCCCAATTGCAAATTCAATTGCTCCTCCCACCAGAATACATTAGAAAGAAACTCAGTCAATTTCTTCCTACCTCCACTGTCACAAACCTAGTCCATGCCATTATCGTTTCTCACTGGGTTTTGCACAATAGCCTCTCACTTCCTCTTCTGTCCCTCTTCCAACTATTATATGCAAAGCATCTGGAGATATTTTAGCAATATCCATCGGCACATCATTTCCCTACTTAAAAGTCTTCAATGGTTTCCCATCACGCTTAGAATAAAATCCAGACTTCTGACTCTCACCCACAAAGGGCTACGTTCTGGTCCTATGTTCCTCCCCAATTTCATCTCCTACCACTCTCTACCTCATTCTCTAGTAGGCTTACTGGTCTTCTTTTAGTTCCTGAAACACACCAAAGTCTTTCCTGCTTAAGAAGCTTTGCATGTGTTGCTCTCTCCAACTTGACTTCTCGTCTCCTAACTAGATTTTCCTCACCTGTAGATTGTAGCAGTTTCAATGCCACCTCTTCAGAGAGGCTTTCCCTGGCCTCCCTCCAAGGCCATACCTCTTGCGTCAGTTATTTCCTTCCATTGCACTTTGCATTTCACAAGTATGTTTTCATCTACTTGTTTACTGGCTGTGTCTCCCACTAGACTGTGACCTGCACAAACACCAGCACCTAGGACACTGCCTAGCACTTTATAAGCAGTCAACAAACCTTTAATGAATTTGTCAGTTTTATAAGAATATGAGAGATGACACACCCATACTGGGGAGATCAATAATAATATTTAGAATTTTTCAAAATTGTCTGCCCTATGCCATGTGCTGCCATAGAGAGTTTCATCTATTCCCTAACTTGTTTTTCTCAATGGGTTTTCAAAGTAGGGATTATTCAACAAACTGTACATATCAAGAAACTGAGGAGCAAAAGTATATCACTCAAAATGACACAGCGTCAGGGATGGAATTCAAATCTAGCTCTAGCTCCAAATCTCTTGAAGCCCCTTAGACTCTATACCCAGAGCTGGCTTCATGGATGTGAGACCGTGTTAGTCTCACAGGGTCCCACACTTTGTTTAATACTTTCCTGTTGCAGTCTTGAAATCTTAGTAATTTCTGAACATGGGCCTCACATTTTCGTTTTGCACTGGGCTCCACAAATTATGCAGCTGCTCCTGCCTGTACCACAGATTTTGTTGTGAAGAGATTCCTAAATTTATTTCTACTAGCTTGGCATTTTCTTACTGGGAAGAATTTAGGATCTAAGTACACTGAGTGATTTACCACGGTATTCACAGTTGTAAGACATTTACTAGCATTAAAGAAATTCCCAGACCTATTGCCAAAGGTAATTCACTATTTTGTTTTCTGTGTCTTTAAAAATGCTTGCTAATCTCCTTTTCACGTCTGTGGTTAAATCTGATCTCATCCTTGAACAAAAGATTTCCTTCGCACATCCACTTTTTCCAATTCCGTGAAACTAGATTGTTTTAGAAGTTCTTAGTCTTTGGCTTATAAATTATATTGTCCTTGTTAAGCCATTATTCACAAACTTACTAAAAACACAAACAACTGAATTGGTTGAATATACCTTAGAGCACTAACGTTGCCTTACTCACTATAATTTTTTATTTTTAAGTGGTCACTGATTCTATCCCATACCATGAAGTCTTCCAGATCCCATTAATGAAAGTCATATTGCTTACCTGTCCGGCTGTCGCCCACATCCTACTCTGAAGTTCTTATAAGTCATGGCTCCAAAAGTGCAATGCTCAGACCAGCAGCGGCCATTACATGTGGGAGCTTGTTCAAAATGCAAATTCTCAGACCACGCCTCAGGTCTAGTTATTTAGAAACACCGGAAGTTAAGGCCCACTGGAAGTTAGAGCCCACCGGAAGGTGGTTTAACAAGCCCTCCAGGTGATTCTGATATGTGCTAACATTGAGACCCACCATCACAGATAATACTTATAAAAATAGTAGTATCCAAATATGGGTTATCATCTAAATCACGTGAGGATCTCGTCAAATTATCGTTTTTCCAGCCTTGTCACAGAGATGTTAAGTCCACAGGCAAGGTGTGGCCAGTCTAGCAGTCTATAGTTTCAAACAGTTCCCAGGTGATCCCAATGGCCAGCAGATTTGCGAACACTTCTCCAATGCTGTGGCTATTTACAATCAGTTACACATTTCAGTGAACTGTTTTCCTATTTCATAGTTAAGTTCCTTCAGAATTCCTGGATAGATTTTTTGTTTGTTTTAAATCTCACTGATGTATCTCTACAGAGCTTTTGACAAATTTAATCTAAAACTACTTGCTCTGATGCTTCTGGCATGTTTCAGCAGCCAATTTACAAGTGAAACAAGCCTAAGAGTCTTGCTCAGTGAAAAACACAAAACACAGACACACACACACAAAAAAACAAAAGCAATAATGAAAACAAATTTATACTGTCTCATGGCTTCTTTTAACCCTTGAGCACATACTTAATACATTATAATCATCCAACTGCCCCAGGTTTCAAAAATTGGCTTCTTCATTTAATATAAAGATTATTTTTTAAAAAAGAAAAAATAATATAAAGAATATTTTTAAGCAGATTTAATGAGCTCTTTATTGAGGACAACTATGTGCACAGTACTGTACTTCACTGGCTAATCACCTTTTCACCCTAGCCAAAAGCCAGAGGAAAACTGAGATGAGAAAATACTTTGACTAATGTGTATCTTCACCATCCTCCCCAACTGATTCTGCCCAAACTTCCTTTTATATTTTTCAGAAGGGTAAGAGTAAACTTTGTTTCTGATAGGTCATCTGTCAATCTTTGTTCCATACTTCAGGAAAGTGATGGGAGAAGATTTAAAAAAGAATTTTTAAAATTGCTCCACATTTTCTTTCAATCTCACCATTCTTTAAGAGTACAGAATACAGAGCCAGGCATCCTGATTTCAAACCTAAATTCCATGGCATTGGGCAAGTTACTGTATATCTCTGTCACTCGGTTTCCTCTTCCATAAAATGGGTACAATGAGGTTGTTATATGGAGAAAATTATTCAATACATGTAAGTCTCACAGAACAGTTTCTGGCACATGAAATTCAACATGTGTAACTGCTATTAACATTCCCATGTCAGTGCTCTTTTCATTTTAATCTGCTCTTTATAGTTTGAATCTGCAAGCCCACATTTATGTGTATCCTAGAGCCCAAGCCCATGTCATCCTGCCTCCAACAAAACATCTTGCCGTCCTATTCCTGATTTTCTACAATAGTTACAGTCCATACTACAAAGTCTCAAATTGTTTTCAATTTCCTGTGTCATTCTCTAGTGCTACACATCTTCCCAATTCATGGTGTGAGAGGAACGTTGTGGACATCAGTTTGGAGTCAGATAGACCTGGGTTCAAATCAGATTTTATCTCCTTCCCCTTTCATCCTGGCTCATTCTGCTCCAGCGTCTTTGGTTGAACACATCAGACATTCTTCTGCCTCAGGACACTTGTACCTGCTGTTCTCTCTGCCTGGAATGTTCTTCCCCAGGTATCTCCATCGCTTGTTTCCTCACTTCATCTTGACATCTGCCTAACAGCACCAAACAGAGAGGCTTCCCCTCTAGCTAAAATAGCACCCTCGCTCATTCTTTACCTCCTGGCCTTGTTTTATCTTTCCTCATAGTACTTATAATCACTAGACATTTTATTACATATTCACGTGCTTGTTTGTGTATCTTCTGTCAGCCCTCACTAGAATATAAGCTCCAGGAGGGATGCTTACCTAATCAGGTTGTTGTGTGGACTGAATGAGATAGCATGTATAAAATATAAAGCCTTCATAAATATTAAAAAAAAGCCTAACAAAGTGCTGAGCATACAGCAAATGTTCATTTTCTCCCATTCTTCATGATAACAAGTAAAGAGGGTGGGCACGTTGCCTCTCTTGTATCTCTACCACCACTGCCATCCCCCACAATGAGTATCCCAGAGACCTGAGAATGGATGGAAACTTCAATTTTATGGTCATTATTTAGATTTACAGCAAATGTCAGCATATCCTAATTAGATTTTAAACACCCTTGGTTGTGAAAATATAGGCATATACTTCTTACACGCACACAGAGTACGATTAAATAAGAATGCTTGTGAAAAGGGTTCTTTTGATTGTTTTTTTCCTAGTTAATCAACAACTCATTTTCTTTCACCCATTGTTATTGAACATCTCTCTTCATGATCTTAATGCAGCTTCTCGCCTTAGTAAGTAGGAAGCACGGGACACAAACCCATCTTTCTCTTATGTCTGAGTACAACACCTTGGCTCAGGGTCATTATTATGGACACCAATTCCATTTGATGTAAGATATTAATGATACGGTATATTGGCCTGACTCTACTCTGACCTCAAGACAAACCAAGGTAATTACTTTCTCAAATTAAACTCCCAGGAAAGGTTCTTATTTATCTCTTATTTGTCACATTTTTCTAACACACACACACACACACACACACACACACACACACAGAACCTATTTAACAAGGGTTCTATACTCAAGTTTCACTTGAAATTATAGTTTTCTAAATCTGGTTCTGTTTGACATCACAAAAATGAAATAACCAGAGTTTATTTAAAACTTGAAAGAATAAGTAAATGACTCAACATATTTTTTAAAATAAAGGAAATAAAGTGTCACAATCATGTAAATGCAACTATATTGCCCTATTCTCACCCAACAACAGTAAGAGAAGTAGCAGCAATAACAAGTTACCATGTTTTTGTTTTTCCATTCAATAGTTTATTCCTGGGACTAAGCTTGTTGGCAGGACTGTTGACAATACAGTTTAATTGCTTTCATTACTCAGTGCTGCTCTGATTTAGTCTCACTACCCGTAGTGACCTTTAAGCCACCTCCAAGAACAAACCACCTTTGTGAGGGAAGAGACATACATAAACTTTGTTTATGCTTTTTAAATCATCTTATCCCTAGCTCACAAGTCAGCAGAGTATTGAAAAAAAATTAATGGATGGTTGCATTTGATTTCTATCTCTACCATTTCCCAGTTACCCTGGTAAGAACTGACTTGACTTCTTTGAAATTCTGCTTCTTCATCTGTGCTTTGGGCATCCAAATCAATCCTACATCAGAATAGTGTACAGAAGATTACATAAGAGATCACTGAAAGTGCCTGGTATTTAAAAATACCAAAATAATGTTTATTTTTCTTCCTTTCTTCACCCTTTTTCTGTCCAAGGTATGAAACATCTAAGTCTAGAGCATTTTCACTATGTTCTCTCATTTACTCCACATACAAGTACTGAGTTTCCACAACATGCCAGGCACTGTGCAAAATGTGGGGCTACACTGGTAAATAAAATACAAACCTCATGCTAAAGGAGATCCTAAACCAAAGGACTAAATTATACTCCAGGTACATTTAAGATTATATTTGACAATCAGACATTTTCCCCAGGAAGAAGAAATAATGCCCAGCTATCCAAAGGTTTTACAATGTGTAGGATTCACAAACTATGCAGTAATACAATATCCTGTGAATTACCTCACTGCCCAGATCAAGGCAGGACCATGATGTTATCATACCAGCTTAGTCGTCTATCTCCATCAGTGGACCCAAAGGCACCAGTTATACAAGGTACAGTATAGTCACACATTTTTTTTCCCTCCCCTCCCCTAAGTGTACTTAATGGGTAATGAGACAAAAGCAGGACTTAGCCATTATTTATCACTGGTTCCTTCTGCATTCATTTTTTCAAAGTCTATTCACCTGGAGTATGTGATTTTCATAACATGAATTAAGCTCTTGTTTTAGTTACTGTTACCACTGCATTCTATAGTTACATCCGATAACGTGATACACCTTTTAAACAATGAGCTCTTTTTGTAGCTGTAATCCAAATCATTCCCACTTTGTCCTAGGCTCTAGTAATTTGAATCATTATTGTTTATCTTTTAAAGAAAACTAATTTCATTTAGTGCTAGGGTATCTAACACTTTTAAATACTTAAAAACCCATATTCCCACAAAATGGCTGCCAATAACTCCGAAAAAAGGAAAGCAATTTTAAACTTTATCTTTTTGTTAAAAATGTGTCTTTACATGGGGGGTCAACTTTGTGATATAAAGTCCAAACAAATGGAAATAGATCTTATTCTGAAACTGGCACCCACAATGGACAATGGGCTGGTGACAAATGTCTGTCAGGTCCAATTCTGCTACTTCCCCTCAATAATTCCTGAAGGTTTTATGACAGACTTTATAAAGTCAACAAAAAGGGAATAAAATGGAGTTTACTCACCAATATTACCTTAAACCTAATCACACATATAAGTTGTAATAATTAATAGTAACAATAATACGTAGCTATAACCACAGGAAAACCCTTAGTTAGGAATGATAGAAGGAAATGTCTTTATCTTGAGTCAAGGTCCAGATCTTTTGTCTTCATCTTGGTCCTTCTGCCTTTTATAGTGATCGTATAACAATATATAAATGTATCAAATTAACGTGTTGTATACCTTAAATGTACACAAGGTTATAGTCAAATATATTTCAATAAAAAAAGAAATAGGAACATTTTTAAAAAGAGAGACTCAATTTCTCACCCTATTTGACCTTAGCATTTTGAAGACTCTATCTATTGCTATGTCCTCACTTGGTGCTAATTATTCATCCTTCTTTCTTTTCTATTAACAGTGATTTATAATAATTATCTATTGTTAAAATTATTGAATAAAGGAGACAAGCAATTATATGAATAATCAGATGTACTCAAATAACAGGAAAAAACATTAAGAGCCCTATTTAAAAAGTAGTTGTAATTCAAAATTTCAAGTTAAGGGTTATTTTCATTCATTAAAAAAATCAATAAAATATTTACAAACTAGTAAAAATTGCTTTTTGAAACATCTACATAGAAAAACTTTTGCCATTTTCAGCAACATGGATGGACTTGGAGGGTATTATGCTAAGTGAAATTTCAGACATAAAGATAAATACTGTATGATATTGCTTATATGTGGAATCTAAAAAATACAACAAACTAGTAAATATAACATAAAAGAAGCAGACTCACAGATCTAGAGAACAAACTAGTGGTTATGGGGGGGGGCTGGGGGGGCAGAATACAGGGGTAGGGGAGTGGGAGGTACAAACTACTGGGTGTTAGACAGGCTCAAGAATGTATTGTACAACACAGGGAATATAGCCAATATTCTGTAATAACTGTAAGTGGAAAGTAACCTTTAAAAATTGCATAAAAGTTTAAAAAAATTTTTTTTTAAAAATACTAATTAAAGATATCCTAAAAAATCATTTTACCTGTACAGCTTCAAGTCTGTGGATCAAAAACTGAAAGTTCCACCATGGGTCCAATCAACTGATTTTCTCAACCATTTGACAAGTCTTACCAAGCTTTTTAGCAGACTAATAATATAATTAAGGCAATTTTAAGATACTTATGAGTAATAGTCAAAATATATCATTTATGTATAATTGCTAACTATATACCTAATATGTCACAGTAAATATATCATGTTATATGCCAAATTATAGTTTCATCCCTCCCACCAATCACAAGTAAGTCTTCCAGAAGTCTTTTTCACATTTCTTTCTCCTGTAGCATTTGAGACTTTACCTTGTACAGAGTGGGTGCTCATTAAAATGTATGTCAAAACAAAACATTCATATCGCCAAATCTACTGAATATCCACTGGTAGGAAAGGTAATTTTCACTTCTACAGTTTTCACTGTGAATTCAACATTCAGAAAACAAAAGAGTATAAGTTTCAGTTATGCAGGATGAATAAGCTCTGGAAATCTAATGTGCAGCATGGTGACTATAGTTAACAATACTGTATTACGTACTTGAAATTTGCTAAGAGAACAGATCTTAAATGTTCGCACCACAAAAACAGAAAGGTAACTATGTGAAGTGACGGATACGTTAACTAGCTTGATTGTGGTAATCATTTCACAATGTATACTATATCAAAACATTATGTTATATACTTTAAATATATATAATGTTTGTCAATTATAGCTCAACAAAGCTGGGGAAAAATAGGGGAGAAAAAGAGTGCAGTAAATTCTTATCTATTCTGTTCCTTTGTTTGCCAGCAGAACATCATTCTGAGATGAGTATTTATCATGGGTTTAAAGGCACCTCAGAGAGGATCTTTCACCACCACCTTCAAAACTTTCTAGTATTGTAAAGCAACTATACCCCAATAAAAATTTTTTAAAATAGAAAGAAAAACCTGTCTAGTAAAGATTTAACAAACCAAACAACGATACCTTAATGCCCATGATAGGCAAAATAGTGGCCTCCAAAAGAGGGCCACATCCTAAATCTCCAGCACCTGTAAATACATATGTTACTTTCCATTGGCAAAGGGTAATTAAGATTGCTAATTACTTGACCTTAAAGAGAGTCTTCTGGATTATCCAGGTGGGTCCAATGTAATCATAAGACTCAAACATGGAAGAGGGAGGCAAAAGAGAGGGTCAGAGAAAGCATTGTGACAATAGAAGCAGGGGTCAATGACAGACAACTCTGCTGTCTTTGATGAAAGAGAAAGGAGCCAGGAGCCAAGGAATGCTGGTATCTGCTAGAAGCTGGAAAGGGCAAGGAAATGGATTCTCCCCTTGAGACTACAGAAAGGAACACAGCCCTGTCAATACCTTGATTTTGGTCTAGAGAAACCCATATCAGACTTCCGAACTACAGAACTATAAGATAATATAAATTCGCGTCGCTTTAAGCCACTAAGTTTGTAGTAATTTTTTATGGCAGCAGCAGAAACCTAACACAATGCCCAGGGTTTTTTTAAATACTGAGAGCAAAAGCCTTAATACAGAAATAGTTTGACAATATGTTTTTACATATTCCATTTCTTAATGACAGTTTAATTGGTCTCCATAATAAAGGGCCAAATATTTTCTGATGGTTAACTGAACACAGTGACCCAATTAAAATCTAAGGCTTGACAGTAAACTAAGAGATCAATGCCACCACGTAGCTCCTATTATTATTATTAGCTCAGCTTTTTAAAACTGTCTCTCCCAAATATTTATCTTGACTTTATGGTATGAATTATAACTCAAAGTAAGCAAATCATTGATGCAGTGGTTCCTATTTATAAAATTTCAGCTAATAAATGAAAAAGGAAAGACAGAATTGTATATTATCATTTTGCAATGCCCAATAAAGCAATGGATCTTAGTCAGGGATCAACAAACTCCAGCTAAGGGCCAGATCCAGTCTGTGGCCTGTTTTTTTCTTAGCGTGTGAGCTAAGAATGATTTTTACATTCTTAAATGGTTAAAAAAATTAAAGAAGAATAATATTTCATTACATGCAAAAAATTATATGAAATTCAAATTTCAGTGTTTATTTATAAAGTTGCTTGGGAACATAGCCATGTCCACTTATTTATATAATGTCTATGGCTCCTTTGAGGCTGTAATAGCAGGGTTGAGTAGTTCTAAGAGACCTTATGGTGCACAAAACCTAAAATGTTCACTATTTGGATTTTACATAAAATGTCTGCCAACACCTGCTCTAGACAATGATCATCAATGGTAGCTAATACCTAAAATGAGAGGAAACCAGAATATCTATGCAGTATCCTCTCCAAAAAAATCAAAACCGATCAAGGCTCCTGAGCAAACTACCAGTTCATAGGAAATACAATGGACAGAGGAACATGTAAGATTAACACCATTGGGATGTATTCTGCAAAATATATAATGTAGGAAACTCTATAGGACAAATAAATTTCTTTGAAAAATAATTTTCAACAGAAAAAAAGGAGACCTGGACAGGAAACTTATAGACTGAAAAACACAAATAACTGTAATGTGTAAATTACAGCTGTATTCTGATTCAAACAAACCGTGGGTAGAAAACAGAATTGTGAGATCATTAAGGAAATGTGATCCCAATTTAATATATGTGGGTATTAGGAAATTATTAATTTGTCTAAACTTCATAATAGTATTGCAGTTTTGTTTTGATAAGGGGTCCTTATTTTTCAGATATTTTTTAGAAGAAGTAATATGATATCTGGAATTTGCAAATAATCTAGTGAAGAGGGAAAAAACAGGAAATAGGGGTATACAAATGAAATACGATTTGTCATGTTTTGACAATTGTTGAAGCTGGATTATGGGTAAATGTGGTTATTACACTATTCCCTCTAGTGTTGTATATGTTTGGATTTTCCTTAATAAAGGTATTTTAAAAAGCATTCTTTCCCAAAAATCTTGAGGTTCATGAAGATAACAATTTTATAATCATAATTTATTTCAAAACATAAAGAACCCAATGGTAAAAATACCAAAAGCAAAGAGTATCCTGTATTTCAATATGGTACAGATTTCACATTTTATTTCTAAAAATGTCAATAAATTTACCTTCAGTAAAAACATAGAATAATGGACATTTCAAGGACCAGAATCAACTGTGGAAAACAATCACCTTGGAGGAGACAAGCTGACTTTATTTTCCGAAGCACTTTCAAAACCAGAAGCCCAATACAAATGATCATTAGCCTTATATTACCTCTTGTCTGTAACCAACATTTTAATTTCAAAAGAATTAAAGATTATAAACACTTCCCCATCAAACAAAGGCAACTTCTTATATTTGTTGTAAGACCTCTGATTAATACCAAGAGTTAGGTGACATCCATTTAACAAGTAGCTCTTGCAGACACTGAAATACCTACACACATCAATACACTTAACATTCACAATTCATCCTGGAGACAGGTATTCCCATCCTTATTTTACTATAAAGGACTGAGACACAGAAAGATAAAGCTGCAAAACCAGTTAATGACCTGAGTCAGACTGGAAATCAAGTCTGTCTGATCTGAATGTCAATCCAGTATTAAAGAAGGCCAGCACCATTCCCCTTCAACTCCTTGCAAATTTTGGATCTGTTCAGAGATTAGGAGCTGGACAAGCTTGAACTTTCTCTAGGGAAGAAGCCCTGGTCCTTATATCTTCCAAAGAGCAAGGTCAGTTCCTGAGTTTATATCCTATTTTTGCAAGTGAAGGACCAAAGAGACAAGTACAAAGATTATCATTGAATATTGTTTGTAATAGCCAAAAAAAATAAGGAAATAAACTAAAATTTTGCCAGTAGAGAAATGACTAAATTACCTGTTGTACAAACATACTGAAATAATACGCAACATCTACTTCTAACTCCTTGATATACCTCAAAAAATACAATGTTGAATGAAAAAAAGCAAATTGCAAAAGTATACTATACACTCACGTAAAAATTTTTAAACATACAGAACCATACTATTTATACATAGTTATGAATAAATAAATATGTAGTAGAGATTTTTTTAAATAAACCTATATGAGAAGAATGAACCTCAAGTTCAGAATAATTCTTAGCTTCGGAAGGAATCAAGAGAATGGTAAGGGGATATTTTAGCTGTGTCTGTAGCAGTTTACTCTTAAAAAGATATAAAGAATATACGGCAAATTGTTAACCTTGGTTTAATGTGTATTATGAGTATGTGAGTTCTTTTCATAGTATTTTCTATTTTTGCCTATTTGGGCCAATTTAAATTTTAAATAAAAATAAATACAATAATTACTTTTTCTTTATTAGGAAAAAAAAAAGAACACCAGTGAATCTTAAACAGTGGGAAAGGAAGACGGAATCCTCCTGATAGAACTGGGGAGAAAACTGAGAGAGGCCAGGGTTCCAATATAGATCTGCTTGCTTCCAAAGCCACCATACTGTTCTCTAAAATCAATTCAGATTGTCCATAGAACTTTCCAAGTAGAGATGAACTGCATTCAAATTGAGCCTGTTGGGAACACTCATCCAAAAGAGTTGTCCCTCCTAATCTCACCATTATAAAGTTCATTCCCAAGGAAGTCCTAGAAAAATCAACGCTTGTGGAGGACAAAACCTACTGATTATCACTGTGAATGTGTTCCGTTTTGTGTGACTATTTTGTGGTTGAAGTTCTGGTATTCTACAGAGGCATTTTAAATAAATACATAATCCCATGACATTGTATGCAGGGATTGGCAGCTTGCCATGTCAACTCAACTAAGATAACCATCCTCAGGAAAACTGAAGTACTGATTCCCACCTTGTTGAGATCTGAGGAATTTCCCACATCTCTTGAGGTATTTGGTGAGATCAAAGAATTCAGGTACTTAGGTCAAAGATACAAAGTAGCATTTCAGCAATCTATTAATTATTAACAAACAATAGTTTCCCAGAAATACATATATTTGCGTGATAATTTTGAATTATTCACTAACACTATAGACTAAATATGTACTAAGTAAAACCTGCAAAATAATCAACAATCGGGTCCAATTTCCACCAGGCAAGTCCCTAAGACAAAGAGGGTAGAGCCAGGATTGAACATGAGGGAAAACAGATCTTTAACCCTCCCATTAAACAAATCCCAACTCCTCCAAATGTACAAACTAGTTTCATCGCTTTTCTCTCTTCCTACTTGTTTAAACCCTCCTTCTCTAATAGGTTCTTCACCCAGCAAATAGAAAGCTCAAATTTCTCCCATCTTGAAAAAAAAAAGAAAAATTGCCTATATTTCTTTTTTCCCTCATAGCTAAGAACCTAAAGTCTACCTCACATTAATCAAAAAGCACCATTTTACAATTAATTAGTCACTTTATTCATTGAACAAATATTTGAGTGCTTACTATACACCAGGCACTATTCAAGGCATCTGGATAAATCAGTGAACAAAACAAAGATCCCCACTTTTGCTTACAGTCTAGCTGAAGTCAGGCAATAGATAATAAATTCCGTGATGCTGGCACATACTGAGTACTACCTACGTGTTTTGCCTTGTTGCTGTCATCGCTGTTACTTCTCTGTCTCATGTGCTGTGCAGTCAGGCATCGACCCTCATGAGTCTGTTACAATGACTGAGAAAGGAATTATTGCCCTCTTTCCAAATTGCCAAAGCCAAGCAACTCTTTTTCTTCCTCATCTTTCGAGAATCAGGCACCAAGTCTAGGATGCTTCTTATCTAAATTTTCCATCACCATCCATTAAGAGGCATTGACTACTTTCATCTTTGCTCCACTGTATTCTGACCATGAAGCTAGGCTATGTATAACCCTGTCTTGTTGCTTTGCATATCTCTGTCTTGTGTTAAACCATTAGTTCTATTGAGGAAGTTGTTCAGTACCTACCATGGTGCCTAACACTTCCTAAGTACTCAATGAATGTTAGAGGAATAAAAGTTTCTTTAAACATTGTTCTCTATAATCCTTTCATATTTGTTCTACCAGCCCCCCATTTGGCTTTGCAAATGAAAGAAACAAAAAGTAAAGCCAATGCACAGACCAGCACAGCTGGTCAGAACAAATGAATATGTTTTGCTACTATTTATAAATGACTTTTAATGATTCAATTCTTTTTCAAGATCTCAATAAATAATGGCAGAAGAAACTGCTGTAATATATTTGGGAATAACTGAAAACATGTTTAAAACCATCCCCATACAAGGATATTTTTCCTCCTCAAAACTTAAAATATTTGAATTACTCACGTGCCACCTAATACCATGGCCCTCAAATTAAAGATGAAACTAAATTAAATTAAATTTTTAATTCACTGTGATTGATGAGAAAAAGCTTGTTAGTTATATTAATTACTAGAAAAAGAATTCAGAAATGCTTAAGCAAAATAGACGATTATCAGAAAACGGCTTTTTTCCCCATCAAAAAAATCACAATATCAAGAAAATACAGCCATATTCCTAAATGATACAACATTGTCCCTTTTTTTATTTTTTCAACACAGGGAGTAAAAGGCAGTAGACAAAAATCACCTGTCAAGAAATGGTTTATTCAGTAATGGACTAGCACTACAGGGGATTTGTTCTGCTTTCACCAGCGAGCCCTTTGTGTAACAAGAACAAACTATTAAGGGTTTAATGACACTGCAATAGCATATTAGACACTGAAAAAGGAAACAAGGATTCTTTTCACCAAGTTGCTGTTGTTTCTACGGCCACCATGGGATCTACCATTCACACAATCCTCAAATGGGCAACCGGTTAGGAAATGAGTTTTTCTGACTTTAGCCCTGCCTTTGACTCAGCTTTCTCTCATTTATTTTAAGATCTTGAAGAACCCAGCTTTTGGCAGGAACAACTGGAAGTCACTTGCTCCAAAAGAGACAAGTCAGCCTTGGAAATGGACCAGGTTTGTTCATGGAATCCCCCCTGCGCACACAGCATCTCAAACAGCTGTGGGAGGAGTGAATGTAGTACCAGCTGAACGGGTCTCGTCTACTTCGCAGGACTGCTGTTTCATAGACTCACTGCTGCTTCTATACGCTCTTAGCTGCCCTCTTGTCTGCACAAGGTGTGATGTTCTGTGGTGGGCACCTGCTGATGAGGGTAATTACAGCATTAGTGGAAGCAAGCATGACGTCTAAGGTTGAAAAACAACTCCATCATTTGACTCCCTCAGAACTGCTGCTTCTTCTTTTGCACAGAGGTTACTCAGAGATTAAATTAAATCTGCATCATTTGAAAACAAGCCTTTAAATAGCTGTATAAATGGACTAGAGGAGGAAATCGCCTTTCAAAATTAAAAGTACTATATGCGCAGGTGAACATTTGATATCGTATCACCAGACGGCACTTGCTGACTCAGCTTTCAATAGATTTCCAAATATTTCTGTGTGGGTGGAATTAAAACAAATAATAGGAATAACAAGAACAATACTTCAAGGAGAAATATGAAATCCAGATCTTACAGAATGGAGGCAAAGAAGTTTTAAATTACTTTTATGCTTATTAACCAATTCAACAGAGACATTACATAAAACATTAATATCCAGAAACTTCATTTCATATCCAAAATTCAAATATATAACTTTCATATTAATTTAACTGTAACGTTGATATAAAATTCCTTTACATTTACTAAAAAAAAAAAAAAACTCAGTATTTTTAGATTTTAAAAAATAATCCATGATGCACTTTCAGAGAGGAACAAATTCCAAGGAATGAATATGATTAAATCCTACTTCACTCTATCAGAATTTTATGATTTGGGGTACATTTTGAGTATTGCAGATTACTGGATTAAAGCTTTCATTGTCAACCATGAAGACTAAAAATAAGCGGAGAGGAGAGTGTTTCTTGAATTAGAAAAATGAAAAAAAAAAACAAAACTTTTCAAATCAGCAAGGATTGATTTGTCAGACACACCTAGGACTGTGGCCCAGAAATTGAAAACATGCCCTTTAAATGCCACTGTTAGGACTCAGAACGGCTGCCTGTTCTTCCAGCTATTGCACAGGGTAGTGCTGCTTCTGCAGAACAGAAGCAGACCCCAGAGAGATGGGGCAGGGATGGCACACACTGTCCTAATGTGGGCCTGCCATACTCTGTAAAGACTATCAGGAGATCATTTTCTGAGTACCAAAGGGATTGCCAGGAATGTGACTTTTTGATTTCTAATAGCAGCATTAAAATCATGGGACCACCCCAGCCTCTAAGATATTTCTAAGACAACCCCAGCATATTTAGTGATAGGCAGGAAATCTAATTGCCAAGGTTGATTCAAACACACCTCCTCTATACTTCACACACAAAATCACCATGACTCAGATCACAGAAGAAAAGTACTTCTGGATAACCAAGAATATGGCAGACCTCTCTTTGCTGAAGAAAATCTCCCCCATTATCCATGATGTATGTCTGCTTTGTTGTTAGTGAAAATGAAAAATAATGCAATCATTCCCACTGGGGACAGAGTCATAGGCTGTATCATTCCCTGGGAATAACTTTAACTGGAAGTGATTTCAAGACTCTAACTAAAGCAGAAAAGAGAGTTAACAAAGGCCACGTTATTAAAACAACTATATAATCATTTTACATTCTCAAAAGAAAGAAGACAGAAAGATGTTAGAAAGCTTCCATGTTTTATTAACTAATTTTTTCCCCATTTATCTATTTTGTCTTCAAAGGAAAGAGTAAAATCCTTATACGATTTTTATCAGGATGGACGCCACAATATTTCTGAGTACAACACAAAATGAATAAGATCCAAAGCCACATCACAGAATATCTTATTTATTCATAAGAATAAATAAAAAGCAGTATTAATCAAATTAACTGCTTTAATCTCTTCCTAATCTCTATAATTTAAGCTATTTTTTACATGAAATAGAGTGAAAGTTGAAAATAGCACCAGCTCACTTTAAGAGGGAGAAAAACATCTTACCTTAAAGATTAAAAACTTTTATAAGCATATCTGTTGCAAACATTATTATTGCTTCCCTCCTGTTTGCATAAATAAGTTGGATGTCTTACTTACAAATGAAGTAGAAAGTCTTTGTTATGTATTAATGGAATCAAACCTTGGTTAAAAACCATCATCCCAGCTCCAACATTTACAAAACCTCATTATATTTGTTTAAAAAATTCTGATAATTAAAATCACGGCTAGGAGCACTTATTAGATTTTTTCAGAACAAAATCAATATCAAACTTGCCATGCAATGTGAGAATAAGCACAGGCTTTTGCCATAACTTGTTTTTAGCTGAATTACTAATGTTGCAATTAACAAGTACTACAGAGAAATACAGCACCATCATCACCCTTAGTAAACAGGAGACATGGTTACTTTTCCAGATGTCTTCTGGTTGTCATGGTATCTATTATGTCCTCTTTCTCTCACATTTTTATTCTAGCTAACAGACCTGTAAGCTATTTAATCTAACTTACAGTTTTATGAAGATTTTATATGTTCCTGATATAGACTCTGAATGTACCTGTTGAACAAAATCAAAGAAGCAGCACAAGAAGTTACTTAAATTGATATTTGGACTTTTTAATTAAAAAGGGGATAAAATTAATTCTTAGTTCACATAATTGATAGAAACCAAAGTCATCAATTTTATATGTTCTACATAATTGATTTCAGAAAAAAACTATCTTCAGAATATTTTCCTTTTAAAAATATTTTCAAGTCTACATTTCTAGAAAAATAATATTTCAATGGCTGAAATAAAATTAATTGCATTTTAAGTGTTCTATATCCATATTTTAATAAAAAACCTACCCATTCAACACACTAAATATTAAAATATTTCAAATAAATATCTAACAACATTTTCTGCTAATAGTTTTTGTGAGCAAGCAAAGAAACCAAACACAAATACCAAAAATGGTATGCATTTATATTTTACTCTTTTGAAGGAATATTTTAGACATCCTGCTTTTTAGGGATTAATTTTTGTCCTGCAATGACGACCTTTCAAAAACAGAACAGGGTAACATTATTCGTGCTATACAATGTTTATGTACCATCCTTTTTTAAAAAAATGAATTCAATTTCTCTTCACTGTACAATCTCTGCTGTCAACTCCTCTGGATGTAAAACATAAATACACACACACTGATGTTCTCAGTGATGTCTTGGAAGTTAAAGTGGTGTACCCTTCTTCCCTAGGAGCAACAAGAGGGCTCTGCACTCTCTTCTAGAACAGAGTTCTCTCCCTCTAGGCTGAAGGAAAACATAATATTTAAATACTAAAAATGCAAATGCGGCTAAAGTTTTTATCAACTGTACTTCCCTACACACACACGATGCCCATATTAATTTCGCTTGAGTGCTTTTATTGCACTAATTAGACATTGAAAAGGAGCTGGCACATGGGAAAACTGTTTTCTGGACGCTGTATATGTTAACAGTCGGATTATAAACACCTGGGATATTCTTGCTATTCTCTGCGTGCAAATGACTCTGCAAACAACTAAACGCACCTATTAACATAGTGGGGGTGTGCGATGGAGAAGAGCCAGTGTTAAGAGTAAAAATATGGCATGCCCTCCCTATTCCGCCCTCATTCAGCGGATGCCTAGTACCTTTGAACACGCTGCACAGGCAGACCCTCGGGACGTATGCGAGTCACAACAACACACTCGACAACATCTCCCACGCCCCGCTAATTGCAAAACTCTAATGATCTGACAGTGAGCCCTCGCCTCTCGAACATGTTTTCCATTTTTTGCAGAGACACCAGAGACGTCAGGAGACCCTCCCCTAGCTGAGGAAAGGAAAGTCGTTCCTTCTTGCCCCTCCTCACAGCCCCCAACACTTTCATTAGAAGCGGCTCCACAAGTTCCCGGCTTGAGCCTCTAAGGAGGCAAGTTCAGCACCATGGAAAGGGCTCGAGTCGCGTGCACGGGGGGTGAGGGGGAACACACCAGGGGCTCTCCCCCAGCCACTCACCGGCGTCTGCTGCGACGGGAGTCCCGAGCGCTTGGTGGATCCCTGCTTGGAACTTAACCTTTTCCACGACTCGGCAAACCTGCCCCGGCTGGCGCTCCGGCTGTGCCTGCGGCTCTCCGCGCTGTCCTCGCGGTCCGAGCAGCCCCGCTCCATTTCGGCCGCGTCTCTCCACTTCTTCCCCATGCTAAGTTCGCCTCGCTCGGCCGGGCAACACCCCGGGGCCGAGCGCTCTCGCTTGCTCCTCAAGCCGCCGGGTCGCACTCCCGCCTGCGCGTAGCTCACTGTTGGCGCCGCCTTTTTGCCTCCGCCGGCTCCGGCCACAGCCCTGCTGCACTCCGTTACCGCCGCCGCTGCCACCAGGCTGCGCTTGAGCCCGTGATTGGCCAAACTGGGGGCTGGGGCTGCGAGCGCCACCTGCGCCCAAGACAGTTTCCTTTTGCGCCCCCCAAACTGCTCTCCACCCGAGGCCGCCGCCTTCCCTGGGGGGAGGGAGGGCACGGCCCACACCTGGGGCTATTGATGCGCCGCTGAGTAGCTACCTCCGGTCACCCCACCCCGCCCAGTCCCCCAGGCCTGGAGATCAACCTCACCCCACCACGAGCTGCAGGTGCAAGCCCGGGTTACCCACACTGGGTGGGTGGAGACTCCAGTTGGCTTGGAGAAAGACTGGAAACGTATAACTTTGTTCTTCCTTTTCTCTTTCTTCCCCTTCTCCCCTGTGCAGCAACAACTGTCTCCCAAGTATCCTTTGGGAAAGTAAAGCTTCGTCCCCTTGTCAGACGCCACGCTAGTTCCTTCTCACGCTTGGTCAGACTAACCCACTTGTTCTCAAACTTGGCTGCACACTGGAGTTAGCTAAGGAAAAAAAATTTTTTAAATGCTGATATTCCTCAGAGTCTAATTTAATTGGCCTGGCTGTAGCCTGGGAATCAGGATAGTTAAAAGCTCCCCGGGTGATTCTTGCTGTTCTAACCGCAATTAAGAGCTTTCAAGGACCTGCGCTATAGGGACAGGGCAGAGGAGGATCCTTGGAAGGGAAAGAGGGTTGATACTTCTTAAATCAACACACTTCTCTCTCCGAGGTAGGAATGGGTATTCAGTTTACCCTTTCACTCCTGGGGCAAGGGTGGTACAGCCGTTAAGCAGTGAGGATGATGCTTGAGCTTCTGTTTGTTGTACATTCTTTGACACCTCCACCTCCGCCTGTGTTCACGCGTCTGCCTTCTGCTCATCAGAAGGAAAGCCGGCAGGCTCTCATCGGTTTTGTGTTAGTTATTTTACCAGACTGAGCTGTCCTCGTATTCAGAAATGTCCTTGATCAGATGAGAGAAGGCCGTAGGGGGCATCATAAATTTACAAAAACTGAAACAATGACCTTACTCATTACTAAAGGGAAGGAGACCTAAACTCGCTCCTAGTTGAAAAGGGCTGTCTGGTTGCTTAACTGTTGCAATGGCAACAGATGTATTTTCATTTCTTTCTGAAATCCAGCATTCTCCCTCCTATTTGAGTAATTCCAGGTCTTCCCAGGAGGAAAAGGTGAAAAGGGAATAAGAGGGAAGGAGAGAGAGTGAGAAATGCTGTGGGAAAATTGGTGCTGTGGTGCCAGTTATGAAAAGCATAATTTGATTTGTCAGTGGTCAGTCTGATTAAGCAGAGGTTTTGGAATTGGCTAGTTCACAGGAATGGAATACAGAGCCCTAATATCCCACAGCTGTGCACCTGTATGTAGTGCTACATTAATATTAATCTTGTCATTTTAAGCAAAGGGACTCACAGAGCATACTTTCTACCTTTTTAAACAATCCTCTGTGTCCAGAAATCACACACCCATATTAAACAAAATGAGACTCTAAACAATGTTTGCAACACACAATGCCATTTAATGAGAAAACCACAGGCTCCATTCTGCGTTTTCACACTTCCTATCTAGGTTCATGGATTTGAAATTATTAGTGGCATTTCATGGAAATATAATAATTCAGCCCAGATTCCTCCCCCTGACAAAAACAAATCAAAATGATTATGCTTAGTTTACAAATTAGACAACTATGAGAACTAAATACCAATTAGGGTGTAGAATAAAAGTCAACAAATTATGATAAAGTAAATGTTTACCTTTTCTTTTAGTTGTCAGTGAAGGGAAATATAGGTGAGAACTCCCTAGAAGATGAAAAGCCTGTGTGCCAACTTGGATGACTTGAAAGTTCATTCTTTAGGTGTAATGATAAAATCCCTGAAAAGGAGCTACGAGGGGCCTTCACAGATATATCAAGGCACATAAAATCCAAGAATGCTCAGCTCACAGAGCCACAAGCCCTGGCTCACCTGCATCTGCCTATTAAGGGGAAAATAACCCTGCTTCAATCAATGGTATCTGTCATGAACGATGGTACCAGCACATCCATGAGCACTCAGAGCAACTGATGAGTTTTTTAAACACACTTAGAAAAATTTAATGATGAGTTTTGATTGCATTTGTCATTTTTTTTAGCTGTTTGGTCTCAAAATGAGCTTTCAATTGCCCTTATCTTAGAGCAATATTTTTAAAGCCTTGTTTGAAGACCATCTCTGCATTTCTTTTTGCATTTGACAAGGACCAAAAATGTCTGTGAACTGTACAAGAGGCTAAATTAGACATGATTATAAGCAAGCAGAAAATCAACCCCTTCCTCTTCTGATGTTCATTTGTCTTTTTTCAAGTTCCCTAATAGCCGGGAACTGGAAAACTAGGTTAAATGTCTATCATATTTCTCACAAACTTAGCAGAGCATAGCAGCATCAAAACTAAGAACATGTTTAAAATCACCAGCATTGAAATTCTGGGAGCAGGCTTAGAAGCCATTTCCAGAGCACCTTAACTTTCCCGGAAGAGTCACCACAATTACAAAGGTGGATGTTAATACATTAAAAAGGTAAACGGGAAGTATGACACAAACCTTTTTTTCTCCATTGTTTCTTGGCATTAAAGAATGTTAATATAAATAAAGATTAAGGCAAAATTACTTATATTGTTAAATAATAGATTTTCTACATAAAATTTTAAAAATTTTATGCATGAATCAATCAAAATATAATATTGTGAAGTGTTCTGGAAAGTGAACTTCATGTAGGACTCAAAAAAATTTTTTTCAAGAAAACATTAGATGCCAAAGGTCCTCTGTTAGCCCTAGGTACTCTATGAACTCACATGGTCCTACTAGCCTGTTGAGTCTATTATGAGTCTATAATCAGAAGAAACTCTCTCCAAATCCCATTTGCTCTGGGTCACATGGCCATGCACTGTATTGCAGGAGAGTTAACAGTAAATATATTTTCCTTTGGTTATTTCTAGTACGTGTAAACCCACAGGCATGCCCTGGGACTAACTCAAGCAAAGTGTGAGAGGGGAGAGTAAACATAGAGAAAGTGACAAAAACTACAAAGCCATGTTTGATCCACAATTTCTCCTCACAAAATAAGAGAATATGAACCATATTTCATCAATTTTAACACTCTCAATTTTTTACGTTTTAACCTCTCTGAAATCGGGATGCTTTTTATAATAGATGGTATCTCAAACTCAGAATAATACGTTTTACTGAATCATAGAGATTTAGAGTGAGATAGACACTTAGAGGTCTGTCCTTAGAAACCCAACAAGCTATCATTCATCCTCTGCCTAAACATTCAGTCTGCAGCATTAGATATCTTCTTTCTCATAAGCAGGACATTTCCTTACTAAACAATTTTAAGCATTAGAAGCTCATCCTTATAAACTAAGCTGAAACCCATGCCTTCTATGCTTATTTCAAATTCTAGAGTCACCCTAATTTAACATATGTTCTTTTCCTCATGATAGTCATCAGGTCCTTGAAGATGGCCTTTACAAGCTTCCTAACTTTTACCTTCTCTTAAGCTAAACAATGTCTGGTTCCTTTTGTCACATCCTCACACACATGGAGGAGCAAAGTCAGAACTGGCATTCTAGCATACTAAGAAATTTGAAAATGGTGAGTGTGAAATGAATTTGGGGCCAACTGCTTTGTGAATTCACTAAAAGCTTAATCACTATGACTAGACTCACAGTGAAGTGGGATTAGTCAATACCCATGAAGCAGGAGATAGGATGTGTTTAGTTATGATTAGATTTCCTTCAGTAGATATGAGGGCTGATTCTCACACAAGCCAAACAAATGTGAGAGTTGACACAATTACTCCTGTAATTCGAGCAAAAAGATCTCCCAACGACTGTTAATGAAGAAAAGGAGCAGTAGGTTTATCCTGGTTATATAAGTTTGCCATCTGTGTGGATGAAATTCTCTGGGGATCCCCTCCTGAAAACAATGTCATATCTTTCCTGAAATACCAGCTGATACAGCTGGTACACACCCAAGTCCTCCCTGCAGGAGTCATTGCAGGTCAGAGAATCCAGCTGCATATCTGCACTGTTCTTTTCTTTATTTCCTTCCTTCCTCCCTCCAACCCTTCCTTCCTTTCTTCTTTCTCCCCTCTCTCTTCCACTCTCCTTTCCCCCTTCCTTCCTTCCTATTTTTAATTTTTCTGTAGACCATTCCCTCAACATAAAACAAAATCCTCCAACTGCCCACTAAACACATTATGATTTGTAGAAATTTTTAGTATAAACCCTCTTTATCTTTCATTGATGTATTTGCATAAATTTTAACACTTTTCCCTCTTTCTAAATCTACACGGTTTTTAAAAATTTTATTTCAAAATTAAAAGATCATGACTAAAGTAAGTTGTATAAGGATTATAAAAATAAATTAATAGAATTGAAAATAATTTAATGATTAAAACTGGGGGAAAAGGAAGAGAGAACAAAAAAAGGAAAGCGTAAGTGAACTAAATTCTTATCTATTATAAAATAATGTCTAAGATTTTTAAATATTAATATAATACTAGCAACAGAATGGCTAAAATTCTGTAGATAGAAAATTTAAGCAGACAAAAAAATACCAAGTGTTGCCAAGGATGTGGAGCAACTGGAACCCTCACACTGCTGGTGGGAGTATACTGGTACAACTATTTTGGAGAACTATTTTGCACTGTCTACTAAAGCTGATGATATACATACTATGATGCTGCAATTCTACTCCAAGGTATATACCCAACAGAAATGCATGCATACGATCAATAAAATACTGAAAAAATAGTCACAGCAGCACTATTTGTAAAAGTCCCAAACTAGAAACTACACAAATGCCCATCAGCATAAATATGGATATATAAGTTTTGGAATAGTATACAGTAACAAGAATGAATGAACCACTGTTACATGCAAAACCATGGATGAAGCAATAAGAATAACGTAGTGTAGACAACTGTAAAAATAATAATAAAGCAGAAAAAATACAAAA
The DNA here is from genome assembly GCF_028023285.1 of Balaenoptera ricei. Classification (NCBI taxonomy): domain Eukaryota; kingdom Metazoa; phylum Chordata; class Mammalia; order Artiodactyla; family Balaenopteridae; genus Balaenoptera; species Balaenoptera ricei. The sequence goes on from NC_082644.1 coordinate 74,854,158, forward strand.
GTTCACTTCCACCAGATTGCTCTACAGTTATCATTAATATCTCTATTTTAAAAAAATGAAACAGGAAATTAGATGCTACACGATGGATGTGGTTTATGTAAAGAGGTAAATCAGAGGTTCAATGACTAGTACCATTGTCAAAGAAAAGACTTTATCCTTATATCAAAAATAGTAAATAAATATAATGTTTTAAGTTAAAATACGTTGTTTAAGCTTAACTGACTTTTCAACTGATAGAAGATTCAGCTATCCCCAGGAGGAACTGGTCTTGCTGACAGTCAAAAAATTGGTTGCTACCCATCTAGAAGGGACACATGTTTTCTCAAACTGCTTTTCTGACATCATGGATACCTGAACCTTTGTAATTCCACTACTTTTCTTCTTTAAAAATGCCACTCCTTCTTCAATGAGTAATCCTTTAAATTTTATCACTCATTAGCACCTTTCTAAAGTCAAGATTTTTTTAGGTGTGTAGCAAGAACTCCAGGAGATTGGGAGAGAAGGATACTCAACACAGATGTGATAAGGTGGGTACAGAATGCAGCACCTGGAGGTTTCTAAAGGGAAACTATTGTTTCCTTCCTCCTCCTGAGTTAGACCACTATAACAGAAGGCAATCATTTCTGCTGAAGTCCAGTTATTTCTGTTTGTCCAGTATAAAGAGCAGGAAAACATCAAAGGTCATCTTCAAAACGAACACAGGGTCTAATCACTAGAGGAAGACTTTACTTTTTCTCCTTTTTAATTTTTAAGAAAGTATGAATATCTAAAAGCACCACACAGGTAAATAAAACTATTCAGTAATGTCCTAAACAGTTAGGTCCAGCACTTAAACACGTTTAGTTTCCTAAATGTAAGTGTATTAAATGGCTTTATGAAACTAAAACTTTAAACTGTCCACTTGAATAATTTTGTGCAATCTTGTCCTTTTCTGAAGAAGGACAAGTAGTAATGTCATCTGCTCCAATACAAAACAGAGTGAAAAGGGAACATGTAACTGACCATGCAAAACTCCCATATTTCTTAAAGTCACAATTTCTATTCACACTGGAAAAGAATTATTCAAATGTGATTTTTGAATTTGAGCATATTAATTAGAATCCTATTAAGCATTTTTCACTACTCAAAACAGAACAAATTTGTGCATTTTTTCCCCCCCCAAAGTATAAAGGTGAATGAAGTGAAAGCAATTAGTTAAACAAGAAACAGCAGCTTAGTTACCTTTTCATCTTTGATGTATTTCAAAGTTAATTTCCTCCAACTCATGCAAAATCATTATGGGGGTTTGAGAAGAGTCTGAAGGCCGAGGCTCAATGAACTAAAACTCTCAAGTGCTTCACATTCTCCTTTGACTTCCACAAAAGAAACAAAGCCAACAACAAGATGCTAAAAATGAGACACGCTATTGTCATTAACAAAATGTATTCCATTACAAATTATCTTTGCCTGGTGAATGGGCTCTTAAGAGGTTCAGTAGATACTCCAATGCCTACTATAACACTTGAGACTAAAAGATGGTTTGTATTAAATTGGGTTAAAAGAAATACATGTACCAAATTATGTAGAGTTGTGCCATTTAGCTGAAAAGAAAGTTGGTCTGACTGGCTGAAAGGTATGAATTATGTTGCAACAATGAAAGAACTTACATGTCCAGTTTGGTGGCTTGAAAACAAAATTCATCAGTGTTAAAACTACAATAAGATGTAAAGCAATGCCAAACTGGTTAAAATAAAAATTTAACCAAAATGAGAATGCAAATGGGAAAGTCATAGTGCTCTAAACGCTTCTTTTCTGTTAAGGTTTTATTGACAAATGTTTCTTTTACCTAAAGGTGAACATTTAAGTGATTTTTAAGATCTCTAACAACATGATGCCTCAGTATTTGTTCACTGGTTAGTTAGCTTCACTTCTTACTTTCTACCAGTATTTTTCAACCAGACCTAACGTGGAGTCATGGCAAAAACATGAAGCACTCCTGTTCATTACTTCCATCATACCCACTAATACAGATTCTGTTGGATGCTACAAACCGTTCACCTGTGTGAACAACTTTGCAAGATGGTTGAAAGTTTCTAGCCAGCTTTTCTATGCATGTATAGAAATCTATGTATCTGTCATGACCACATTCTTTCCAAATTACTTTATGAGGTAAAGTAAACACACTGATTAAGATCATGGCAGTAATTTTAGTTTCAAGTGTCAACAATTTATTCATGTAGTATTCAAAAGTGTCCCTAAAAGTCCAAGTAGCATATGACAAACTAAAACACTAATAACAATCGTATTAAAATGGTTAACATTTATTAAGCACTTACTATGTGCCAGGCTTCATCCCTCTCTGTGGATTAATTCATTTAATTCTCACAGTAACTCCATTTTACAGATGAAGAAACTGAGGCAAAAGAGGCTAAACAAATCGCTTAAGGTTATATAACTAGAGAGTGAGTGGCAGACCCTAGACTTGAACCCAGGGAGTCTGGCTCCAGAGCCCATCCACTTTCCCACTATGTAACTATGTGCAAGTAAGCAGACAGAGGGAGGGAGTGATTATAACTGCCTGATAGGGACTGCTTCCTTTGTGCCAAGCACTGTGCTGAGTGTCTTGAATGAGATCCCTAATCTTCTCAGTAACCCTAGAAAGTAGGAAATGTTATTTTCATTTTGCAAATGAGAAAAAAAGAGACTTTCACAGGACAATAATAACATGGCCCAAATTATTCAATTTTTAAGTGGCAGCATTGAGATTAACCTCAAGTTAGCCTGACTTCTTCACAGTAACAGCAACAATAACAATAATACAGCTCTACAACAAATGCTAAAGGAACTTCTCTAAGTGGGAAACACAAGAGAAGAAAAGGACTTTCAAAAACAAACCCATAGGGGCTTCCCTGGTGGCGCAGTGGTTGAGAGTCTGCCTGCTAATGCAGGGGACACGGGTTCGAGCCCTGGTCTGGGAAGATCCCACATGCCGCGGAGCAACTAGGCCTGTGAGCCACAACTACTGAGCCTGTGCGTCTGGAGCCTGTGCTCCACGACAAGAGAGGCCACGATGGTGAGAGGCCTGCGCAGCGCGATGAGGAGTGGCACCCGCTTGCCACAACTAGAGAAAGCCCTCGCACAGAAATGAAGACCCAACACAGCCAAAACTAAATATAAAAATAAATAAATAAATAAAAGATTACTATTAAAAAAAACTTAAAAAAAACAAACAAACCCATAACAATTAAGAAAATGGTTAACAGGAACATACATATCGATAATTACCTTAAACGTGAAGGGATTAAATACTACAACCAAAAGACACAGGCTCGCTGAATGGACACAAAAACAGGACCCATATATATGCTGTCTACAAGAGACACACTTCAGACCTAGGGACACGTACAGACTGAAAGTGAGGGGATGGAAAAAGATATTCCATGCAAATAGAAATCAAAAGAAAGCTGGAGTAGCAATACTCATATCAGATAAAATAGACCTTAAAATAAACAATGTTACAAGAGACAAGGAAGGTCACTACATAATGATCAAGGGATCAATCCAAGAAGAAGACATAACAATTATAAATATATATGCACCCAACATAGGAGCACCTCAGTACATAAGGCAACTGCAAACAGCTATAAAAGAGGAAATCGACAGTAACACAGTAATAGTGGGGGACTTTAACACCTCACTTACACCAACAGACAGATCATCCAAACAGAAAATTAATAAGGAAACACATGTTTTAAATGACACAATAGACCAGACAGCTTTAATTGATATTTATAGGACACTCCATCCAAAAACAGCAGGTAAAACTTTCAAGTGCACATAGAACATTCTCCAGGATATATCACATCTTGGGTCACAAATCAAGCCTCGGTAAATTTAAGAAAATTGAAATCATATCAAGCATCTTTTCTGACCACAACGCTATCAGATTAGAGATCAATTACAGGGAAAAAAACGTAAAACACACAAACACATGGAAGCTAAACAATACATTACTAAATAACCAAGAGATCACTGAAGAAATCAAAGAGGAAATCAAAAAATACCTAGAGACAAATTACAACGAAAACACAATGATCCAAAACCTATGGGATGCAGCAAAAGCAGTTCTAAGAGGGATGTTTATAGCAATACAAGCCTACCTCAAGAAACAAGAAAAATCTCAAATAAACAATCTAACCTTACACCTAAAGGAACTAGAGAAAGAAGGACAAACAAAACTCAAAGTTAGTAGAAGGAAAGAAATCATAAAAATCAGAGCAGAAATAAATGAAATAGAAACAAAGAAAACAATAGCAAAGATCAATAAAACTAAAAGCTGGTTCTTTCAAAAGATAAACATAATTGATAAACCTTTAGCCAGACACATCGAAAAAAAGAGAGACAGGACTGAAATCAATAAAATTAGAAATGAAAAAGGAGAAATTACAACAGACACCGCAGAAATATAAAGCATCCTAAGAGACTACTATAAGCAACTCTATGCCAATAAAATGGACAACCTGGAAGAAATGGACAAATTCTTAGAAAGGTATAACCTTCCAAGACTGAACCAGGAAGAAATAGAAAATATGAACAGACCAATCACAAGTAATGAAATTGAAAATGTGATTAAAAATATTCCAACAAACAAAAGCCCAGGACGAGATGGCTTCACAGATGAATTCTATCAAACATTTAGAGAAGAGCTAACACCCATCCTTCTCAAACTCTTCCAAAATATTGCAGAGGAAGGAACACTCCCAAACTCAGTCTATGAGGCCACCATCACCCTGATACCAAAACCAGACAAAGATACTACAACAAATGAAAATGACAGACCAATATCACTGATGAATATGGATGCAAAAACCCTCAACATAATACTAGCAAACAGAATCCACAACACATTAAAAGGATCATACACCATGATCATGTGGGATTTATCCCACGGATGCAAGGATTCTTCAATATATGCAAATCACTCAATGTGATACACCATATTAACAAATTGAAGAATAAAAACCGTATAATCATCTCAATAGAAGCAGAAAAAGCTTTTGACAAAATTCAACACCTATTTATGATAAGAAGCCTCCAGAAAGTGGGCATAGAGCAAACCTACCTCGCATAATAAAAGCCATATACGACAAACCCACAGCAAACATCATTCTCAATGGTGAAAAACTGAAAGCATTTCCTCTAAGATCAGGAACAAGACAAGGATGTCCACTCTCACCACTATTATTCAACATAGTTTTGGAAGTCCTAGCCATGACAATCATAGAAGAAAAATAAATAAAAGGAATACAAATTGGAAAAGAAGAAGTAAAACTGTCACTGTTTGCAGATGACATGATACTATACATAGAGAATCCTAAAGATGTCACCAGAAAACTATTAGAGCTAGTCAGTGAATTTGGTAAAGTTGCAGGATACAAAATTAGTGCACAGAAATCTCTTGCATTCCTATACACTAATGATGAAAAATCTGAAAGAGAAATTAAGTAAACACTCCCATTCACCACTGCAACAAAAAGAATAAAATACCTGGGAATAAACCTACCTAAGGAGGTAAAAGACCTGTATTCAGAAAACTATAAGACACTGATGAAAGAAATTAAAGATGACACAAACAGATGAAGAGATATACCATGTTCTTGGATTGGAAGAATCAATATTGTGAAAATGACTATACTACCTGAAGCAATCTACAGATTCAGTGCAATCCCTATCAAATTACCAATGGCATTTTTTACAGAACTAGAACAAAAAATCTTAAAATTTGTGTGGAGACACAAAAGACCCTGAAGAGCCAAAGCAGTCTTGAGGGAAAAAAAAGGAGTTGGAGGAATCAGACTCCCTGTCTTCAGACTATACTACAAAGCTACAGTAATCAAGACAATATGGTACTGGCACAAAAAAAGAAATACAGACCAATGGAATGGGAGAGAAAGCCCAGAGATAAACCCATGAACCTATGGTCAACTAATCTATGACAAAGGACACAAGGATATACAATGGGGAAAAGACAGTCTCTTCAATAAGTGGTGCTGGGAAAACTAGACAGCTACATGAAAAGAATGAAATTAGAACACTCCCTAATGCCATACACAAAAATAAACTCAAAATGGATTAGAGACCTAAATGTAAGACCGGACACTATACAACTCTTAGAGGAAAACATAGGAGGAACACGCTTTGACATAAATCACAGCAAGATCCTTTTTGATCCACCTCCTAGAGTAATGGAAATAAAAACAAAAATAAACAAATGGGACCTAATGAAACTTAAAAGCTTTTGCACAGCAAAGGAAACTACAGACAAGATGAAAAGACAACCCTCAGAATAGAAGAAAACTTTTGCAAATGAATCAACAAAGGATTAATCTCCAAAATATATAAACAGCTCATGCAGCTCAATATTAAAAAAACAAACCCAATCAAAAAATGGGCAGAAGACCTAAATAGACATTTCTCCAAAGAAGACATATGGATGGCCAAGAAGTACATGAAAAGCTGCTCAACATCACTAATTATTAGAGAAATGGAAATCAAAACTACAATGAGGTATCACCTCACACCAGTTAGAATGGGTATCATCAGAAAATCTACAAGCAACAAATGCTGGAGAGGGTGTGGAGAAAAGGGAACCCTCTTGCACTGTTGGTGGGAATGTAAATTGATACAGCCACCATGGAGAACAGTATGTAGGCTCCTTAAAAAACTAAAAATAGAATTACCATATGACCCAGCAATCCCACTATTGGGCATATACCCAGAGAAAACCATAATTCAGAAAGACACATGCACCCCAATGTTCATTGCGGCTCTATATACAATAGCCAGGTCATGGAAGCAACCTAAATGCCCATCGACAGACTAATGGATAAAGAAGATGTGGTACACATATACAATGGACTACTACTCAGCCATAAAAAGTATTGAAATTGGGTCATTTGTAGATACGTGGATGGATCTAGAGACTGTCATACAGAGTGAAGTAAATCAGAAGGGAAAAACAAATATCGTATTTTTTTTTTAATTATTATCTATTTATTTATTTATTTGGCTGTGTTGGGTCTTCGTTTCTGTGCGAGGGCTTCCTCTAGCTGCGGCAAGCGGGGGCCACTCTTCATCGCGGTGCGCGGGCCTCTCACTATCGCGGCCTCTCTTGTTGCGGAGCACAGGCTCCAGACGCGCAGGCTCAGTAGTTGTGGCTCACGGGCCTAGTTGCTCCGCAGCATGTGGGATCTTCCCAGACCAGGGCTCAAACCCGTGTCCCCTGCATTAGCAGGCAGATTCTCAACCACTGCGCCACCAGGGAAGCCCCCCAAATATCGTATATTAACACATATATGTGGAACCTAGAAAAATGGTACAGATGAACCGGTTTGCAGGGCAGAAATAGAGACACAGATGTAGAGAACAAACGTATGGACACCAAAGGGGGAAAGTGGCGGGGGCGGTGGTGGTGGTGGGATAAATTGGGAGATTGGGATTGACATGTATACATTAATATGTATAAAATGGATAACTAGTAAGAACCTGCTGTATAAAAAAATAAATAAAATTGAAAAATTCAAAAAAACCCAATAACAATAGTAAACAACTAATATTCATGGAGTATTTCCTATGTAACCAGGCACAGTGCAAAGCGCAGCTGAGCACACACTTAATCTCATCCTCTCATCTGTATTAAACAGTAAGAAACTGCAGTTTGGAGAGCCTCAGCAACTTTCCGAGGACACACAGGGAAGTTTTTAACTATACTCTCTTCAAATATTTTCTCACGTCTTTTCTCTCTCTCTTCTCCTTCTGGTACCCCTATAATACGAATGTTGGTGCATTTAATGTTGTCCCAGAGGTCTCTTAGGCTGTCTTAATTTCTTTTCATTCTTTTTCTTTATTCTGTTCCGTGGCAGTGAATTCCACCATTCCATCTTTCAGGTGACTTATCTTATCTGTTCTTCTGCCTCAGTTATTCTGCTACTGATTCCTGCTAGTGTATTTTTCATTTTAGTTATTGTGTTGTTCATCTCTGTTTGTTTGTTCTTTAATTCTTCTAGGTCTTTGTTCAACATTTCTTGCATTTTCTCAATCTTTGCCTGCATTCCTCTTCCGAGGTCCTGGATCATCTTTACTATTATTATTCTGAACTCTTTTTCTGGAAGGTTGCCTATCTCCACTTCATTTTATTGTTTTTCTGGGGTTTTATCTTGTTCCTTCATCTGGTACACAGTCCTCGGCTTTTTCATTTTTTCTATCTTTCTGTGAATGTGGTTTCCATTCCACAGGCTGCAGGATTTTAGTTCTTATTGCTTCTGCTGTCTGCCCTCTCTCTGGTGGATGAGGCTATCTAAGAGGCTTGTGCACATTTCCTAATGGGAGGGACTGGTGGTGGGTAGAACTGGGTGTTGCTCTGTCGGATAGAGCTCAGTAAAACTTTAATCTGCTTGCCCGCTGATGGGTGGGGCTGAGTTCCCTCCCGGTTGGCTGTTTGGCCTGAGGCGACCCAGCACTGGAAGCTACAGTCTCTTTGGTGGGGCTAATGGCAGACTCCAGGAGGGCTCATGCCAAAGAGTACTTCCCAGAACTTCTGCTGCCAGTGCCCTTGTTCCTGCAGTGAGCAACAGCCGCCCCCCGTCTCTGCAGGAGACCCTCCAGCACTAGCAGGTAGGTCTAGTTTTGTCTCCTATGGGGTCACTGCTCCTTCCCCCTGGGTCCTGATGTGCACACTACTTTGTGTGTGCCCTCCAAGAGTGGAGTCTCTATTTCCCTCAGTGCTGTTGAAGTCCTGCAATCAAATCCCGCTAGCCTTCAAAATCTGATTCTCTGGGAATTCCTCCTCCCGTTGCCGGACCCCCAGGTTGGGAAGCCTGACGTGTGGCTCAGAACCTTCACTCCAGGGGGTGGACTTTTGTGGTATAATTCTTCTCCAGTTTGTGAGTCACCCACCCAGCGGTTATGGGATTTGATTTTATTGTGATTGTGCCCCTCCTACCATCTCATTGGGGCTTCTCCTTTGTCTTTGGAGGTGGGGCATCTTTTCTGGTGAGTTCCAGTGTTTTACTTTTGATGACTGTTCAGCAGCTAGTTGTTATTCCGGTGCTCTCCCAAGAGGGAGTGAGTGCATGTCCTTCTACTCTCCAGTCTTGAACCAATCTCCACATTTTAAAATAATGTTTGGCACCTGTATATTGTTTCCCTTTTCGATTACAAAATCAATTTCAAGTTTTCCCAATAGCCCTGTGAGAGTATGGAGGAAAATAGTTGCAACAGATATAAATATACGTATTTAAACTGCTGTAAGGCAAATGCTGGCAATTTATTTAATGGAGAAAAGCCACCCAGTTCTTGATTTCTCATTTCCAGTACAACAGCAGTGATGGTGCTAGGGGTTATGAATGATAATGATGATAATATGCTTATTTGTATAAGTTTCTACTACTTTATCTGCTGTTGATTTTGGCCTAATCCAGGATGACATTATCAGGCATTTCAGTGCTTTGGGAAACACTTCCCACCAGCTGGATTTCTAGCCAAACTTGTAAGCTAACAACTGAATACTACATAAGGTCTATCACCCAGCCACCCCCATACTTGCTCCCCAGGGCTGATGGGGAATGGGCCATGAGTCATGGAGGCAGTTGGTGGGGAGGTGGCAGCTCTACCCACCAATGATTATTTTTTAAAATAACTGAGGGCTCTTATTGTACCTCAACCCACAATTTCCTTGCCTCCATCACAACCGAGCCAATGTGGTGGGGTAAACATCGTCAGTTTTTTACTTCTTTTCATGTTTTAAATTTGTTTTAGCTGGATTTTTTTCAGCATTCTGATATCAAAGTAGAGGGGAAGGGAGAATATGCAGGATAATTGGCCCAAGTTCCTTATCTCTCTAGCAAATGCCAAGACTCCTGAATTGTACTATTTTCTGTGCCTCATAATTCCTTTTTTTTTTTTTGAATTTTAATTTATTTTTTTATACAGCAGGTTCTTATTAGTCATCCATTTTATACACATCAGTGTATACATGTCAATCCCAATCTCCCAATTCATCACACCACCACCCCCACCACCACCCCCCACTGCTTTCCCCGCTTGGTGTCGTTTGTTCTCTACATCTGTGTCTCTATTTCTGCCCTGCAAACTGGTTCATCTGTACCATTTTCCTAGGTTCCACATATATGCGTTAATGTGCAATATTTGTTTTTCTCTTTCTGACATACTTCACTCTGTATGACAGTCTGTAGATTCATGCACATCTCTACAAACGACCCAATTTCGTTCCTTTTTATGGCTGAGTAATATTCCATTGTATATATGTACCACATCTTCTTTATCCATTTGTCTGTCGATGGGCATTTAGGTTGCTTCCATGACCTGGCTATTGTAAATAGTGCTGCAGTGAACATTGGGGTGCATGTGTCTTTCTGAATTATGGTTTTCTCTGGGTATATGCCCAATAGTGGGATTGCTGGGTCATATGGTAATTCTATTTTTAGTTTTTTAAGTAGCCTCCATACTGTCCTCCACAGTGGCTGTATCAATTTACATTGCCACCAACAGTGCAAGAGGGTTACCTTTCCCCACACCCTCTCTAGCATCTGTGTTTGTAGATTTTCTGATGATGCCCATTCTAACTGGTGTGAGGTGATACCCATTGTAGTTTTGATTTCCATTTCTCTAATAATTAGTAATGTTGAGCAGCTTTTCATGTGCTTCTTGGCCATCTGTATGTCCTCTTTGGAGAAATGTCTATTTAGGTCTTCTGCCCATTTTTTGATTGGGTTGTTTTTTTAATATTGAGCTACATGAGCTGTTTGTATATTTTGGAGATTAATCCTTTGTCCAATGATTCATTTGCAAATATTTTTTCCCATTCTGAGGGTTGTCTTTTCGTCTTGTTTGTAGTTTCCTTTGCTTTCAAAAAGCTTTTAAGTTTCATTAGGTCCCATTTGTTTATTTTTGTTTTTATTTCCATTACTCTAGGAGGTGGATCAAAGATCTTGCTGTGATTTATGTCAAAGCGTGTTCTTCCTATGTTTTCCTCTAAGAGTTGTATAGTGTCCGGTCTTACATCTAGGTCTCTAATCCATTTTGAGTTTATTTTTGTGTATGGTGTTATGGAGTGTTCTAATTTCATTCTTTTACATGAGGCTGTCCAGTTTTACCAGCACCATTTATTGAAGAGGCTGTCTTTTCCCCATTGTATATCCTTGTCTCCTTTGTCATATATTAGTTGACCATAGGTGCATGGGTTTATTTCTGGGCTTTCTATCCTGTTCCATTGATCTGTATTTCTTTTTTTGTGCCAGTACCATATTGTCTTGATTACTGTAGCTTTGTAGTATAGTCTGAAGTCAGGGAGTCTGATTCCTCCAGCTCCGTTTTTTTCCCTCAAGACTGCTTTGGCTATTCGGAGTCTTTTGTGTTTCCACACAAATTTTAAGATTTTTTGTTCTAGTTCTGTAAAAAATGCTATTGGTAATTTGATAGGGATTGCATTGAATCTGTAGATTGCTTTTGGGTAGTAGAGTCATTTTCACAATATTGATTCTTCCAATCCAAGAACATGGTATATCTCTCCATCTGTTTGTATCATCTTTAATTTCTTTCATCAGTGTCTTATACTTTTCTGCATAGAGGTCTTTTGTCTCTCTAGATAGGTTTATTCCCAGGTATTTTATTCTTTTTGTTGCAATGGTAAATGGGAGTGTTTCCTTAATTTCTCTTTCAGATTTTTCATCATTAGTGTATAGGAATGCAAGAGATTTCTGTGCACCAATTTTGTATCCTGCAACTTTACCAAATTCATTGATTAGCTCTAGTGGTTTTCTGGTGGCATCCTTAGGATTCTCTATGTATAGTATCATGTCATCTGCAAACAGTGACAGTTTTACTTCTTCTTTTCCAATTTGTATTCCTTTTATTTCTTTTTCTTCTCTGATTGCCATGGCTAGGATTTCCAAAACTATGTTGAATAATAGTGGTGAGAGTGGACATCCTTGTCTTGTTCCTGATCTTAGAGGAAATGCTTTCAGTTTTTCACCATTGAGAATGATGTTTGCTGTGGGTTTGTCGTATATGGCCTTTATTATGTTGAGGTAGGTTTGCTCTATGCCCACTTTCTGGAGAGTTTTTATCATAAATGGGTGTTGAATTTTGTCAATAGCTTTCTCTGCATCTATTGAGATGATCATATGGTTTTTATTCTTCAATTTGTTAATATGGTGTATCACATTGATTGATTTGCATATATTGAAGAATCCTTGCATCCCTGGGATAAATCCCACTTCATCCTGGTGTATGATCCTTTTAATGTGTTGTTGGATTCTGTTTGCTAGTGTTTTGTTGAGGATTTTTGCATCTATATTCATCAGTGACATTGGTCTGTCATTTTCTTTTTTTGTGGTACCTTTGTCTGGTTTTGGTATCAGGGTGATGGTGGCCTCGTCGAATTAGTTTGGGAGTGTTCCTTCCTCTGCAATTTTTTGGAAGAGTTTGAGAAGGATGGGTGTTAGCTTTTCTCTCAATGTTTGATAGAATTCACCTGTAAAGCAATCTGGTCCTGGACTTTTGTTTGTTGGAAGATTTTAAATCACATTTTCAATTTCATTACTTGTGATTGGCCTGTTCATATTTTCTATTTCTTCCTGGTTCAGTCTTGGAAGGTTATACCTAAGAATTTGTGCATTTCTTCCAGGTTGTCCATTTTATTGGCACAGAGCTTCTTATAGTAGTCGCTTAGGATGCTTTGTATTTCTGCAGTGTCTGTTGTAACTTCTCCTTTTTCATTTCTAATTTTATTGATTTGAGTCCTCGCCCCCTTTTTCTTGATGAGTCTGGCTAATGGTTTATCAATTTTGTTTATCTTTTCAAAGAACCAGCTTTTAGTTTTATTGATCTTTGCTATTGTTTTCTTTGTTTCTATTTCATTTATTTCTGCTCTGATCTTTATGATTTCTTTCCTTCTGCTCACTTTGGGTTTTGTTTGTTCTTTCTCTAGTTCCTTTAGTTGTAAGGTTAGATTGTTTGAGATTTTTCTTGTTTCTTGAGGTAGGCTTGTATAGCTATAAACTTCCCTCTTAGAACTGCTTTTGCTGCATCCCATAGGTTTTGGATCGTCGTGTTTTCATTACCATTTGTCTCTAGGTATTTTTTGATTTCCTCTTTGACTTCTTCAGTGATCTCCTGGTTATTTAATAATGTATTGTTTAGCCTCCATGTGTTTGTGTTTTTTACGTTTTTTTCCCTGTAACTGATTTCTAATCTCATAGCGTTGTGGTCAGAAAAGATGCTTGATATGATTTCAATTTTCTTAAATTTACCGAGGCTTGATTTGTGACTCAAGATGTGATATATCCTGGAGAATGTTCCATGTGCACTTGAGAAGAATGTGTAATCTGCTGTTTTTGGATGGAATGTCCTATGAATATCAATTAAATCTAGTCTCTCTAGTCTCTCACACACACTTTCACCATAGGTGTTTCTCTAGTTTTTGAATCATCACTTTTTAAACTTTATTTCTAAATATTTGTAGATTTACAGGAAGTTTCCAATAGACTACAGAGTGTTTCCATGTACTCTCTTCCCAGCTTCCATCAATGGTTATGTCTTATATAACTAAAGCACAGTATCTACGTCAGGAAATTGACATTGGTGAAATGTACATCATTCTATGTCATTTGACTACATGTGTAGATTCCTGAAACTACCATAGGAATCAAGATACAGAACTACCCAGCACCAAAAAAATCTACTGGTGTCAACACTACCAGAGTGAAAACACCTTCCTTTAAATTCCTTTTCCTCTTCCATTTATAATACAATTGCCTTAAATGTTTCCTCTACACATACTGTGATCCACATCAGACAGTGTTCTACACTTTGCTTAGATCATCCAACACAATTTGGAAAACTCAAGAGTGAAAGGAAAGTCTATTGTATTTACCCACATTTTGGCTCTTTCTACGATGGCTCTTCCTTCCTGATGTTCCAAGATGTCCTTCCTCTTTCAAAAACTTCTTTTAGATCTTCCCTTAGGATAGGACTGCTGGTGAAAATTCTTTCCATTTTCCTTTGTCTCATAATGTCTTCATTCCTGACAGAAATTTTTGTGTGATATAGAATTCAGGATCAAAAATTCTTTTCTTTCAGCACTTGAAAATGTTGTACCACTCCTGTGCTCCATGGTTTCTGATGGTAATCTAATGCAATTTGTGTTATTTCAAAGGTGTTGCTTCAAAGGTGAAACAATAAAGTTTTTTTTTTTGTCTTTAGTTTTCTGAAGTTAATTATGATGTGTGTTGACATGAATTTCTTCGGGTTTATCCTGTTAAAGGTTTGTTCAACTTTTTTTATTTTAACAGCTTTATTGAGATATAATTCACATACCATAAAATTCACCCATTTAAAGTGTAAAATGATTTTTAATGTATTCACAGACTTGTGCAACTTTCACCACAATCTACCTTTAGAATAATTTCATCACCTCAAAAAGGAACCCCAGGCCCATTAGCAGTCACTCCCCATCCTGCTTCTCCTTCCCCAGCTCAGGCAACCATTAAACTACTTTCTGTCTCTATAGATGTGTCTTTTCTGGACATTTCATATAAACAGAATTATAAAATATGCAGTTTTTTGTGCTTGGCTTCTTTCCCTTAGCATAATGCTTTCAAGGTTCATCCCTATTGTAGCATATAACAATACTTCATTTCTTTTTATTGCCAAAAGATATTCATTGTATAGATATACCACAAATTATTTAGCCATTCATCAGCACAAGGACATTTGGTTTGTTACTATTTGGGGGCTAGTATGAGTAAGGCTGCTAGGAATGTTTGTGTACAAGTTTTTGTTTGCATGTAGTTTCCATTTCTCTTGGGTAGTGAAATTTCTGGGTCATATAATAACTGTACGTCCTATATTTTGAGGAACTAATAAGTGGTTTTTCAAAACACCTGTTCCATTTTACATTCCCACCAGCAATGTATGAAGGTACCAGTTTCTCCACATCTGTGTCAACACCTGTTATCTTTTTTTTTTTTTATCATAGCTATCCTGATGGGAGCAAAGTGGCATCTCACAGTGAACTGGAATTACATTTCCTTGATGACTAATGATGTTGAGGATTTTTACATGTGGTTGTTGTATATCTTCTTTAAAGAAATGTTTATTCTAATACTTTGTCCGTAGATTATTTTTGTGTATTTTTATAACTGAGTTGTAAGAGTTATTTATATATTTTAGATAAAGGTCTCTGTTCAGATATATGGTTTGTAAATACTTTCTCCCATTGTATGGGTTGTCTTTGTGGTTGTATCCTTTGAAGAATAAAGATTAATTATGATGAAGTTCAATTTATGTATTTTTCTTTGTTCGCTTGTGCTTTGGTGCAGTAACCTAAAAAACTATTGTCTAATTCAAGGGCATGAAGATTACCCTTATGTTTTCATCTAAGAGTTTAACAGTTCTTACATTTAGTTTGATGATACATTTTGAGTTAATTTTTTTGTGTGGTGTAAGAAAGAAATCCGAACTTTATGTTTTTGCATGTGGATATACAGTTGTCCTAGCACCATTTATTGAAAAGATGATTCTTTCTCA
This sequence comes from Balaenoptera ricei, assembly GCF_028023285.1. Classification (NCBI taxonomy): domain Eukaryota; kingdom Metazoa; phylum Chordata; class Mammalia; order Artiodactyla; family Balaenopteridae; genus Balaenoptera; species Balaenoptera ricei. Next base: position 74,869,746 of record NC_082644.1, read on the forward strand.
CATTGAATTTTCTTGATAACTGTTTCGAAAAATCAATTGATCAAAACTGTAAGTGTTTACTTGTGGACTCTCAATTCTATTCCATTGTTCGTTCAGTCTATTTTCATGCACTATCAAACTATCTTAATTACTGTCACTTTGTAATGAATTTTTAAATAGAGAAATGTGAATCCTCCAACTTTGTTCTTTCTTAGGTTATTTTGGCTATTCAGGGTCCCTTGCAATTCCACACAAATTTTAAGGTCAGCTTTTCCACTTCTGGAGAAAAAAAAAAAAAAAAAAAGACCACTGGGATTTTGATGGAGATTGCATCAAGTCTGTAGACCAATTTGAGAATATTGCTATCCGAAAAATAACCTAATAAGACTACTAATCCATGAATGTGAAATTTCTTTTTATTTAGATCTTTAATTTCTTTCAACAATGTTTTACAATTTTCAGTGTACAAGTTTTTTATATAGCTGGCTAAATTTATTCCTAAGTACTTTATTCTTTTTGATGCTATTTTAAATGTAATTGCTTTCATAATTTCAGTTTTTGAATGTTCATTGCTAGTGTATAAAAATATAATTGATTTTTGTATATTGATCTTATAGCCTGTAACCTTACAGAATGTATTTATCAGTTTTAATAGATATTTAACTGGATTCCTTAGAACTTTCTATATACAAGATTATGTTATCTGCAAATAGAGATTGTTTTTCTGCTTCCTTTCCAATCTGGATGATTTTTATTTCTTTTTCTTGCCTAACTGCCCTGATTAGAACCTCCAGTACAATGTTTAATAGTAGTGGTAAGAGAGGACATCCTTTTATTTTTCCTGATATTAAGGGGAAAGCATCCAGTCTTTCACCATTAAGTATGCTGTTAGCTGTGGGTTTTTTGTAGATGCCCTTTATCATATTAAGGAAATTTCCATCTATTCCTAGTTTGTTGAGTGTTTTTAATCACAAAAGGGTACTAGATTTTGCCAGATGCTTTTTCTGTAACTATTGAGATAATCATGTGTTTTTTAAACTTTATTCTATTGATACGGTGTGTTACATTAGTTGATTTTCAGGTACTGAACTAACCTCACATTTCTGAGATAAATCCCATTTAAACATGGTGTACCTTTTTTAAATGACTTATGGATTCACTTTGCTATTTTGTCAAGGATTTTTGCATCTGTATTCATAAAAGATATTGGTCTGTAGTTTTCTGCTCTCATGATAATCTGTATCTGGTTTTGGTATCAGAGTAGTATCTATATATCTCATAGAACAAGCTGGGAAATATTCTATTTTTTGGAAGAGTTTCTAAAGAATTGGTATTAATTCTCCTTTAAACGTATGGGAGAATTCAGCAATGAAGCCATCTGAGCCTGGGCGCTCCTTTGTGGGATTTTTTAAAATTATTAATTTAATCTCTTTACTTGTTAAAGATCTATTCAGATTTTCTATTTCTTTTGAGTTCGTTTCCATAGTTTTTGTCTTTCTAGGAATTTATCATTTCATCTAAGGTATCTAATTTGTTGGTATACAGTTGTTCACAGTATTCCCCTGAAATCCTTTTTTACTTCTGTAAGGTCAGAAGTGATGTTCCTTCTTTAATTTCTGATTTTAACAATGTGAGTCTTATCTACTCTTTTTCTTGGTCAGTCTAACGAAAAGCTTGATAATTTTGTTGATATTTCCAAAGAATCAACTTTCAGTTTTATTGATTTCTGTCTACCGTTCTACTTTCTATTTCATTAATATCCATGCTAATATTTATCATTTTCTTCCTTCTTACTTTCGATTCAGTTTTCTCTTCTTGTTCCAGTGTCTGAAGGTGGAGGATTAGGTTATCAATTGGGATCTTTCTTTTTTTCTTTTTTTTGAAGAATAATTGACTTACAATATTATATTAGTTTCAGGTGTATAACATAGTGATTCAATATTTTTATACATTACAAGATAATCACCGTAATTAGTTACCATTTGCCACCAAAGTTATTACAATGTTATTGACAACATTCCTTATGCTGTACATTACATCCTCTTATTTATTTTATACCTGGGAGTTTGTACCGCCTAATCTTCTTCACCTATTTTGCCTATGTCCCCACCCCCCCTTCCCTCTGGCAACTACCAGTTTGTTCTCCATATCTATGAGTCTGTTTCTGCTTTGTTATGCTTATTCACTTGTTTTGGTTTTTAAATTCCACATATAAGTGAAATTGTACAGTATTTCTCTGTCTGACTTATTTCACTTAGCATAATGCCCTTGAGGACCACCCATGTTGTCATAAATGGCAATATTTCATTCTTTTTTATAGCTGAGTAAAGTTACCGTATCTTGGCTTCTATAAATAATGCTGAAATGAACGTGGAAGTGCATATATCTTTTTGAATTAATGTTTTCATTTTCTTTGGATAAATATCCAGAAGTAGAATTTCTGGGTCATATGGTAGTTCTATTTTTAGTTCTTTGAGGAACCTGCATACTGCCTCCATACTCCCTCCACAGTGGCAACATAAATTTATATTTCCACCAACAGTGCACAAGGGTTCCCTTTTCTCCACATCCTCACCAACACTTGTTATTTCTTGTTTTTCATAATAGCCATTTTAACAGGTGTGAGGTTATATCTCATTGTGATTTTGATTTGCATTTCCCTGATGATTAGTAATGTTGAGCATCTTTTCATGTACATGTTGGGAAAATGTAAATTCAGGTCTTCTGCCCATTTTTAAATCAGGTTGTTTGGCTTTTTTCGATGTTGAGTTGTATGAGTTCTTTGTATATTTTGGACATTTAGCCCCTTACCAAACATATGATTTGCAAATATTTTCTCCCATTCAGTAGGTTGCCTTTTTGTTTCATTGACAGTTTCCTTCACTGTGCAAAAGCTTTTTAGTTTGATGTAGTCCCATTTTTAATTTTTGCTTTTGTTTTCCTTGACTGAGGAGATATAAAAAAAAAAAAATATATATATATATATATATATATATTGCTAAGCTCAAAGAGCTTACTGCTTACAGACAAGCTTTTTGCCAAATTTGGGAAGTTTTCTGCCATTATTTATTTGAATACTTTTTTACCTCTACCTTCCTTCCCCTCTCTTCTGGGACTCTGATGACATGAGTGTTAGTTTAGTTATTTTATTCTCATTGGTTCTCAAGGGTCTTTTTTTTTTTTTTTTTCACAGTCTATTTTGGCTCTGTGGTTCAGATTGGGGAATGTTTTTTTTGCTACTTTCAGGTTTCCTGATTATTTCTTCCAGCCCTTCTATTCCGCCATTGAACTCATCTAATGAGCTTTTTATTTTGGTTAGTGTCTTTTCACTTCTAAAATTTCCACTGGTTCCTATTTATATCTTCAATTTCTTTGTTGAGACTTTTTATTTTTTCACTTGTTTCAAGAATATTCATAATTGCTTATTGAAGCATTTTTATAATATCTGCCTTGTCAGATAATTCCAACACCTATGTCATATTGAAGTTTCTGTCTGTTGATTGCCTTTTCTCATTCAAATTGTGATTTTCCTTTCCCTTGGTATGATGTGATTTTCAATTGTATAATTGTGTATCAGTTGTATATTATATAAATCTGTTTTAGCAAGCCTCCTCTAACTCAACGCAGGTTGGGGAAAGGGGGCTCTAACTCACTACTCCCAAATGGGAGTGAAAATCCAAGTTCCCCATTCACCCTCCCCTAGACAGGGATGAAAGTCTTGACTCCTATTTAGACTTTCATGGGTGGAGGGGATAAGGGGAACCTCATTACAGCTGGATGAGGGTGGAGGTTTAGGCTCCCCACTCAGCCTTTGCTGACAAGAGTGGAAGTGGGATTATTATGGTTTTTCCCATGGTGATTGGATAAAGTAGAGTGGCCATTGTCTAAAAGTTTTCTGTCTCAGTAGGCTGCCCTTTTCTGGTCCTTTGGTTAGAAACAGGAAGCTTTCCTTGGGGCTTTTTTGGTCTGCTCACAGTGACATTTTCAGTGCGTCTCCAGCACTCAGTCCAACATATATGAGGCAAAAAGATAACCTATGTTGCCATGTTGTTCCTCAGGTCTCCAGGACCATAGCCAACCTGTCTTCTCTCTCCACTTTCAGAGTCTCATGTTTGTTTTATATTTAACGTCCTGGGTTTTTAGCTGTACTTAGTGGGAGGAATAGGGGAAAGTACATCTACTCCATCTTGGTCCAGAACTAGAAGCCCATTGTTACTTTTTGAGATTTGCATACAGCTAGCTGTCCACTAGTAGACTAAAAATTTTCTTCATCTGGATAAACTTACTGTTTCAGTTCCTATTAGTCAAGGAAGAAATAACGGCTCTGGTGTCCCCTACTTTGGGAATCTTCATTTTAATAAGGAACTCACAAGGACTGAAAATAAAGCAACACCTAAGTGAATTCTCTTCTGAGAGTATAATTTTAGGTGCTCCTTCTAGCCAATGGAGGAGATTACTTGTTCACACTAAATAGCCACGAAACACTGTAACTCATTCAAATTCAGTCCTCGATCTTGGCATGTAGAAATTAAAACAGAGTCTCATGAACTGTTCCAGGTGTGGATTACATTTTAAAAAAATTTTTTTTTCAAATTTATTTAAACTAAAAAACGAAACAAAACCAATACACCATTTATTCCACCTCCACACCCTCTGCCTCTGGCAACCACCAATCTGTTCTCTGTATCTATGAAATAGATAATATTAAATATATAACATATGTATTTAAATTTCACATATAAGAGAGATCATACAGTATTTGTCTTTCTCTGTCTGCCTTGTTTCACTTAGCATAATGCTCTCAAGGTCCATTCATGTTCTCACAAATGGCAAAATATTGTTCATTTTTATGGCTGAATAATATTCCATTATATATACATGCCACATCTTCTTCATCCATTTAACCATTGATGGACACTTACGTTGTTTCCATATCTTGGCTATTGTAAACAATGCTGCAATGAACGTTGGGGGTGCATGTATCTTTTTGAGTTAGTGTTTTTGTTTTCTTTTGATAAATACCCAGGGTTGGAATTGCTGGATCATATGGTAGTTCTATTTTAATTTTTTGAGGAACCTCCATACTGTTTTCCATAGTGGTTGCATGAACTTACATTCCCACCAACAGTGTACAAGGGCTTCCTTTTCTCTACCTCCTTGTCAACATTTGTTATTTCTAGTCTTTTTGATAACAGCTATTCTAATAGGTGTGAGGTGATAGTTCATTGTGGTTTTGGTCTGCATTTCCCTGATGATTAATGATGTAAAGCATATTTTCATATACTTGTTGGCCATATGTATGTCTTCTTTGGGAAAATGTCTAATTAGATCTTCTGCCTATTTTTAAATCAGATAGTTTAGGTTTTGGTATTGAGTTGTATGAGTTCTTTATATATTTTGGATATTAGTCCCTTATCAGATATATGATTTGCAAATATTTTCTCCCATTCAGTAGGCTGCATGTTCATTGCATTCTTTTGCTGTGCAGAAGGTTTTTAGTTTAATGTAGTTCCACTTGTTTATTTTTGCTTTTGTTGCCTTTGCTTTTGGTATCAGAATAAAAAAAATCATCACCAAGACCTATGTCAAAGAGTTTGCCACCTGTGTTTTCTTCTAGGAGTTTTACAGTTTCAGGTTTTATGTTCAGTCTCTAATCCATTTTGATTTAATACTCATGTATGGTGTAACACAGCAGTCCAGTTTCATTCTTCTGCATGTGGCTGTCCAATTTTCCCAACACTATTTACTGAAGAGAGTATCTTTTCCTCATAGTATATTCTTGGCTCCTTTGTGGCAAATTAACTGACCATAAATGAGTGGGCTTACTTCTGGACTCTCTGTTCTGTTCCATTGATCTATGTGTCTGTTTTTATGCCAATACCATACTGTTTTAATTACAACCACTTTGTAATATAGTTTGAAATCAGGGCACATGATGCCTCCAGCTTTGTTCTTCTTTCTCAAGATTGTTTTGGCTATTCAGGGTCTTTATGGTTCCATACAAATGTTAGCATTGTTTGTTCTATTTCTGTGAAAAATGTCGTTGGAATTTTGGTAAGGATTTCATTGAATCTGTAGATTTCTGTGGGTAGTATGGACATTTTAACAATATTAATTCTTCCAGTTCATGAGCATGGAATATCTTTCCATTTATTTGTGTCTTCTTCAATTTCTTTCATTAATGTCTTGTAGTTTTCAATATACAGGTCTTTCACCTCTTTGGTTAAATTTATTCCTAGGTATTTTATTCTTTTTAATGCAATTGTAAATGGGATTGCTTTCTTATTTTTTCAGATACTTTGTTATTAGCATGTAGAAATGCAATAAATTCTTGTGTATTGATTTTGTATTCTGCAACTTTGCTGAATTCATTTATTAGTTCTAACAGTTTTTTGATGGAGTCTTTAGGGTTTTCTATATCTGATACTACATCATCCATAGTGAAAGTTTTACTTCTTCCTTTCCAATTTGGATGACTTTTCTTTCTTTATATTGCCTAATTGATCTAGCTAGGACTTCCAATGTTATGTTGAATAAAATTGGCAAGAGTAGCCATCCTTGTCTTCTTCCTGATCTTAGAAGAAAAGCTTTTAGCTTTTCACCATTAAATATGATGTTACCTGTAGACCTGTCATATATGGTCTTTATTATTTTGAGATATATTCACCTATACCCATTTTATTGAGAGTTTTTATCGTAAATGGGTGTTGAATCTTGTCAAATTTTTCTCTGCATCTATTAAGATAATTTTTATCCTTCATTTTGATAATGTGGTATATTACATTGACTGATTTGTGGACATTGAACCATTCTTGCATCTCTAAAATAAATCCCATTTGATCATGGTGTATGATTCTTTTAATGGATTGCTGGTATTTTGTTAAGGATTTTTGTTCATCCCTATGTTCACCAAGAATATTGCCTGTAATTTTGTTTTTGGTATCAGGATAATTCTGGCCTTGTAAAATGAGTTTGGAAGAGTTCCCTCCTATTCTGTTTTTTGAAAGAGTTTGATAAAGATTGGTATTCATTCTTCTTTGAATGTTTGGTAGAATCCACCAGTGAAGTGATACAGTCCTAGTCTTTCACTTTTTGTTTTTTTAAACTTTGGGTTTGTTTGTTTGTTTATTTATTTATTTATGGCTGTGTTGGGTCTTCGTTTCTGTGTGAGGGCTTTCTCTAGTTGCAGCAAGTAGGGGCCACTCTTCATCACGGTGCACGGGCCTCTCATTATCACGGCCTCTCTTGTTGCGGAGCACAGGCTCCAGACGCGCAACCTCAGTAATTGTGGTTCACGGGCCTAGTTGCTCCACAGCATGTGGGATCTTCCCAGACCAGGGCTCGAACCCATGTCCCCTGCATTGGCAGGCAGATTCTCAACCACTGCACCACCAGGGAAGCCCTCTTTCACTTTTTGAGAGAGTTCTGATCACTGATTCAATCTCCTTACTAGTAATTGGTCTGTTCAGATGTTCTATTTCATCATGGCTCAGTTTTGGTAGGTTGTATGTTTCTAGAAATTTATCCATTTCTTTTGGTTTTCCAATTTGTTAGTATTTAATTGTTTATAGTTGTCTCTTATGATCCTTTGTATTTCTTTGATATCTGTTGTAACATCTCCTCTTTCCTTTCTGATTTTATTGAGTTCTCTCTCTTTTTTCCTTCATGAGTTTAGCTAAAGATTTGTTGATTTTATCTTTTCAAAGAACCAGCTTTTTAGTTTTATTGATCTTTTCCATTGCCTTTTTAGTCTCAATTTCATTTATTTCTGCTCTAATCTTTGTTATTTCTTTCCTTCTACTAACTTGGGTTTCATTTGTTCTTCTTCTAGTTCCCTCAGGTGTAAAGTTAGATTGTTTATTTGAGGCTTTTCCTGTTTCTTGAATAAGGTGTTTATCATTATGAACTCTCCTCTTAGAACTGTTTTTTGCTGCATCCCATAAATTTTGATATGTTTCATTTCTATTTTCATTTGGTCATAAGGTATTTTTCAATTTCTCCTTTGATATCTTTTTTGACTCATTTGTTATTTACTAGCATGTTGTTTAACCTCCACGTATTTGTGAATTTTCCAGTTTTTTCATGTCATTAATTTCTAGTTTCATACCATTGTGGTTGGGAAAGAAGCATGATATGATTTAAATCCTCTTAAGTTTACTTAGATTTGTTTTGTGGCCTCACATACGATCTATCTTAGAAAATGTTCCATGCACACTTAAGAAGAATGTGTATTCTGTTGCTTTTGGATGTAATTTTCTACAAATATCTATTAAGTCCTCAATCTTGACAGTTAGAAATTAAAGTACAATCTCATAAACTGATCCAGCTATGGATTACATTTTTATATCTAGGTGGGAGAAGGACTTTAGGATCATAATCAGAGGTGATAGAAAAGCTATGATCGGCAATGATTTTGACAAAGTTTATTGGTTTCACTGCTTCTATGACCAGGAGAAACTGATGACAGTATTCATTTCACATCTTCCAAACTCCAAAGGACCTCTTTATTAATCTATGCCTTTAATAACATAATTTCTGCCAGGGCCACTGGATAATAGCTGAGCTTTTGATCATGTATACCATGTCTGCAGGTGACTACTCCAACTCTTATCTCTGTGTTTATGCATACAGGTTGTTGTCCCAGAGATAAAGACATAATAGAAATGTTACAAAGGACAGGAGGAGGATATGGCCATCAACCTAGTTAAAATGAAGACAAGTAGTTTACCTGAGAATCTTACTCCAAGAGAAAACAAAGGAAATTTCATTTTTATGCATGCTCTGAGGACGTAATCAACTTTATGAGGTGAAATGTAATATCTTCCAACCTCATAACCATATACAATCCCCCAGCAGACTGCAAACACAAACTTACCCTTTTTTAGTGTGAAAGATGAGAAATATAAGAAGGGAAAGTGAAAGAACATAAATATAACCACAGGAAAAGATTATGGATAAAGTCTGTTCTTGAAACAACAGTCTGTTTTAAAACTTCTCCTATTCTCCTTCGTTTATGCATGTTATTTTTCCTAAAATGAGATAAGCATCTTTTAATTCCAGAAGTGTATCTTGTGAATTCTGCAAATAATTGTTACCATGGAGCTCTAAGTATCCCACAGCAAGCTAATATGTTCTTGGGGCTAATGCTATTTTGGCATTTAACGTGCTTACTACTGAAATAAGAGAAACCTGGAAGGAAAAAAACCTGCCTCAATTCTCAATGATTCTCTTTCAAATACATTTGTGTTCCTACTGGATCTGCAGAACTGTGTTAAAAGAAAGGCTCGTAGATAAGAAAAAAATTTTTTTTAATAATTTCTTTTTTTTAATTTATTTTATTTATTTATGTTTGGCTGCATTGGGTCTTCATTGCTGTGCACGGGCTTTCTCTAGTTGTGACGAGCGGGGGCTACTCTACATTGTGGTGCACGGGCTTCTCATTGCGGTGGCTTCTCTTGTTGCGGAGCAGGGCTCTACACACGTGGGCTTCAGTAGTTGTGGCACGTGGGCTCAGTAGTTGTGGCTCGCCGGCTCTAGAGCGCAGGCTCAGTAGTTGTGGTGCACGGCCTTAGTTGCTCCACAGCATGTGGGATCTTCCCGGACCAGGGATTGAACCCGTGTGCCCTGCATTGGCAGGTGGATTCTTAACCACTGCACCACCAGGGAAGTCCCATGATTTCTTTTTTATAGCATTTATTTAGATGTATGCCATGCAAATCTGAGTGTGCTAAAATAAAACAGACATATAACTAAAGAGATAAGTAGTAAGTTAAAAGAGAACTTTCCATTGTGCAATTTGTTGCTGAAAGTCTCAAGAAAAAAAAAATGTAACAGAACATACTGATTTTAAATTGCCTATAACACCTTTCATCTGAAGCTTTTAAAGCATGTTACAAATTTATCTATCCCACAAATAATCATGGGCAGGAAGAGAAATGAGAAAAATAGATGTAGATCCAGGACTTTTGCCCTTTTCCCATTATATTATCATTTCTTGGATGACACAGCAGTAATCTGATCAACCTCAAGAAAAAAATCCCCCAAAAGATTGTCATGCTGAAGTGTAACAGATGACGACAGCTATTTTATAATGGGAACTTGAGGGCAAAGAACATATGAATTTTTTAAGGCGCTCTCAGAAAGTTAACTACTTAACCAAACTTCTCCGTACTTTTATTATTCCTATTGCTACTGATAATGTTGTTGCTTTAAATTGTAATACCTTGCTCTACAGTTTAAAAAGAATTCTCAAATACATTTTTACTTAATCCTGAGAACAATCTTATGTGGTATGTGGGCAGGTATTACCTTCATCGGATGGATGGAAAAACTAGAGTTTAAAGAAGTTGTATCCCTTGCCTAGAAGCACATACCTAACAGTAAGTGAGAAAACAGAATTTTAAACTACTCAGTAGAACGTAATTGTTGTGTACATAGGTTCGGGAATCAGGCTGCCTGAGTTCAATCCTCAACTCTGCCACTTGATAAGTCAACTTTGACAAGTTACTGAATATCTCAGTACCTCAGTTTCCTCATATAAAAAGTAAGTATAATGAAAGGATTGTTACTAATGTTAAATTTAAAGTATATAAAGCAGTATGTAGCATATGGCAAATACTCAAAGAAGTTAGCTCTTTTTATATTCTAATAACTCATTTTTGTTCTAGATATTTTTAGCCTTCATGCCTGTGGTGTCACAAATCCCTTCTAAAGGGCACAGCCCTACTTACCCATAGCCCCAGAATTGGGAAGCCATTGATGGATGATGGATTAGACAAGGATAAAGGCACTTGACATAAATACAACAAGTCCACTGTACACAGATGAGCTGGGCCAATCTTATTCTCAGGCAATTTGTATTCTGGAAATGGTGAACAAATTAAGTAGTTTGAAGATAGGCCAATTTTTTTTTTAAATGTCATGAAGGGGAGAAGTAGAGCTGGAATTATGAGGGATAAATGAACCACGAGATAGAAGGAAAGAGTTTGGGCTTATCTTCTTGGTTCCTAACTTCTCATCTCCATTCTATTTAAAGTTTTAAAATACTTTCCAATATGCTTTTCCAAAGGCATGTGGGTCAAGTGTGGCCCTCATCTCAGTCCTTTTAAGACTTTTGAGGCCAGTTACTCTTTTTAGTAGTGTCTGTTTTCCTAAGTCTACTCCACTCAGCTCTCTCATCTACTGACTTCATTGTTTCCATTTTACTTACTGCATGCCTTTTACTTCTGAATCATAATTACTGTCAATTCATAACTCCATCTTGTCTCATAAGCACCAAAAACTTTGTCTTATTAACCATTTAATTATTGAAGGAATGAATGAATAAATTAATTTATTATGTATGTTTATTAAGAGCAACCCACTCTTATGAACACCAAAGGCAGTGCTTGTGTGGTCTGATAACAGGGATATTGAGAAGGATCCCCTATCCTTCCTCCTGTGACCCTCCTCCTGGGAAATAATTTTTGTCTTCTACAAAGTTATAAGGTGCTTTCCTGAGAGCAGACTTTGAAAACTGAATGGCATTAGAGATCCAAAGAAGACGACACAGTGTGGAGGAGAGAGCTACTAGAAGAAAAGATAAATTGAAGGCCCTTCAAGTCACCATATACTTGCTGATAGTTCTCCTCCATCATGTGTTGCTAAGTGAGGAAACTGTCTTCCATTCAGCTCTATGTGTCCGATTTTTGAGTTTTTGGTTGTTAGGTCAGAAACATGTTATTACTTTGTAGCAAATCATTTAGCAAGGAATAGCAAGGAATAATTTTGGTTTTAGAAGTTCAGTGTTATAGAGCAACAGTTATAGAGAAAAATCTATTTTGGCAATTTAAAGGCTCTGCAGTAAGTATTCATTAAAAATTTCCTATCCAAAATATTTGCTATTGCATGAGAAATGAACCACTCAAGCGCAGGGGTCTCTACAGGGAATCAGGGAAGTCAAGTCAGGCAGTGTGGATTATATATTATGAATTATTTGTCATTTCATTTATTCATTTATTGAATACCTACCATAAGCAGGTCAACATGCTAGTTGCTTAATTACTAGGAATGGCATGAAGAGAATGTCCCCACTGCCAGCCTATAAGAGTCTTGAAACCAGAATTTGTATATTGTATCCCCAGGACCTAGCACAGTGCCTGGTGGAGGGTTGGAATTCTTTATATATTTTCTGAAAAGAAGGAGGTATGTAATAAAGGCAGACCACACTCCTGAGAATTATATGAACTACACAGCCCATCATTTTATTCAAAATGGTAGATAGAAGAGAATCTTACCAAGTCCATTTGGTTGACGAGGCTAATTTTCCTATAAGCTGTATCATCTTTTCCTGCTACCCCAATCTCCATCAGAGTGTGCAGAGGTAGCCTCTGAGCACTGGCCACCCATCATTCTTAGCCCAGAGAGGACTGCCGTCTTATTGATGGCTGCCCTGAATGAATATTCTGAAGGCTCATTTTCTATACTGGTGCTTTCAAAAGTAATGTTTAAGTTTACCATTTTAAAAGAAGAATATTTGCAAGCCCAGATGAGGCTTTTTCTGCAGATGCAATGAGCCACTTGGATGAATATTATATGCGAATTCAGCTAAGTGTTCAAAGAAAACCACTCCCTGAAGAATCAAGCTAAGTTGATCTTCCAGCCATCCTTCATGTAGATGAGCCGTATGTGGCTTTTCCTTGCCCCTATTTACTTTTTAAGCCTATACAATTGAACAATTCCCAAATTGCTGTGTTTCTTAAAAAAGAATGGTCAGGTCTAGGGAGCAGCTCATGTTGTACTGAAGCTAATAAATTAGTGCTTTGTTTAAGTAGTGACTCATTCTTTACATCAGAGATATGAAATGATAAAATGAAAATGATGGATATTTTTAACATTTTTAATAATAAATTTTGATCTTATAAGATGGTTTAAAATCCTCTCCCTAAGTACTGACTAAATAAATGAGGCATTGACTCAACTCAGTACGCAGACAGGCTATCAAACAATGATCTAGAAAACTACAAATGGATTACAAAAATTGTGCCATCATCACTTTCTAAGTCTACATGATTTCTTACTAATAACCTTAAAATATTTATAAATTTGGTTGAAGATTACTTGCCTGACTTCTATTCTATCATTACCATTGTTAAGTCTCTTGTCTGGTCTATTGTAATAACTCCCTGATTACATCTACATATATACACCCACACACATGCATACTTTCTATCCAGTCATATTTCAGTAACTGACTACACCATGACCCATTTGCACAATTTAGAAACTTCCAAGTCATCTTTGACGCCTCCCTTTTCTCCATCCCATATATCCTATCAATCCCCAAATCCTGACAATCTCATCCATCTGCTTTAATCTATCCCCACCTGACTGGATTATTACCACAGCCTCTGAATTGATCTCCTTACTTCCATTTTTAGTCCCTTCCAACCCATTCTGCTCACTAAAGCAAGATTAAAGCTTCTAAAATGAAAATCTGATCATACAGTTTCTCTGCTTGAAACCCGTGATGACGCCCTTTTCCCCTTTTGATAAAGTTAAAATTTTTAACATGCCTATAATGTGTTTCTGCCTACTCCTCCACATTACTCCTTTCCACTCTCTCCTTTTTCATTCTATACTCCAGCTATATTGAATGTTTTCTGGGTCCTGGCAGGCTCAGTGAATGGTACTGGTCACTTCTGGTTGTCTGTACATGTCATTCCCTTGCCTACAACATTCTTTGCCCTCTTATTTGCCCTGGTAATGCCTATACATCCCTCAAGTCTCAGCTGAAATGTAAGTCCTCTAGTAAGTCTCTGATATTTTCCCTGACCTCAGATAAGGTTATTCTCCCTTGTCACGGGTTCTGTGTCTCCTTCCACTGTACATATTTCATTGAGTTGTATTTCCTTGTTTAAATAGCTGCCATCTTTGCCAGGTTACAAGCTTTGAAGAGCAGAGGCATTTTCCATCTCTCTTTCCATTTTAACCCCTTCATCAAACACATAGCAGGCACTTAATAAATAATGTTACATAAATGAACACATGCCTGCCAGAATAGCTCTCCCAGAGTACAGCTTTCCCTTCAACAAAAGCATTTTAGCAGATTCAGAAGAAAGATCCAATAGACTTACCTAGGCTATTGCCTTTATGCCACCTCATATACTGTGTTTCTAGAAAATTCTACGTTCCTCACACTTAATCTTCACTCTTCTGCTTATTTCCTTTTCTCATGCTGAAATACTAGTCCTGAGCATCTCTAGCTGTTAAATCCTATCCATCATTCAGCAGCTAACCAAAGACTATTCACATTTTCAATGATTATTATTTCCTCCTCCTACAAGTTCAATCTCTTGTCACTCCATGCAAGACTAACTCTCTCTCCTATGACACTTAGTGCATTTTTGATAATATATGCCACATTCTGCTTTGCAGTGTAGTTAATTGTCTGTACATTTGCTACAGTAATAGACTGTAAGTTCTCTGTAGGATATTTTTTTTTCTGTACATCTGTCTTCTCTAACAAATGAGATCCTTAGAGAAGGAACGATGCCTCTTTCATTCATATCCTCTAAATAGCTAGTATAGTTCCTAGAGCATTGTATAGGTAGTGGGAGAGTAGAAAGTGAAGGCATTTCAGAGTCAGACATATTTGGATATTTGATATTGATCATGTTGCTTAATATATGTCAACCTTGGTTTTCTCATTTGTAAAATGGGGATTAAAGGGCTGCTGTGGGTTAAATGAAGTAATATTTCTAAATGCTTTATCATTTAATAAATATTAAGAATTTATTATGCATCATTAATTTGTTCAACAAATATTAATACAGCACCTACCACGTGGCAGGCACTGCTGTGGGTGCTTGAGTGGCATCATTGAACAAAAGAGACAAAGATCTCCACGCCTGTGAAGCTTACATTCTAATGGGAGAAAAGACAATAAACATAATAAATCAGTAAATTTCATGGTATATTAAATGGTGATAAATGCCATAGAAAAAATAGCACAGAGGAGGGGAGAAGGAGTTCAGAAACGCTAGGGATGGGTGGGAGTCATTATAACAATAAATAGGGCAGCCAAGATAGACCTTACTGAGAAGGTAATAAAGACAAATTTGAGCAAAGACTCAAAGACGTGAAGAAGGTGAGTGAGAGAGTGAGCTATGTGGATATATGGAGAAATAGTGTTCCAGGCAAAGTGAATGAACAGCCAATATAAAGGCCTACGTGCAAACATGATGAGTATATTGCAGGAAGAGCCAGTGATTGTGTGGACATGGCAAAGCAAGGAGGAGAGGAACAAGACATGAGGCCAAAGAGGCAACGAGAAGTCACCTCTTACAGGGTTTTGCAGTCCACTGTAAGAACTTTGGCTTTTACTCAAAATAGTGTTGAACCAAAGAGTCACATGGCCTGATTTATATTTTCACAGGATCCCTTTGGCTACTATGTTGAAAATAGACAGTAGGGGACAGGAGTGGAAGCATGGATATGAGACAATTGGCCATAACTCAAGAGAGATTAGGCAGAGTACGTTGAATCAGGGTGGTAGGACTGAAAGTGGCCAGAGTCTGGATATAGGTTAAAGACACAGGTAACTGCATTTCTAACAGATTGGATGAGGGGTATGGGAGAAAGAAAGAAGTCAAAGATGACCCACTATTTTTTTATTTGAACGTCTGGAAGGATTTGTTCAGCATTAGTTGAGTTGGGAATACTGAAAGTAGAGTAGGTTAGGGGAGATTAAAAGTTCAATTTCAACATGTTAAGTTTGAGATGTCTTTTAGACATCTGTATGGAGGTGTTGAGTGGCTATATGAGTCTGAAGTTAGGAACTGTTGTCTGGGCTGAAAATACAGATTTAGAATTGTGGGCATATAATGGTATTTAAAGCCACAAGCCACAGGAATGATATGGTGGCAAATGAAAAGCTTCTGCAGGTGGGAAGCTTATAGTCTAGGGACGGAACATAGTAACTACTCACAAAATATCTGTCCTTTTCCCCAAACAGTGCTACTTAGTGTATGCTTTGTAGAGTATTAGCATTAGCACTCCCTGGGGACACTGTTAAAAATATAGATTTCTCGGCCTCATTCCTAATCCAATGAATTAGAAATTCTGGGGGTGGATTCTGAAAACACTTTACATAAGCCTTTCAGGTGATACTTCCATGTGATATTTGAGAACTACCCTAATGGGACCTTCAATATTTATTGAACTCATTCACATTTTTAGGTTTTAATTTCTATTTAATGACAATGTGACACTCATCGGCTCAATGTGATTTCATTTCTAATCATAATTGTGAGGCTGAATTTCAATCCATATCTTACATATTAGTGATAATATTTCCAAGCTGTTGAGTATCACACTGTGAAAGCTCAAATGATGGATGGCAGGGAAAAAACCCAAGTGGTTCCCTGATCCTAACTTCCTCTGCTAGCATGGGGAGAGAGCACCGGCATTATACAGTGTGCCAGCAAGAGGGAAGAGAATCAGGGTTCTGTTTTTTGTTTTTCTTTTCCTTGTTTTCTTTGTCCTGGGCTCTCCATGGGAGGCAAGGCCAAATGATTTCTCAGAGGTCCTCCCAGTTATATCATTCCATGATTTCCTCCCCTGAGGCTTCTACAAAGAGCACTGTGGAAAGCATCACCTACAGCCAAGGGTGATCACTCACACAAGCACACATTTTCAATTTCCAGCCCAGGGCATTCAGACACAGTCTGTAGTTAAGTGGGCAATCCCAGGGGCTTCATGCAGCCACCACCAGACACAAATAGCCTGGTCACAGCCTGCTTCTGGCCCTTCAAAGAAAATGCTAAGTATTTTTTCAAGAAGCCTGTGAATATGTGAGCCAGGAGGACAGAACAAGAGAGTAGAGGATCAGGGGTATTTTGAACTGAAGTTGATTATGCATTTCCAAAGAGTTTGTGTTAATTCAAAGAGCATCTCAGTCCCTACCTTGCCAAGCTCTATTCAGCTCGAAGAGTGAAAACTTTTTATCTTCAGCATTAGTTCCAACCTAATTCATATCTGATCAGGAATAAGTTTTGCTCCTCCAGGAAGTGAACCCTGGTTACCTACAGGTCCACAGAATTGCAAGTTTCCCTTACCCTCTTTTTACTTTGCCCCAATTTATGATGGGATTCTGGTATAATTAGCATCCCCATTCCCTCAAAGGACAAGAACCCTGTCTCCAAAGCCAGTTGGTATGGATGGGATAGGGAAAGGAAGGATAGATCCAAGCCTGCCATGCTGCCTATCTTTTGTCCCAGCCTTCTCTCCTGGAAGGTTATACCTCATCCTCAATACCTCTGGCTGATGGCTCAAAGCCTCTGCTATATTTGCCAATCCCCTGGAACCACAGTGTTTCACTCATCAGCTTTGATCATCACTCCCTTGCTGAAAATGACTCTATTATGTCCCACTAAAGCAACAGTTCTAAACTTGGGGGTACATCAGAATCACCTGGAATGCTTGTGAAAACACAGGTTACTAGGCCCCACCCCCAGCATTTCTGACTTAGTAGGTATGAGAAGAGCTTGAGGGGCTGCACTTTGAGCAAGATGCCAGTGATTTCAGTCTGAGGACACACTTTGAGAACATCTGCATACAGAACTAGATCACTTAAATCTGGAAAGAAGCCTATGTGTAGCTTGTGTTTGAGGGCATAGACAGATAATTAATAAAGTTAATATTTATTGAGGGCATTGTGCTAAATACTTGACACTTCTCACTTACCTCACAACCACCGTATAAATTGAGTATTGTTGTTATTAATAATACAATATTAATGTTCCCATATTACTTGGGAATTTTGGCTTAGCAAGTTCACATACACACTAGATGGTGGAGTTGGTCCTGACTCCTCAGATGTCACTTTTTTGGTAACAACTACATATATTTCCCTATATGTTGTACTTCTGCTACTCTCTGCTGGTCAATGCTATAGTCAAGAGCCAAGGTATGCCCCCCAATCCTGCTCACTCACCAGTTCCTTCCCTCCTCCACCATCAGTGCTGTCAAGGTCTCAACATGCCTCAAAGACAGACTCACCCAAGTTATGACCATGCTCTGTTCTTCAGGATTTCCACATCAACAAAATAATCAATAAACATGCCCACAATGCAAATAATTTAATTTAGTTACCACACATTAAACTGCTGAATGAACCAATATAACTTAGTATTAGCCATAGCTGTATGAATGTAGTAACTGCTCCATTGACAGACCTCTGGCATACTGCCTGTCTTTGGGTTACATGCTATAGTTGAGCAGCTGGAAGCGTAGACATTCCTCATCTTGACTGCCCAGTTCCTTTGAGTGTTGAACACACAGCCCTACCCACTGTAAGCTACATGTATTTAAACCTACCAAAATATAACAGCAAACTAAAGGACAGAGGCTGCTAGGGAGGCACCCAGGAGGAAAGGAGGGAATTTCCAGGTCAAGCAAAACATGATGGAGAGTGGGAGGCAACCATGTCATTCTTCAAAGGAGTCTATCATAATGAAAGTGTATATTAAGGATCTGAGAAGAAATTATTATAGTTTGAGCCCAAGTAGATTTAAATATGGTGAAATTGTCAACCTGTACTTTTTTGAGGACAGAATCTGTGTTTGAGTCACCTCTCCCTCTACAATCTTGAATTATGTTTGCACATATTAGGGACAAGTAAAAATCTAGTGAGTGAAGAAGGGAAGGGAAGAAAATGAAAGGGAAGGGAAGGAAAGAGAAGAAAAAAGAGAGAGAATAAAAGAAAATGGAAGACAGAAAGGATATTGTTGTAGCCATTGGCAAGATTTTCATTAAATCACCAAAGTAAAAAACACACTCCTCCAAAATTACCTTGACACCAAAACCAGGTAAGGACACCACAAAAAAAGAAAATTGCAGGCCAATATCCCTAATGAACATAGTTGCAAAAATCTGTAACAAAATATTAGCAAACCAAATTCAACAATACATTAAAAAGATTGATCATACACTATGATCAAGTGGGATTTACTCCAGAGATGTAAAGATGTTTCAAAATCTGGAAATCAATCAATGTGATACATCACATTAACAAAACGAAGGATAAAATCATGTGGTCATCTCAACAGATGCAGAAAAAGTATTTAACAAAATTCAACAGCCATTTATGATAAAAATTCTCAAAAAGTGGATATAGAAGGAACATGCCTCAACACAATATAGGCCCTATAGGACAAGACCACAGCTAACATTATACTCAATGACGAAAAGCTGAAAGCTTTTCTTCTAAGATCAGGAACAAGAAAGCGATGCCCACTTTTATTCAACATAGTATTGGAAGTCCTAGCCAGAGCAATAAGACAAGAAAAAGAAATAAAAATCATCCAAACTGGAAAGGAAGAAGTAAAACTATCACTATTTGCAGATGACATGATTCTACATACAAAAAATTAAAAAGACTCCACCAAAAAACTTTTGAACTAATAAACAATTTTGGTAAAGTTTCACAACACAAAATCAATATACAAAAATTTGTCACATTTCTGTACAACTAATAACAAACTACCTGAGAGGGAAATTTTTTTTAATTCCATTTACAAGTGCATCAAAAAGAATAAAATACCTAGGAATAAATTTAATCAATGAGGTAAAAGGCTTGTACTCTGAAAACTATAAGAAAATGAAGAAGGAAACTGAAGATAATACAAATAAATGGAAAGATATTCTGTATTCATGAATTGGAAGAATTTATATTGTTAAAGTGTCCATACTACCCAAAGCGATCTACAGATTCAGTGCAATCCCTATCAAAATTCCACATGCATTTTTCAGAGAAACAGAGAAAACAATCCTAAGGTTTGTATGGAACCACAAAAGACCCTGAATAGCCAAAGCAATCTTGTGAAAGAAGAACAAAGCTGGTGGTATCATGCTCCCTGATTTCAAACTATATTACAAAGCTATTATAATTAAAACAGTATGGCATTGGCATAAAAACAGACACGTAGCTCAATGGAACAGAATAGGGAGCTCAGAAATAAACCCAGGCATATATGGTCAACTAAGTTACGACAAAGGAGCCAAGAATATACAACAGGAAAAGGAAAGTCTCTTCAATAAATGGTTTTGGGAAAAATGAACAGCCAAATGCAGGAGAGAATGAAACTAGACCACTATCTTACACCATTCACAAAAATTAACTCAAAGTGGATTAAGGGCTTGTATGTAAGATCTGAAACCATAAGACTCCTAGAAGAAAGCATAGGCAGTAAACTCCTTGACACGGGTCTTGGAAATGATTTTTTGAATCTGACTCTAAAAGAAAAAGCAACAAGTGCAAAAATAAATAAGTGAGACTACATCAAACTGAAAAGCTCCTGCACAGCAAAGGAAATCTTCAAAAAAAGGAAAAGTCAATCTACTGAATGGGAGAAAATATTTGCAAATCATATATCTGACAAGGGGCTAATACCCAAAATACATAGCTGGCCCCCAACTTATGATGGTTCAACTTACAATTTTTCGTTTTTATGATGGTGTGAAAGCAATATGCATTCAGTAGAAACCATACTTCGAATTTTGAATTTTTATCTTTTCCCAAGCTAGCAATATGTGGTATGATATTCTCTCATGATGCTGGGCAGAGAAAGCAAGCTGCAGCTCCCAGTTAGCCATGCAATCACAAGGGTAAACAACTGATACAGTTACAACCATTGTGAATGCATGCAATCATTCTGCTTTTTACATTCAGTATTCAATAATTTACATGCGATATTCAACACTATTATAAAACAGGCTTTGTTAGATGATTTTGCCCAACTATAGGCTAATGTAAGTGTTCTGAGCACATTTAAGGTAGGCTAGGCTAAGGTATGATGATCAGTAGGTTAGGTGTATCAAATGCATTTTCAACTTAGAATATTTTCACCTTACCATAGGTTTATCAGACGTAACCCTATCATAAGTCGAGGTAGAGCTGTATAAATATATATATATACATATATATATATATACCTATATATGTATATATATAATGGAACATTAGTCATAGAGAAGAAGGAAATCTTGCCATTTGTGACAACATGGATGGATCTTCTCAAGGGCATTATGATAAGTGAAATAAGTCAGACAGTGAAAGACAAATACTGTATGATTTCACTTATATATGAAATCTGAAAAACAAAACAAATGAAATGAAACTCATAGATACAGACAGCAGATTGGTGGTTGCCAGAGGGGAGAGGGGTAGGGAGAGTGGGCAAAATGGGCGAAGAGGGTCAAGAGGTACAAACTTCCAGTTATAAAATAAATACACATGGGGATGTAATGTACAGCATGGCGACTATAATCAATAAGATGATATTGCATATTTGAAAGTTGCTGAGAGTAAATCTTAAAAGTTCTCATCACAAGACAAAAAATATTGTAACTTTGTATCATGATAGATGGTAACTAGACTTATTGTGGTGATCATTTCACAATGTATACAAATATCAAATCATTATGTTGTATACATGAAACTAATGCAATGTTGTATGTCAATTATACTTCAATAAAGATGTAAACAAAAGAAAACACATCACTGCCTCTTCTAAACCATCCTGTCTCCTTTTTGCCTATGCTGATTATGTCTCTCCTTTTCAAGATTTATACTATAAAAAAGGTTTTCTTTCCCTAACACACCTAACCAACTTCTATTTCAGTCAATTAGATTAAAGTTGTATATTCATAGCCTGTCTTTATCACTTTTAACAAAAAATAGATACTATTCATCTCTGGATACATTGTAAAGCACGTCTTTTACCCTTGCCATCTCTCTGCAGCCTACCACTGCTCTCTACTTTTCTACCATTGCAATCCCTGAAAAATGTTCATTACATAGAATACTAGGTATAGGTCAATATAGTTCTCCAGGAAGAGAAGCAAAGAAAAAGAAACCTTACTTCTTATTAAATGCTTGTTACTGTGAAAGCACAATAGATTTGGTGAGCTCTTTGGTTTTGCTTTGTTTTGTTTTTTAATAAACCGGAGGTAAGGTCAGCCTACGCTGGATGTGAGTTTGTTTTCTGACCAAGTAATGAGTCACTCTAAATAGGAACATTAATTTATTTGCACTTATCAGGGTGAGAGGGTGGGGACAGGTGTATCACCTAAAAGTAATGATCAGGAGGAACTTCTATGAAAAAGTTAATACAGGCAATCGTGCCTTATAACTTTGTCAGAAATAAAAGTTCAGGAATTTTTTGTCAAATGTGAATGGAGAAAATTGCATTACAATGTAACTCACTTCTTGTTTTGTTTATACCTAACACAATAAATGGCTCCCCTGAGGATGGTGAACCAGAGGAACAGCATCACCGGGGAACTTGTTAGAAATGCAGATTCTCAGAGCCCACCTAATACCTACCAGATCAGAAACTCTGGGGGAGGAGGAGACTCAGCACTCTGTGTTTTACCAAACCCTCCAAGCCACCCTGATTCATCCTAAAGTTTAAGAAGCACTGCTTAACGAGTTCTACTTTTATAAAGAAAGAAGTATCAATCAACCTTAATGTGAGTTAATTAGGTGTGTGCAGCTTTATCTGTCTGGCTAGTGTTGGCAGCTCTGTTGATTCTTAATAAAGGATGTACAGACCAGGAGGTGATCTAGCTAGAAAGCTCTGTGATGGAGCCAAGGCCATTGAGTTCAACAATATGACCAGCCACCAGATGGCTGTTTCAGCCTTCCAACTTCATCTGACAACATCCATGACCCATGACTGAGGAACTCTAAGAAACATCTTCACGTGTGGGCTGACTGCCAGCCACCTGGTTTTGATTTTGCCATGGAATAAAAATGAAGCAATTAGCTTCCTGTTGCTAAATGGACTTCTCCTGATGCTTCTTACCCATGTATTTTTCCCCTGTTGAGCCTTGCTGTGATTAATTTGGAGTTTTATTGTCCCACCCTGCATTCCACATTCTTAATAAATACAAAGATGGCTCTGTTGGAAGGATCTGAAGCTACAAACACCACACCACCCGATATCTGTCCAACACTGAGCTGCCCAGATCTAATATCACAGCCCACAAAACTCACAAAAATAAATCTAAGTTCTTTTCTATTTATTTATTTAGATACTTCTCCCAGATATTAATTCTTTCTAATCTGTTTTATTTATGTTATGATAAAGAAATCATTCTTGCTGAAGAAGAGACTGATATTTACTTTATTTCTTCAATAAGATACAGGATTGGGAAAATATGGATACAGGCTTTTTACTTCTTTATATCTATTTCTCTACTTTTAACCATAACAGGCAGAAGTAAACATATTATCAATATACCATTGTGGGGATAGCCTGTAAAAATATTAATTCCATAAAATATTACTCTTGGTCCTCAAATATGCATTGACTTCATCCACCTCTGGAATTTTCAGACATACCTCTTTTTCCCAACTTTTTTACTCTTAGATTCTGACCCTTCCTGCCTTTGCAGCATATTTCAATGCAAAGTCATAACTCTAAAATGATAAAATAAGTTTCATGCTTGACTGTAAAATCAGCCTCAGTATTTCAGAGTCGTAACTCCTATGTACACATATCTATGTCTTTGTATAGCAATATTCTCCAAGTAAATGTTTCCATTAGTTTCTATGGAGTGTGTGTTTATGAGGATACTTCCCCAAACAGGCAGCCCTATGATGTCCCAATTCAAGCACTTTTCACAAGGGCTAAAAGTAATAACAACAGAGCCCTACTCTTCTACTCTTGAAGAATTCATGTCATCGGCACATTCAGGTACAAGAGGACTCTTTCCTGAGAAAACTGGGCAGCTAATTTTCTGAGATTGTGGTGCTGGGAATCATCTATAATCAAAACGTTTGATTAAACTAATGCCTAAATGAATGAATTAAGAATATGTGAATGAAGTGATGAACAAATGGAATACTGGCAGCTGAATTTGTTGCTATGGGCAGAGGCCTCCCAGGACAGTATCTTGAAATAGTTTGAGTATTTTCTTGCATTTCTAACAGTGCTGTCCTGCTTCATGATACCTACTCACGGCGCTCCCAGGGTTGGCTGCTCAGAACCCTCGCTCTCTCCTAAACCCCCGCCCCCTTCTACTGCAGTGCCTTTCCATGGGCAGCCTTCCTAAGAGTAAACACAAGCGTAAGGTAATGTATAAAGTTCAAGATATTCTATGACACCTAATCCAGACCAAGCCTGACTCCTGCCTCTGAGCCATGGGATGCCAAGGATCAGTCAGGTATGAAAGAATATCTTCTTCCTCAGGACATTTAGGAGAAAGTTACTTTCAAAGAAGAAATTCCCTTCACCTTAGTTGATGGGTACAAAATGGAAACAATTGAGAGGAAGTGAAGGCAGGGAATAAAAATGCCTTCATTCTGCCATGGGAGAGATTAAAAGACTAAAATGATGGAGAGAAAAGTGTGAGAATGAATTATGTTACCTTGGAGGCCAAAGACAAATAGCCTACCAGAAAGGTACTTAGAATTTGGCTACAGAAAACTGAATAAAACAATATTAAAATAGATTCCCATAAAAATCTTTTGATTTCATTTTTGTTCTTGGTGTATAAACCAGTATTTACATGTTATAAAAACACGTGTATTAAAAGGTTCAAAAGTAAGAGGTTCTGAATTATCAATTCCTTGAAACAGAAGAACAATTTCCTTTCAAGTTTAAAGTAATACAGCAAAACCTAGAACCCACCAGAAATACCTTATTAATATCAAATGTCATGTTACCGAATATTCACTTGGAGATGCTGTTCCTTTTAAAATCTTTCAGACGAGAAAAGGACAGAAACCCAGACTTAGAAACTGAAAATAAAGATTTTTGTTCCAAAGTAGCAGAGCTGACACTCTTAATGATGGTGGCCTTTTGACTTCAACAGATCATAATAAAGTCCTGTCACCTTTAGCCCATCTCCATAACTCTGCTCAAGTCAGTGAGCAAAGAAATCACGTAAAAAGTGCATGAGAAATTAGCTGAGAGCAACAGCTGTGACATTTATCTGGACCCCTCCATGGATTTTGGTCATGGCTTTCTCCACCTAATCTTAACGCAGGCCTAATGATCCTAAGAAGAGAGGCTCTAGGCAAGTTGTGACTTTTAAATTAATCCGCTTTCAGGCAGAGAAGTTCCTATAAAATATTACTACTGTTTTCATTTCTGGTTCCCAGTGAAAAATAATGCAAGACTGGTTTTCTCTGCACATTCTTCCAAAATATGTAAAACGTAAGAACTTTCACATGTTCTAGACTATGAATTCTTAAAATACATACTTATAAATACCTATATACTATGTAGACAACACAGAAATGCGGGGAGAACATTGTTGTTGGAGACCGAAACACTGGGTCTGGGTACCAGCTCCAGCGCCGTATGATGGGAGTGAATCTTTGACTTCTCTGAGCTTTAGTTTTCAGATTTATAGGAATGCTTCCCATTCCCACTTGGCTTGGTTGTCACAAGGCTCTAATAGTGAGGAATAACCTGTGAAATCACTTCATACCCTATAGAGTGTATAGAAATTACAGTATTACTATGCTTACTTCTCACTTGTGTTCATGTTTTGTTCATGTAAAAGTGTCAGAATTTTTTATAGTACTTGTGTCTCTTTGGCGTATGTCTTTTGCTGTTGGTTAAACCTTATTTAAGATCTTCACATTAGAATATATGATCAATTAGTCAAACCCTTTGGTAAATCCTTTATAAAGAATTTGCTTGTTTTTAAATCTAGTTTTTCTCACAGGCTGCTTAATGCAGGATACTCTAAGATTTATTATTAAAGCAGGTTTCCTCAACCTCAGCACTACTGACATTTTGGGCTAGATCATTCTTTGTTATAGGGACTGTCCTGTGCATTGTACAACATTCAACAGCATCCCTGGCTTCTACCCAGTAGATGCCAGTAGCAACCCTCCCCGCGCGCGCGCGCGCACACACACACACACACACACACACACCCAGTTGTGACAACTGAAAACATCTCCAGACATCGCCAAAGGGCACACCTAGGAAGCAACACTGCCCCTGTTTGAGAACCACAGCTCTGGAAGCAGAGTATGTAGAGAAAGGAGGGGAAAAGATTTGAAAAGGATTTAGGAATCCTGGATTCTAATCCAACCCCAGCCCTGCCTCTGGCTCTGCAAGCTTGAGCAATTTACTAACTTTTCTGAGCATGTTTCCACATCTGCATGAAGCAGTTGGACAGATAACCTTTAAGAAACCTCCCAGCTCCAATGTTCTATAGCTTTTGTGTATTCATTTACTGATTTTCTCCATGAATAGATTTGTCTTTTCAAGAAACTGAGACTTTATGTCTTTTATGTTACAAGAAGGACAGCTTCAGTGTTATTAATGTATACTTCATAAAGGCTTTTTATTTGGCTGGCATAATTATGTTTCCACATTCCATGTTTGTGTTCCACAGTTCCTACAGCTGGCACTTCGTCTAATCCACTGCATTTCTAAGAAAAGAGGAACCCACATAAGTAGACCTGGAAGGAGAGTGATCTCCTAGGTAACTATATACTTCTTGCCTGGTTATTAATTGTGCTTCCTTTTATCTAAAACATCCATTTGTTGCTAGCTGTGAGTCAAACTTCTCAAGGAAACATTATATTCTGCATCACTCTGAACCAATTATTTTCTCCAAAAGAAAACACCAAAACAAACAACTTTGTTGGTTGATTTCAGGGGCAATACGAAAAAGGTCTAACATTTTTTTCCCCACTCAAAGATAATGCTCAAAAATGAGAGACATGTAGTCCCCACCTTAAAGTATTAAGACTTTATGAATTACCCACAATGAATCTCCTACAATGATCCTACTTCAATGACAATAAAACCCTTCCCCAGTCTGACCTCAGAATCTGCTGTTAATGGGGTCTCGGTCCTTCTTTCCCTTCTCTAGGCTTGTCCCTCATTGCCACAGCCCCATTCTCTGCAGGAACACTACCCCAGTAAGAATTAGAAGGCCACGGAGTGATAAACCTCCAGCCCAAGGAACCTGTGGTGAGTTAGGATTGAGAGTCCTGGGCTCTAGATAATACAGAGATCCAAGGACATGTGGCAGGGTGATTAGGGTTGATTTGATTTGGGCTACATTGTGGGTTCCATCATGTCTGATGAAGGGACTTAAGAACCTAACTTCTATTTACATCATTTTGTCTATGAGTATAGTTATTCAAAGTTCTAAACTACCTACTGATATTAGAATTTTTTAAATCTATGAAGATTTAAATAAGAATGGAATTGATCAAATAATAATAGGATTTACATTTTTTAATTCATAAAGAAAAATTGGGCTTTAGCCTACAAATAAGTTTGGAAGATGTTTGTGTAAGCAAAAAGATCTTCTACTTTCAAAATAGCTTCTAAAAATATACCACTGGTATATATTAAAAAAACAAGAAAAAGAAAACGCGTTCCTCCCATTTCCCCTTCATGAAAAGCTAATGTTATTTTCCTTTCTAAAGTGTAACTGAAATGTTCTCAAGACCAGTCACTTCATTGGACAGTTTCCTGTTACAGTTAAGACCATTCCCTCAGATTAATCTTGAGAAAACTTGGCTTATTTTCATGTGCAATGACAATTACACCTCACTGTGCTTTTGAGCGAGGCCATAGTGACTGTCCATTTTCAAATGGAATAACAATTCCATTTTGCCCAGGTTTTACCAGATTATTAGGCATTGTGTCTACCATGAGTCATTACCACAAACTTTGCCATATTAGGTAGGGACCAGTGACTGGAAGGCCCTCTAACGATGTCCCCTCCCTGATGTTCTGGATAAAATCCACTCCAGACCTGTGACTCCTCCCAGTGGAATCAAGCCTTACTACTCACAAATAATATAAGGGTCACCTGGGGGACAAAAATTCATTCTAGGTTCTCATTGGCATCTGCTGTGACCTGCAGTCCTGCATTCTCCTCTTCATGCTTCAGTTGTTAATTATGATCTCCTCTGGCCCCTTTAAATATACCAGCACTACATATGTGAATTTTAGCAAAAGCATCCCTAACATTAAAGGGTTTCCCTTGTTTCTAGATTATGTCTCTTATGCTAATATGAGCAGATCACATGGCACCTCACAAAGAAAATAAAGACAATTTCATTTCATTCCACCGAGTGTGGTAGGCAAGAATAGCCCTAGGTAAAATTATGAGATAGATAAATATCTTTAATTCCTGCTACACTTCCACACCTATGTTCCTTTTGTAAGCAATTCCTGCCTTTAGCATCTCAGTGTTCTCAATTAATCCTGGTCCTTCTGCTACAAAGAAGCTGATTAATGTACTCATATTGAATCATCCTGTATATTTTAGGATACAAACAGAGTTGAAAGTTTTAAATACAAAGGAATGAATTGGTAATGGTGGAATTTCAACTCTAAACTACATATTACTTGAGGAGATTTAGATTTCACCATCTAGACTGCACCTCCACATAAGTGTAGCAATGGTTTTAAGATGCAGGCAGGCTTCCCAAACAGGATCTAAGGCAGCTTTCAAGATTTCTTCTCATCTTACTAAATTCAGTAGCCAGAAACAGTCAGGAGCCTATGTCAGTCTCATTCCTCCCTGTCCAGACCTAAAAGCTGAGTGGGATCTGAGAATGATGGGAAGGGTGGTATAATTCTGGCTCGTACCATGTTTTCAACTGCAAAAACTCCATACTGCAGTCCCCCTTAGATAGAGTTGGACACTCCTGGGAACAACCATCATATGACTAAAGGGCCTCCTGGAGAAGATAGCATGTGTGCAGGACTATGCTAGCTGGAAGAACATGATTCCGTGGCAGGAGAGAAGATGGCTGTAACTGTTACCAATGATGGGATGAGTGAAGAAAGGTGTGAGAGTTAGGGGAAAATACCTTTTATGCCAATCTTCAGCTTTCAAACAGTAGAAGATCTGGGCATTTCGGCCCAGCTGGATGCCTTCTGCACCCCGATTACACTAACACATACCTCATCTTTCAAGAGCAGGGAGACAATAATGGAGTGGGGGACTGGACCATTCCTTCCTACCAATGAAGAAAGCCACTGAGGACATGGCCTGCCCCAGCACTCAGTGTCCTTCTATGCCAGGGCAATGCCAGGGCAAATTTTGCTAAGTCAGGGTATTTCTTCCTCATTTTGGTAACAGAAAACTGACTGTAGAGCTGACTGTATCTTCCTATTGTTTTGGCTGACCAGAGAATTTAAACCAAGTTGTTAGTTTAATCATAGCAAGTAATCAAGATTTTATACATTTTTTATCTGTACTATTTTCTCTCAATCTTGACTTCTTACTCAAATTGCTTTTAAATCTTCCTTACTTTTTATTGTTTGCTTGTTTATGTTATTTTTAAATCTATCTTTATCTTAAGCTATTTCTACTTCAAGTCTTTTGTGTAATAAACCAGGGGATACATCCCGACACCAAGATGGTAAGACATGTCACCCTGTATCTATGTGAGACAGTTCTGCTCTTTATCACAAAGGTCCAATGACGTCTATATCAAAGCGTGAGCTCATGACCACCTTAAAAAGAATCCCCTGTGGGATTTACTTTAAATGCTGATTTTCAGTCTCGTTCAAGATATACTGAATCAGAAACTCTAAGGTGGGTCCTGGGGATCTAAAGTTTTAATAAGCAGCCTTGAATAGACTTATTATCATTCAAGTTAGAGAACCAATGATATGAGGGAAAAATATCTTTCTCTACTGCATGCGTAGTATGTCACAGACAAAAGTTAAAGAACGTTAGTATTAGGGACATGAATTTGAATTTGGAGGACTGGTTGTGCCTTACATTGCTTTACCATCCAAGTATCATGGAATTCCTTAAAATAAGTTTAATTAAATCTCCAGCTTCTACAAATTCTGTATCCCAACTAGCATTAAGATATTCATAAGGATGCAAGGGTTAGTTGAATGTTTCACCAACTTATAAAATTGAAATGACTCATTTTGTAACCTGTCAGTGAAGAGTCCCTGTATGTTTACAAAAAATTCAAGAGATCACAGCGTTCCTGGCCACAGTATAACCCTTTCCACTGCTGGCAGGTATAGATCATCTGCCAATGTTCTGCCTATCTCCAAAAGCATTTCTCCCTAGGGAACCATGCCCATGTTTCATTTTCATGATGCCACATCAAATTAGTTCCAATGGGGTGATGGTCTGGTACCATTATTTGCAAACCAAATGGTTTTTGCTCACCTGTTTTATAAAGACAATGAATTTCTGAAATTAGGATTAACAGACTGGGACACCCTACCAAGAACTGAATATTTATACTAATTACGTCTTTATTTTCATTTGGTGTTTAGGTAACATGAGTGAGAAAATGTTTATTTGCTCCCAAATAGAGACACAAACACTAATTAAAGAGGAAAAGGTGAAATGTTATTTCAGTCAAAGGCTGATTTAGTCTAATAACATTTAGGGCATTTGTAGCTAATGGAAATATCTCAGACTAAGAATGCTATTATTTTAAAATCATTTAATGCTCTTATCTGCCAATCATTCATTCATTTGTACTCTGTTTTCACCAACTTGATGATCCCATTCAAAGCCAGCTGAATCTGTGTCTTGCACATTATGCCAGAGAATTCATTGTAATCCAGTATGCTAAACTTATTCACACTGCTAGATCATCAGTCTGTTAAAAGTCAAACCTTAAGTGAAATGGCAGACTAGAGTTTATCACTTCATGAGTCTCCTCTATAAACTATCAAGGTCATTTTCAGGCTTTCCTCAAGCAGCAGAGTGGAATGTGGTATACTGGGTAAAATTTGATGTGCTAAATGGAATTCATTTGACCCTTAATTTATCCAAGAGTCCTTATGTGAACTTATCAGCCTCTTCACAGACTGAATGGTGAGAAATAACTGCAATGTCTGCTAAAGGTATCCTACTTGGAAAAAAAAAATTCTGTGTCTGTCCCTCTCCACTCCTACTTGTGCAATTTCTATTCTTCCACTCTATTAATTTTACTCACTTTCTTGGCAATTTGGCTTCAGAAAATTCAGCATACAGGTTGGCCTAACGAAGAATAATTGCACTAATAACTAATATTTGGGCCTCCAAATGAAGACAAATGCAGCTAACCTGAGCCAAACACACAGTGAAAAGCCAAGCTCAATCAGACCTACTGCTTGAAACAGTTACCCAGCAAAGTTCAGCCTTGATCATATGACTCCCAGCCAACTCACAGACATGTGAGAATTGATAAAAGCTTTTAAGTTTTAGCATTCAGGTTTATTACACAGCAATGGCTGACTGATACAGAGATCTTCTATGAAGTATGGCAACTTGCCTAACAGCAAACTCCCCAATAGACATGATGGCATTTGGCTTCAACCAGCATCATCTGTTAATTCACAATATATGATGGCCAGAGGGAAAAGCAGTTTGCTGAATATGTAAGGACCCTCCCTGGACCAAACGGTTTGAGTCATATCTGGCTGAGACGCAAGCAATGGCCCCCAAACTGTAATAATGGCTATAATTAAATATCCAAGAACATGTGAAAATTTTGTCATCACTGAGTTATCACTATAAAGATAGGAAAATATCTCACAATAGGCAGTGTAATCACTTAACCTCTGGGCCACTTTTTTTCAACTTCAAAATGAGATCAACAATAATACCTACCTTAGAGGATTGTTATGAAACACATTTCATGAAAAGTTAAACATACATCTACTATATAACGTAGTCATTCCACTTTTAGGTATTTATCCAAGAAAAATGAAAATATATATCCATACAAAGATTTGTACATGAAAGTTCATAGCAACTTTCTTTGTAAAAGCCAAAAACTGAAAGTAACCCAAGTGCCCATCAACAGATGAATAAAGAAATTGTATTACATCATGCAATAGAATATTACTTAGCAATGAAAAAGAATGACATACAACAACACAGATAAATCTCAAAGTAATTATGCTAGGTGAAAGAAGCCAGACCAACAAAGTACATATTGTATGATTGCATGTATATAAAGCTCTAGAAAATGCACTAATCATAGTGACAGAAAGCAGATCAATGGTTGCATGGGGATAGGGTTGGGGGAAGGGCTGAGGGGAGGAGTGTGAAAAAGGTATTACAAAAGGGCAGGAGGAAACTTAAGTGCTAATAGGAAAATGTGATGGAACAAAGGTAAATTTTGCCTACTTAGAATGGCCAGGACTAGTGCTTCTCAGTCTGTAACAGTGCACACAAGTCACTTGGGTATCTTCTTAAAATGCAGATTCTGATTCAGTAGACCTGGGGTGGGGCTGCCCACACTGCTATCAAGGTGGGTGGGTGGACAGATGGATGGATGCCCATGCTGCTATCAGGGGATCTGAGCTGGAGTAGCAAGGCTCTAGAACCACTTCTCAATGTGGTTGTCTATTATATTCACCTGTGGAGTTTCAAAAGAAAAATCACTGATGCCTGAAGATTCTGATTTAACTGATTTGGGGTGATTCCAGGGAATTGGTATTTTTTCCAAAAGCTTCCCAGGTAATTCTAATATGCAGCTGAAGTAAAAAACCACTGGCTTAGGCTGTGATTGAAGCTGTACAGATGGCATCTTCATGAGCTAAACTGTGTGCAAAAGAGGCACGTGTCACTTTCCTAAGAGGTTAATAGCCCTGATAATTATAATAACAGTATGCTTGAAACAACAGACTATTGTTTACAAAACCAAATCTGGCTCATATCTGTTAGGTATTCCTATAATGCCACCCAACTCCATGGTTACAAAGGAATTTTTCTTCATAGATACCCCAGGGAACTCCACAGCACAGCATGACTCTGTTTTCCTTCCTCTTTCTTCCCCTTTACACACTCCTGGAGCCTCCTGTTGTCTCACCATCCTTAGGGCTCCCTGATGTGGCCTCGTATCAGTGCCAAGCTGATCATTTATCCCAATATTCCCTCTTCAAAGAAAATGAACATTTCTAGCACTTCAGCTGACAGGAATTGTTCTGTGTATCAATCAGAATTCAGTCAGAAAAATTGCAGCCACTCCACATTTTCCAAATTTGGAAATAGAGACATACATAGCCATCGGAAGTGTTGAGAGAACAAAGGAGTAGGAAAGCTGCCACCAATGAGCTCAACCTATGGCCCTTTTGTTGGAAAGTGGCTGTGAATCTGCAAAACTTCTGAAATGCTCCCACCAGCTTTCTCAGCCTTTACCATGAAGTGGGTGGCTCTCAAGGAATTACCTAGAAGCTGCTTGGAACTGCTTGTTTGGGCACACATCTGTCCACTGCTGCATAGGGAAAAGAATGGTCTCTCCTCCTCCTCTTCCTTCTAACATCCCACAAGTGGCTTTCATTGGCAGACCCTAACTAAGATCCCTATGACAAAGGGGATTCTGGGAAACATGGTTCCTCGCATTTGGAAGAAAGTGGTGGGGATACTGACTTGATAACATATAATGCAGCACATGCTGAATATTTTCCATCTGTGTCCTCAGATCCAATGTCCACGCTTATCTACTTACCCTAAGCCCTTGGAGGCTCCCTTGTCTCTGGCTACTGGTTGGACTTGGCTAATTGGAACTACTAGAAAAAGTAGGAAGACAGCGAAGCCAGGGAATGTCTTGCCCGGGATTCCTCCCTGTCAAGTTGTCACAGGTTGGATGTGTCCCTCTCCAGGAGGTCACGGCTCCTGTCAGAAGGCCGCCTCTACACAGCAACTTTGGGTAATAGGTAAATGCTCCCTCCCATTGCTCCTTCAGTCAAAGGAAGGTAAGACACTTCTTGGTTTCCCTAAGCCCTAGCCACACTTTTTCCTTTTATTAAATGCTCTTCAGTTACTCCATATGTTTCTTGCTAGGTCTCTGACTCACAGATTAAAGGCTAAAAAAATGAATAAGGAAGGAAAGAAATAGGTGGAGTGAGGGGGTCTTTCCCAATTTAAGAGGAGGGGCATCAAAACACCCTTCCATCAGAGATAAAGGCATCAAGATTGGACATGCCAACTCTTACATGACAGCAACAAATTTCTCTAGGAGAGAGTGCTCATTGCTTATCTTTGTTTTGGTTTTCCATCTTGTCAAAAAAACAAACAAAAAACATGATTTAAAAAAAAACGAACCGCGACTTATGCTTCCAAATTTAGGTAGCTATATTCATGTTTCAGCTTCTATCAGATTTCTGACAGTTAATAATTCATGTATTCCTCAGTTTCATCAGGAATGCGTTGTGATATGGGAGCAAAATAATCTGGGGTACGCAGAAGCTTATACAAAGTATAACAAATTATTAATTTTACATCATTTGATTAAATGGCACTTTAAACATCATTTCCAGTCATATGTATAACATGGTATTTTACACATTGAAAACATTCAACAAATGGGTATTAGAAAAATTAATATGAGTCAATATATTAGTAAAAAAATGATGTCCATAATTGTAATGGCTCCAAAGTACAATGAGATATTGTGTTATCTTCTGAATAATCAAAGAATGGCCAAACATAACATACGTTCCACTAATCAAGATATTTATTGTCAGAGCATCTTACTTTCTAACCATGGCTACTACAGAGAAATTGCTATATATAGAATTTTGTAGTAATGAACAAAATATACTTGGGGGCAGAAAAATCAGACGAATAGTAGTACTGACAAATAAAAAACACCTCATATTTACAAAATGTCTTTTTTTTTGTTGTCCTGAATCATCACCTTTGTTATAGGAAGCAAACTGACTTAGACATATGATGATGTTAAAAACTCCTCTATTTCGGCATATTCTCTGGAACATTTACCATCTCTAACTCCAGTGCAGAGAAGTCATCTGCCCTGACTTAACGGGCTCATTAGAAACCAGCAGTAATGCCTCCAGAGTTGAATACCTTTGATTCATTATTCAGTATTGGTATATTTTGGTATAAAGAATCATATGCATTTGAAACCTCTCTTTGAAATGAAAAATACCCAGAGTTTTTACGAGTGTTCAGCCATCTATTCAAATGTGTGCCCTTCTTAATAAGAGATTTAAAAGTAACCTATGTAAATGAAAAATAATCTTTTTTAGATTTTTTTTCTCTTTGGATTATGTTTTGTTAGCAAGATCCTTGGATACTGAATTTGTAACTGGTCTTTAGCATACTCTGTTCCAACTACTTAACTCAAAAAGAGCATCCTCTAACTTAAAAAACAACTGGTAAACTAGACCACAGAAGTTCTATAATGTGGAAATAATATTGCTACCATACTTCTCAATGGATTAAAGTAGTAAGGCAAATAGGGCCTGGGAGTCAATTAACATCAAGTGCCAATATGTAAACACTGTTATAGGCCAAAATGGGAAAATAGGCAATACAGTCTTGCTTTCAACAAATAGATACTTGCTTTCATGAAAATCATGTTATTTTTCTTTAAATAATATACACATTGACAATAACTTTGACTCACTCACTATCATTAAGACATATATTTGGAATGTCCAAAGATAGATAATTTTATAGGTGATCAAATAATCATTTTGTAGATAAGCACAAAGGAAAAAAATAAATCAACCCAAGTAGCCACGGCTTGATTATTATTTTTTTTCCTCTTGGCACTGAAAATTTTAGTTAAAATGAAATTCTATTTGGTTATCTGAAAATGAGTGATATTCATGTCCAAGGAAATATACTAGTAAAGAACTCATTAGTCATGTTTACATGTGACTAAAAGAAGGCATGGGGTAGGAGTGGACACTTGAAAGAAGAAAACAGAAATGAGCTTCCTGATTTTTAAAGCCTTTAGTTTAAGGGCAGGTCCCTTCCATCATCATGCTGATAGAAACCTGCAGTTTTACTGGCTTGATAAAGAGAGAGATTTCAGGGCAACCACAGTAGCTGGAAAGTGAGGAGAGACGTTCCAGAAAGAAGAGAACCAGAAAAGTGATAGCCCCAAATTTGGTATAAAAACTCTGTCCAAATCTCTCGCTGACCTATAAAATTCTAATAATCTGGTAAGACTCCAAGCAGCTCAGCTAAAGCTAATAAAACTAACCTGAGACTTAGCTTCTGCCCACACAGGGGAAGTTGAGTTGAAAATATGAGTTCAGTCCATTTAAATGTCTGCTAGAACAAAATGGAAAAGGAATAAACAAACAAAAAACACTGCAGAGAAACATAATAAAATGTAGAGTCTCTGTAACATACAATCACAATTTGCTGGATACAATCCATAATCACTAGATTTATGAAGAATCCAAAAAATACGGCCCATATTCAAGGGAAAAGGTAATCACTAAAGACAGATCTCCAAATAATCCAGATATATGAATTAGCAGAAAGGGTTTTTAAAACAGCTCTTCTAACTATCCTCAAAAACTAAAATCTATCAATCAAGACAATAAACTATCAAATAAAATTTGTTATATCTCCTCTCTTGAGAAAAATGCCTTTGCTATGATCTGAAAGACCAGATTCAGGTTTAGAATTCTTGAACTCCTTGAAGTTTTAGTCCAGAATGCAACAGCCAACCCCTGGAGAGCATGGCAGCACCCTGGCTGCATTCACGCAGCCTCCTTCTTATCACCCTCAATTTCATCCCACACCTCAAGGTGCCCCATCTCCTTACTGTGTACATACCAGCTTACAAGTCCACTTGGGGTTTGCACACCATGGATAGTCCATGCTCAGGAGGATACACTGGGGATAAATCTAAGCAAGTTTAGGAAGCTGGCTGGGGACTCTGAATGCAGAGAATTCCAAGGCCCTGAGTACCCAGGCTGTAGTGTAGAAGAGGTTATAGGCTCTGGGTGAGCATGTCCCCTTTGCTCCTCAGGCTCTTGCCTCTTAGGAAAGGACACAGCCAAAGGAGGGTCAGAAGAGATCCTTTTAAGGGTAGGATGAAGTGCAGGGGACCATTGGCCCAGGCTGAAAAGTGGTACTGGTCATAGAAGACCTTGGGCTTTGGATTAAGACAGAAAAGTTTCCAGCTCTGGACCTTCTACTTACTAGTTACATGACCTTGAGCAATTAATTTAATCTCTACAACTCCACATCCAAAAAACAGGAATAATAAATACCCAAGTGTTCTGCAAATATTAAATAAGATCATGTTCTCTGTGCACAAAATAAACTTTCAGTTAATTTTGGCTACTATCATTGTTTTTGTTTTTCTCACGGTTATTGCTATTATAATTTATTATTGTATTTCCACAGATCTGTACAAGTTACATATCTGAATGGTGTTAAAGTATAAGCTGTTAATTTATAAAACCTATATAACATCTTTTTTTAATTTAAGAACTACTGTGGTATTTGAACTGAAAGTGAGCCTTTCAAATTCTTCTTAGCTACCAGATAATGAATAATGCACAAGTTCTTGCAATCATCCATAATGAATGAGAATGCTTACATCCAGTGAATGTCTATTAAATGCCAGGCTTTGGGCATAAACCTCTAGATAGAGTATTTCATTTAATGTCCTTAATAAATGAAACAGGAATTTTCCCCATCTTACAGATAAGCAAACTGAGGTTCAGAGAGGTTTAACATACCCACGGTCCCACGGTTAATAAGTAGGCATATTGAGATTCAAATCAAGCAGCCTCTATGATTTTTTTTTTTTTTTTTTTTTTTTTAGCCTCTATGATTTTTGATTCAAGTCATTTGAAAATTGCTACCTGTTGTTAGAAATGCCCTTTATCACACACACAACTTAAGGAAAGTAAAGCTATTCTGTTTTCAGATCCTTTCAGGTCATGCTCTCAAGTTCACAGAGCATGAGTAAATAATTTCCTTTTATACATTATGTGAAGATATTAATTACCTTTAAATGCACAGCATAACTCTATTTCTTCCTATGTGTACATGGATAAGGTCCAAAGACAGTCTTCAGAAATCAGCAAATCGTGAAAAGAGGAGTGATGTCATCAAAATGGTGACACAGTTTGTTCCTGACTTCGATCTCTCTCACAAGAAGGTCAACTAGCAACTCTTCACAGGCAAGGCACCACTGTGGGGACTTCCCTGGTGGCACAGTGGTTAAGACTCCACGCTCCCAATACAGGAGGCCCAGGTTTGATCCCTGGTCTAGGAACTAGATCCCACATGCATGCCACAACTAAGGAGCCCACGAGCCGCAACTAAGGAGCCCACCTGCCTCAACTAAGACAGACAGACAGACAGACAGACATAAATAAATAAATAAAGAGACACCACTGTGAAAATCCCAGAACCTGGGGCCCCCTGCACCACAGAGACGGAGAAGGACTGCATTAGAAAGGTAAGAGGAGTGCACTTTGTTTTTTTTTGTTTTTTTTTTTGTTTTTTTTTTTGTTTTGTTTTGTTTTTTTTTTTTTTTTTTTACCTTACTCTGTTTTTATTTGGAGTACAAAAATTATTTTAAACTATATTTATAAATTACTCTGTGGGTGCTTTCTGCTTAAGAAAATCTGAAAAACACATGAGGAAATGATTTTCCACACTGAAAAATAATTATTTGCTTTATATTAAATAAAGGAATTTATTTTTAATTTTCTTTGTATTAAAAAAGAAACTTTTGAAATAGAAATATTCTTTGACAAAATTAAAATCCAGCCTGATAAATTTTTATTTGGGTTCTTAAATTTCTATCTCTATTCTATCAAGAATAATAATTTTATCATTATATTGTTTCCAAAGCATATGGATTCATCCTGCCCTGACAACTCCAAATAATTGCTTTCCAGGTCCTTGCCAGAGATTTCAACCTTCAGTTCTATAATTCCATCTTTGATAAACATGTCTGGTTGTGAAAAGATAATGAAGACTCTCATCAACAGTGTATAATTGGGCTCATTACTACACCTTCATAAAAATAAGAAACTCTCATTAAAAAATACAAGTATTACTTCCTATCACTATCTCAGTTCTCCCCATAATGATTCTTTATGTTTTCTAACCCAGATTCAGCTATCTGAACCAGTTACCTGGAATAAAGTATAAATGCTGGGTTGTTTTAGCAAAATCCTGCCACTTGTGACAACATGCATGAATCTTGAGGGCATTATGCTAAGCGAAATAAATCAGAGAAAGACAAATACTGCATGATTTCACTTATATGGGGTGTCTAAAAAAGTCACACTTATAAAAACAGAAAGCAGATTGATAGTTACCAGAGGTGGGGGGATGGGGGAAATGAGGAAATGTTCAAATGGTCAAAGGGTATAGAATTTCAGTTATAAGATGAATGAGTTCAGGGAATCTAATGTACAGCATAGTGACCATAGTTAAAAATACTGTATTGTATACTTGAAATTTTCCACGAGAGTGGAACTTAAATGTTCTCATCTGAGGAGTGCACTTTGACTGAACCACCTCTGTCCCAGACTAGCACAGTGCCATATGAGGGAAACCCCACCTCAACCCTGGCCTAAGGTCTCTCTAGTGGGGAAAGAGAGCCCAAAGTGGACAACCAGGTTCCCCTCCTGGGGTGCTTCCCAGGAGGCCCATTCAGGACTCACCTCACAGGGAACACTAGGGGAATCTGTGGAGCTCAACACTGGTGATCAGATAGAGACAGAGAAGGGGCCAAAGCTTACAGCAACTAGCGCTCAGATTATGACGGACAACCTTCCCGCTTGCAGCGGTGCCAAAGCAGACTTCCCAGCCAGTGATTCTGCCCATCTGCAGAGTTGAGCTGGTGGCCCTCTCTGCTCAGGGAGCTCAGTTGGCAGTTCTACCTGACTTGGATCCCCAGCCAATGAGCTGTACCAGCTACGGAGCCACCCAGCAGCCAGCAGCCCTGCCCAACTGTTGAGGGTAACCTCTGGTTTCACACAATCAGCAAACCTGAACAGTGGTGCTGACTAGCCTTGGAACCCAGCCTACAAACCCGATCCAGCAGCAGAACCCAGCCTATGGCCATGCCTGATTGCTGTGCACAGCCTGTGGCTTTGCCAGGCAGGCAGGCCAGACAGTGAACCCACCCAGTTGCAGAGCATAGCCTGAAGTCCCGCTCAACCAGGGAGCACAGACACTGACCCAGCCTGACCACAGAGCAGTCTCCAGCCCTACCCAACTGGAGGGTACAGTAAGAGGCCCTACCCAACCAGAGAGCCCAGCCGGCAACATTTCCCAACAGTGGAGCATAGCCTGTGGCCCTGCCTGATCACACAGAGCACAGCCTGAGGCCCTGTCTGACTGAGAAGCTTGGCCTGTGACCCTGCCTGAACACGGAGTCCAGCCAGCAGCACCATCTAGTTGAGGAGCACAGTCTGATGCCCCAGTTGACCAGGAGTAATTGTGGAGCATATCCTGCAGTCCTGCCAAACTGCAGAATCCAAAGAGTGGCACCGCCCTGCTAGGAAACACTGCCTGACCAGAAGTGATTGCAGAGCCCAGATAGTGGATCCATCTGACCGTAGAACACAGTCAGCAGCTCCATCGAACTAGGGAATCCATCAGCATCTACTTGAATAGGCCCAACCAACCACAGAGCAGAGCCAGTGGCAACCCCCACTGACCTCCAAGCATGAGCAGTGACCTTACCCAACTAGAAACCCTGAAAGCAAGCCCTGCCTACCCATGAACACTATAAGCTGACTCATCTAGTACACCAAACTGAGCTGACTGATGAAGGTCTTTCCCTGATGAAGTGAGCCTGCAAGTTCTAAAAATACTCAAGAATACTCAACAGAGAATACTATACCTGGAAAAGCTGTCCTTCAAGTATGAAGGAGAAATAAACACTTTCTCAAACAAACAAAAACTGAGGGAATTAATCACCACTAAACAAGCGTTACAAGAAATGCTAAAGGGAGATCTTCAAGCTGAAATGAAAAGATAATTAACATGGTAAAAACATGCATGTGTAAAACTCATCAGTAAAGGTAAATATGTAATGAAAGTCACATTCTCTTATATTGTAATAATGGTGAATGAATCACAATTCTAGTTTAAAAGTTAAAAAACAAACATGTTAAAAACAACTATATATTAATTATTTATTGGATACACAATATAAATTAAAAAAATATTGTAACATCAAATCTTAAATGTGACGGGGGAGAGAAGAAAAAATATTGTTTCTGTATGCTATCAAAGTTAAGTTATTATCAACTTAAAACAGCATGCTATAACTATAAAATATTTTATGTAAGTTTCATGATAACCACAAAGGAAAAATCTGTAGTAAATACATAAAAGATTATGATAAAGAAATCAAAGCATACTACCCCCAAAGTCATCAAATCACAAAGGAAGACCGGAAGAGAAGAGGCAAGGAACAAAGGATCAGAAAACAATGAAAATGGCAATAGCAAGTTCCTACCTATCAATAATTACCTTACATGTAAATCAATTAAATTCTCTAATCAAAAGACACAAAATGGCTGAATAGGTTTTTTTAATTTAAAAATTAAAAAACAAGATCCAATGATTTGCTGCCTACAAGAGACTTTAGCTTTAAGGATACACATAGGCTGAGAGTGAATGGATGGAAAATGATATTCCAAGCAAGTGGTAACCAAAAGACAGCAGGGGTGGCCATGCTTATATCAGAAAAAAATAGACTTTAAGCTAAAAATGGTCACAAGAGTCAAAAAAGTCATAATATAATGATAAAGGGATCAATTCAGCAAGAAGATACAATAATTGTAAATATGTATGCACTCAACATCAGAGCATCTACAAATATAAAGCAAATACTAACAACTAAGAGGAGAAATAAATAGCAATACTATAGTAATTGGAGACTTTGATACCCCACTCTCAGCAATGGACAGATCATCCAGACAGAATCAATAAGGGAACAGCAGATCTGAACAACACTATACCAAATGGGCTTAACAGACATACAAAGAACATCCAACAGCAGCAGAATACACACCCTTCTCATGAGTGCATGAAACATGTTCTAGGATAGATCATATGTTAGGCCACAAAACAAGTATCAACAAATTCAAGAAGATAAAAATTATATCAAGTATCTGTTTTGACCACATGGTATGAAATTAAAACTCTATAACAAAAAGAAAGCTGGAAAATACACAAAGGCATGGAAATTAAACAACATTCCTGAACAACCAATGATCAAAGAAGAAATCAAAAGGGAAATTTTAAAAATCTTAACAAGATAAACAAACAAAAATGGAACAGAGCGTAACAAAACTTATGGGATACAGCAAAAGCAGTTCTAAGAGGAAAGTTTATAGCTATAAACACATACATCAAGAAAAAAGAAAGACCTCAAATAAACAACCTGACATTATACCTCAAGGAATTAAAAAAAGAACAAAGTAAGTCCAAAATTAGCAGAAACAAGGAAATAAAAAAGATTAGAGCAGAAATTAGTGGAATAGAGAATAGGAAAAAAATAGAAAAGATTAACAAAATTAAAAATTGGTTCTTTGAAAAGATAAACAAAATTAACAAATCTTAGGTAGACTAACCAAGAGAAAAAGAGAGAGGGCCCAAAAGAGGAGACATTACAATTGATACCCCACAAATACAAATGATCATAAGAGACTACTATGAACAATTATGCAGCAACAAATTAGACAACCTAGAAGAAATGGATACTTTCTTAGAAACCTACAAGCTACCAGAACTGAATCATGAAGAAAAAGAAAATCTGAACAGATCAGTAACAAGCAAGGAGATCGAATCAGTATCAAAGAAACTCCCAACAACAAAAAAAGCCCAGAACCAGATGGTCTCACTGGTGAATTCTACTAAATACTTTAAAAAGACTTAACACCAATTCTTCTCAAACACTTCCAAAAACCTGAAGAGAAGGGAACACTCCCAAATTCATTTAGAAGGCCAAAATTACTCTGATACCAAAGCTAGATAAGGACAGTACAAGAAAAGAAAACAAGCCAATATCCCTGATAAATACAGATGCAAATTTTCTCAACAAAATGAACAATAAATGCT
This sequence comes from Balaenoptera ricei, assembly GCF_028023285.1. Classification (NCBI taxonomy): domain Eukaryota; kingdom Metazoa; phylum Chordata; class Mammalia; order Artiodactyla; family Balaenopteridae; genus Balaenoptera; species Balaenoptera ricei. The sequence continues at coordinate 74,912,553 of NC_082644.1, forward strand.
GGCGAGGGTGTGGAGAAAAGGGAACCCTCCTATACTGTTGGTGGGAATGTAAATTGGTACAGCCACTACGGAGAACAGTATGGAGGTTCCTTAAAAAACTAAAAATAGAACTACCATATAATCCAGCAATTCCACTCCTGGGCATATATCTGGAGAACACCATGGTTCAAAAGTATACATGCACCCCAATGTTAATTACCACGCTGTTTACAATAGCCAAGACATTGAAGCAACCTAAATGCCCATCAATAGATGAATGGATAAAGAAGATGTGATACATATATACAATGGAATATTACTCAGCCATTAATAAGAATGAAATAATGCTATTTGCAGCAACATGGATGGACCTGGAGATTATCATACTAAGTGAAGTAAGTCAGACAGAGAAAGATAAATATCATACGATATCATTTATATGTAGAATCTAAAAAAAAAATGATACAAATGAACTTATTTACAAAACAGACTCACAGATGTAGAGAACAAACTTATGGTTACTGGGGGGGAAGGGTGAGGAAGAAGGATAGATTGGGAGTTTGGGATTGACATGTACACACTGCTATATTTAAAATAGATAACCAACAAGGACCTACTATATAGTACAGGGAACTCTGCTCAATATTCTGTAATAACCTAAATGGGAAAAGAATTTGGAAAAGAATAGATACATGTATCAGTATATGTATAACTGAATCACTCTGCTGTACACTTGAAACTAAGACAACATTGTTAATCAACTATACTCCAATATAAAATAAAAATTAAAAAATAAATAAATTAAAATAAGCTACAAGGATATATTATACAGCACAGGAAATACAGCCAATATTTTATAATAACTATAAGTGGAATATAACCTTTAAAAATTGTAAATCATTATATTGTACATCTGTAACATATAATATTGTACATCAACTATATTTCAATAAAATAAATTAATAAGGAAAAATAAATAAATGATACATCACATTAACAAAATGAAAGATAAAAACCACATGATCATCTCAGTAGAAGCAGAAAAAGTGTTTGACCAAATTCAACACCCTTTCATGATAAAAGCTCTCAACAAATTGGTTATAGAAAGAACATACCCCAACATAATAAAGACCATATACAACAAGCCCACAGCTAACATCATACTCAATGGTGAAACTCTGTAAAATTTTCCTGTAAGATTAGGAACAAGACAAGAATGCCACTTTCACCACTCCTATTCAACATAGTACCTGAAGTCCTAGCCAGAGCAATCAGGCAAGAAAAGGAAATAAAGGCATCCAAATCATAAAGGAAGAACTAAAATGGTCTCTGTTTGAGGAAGACATGATCTTATATATAAAAAACCCTAAAGACCCCACGAAAAAACTGTTATAACTAATCAATTCTGTAAAGTTGCAGGATACAAAATCAACATACAATAATCAGTAGTGTTTCTATATAATAATAACAAACTATCTGAAATAGATATAAAGAAAATTCCATTCACAATATCATCAAAAATAATAAAATACTTAAGAATAAATTTAACCAAAGAGGTGAAAGATCTGTATAGTGAAAACTATGACACTGATGAAAGAAACTAAAGATTCAAATAAATGGAAAGATATCCCAAGTTCATGGATTGAAAGAATTAATAATGTTAAAATATCCATATTATCCAAAGGCATCCATAGGTTCAATGCAATCCCTATCAAATTTTTAAGAGCATTTTTCACAGAAATAGAAATGACAATCCTAAAAGTTGTATGGAACAACAAAAGGCCCTGAATAGCCAAAGCAATCCTAAGAAAGAAGAACAAAGTTAGAGGCATCCCACTTCCTGACTTCAAACTAAACTACAAAGCTATAGTTATCAAAACATTATCATACCGTCATAAAAATAGATAGTCCATAGATCAACAGAACGGAATCAACAGCCCAGAAATAAACCCATTCATATACAGTCAACTAATATTTGACTAGGGATCTGATAATACTCAGTGGGGAAAAGATAGTCTGTTCAATTAATGTTGAAATTGGGATTGGTGTTGGGAAATATGGATATTTGCAGCAGTGAAGAGAGGAAAGGTCCAGAACACTCCAAAGTTCTAACTGTCCAGAAGTACAGAGTACACTCAGGGCCTGCATTAAACTCCCCTTTATTTATCTGCCTCACTCTGTCTCTAAAACACAATAGGCACCATATCACATCTATTATTCTTATGACTTGTCTGTTACATGCAGTCTAACAATTTAATACAGCTTGTCCTGTTTGTTTCTTTTTTGGTTTTTGGTTTGCACATCTTGCTAGTCTAACTAGAATACAGGCCTCCTATTGCAAGTACTTTGACCCAAACCGCCCTTGTACCATGTATGGTTTCTTCGTATGCCCACTGCATAATGGAGCTAACAGTCAAAAAATCCAATTGAGAAAAGCACTTAGCCAAATAAGAAATCAAAAGCAACTCCATCTGGGGACTTCCCCGGTGGTCCAATCCCTGGTCAGGGAGCTAAGATCCCACATGCCTCAGGGCCAAAAAACCAAAACATAAAACAGAAGCAATATTGTAACAAATTCAACAAACACTTTAAAAATGGTCCACAATAAAAAAAAAAAAAAGGCAACTCCATCTGATCTACTTTCCTATGCCTCTTGGCTTCCTGATTTTCTCAGAATTCTATGTTTACTCACTTCCTTGCTTACTTATTTATATACTTTCTCTCCCACCAGATTTTATGCTCTAGGAAGAAAGAGATAGGTCTATTTTGTTCACCACTGTTTTCTCAGAATATAACAGAGTGACCTAGTTCAAAGTGAGCACTGATCACAGATTTGTTGAATTAAGAAAATGGATGGATAAAAGGGCTCTGATGTCATTTTCTGTATGCAAATTTCTGAATTCCCTTAAGCCCAACAATAGGGGAGTACTAGAAGGAATGTGATCTCTCATTCAGCCAGCTGTGATTGTGGCTTATGGGAATTTTTCAGATGCAAGGGTATTTAAGAATTTTGGGGGTTATAGGGAATGAGAAAGAGTGGGCTGGGATAATGACCTGACAGTTGGGCACCAGTATATTCAACAGAGACCTTACTTCAAACTATGCATTTACTAAACCACTTGTGCTGAAATTTGGCTTGTGAGGCCTTGAGTGAATTTGTTCTTCTTCCTACATTTTCTTAAAGTTGTTTAATGCATGTGTTTTTTGAACTGGAGAAAAAAAGAGTCATAATTGTTCAGAGTATTACTGAGCACCTACTACATGCTCAGTTCGGTGACAGGCAGAATTGGGAAGACAAAGAAAGTAAGAGGCATGGCTCCTGCCAAAAAGGAACTCACAATTTAGTTCTAGCCTTAGAATGGTCCAAGGCTATATTTAGTTGTTTGTATTGCTGAGATCTCTGTAGGGCTTTCTCCTCTTTTTATATCAGCATTGGTCTAAAATTGATTCAAACTCAGTTTGGTAGTGTAGAAGCTGCAGAACCCAGGCAAATAGCCAAGAAGTCTCTCATATTTGCAAAACTGAAAGGCAGACTACTCAGATTTGTAAAGAAAATCTGGGGCATATTATTTGCAGATCCTAGGAGCAAAGAGAATTCTTGAAAAGGGATTATGATGATTAATGTTTTTTTTAAAGATATGACTACTTTCTGGTTTAAAAAATGTTCTTTGAGTGATATCCTCATTTTTCAAGTGAAACTTTATGTTAATTCATATTGAATTGGCAGCTTTAAAATCCACGGCCCATTTGATAAGAAAGCTGTTCCATCTGTAGCAGCTCTGTCTTTGAGTAGCAGAAACCCAACAGTTTCTAAGGAGTGACAGGATAATACATTGTTACTTGGAGAGAAGGAAATACAGTTGGAGAAAGAGCAGTGCAGCCATGACAGTGAGCTTTCTGCTTGCCAGCGGTGAGTGAAAAATTAGATGCCAGCAACCTTAAACTGCTGTTATTATAGGGGACAGGATGCTTCTCCTGCAGCTGCAAACTAATGCTTCAGAAGGCTACACTGCTTTGACTGGATAATAACTGCTAAAAATAGAAAGATGTGAAATATCATAAATGATGACAAAAACAGCTATGGAGAATCCTACAGAGTTGAGAGGTGATGCTGACATAGCAGTTTCCATCTTTTGAAGTTAGTAAATAAGAGTCTTCTTTCTGTGAAAAAAAATCTATCTATAAAGGTAGAACAGTAGGAAATGTAGGCTTTTCTTTCCTTAGCAATGGAAGAAGTCTGTTTTATACAAGTCTCCCTGCGGGTCCTCAAGGAAGCTGAGCAGAGGTAGGACTGTGATGTAGGTGAAGAATGAAGGACACTGAGAAATGGAATATCCCTGACCCTACACATCTGCTAGGATGTGTTAAGCCAGTTTTTCCTTTTATTCTTGAAACTACCTATGACAGTACCATTTGAATCCAAATATTTGCAGACTCCAGTGATGGAAATGAGCAATTTAATTGAAATACCTTTAAACAATAGAAGCATAAGTGCATGTGTGTCTAAAGGACGTTTTCATCATATGATAGCACATTATGACAGAAAGCCACGCCCTTATCGCAGAGGAGGAATCAGGCCTTCTTGTTTGCAATGACAACAGGACCCATCTGTGGGTCTAAAACAGAATCGGGACATTTAGGTATACTTGTGGAAGACCTTTACATCTGGCATACCAAGAATTCGATCTATTTTGATTCTCCTAAGGCTGTTAAAAATGCAGGTTTTCATAAGCATTAACAGCTAAAGCTCAAACATTACAGCCAACTTCAGTTAATTTGAAAAGCTGTTAAGAGGAGAAAATATAAATGAGTTTTGGATCCCTAAAAACATATGAATGTTGCCTTGTTTGGTTGGTATAGGGAGAACCTCTGATCTCCCTAATCCCAAGAAATAAATTAGCACTCGTCACAAAAATGAAGGCCTTCCTACCCTCAGAGTATTTGACCACACAGCCTCCCTCAGCACTTGTTTCTAGAAATGATATACCTATTTTCATGCCTGCAAATCTCTACTGAGAGACCCAGTCCAAATAATTCAGATATTCAAATGTCAGTTCTTGGGGGACATGAAAGGAACTGTTTTCATTTTCAGTTTCCACTGCACATTTGTCCTCCACTCAACCTTTTTGAGATCAGTAGGCAATCTGCAGGGTACAATCAGAAATGAAAACCCATCCAAAACATGGAGAAATGCATGTTGGACCAAGGAAACAGCACTGGGAATATCTACTGAATTCTCCAGCATTTAGCATGTGTAATTTTTCAGTAAGGAATGTGCATTAGGGAATGTGGAAGGCCAGAATTTCTCCCTCTACACTCCCTCTTTTTTTAAACCATAAACAGAGTTCTCTTTGACTGAGTTTAGAGGGGCTTCAAGAACAGAGGCCATAGGAGGCCAATGTTGGCTCCAAATTCTAACCATAAGGATTGTCCAACATTTGCATTCACTCAGCCTCACTTGAAATCTCTGGTTCTGGAAAGAAAAAAGAACTTGACAATCTGGTTAACATCTGGTTTTCTGGCAGCAACTTAAAACTTTGCTGCAGCTCTCAGTTTTAAGACATTGTGGAACTCCCTGTAGATAGTGCCTGATCTTGGAAAGTTTAATGAAGCAGATGGCTCTCTTAAATAGAAAAATCTAACTGCAGGAGGCAAACACCCAACAAGCTCCCTCAAAGGAGCAATTGTTCTATTCTCCAACACCCACTCTGCCAACACCATAGGAAATCACTTTACAACTTGTTACCAACTTTTTAAAAAATGAAATAATATTTAAAGACCAAAGTAGTCAATTACAGTCTTTTATCTCATTTCTCAATCTCTTGGTTATCAGCATCTTCTATAACTTTTTCTTAAAGAAATTCAAATTTCTTCCTTATCTAGAGTCTTCCCCCATCCAGGATAAAGATTTTATTTAATATCATTTTTCTTCAAAACAAGGGAGCACCCACTTAAACTTCTGTTCCTCAGAACTACCTTCTATTCTAAGGTTTTGTATTATTTCAATCAATTATTTTCATTAATACATCAACAAATCCCTCATGGCTTAGGATGCACACATCAGGAAGTGCCTCATAATAAGATGTTGTGTAGTAAATAAATGCCTCTCTGTTCACAACTCCTTCTAGAACCTCAAAGGAACAACTTAGCAACTGTGACTAATATCTTAAATCAACCACAAATACTCTGAACACCATATTTTTCTCCTGTATGGAGGAGAAGAGAAGACATATGCCTTCCCACTTGGCATAAGAATGAAATTCTAGTACCTACAGCATGAGAAAAACTACCTGTAGTCCCTTAGAATGTCAGCTTCCAGTTGCTTCAATATTTACTGAGAACCTACGTGGCAGAACTGTGCTTATTGCTGGGCATACAAATAGTGAATGAGAAAACACGGATCCTGCCTCACACAGCTTATAGTCTAATGATTTCCCAATCCCTCAACCACATTCTGCTGTGAAAATATGATAGATGAAGCACACATGTGTCACACACTGCCGGAGGTGAGTTCAAAATTATAGGCAATTCTCACTGTGCTATCCCAAACTCCACCTATTCTCTTCCCACTAAGGAAAATGTTGAAATGCAAATGAGTAAGAGTGACATCTTTATAAACATAACTTAGAATGTACTCTTAAATTTTAAAAGGGCTTCATAAACACTGGATCTTTATGATTAATAACGAATTACTGGCAACAAATAATCTACCCCTCACAAATTATGATGGGATTCCAGGGTATCTACATTGGGCTTGAGAACCACAGCTCTAGTTACTACTTCTTTAAAACTGATTTATAGGTTAAAATCAGTTTTACTCTTAACATCTCATTCAACTTTTACAAACATCTTGTAAGATAAGTGGGGCATGCATTATTAGCCCCATTTTATTGATAAGGAAATTATGGCTCAAGTCACTCACCCAGACAGTAGCTAATTCTCTCATAAGGTCTTGTGGCTCCAGATGACATGCTCTTACACTAATGTGAGAGTTAGCCACATATATCTTCCGGGTAGCAAAAAATACATAGTGAGGGCTTTACAAGCATGAAAAACTACAACTGAAACACTGACATCAGAGAAAGTGGAGAACAGAACTCTGAGGAATTTGATAGTTGTCTCCATGCTGTATAAACTAGGTCTAGAGCATATGTATGGTGTCCAACTTGGTCCAGATTAATACATCTACAAGACAAGTCAATCATTTCCTCTCTTTTGCCCCCTTCAATGTTAGAGAATGCCCACATCCTTCTCTCAGGTCATCACTTAGCCCTTTCCTGCTGCAGAGATAGCAAGCTTCTCTGAGCACTGCTAGTTGGATCAGAGTAGAAACGGGACCCAAGCTAGGCCAATCAGATTCTCATTCTCTGAAATTTGAGTGTTGGATATGTAAGACATGTAAAGTCAGGGCTGAAGTGGCCATGCTTAAGATATGAATGATGATGAGCAAACAGAGAAAATCAGACTACAAATCAAAATACAGAGAAACAGAGAAGGATAAAATAGGAACACACACAAAAAGAGAAGAGAGGGTCCAGAGAGAGAAAAAAATAGCAAAAAATAAATAAATGTTTCACTTGCTGTACATTCCCATATGAGGCACTAGTCCTCTGTGAGTCCAAACAGTATGTCTTGTCCTTTGAGACACTCCTGTATCCTTCCAGTAAATTTCCTTTTCTTCTTCTCCTTCTCCTCCTCCTCCTTCTTTTTTTAACTTCATTCAGTTGAAGTAGATGTCTGTTTCTTGTAACTAAGAAATAGTTAAGACTATCTATAAATGCCTGTTTTCCAGACCAGCAAGGCTAGAATACTTTCTTTCATTCTCAGGTTCCAAACTTTGGGGAAGACCAAGGCCATTTGTAAATAGAGTCCATACCCACTCTTTGGTTTAAGATAAATCTGCCCTCCCCAAAGATTCTGCCCCCCTCCAAATTTTGTTGTTCTACATTCTATAATCCCAGAAATCTATTATTCATACTTCCTAGGTTTACAACCTAGGTCAGCCTCCTCATCAAATATTTGTGATGAACCCAAATCTTTTCTTCCAATAGCTTATTACTGTCTTTTTCCCTTCTTAATTTTAAACTTTACCAGTTTAATTCTTTCATTCTTTCCTACTGCCAATTTCTGTAGGGGATATGGGGCACCATTTACTCTGTCTCATATCATTATATTTCTTCTCATTTCATTAAACAGCTTTCAAAATTGTACAAATCAATACTGACTTTTGGCCAATATAAAGTAGAACTTCCCTAGTACATAGGGCAGGTATAACTATGACACTATATTAGTCACTATACTTTTTGCTATCAAAAATAGAAGTCCTACTCAAATTGATTAAGGAAAGGGAGGAACTTATTGGCTCACATGACTGTGGAAAAGACAGTAAACAAAGTGCCAGTAGGACTTTTTCATTTTTTTTTTAAGATTTTTTTTTTGATGTGGACCATTTTTTAAAAGTCTTTATTGAATGTGTTACAATATTGCTTCTGTTTTATGTTTTGGTTTTTTGGCCGTGAAGCATGTGGGATCTTAGCTCCCCGACCAGGGACTGAACCTGCACCCGCTGCATTAGAAGGTGAAGTCTTAACCACTGGACCACCAGAGAAGTCCTTAGAAGGACTTTTTCATTTTTAATCTCTACTTTTTTTCTGCCTGATGGTTTCATTTTCTCCTCTCACAGAAGGGTCTTCTCCACATGACAAAGTACCTAGCCACTGAGAGCATCTAAGCTTCACAGTTTCCCCTACAGAGAAGGCTGAATTATTTTCTCCACTTGGAAAACTCCCAGGGAAGAACTCTTACTGGCTTTGTTTGGATCAGGTATTCACCTGTCAGCCAGCTGTGACAAGGAAAGGCATGGTGCTGACTGGATTGGCAGCTTCCATCAGAACCACACGGCTGGAATAGGGATAGGGGCAGTACTCCTCAAAGAAGAGGAAGTATGCCAGCAATTCCACTTCTGGGTATGTACCCAAAAGAACTGAAAGCAGGGTCTTGAAGTGATAGTTGTACACCCCTGTTCATAGCAGTATTATCAACAATAGCCAAAAGGCGGAAGCAATGTAAGTGCCCAATGATGAATGAATAGAAAAATAGAATGTGGTCTATACGTACAATGGAATATTATTCAACCTTAAAAAGGAAGGAAATTCTGACACATGGTACAACGTAGATGAATCCTGAGGACATTTTGCTAAGTGAAATGTCAGTCACAAAAATATAAATACTGTGTGATTCCACTTATATGAAGTACCTAGAGTGGTCAGATTCATAGAGATAGAAACTAGAATGGTGATTGCCAGGGACTGGGAGGACAAGGGGATGGGAAGTTGTTGTTTGATGGATATGGAGTTTCAGTTCGCAAGATAAAAAGAGCTCTGACAATAATATGAACATACTTAAACTACCACTAAACTGTATTCTTTAAAATGGTTAAGATGGTAAATTTTAAACAATTTTTAAATTTATTTTTTTAACTGATAAAACAAACTTAATATAAAATTTACCATCTTAACCATTTTAAAGAGTACAGTTTAGTGGTAGTTTAAGTATGTTAAAAAAAAATTGTTCAAAAAGAAGAGGAAGTACTATTCCCAGAAGGACAGGATGACAGTAAGATGAAACAACCTAGGCCACTGCAGTTAGAGGTGGGGAGGAAGACTGTTTATCCTAGCACTAATGGGAAAGATTGTAGGGATGAGTGAGCAAAGGAACCATGGTGTTACCCTAAGGAATGAAAGGAATCTTGTCTAGAATAATTGCACACAACTAGAATGGACAGGAAAGAAAAACGCAGCAAAGCTACCAACAACAGCTTCATACAGATCTACAGCTTATAACTATAAGCGAGGGACCATTCTTCTGGCATGCGGGGGGTGGGGGTAAAGAATTTAACATTAAGTTCCAATTGCATTCACAAGTTTGATTTCTTTAAAATACACTTTTAAAAAACTGAATAAAAACCAAATGCAGGATAGCAATATTGAGAAAAGCTGAAGATGTCCGAACTCTACAACTCAGTAATTCCACTCCTAAATATATATCTTAGAAAAACTCTTACCCATAATTACGAGATAACATGATCCAGGAATCTCTCTAGCAGTGTTACTTGCAATAAGAAAACATGAAATCAACTCAAAATGTCCCTTGACAGAATGGCTAAATGAATAGAGGAGAGTTTTTTTTCATACAATGGAATACTATGTAGTAGTGAAAATAAATGAACTACAAGCTACCCACATTTACATGAAGCATAATGTTGAGCAAAATAAACAGAATACATATTTATTTATATAAAGTTCAAATCCTGCATGCTCAAAAATCATTTATGGAAACACGCAGATATAAAGTAAAGCTTTAAATCCCACTACTGGGCATATATCCTGAGAAAACCATAATTCAAAAAGAGTCATATACCACAATGCTCACTGTAGCTCTATCTACAATAGCCAAGACATGGAAGCAACCTAAGTGTCCATCGATAGATGAATGGATAAAGAAGATGTAGCACATATATACAATGGAATATTACTCAGTTATAAAAAGAAATGAAATTGAGTTATTTGTAGCGAGGTGGATGGACCTAGAGTCTGTCATACAGAGTGAAGAAAGTCAGAAAGAGAAAAACAAATACCGTATGCCAGCACATATATATGGAATCTAAAAAAAAAAAAAAAAGGTTCTGAAGAACCTACGGGCAGGACAGGAATAAAGACGCAGACATAGAGAATGGACTTGAGGACATGGGGAGGGGGAAGGATAAGCTGGGACGAAGTGAAAGAGTGGCATGGACATATATACACTACCAAATGTAAAACAGATAGCTAGTGGGAAGCAGCCGCATAGCACAGGGAGATCAGCTCAGTGCTCTGTGACCACCTAGAGGGGTGGGATAAGAAGGGTGGGAGGGAGACGCAAGAGGGAGGAGATATGGGGATATATGTATATGTATAGCTGATTCACTCTGTTATAAAGCAGAAACTAACACACCATTGTAAAGCAATTATACTCTAATAAAGGTATTATAAATAAATAAATAAATAAAGCTTTAAAGAAAAGCAAGAGATGGTAATAGCTTTCAGAATAGAAGTTATCTCTGAGTAGACGGATGGGAGGGGTTTTAAGAAAGGACATGCAAAGGACTTAGAAGGTACTGATCTATTTCTTAAGCTAGTTGGTGATTACACAGGTGTTCTATTTATTATTAGTCTAAATGGTACATAAACGTTACACATATACATTATACGACCTTTTAGGATACAGTTTATAGCAAAATGTGTTCTTAGAAAGCTAAATAAAGAGAATTCTTTTTCACATGTCTCACTGTGCTGATGCTGTAGGACCAAATTACTATTTAAAAAACACTGGACTCCAGGGTGTGTTGGAAATCAGCTACCCAATATTGAAATGTGCAACAAACAAGGATAGATTTTATTTTGCATTTGTCTCTTCAATGCATTTGTGTTTTTATATTATCTTCTGACACTCAGAAGACAGAAGAAGAAAAAACATCACGGAAAAAATTATCTGGAAGGAAAAGTTGACATTTAAACATATTGCCCAATAGACAGAGTTATGCATCTGCACAATTCACAATGAAGTTCTACATGAGCAGCTGAGAAAAAAGAAACAAATATGGAGCTGGAGATCTGATAAAAATACATCCTTATTTCAATGCTTTATGCTTGCAATGGGTGGTTCAAATCACAGCTCCTCGTAGGTTATATAAAGCCTTACCCCATGAGTGAAAATATTTCTGATTAGAACACTCCCCAGGTTACCTACTGTGTTCTGTTTATTCAGCTTATTTCAAACATTTGCAGGGGAGGGGGCACAACATTTACACAGAGAAAAAGGACGAAAGCTGTGACGTGGACTTCTGGCTTGACTTGGCAAATTGGAACAGGCCCATGGATATAATACCCAGATATTAAAGTTCATAGACACTGAATCTGTCTCTGTCTTTCAACCAAGTAGGGTGATTAATCACTGCTGAGATTTTTGACATATGGTCCTGGACTAGTTGACCTTTGCTGGAACTTAATATGTGTTTCAAAAGGTCTCCACATAAGGGGATTAAAAAATAAGTAAACTAGTGGCTTACATATGCTATCCAGAGTGATGGGTATCTAGAAAATGTCCTTTATCAACCTCTGAGCAGCCAGAGACTTTATCAATCATTCCATTTGAAAAGGAGCATTCTCTCCCACAATAGAGGTAGGACAGATTTCATAAATAGTCTTTGGGAATTTAAAAGAAAAGGTTTGGTACACAAGAGCTGTCATCTGTTTTTTCTTTCAAAAGGAGAATATAAGTGGGAAAACATGCGGGGGATATGGTTTATACAACATCTGTTCCCTCTGAGTCTCTCTGAGGCCACAGAAAATTATCCAAGAATACTGGATACCAAAGGGAAAACAAAATTGGTGACCTCACAACAACCCAAAATAAAGCCAGAACATGTACAAAATAGTATCTGTAGGAAAAATTAATTTGAAGCCTATGTTCTTTTTGGCAGGGCCATAGACATGAACGATAGCACAGGAAAAAATTACTCAGAACTATATAAATGAACTTCACTGTATACAGCTTTAAAAATAGTTCCAACAGTTGCAAAACAAAACAGAAAGCAATTCAAAAATTGTCCAAGACCACAGTCCGCAATCATCAAGTCTGCCCAAAGAGGCCAATATGGAAACATTGTGTGGGTTAGACTACAGAACCTTCCTTTTGGAATATCTCCTCAATACCTATTCGACATTCAGGCAACATTTATTATTTGCTCCTAAATACAGTTTTCTGAAGTTAAGCTCTCTAATGAGTTGTCCTATTAAACTACCTAGAAACATATCTGTACACAGCTGACAGAGAGGACCTTTTAAATTTAGCGAGATGTATTTTGTTATCTTTGTATGTCACACTTCACACAAGAGAGGAAACTGAAAACAGATTCTACTTAACAGAACCTTTCTTTGGATGAAATGAGCTCATCCATTTGGAAGCTCTGATCGAGGTGAAAACAGGAAGTGACGCCCTTTAAAATACCTTAGAAATGATTATAAATAACAGTGATCTGAGAGGGTCAGAAAAGAGTTTTCCTAATCAATAAGTAACTTTAGAAATTACGATCCTAACAAGGTTCCAATGTGATTTTTTATGCCAGTGTTCTACCCAGCAGAGACCTTCCCTGGAACCTAAAAGTGTTATGAAATGGTGGAAACTAATGGGGTGAATATTTTTAATTACATAATTTTTTTTTTACAACCCCTCAGCTCTCCTTTCTATTGGAATTAGAACATAGAGAAATACAAGGCACCTGTGCAGAGGTAGTTTAGAGACAAATTGTGAATTGTCACTGTCCCAACACTTATTTTTGTTGTATATAATTTTTCTTTAACACTTCACTCTTCTACAGTCAGAAAGACATCCTCTTTCCCCAACTCCCTACATTTACCAAAAGGTAAGTGCTCTAATGACCCCCTATTGATGGCTTTCTGCTATATCAACTTTATAAACTAATCAAGCCAACTCAATCCATGCACTGACAGCAAATTGACTTTGTCCCAAGGTCCTATTCCAATTAATTGGTAATGCCTCCTGTAGCATGTAATGGCAAAGATTCTAAGGCCCAATTGAGATTCAGTGGCAAAAATACTACGGTTGATTTGCAGGAGTAGAGGATGGTTACCATATATGCCATGCATTTGTCATCCTTATGCAAACATTACTCCTCCTAGATGTTACAATTCTATAGCTTTCTTTTAACACAGTTTCACCAGACAAGTTCTTTATCCAAAAGCATAATTCTGAAAGGAGAGAGCTCAGTCCTGTAGCTACTTGACGGAGGAGAATATATGGGGTGGACTCAACTTTGCAGAACTTCTTAGTTCACCTTACATAGAAAGCAACTGCAATGAGTTAAGAAACAAGGAAGTATAGGGCTTCCCTGGTGACACAGTGGTTAAGAATCCTCCTGCCAATGCAGGGGACACAGGTTTGAGCCCTGGTCCGGGAAGATCCCACATGCCATGGAGCAACTAAGCCCGTGCACCACAACTACTGAGCCTGCGCTCTAGAGCCCGCGAGCCACAACTACTGAGCCCACGTGCTGCAACTACTGAAGCCCGCAGGCCTAGAGCCCATGCTCCGCAACAAGAGAAGCCACCACAATGAGAAGCCCACACACCGCAACGAAGACTAGCCCCCACTCGCCTCTACTAGAGAAAGCCCGCACCCGGCAACAAAGACCCAATGCAGGCAAAAATAATATAAATAAAATAAATAAATTTATTTTTTTTAAAAAAAGAAGGAAGTATAAAAGGCACACTTCTTATATGTTTGTTTTAAATAACAGTTCTCTTCTGCTAATGGTGGCCTGAAAGGAAACCAACAACAGTCTAGGCAGCATTGTAATATGGTAGAAGACAGCTGTGTTGACCTTACATATGCATAAAGGCAGGAGGAGATGAAGGTTTGGAGTACAAGATATAGTCTGGTGGCAATAAAAACATGGATACATAAAACAGCACTTCTCTTTATATAAAAGTATTTTTAAAGGTGAGATGACTATGCCCTTTGTAAATGGGGCCTCTCTAATAAAACATAGATAGAGTCAGACCAAACCATTGCCATGAGTTTAGAAGTAAATGGACTCAGAACCAAGGAACAGCCAGTTTTCCTCAGAACTGTGCAGTGCTTTCAGAAGGGAGGGGGCCTTCCTACTTCCTCCACCCGCCCCCTCCATCCCCTATTCCCTGTAATACAAAGCATTTACAAAGACAAGTGGAAATGTGGATTCGCTGCCTGCTGTAAACTTTAAATGGCCTTGGCTCACTTCTAGTGTGTCCTAGAATATTCTAGATAGTCTAGAAGATGTCCCAGCCAATCCCTCTCAGTAGCTGCAAGTTTTTTTTTTGGCTAAGGACTATTTTTAACCTCTTAATACATATCCAGCTCTTCTTTCAGGTTCTATGGCTAAACTTTCCTCTCCCCCATATCCCATAATCAGTATTTCTCTCCTTCTATATTATGTTGTCTCTAAAAAAAATGAGAGTCAGGCTAAAATTACTC
This sequence comes from Balaenoptera ricei, assembly GCF_028023285.1. Taxonomy (NCBI): domain Eukaryota; kingdom Metazoa; phylum Chordata; class Mammalia; order Artiodactyla; family Balaenopteridae; genus Balaenoptera; species Balaenoptera ricei. The sequence goes on from NC_082644.1 coordinate 74,927,604, forward strand.
TGGTATCCTTCATCCATTCTATTGGATATCTGAAGACCATCAGACTTCTTATAGGCTAGAGACCCCCTTCTAAAGCTTAGGGTAGGGAAGGTTAACAGACTTGAGAAGCACCCCATGTTCCTCTTTCTTGATCCTTTTTCTCTTAAACTTCATAAAAACTTACATGGAAACTCATAAGACAAAGCCCTTCCAACGTGTCAGAGAGCTAGGATGTTTTCTTTCCTATTACTTTGAAAATGTACACCCACCCTTACCCTAGAAGATCCTTAAGAATAATTCTAATCATGGTCTCAGGCTCAGGGATTGAGAAAGTATTTTTGGTTAGGTGGGCTCTTCTGTAATATCAGATTACTCCAAAAGGAAGGTGTTTTCTCCACCATCTCTGAGATCAGCCCAACGTTAAATATTTTCAGAACTTTACAGTGGAAGAGAGTGAGCCTCAGCAGAGTCAGGAAATTCAAAAAGGATCTCAAAAAATGTGACCCAGTACTGTTTTTTTAAGGACAGCCATTCAGACAGAAATCTAAATGCTCTGGTAAACTGATACTGCATATATGTCACACTGAAAGGAAGACAGGCAGAATTCAATTGCTATTCACCAAAATCCCCTAATGAGATAAATGTAAAAGGGGTCTATTCAAGTAGGGAAAGGCAGGAGACATTTTTTTTAGAAAAAGATCAAACACCTTTCTATGACTTAAAAATCCCTCATGACCTTGTCACTCTCTACCTTGATCTCCCTATCTGCCAACACTCTCCCATATACATCACACACAGGATTCTAGTGGTTCTGTTCTCTCAGGACTCTGAATCTTTGCAGATTCTGTTCCTCTTCTTTGGGCAGCTCCCACTTCCAGCTAACTGCCAGTCATTCAAGGACCAAGGAGCACATTCACAGGGAAACCTTCCTGACCTTCTTTTCTTTTCAGGCCTGGCCTTTGTACATGCATCCCTAGTGCTCTCTAGTAATTTGAAGAGTATTGAGTGTGTTTTCTCACCAAACTTAAAATCTTGATGGTAGGAAGCATTCATTTTTTTCTTTCCAGCCATAACCCACAACTAAGCACCTAAGAGAGCTGAAATAATATTTATTGAGGAAAAATAGTTAACTATTTAACAGATGAAAGAATGAATGTTTAAGTAAATAGCTGAATCCAAAGGACAAAATAATGGAAGATGTTTTTATGGCAAGTTGGGCTGCAATGCAGAGAAGTGGGATCAGGAAACTAGTATTGGATTTAATTATACATAAGGAGTTTGCAGGAAGACAACCTAGTTCCTGGCAGAGCTGGGGCATTAAACAGCGCTTCAGTCAAAAAATGACATGGCAGAAACTGGAGTCCTCAGTAACCAGAGAAGGGGAGTAAAAAGAAGTTGATCATAAAGTTAGAAGTGGTCAAGTTGTTGTCACCCTACAGAACAGGACAAGGAGTCATTTATTGTGAATCCAATAATAAGCAGTCATAGCAGGAACTCAATAAATGGAGAATTAGGCTACCAAGTTTGGAGTGAGACCAACAGCAAGACTGACTTGATGCTGTACTGGTAAATTATGCACGGTGGGCTCCCTATGTGACTCTCACCTTTCTAAGATTAAAAGGAGGGCTGCCCTCTAGACCCTGAAGTGGAACTGCAGTCAGAAATGTGCACCAACCATGCTCAACCTCCTAGGACTGAGGGATTTAAAAGGACAGAGAGTTCAAGAGGGCATTAACCCTTTTATCATTGTTTATTTTATAAATATCTGCCATACCCATTCCTACTAGCCCAGAATACTATTAGTGCTTTTATTTCTTTTCTAGTGGATATTCATCATCATAATCCCATTTTGGAAACGGTTCTTCCTCTACCTCACAGAGCCTTGCTTCCACCAGAATGAAGGTGAACATGTGACCCAGACTGGGCAATCAGATTACATCATCCCTCTAGGCAAAGTGATTATTCAAAGATGGGCACCAAATCCAGGTAAGGCTGATCAGAGTTTCCCTACTAGATTTTGCTGAAATTCCTAGCAGAAAGAATAATGTAAGCCTAGATCAGTCAGTGGCCAGCCATCTTTGCCTCTTCATGGAAAGAGTCTTCTTAAACATGAAGCTAACACAGAGAAAACCCGAGTTGAGACAGACCAATTCTCATTGGCGTCAATTGTACCCCAGCATCCAGTTGTGCCTCAATCTTGGATTACGATATTTACTTACATAATAAAATACTTTATTTTTGCTTAAAATAAGCTGTTTTGAGTTCTTGTTACCTGCTACCAGAAAACAAAAACACTTATTGAACTTTCTCCAATAAAATAACATGCAAAACATCTAGCAGAGTGTCTGGCCCAGAATAGCCCTCATATTAGTTCCCTTTCCCCCATTCACAAAATTCTCATGCCCACTTTTCTTCCTTCAGCTTAGGGTATCCTTTTATCAACAATATATCTGTGTTCAGAACTCTCTTGTACATGAAAAACAGAAATATTTTTAGAAAAGAATTCTCAGCTCTCTCAAGGAATTTGTATTTTCTTAGATGATGAAGATCTCCATACTCAGAGTTTATCCCAGGCATCTAGATTTCATGAGGAAAAGATAAGAAACTGATTATTCTCCTGGAACAAAATGTTCCTTCAACATTTTTATCAATACTAGGCACACATTTTCCTTTAACCTTTCAAATGTTTCAGGTATTTGTTTCACCGAAATAGGGATAATTTTCTTGTTCAGATTATTTTGGGGGTTGCTGTCTGAAGCAGATGAGTTAAGATAAGAACTCTAAAATGTAATCACATCTTCAGGATCCAAGGTTTAGTAACAATTAATAGACTCAGATGGAAAAGATTTTTATTAATGTATTCCATAGTCTAGTCTTCATTTTTAAGATAAGTTTACTATATACAAGTAAATATATAGCCACTAGAAAAGCTGGATTTGTTTATATTGCTAAGTAAAATATAAGACTATAAATAGAATAAGCTGAATCACAATACTAACCCAATATTTGGGAAGTCACTACCACATGGTCTTTTACTTCTTAAAATATGACCCTTTTATAAATAAGGATAATATTTCTTCTGACAGGAAATTCTCTTATAAAGAAAAAAAATCAGAGCAAAATTAGAGCAGGACAAAGAACTCTGGTAAGTGCCACAGAAAGAAAAAGAAATCTATAAACAGTTTTAAAATAATAATACAAGAGAATTATAATACTAGATACATAATACCAGGAATGTCACATGATCCTTTACAAATAAACCATACAATAATAATGTAGTAGTAGTGTTAGCTAACACATATTATTAATATATGTCAGGCACTGTTTTGAGAACTTTACATAAATAAATTCATTTTATCCTCACAATAGCTGTATGGGATAGGTACTTTTGTTATTCTCATTCACAGATGAGGAAACTAAGGTACAGAGAAGTTAAGTAACTTTCCCAAAGTCACACAGCTAATTGGTGTCAGAGCTAGTGTTTGAAATTAGAGTAAGAATGTAAACTGAAACTTTAGGAAGGGAGAAATCTCCATAGGTCTGAGTAGTTTAAGAGACATAATGGAGGGGAAGAACACGAGACAGTCCTCAAAGGATAAACAGGATATGGCAAGAAGGCATTAGAAAATGCCATGGGGAAGGAAAAGTGCATTGCATGCTTAGAGAACAGTGATTTGACCAGGTTGCCTGGAGCAACAGCATCACAAGATCACAAGCAATGGGAGGGCAGGGACCAACCATTCCTTACCAGTCCATGGCACATGGTAGATGCCTACTAAATATTTCTGAATGAATGAATGAATAATACTAGATGCAGGGAAGTAATTGGCATGAAGGCAAAAGGTTAAATTAGGGTCAGATTTTAGAATCTCTTTGAAGGAAGTCTAGCCTAGCAGTTACATTCATAGTCTCTGGAGTCAGGTAGATCAGCTTCAAATCCCAGCTCTACCACTTATGCGCTGTGTGATCTTCAGACTATTACTCAAACTCTCTGAGCTTCTCTTTCCTTTTGTATAAAAGGGGGACAATGGTATCTACCATATAGGATTATTGTGAGGAATAAATAGAACAATGTACATACATAGCCCTTAGTATCTGGTAAATAATGAATAAATGGTAGCTACTTTTGATTGGCAGGCTAAGTAGTTTACCTATCAACTATTGGTAAAATGAGTCATTGAGCCACTGAAGGGGTGTAAATGATGAAGCAGGCACTCAGAAGAGATTAATCTGAAGAGGCAGAATGAAGTGGAGGGGGGGACACACGGGAACAGAGACTGCTTAATGTGTTATTAGAAGAGTCCAATGAAATAAGTGTCTGAATCTAGTCAGTGGCAGCAGAAATAGAAAGAAAAAGTGGAACAAAACTCATGGTTAAAACAATTTTATGTAATTTCCCCTGCTGTGTATTGAACTAACATTCTAGTTTATTAAGTTAGGACTTCCATGAGAAATATATGTTAAAAACTCATTGTAACCATTTATATTAAGTGCTAAATTGATAGCAAAATAAAAAACGATAGGTAAAAATCAACAAACAAGGAGAAATCCTACACAAATATTAATATCTAATGGGCCAACCCATCTTTTCATTTGTAGACTCAACTATTTCAGTCAAATTACACTACTTGTACCCAATCCTTCACCTTTTGATAGCAACAAAATTGTGGCAGTTGTTTATCTTCTAATGGTGTATGTATTATTTTAGAAGGTTTTATGGATTTTTGTGAAAAATTACTAGTTTGGGAGCTGAAGAAAAATTTTTGAAGCCTGACACCATGGGTTAAATCTGGGCCAGTGGGTTAAATCTGTGCCAGAGTACATTATAATTACAGTGCAGTTAGTTTTAGGTTACCTACGGTAGCAGTGTCGTCATAATAAGCTCTGTCAAATGTTCAAAAATAATTTTTGTAAATTACTCATTTAATTGTTTTCATCTTGCATATAGAGACATTCTTTAATTAGGCATGAGTCAACTAACTGTTTCACAGGCTAATTTGCTGATATGAGTAGAGTTTATACAAGAAGCAGAGTGCAACCCTGGAAGATGCTTTTTATAAACCTTCCAGTCTTGCAGGAATGCTCTTGAGTGTTGCCTTCTTCAGCATGAACGCCATTTCTACATGTGGTGAACTACTCTTGTCAAACAGAATAATATATGGGAGGGTGCCATTTCTAACTAAGAATCTACAAAAATATAAGCCACTTTTTGTAGATTTTATTGTCAAATACCAAAGGTACATTAGCATTGCTGACCTGATCAGAGAGAACTTACTTTTTCAGAAGCATCCAGAGATATACACTAAGAATTGGGTTAAGAATTCCTATTTGCCCAAAAATAAGCTTGCCTCTATGTTTATGTAATTACAATGTTCCTGTCTATGACAGCCCCTTTGTACAGGTGAGCAATCCACCACAAAAAGCAGCCCCACTTGGCCCTCCTTACCCTTTCTTGTTCCAAAGCAGCAGGCCCTTTTCTTGAACCTATTCTTTTATGTTTCCTTACCTTCAATTTCCCAGAACTGGACAAAACTCACCAGTTTCATTTTTTCTAGTTTGAGTTTAAGAATTGCAAAGAAGACTAAATGGATCATTCCCATCATAATTTTCTTTCCTGTGTAAACCTGATTTTATTCTTCTGTGCATTGACCGGTAAGACTGATGTCCAATTTCCTCAAGAAATTTTTCAATCACCTTCCTTTTTGTTCATCTCTATCATTGTATTAAGATTCACTGAAGAACAAAATAAGACAAAACAGTAATCTCTTAGGTACAAGAAAAAATTTGCCAATCTAATAAAGATCCAATTAGATTGACAACCACGGCTTGGGTATAAATTCTAATATTCTATGAATAGAAACTTATCTCATGGCCTCATCCAAAGCCTTCATGTTGCACCAAATATTAAAGCAATTTACTTTCCTACTGTTAAGAAAAAATGCCATCACAAAAAAATAAAAAAGAAAGGAAAGAAATGTACTTCATAGTTACCAAATAGGAAATAAAGGGGGGAAAGTGTATATGTTTTGGAATAAACTGCCCTTACCAAGTTTCCCAGAAATAAGTATACTTGAGCCCTGACAAACCCAAGCACAAATGAAGTGTCTGGACCAGGACATTTGAGTTGCCTGACTGGACAAGATGGTGGGGTCTTCCTTTCAGGTACCTTCTCTAGCATGGGATTTCTTCATTTGAAGAGACACTGGGCCCACAGTGGGTCCACATGTGTGGAACAGGAAGGCTGCATTTGAAAATACAGCCATTGTGGATGACACAGCAACTATGAGGCAAGAGGCCAGGACAGTGAACATCATGAAGCTTCAATGTAAACACTTCAAATGGTCTTCAAAGATTATTGCTTAAAAAAAAATCACAAAACTATGTACCATCTATACTTTTAAGTTAACATTTAAAGTTGTTAACATTTTAAGTTAACATTTAAACATCGTTATATGTTTAATAGTTGCTACAGGTGTAATTCATGGCGTATATTAAAATGCATATGACTTAAATATTTGTTTTTTCAAAACCTTAGAACTGAAGATTTAGCTCATTTGATTTAGAGAAAATATCTGTCATATTAACCTGATAGGTAATGTCGGTCCTCGTTGTCAAATCCATCAGCCAAATCAGATTTATTTTTCATCCTAAAGGGCCAGGTTTCATTTTCATTTTAAATATATGTATTACCACACATGCCTATGACAACCAGGTCACTTCTGAATTCCTATCTAAGATAGAGAGTGAGAGAGAGAAGCCACAGGGACTCGCCATGAGTTTACTGCATGAATGACATAAGGTGCCACTGCCTCACCACCTATTTCTTACTGAAAACATCTTTGCCTTGCTCTAACTACTTATTCCCTATGGAGTTATGGATTCTCAACTGTCCCTTTGTTTGGCATCCAGAAATTTACCCAACTTAGGGTCATTCACCACAGTAAGAATCAGCATGGGGAAGAGGTTTGCCTTCCTTTCATAAAATGAGAGAAGTGTAATGTGACCATACAATGCAGTTTTATCCAAAATAACCCCAGTTCACACTTGCTGCCTCACCATAATTATTAAAATAGTTCCCTCATTCACTCTCAGAAGTGTTCCAATTTGAATGATAATTACATGGTAACCCAAGAAAGGGCAATCGTGGAGGGTAGGATTGTAGAAACCCAACAAACCTCAGGCCCACCGGTATTAGGGGAAAGTATACATAAATGTTAAGAGTCTGGGACGTCTTCATGCTCCCCCAGTGTGTGTGAACCCCCATGTGAAGACAGCTACCTTGGAACACTGTTTTACCTGACCAGAACTTTCGCTCTGAAGTTTTTCTACACCAGACCTAAAATTATAAACAAAGTACAACTGTAACCCGAGCCAATGCCAAGGCCCATTATTTACTGAGAATCACTTGGAAGTCAGTCTGTTGTTATCCATGAGATGAAATAACACCCAAAGTCTTTTGCCAGAACCCAAGGATGACAGAGTCATTCAAGACCCAAATACCTCCTACTCAATAATGCTATCCATAATGACTAAGTAGGCACTCCCTGCACATTTGTTTTTAAACTGTTTCTAGGCAGAGTCCACTGCCAAAATCCACATGGATCCATCTCCCCAGAGATCAAGGCTCCTCACAGGCACACACTGCAGGAGCATAAGTCTTCTGTGTGTAGAGAGAACATTCAGCATCTGTAAGCACTGGTGTCAAAATGGAGGCAGGCAGAAAAGAAACACTGAGGAGGAGTCCATACCAATGTTAGCACATCTTGGTTTGGAGTTTCTTCATCTTTGCCACAGAGAAAATGGGCCCCCCAGATGAGATGATGATACTAGAAAAGCAACTTCCTATCCAGAATGGTCTTCCATGACCCTACAAGCCATCACAACTTACACATACATTGCCACAGGCCACACGCTCACCCCAGCACATCCATTCTGCCCGTGACCAGAGAGTGATCTGCAAGTCAGGACACACACCTCCCCCCGACACACAAAAACACAAGCACACACTGTTATAGAGGAGGGTGCTGTGGTATTGTCAAAAAACACTATCAAGCTGGAATCCCAGAGAAGCAGAAATGTGCTCTGGCCGTGCCCCTGGCTGGCTGGGTGTCTTTGGGAGACTGAGTTAGCCTCTCGGACTATCAGTTCCCCCATCAGTGGCAGAGGTGTAGTCATGCCCATTTTGGAGGGTGTTGTGTGGTGTCCATGAAGTGGTTTGTAGGCAAGTACTCTGCAGTCTGAGCAAGACGGCATAATTCCAAAGAGTTTTCTTAATCATGCACGTGACTCCTTCTGGCTCCATCAGAGCATGCCTCCTGCCTTTGATGAGTGGTGGACAGTCGCTGGTTGGTTAGTGACCTCTTTGTTCGCTGAAATATGTTTTGGAAAAGCTCTAGGTCAAATAGGATGGACTTAAGAACGTTATGCAATGGACTAATTTGCAAAAGCCACCATGAGGCTCTTCACTGAATGTACAGATTTAAGGACCCTGTAAGAAGTTCCTGGGATACCCCTGACCTATTACTTTTGACTTTAGTTATGGGCTTTGGTATTGGAGACATTTTGTGGGAGATACTCTGCTAGAACAATGTCTTACTATAAGGAAATTCTGCATCATAATAAATATAATACCTCAGAACAGATACAAAAATCCCCAGGCCCTACCTTAGAACTTCTGATTCTATAAACATAAAAAGGAGAGTAGTAATCTGTACTTACAGTGTATTTACAGACACTGTTATTCCTAACATCAGGCAAATTGGACAAATATTGCCCTAGGGAATGGCAAATTAAAATAGTCACACTGAAGCTTGTACTTTAGGTGAGTGACTAAAATTGGTTAATGTAAAATAGCAGAACATGAAAGAGACAGTCAAGTTACCAACTGGTCCTCAATGAAAGGTCTGAGGTCATCTATCATCGTTAACTAGGAATGAGATAGAGAAGCATCAGGAATGGCTGTCCAGTTAAAGCTTCTTCTAACAGCAACTGCATGGATCACTCTGGTGTGGTATTGAATAAAAAAAACAAAACTTCAAACAAATATTCATCATAACCATATTTCATGAGCTCCAAATGTTGATTGAGAAGAGGAGGTAACATATACTAAGCCAACAGGTACAGCTGTCCAAGTTATACACTGCACAATTTAAGGGTTGCCATTCATTTTGATAATGGTAGAATGAAATCCCTCATACAATCCCTAGAGTTATATGTACAAGCCTAGTTAGTAACCCTGCATGAAGTGGGGGACTACCATGAAACCCACACATTTCTAGAACCTGAAGACAAAAGTGTCATGCTTATTTTACACTGACTAATTTTTATGTAGAATATTTAAAATATTTTTTAATTTGTAAATTTGCTTTCAAACTGATACTTCAAAGCTACGGGATATCAATAGTAGAAGGAAATAAAATTGAAAAAATTCTTGAACAATGTACCTGCTTTACTTGAAGAGTGAACTAAAAGGAAATTTAGAATCTGAATTACCTAGTTGAAGACAGCATTAGTTGGAGAAAGGTGTCTAGATGTTGACCAGATAGGAAAGCTACAGGTGTAAGAATCGTTGGTGGTGTCTGGCACATAGTGGGGGCTCCATCCGTTCATTCAAGTGTTTATGTTCTCAATAAACTGGTTTTTGAGCATATATTTTGTGTTCCCGGCTTTCCTCTCTGATGCACTGCAGCTCCTCATCCTTGGCCAGAAGCATGCACAGAATACCTTCAGCCTTTACTCGAACCCTTAAGCCTCCCTTCCTACTCTCAGCTTTATGGACAGCCTTCCTGTCTATTCCAGTTTCAAAGGCAGGACCCCAAATAAAGCATTACGGAACCACTTGAAGCCTAAAAGAAATAAAGATAAACTCCCAAGAAGGAATCCTAGTTACATTATAAAACTGCAACAACCACACAGGCGTAGCCATCAGAAGCAGAAGCCTATGAAATTTTAGTAGGTTGATTCTTCACAGCTATTTGCAAGACTATATTGTAGTATTATAGCACATTTTCCCATCTGCTCTTAGCATCACAGTGTGAAAGCCTACATAACCACAAGGCAGAGCCCCTAGATATAATCAAAGCTAAATTTGAGCTCAAAGAAAAAAAGGCCACAGTAACTGATTTTACATTAGAAAGAAGTCTTAAATGAAAATTGTCTGCTGATAATTCTTGGCAGACTCTGATTTTGTGCATGCATTTATACAATTATACAGCCTCTGATTATTAATGAAAGAATTTGTTTTACATGAAAATATCATTATGCCTTCCTGTTAGTTTAAAATGGTGATTCTATTTAGGGTTGAACAAATATTTCAAAATATCATATTTCAAAATGCCTTTAATCTAACTCTACATAGTTTATTAATTGAACTACTAAAGACTTGATTCTATGTCATTGTTTTCAATATCTACATTAGGAAGTCTATGGCATTTTGAAATCAGAAAATGACAGTCTGTCATCAGTGTTTAGAACACAACTACTATAGAGAGAGCTGTGAAGCCTGGGATATATTTAAGATCAGGGCTGGGAGCAATGAAAAGAAGATTGGGAATGACCAAGAAACAGAAGACAGAATTCCTGACAAATATATGTGAAATCTAGCTATAGACCCAGACCACCAAGTCATGAAGCAGCACATCTGCAGTACAGTCATAACTACTAGTATTCATTAATGTCATACAGAAGAGAGGTGTGGCTCTAAGGTGTCAACAGCAACAACAGGGAGCAGCAGGCACTGTTTACACGTGGTAACTGACAATCTTAACTTGCAATGTATAGTTGAGGAAACAAAAGCTCAGAAAACCAAGTATCAATATGCAAATGGCTGTTAAAATTTTAACCAACTCTGCCTGACTTCACTGCTTATGCTCTGTCCACTAGACAATACTACCTACCCTAAAGATGAGTGAACTGTAACCAGGTATTAAAGGAATTAATGCACAGGCAGAGCCAACAGAAGGCAGAAGAACAGACAAATTGGTTTATGTGATACAGAAGTTTGGGGGAGGTAGGCTGCGGCAGCTGATTGGCAGGGGTTGTTACTGTAATCAAGCAGAGGGCACTGGGTAACAGTTACAGCTGCCCTGCTTATCACAGACAGTCTTCACACACTCTCTCAATGTCTATTCACAGCCCTGCTGGGCATGATATCCACAGCCTTGGCTGTCCACTTGGAATCACCTGGAAAGGAAAACTTTTTAAAACTATAAATGCCTGAGCAAAACACCCAAGAATTCTCAATAAATCCATCTGGGGTGAATCCCAGGTATTGATGTGATTTTTAAAAATTGTTCAGGTGATTCTGATACACATCCAAGGTTGAGACACACTGACCTCAGCATAACGTTTTTTAAACTATGGTTCAAAACACTGGTATTCAAAAGAAGGGATAGGATAGCTTTCAACCCAATTTTTTTTTTTTCCTATTTTCAAAGGGAAGCAATGCGTTAATGAGTAAAACATTACTAAGTCAATCTCTCATGAGTTTTCTTCACCCTTTGGTTGCTGCTACCACTTGTTTATAATATAATCTCATATGAGATTATGTGTGATTGAGCTCCAAAGATACGTTTAATAATTCTAAGTTTGTCTTATTGTTATTATGCTGTGCCACAAAGAACTCTCCAGTGTTCAGGTCCTCAGCCACCTGAATAAGTTTGGGAGCCAGCACTGCAGCACCTTGCAGGTGGGAGGAGGCTGTGAGGAGGCTAAATTGTGGAAATGGTGGGGGGGATGGTCTGTACACAAAAGACAAAGGAGAAGGATACAAAACTGAACTAGTATGCCTTACAACTCTCAGGAAATCACTATGAATATCAGAAGTTCGGAGTGCCATTTGGTTGCTCACCTCTCAAAAGAGATTTTTCCACAAAATGCCTAAATGGCACCACTCAATTCATCAAGAGTTGTCAGGTCTTTCACAAGGGAATTCTCATAATGAGGTGAATGAAAAACAGAATAGAATTGTGTGATTTTATGGCTTGATGGCTAAAGATTGATGCAAAGACCCACACTAAAAAGGATATATTTTGCTTCTGCTCATACTATCTTTACATCAATTCTAGGAAACTCAGTTTCTGTAAGCATAATGCCAAAGCAATAATTTTATCTGTAGATTCTGATGGTATGTCTGACTGATTAGAAGCTTCATTCTCAATGCTAAAAATAATGTAGATGGGAAAGAGCACTAAAAGTAGTAACAGCCACAAAGGCTAAGGATAGAAATAAAGAGAGAAACCACAGAGTTACTCATTTCTTGCTAAAATATTACACATTTTTCTTTTTGCCTTTAGAACATCAGCCTGCTTTTGTGGTTCTGTGTGCTTCATATCATTGACTTAATAAATATAGAAATTATTGGCCCAATGACTGACAGGGAACTGATATCTCTTTTTTTTCTTTCCTCTGAAGCTTGATAAATGTCACATGCAATGCTTTGACCATGTTCTACTCACTTATCTTTCAAGAAAGATATTTCTCAGTATTCTGTGCTCTACATTAATAAGAAAGATCTCATAAATGAAGGAGTTTCTGCCAATTAAAGGACTGTTTTCTAGCTTCCACTTACCAGAGATCTCTATGATCTTTTTAACCATATGCTTCATACAGTATCTTTTGAGAAAAAGTAAGATGATATTTCCCATCACTTCTCTATTGTGCTGTTTAGCATTTACCATTTTATACAAGTCCCTACCTCAACTTGAACAGAAATTAAACTTGCAATTTTAATATACCTCCATTAGGCAAGGCTAATCGGTATTTAAAATCGGTATTAGAAATCGGTATTTAAAATCGGTATTAGAAAGCAATTTTTAAAGAAGTTTAATCATCAGAAAAATGTAAATCAAAACCACAATGAGCTATCACCCCACACCTGTCAGAATGGCTATCATCAAAAAGTCTACAAATAATAAATGTTGGCAAGGATGTGGAGAAAAGGGAACCCTAGTACACTGTTGGTGGGAATGTAAACTGGTGCAGCCACTATGGGAAACAGAATGGAGATTCCTCAAAAACTAAAAACAGAACTACCATATGATTCAACAATTCTACTCCTGGGTATATATCCAAAGAAAACGAAAACAGTAACTTGAAAAGATACATGCACCCCAATGTTCATAGCAGCATTATTTACAATACCCAAGACATGGAAGCAACCTAACTGTCCATCAACAGATGAATGGATAAAAAAGATGTAGTATATAAATACAGTGGAATATTACTCAGCCATAAAAAAATGAAATTCTGCCTTTGCAACAACATGGATGAACCTAGAGACTTAGTGAAATAAGTCAAACAAGGAAAGGCAAATAATGTATGTTATCACTTATATGCGGAATTAAAAAAATAAAACGAATGAATATAGCAAAACTGAAATAGACTTACAGATATAGAGAGCAAACTAGTGGTCACCAGTGTGGAGAGGGAAGAGGGAGTGGCAAGACAGGGGTACAGGATTAAAAGGTACAAACTACTATACATAAAATAAATAAGCTACAAGGATATATTACACAGCACAGGGAATATTGACAATATATTATAATAACTTTAAATGGAGTATAATCTATAAAAATATTGAATCACTATGTTGTATACCTAAAACTAATATAATATTGTACATCAACTATACTTCAATAAAAAAATAAAATGAAATACAGTTTTTTAAATAAAGTTTAATATGCTTCTCATTGGTACATAAGGTTTCCTTTAACCACACACTCTGAGCTTTTCTTAGCTTGTAGTGAAATGCTCTTCCAGGAAGTTGGTCCTAAACTTTCAGTGCGGTTTAAATCAGTTGACCTCAAGCTGCCTCTCACTCTCAGCCAAGTTTCTCTTCAATGAGCAGTTAAAAGTCTAAGCGTTTCCCCTAGGTTACATACTTAAAATGTAAAACCTTATTTACCTTTCCCGTTTGTGAATTCTGTTTTTTACTTATTTCCTTTCTAGGTATTGAAGAAAAAATGGCCATGAAGGAAATAATTAAAGAGAACCCAACCAACCCCCTCAATATCACCAGCTTTCCTGAAAAGGATACATAATATTGTTAGCAGCCACATCCACTGTCTCTTCGACTTTTCAAAAATCTCAAACTATCTTTTATAATAGCTGTACTTCTGTGACATCCTTTCCCATTTGCAAAAGCTGCAACTCGACACCCTTCAACATAATTTCCAGAGTTTTTGCTTAAAGGCTTATATGCATGTTAAACAGCATTGTTACAGGCTTTTTATCAAAGCCCCAAATGGTTTCACTGCTACTTCTATACTATTTACAGACAGGAAGAAAGTGAGAAAATCAATATATCCAAAGCCACAGACTAAAGTCAAACTAAACCCAGAAAAAAAATCACCTAAAATATACCTTTTTCCAAGGTCAGTTGTCAAGAGGATTAACAATAATGATGTTATACAATCGTTTCTTGAACACACAGTATCTATAAGCTCTAGGGTTATCTGTCCTGGCATACTTTCCAGAACCTCCCCAGGCCAAGTTTAGAACTCTGCCTACCTTCTCTCCTAACATGTGTGTGCCAAGTGGTATTTATCATATCATACTGTTACTGTGGGGTTACTAATAGTTGTGAGCTACTTGATGTTAGGAACCCTAAAATCATAACAATTTGCTTTCTCTGTCCTCCCAGAACACTATTAAATACTGTTTCCTTTGCAAATCACTCACTTCTCTACATACATATGACTTGATTCATACAGTTTATTTTATCCATAAATACACATATTTTTAGTCTCAAATCAGCAGAATTTAATAGCTTATGACTCTCCTCCTAGCTATTATTTATCTTAGTTTATTGTTTTCAGTAGCATACCAAGATGACATGTGATATGTTTACTTGTGAGTGTCAATATACTTAACCATTCTTTTGCCTTGTGCACAGCCAAAATTTTAGTTGAAAAACACCAACATAGGTACAAATGATTGAATTTTATATTATTAGATTTTATCACTGACTTATTTACATATAAATATTTCTTTGCTATAAATTATCAGCTCTAGGTCAAGATCTTCCCCACAATCTGGAAACCATTTAGACCTCTTAGCTCAACTTTAAAAGCACAGTGTTTTGAATTGCCTTTGTTAATGATGACAATAATGACAATGATCAACAATAATACTGAAGAACTGATGACCTCTTATTTTCACAACTCAGGAAATGTCCTAAAAATTTTCCTCCAGAGCTATTATACCTACATTCATCATTTAGGATTATTAGACCAGTCGTACTACATATCAGTTCTGCATTAACCTGGGTGCACTGGATAAACGAAACTCCTAGACAGTGGAATCTTAGCCATCCAGGTTAATTTCTTCCACATGAAACTCTCTGTAAAATACCAAGTAAAAAAAATCTACTGCATGAAGGTGAGGAGTGGGAGGAAGGTGTATTTCATCTCCTTTCAAAGTATCTGAAGCACAAAGTGATGACTCCTGAAACACCTAAAGCAATGATTCTCAAAGTTTACCTGGAGATGCCTGTTGAAAGGGCATCCTAGGGCCTTACCTCCAGCAATTATTATTTTGCTCCCACTTTGATAAACACTGATAGAGACAAGCTGCAAAATGAGATTGGAGCAGGAGGGGATCTACATAAGTTAAAAACTAAATCAGCCACCTTAAAAAAAGTGTCCATCGACAGATGAATGGATAAAGATGTGGCACATATATACAATGGAATATTACTCAGCCATAAAAAGAAATGAAATTGAGTTATTTGTAGTGAGGTGGATGGACCTAGAGTCTGTCATACAGAGTAAAGTAAGTCAGAAAGAGAAAAACAAATACTGTATGCTAACACATATATATGGAATCTAAAAAAATGGTTCTGAACAACCTAGGGGCAGGACAGGAATAAAGGCACAGATGTAGAGAATGGACTTGAGGACACGGGGAAGGGAAGGGTAAGCTGGGACAAAGTGAGAGAGTGGCATGGACTTGCATATACACTACCAAATGTAAAATAGATAGCTAGTGGGAAGCAGCCACATAGCACAGGGAGATCAGCTCAGTGCTTTGTGACCACCTAGAGGGCTGGGATAGGGAGGGTGGGAGGGAGATGCAAGAGGGAGGAGATATGGGGATATACGTATATGTACAGCTGATTCACTTTGTTATAAAGCAGAAACTAACACACCATTGTAAAGCAATTATACTCCAATAAAGATGTTAAAAATAAATAAATAAAATAAACAATGTCCCAACTGGGAAGCTGCCTGAGAATCAAAAAAAAAAAAAAAAAAAGTGAAAGGATGGTTCAATCCCACAATCAATTTTAACTTTCCTATTTGGTATAAATTCTATAAAAGGTAAGGTCATGACAGACAAATGACGAGAAATGAAAATCTGGTCTGGATAAAACAATAGCCATAGTTTGGCAGGTTATGCAACACCACCCAACAGGGCTTGCTGTAAATCAATAATCTCAAAGGCATTTTCTCTTCAAATGCCACCAGATCAAATGGCACTCAGAAAATAGCTTGCCTGTGAAATTTTAGCCTCTCTGCAACAATGCTGATTTCCACATATGCCAAACTGTCAATTTAAAACTAGCAAGGTCTCCCAAAGTTTACAGAAAAGGTTTTATTAATGAATTTTAGCACACATCAACTGCATCCAAAGAAACTAACGGAAATGGAATTGACCTACAAAGAATACAGGAATGAGAAAATAATTTGGACATCTTCCCGCAGAATTCCCAACTCAAATCTATACATAATCCAGGGTTCTACACAATTCATATCCTTTTAAGTATGCAAGTCAGGAACTTTTCTCCAGTTCTTTGGAAACTTATTAAAAGAAAAAGATATCCTTGGCGTATGTTTTATTTTCCGTGTACTGAAACAAAACTACATTGTTATTTTAGCAACTGTGATTGAAAGAACAACCTAAAACAGTTCCTATTCTATTCGCTTCCTGAATCACTTCCAAATATTTGTTCTTTGGATAGCTACATATCTGAACATTTTGCTTTCAAGGAGATGCTTAGGAACTTTGAGGTAAAGAAGCAGCACACCCAGACATTCGTGTCTACAAGGAGTGAATATGCTGTGAAAACAATTGTGTGCTAGTGCTCAGGTTGCACAGATTCCTAGCTTTCCACACCTACTCCAGGCTACTGTCGACAACCCATTCTCTCAAAACTACAATGAGATACCACCTAACCCTGGTCAGAATGGCCATCATCAAAAAGTCTACAAATAACAAATGCTGGAGAGGGTGTGGAGAAAAGGGAACCCTCCTACATTGTTGGTGGGAATGTAAATTGGTACAACCACTATGGAGAACAGTATGGAGGTTCCTCAGAAAACTAAGAATAGAGTTGCATATGATTCAGCAATCCTACTCCTGGGCATATATCCAGACAAAACTATAATTCAAAAAGATACATGCACCCCTATGATCACAGCATCTCTATTCACAATAGCCAAGACATGGAAACAACCTAAACGTCCATCAACAGATCAATGGATAAAGAAGATGTGGTAATATATATATATATATATATATATATAATGGAATACTACTCAGCCATAGAAAAGAATGAAATAACGCCATTTGCAACAATATGGATGGACCTAGAGATTATCATACTAAGTGAAGTAAGTCAGAAAGAGAAGGACAAATACCGTATGATATCTCTTATATGTGGAATCTAAAATATGACACAAACAAACTTATCTACGAAACAGAAACAGACTCAAAGACATAGAGAACAGACTTGTGGTTGCCCAGGGGGAGGGGAAGTGGAGGAAGAATGGACTGGGAGTCTGGGGTTAGCGGATCCAAGCTATTGTACAGAGAATGGGCAAATAATAAGGTCCTACTGTATAGCACAGAGAACTATAGTCAATATCCTGTAATAAACCTAATGGAAAAGAATATAAAAAAGAATGTATATATATGTATAACCTAATCACTTTGCTGTATAGCGGAAATTAACACAATACTGTCAATCAACTATACATTAATAAAATAATTTTTTTTAAAAAACTCATCCTCCTAATGCTTTAAAAAAAAATGAGGGCAACTACTCCCATTAGGCTCAAATAGTTACAGTATTTTGCCGAAGATGCTCAAGCTATTTGTTATGTTTATGTGATTTTAACTTCACATAGAAATCTAAATTGAGAACAAAGCCTCAATGGTAGTGACCATGGCCTAAACACTCGAAATGGGTTTACACTATTTCTTTTGTTTTAGAAATTATGGAATCTCTAGTAGGAAAAATTTCATGGCAAACTGCTTCATTGATTTACCTAAAAATGAAACTTAAGGTTGCAATGCAGAGGCCTGTTATAAATTGTCTGAGGTTTACGAGTGTGCATAGTTTAAAGATATCATTTAATAACTTACTTAAGTTTTCATGTCCTACCTGTGTGCAAATTTTCCCCATCATCTGATCCAGGACAAACATCACATCTCCTATTCCGCACTCAACACAATTTTCTATATTCGGGGTGGCTGATTTAACATGAAGTCAATTTCCTAAACAGAGTTTTGTTCTTTAAACATCTAATGCCCCTGATTACGATGCATTCCTTTTTCCTCTAAATTGTAAGAGAGAGAGTTTAAGGATGATTTTACTTTTCTAAGACTACTTAAATCCAAAGAGAAAAGGCAAATTTATTGCAAAACCAAAGAGAAGTAAAGCCCTAGGTTTTTTATTGTGTTTTCACAATTAAAATACCGTGGAGATAAATCTTGAGAGTCCCCAGTGACAACAAGCCGAAATGGCATTAGATATGGCATACCACCTTAATATGCAAAGATATTTCCTTAGTTGTCAGTTGTAAGAAGTAGTTATTAATCTAAGAGCACCAAGATAAAACTAGTCAGCTTGTAAGCCTAATGTGTGTGTGTGTGAGATCTTTACCCAAATCCAAGTTACTTTCAAAAATATCCTCCCCCCAAATTTGCTTTTGTTTGCAGATTCTAAGAGCCATTTAAAATATTATTAAATTCTAATTTATAGGGGTATGTATCAAATAAAAAATATAATAACTATCAGAAATTAGCACAAAAATTAATTCTCTGATTTGATATTTTTAAATATCCCAACAACTTGTGTATTTATACAAAAAAAGTGTCAAATCTACTTGTTTCATTAGTTTTTATGTAATGGTTTGCTCTATTACATATACATTTCATATTTAACTTAATATTCTCGGAAGACAAAGCTTTTGTATTGTCTTTGACCTTTTAAAGTATGCACATATACAAACCCATGCAGAAATTTTTATACACTAAGACAAAATATTGGGTATGTCATATAAAATACTCTTAAGAGTCATAATTACTCACATTATGACCTGTCATATACTTTTTTAAAAAATATGTAATGGGTGAGATCACCAATGACAGGCAGAGAAAAGGGCTACACAGAAAAGCCTTTAAGACTAAAAATTATTTTAAATTACTGGGACAGGCACAATAATGTAGAGAATGCCTTCAGCTCATCTTCCAATGATTTAAAAACTGCTGATGCCTCAAAGAAATATTCAGAACAATATTGTGCTTGGAGGGGGTTTTATTTTATTTTTCATTTTGTACTGCATCCATCTGGAACAAATCTCCCTGGGTGTGTTACATCTTGAAAACACAATTAAAAACATTAATCAGATCTGGCCCACCAGATCACATAACCTTGGTTGCCCAGCACTCTCTGACATTCTCTAACTAGAGCAAGGGGGAAAATTGCTGAGATTTTAAGAGTTGTTTCAGGTGTGGTTTTTGGTATGGCTATTCCAGGAAGGAAGAAAATCTGGGTGACTAAGCAATCCTTGTCTCTTTACCACAATACCTAACCAACCTGTGTGTGATAAACTAAAAGGTGACTGTCACTGAGACTTCAATTCAAAAGGAAAATAGAACTATCGACATCTTCTCATTAGATACCTTCACTAAGTAAGAAAAAGCAAATAAAAGGAGAGGCAAGAAAGACCCCAATTATATTGTTGGCACACAAATGAATAAAAAACTTATTTTAGTTGTTTTTCTCTTCTTAGTTAAGGATAATTTTCATTTTTTTGATTCTTATCAATAAATATTATATACAGATTATTTTTAAGTCAAACAAAAATCACTCATAATCCCATGATCTCAGCATCCAGAGGATAGCCAGATTATCTTCCTTCTGGTATTTTTAAAATATATCTGTTATCTAACAGAATTGCAGTCAATTTCAATAAAAAGAATTCAGCCAGGTGTTTGCCAACAGACAAGGAGGCAAGGAGACTTTCCCCTGACCTCACTCTTGGTCACCTGGGCTCTGGTCACATTCCTTTCTCAGTTTTGCTGCTGGGACGTAAACTGATTCGCACAGCTCCCATCCCAATTTCCAGGGTCTAGTCACACTTGCATCAGGCTCTGCTGGCCTTGGTATTTCTCCTACCTACACAGCCTGGGTTTCTGATGCTCTAAAGATAAGGCCACCACTAGGACATGCAAGGTCTTTGTATGAAACACAAACACACACACACGCACAACTACACAATTTCAAAAAGGCACTGTTCCTTTTTGAGACAGCCTCCATCTGCCCTGTTCATCTGGGGCACAAACTGCACTGCCCAGCTCAGGTAGCCCTGGCCGAAGAGATAGAGTAACACCATCAACTCCATAAGTACTGCTCCTGGGCTTCTCCCAGTCTCTCAGCCTGGCTGCAAAGCTTTACTGAGTGATGCAGGCCACCACCAACACTGTTAATGTTCCATCTTCTTTCTCCACAGTTGTTTATGTGGTCTACCACCTCTGACAGTTTTAGAAAGACAAATACTAATATTTGGGAGAGGCAAGGACAGAGTACTTTGGCTTCCTCAAAAGCAGCACCCAGTAAAGAGATGGAAACCCAGTTCCCTGTTTGGTATAGACAGTGAGGTTGTAAATTAAGAATCAAACACAAGAAAAAGTATAAAGTGGATTTCTTCCTACTTTCTGGTCACACTGAACCTTGTGTTACAGATATTTTCTAGCCCAGTGAAATGTCTCCCAGATCTTAGCAACAGGTTGACTGTCAGTAGTGGTCTTTGGAAGTATAATGAATTCATCTTTTAAAATGCCTTCCTAAGAATTTTAGTGTAAGGTAGGAAACTGTTGCATCAGGGACTGCTAGCCAAATGTTAATTTAAGCTAGTAGCTAATAATTAATATTTAAAAATCCATCATCCCCTGCTGATTTTATAACCCACCTAAAACCACAGACCTCAGCTGACACTACTATTGCTATATTAGAGGTAGTAGTATCAGAAGTACCTTGAGAATTTTAATAAAGACAAATATCCCTCTTGCTTGCAAATATACAAGTGGGAGGAAAAGTGTTCTAAATGATTTGTAAAGGAGACTCTTTACAAGGTGCTCCCTTGATGTATTAATGGCATATTAAGTCTTTTAAATGAATCTTTGTAGAACTCAATCAATATATTAGCTATAATAATAGGTGTTTCCAATGCTTATCACTAAAATTAAAATGAAGGTGTTGAAATCACTCAAAGAGCCTCTTTTATCCATTTCCAAATGAAACATTCCATTTTGAGAAGTGAAAACTCATTTGTAGAATAGGGAAGAGCCAGTGTTTTCAATACTGCATTGTACCAAGAAAATCCTGCTGTATCCACTTACTATAAAATGAACCTTTAAATGTCAACAAATGAATATTTTAAAGAATTATGGCTTATCCACTTAACAGACTATCATGTATTAACCTAAAAATAGCCAAGAGTGCTTAAAAATAATTAATGTTTTATGGGAAAAATCAAAATATAGTTTGTACACATTATGACTCCACTTTTTAAATTATACATGCTTTATAATAATAAATACATCATAATATTTAATAGTTCTCTCTGCCTATTGAGACTGACTGGTTTTTATAATTGTTTTTGTACTTCTCTACATCTTCTAATTTAACTACAATGAACATGTACCATGTTTAAAGATTTTTTCAAAAAGTAACATGTATTTTACTTTGAATTAAAAGACATCTCGATGAAGTTTCCAGCTCCAAAGTACCTTGTGAAACACATACCCCAGTCAATGTCTAATGAAATTAATTAGAGGCTTTATTTTACAAATTGGATGGCTTTACTTTATAAATGTAAATTAAAAGATGAAAACTTAAACATATACCATTGGGTACTGAAATAAGAAAAATGGTAGCATTTTACATAGAAGGCCAAAGATGGACAATCACAGTTTCTTTCCAAAAGTCAATTCATATTCCAATTACCAAATTAAAATGTTTCTGAATTACTCCTCAAATTTGAGGAGAAACAAATAAAATGGCTTTTTGATGCATAGCTCTAAACTGTTTTTAAAGCTTCATTTCCAGAAATTCTATACACATAGTTTAAAAACTAGAGTTTCTCTTGCAATTAGATGTGTACACGTATTCACTTGCCTTCTGTTGGAGAACCAACCAACGCTATAGCTCAGCACTTTTATACCTGAATGAGGACCTCATTTGTAATTCCCCTCATAAGCTGCTTGGTATGAATATGAAATGAAAAACCTACCTTTGGGGGATCCTGTCCTCAAACCTACCTTTTATGGAGCTAACATCTTAGAGGCTAAGAAAATGAAAATCAGGTCAACGGAAGAAAAAAATACATCAAGGAGGTTAGGACTTATTGGAGGAAGACATCAATATCCATGGTCAACTGTGATTTAGAATTATGATGATGACAGTCAGGAGTGTTTGATGTTTAACCTTTATACATTATTTAATTCAAGAGCTTCTTCCACACTCACTTTCTCCTTCCCCCTCCTCAGCAAGCCCCTTAAAGTTGTCAAAGGAAGATTCAAACTTGACCAAAATGACGAATTATTAAATAGTTCTCAATTAAATTTGTGGATTAAAATGATTTCAGGTGGAAATTAATTTTTATATATATTATTTTAACCAGAAAAAAAAGTTAACTGAAAGCAACTAATTAGTTTAGAGAACAAATAGAAAAAAAAAAAACTCGGATTAATCAAGATAGATTTTTTTCATGCTTACAGACATCATCAACAACCGAAATGTACCATAGAACACATTTGCCTTGTTAGTTCTATCCCCTTAGCATATTTAAAAATTTTCTGATGCAAAATAGAGAAGTGAGAGGGATCAAGAAGTCATTTAAAGCATGTCAAATTAAAGAAAAATAACTTTAAAGTACAAACCATTTACAAACCAGCCATTTCCCAATTCTGGTCAAAATAAAATTAAAACTGCAACTTAAAAACTATAATGTTTATGATTTTTGTGTTCAGAAAACTGGAATATTCAAATACTATCACTTACTTTTTCTACTGCAATCTACAGTAAGTAATTTTACATTCTTTTACAAATAAATAGAAATTTTAAGAAAATTAACAACTGCTAAGTTACTGATAGAAATAATAATTAACCATTTTTTTGCCCCAATCACTGGAATCTAAGCTATTTAAAATATTGCAACGTACACTGAAAAGAATATGCCAGTCATTTTCCCTACGCAATGTCTTTATATTTTAAGATATAACTTCAAATTTGGAAACTGAGATTAATCTTCATCTCACACCAAGTACTGAAATTACTGAATGCTTTGTAACATATCTTTGTTTCTCGCTACGAAATTGACAATTAATAGGCAATCAATCATATCACCTTACCATTCTATTAAATAAATATTTTCAACTATGCCCTTGACTCCTACCACCCGAAACAGAAATACAACCTCAGGGCTCACTGCACTAACACATTCTCCACAGGATCATCAATGAGGACACTTAATGAGCTTTATAAAGAACTTTTCACAATTCAGACGAGTTTAATAGACCTAATCCTCTTCTGCAACTTCCTTCTAAAGTTTTCTAACAAATCTCCAACAAGGATCAAGCCAGGAAGAACACTTTGGTGTCCTAAATTTAAAAGGCTCCTTTGATCTCCTACACCACTTAGCAGCTGCATTTCTGTACACTTAAAAGAAACACGAAACTCACCAGATTTGTTTGTTTGTTTTTCATCTGGGCAACCTTCAAACAGAGGAAACTACGGTGACTCCAGCTGTCTCCTCATATCCTTCTGCCAAATCCGGGAGGTGCGACAGGTGCAGGCGAGCGCAGCCGGCGTGCGGAGGAGCAGGACTGAGGGGTCGGGAGCCGCCGGGGCGGGGCAGGGGGGAAAGCCCAGGCAGGAGCCTGCCACAGGTTGGGGCAGCGATTGGCTTTGGGCGGCTCTGTCTTCTAGCTTTGCCTCCAGTGGCGTGGTGAGTTAGCAAATGACGGCTAACTCCTGTGCTCCGAGGGCTGACTCCTAGAGAAAGCCCCAGTACTCCGGTGTCCACTGTGGAGCTGAATCAATGCAAAGAGGAAAAGCTGGATTAATCAAACATTCCTTCATGCGGTCACACCAAAGGCCACCTACAACAAAGGAAATCATTTCTTCGTTTCCTAACGGGATAATGACTCCGGCCCTCACCTTACACTGTCTGTGTAGTGCATTGATTATTAATACTCCCACAAAACGTTTTCTGACCCAGGTCCTATTTATAGCAGAAGTCTCCTTTGTTTACAGCGCCTTGTGGGATCAGGAGGGAATATACCATTTACCCTGCGGAGCTGGGGCTTTGCCTCCGGAAGGCTCATCTCTTACGCTAAATATAAATATGAACCATGATGCTTCATATTAGTAACAAAGTGCAATAAAACGAATGGTGGCTGCATCCTTGTTCACTTTTCTCTTTTATGCATGAGTGAGTGCACAGATTAAGATGAACCTGATGAACCACCAGCATCCTGATGCTGATGAGGTGCTACCTTCTGACATAAGAGTCTCACCTGGGGAATGTACACAGTTCTCTCCAGAGATGCTAAAAGTTTGTTCTGTTTTCCTACATTGTGCAATGCTCCAGAAATAGAGGCAGGGCTCACATCTAATCCAACTTTCACATTCTTGAAATGTTTCAGAAAATAAAATTCTCATTTCCTTTTTTGTGACTTTAGCTATGTTTTGCTTCTCAATTTTACAATGAAATTTCTGAAAAGTAATGATGATCATCATACAGTTTTTTAAGCACCTTTCTCAAATTAGACCTCTTCTTGCCTTCTTAAATCAAAATCCGAGGGTGCTGATTTTAATGGACTTTTTTGGAGGCGGGGGGGGAGGATGATAATACCAAAACTAAATAAATGAAGCAAGTGGGCCAGATTAAAATATATGATGATAATATGCAGTATATTTGATATGGGTAAAAATCCTATAGCAATTAATGTCAACATTAGCCAGGAGGTGTTAAGTATCAAGACCTTAAAGAGATCTTGAACAGGCCATCACGTCACATATCAGGTCACTGAAGCCCCCAAAGGTTGTATGACTTGCTTGATGTCCCATAGCTAGTTCACTTGTTCATGAGGAATGAACCCAGGTATCCTATGTTCCAGAGCTGTGTTCTTTCCATAACATCGTGGTTTGTACTTGTTAAGTATTGTATTCATTTTCTTTTGCTGCATAAGAAGTTACCACAAAGGTAATGGCTTAAACAACAGACATTTCTTATCTCATACAAGTTTCTATGGGTCTGGAGTCCACGCGATGCCTAGCTGGATCCTCTGTCCAGAGTCTCAGAGGTGTCAGCCAGCCTGCATTTCTTTTTGGAGCTCAGGTTTTTCTTCCAAGTGCGTGTGGTTGTTGGCAGAATTTATCTCCTTGTGGTTGCAGAACTGAAGGCCCTGTTTTTCTTGGTAACTGTCAGCTGGGGACCACTCTTAGCAACTAGAGGCCACCCACAGCTGTGGCCCTCTCACAACTTGGCAACTTACTCCTCCATATGGACCAGCAAGAGAATCTCTCCCCAGTCCACTAAGACAGAGTCTTATGTAATGTAATGCAATCATGCGACTGACTATCCCATCACCTTTGCCATAATCTATTGGTTAGAAGCAAGTCCCAAGTTTTGCCTCCATTCAAGGGGATAGGATTATGCAAGGCCATGACTCATAGGGGGTCATCTTAGAATCTTGCCTACCACAAGCATAATTTAAGAAATAAAAGTACCGACATATGTGTGCAATAGTCCTGCCACTTCCTATTAGCTACTGTTACAAGACTAGTTGCATCAAGGATTTCTGTTCAATTGTTTGCGCCTTCGCCTTAGTCTGCTCAGGCCGCTGTAACAAAATACCACAGACTGGGTGACTTAAACAACAACGGTTTATTTCTCACAGTTCTGGAGGCTGGGCAGTCCAAGATCAAGGTGCCAGCAGATTCAGTGTCTGGTGAGGGCCCTTTTCCTGGCTTCTAGCTGTACTCTCACATGGTAGAGAGAGAGAGAATGCTTCTGTCTCTTCCTCTTTTTATAAGAGCATTTAATTACATCATGAGGGCCCCACTCTCATGACCTAATCTAACTCTAATTACCTCTCAAAAACCCCACCTCCAAATGCTATCACATTGGAGGTTAGGGATTCAACATATGAATTTTGGGAGGACACAAACACTCAGCCTATATCAACCTTATAGTTTGGTTCTTTTTCTGTTTCTTTCACCATAGTAGCCTGAAGCTGTGAGGTCTTTTTATTTTTGTCAGTTGTCTTATTTCTTTAGCTCACAGGCTGAGAAAATCTTGATCGTGGACTATCTTAAGGACCAGCCTATTTTACTTGAAACAGGAGGCATCTAATAGGGCTGAGTCTTCTTTTGACGCCATGCATTTGGGAGGTACCCAAATGATTTCACAAATGGATAGCATTTAGCCAAGCAGAGATTGGGAAAAAATAAATGGTATGTTGACAACCAGAGGAGAAATTTTCACTATTTGGTATGAGCAGCTTTACAGACATCCATGGCTAGGACTTGGATGAGTGTTGAGTTTTTGGAAGGAGCTAGGAAAACACTTGCTTAGCAGCATTTGTGATATAATAGAAAGGAAAAAAAATGGAATTTGAGATCTGGATTAAGGTCACAACTAGCTCTACGACTTTTGGCAAGTCAATGAAGACCTCTGATTCCTTCTTCCACATACTGTATATAAATACAGGGATAATAATATCTTTTCAGGCTACTGATGAGAAGTAGATGAGAATATGAATGAGAAAACAGCATCTTAGCAATCACTTAGCATAAGGAGAATAAATTCACTTTGGGATAAGATCAGAATTTGGTTTAGGTTATGTTGGCCACAGGCCAGGGCTGATATGTTATTTGATTGAGTCAGATTTGTAGAATCTAAAAGTTATACATATGTAAGGTATTACATACTATTTAAATTTATTTGGTGTGTTATAAATTACAAAATTCACTCAAGCTTAGTGTAAGAATTAAAACAATGCATAATAAAAGGATAAAGATGTAATCCCATCCTTGTTCCATTCCCACCTCCTAAAATATGCAATATTAAGACTAGTATGTGCTTTTCCATTCCTATTCCCTTGCCCATGTTTGTGTATAAATATATACATATATGTGTAGAAACATATACACACAAATATGTGATTATTTACTTGTTTTAACAAAAACAGAATCATATTATACAAAGCACTCTGTAAATTAAAACTTGACAGAGTATCATGGGCCATTCATATAAGGCAGTATACATAAAACTACATTTATCCTCTTTCCCCCTAATTTCTGTATGTGAATTTGTGTGTGTTTATTTGGATATTGCACATCTACTTTTTAGTCTAGATATTTTTATCCTTGCTTTCCATCTATCATCTTTCCTTTGCCCCCAACCCTATCACCACCCCTCCAGGTAACCCATGTTAAAATTTACTGTGTATCTCTCTAATCATATACACATACATACACCCAGTCACTTATATGGGAGAGTCGTTATTGTTTTATAAGAATTAGATTGTATTATACATATTTCTCCAAATCTTTGTTTGCTTAGTCAACAGCATTTCCTAGAAATCCTTCCAAGATGACTGATACAGGTCTAGTTCATTCCTTTTAATAGACGCATAACTTTCCATGCTGTGAGTTTGTCATAATTTATTTAACTATTATGAACAATATGACAATAAATATTCTTATTTATATTTCCTTTTGTAGTTGACATTTTATTTCCATGGAATACATTCTATAAGAGGAATTGCTAAGACAACAGATATGTATATTTTTCTTTAATTTTAGTAGGCCTTGCCACGTCTCTTTCCAAAAGGACATCACAAATCCTATCATCAGCGCATGAATGTACTCTTTTATGTGTGTGTCCCCCAAGACAGGACTTTACATTTCCATGTTTGTTTAATTTTATCAGTCTAAGGTCAGTAAATTGATATATCAACTTTTCATGCATTACTGAGCACATACTTTTTCCATATTTCTACTAGTTTGTCTTAACCAAGTTTTCAGTGAAGTGTGTATAATTATGGATATAAACCCTTTGTCTTTTGTATTACTAATACTTTTTCTAAACTTATCATTTATTACTTTGATTATGCTATCACATATCATAACTGTTAAGGTTTTTTTTTAATTAATTTATTTATTTTTGGCTGCGTTGGGTCTTCGTTGCTGGGTGCGGGCGTTCTTTGTTGCAGCCAGCAGGGGCTACTCTTCGTTGCGGTGCGCGGGCTTTCTCATTGCGGTGGCTTCTCTTGTTGCAGAGCATGGGCTCTAGGCACGTGGGCTTCAGCAACTGTGGCTCGCGGGCTCTAGAGCGCAGGCTCAGTAGTTGTGGCACACAGACTTAGTTCCTCCGCAGCATGTGGGATCTTCCCAGACCAGGGCTCAGACCTGTGTCCCCTGCACTGGCAGGCAGATTCTTAATCACTGCACCACCAGGGAAGCCCACATATCACAACTGTTTTTAACTTTTAATAAATATAACTACATTTTTCCTTTATAGGTCTGAGTTTCCAGTCTTGATTATGCATTTCTCTCCCACTGCTCTATGTAGTCTAGGTTTTCTTGCAAAATTTTTTTTTTCAAGACATATAGGTTGGGCTCCAATGTTTACAGTTATCAGGGGAACTACTTTTTAGATCAAATTTGGAATATTTTTTTCAAGAGAAGTTAAAGTAATTAACTGTGGCCCAAAATATCTCAATAGAATATTTTTTTCAGATAGATTTATACTTTCCCAAGGTTTTTTATTTTATTTTTTAAATTTTTATTGGAGTATAGTTGATTCACAATGTTGTGTTAGTTTCAGGTGTAAGCAAAGTGAAACAGTTATTCTATACATATATCCACTCTTTTTTTAGATTCTTTTCCCTATAGGCCATTACAGAGTATTGAATATTAGTTATCTATTTTACATAGTGTGTATATGTCAATCCTAATCTCCCAATTTATCCCTCCCCCCACTTACCCCCAGTAACCATATGTTTGTTTTCTACATCTGTGACTGCTTCTGTTTTGTAAATAAGCTCATTTGTACCCTGTTTTATTAGATTCCACACATAAGCGATATCATATGATATTTGCCTTTCTCTGTCTGACTTAGTTCACTCAATGACAATCTCTAGGTTCATCCATGTTGCTGCCAATGGCATTATTTTGTTCTTTTTTATGGCTGGGTAATATTCCATTGTATATATGTACCACATCTTCTTTATCCATTCCTCTGTTGATGGACATTTAGGTTACTTCCATGCCCTGGCTATTGTAAATAGTGCTGCAATGAACATTGTGGTATATGTATCTTTTCGAATTATGGTTTTCTCCGGATATATGCTCAGGAGTGGGATTGCTGGGTCATATGGTAGTTCTATTTTCAGTTTTTTAAGGAACCTCCATACTGTTCTCCATAGTGCCTGTGTCAATTTACATTCCCACCAACAGTGCAAGAGGGTTCCCTTTTCTCCATACCCTCTCCAGCATTTATTGTTTGTAGATTTTTTGATGATGGCCATTTTAACCAGTGTGAGGTGATACCTCATTGTAGTTCTGATTTGCATTTCTCTAATAATTAGTGATGCTGAGCATCTTTTCATGTGCTCTTTAGCCATCTGTATGTCTTCTTTGGAGAAATGTCTATTTAGATCTTCTGCCCATTTTTTGATTTGGGTTGCCTGTTTTTATGATATTGAGCTGCATGAGCTGTTTGTATATTTTGGAGGTTAATTTCTTGTCAGTTGCTTTGTTTGCAAATATTTTCCCCCATTCTGAGGGTTGTCTTTTTGTTTTATTTATGGGTTCCTTTGCTATGCAAAACTTTTAAGTATAACTAGATCCCATTTGTTTATTTTTGTTTTTATTTTCATTATTCTAGGAGGTGGATCGAAAAACAACTTGCTGCAATTTATGTCAAAAAGTGTTCTGCCTATGTTTTCCTGTAAGAGTTTTATAGTGTCTGGCCTTACATTTAGGTCTTTAATCCATTTGGAGTTTATTTTTGTGTATGGTGTTAGGGAGTGTTCTAATTTCATTCTTTTACATGTAGCTGTCTAGTTCTCCCAGCATCACTTATTGAGGGGACTTTGTTTGTTTGTATGAATATTTGCATTCCCATCTTTAATCATCATAGAGACCTATCTTCTGATTTCTAAATTCATTCTGATTACTAGGACAAATTCCTAAAACCAAACATTCAGTGTTGGACTGATTCATTTTTCTCCTTTCTACAAGCCTGACAGAAATCTTACATTTCTGATTGTCTGATGTTTTATCCTCATTTTCAATATATTCAAAACAGTCATTTCTAAAACTCTTTCATTGAGTTTAAGTTAAGTGATTAAAGTGTAATTCAAAGTTTTTCTTTCCATATCATGGCATAAATATAATAACTGCTTTCATTTATTCATTGCACAGAAGGATAGTGTATTGAGATATTAACATGGGCTTTGTTCTTGCTGCAGCAGAACACAAGAGGTGCCCCACAGAAAGTAGAAATATTCTGATATCAGTCTCCCTTCCTGTCTTTTATTCTTAAAATGTGAACTTCTTGAGATTATGTTGGGTTGGCCCAGAGGAGGATGGGGGGTGGAGGAGAAGGAGCATCACTGGGTGAGGAAGGGGAGACACTGACTCATCTGCCGGGCTGCGGGTTCAGTGAGACTGGACCCTGCCCCCTGCCTCCCATGTAGCGAATCTGGGCTGGAAGCTCCCAAGTTCTAGTGTCAGTCAACAAAGTCCCCAAGCCTAGATGCAGCACAGAGTCATGTGACATGGCCATTTGAGAGTGGCATGAACTTCCAAATATTTTAGCAATTAAGGGCCTCCATTTCCTTTACCCTAGGCAAACAGAAGGAAATCCATGACTAAGGTTGGAGTTTGAACAAATCTGACCGAAGAAGAAAGCTCCAAAGAGATTAATACCAGCTTAAAAAACAATACCGTGGCCCTTATTTATACTCTTTAATTTCTTGAGGTATGCCAAGTTCTTTACATAAATGAAGTCTTATTTAAAGGTGATAACCCTGTGAGTATGGTACTGTTCTTCTCCAGATGAAGAAACTTATATTAGTTCATCCAATATCGCATTGCTGGTGCGTGGCTGAATTATAGTCAAAACCCAGATTTAAAGTGTGGACTTTTAACCATTTTTCTCTTCTGCTTCAAGATGACATATATAAAAGCATTTTGTAAACTATAAAGCTTTATATAAATATAACACAAATGCAATATAAGTTGTAACTACAAATGTAGTAGGATATTTTTTATATTAAGTTTCCTTCCTTACCTGCCCTTATCCACCTCTCTTCTTTGAACTTGTTATCCTTTCCACCAGTAAAGCTGAGCCATGAACACAAGGCTAACTTCCCTGGATAAAGGGAGGGCAGATACCTCCTATAACAAAGAAGTCATTGCTTGGCTTTGAGTTTCAAATAAAATGTTTTCATACCCAGAGGAAAAATAATCCTCCAAAAGCCAAAATGCTTTTGATTAGTCAGAGCTAGGCACTAAAGTGGAAGGAGGTTATATTTTGAATTGCAAAAAAGACCAGGTTTAGAGGACTGAGCTCAAAGAGTTTGCAAAATTAGGTCATAAAGTAGAGAAGGAAGAGGATTTAATTGATGTGAGACCGGGGTGGGTCACTGAGACAGTTTCCAACACCCTATTCTCTGAGCCTTAGCTGCAGGGAGTGTGAAATAATAGGACCCCCAAGGAGGCTTGGCAGAATAACAAAGCAAGTCAGCTGGGCCCGCCGGCTTTCCAGGGAATATCCTGGAAAGAGTATAAGCTGCCTCAAGGGAGCTTGGCATTCAGCCTGCCAATGCAGGGACATGGGGCTTAGGTGATAAAAATAGCACCTGTGGATTGGCCCAGGGGAGCCTGAGGGATGCACACATTCTGAGGTGGTGCAGAGAAGGCAGCCAAAGTTTTCTGGGCTTTGTAGAGACCAGGATGTCTTGTGAACCAGAAGAGACCCAAGTTTGAGATAAGGAAGCTACAAAATGTAAAATCCTCAAGATCACAATCATGGCAGAACCTGGACATCATCAAGGCTTCCAGCTGATGCTCAGTAACCCAGGCAGGTGCCAAACAGGATAACCATGGCCAGGCAGGACTGCAGTGGGATCCAGGGGTCAGAAGATGGCGGCAAAGCAGATGCTCCCCTCCTCATAAGAAACAGCACTCAAACCACCCAAAGACAGACCACCCTCTCCATGAAAAAGAAAAGCTTTCTTTCCTCAAAGAGACTGAGTTAACATGGAAGAGACTAAGTCGTAAACGGAAAATTGCTGAGTGACCTTTAAAAGACAAGTAAGGGCACAACAGTCCACTGTAAATCAAGTGTCACTTGATTTATATCACTCAGTATCACTTGATATTTGAGTCATAATGTGAATATTCAGATCTGACTAAACTACATTTCCTATTAAATAACCATTTCCTGTTGTACTGTCTTTGAGGACTATAACAGAAGATACTCTGTCACCAATGGAAGCATCCACCTTTGGCTCATTGTAATGAAAGCTGTAACCTCTCTTTTGCAATCTAATTCCAAAACAGTTAATCATTCCTTAAATATTTATTGAGTGCCTGTGTGCCAGGCTCTGTAGTCATACTGAAGATACAGTGGTGACAAGACAGAAATGATTGCTTCCCTCATGGAGTTTACAAACCAGCAGCAAGAAATACATAAAGATGCTTAGTGGTCCAGTGTGGTAACTGTTACAATGGGAGGGCACCAGCAGCTATGAAAAAGCATAGACAGGCCAGTTTGAGCACAGGATAGGTGTAAGGCAGTAAGGGAGCTCTTGGCTGATCCCTAGAGGGAAAATCAGTCCCTGATAGGAGGTGATATGGGGGTGTGGGTGGGGGGACTGCTCTGGCAGTAAGAACAGCAGGTGCAAGGGCTGGAACTATATGCGAACACGTGATACTCAGTTTGGCTAGAACATATCTATGTGTCCAGATTTTTCTTTCTTTTAAATGGCATCTTTGCAGATGAATCACTAAAATCTTAAAGCTCCACTGTCCAGGATCCATAAATGTTACCTTGAGTTTCTTAGGCAAGGCTTCTCCTATTCTCTTGACATTATTCCAACTGCACAGTCCTCATAGCCCAACCTTGAGTTCAGTCATTCTAAGATCAAAATGGGATAATGGAGGGCAGGAAGTTAGCTGTCAAGACATTAAAGAATCGACCTCCCCAGGTATGCTCTATAAATATGGCCATGGTGAATAATAATATAAATAATGCCTACTGTCAGAGGTTCCAAAATGTTCTCAATTCTTGGAGTCCTTAGTGTCTTCGGAATTTTTTCATGGCTCCTCTAGGCACAGATATATCTAAAAATTCCACTTACTAAAGTAGTTAGGACACAGAAACTGCCAAGATATCAAAAAGGAATGTAGCACAATCTAATGTTGAATCTGTGAACTACCTTGAGCTAGTATTGCATGTGGTGTCCAACATATCAAGTATTGCTGTGTTAACCTCAAAAAATTTAAAATATCCTGCGATGTCTCTGTGAGTTTGCCACAGCACTCTGGGATGCCTTGCTGCAGATCTAACACAACACATATGTGCCTCAGATCCACAGCTTGCCTTTCTCCAGCTCTGCTCAGTCTTTCAGAAGAGCTGACTTCTGTAGGTGCCCTTATCAAATGACTTACAGCAAGGGAGATTGGACTGTCTACTTTGGAGTGGGGCAGAGTGGGGAAGAAGCAGGTCATTCTCCCATTCTCTCTACGCTCAGGTAGCAGAGAGTTTGGCAGCAAAAGAGTCTTCTCCACAGCCCACCTCTGGCCAGACAGCTTACTGTGGTCCTAGCTCCTGTCAGGTGGAAGCTGATCCACCAGGCTCTTGTGAGACTGCCCCCTCCCTCTGTCTTCCAGACTAGCAGTATGTGGTAGGCAGCTTCTAAAACAGCCTCCAATGATGTTCACTGCTATGGGTTGAATTGTGTCCCCCACAAAAAATATGTATTGAACTCCTAACCCTCAGAGCCTGTGAATGTGACCTTATTTGAAGATAAGGTTTTGCAGATATAGTCAAGTTGAGATCATTAGGGTGGACCCTAATCCAATACAGCTGCCATCCTTATAAAAAAGGAAAAATCTAGAGAGAGACAAACACAAACACAGGGAGAACATCATGTGAAGATGAAGGCAGAAATTGGGGTGATGCATCTACAAGACAAGGAGTGCTAAAGATTGCCAGCAAATCATCAAAAGCTACGAGAGTAGCATGGAACTGATTCTCCCTCACAGCCCCCAGAAGGAAAAAAACCCTGCTGACACCTTGATTTCAGACTTCTAAACTCCAGAAATGAGACAATAAGCTTCTGTTAAACCACCCAGTTTGTACTATTGTACTTTGTTACCGCAGCCCTAGCAAACTAATATACATACTTCTGGTATTCTCACACTTGTGTAATCCTCCCCCCCTTTGAGTGTGGGCTGGACTTTGTGACTCACTTATAATAAACAGAAAACAGCAGAAGTGATGGGATATCATTTCAGATATAAAAAGACTGGGGCATGAGTGAAATAGGTGAGGGAGATTAAAAGGTACCAACTTTCAGTTACAAAATAAATTAGTCAGGGGAATGAAGTGTACAGCATGGGGAATATAGCCAATAACATTGTAATGTCTTTATATGGCAAAAGATGGTAGCTAGGCTTACCATGGTGATAATTTTGTAATGTATAGAAATATCAAAATACTATGTTGTGTGCCTGGAACTAACATACTGTTCTATGTCAATTATACTTCAATAAATAAATTTTTTAAAAGACTGGGACTCTATCTTGAGTGCACTCTTTCCCTCTCAGAGACCACTTGCTTTAGGGGAAGCCAGCTGCCGTGACGTAAGGGAACCCTGTGGAGAGACTCACATGGCAAGAGACTGGAGCCTACCAACCTTCACCTAAGTGAACTTGGAAGTGGATGCCTCATCTTAGTCAAGCACCCATAGGTAAGACAGCAACCCAAGCTAGTAACTTGACTGTAAGTTCATGAGGGAATCTGAGCCAGAGGTAAACATCTAAACCACACTAATATTCCCAACCCTCAAAACTGTATGAGATAATAATTTTGTGGTAACTTTATGGATAATTTGTTACACAGCAACAGATAATTAATTTAGGATGGTAATGACTTCCTGCTGCTGTTAATTCCTGGATTACCTAAGTGTCCCCCATTTGGTTTCTCAGCTTTTCTATCACCTGTTTAGCCAGTCTGGTATTAAATCTCCTGTTTTAAACTCAGAGTAGTTTCTATTTGGAGCCTGGCTGATACTTATACACAATATCACACATTCTAAGGTACAGAAATAATATAGCTGCTAAACAGTATCCATATTTGTTTTATACAAAGGTAAGCTTCGTCTGAGAATTTTAATGAACATTCCAATAAATCAGAACACAACAGACCCTGCTCTTTTTCTTGTAGCCAATGGCCTGAAGGTAGTGTTTCATGGGAAAGAATGTTAATTTCCACCTTGATTCATCAAAGACGTCTTCAAATAACTGTCAGTGAGAAAGAGGTAGCATTTCTAAGGTCATCCCAGCATCCCAGGCTCTTGGACATAGATGAAGCGAACATTTATTATTTATGTACTGTCACAGCTATGTAGTCATAAAAAATAGCTGACATTCCACATGTCAATTCTGAATTCCAAAGAGCTTAATAGAAAAATTACAACTTAATGCCAACTCCAATTCCCTTAATTTCTAGAGCAGTAGTTTCTATTTAGCAGGTTTCCCAACAATCTGAAATAAAGAAGAAAAAGATTTTGTTTTGTCTGTATTATTCATCTAAAAAGGTATTGAGGGACATTTATCTCCTCTTCAAAATCCTTAGTCTAGGAGCTTGCATGGGGACTCTGCAAACTGTATTGCTTTCTGAAATATTTCTGTGGGCTATGCATCTGCCTATGATCACTCTTGTTCATTTTCTCAGACTCCCAATCTGTGTGCTTCAATTCCTGGGGAGTCTGACTACAAATCAGAATACTGCATTACACATGCAGGGGTCACAATTAGAAAGTTTTCTCAATTATAATTAATTATCTGTTTGCATTTTATCATAGAAGCCACTAGACTACATTCTTGGTTCTATGGGCCTATATATATATAATAGTTGGTTGAAACTGTGTGTTTGGGGAGGGTAGACAGAATTGGAGGATTCTGAAGAGTAGGTGATGGTTGTGGTGGTGATTTTTTAGGACAATTTATACATCTGAGGGCCTTGAAAATATCTGCAGGTGTGGGGTATTTGTGGGCAAACCTTGGGAGCAAAGAACCCTCTACTAGCTATTCCTGCTTTACATAAAAATTATGCCTTCTCACTGAGCCACACTGAGTGCAATGTAATGTTCTGATATGTTCAAATGATGAGCCACCTAAGAATGAAATAAGCTGTGGGCACAATAGCCTCCAGTGATAAGAGGAACGTGATTCGCTATTTACAATAGCCAGGACATGGAAGCAACCTAAGTGTCCATCAACAGATGAATGGATAAAGAAGATGTAGCACATATATACAGTGGAATATTACTCAGCCATAAAAGGAAATGAAATTGAGTTATTTGTAGTGAGGTGGATGGACCTAGAGTCTGTCATACAGAGTGAAGTCAGAAAGAGAAAAACAAATACCATATGCTAACACATATATATGGAATCTAAAAAAATGGTTCTGATGAACCTAGGGGCAGGAAAGGAATAAAGACGCAGACGTAGAGAATGGACTTGAGGACACGGGGAGGGGGAAGGGTAAGCTGGGATGAAGTGAGAGAGTGGCACTGACATATATACACTACCAAACGTAAAATAGATAGCTAGTGGGAAGCAACCGCATAGCACAGGGAGATCAGCTCGGTGCTCTGTGACCACCTAGAGGGGTGGGATAGGGAGGGTGGGAGGGAGGCGCAAGAGGGAGGGGATATGGGGATATATGTATACATATAGCTGATTCACTTTGTTACACAGCAGAAACTAACACAACATTGTAAAGCAATTATACTACAATAAAGATGTAAAAAAGAAATTTTTTTTTAAATAAAAAGAGGAACGTGATTCCAACCTCAGAAAAATCAGTGAGGAAAAATGAGCTGCTCCCATACCTCTATTATTGCTCGTTTTTCACTAAGAGTGGCTTCTGGTACTATTTGTGTGCCTTTGGCCACTTGGGATTCAGAATCTCCCTCAACATTTTAGAAAGCCCACAGCTAGCAGTAGCATCTCAGCAGAGGTAAGGACTGACTAGTTTATATTGCTTGTTCATGAGATTTTTTTCTGCCTCTTTTGTAGGCATCAAAGAGATTGAAATGATTTGGGCTAATTCATTTTCAAAAGGTAAACATTAGCATAGTTAGTCCATTCAGCTATGTGTCCATTCCAGGCTGGCTCCCAGGAAGACCGGAACACTTTGGTCACTCTTTACAGGTACTCTCAAACAAACAGACAAGAAAATAGTGAATTTTAACAAATAAGTAGCCTCTCACATATCTGAAGTATCACTCAAATTTAACATGTGTTTTGCAAGGATAGAGTGCAACCGTGATATCTTTAAGGGAGAATCGTATGTTGGAAATAAATAAATGAAACTCAAGGGTAGTGCATAATATTTTTGTTTATCCCAAAGCTTTTTACTAGTGGCAAATATTATCATTGCTTTTGTATTCTTTATGCCATCATCATGTAATCTGCACATAATAAAGGCAATAGAAAAAATATTGAATTTGGAGCACCACTCTGTTTAATGCATCAGGGTTAAAAGTTGTGAATTTTAAAGACATTAATTTTAAGATCTTAGTTGTTTACCTAAGTTTTTCCAATACTTTGAAGGCAAAGAGAAGATTACCTGTATTTAAATAATGGCTAAAAACAATTGTGCTTATGGATTTTGTTGCCTCAAGTAAAGCAAGAGCTATAAGGTATATAAAAGCAATAACCACTCTGCCCTAAGGAAGTCATAGGCCAGCAAGGTAGAA
The DNA here is from genome assembly GCF_028023285.1 of Balaenoptera ricei. NCBI lineage: Eukaryota > Metazoa > Chordata > Mammalia > Artiodactyla > Balaenopteridae > Balaenoptera > Balaenoptera ricei. Next base: position 74,965,887 of record NC_082644.1, read on the forward strand.
GAGTCCAGAATTGCTATAAGTGGACACTTTTTAATCAGTCTCAGAAGCAATGCTGAAAGCTCAGCAGAAAGAGCAGAAATGAAAAAGCCTCGCCTCTAAAATTCATATTACCCCCAGTCGGAAATAATACTGTGAATTTCCACATCACATGACCACACATTATACAAGCAAGGTTGTGGGAGTTAGACCAACTGGGTTTCTAATGTGCATTACATGAATTTTTATGTCTGTCCTTGAGCAAGTTACTTAACTTCTCCCAGCCACAGTTTCCACATCTGTAAAATGATGATAATGTAATAATCCTCTCATGGAAATCGCAAGACTAAATTAAAGACTACACATACAGTCTTTAACCCTGGTAGCTAAAAACTGTTGTTTGTATAATAAATAAAACTATTTTCCAATAGAAATACAAAAACAAAACATTCAGCAGCATATATGATTTTCATATTGCCCAATATTTGGATATTATCACACTTTTGCTCATCTCCATTAACACTGATAATTAAAAGTTAGATTTACAGTTTAAAAGTTGCAAAAATGCATAACCTTTAAATCCTCTTTGAAATAAGGAACTTAATGATATGCATCCCACTCATCAATATTTTTATGTATATAGTAACCAAGTCATACCACCTACACAAATAATCTCACAGTTAGCATGCTACAGGTCAACCACATGTGATGAGAAAAAATCAAATTAAATCTATAAGTCACTGCCATCTTTAAATACATTGTATTTTGCAACATCAAAGTATCACTTCTGATGTGATACTTCCAAAAAGAGGGAAATATTGGCCTGAGGAAGCAGGTCCTTCTCCCTCTGGCCATAAACGAGATTCATAAGTAAAATAAGACATCTGTACTCTGATGCTTTAAAAACATAATTGGCTAAAAAATCAAAAAGAGGTCAAGGGCTTCCCTGGTAGCACAGTGGTTAAGAATCCTCCTGCCAATGTAGGGGACACAGGTTTGAGCCCTGGTCCAGGAAGATCCCACATGCCGCGGAGCAACTAAGCCCGTGTGCCACAACTACTGAGCCTGCACTCTAGAGCCCGTGAGCCACAACCACTGAGCCCACGTGCCACAACTACTGAAGTCTGCGTGCCTAGAGCCCATGCTCTGCAACAAGAGAAGCCACTGCAATGAGAAGCCCGCACACTGCAACGAAGAGTAGCCCCCGCTCACTGCAACTAGATAAAGCCTGCATGCAGCAATGAAGACCCAACCACAGCCAAAAAAAAAAGAAAAGAGGTCAAAAGCCTCCCACTCAACCCATAAAACAAGTATAAAACTGGGGGAAAAAATCCAAAACAATCACCTCAGGCCTCTGGAAATTAACTAAAGGCAGACAACAAATTAAGAAGCATTTATTCATGAAAATCAGCTGAACTTTGGGTAAGAGGAGTAGAATTCTGCAGCCTTTTTGCCTAGGGCTGCTCCCATTCCACTTCTGAATCCCCCAGTTTGTCAATGCAGTAGGATTACAAAAGCAAGGCTGACCCTGAAAACCAGCAATTTTCTGCCAGTGCAGGAAGACTTGATTTGGGACAGAAGGTAAAAACCCACACCCAGAAAGGCTGTCAGTAAAAGAGGCAAATGCAGTAGAAAAAGAATAGGGCAAATCTACAGCTCTGCTAGCTTGAGATTGAAGTACAGTTGGGGGAAGCAGCAGACCAACCAGAAAGTTAATAGGGAAAATCTGAAAATGAGAGAGCCATACAAGAGCTAGATAAGCTCTCCACACATCTCTGTGTGACTACGAAACTAAACATGTGTGCAAGGGAAATTTGAGATGGTCTGGTGGTAAATAAAAGTTAAGGCAGATAAGAATTACCTGAACTTTGAACATGCTACCAAACATGCATACTGATCCATCAGCAGAGGGTGGAAGATTATGGGGTTGAGGTGTTTGAGTACAACCTCAGCCCAAATCATTGTATAACAACTGAGATATGAAGACATAGGGACAGCCATTAGGAAGCTGGACTAGAAATAAAAATAAGAACTTAAAAACTACCACATACCACAGGAAAGATTCTGCAGATCAAGTCCAAGTAAGTTACAAAATACAAAATAAAGCTTTTTGTCAATGGAAAAAATTAAAATACAGAGGTGCTTCAAAATATTATCCAAAATGTCCAGTTTTCAACAAAAAATTACAAGACATGCAAATAAACAGAAAGTAGGACCCGTACTCGGGGCAGAAAAAGAACAGTGAAAAAAAAAATAAACAGTCTAAATCTGTCTATAAAAAAACTGTCTAAATTTGTCCTTGTCATGAGAAATCAGGATTTACTCTCTTAACAACTTTCCTATATAACATACAACAGCATTAATCATATTTATCATGTTGTACTATACATCCCTAGTACTTATTTACCTTGTAACTGGAAATTTGTACCTTTTGACTGTCTTCATCCAGGTCCTGCACCCCACTCTGCACTTTTGGTAACCACAAATCTGATCTCTTTTCTATGAGTTTATTTGTTTGTTTGTTTTTGAAGTATAATTGACCTACAATACTATGTTAGTTCCTGGTACACAACATATTGATTCAATATTTCTATGCACCTCAAAATTATCACTGCAATAAGTCTAGTTACCATTTGACACCATAGAAAGATATTACATAATTATTGACTATATTGACTATATTCCCCATACTGCACATTTCATATCCATGACTCATTTATTTTGCCACTAGAAATCTGTACCTCTTAAACCTGTCTCTCTCCTCCCCTCTGGTAACCACCTGTTTGTTCTCTGTATCTATGACTCTGTTCCTATTGTCATTTGTTTTATTTTTTAGATTTCACATAAAAGTGAAGTCATATGCTATTTGTCTTTCTCTGTCTGATTGATTTTGTTTACCATAATACACTCTGGGTCCACACATGTTGTCTCAAATGGCGAGATTTCACTATTTTTTATGGCTGATTAATATTCCATTATATATAAATATATGTGTGTGTGTGTGTGTGTGTATATATATATATCACATCTTTGTCCATTCACCTATTGACGGGCATTTAGGTTAGCAGACTAGAACTTTGAAGCAGCTAATATAACTATTTCAAAGAATTAAAGGAGAATATGATGAGAATGACTCAACAAATAAGTAATCTCAGTAGAGAAGTAGAAACAATAAAAAGAACCAAATGGAAATTTTAAAGTTGAAATGACTGACTGAAATGAAACATTCAGTAGACAGGCTCAACAGCATATTTGAGATGACAGAATTAAAAAATCAGTGAACTTAAAGTCAATGGAAATTATCCAATCTGACAAATAAAAAAAAAAGAGGAAAAATGATTAAAATCTCAGAAACTTGTGGGACAACACCAAGCGTACCAACATATGTATAAGTCACAGAAGAAGAAGAGAGAGAGAGAGAGATGGAATAAAAAAATTATTTGAAGAAATGAGTGAAACTTCCTTAATTTGATTTTTAAAAATAACATTAATCTAACAATCCAAGAAGCTCAATGAATACCAAGTACTATTAGCACAGAGATCTACATCTTGACATGTCACAGTCAAAATGCTGAAAGTCAAAAACAAACATAAATATATCAAAAACAGTAGGAGAAAAGTGACTCATCACGTACAGAGAAGAACAATACAACTAATGGCTGACTTCTGATCAGCAATAAGATAGCCCACAAGGCAATGGAATGACATAATCAAAATACTGAAATTAAAAAACTGTCAACCAAGAAATCTATATCTAGCAAAACTATCCTTCAAAAATGAATAAAGACATTCCAAGGAAATAAAGACATTCCAAGATAAATAAAAATTCAGAAAAACTGTTGCTAGTAAACCTGCCTTATAAGAAATGCTAAATGTTGCCATTTGCAGCAACATGGATGAACCTGGAGGGCATTATGCTAAGTGAAATAAGTCAGACAGAGAAACACAAATACTGTATGATATCACTTATATGTGGAATCTAAAAAGTACAGCAAACTACTGAAAATAACAAAAAAGAAGCAGACTCAAACTAGTGGTTAACAGTGGGAAGAGGGAGAGGAGGTGCAATATAGGGGTGGGGAACGGGAGGTTCAAACTATTGGGTGTAAGATAGGTTACAAGGATGTATTGTACAACACAGGGAATATAGCCAATATTTTGTAATAACTGTAAATGGAGTGTAACCTTTAAAAATTGTATAACAAATAAAATAAAATAATAAAACTTTAAAACAAAAATTTTTTAATCCTAAAGGTAATCTTTTACACTGAAAGCAAATGACACCAGAGATAACTGAAATACGCTGGAATAAATAAAGAGTACCAGAATTGATAAATATGTATGATAAGAACAAAAGGCTATATGAGGAATTCCCTGGCGGTCCAGTGGTTAGGACTCCACGCTTCCACTGCAGGGGGCATGGGTTCAATCCCTGGCTGGGGAACTAAGATCCCACAAGCTGCATGATGCAGCGAAAAAAAAAAAAAAAGAAAAGGCTAAATATATTTTTTATTTTCCTCTCAATTTATTTTAAAAACATATGATTATATACAGCAGTAATAACAACACTGCATTATAGGGATTAATGTATAACATATATGACAATATTAGTACAATGGCTTTGTTGGAACAAAGTTTCTACATTTTACCAGTATTGAGTCAGTACTAACCTGAGTAGACAGTGATAAGTTCAGATGCATGTTGTAATCCCTAGAGTAACGACTAAGAATATAACTCAAAAAAAATTTTAATTAACAGAGAAGTTGCAATGGTACACAAAAAGCTTTGTTTAACACAAAAGAAGACATTAAAGAGAAACAAGAAAACAAAACAACATGAGATATATGCAAAACAAATAGCAAAATGGAAGATGTAAATCCAAATATATCAATAATTACATTAAATGTGAATGAACTAAATACTTTAATCAAAAGACAGATTGTCAGACGGGACAAAAACCAAGATCCAATGAGATGCTGTCTACAGGAGACAAACTTTACATTCAAATCCACAAGCAGGTTGAAAGTAAAAGGATGAAAAAAAGATATACCATATAAGTAGTAACTTTAGAGAGCTGGAGTGACTATATGAATATCAGACAAACTAGACATTAAAACAATAAATATTACTAAAGCCAAAGAGGGATATTTAATAATGATAAAAGAGTCAATACATCAGGATGATATAAATGTATACACACCTAAAAACACATAGTAATGAAAGAAAGAAACAAGTATATAAATTTCAAGGTAGCCTCCCTTACTGATTCCTTACATTTTCTGCTGAGTTCAGGGACTAAATTAATACAGTTTTGAAATATAGATTCACAGGGAGTTACACAGATAGTACAGAGACATCTTGTGTACTCTTCACCTAGTTCCCCCATTGGTTAGATCTTACGCAATTATAGTACAATATCAAAACCAGGAAATTGATATTGGTATAATGTGTGTTTTTAATTCTATGTCATTTCATCACATGACTAGAACTGTGTAACCACTGCCACAATCAAAATACAAGACTATTCCGTCACCACAAGTATCCCCCTCATGCTACCCCTTAAGCCCATACCTACTCCCTTCTCCCCACCAACCCTAACCCCTAACAACCATCAACTGGTTCTCCACCTTTATAATTTTGTCACTTTAAGAATTTTATATGAATAAAATCATACAGTGTGAGAAATTTTGAGATTGGCTTTCTTTTATTCAGCATGAGATACTTCCAAGTTGTTGTATCACTAGCTTGTTCATTTTTCATTGAGTAATATTCATGGTATAGATATATCAGAGTTTGTTTAATGATTCACGTATTCTAAGACATTTTGTTTCCTGTTTGGTGCGATTACAAATAAATCTACTGTGAACCACTGCATACAATTTTCTTCTGAGGACAAAAATTTTCATTTAACTGGAAAAATATGCACAAATGTGATTACTAGATTATATAGTAAGGGTATATTTCATTTTTTTAAGAAACTACCAAACTATTTCCAGAATGGCTATACCATATTACATTCTCAACAGTGATTTAGAGATCCAGTTTGTTAGTATCCTTGCCAGCATTTGGTGTTCTTACAATTTTTTATTTCTGCTGTTCTAATGGGTATGGAGTAATATCTCACTGTGGTCTTTTTTTTGGCTGTGTTGGGTCTTCGTTTCTGTGCAAGGGCTTTCTCTAGTTGCGGCAAGTGGGGGCCACTCTTCATCGCGGTGCGCGGGCCTCTCACTGTCGCGGCCTCTCTTGTTGCAGAGCACAAGCTCCAGACGCGCAGGCTCAGTAGTTGTGGCTCACAGGCCCAGTTGCTACGCGGCATGTGGGATCTTCCCAGACCAGGGCTCGAACCCGTGTCCCCTGCATTAGCAGGCAGATTCTCAACCACTGCGCCACCAGGGAACCCCTCACTGTGGTCTTAATGTTCATTTCCTTAACGGCAAGGGATGTTTTACATCTTTTCATGTGCTGATTTGCCACTTGTTTATCCTCTTAGGTGAAATGACTCTTCATGGTTTTTGCCCACATTCTAATCAGATTTCTTGTTTTCTATTACTGCTGAATTTTGAGAGTCCATTACAAATTCTAGATATGACTCCTTTATCACATATGTAGTTTGCAAATATTTAAATGTAAAATATAAAACTATAAAACTTTTGGAAGAAAACATGAGAGAAAATCTTTGGAACCTAGGGATTGATCAAGAGCTCTTGGACATACCAAAAAGCACCATTTGCTTTGTGACCAGCTAGAGGGGTGGGATAGGGAGGAGATATGGGGATGTATGTATATGTATAGCTGATTCACTTTGTTATACAGCAGAAACTAACACACCATTGTACAGCAGTTATACTCCAATAAAGATGTTTTTAAAAAATTTTTTTAAAGCACCATTAATAAAAGAAAAAAAATCAATAAATTTTCACCAAAATTTTTAAATGTTGCTTTGTGAAAGACCCTGTTAAGAGAAATGTTAAGAAAATGGAATGGGAATGCTGTGAGAAGCAGGTATGAAATACCACGTGCTGTGTACATTTAAGTTTACGATCCATTTTGAGTTAATTTTTGTATAACATATAAGATTTAGGTTGATTTTTTTTTTTGCCTATTGACATCCAGTTGTTCTAACAATAGAAAAGACTATCATTCCTCCATCTAAGTGCTTTTGTACACTTGTTAAAAATCAGTTGAGCATACTTTTGTTTGGGTGTATTTCTGGGTTCTCTGTTCCATTCCATTGGTCTAAGTGTCTATCCCTCTGCCAACCACACAGTCGTGATTACTATAGTTTTATAATGTCTTGAAATAAAGTAGGATGATTCCCCCCACTTTGTTCTTATTTTTCAAAATTTTTTTAGCTATTTTAGTTCCTTTGCCTCTCCATATAAAACTTAGAATGATCTTGTCTATTTCTATAAAATACCTTGCCAGTTAATACAGTTCTAGGGGCTAGAATACAGCCCCCTGTACAGTTAATACAGTTCATTAAGTGCATATAGGATTCATCCAGAGCTCCTTCTGCCTAAGTAGTCATGCCTATGTGACCCCATACCCAACTGTTTGAATCTGGAGTGAACATCTGACTCAGAAGTAACCCCTATATTGACTGACTGTAACTTAAAGCCTAGAACAAAAAGCGAAAATTTGGCCAATTGGGATCATCTTCTTGGTATTGGAATTGGGAAATAAAAATGCTGTGGTCAGCTGCAGAAGTCGAAGAGAAAAAAAATGAAGGACAGTGTGAGATGGAGTTGGCATGCTGCAAGCCAAAACCATGGACAAGACAATCTTATGGTAAAGAAGAATGACAAAACTCTGAGTAAGCAAAAAAAGTCACTTTAAGGAAAGTGCGAAGAAAAAAAGAACAGGATTGATGTGACAAGCAAGGATGAGATACCAGATGATGTAAATTGAATGCTGTACCCCCAAAAGATATGTTTAAATATTAACCCCTGGTACCTCTGAACGTGACCTTATTTGGGAATAGGGTCTTTGCAGATGTAATCAAGTTAAGTTAAAGTCATACTGGATTAGAGTGGGTCCTAATCCAGTTTGGTGATTTTATATAAGAAGAGGTAAATTTGGTTTTTTGTTTGTTTAATTTTATTTATTTTTGGCTGTGTTGGGTCTTTGTTGCTGCATGCGGGCTTTCTCTAGCTGCAGCGAGTGGGGGCTACTCTTCGTTGCGGTGCATGGGCTTCTCATTGCAGTGGCTTCTCTTGTTGTGGAGCACGGGCTCTAGGCGCGTGGGCTTCAGTAGTTGCAGCACGCGAGCTTCAGTAGTTGTGGTACATGGGCTCAGTAGTTGTGGCTCGTGGGCTCTAGAGCGCAGGCTCAGTAGTTGTGGTGCACTGGCTTAGTTGCTCTGCAGCATGTGGGATCTTCCCGGAACAGGATCAAACCTGTGTCCCCTGCATTGGCAGGCAGATTCTTAACCACTGCACCACCAGGGAAGTCCCAGGCCAGTACACTTTAAAGCAGGGTTGGTAAATTACAGCCTATGGGCCAAATTTGGCCATAACCTGTTTTTATATGGCCCTCACACCTAGGTATAGTCTTTACATTTTTAAATGTCTAAAAAAAAAAGAAAGAAGAAGAACGTTTTGCGACACATGAAATTATGTGAAATTCACATTTCAGTGCCCATAAATAAAATCCTATGGGAACACAGCCACACTTATTCATTTACATATTGTCTATGGATGCTTTTACGCTCTAACGGCAGAGTTGAGTAGTTGTGACAGAGACCGTAGGACCCACAAAACCAAAAATATTCACTATCCGGCCCTTTATAGAAAGTTGGCCAAGTCTTATTTTAGAGAATTCAGTTAGATAGTAAGTTTGCTTGATTTTAATCTTTACATTATGAGGGTTTTACCCGTCCATACTTCGGTTGAATAGGAGTAGTTGCAGGAGGAACTCATTCCAGTAGACTAGTCTATAACATGTGGTTCCAAGTTACAGCCATGCCTGCCATTATATGTGTATTTGCCCCCTGAACAAAAAGAGCTAAAAAGGTTATTTTACAGTGATTTGTCTTAAATCTACTGAGTATACAAATTACTATTTCACCTGTTGTCATGTTTTCTTCTTTTTTAAAATGGTATAAAAGAGCATGGCTTATTTTGATATATCTCACATACAATCATGTTATCAAACAAAACTGCCCCACCGATCGTTTTTGCGACATAACTGTGTCATTGCTTTTGAAATACAACTACAACATCTTTCTGGGACACAACAGACCTTCAGAACAAAGATAGATGTGGATGTAGATCACAAGGTGAATTAGTAAAAAAAAGGTACAGTAAATCATTAATATTTTTAAATATATGCCCATGTTTAAGCTTCCACATCTTCCTTCCAAAAACCAAATATTTTCACCCCATTTAATATGACAGCCTCATACTTTAAAAATCTGACTGTATATAATTAAGAAAATCTTTCTACTATTCTTGCCCCTCAATATGATGAAGTTTTCATATAATATTCATTCTTACTTGTGTTTTCTTCTTATAGACTCCTTTTATTACCAATCAACTTTGGTATTTCCCACAAGCTTTCTTTTTCTTCCTCTAAAGCTCAAATAACAGTAAACATTAATGATAATTGTTGCTCCTGGCACCCTTTGCCTAATTCAAAACAAATACCCAGTTGTACTTTTAAAATTGAGGCCCCCAAACAAAAACTCCTGCAAGAGAGTCTCAGAATTCTTTATTAATGAAAAAAATTTCAAGTGCTCCTGGGGGACTATAATATTGAGCCAGATATCCAGTCTCCTTATACTTGAATCCCAAATATCCAAACTATCAAATTATAGAAACGAAAAGCTATATATGGTTTTTACTATGTATGGCTATATATGGCTCTTAATGGTTATTTACTTGGCTACAGTTGAGAGAGATTTCTTTTATTTCAATTTACCATGAGCATTTCTTCTTAAAATAAGAAAAACGAAATTTAATGGAACTAAATTTGGCACAGTTCCTAGCATATAATAGGCACACAATATATATATTTTGAATGAGCAAAAGGAATTGTAATAAATTATTATTTAGTAGTGTTTTATCTCTCCAAAGCATTTTTCCATTTTCACACTTTACCTATCCCTGAGAGATACACAGGTATGTTTTCTCAAAGATTACACAGGTAGATACCTCAAAAAATATACCTGCCAGACCTTTGTCAAAGACCCATAGGGCTGTTTCATTAGACACAGTCTGGTGAATATTAGAAGCTACAATTTCAAGTGTCTGGCAAAAGAGTAGGCTTGAATGTGTCAATTACCTAAGCAGGAAAAGGAATTGGACCTTCTGGAAGAGGTCTGGGTCCATGAAGCTACTAAATGCCCCAAAGTACCATTTTTATTCTAGGGAAACTAAATAAACATATTAATGCAACAGATGGCAAGTTAGCAAGTAATATAACAAGTCACCTCAGTAATTAATCTGCAGCCGGTATCAGAAATAGAGATAGCCATGATTACCTACCCCTGATTTCACACACATCATCCCCCTTCTTAGAGAAGAATCTGCCACCTAAATCCCTGGAAAGTGCAGCCCTATGTATAAAGGCATCTTGTTTCACTGGCCATAGACGATTGGTTTAGAGATGGATATCTGACTCAAAATGGATTGTTCATATCCATTCAAACATGAGGAACTGGGACACTGAGTATAGTGACCATTTGGTTTTGGCTTTTTGGGCTGCCCAGAATCTAAATACCCTTCTTGGGTTTGAGGAATTTCCCACCTTATGAGACATGGTGGAAGGGATAGCTCTCTTTCTACTATAGAGCCTGAAAGTTCCTGATACTTGCTTTCCCAGCCTCCTGTGCAGCCAAGGAACTGGCACATGACCTAGGCTTGACCAATCAGAAGTACCTGCCCTGGATTTTGAATTGGAAGCTAGTGATGCACAGTTGTAGGGACACTAGAGAATCTTACTTCAAGGGGGCCAGGATGGGCAGCAGTAGAAGTAGCAATTCAGTTAAGTCCCCTACATACAAACATTCAAGTTGCAACTTTCAAAGATGCGAACCTGCCCCTGTATGCCAGCTGTTGCACTGTACTACTGTACTTTTCAAGGTACTGTACTGTAAGATTAAAAATGTTTTATTTTTTGTGTTTGTTTTTTATGTATTATTTGTGTGAAAAGTATTATAAACCTATTACAGTACAGCACCATAGAGCCTATTGTGTTAGTTGGGTACCTAGGCTAACTTTGTTGGACTTACGAACATGCTCTTGGAATGGAACTCGTTCATATGCAGGGGACTTACTGTATTGAATCCAGTGACCCCAGGGTCAGTGGCCTAAGCACTAGTCAGGTCTAGTACTTGGCAGCAGTAGTGTCCTTACAGGACCTGCTCTGTGGCTCTGGTTCTGGCTATGACGTCCCCTGTTTCCTGCCCATTTGCCAACACTTTCCAACAATTCTGTGAGCTCCCCAGTATACCCCAGTAAATTCTTTTTCTGCTTAAATTAGCCATGGTGGTTTCTGATGCTTACAATTAAGAAGAGTGACTGATACACAGAGTCCAGGTCAGCTGGCTGCCAACATGAGACTATAAAATAGGGAAATTTGAGAGCTGAAGCTGCCATTTGGAGATGGCCATGATAGGCTATACCAGCAGCAGAAGACAGTCTACAGATGCTCCAAGAAAAGCAGACAGCAAATACAATGACGTTCCAGAAAGAAAAGTAAGAGAGAGAAAGAGAGTTTGCACCCTGACAATATTTCCAAATCCCCGTCCCGTAAGAACAGGCCACACTTCATTTCCTACCTGTGGATTGCCTTGAAATCCCCTGTTGTATCCTTAAAATGAATCCTTCATTTTTTTTAAGCTGATTCATTTTACTCAGTTTTATTCCTTGCAACCAAATGTACCCTGATTGAGTTAGCCAGATAAGTAGTAGATCGTAATTATCTAGGAATATGGAAAATAGCACAACTGGGACATGGAGGAATTTAGGGGACAAACCATAAGAGGAATCTCTCTCCCTTTCTACTCACAGTACTTAGTGATGACTCTACCTTCAATTCAGGGGTGCTGCAAACATCATGTGCGTGTATTGTTGTACTCAAACTTATGAATTAGCAGGTTATTTATACTACTCGGTATGCATGAAAATCACTAGGTCATGGCTATATACTGCCCAAAATAACAGAGAAAGATTTAACTAAAATGTTAACTATAAATTGAGAGCTGAGAAAGCTTCTCCAAAAACAAAAACAATTATAACATCACGTAAGAACCATCTGTCAAGATGGGGCCTGAATTACAGAGAAGATTGTGGCAAGGCCTGCTGACAGATGGAGAATCAGATCCACCCTGGGAGGAATGTGGACAGCTGGTTCCTATAGCCCAGGCTTCTGGCCATCCTTCACACATCACGACTACATTATGACTACTCCCAAACATGGACAAAAACTTTGAGAAAGCCACCCAGGATGGGCTGACTGCAGCTTAGAATCCTATGGGAGACAATACCACAGTCCACTCACTGCCTGAACCAGAAAGTGCTCGATTCTGTCCTATCCCAGGGAGGGTGTCAGAAACCAAAGACAGGTCATCTGCTCTCCCCCTCTACCGTCTGCCCTTTTCTGCCTTCTGATCTTTTATTCATTTTCCAGGTTAACTAACTTGGGAAATGATGAAAACCCTCTAGAGAAGCCACGTTGCTCTTGTTCTCAGAGTGTTCCTAAGAGACATTAAGCAAAGTTGCCTCCTATCAAGGAAAGCTAAAGAATGATCATTCCAGTTTTGAAAATCAAAGCAAAAATACCAATGTTGTGGGAAATTCATAAGAATGACAGTGACAAGACCTAAAGCCTGAGCAAACCACAGATCTCTATAAGTCAGTTTTTTCTCACTGGTAAAAATCTGTAAAATACTTCCAATTTGGAGATTCTGGGAATCCAAGATTAACTGTTGAAACTTTGGAAAATCTCATAATGTCTCTGTACAACTAACATAAAAATAGCTCTGTTTACCTCAATGGTTTGTTGCAAGAATCAAATGAATAAGTGTGAGAGTGGTTTCAAAGATGTGTAGTACTAAACAGTCACAAAGCATTATCATTAGAGGGGTAGTGCTAATATCTGTAGATATAGTTACCACTACTGATATCTTTATCAAATTATCAGAATCTAGGACCTGATCTTTGTAGATAATTAAATGCTTCCATTTATGTAATGCACTTAGAACCAGTGTTCCATGGTAAGTACTCTCCAAGCATGAACTATTTTATTAGGATGATGATTACCAGGAGTAGTAGTGGTGATGGTTACCTTAATTCTTATCATTATTTGAAAATAATGAAGTAATGGGATGGGGTCTTTGGCTTTATGGTACTATATAACTTTCTTATAATAGTAACTCAAGTGTTTGGGAATTATCAATCCCCTAATGCTGTCAGTTGTGATTACCTTTACTGGCATTTTATACCCAAGAGGGCACTGTCTCACTACCGCCTTGAGACCCAGATTCAACACAGCTGCTGCCAACAGACCAATGACTACTGTTACATTTGGTTAAGACCCCTTCTCAAAGTTTATGTTTACATCAGCCTCTCCTAACAACCCCAAGGTCATATATTTCTTTTAAATTAAAATGAAAGAAAATTTTCTTTGCAGAATTTCACAGCAGCTCTAAGGCATCACTAAACCCAATTGGGGGAATCACTGCGTAATAATTAAGTAATATTGAAGACAGTCAAAAAGCTTTCTCATGTCATCCTAGAAAGTCTCAAAGCATAGTCTACATACATAACAGGTGATAAATTTTATACTCCATCATAGCCACAAAACTAACCCATATCACAGCCTGCTACAGCAAAAGGTCACTTCATGGGTGTCCCAGGGCCCACCCATTGAAACAAGCCCAAAGTTAGTTTCACCTGATGGCAATACTAGCATTCAACTGTCACCCTCTCCTTACATTAGCATGCTGTGATTATTCCCAGCAGCGGAGCTGGGCCTCCATGGTAACGCTCTTCAGGGAGCTGGGGAAGCTCTTTAATTATTAAAATGAATAATTCTTACCAACACATTTAATTGGGAAATATTACATGTTAAAGGGGCACTAATGGAACAGCTCTGAGAATCGAGCGGTATGACAGAGGATGCTTTTTGATGTGAATTTTAGCAATACTCTCCTTATCCCATCACACCATGCATTATTTAGTTGCTTTAAAAAAAAAATCTATCATTTCATTTCTAAGTGGAGATGGAATTATTGAACCCGCAAAAGCAAAGCTTTGAATTACTCCCATGTGTTTGAACTATTACCAACCCACAAAAATCAGACACAGTGAAGCGTCATGTTATCTCTGACTCTAGGAAATCAACCAAAAAATACCCTGAACATTACATCAGCCAGTTAATACAGAGTCAGGTTAGCTTTACAGAAGGATAGCTGTAGTATTTCCTTTCTTGACAAAAAAAAAAAATTCGGATATTGAAAGCATTCATCTAACGTCACCACGGAAATCTTAAGCATTTTGCCATATTTATAAACTGTCATCTCAATGTGTATTTCTCTGTGTATTATGTATTCTCAGAGAAATGAGACTCACCCCAGAGAGAGACAGAACTCAATCTTATTATTAACTTGTCACATGAAAAGACAGATAATTTAAGCCCTCTGACATGTTTCCCTTAATGTTCTTTATAAAGAAAGTTTTCATCATTGAAGAAGAAAAGAAAAATACAGGACCAGAATTCTCATTCAATCTCTTCATTTTGAGTAGATCACAAAGCTGTTTCTACGAGGGAGAAAATAATAAAAGATAATAACACTGGAAAACTAAAGAATGGAAGGCAATCATATTTGTCCACTGGCAAGAAGCTGTGTAATCAACAGAAATTTCACCCTTCAACTTGTAAGCATATTCTCTGGAAGTAAGATGTTGCTGATACTAGGTTTAAGGCTTCCAAGAATTAATTTTTTTTTTAAGCTAAAAGAAGCTACTTCAGTTCGGAGACTCTATGTAGAGCTTTTTGTACATTCAGTTTAATTAATGTAAGATTTCATAAGCTTTGAGGGATGATAAATATCTCACATGCTGCCTACAAGAAAGATGATGCTATACATCTTCCTAAAACTCCAAGGGTCACTGGCACAGCACCCTTGGGCCCTCAGAGAGCTAGAAAGATCTCATGGGAGAATGGTGAGAGCGGCTGTTAGTGTTCCCCTGACCTTGGCTGGTTCTCCTGCCCACCTCCTGCCCACCAGTACACATCTGTGGGCCCTGGGATTCTTGCTCCTCATCTCCATTCTCATCCCACACCAGTTTGCCCCCGATGAATTTCCACTTAGCGATTAAAAAGCATGACCCAATGCACTCTTCAGATGATACAAATATCAAATTACATGCTGTCTCCAAATTCCCTAGCCAAATTTCCAGATTCTCTAGCTTTCTAAACCACCCTTCTTGTTTCGCTGTCTCTGTCAGGCTGCCTGGTCCCCTAATGCTGGAGGAAAATCAAAGAGCTGCTTGACTGGAAAGGGGTAATTACTATCAGTGACATTTCCATTAGGAAGTTTCCTACTGAGCTGTTCTCATCTTAATACCAAATACTCATATTAATGTCCCTCCCCAACTCAGCTCCCTACATTAATTTTTAAAATTAAAATTCTAATGATTTATAATGAATGACTGCTCACTGTCAGGCTGTAAAACCAATGACTCAAGGGCACATAAATGACATGTGTGTCTAACCACCTAGACTTCCATGTGCCTGATCTTAACTGTTTGGTCCATATCACACCTCACTGTTCGATATACATCATATGATAGCCTTCAGCAGTTGTCAGTTGCTTAATAGTACATGCAGCATAGGATACATGTAAGCAAATAGAACAGTGGTTTCAAACTTGCTTTAGCAGCAACCCTACTTTCAGATGAAATCTTATATTAAATAAGTATACAGGCATTATTTATTAACATAAATTCATTAGCATAAATCTGATGTATAAGTTCATATACATAACAATTTTATTAAGTCAGTAAGTTTATTTTAATGAAAAGAAAAAAAGCAGAAATCAGGGCTTAGATGAGAATTAGATTATACATTAACCTCAACATTCAATTTATCTGCATAATTTTTTTGCCCCTTTGCACAGATAAACTATTTCTGACAGTCTGCCTTGTGTTCTAAAGCTATTCTTCAATTCGACAGAAATGGCAATGGTTTCATTCCAAGGCCTACAGGGCATCAAGATAACCTGGCACTCTAAGTTGTTTATTAAGTGGTCCTTAATTATTGAAATTTGGTATATAACACACATGAGTTATTTCATGTGGCTTGTTTACGTGTTATTTTATTATAGTTTTAATAGTTGAACTATATTTTTAAATGAAATCTGGAGCACACATTTAAGAAATCACTGAAACACGGCCATGGAACACTAGGGCTCTGTAGAACACAGTTTGAAAACACCACTGACACAAATTTGATCGATGTTTAGGAAGAAACAAGTAACTAAAGAGATAAGGAAAAGGTTAACTTGGAGAAGGCTGTGGCAGTTACTAACTGTAACCTCTTAACTCCCTCAGCACTTTCTTGTATTCCTAATCCAGTGCTGATTCCATTCTCCTTGCATTCCAAGAAGTTGAGCATGTCTGTCCCCTCCAGGAGATTACATGCAACTGAAGGTAGAGGACTGCTGATATGGACTGGATTGTGTCCCTTTAAAATTAGTACATTGAATCCTGAACCCCCATGTGACTATATTTGAGATAAGGCCTTTAAGAAGGTAATTAAAGTTAAATGAGGTCATAAGGGTGGGGCTGTAATCCAATAAGGCTAGTGTCCTTATAAGAAGAGGAAGAGACACCAGATATCTCTCTCTCTCTCTCTCTCTCTCTCCCTCTCTCTCCCTCTCTCTCCCTCTCTCTCCTTTTCTTTCTCTTTTTCTTTCTTTCTCTCTGTGTACTTGCAGAGGACAGGTCATATGAGGCTACAGCTAGAAGTCAGACATCTACAACCCAGGAAGAAAGGCTTCCCAAGAAACAAATATTGCTAGCACCTTGATCTTGGACTTTCAGCCTCCATAAGTTTGGGAAAATAAATTTCTGTTGTTTAAGTCATCCAGCCTGTGGTACTGTGACATGGCAGCCCAAGCAGACTAACACAATCATAAAACAAACATCCAGAAAAAATATTGTTAAAATGAACACAATAAATGAAATGTCCTTTCTATCATCGTGAAGTCATCTAAATTTGATACGCTACAAAACGCTCAGTAGGATCACTCCGTAAGGACTGTCTATATTCTTCTGCCTGAATAAAAGTCAAGCTTTTGGCATTCAGGATTTAAAGCATGGGTGTCCACGGATTTGAAGGAATCCTGGCTTTATCTAATAGTTCTTTGTCCCCAGAGCTCATAGTACAGGGTTTTGTACATACTTTTAAGCAAGTTAATGTTAAATTGGGAAAAGACATTTTAGACTTTTTGAAACTAATCCATTTAGTTTTTACATCATTGTTCATCCTAGTTTCTTTATCTTTATTCTTATTATTCTTCTAATAAGAACCTGCTGTATAGCATAGAGAACTCCACTTCGCTGTAGAGCAGAAACTAATACAACATTGTAAAACAACTATACCCCAATTAGAAATTTTTAAAAAAAGAATTTGAACCCAGACCCCGTACTCATTTTTTTTTAAATAAATTTATTTATTTATTTTTGGCTGCGTTGGGTCCTCGTTGCTGTGCGCAGGCTTTCTCTAGTTGCGGCGAGCAGGGGCTGCTCTTCCTTGTGGTGCACGGGCTTCTCATTGCGGTGGCTTCTCTTGTTGTGGAGCACAGGCTCTAGGCAAGCAGGCTTCAGTAGCTGTGGAACACAGGCTCAGTAGTTGTGGCACACAGGCTTAGTTGCTCCATGGCATATGAGATCTTCCCAGACCAGGGCTCGAACCCGTGTACCCTGCATTGGCAGGTGGATTCTTAACCACTGTGCCACCAGGGAAGTCCTCTCCATACACATTTTGAGGATGATAAGATTTCTTCTTTGTATGCTACTCTAGATGATTCTTCAAAGCTCCGCCCTTCCTCTGAGTCTGCCGGCTGCAACTGCCTCTCCCTTATTCTGCAAGGTTTCTTCCTAGACCTTGTGTATGTGAATTATCTCTACTCAACCATAGTCCAGGGATGGTCTGCCTGGGCTTGGTATTGTCAGTGGGGAGGCTGTACACAATGACTCATGGTCCTGCTCTCTAGCCACTCCTGCCCAGCCTCAGTCCAGTCCCTGATTTCACTCTAGCAAGCATAAAGGAGCAATATTTGGTATTATCTGCTCTGGGCTTTTTAGTTTCCCTTTTCAGGCTGCAGTCAGGCCCTCCAGGTTTATGTCTTGGGGTAGGACAACCACAGGAGAAAAACAAAGAAGAGTCCTGTCTCAGCTCTCTCCGTAAGGAGATCTAAAGCTCTCAGCACAGGAAATACATTGACAGAGATGCTTCTGGGTCTCAAAAACTGGGTTTTAAGGACCAAGAAGCAAAGTTTATCTTACAAATAATAGATGACTTAAAAGCCAGTTCTCAGGCTCAAGTCTGATTAAAAGAACAAAGTAAAAGTAAGAAAGTTAAGCCCTGCTAAGTGTCCCCTACAAGTGCCCACCTCTCTTGGGACAGATCTCAGGAGAGGGACAGTAAACTCCCAGAATACAGTGGGGCTTCAAAAGCAGAAAGGACCCTAAAGCTGTGCCCCAAGACTCTTACACAAGTCTGTGGTGGTATGAGAGAACTAAAATTTTCCTGAATTCCCAAAAGGATGTCGAAGTGGTTAAAAAAGGCTTGCAGACTGAGCAGCTCTTTGCAAACAGGAACAAGTGTACCCTGAATGTCCTGACACTAAGACATTCACTGAATGACACTGAAGGTCAGTGGGCACAGATGTGAAAGACCAAAGTCCAAATGGGATGAGTTAAATCTCCTATCAATCAAAGGGACAGCTGCCAATGCCAGGGGACAGGACTCCCCCAACCCCACCACAGTAAGCCCCTGGATTTAAGCCCCTGGAACTGAGAAAGAGGAGAGAAAATAAACTCGAATTTGTGATGTTGTGGGTCAGAGAGAGGTTTGAAGACCAGAATTGTCTGGATTGAAACCTGAAATAACTGAAATTAGCAAAAAATGACGGAGATTAAGTGTTCTGTCATTAGGCAGACACATCTTCTAATAAAGACAAGATGTGTTATAGAAAAACTGAAGCACACCTAGTTAAAGATTCAAACTCTCTCATAAGTTTTGGGGGTGGGTCTAGGTCTGTGTGGCACAAGGATATCTTCCTGTTATCCCCATATTATGTTCTCTGATAGATACATATATATTTATATATATACCAGTATTTCTGGTACTATACCAGAAATAGTACACGAACTCCCAACATACAAGGCTAAGTTCTTTCCATCTGACCCAAACCCATGCCACCAAACAGACAAACTAGCAGTACTATTTGAAAGGCCCTGCCAGCATACACTGTACCTCTTTAGAGGCCAGACTCTGCCTAAATAGAGAGAGAGAGACATGGCACAAAGTGGGCTTAGGAGGGCTGCTTCTAGCCCACTAAGCACTTTTTCTTTACAAATTAGAAAAAAAGATGCCTGCTATGCCAGGTACTCTTGTGCAGTAAACAACCTGCCCAACTGTACACAGTGGCCCTTGGTTGGAAAGTGAGATATTTAATCTATGTTCTTCACAAACAAGAGCTAGAAGGAGAGATGCTCATTTACTGGTTGTATTAGCCCTGGCACTACAAATAAGGAGCAAATGTGGAGGAAACATGATATGTTTTCCTGCCTTTTTGTCAGATCGTCTTTATTTTATGAAGTAGCATCATAGTAGAACATGTGCTAATTTTTAAAATTCAATTAATCCATCTGCAAATGTCTTTTAATTAACGTCAATTCCTGGCCAGATATTGGGTTTAGTTGTTCTTGATAAATGCAGATGTTGCGGCCACAGAAACCCTATGTAGATGGCATTCAGACTCAATGTATCCCTTACCTCTCTCCACAGAGCTTCTAGCTCCTAAGCTAAGTCAGCAGAGACAAATAGAGAGGATAAATTACCACTGTGCTCTCCCACAGTCCTTCCAGTGTTCTGCAGATGCTGTATGTACTGATTCTTAAAGCTGTTTTTAGTATTTTCTGGAGATCCAGCATGCATGTAAAATAGCCCCAGGTGGCCATCCCTAAGCAAGTTATGTAAATTCGCCAAGCCTCAGATTGCTCATAATCAAAATGGGGCTTATAATATCCACCCTGTAAGATTTTGTGAGATTTTGTGACCTGGCATGTGTGAGGACATTTAGTACAATGCCTGGCACAGTGAATGTGTGTGTACCTTAGTGTCATGAGCCTGTGATTACGATGAGGTCACACTGCCAATGACAATGCAAATTTCCCTGCCACATGCCACGTCTGTATCATGCAGGAGCTGCAGATCCATTTCAGAGATGTGTGTGGTTAATTGTGGGAAATCCTGGAGGCGTCCCTGTGATTACATTTAGCATTCATATAATTTCCATCAGGGATTCCTCACTTAAGCCTGCTACTTGCAGAGTCCCTTAAGGGCTGGACCTCCCCACAACCTCTATTGTAGATTCCACCAGAATTATATTGGTATCAGTGCTCCTGAAACAAGCCATCATGGGCCAGAGTAAGCACTGTATTCCTGCTGCTTACTGAGCAAAAGAAGGCCATCCTATCACCAGTTTCATTGTACCCCTTCTTCACAAAGCAACTCCTACAGTTTGCAGGGACACCAACTGCCCTTGTTTTCTCAGGACTATCCTAGGATTGGCTTTGAAAACCCCACATCCCCTGGAAACCCTCAGTCCCAGGCAAACTGGAACCATCAGTCATCCTAAGTTTCAGACATCAGACCCATGAAGCCCTCAAGGAAACAGACACCATTCTCTCTTCTCCAACCTCCTCCTGCCCCAGCTCCATCCCATCTATGTTTGCTCCTAATAAACAAACATAAACCAGTATTAGTTTCCTATTAATGCCTAACAAATTACCATGAGCTTAGTGGTATAAAACATTACGCATTCATTATCTCATTGTTTCTGTAGATCAGGAATCTGAGTGTGTCCCTTGGGATCTCTGCTCAGGGTCTTCTGTAGTAGAAATCAAGGCATCAGCCAGTCTGAGTTCTCATCTGAAGGCTCTGGGGGAAAATCCACTTGTAAGCTCATTCAGGTTGTTAGCAAAATTCAGTTCTTTGTGGTTACAGGACTGAGGTCTCCATTTCCTTGCTGGTTGTCAGTTGACAGCCACTCTCAGCTCCTAGAAGCCACCTGTATTCCTTGCCATGTGGCCCCGTCCATATTAAAAGCCCCCAACAGGAATCTCCCTTGCATCAAATCCCTCACACTTCCAATCTCTTCAGGGAGAACCCAGTCCCTTCCAGGGGCTCATGTGAATAAGTGGGGTCCACCCAGGATTTCCCTTTCTCAAAGTCAAGTGAGACATATAACATAACTCATACAACATATAACCAACTCAATCATGGAGTAATATCTCATCATATTTAAAGGTTTCACCCACTCTCAGGGAAAGGCGGTTATACAAGGGTGAGGGTCACTGGGGTTCATCTTAGGATTCTGCCCACCACACCTCCTTTCCCCAAGTATATCAGAAGTTGCAAAGAGATGCTGGATGAGAGCAAGACCCCAGCAACTCATCAGATACATCCAGACAGTCTCATTTGAGGTTCTTAAGATCAACCAATGTCTTTAATACATTCATGTATTCTTTCTCATGGAACGAATACTTATTGAAGGTCTATTATGAGCTTGGCACTGTGTCAAGTGCTGGAGATCCATGATGAACAAGAGATATATGATCCTTGCCCTTGTCTAGTGGGGAAAAATTAATCAAATAAACATAAAATGTGAAATTGTGTGTTTGACCAGTGTGAAAAATGTGAGGTATATAGTGCTATGAGATCCTATAAAAGGATGACTTTACCCCATCCAGATAAAAGAGCAGGGACGTCGACTGCTGGCTGCCCACCAAAATCCACTCTCAATTTCTATCACAGAAGAAGGCACAGGGCTGTCCAGCTGCACTGCATTCCCCAGCTTTTTTTCACCGTTAGGGGTGGCAATGCGACAAAGTCCTCCAAAGAGTACAAGTCAATGGTGCCACTTTCAGGCCTGGGCCATTAAACTCATTCCTACAAGTGACAAAAGCATGACCCAGAGCAACCACAAGTCACGTGTTGAGGATGGCAGAGCCACAGTCAGCCTAAGTCCTTGAATGACTGCATGGAGAGAATCTACCCCCACCACCTGATCACTACCACTGTCACCACTAAAACCACCCTGGACTGTTATGTGGGAAGGAAAAAAACTTCTCTTTTTTTGAGCCATGACTTTTAGGTCTATTGTTTTAGCAGTTTAGCTTTCCCCTAGTAATACAGAACTACATGCTGCAGGTAAAATAAAACATAACGCTTTCTTATCTTACATTCATATAATGTGTCTCTGAAAGGCTTTCACATCTAGTAGGAGATTTAATTCTCTCAGTAACCCTGTAAGACAAGTAACAGGACATCTATTACTACACCACCTGCCAGATGAGGCAGAGGAATTAGTGACTTAGAGAGGCTCCCATACCTCATTAGTCACTTCTGGGATCTCTGCCACTGGCTCACCATTTGGATTTGGACAAGTCATCCCTTTCTTTCTTCATTTGTAGGATATGGTTATTCCTGTTTTCCCAACTCAGAGGAAAAAATTCTATGTGCCTTGTCTGTAAAATACTCTAGCAGAAAGACAACACAAATATGATACTCAGTTCCATAAGTTAGGTATGCAGGAGAGATATTATTTGACAATTCCTTCTTAATTATTTACTCTTCAATATCTTGGGTCCACTGGAAACAAATTGCTATGCAAAACTATAGCCTACTAAGTTACTCTTGGTCTTTGATCCCTAAATTTTAACATCTGAGGTAATTGCATCCTTGGTCTGATTTTTGGTGGAATCCTTTTGATTTCATTTACTTACCTATATACATTATCAGAAAATATACCTTTCAAAATCTTCATTCACTCATGCTCACAAAAATTTACGAGCATTTACTGTGCAAAAGTCACTGTGCTAGGCAATGGGTATCCAATAGTAAAAACTGCAGGCCCAGTCCCTGCCCTCAAGAAGATTACAGTCTAATCAAGATAGAAGATAAGAAACCAGAAAAGATGCAATTTTATATAATTACAAAGAGTTGTAGATGCAAAAAAGGAACTGAGCAATAAAGATGATGAGAACTGAAACTGAGTCTACTGAACAAGCCAAGGTTAGGACTATTCACAAAAGTATTATTTCCAAGCTGCTAAGACAGCCTATTTTTGACTCCTGGATGCTTAAGTAGTTTTGCTTTGCTTCTAGGAAGTTTAGAGCTACAGTATATTTGGTACACTGCTACAGTAAATGGCCAAACTAGGATTCCTAATTCAGGTATTTTTCTACTCCTTTTAAATTGTTTCTGCTTTATTTCCTTTTTCTGGTGGGAAAGGATAGAAGGAAAGAGGGAGGGAGGGAGGGAGGGAGAGGAAGAAAGGAAGGGAGGAAGGAAGGGAACACTGTTATAAGTGAGAATCTTGCTCTTTTGCACCCAATATTCTGATCACCTGTCCTCAGGCCCTGACTGGGCGACTAGATGTGATGTGGGCACTGAACCAAACTGAGAGATACTTCTGTTCAAGGTCAAGGATGCCCCAGAATTATTATAATTTGAGAAAACTATGTCCTTGCCCTGAAAGCTCAAGTAGAAACAGTGGCCCTGCTACCACAGTTCTGCTTCCACAAAACCTGCTCTATGTCCCCAAACAAGATGGCAGAAGAGTTGGTAAAATCTGAGGGCCAGGATGAGGAGGGAAATAATTTTAGCAAAGGAAAAGAGGAGAACATTTATTGAGTGTTTATTACATGCTTATTATATGTTCTAAGTGTTTTCATGACCATTCTGCCATTAAATCCTCACAACCTTATGGGTCCACAGTCTTCTCAGAGCATCCCCCCAGCCTGCACCTCCCGGCCCAGAAAGGTTAGGGTCTAACGCCATGCTTTCCCATAAACTTCCCTGCATCTCTAAACCCAAATGGCAGAGGTAAGCCCCCCATATAGCTAGCCTGGTCATTTTACACACACCAATTCCCACATTTAATTAACGAAAAGCTTACCAGAAATTAGGCTGAAATTTTTGCCAGATCATAGGCTCAGAGCCATATGGCAATGAGAATAAAACCATAGGGCTACACATTTTAATCTCAATCTTTGTTTCAATCTCCTGCTCATGCAATTTTTTAAGCCAGAAGATATAGCTTTGATGTCCCTGGCTCCCTACACATCTATGAGACACACCAGCACAGAGGTGAAACCTTGAGGGAACTCAGACCCAAAACATTTAACAACAGAACATATGGCTTTCCTGAAGCAGAGTGGCACAGTGACATGTGTCATTACAAACTTAACAGGCTGTAATCTGCTACAGCTGCTATAGAACAGCCTGTCTCTCTTGGCTTTTGACATCCTCTGTTCATGAATTAACTATTCAGGGGGATTTAGGTATGGAAACCTGACAGCTTCTGAAGTGAAAGAGGCGTCTTTTTTTCTTTTTTTTCTTTAATTTATTTATTTATTTTTGGCTGTGTTGGGTCTTTGTTTCTGTGCGAGGGCTTTCTCTAGTTGTGGCGAGCGGGGGCCGCTCTTCATCGCGGTGCACGGGCCTCTCACTGTCGCGGCCTCTCTTGTTGCAGAGCACAAGCTCCAGACGCGCAGGCTCAGTAGTTGTGGCTCACAGGCCTAGTTGCTCCGCGGCATGTGGGATCTTCCCAGACCAGTGCTCGAACCCATGTCCCCTGCATTGGCAGGCAGATTCTCAACCACTGTGCCACCAGGGAAGCCCGAAAGAGGCTTCTTAAGGAAAACTAAAAAGCATATTCAGATGCTGGGCTGAGTACTCATTATACTTAGCTATTTTGTTGGTTAATAAAACAGTCATTTCTTTATCAGTCATAGAAACATCAGCGTATCTATACTGAAGGATCACAATTTTGTATACACAGTTTTGGGGGGAAATGATACTTTCTTGTCTGGGGAGGAATCTCCAGATATACAGCTAGGAAAAGCGTAGGTCTTCAGCAGTTATATGCTTCTCTCCACCACCACCATCACATCACTACCACCACCCGCTTCACCTCTCACCAAGGTCTGTTTTAGATGCTTTCGGGTGCTCCTGTAACAATGGCCCATCACAGTATTTTCACTCTGTTGTAACTCCCTCTTTACTTGCCACTACCCTTGCTAATATGGAAAGTCAGTGAAGACAGAAGTCACATTAATATTGCTGACCACTGTATGTCCAACACCTCTCACAGAACCTGACATATAACAGGCCCTCCATGAGGATTTGTTAAACAGAAAATAAATTCCTTCTACTCTTACAGCGGATTTCTTCCTTCCTTTTGCACACTTTCCCCAGCCTTGGTGTGTGCTTCCTGGCCTCAGACTTTATTGTCCCCAGTTGGTACCTCACAAATGAATTTTGTCAAAATCCATATTTGCTTCATACATGCGTTAACTGCAAAAGAAGCACACTTACAATGCACGTGCAATCGAAGAGTGGGTTTGTTCATCACAGCCTGGGTGGAAGGAAGATTCCTCTGTCCTTGAGACCATAGAGAAACAGCAATATTTTAGAATCAGCTAACATCTTAAAACATGATTGTTCCGAGGACTCTTTCCTCTGCCTAAATCACACTGCTGAATTCCTTCTCCATATGACTTTTTCTAAGTTTTATTTTGTTATTATAAAAGTAGCTACTGCTCATTGTTAAGATAGAAGAAAAAAGACACAAAAAGTGAAAACAAGAAGAATACTGAAACCTCCCCTGGTGCCAATGTCCACACGGGCACTATTAGCATGTTTCCCTCTGACTTTTTACTCTGTTCTTTCGCGGTACAGTTATATAATGTAATACCTGTCCCTTAAATATTGTGGGTTTTTCCTAGGATTCTGTCATCTTTTCCCTCTTTTCTCATTTTACATACTGTCCCTGTCTTCTCTATTTACTACCAAGGCTTCAGGTACCCTACTTGTTATTTAAATGCACTCAGAGTTGAGTTAAACTGAATTGAATTGAATTGCCACTCTCCCCTCCTTCCCTTTAAGACCTAGCCAACAGAGTATGCACACAGAGATCACTGGCCAAATAAAACTTGCTGTTTACTATGGCATTAGCAAAGCAGAGCTCTAGTGAAAGCTAGAATGGGAAATACAGCTCAGGCTCAAGGTCATAGTGAGACCCACTGCTTCCCAGCCTTGAGACCTAAGACTCAGCTATGCCTGGAGTTAGTGAGCAATAAAGGCCAGCATTGCACAGCAACTCCACATCCACTTACATATCTACTCACATGGACAAGAATCAGAGGCCTGCCTCATCAGCCCCAACACAGATGAACAGAGAGACAGCCACGGACAGAGCAAGCTCAACGCCAAAGCTTTTTTCTGAGCTTACCTGAGTTTGCAGTCCCCCACCTGACAACCAGTCTGACCCATGTGGGAAGATCAGAGAAAGGGAGTAACCATACTTCACACAAGGGGAAAGTCCTTGACAATCTAACCTGCCAGCAGCAAGGATGCAGAAAGCAAATGAAAGAAGAGGACATGCCATTAATAACATTCACCATTAATACAGTGGCTCAGCCCACAGTAAAATGCAGTCCATTAACTTCAAATTCTGAGCTACCGATGAACCTTTTCTCCCTCCCTTAGTGAGGAGTGAACAAAGGGATGTAAGAAGAGACAAAGCACCCTCCCTAGTACTTCCTCAAATAGTCCAATTATCTATGGGCTACAGCTACAGTAAACGGAGATCAGTGCTTCCCAAAATGTGCCTGGCACACAGTAAATACTCCATAGATATTTGTTGACTAAATAAAGAAATGACTCCTGCATCTGCATCTCCAGTACAGATTCTTGTCATGAACTCCAGACCTACATATATCCACTTTCCCCCAGCCTTCCTTCCTATAGCCATCCCATCTTAGTAAATGGAACCATTATTCAAGTCATCATCTTTCAACTCTGCATAACTCTCTCTCTCTCCATTAAGCATGGATCACCTGAAAAAGAAATTAATTTTATTACCCAGTAGTTAGTCATATGCTTGCGCTCTCTCTCTCTCTCTCCTCCCCACTCCCTTTCCCTCTCTCTAGAAAGAGACTACTATCTACTAGTCAGTTTCTCTCTCTCACTGTCTCTTTCATATTTCTAAGGACAAGCAGGCAAAAAGATATTTGGCTTATCAAAGGAATTTATCTATACTTCTGGTGTCCAAGAAACATTCCTTGAAGACAACAAAGGTTGAGTTCATTTCTTATTGCCTTCACTGTATTCCCTTACTTGACGGGTAATTTGCCTGCAAACTTTCCTCTTCATATCTTATGAATTATCTTTGTCAGATCATTAATTCAAGTATATAAAATTATCTTTTTTATGAAAGCCCCAGCCCAAAAAATAAAACCTCCTTAGATGTTGTTTCTTACATACACTGCATTTCTTAAGCAATTGAAATTATTCTGCAACTGTTTCTTGTATTACACTGGTTAAAATGATCTCCCATTGCCTTATTATTCCACGTATTTTTTCTTGGCTTTAAAATATTGGAAATCATCCTTAACTACTGAATTATCAATCAAGAAAAAGCACTATTTTCTCTGTGATATGAAACTTTCAAAGGAATGTTAATAACTCTTTTTTATACAATATAAAAACATCTCATTTCCTCTACAAGTCTTCTGAAAATAGCCAAAACTCAAAGTATCAACATGAAAGACCCATATCAATACCAATATCTTCATCATACTTTATATACATATTTTTAATTTGCCAACCAGTGCTCATCTTAGCAAGAGTCTGGATAACTAACTCATTTACAGAACACCTTGTAGTTCACTGGTTTGATTTTGCTAGAAGTGACTCACAAATGTGTAGCATGACAAGGAATTCAAATAAAACAATTAGGTATGTTATCAAACAGTGCTTGAACTGAAAGAAAACAGGTATGAAACCAAGGCCTGACTGTAAAAATAAATTAACAAATGAAATGTGTAGAGAATGTAGAAACAAAATGTTGGCCCTACTATAAGACTATTGTGGAAGGGGACATAACATTCATGTATTTATTCTTGATTATTAGAGAAGAATACGATTTCTGCCCAGGAAGGACCTCAGAATATTCCTTCACTGGCTCATAGCAATACTGCCCTGCATTTTATTTTAACTAGAATATTTGAATAACCAAAAATATTCCATCCATCTATATTATGGAAATTAATAATTTTTACTCTATAAACTAGTTCTTGGCATTCTCAGGCATTATCCCTCTTTTTTTATTATCTGGCCTATATAAAACTATTAAAGTAATTCTTTTCAGGATTGGGTATTTTTTCTGAAGAAAGTATTTGTAATGACTTCTTTTTAACTTATGAATTTATTCAAATTAAATATAGGCAGGCAGGGTCATCTCTGGAATATGAAATGCTTGAAAAGTTCATATTCTATGAAGTTAGAGATCTGTCTTCCAGTTGTGAATCTACCACTTCTCAGCTGGGTGACCTTCAGTAAATCCTGTTTTCTGACCTGCAATTTTTTCAGTTGCAAAATAGAGATGATGATAATATCTACCTCATAAATTTTTTTCACCGAAAAATTCTGGTGAAAATTTAATAAAATTATAAATGTAATGAGGCAAACACAGCTCCGAGCACATGTAGACATCCAATAAATGTTGTTTTCCAAGAAAATACAGGTGAATAATTTTACATCTTTAAATGAGGAATGCCTTTCCATGCTTAGTGCACAGTCAGAACCATAA
This sequence comes from Balaenoptera ricei, assembly GCF_028023285.1. NCBI lineage: Eukaryota > Metazoa > Chordata > Mammalia > Artiodactyla > Balaenopteridae > Balaenoptera > Balaenoptera ricei. The sequence goes on from NC_082644.1 coordinate 74,994,760, forward strand.
ATGAAAATATTGAAATTTTATTAATTAATATTATTAATGTAAATATTAATTATGAAAACAATTAATTATGTTTTATTTTCATAAAACATAAAGATTTTTTAATAACAAAAAGATTTCGATCAAGGCTATAAGAAAATACCTAGAGAAAAATGTTTGCAACATACATACCAGGAAAAGGGTAAATATGCATAGTGCATCAAGTTCTTATAAATCAGCACAAAACAGAAAGAAAAATGGGTAAAGAATATGAATAAGCATCAAAAAAAAAACAGGGCCAATAAACATATGAACAGATGTTCAGCCTCACTAGTAATCAAAGAGATGCAAATAAAACAACAGATTGGCTATAATTTAAAAGATGGGCAAAACCCAGTATTTGTGTTTAGGCAACAGGCTTCTCTCATACATGTCTGGTAAGTATGTTGATTGACTGAATTTGAAGAGCTCTTTGGTGATATGTATCAAAATTTAAAGGACTATTCTTTGTTATTTTCTTTTTTTTGGATATGCTATATAGGTATTATTTCCACAATCAGACCCAAAAGAGAAGCTATTTTCATTCTGTAAAATTAAAATACAGTTGACCTTTGAACAACGCAGGGGTTAGGGGCACTGACCCCCACACAGTCGAAAATCCATGTATAACTTTATAGTCAGCCCTCTGTATCCACGGTTCCTTATCCATGCATTCAACCAACCACAGATCGTGTAGTACTATAGTACACACTTATTGAAAAAAAATCCACATATAAGTGAACCTGAGCATCTCAAACCCAAGTTGTTCAAGGGTCAACTGTAGTTTCTTCCCTTCTTCTCAGGATTGTTATGAGAATGAAATTACATTCTCTTCTAAATAAGATCTCAGACAGTCTTACAGGGAGTGGTCATAGCAATAATGACTACTGACATCCATGTAGTACCTCATGGATTGCAAACTACTGCCACTTATCTTAATTCTCACAACTGCTGGTTGTAAAGATAGCTGAAACTGGGTTTCCCTGGTGGCGCAGTGGTTGAGAGTCTGCCTGCCAATGCAGGGGACATGGGTTCGAGCCCTGGTCTGGGAAGATCCCACATGCCGCGGAGCAACTGGGCCCGTGAGCCACAATTACTGAGCCTGCGCGTCTGGAGCCTGTGCTCTGCAACAAGAGAGGCCGCGACAGTGAGAGGCCCGCGCACCGTGATGAAGAGTGGCCCCCACTTGCCGCAACTAGAGAAAGCCCTCGCACAGAAACGAAGACCCAACACAGCTATAAATAAATAAATTTTTTTAAAAAATGCAAACCTTTAAAAAAAAAAAGATAGCTGAAACTACCACTGCTCCATTATGAATAGTTAGGAGCCTTGAGACACTTTTTATCCCCAAGTGGCATCAGGCACTGCCCCACAGACTGTCGAAAAGTGGAAAGGGGGCCAAAATTCTGGATCCTGGAACCATCTTCTCCACTGGCCACGCCCTAGGGGGTGCTCAACTGTCAGTAAATTAGTACCTGCACAGCATTTTCAGGCCCTTTTGCCTATGATTCCTTCGCCTACTGCAATAAATTACATAAAAGAGACTGCTTGCCATCTGTTGACTATTAAAGAGACCCTCTCCTCATTGCAAGTTTGTGACATCAGTCCTTTATTTTCAAGCTCCTTAACAAACCTGTCCATGGAATGTAAGAATTGCCCCTTCTCCCCATAAGGCCCAAATTTTACACTCTTATCTATGACCACATCAGAAATTGTGATGCACAAAACTATGACTGGGCAAACTGCCCTGTAGCGATCCCAGACCCCAAATTCATAAAACCTCTACCCCTGCCCCCACATTCCCTCACTCCCTTCACCCTCCCACCCCCGCCACCGTACCAACCCCCCAACCTTCCCCATCACACTTGTCAGGCCACCTTCCTGTATTAGGTACCCAACATCATTATCCTCTTCCTCAAACAACATTTTTTAAGAAAGAATCAGAGAAAAAAATTCACAAGGCTTCTGAAACTCATTCGCCATAGAATAAATGATGCTAACAGCTATAGCATTTCATAACCATGGAATCAAAACGTAAAATAATAAGGTCACTATAGGTAGGATTTCACAGTATTCAAATATTGGAAAAATATTAAGGCAAGAAGCTGTTTTCTGACATCACATTAATAATGGTGGTGTCGACAGGAATAAAGACGCAGACATAGAGAATGGACTTGATGACACGGGGAGGGGGAAGGGTAAGCTGGGACGAAGTGAGAGAATGGCATGGACATATATACACTACCAAATATAAAATAGATAGCTAGTGGGAAGCAGCCACATAGGACAGGGAGATCAGCTCAGTGCTTTGTGACCACATAGAGGGGTGGGATAGGGAGGGTAAGAGGGAGATGCAAGAGGGAGGAGATATGGGGATATATGTATATGTACAGCTGATTCACTTTGTTATAAAGCAGAAACTAACACACCATTGTAAAGCAATTACACTCCAGTAAAGATGTTAAAAAAAAATAATAATAATAATGGTGGTGCTGATTAACATATGTCCAGAGCACCTGGGCCCAGATTTAACCAGATACAGGTACCTGAATACTGTTTATCAGTATGTCCTGAAGGTTAGGAAATTTTTCTGAAATACATTCTAAACTTCTATGTGGGACCTTAAACCTCACCAGCAATTGTTTGACTGTTAAGGCTGATATGACCATTAAGTTTACCTAGAATGTTCTGGAAAGCCTTAAGAGACTTAGAATTTTTTTTAGAGGCTTAGAAAAGAATATGCCAGGTGGCCAAGATGGTGGAGTAGGAAGACCCTGAGCTCACCTCCTCCCACAAGCACACCAAAATTACAACTATTTCAGAGCAACTATCTATGAGAACAACCTGAAGATTAACAGGAAATTTTTCTACAACTAAAATTTCTACAATTTGCAGCAAAATTTTCTACATATAAAGAAGGAACCACAGTAAGACTGGCAGGAGGGGCAGAGATGCAGTATAGTCAAGACTCGCACCCTTAGGTAAGTGACACACAAATGGGAAGATAATCATGATTGAAAATGTTCTCCCCAAGGAACAAGGCGTTTGAGCCCCACATTGGGGTCCCCAACCCAGAGGTCCTGCACCAGGAAGATAAGCCTCCAGAATGGCTGGCCGTGCATACAGGAGAGCCACAAGAAACACAGACTCAGCTCTTAAAAGGCACATGCAAAATCTCACATGCTATGAGTCCCAGCACAAAGACTGGGACTTTGAAAGGAGCCTGGTTCAGATCCACTTGCTGATCTTGGAGAGCCTCCCAGAGAGGCAGAAAGCAACTGTGACTCCACTGGGGACATAGACACTGGCAGCAGCCATTTGAGGGAGCTTATTCTACCATGAGGACACTGGTGCTGACAAGGACCAATTTGGATTCTTCCCTCTAGCTTATTCATGCTGCAGGATTACCCATCCACCACTAGGCCAGCACCAGGTCTAGGACCCCTCAGGCCATGCAGCCAGCCATGCTGGGGAATGCCCAACCCACCAGTGGGCTGGCAGCCACCACATGAGGCAGGGCCTGGCAGCCAACTAGGCTGGGGGTTAGCCCTGCCTACCAGTGTACCCATAGTATTCAGCCCTGCCACAACAAAAGGGTTCATGAAGCCCACAAAGGGGACACCCCTAAAGCATAAAGTGCTGTTGACTAGAGGGGAGTGTGTTGCTGGGCCCCATAGGATGTTTTGTACACAGTGTCACCTCTCCAACAATCAGAAAATGTAACTGATCTACCTAATACATAGAAATAAAATAGAGAGACATAAAGAACAAAGTGATGGTTATCAGTGGTGAGAAAGAAGGGGAGAGGGGTAGGGATTAAGAGGTACAAACTATTATTATGTATAAAATAAACAAGCTATAAGGATATATTATACAGCACAGGGAATATAGCCACTATTTTATAATAACTAAAAAAAAAATAAATAAAAGAAATAAACAGAGAATAAGGCAAAATGAGGAGACAGAGATATATGTCTCAAAAGAAGAAACAAGACAAAACCACAAAAGAACTAAGTAAGTGAAATGGAAATAAGCAATCTACCCAATAAAGAGTTCAAGGTAATGTTCATAAATATGCTCAATGAACTCAGAAGAATGGATAAACACAGTGAGAAATTTAACAAAGAATTACAAAATATAAAGAACAACTGAACAGTGATGAAGGATACAATAACTGAAATGAAAAATACACCAGAAGGAATCAACAATAGGCTAAATGAGGGAATTCCCTGGCAGTCCAGTGGTTACGACTCCATGCTTCCACTGCAGGGGGCCCAGGTTCAATCCCTAGTAAGGGAACTAAGATCCTGCAAGCCGTGTGGCCAAAAAAAATAGACTAAATGATACAGACAAACAGATCAGTGAACAAGTAGACAGAATAGTGGAAATCACCCAAGCTGAGCAGAAAGAAGAAAAAAAGGATCTTTCTAAATGAGGATAGTTTAAGATTTTAAGATTTCTGGGACAATATCAAACATACTAATATTTACATTATAGTGGTCCCAGAAGAAAAGAGAGACAGAAATGGGCAGAGAACTAATTTAAAGATGATAGATAAAAACTTCCCTGACCTGGAAAAAGAAACAGACAGCCAGGTCCAGGAAGCACAGAGAGTCCCAAACAAGATCAATCCAAAGAGGCCCACACCACGACATATTATAATTAAAATGGTGAAAATTAAAGATAAAAGAATCTTAAAAGCAGCAAGAGAAAAGTAACAAGTTCTTCACAAGGGAACTACCATAAGGCCATCAGCTGACTTTTTAGCAGAAATTTTGCAGGCCAGAAGGTAGTGGCACAATATACTCAAAGTAATAAAAGGAAAAAAAACCTACAGCCAAGAATACTCCACCCAGAAAGGCTATCATTCAGATTTGAAGGAAAAATGAAGAATCTTACAGACAAGCAAAAGCTAAAAGAATTCAGCACCACTAAACTAGCTTTACAAGAAATGTTAAAGGGACTTCTCTAAGCAGAAAAGAAATGACCACAACTACAAATACGAAAATTACGAAAGAAAAAAATCTCATTGGTAAAGGCAAACATACAGTAAAGACAGTAGACCAACCACTTATAAAGCTAGTAGGGAGGTTAAAAGACAAAAGTAGTAAACTCATCTATATCCATAATATCCACAATATCCACATACATTCATATATATATATGTTGTTGTATATGAACCTCATGGTAACCACAAACCAAAAAACCTATGATAGATACAGACACACAATAGAGACAGGAATCCAAAAATAACACTAAAAATCATCATCAAATTACAAGAGAGCAAAAGAAGAAGAAAGGAACAAAGAAGAACTACCAAAACAACCTGAAAACAATTAACAAAATGGCAATAAGTACATATTTATCAATAATTACTTTAAATGTAAATGGATTAAATGATCCAATCAAAAGACACAGAGTGGCTGAATGGATAAAAAAACAAGGCCCATATGTGTACTGCCTATAAGAGTGTCACTTCAGATCTAAAGACAGGCACAGACTGAAAGTGAGAGGCTGGAAAAAAATATTCCATGCAAATGGAAATGAAAAGAAGGCTGGGGCACCAATATTTATATCAGACAAAATAGACTTTAAAACAAAGACTGTAACAAGAGACAAAGAAAGACACTACATAATGATCAAGGGATCAATCCAATAAGAAGTTATAACAATTATAAATACATATGCACCCAACATAGGGGCATCTAAATACATAAAGCAAATATTAACAGGAATAAGTGAGAAATTGACAGTAACACAATAATAGTAGAGGACTTTAACACCTCACTGACATCAATGAACAGATAATCAACACAGAAAATCAACAGAGAAACACTGGCCTTAAATAACACATTAGATCACATGGAGATATATAATATATATGTATGTATATATATACATATGGAATGTGTACATACATTCCAGCTACAAGCAGCAGAATACACATTCTTTTCAAGTACACACGGGACATTCTCCAGAATATGCTAGGCCACAAAACAAGCCTCAGTAAATTTTAAAAAATTTAAATCATATCAAGCATCTTTTGCAACCACATGGCTACGAAACTAGAAATCAACTACAAGAAAAACACAGCAAAAAACACAAACACGTGGAGGCTAAACAATGTGCTACTAAACAAACAAAGGGTCACTGAAAAATTCAAGAGGAAATGAAAAAATACCTGGAGGGACTGCAGTGTCGTTCGCCCCACTTATGCACAGAGCCCGCCTGAGCTGAGGTGTTGGCGGCAGCCATTCCGCACTAGGAACTCCAGTTGGAGGAGCCGGATGAGAGGCCTCTGCACATGGCCCTCTGTGAGCAAGTGAAACCCGACTAAGCAAAAGGAAAAAAAAAGAAAAAAAAGCCATCTCAAGCTGTGACTATTTTCAAGGCTACTGTTTTTCTCTGTGGAACACTGCCTTTGGGGCAAAACAAGGAAGAAGCAGATGATTCTAATGTGCAGCACAGAAGGAGAGCCACTGCAGGCCAGTTTCTCCAACTCTGAAGGCACTCCAGCTGTGTGGCTGACAGGGTCTTGGTGCTCTGGCCCGGTGACAGGCCTAAGCCTCTGAGGTGGGAGAGCTAAGTTCAGGACATTGGACCACCAGAGACCTCCTGGTTCCACGTAATATCAATTGGTGAGAGCACTCCCAGAGATCCCCATCTCAACGCTAAGACCAACTCCACTAAACGACCAGCAAGCTCCAGTGCTGGAAATCCCATGCCAAACAACTAGCAAGAAGGGAACACAACTACACTCATCAGTGGAGAGGCTACCTAAAATCATACTAAGTTCACAGACACCCCAAAACACACCACCGGACGCGGTCCAGCCCACCAGAAAAAAAGGATCCAGACTCATCCACCAGAACACAGGCACCAGTCCCCTCCACCAGGAAGCCTACACAACCCACTGAACCAACCTTACCCACTGGGGGCAGACACAAAAAACAACAGGAACTACGAACCTGCAGCCTGCAAAAAAGAGACCCCAAACACAGTAAGTTAAGCAAAATGAGAAGACAGAGAAATATGCGGCAGATAAAGGAGCAGGGTAAAAACCCACCAGAACAAACAAATGAAGAGGAAATAGGCAGTCTATCTGAAAAAGATTTCAGAGTAATGATAGTAAAGATGATCCAAAATCTTGGAAATAGAATGGAGAAAATACAAGAAACGTTTAACAAGGACCTAGAAGAACTAAAGAGCAAACAAACAATGATGAACAACACAATAAATGAAATTAAAAATTCTCTAGAAGGAATCAATAGCAGAATAACTGAGGCAGAAGAACGGATAAGTGACCTGGAAGATAAAACAGTGGAAATAACTAGCACAGAGCAGAATAAAGAAAAAAGAATGAAAAGAATTGAGGATGGTCTCAGGGACCTCTGGGACAACATTAAATGTCCCAACATTCAAATTATAGGGGTCCCAGAAGAAGAAGAGAAAAAGAAAAGGAATGAGAATATATTTGAAGAGATTATAGCTGAAAACTTCCCTAATATGGGAAAGGAAATAGTCAAGTCCAGGAAGCGCAGAGAGTCCCATAAAGGATAAATCCAAGGAGAAACATGCCAAGACATATATTAATCAAGCTATCAAAAATTAAATACAAAGAAAAAATATTAAAAGCAGCAAGGGAAAAGAAACAAATAACATATAAGGGAATCCCCATAAGATTAACAGCTGATCTTTCAGCAGAAACGCTGCAAGCCAGAAGGGAGTGGCAGGATATATTTAAAGCATTGAAAGGGAAAAAAATAAACGAAGATTACTCTACCCAGCAAGGATCTCATTCGGATTCGACAGAAATTAAAACCTTTAAAGACAAGCAAAAGTTAAGATAATTCAGCACCACGAAACCAGCTTTACAACAAATGCTAAAGGAACTTCTCTAGGCAGGAAACACAAGAGAAGGAAAAGACCTACAAAAACAAACCTGAAACAATTAAGAAAATGGTAATACGAACATACACATCGATAATTACCTTAAATGTAAACGGCTTAAATGCTCCACCCCAAAGACACAGACTGGCTGAATGGACACAAAAACAATACCCCTATATATGCTGTCCACAAGAGACCCACTTCAGACTTAGGGACACATACAGACTGAAAGTCAGGAGATGGAAAAAGATATTCCATGCAAATGGAAATCAAAAGAAAGCTGGAGTAGCAATTCTCATATCAGACAGAAGAGACTTTAAAATAAAGACTATTACCGGAGACAAAGAAGGATACTACAAAATGATCAAGGGATAAAGCCAAGAAGATATAACAATTATAAATATTTATGAACCCAACATACACCTCAATACCTAAAGCAAATGCTAACAGCCATAAGAGAGGAAATCGACAGTAACACAATAATAGTAGGGAACTTTAACACCTCACTTTCACCAATGGACAGATCAACCAAAATGAAAATAAATAAGGAAACACAAGTTTTAAATGATACACTAAACAAGATGGACTTAATTGATATTTACAGGACATTCCATCCAAAAACAACAGAATACACTTTCTTCTCAAGGGCTCATGGAACATTCTCCAGGAGAGATCATATCTTGGGTCACAAATCAAGCCTTCATAAATTTAAGACAATTGAAATCATATTAAGTATCTTTTCTGACCACAAAACTATGAGACTAGATATCAATTACAGGAGAAAACTGTAAAAAATACAAACACATGGAGGCAAAACAATATGCTACTAAATAACCAAGAGATCCCTGAAGGAACCAAAGAGGAAATCAAAAAATACCTAGAAACAAATGACAATGAAAACACGACAGCCCAAAACCTATGGGACGCAGCAAAAGCAGTTCTAAGAGGGAAGTATATAGCAATACAATCCTACCTCAGGAAACAAGAAAAATCTCAAATAAACAACCTAACCTTACACCTAAAGCAATTAGATAAAGAAGAACAAAAAGAAAACCCCCAAAGTTAGCAGAAGGAAAGAAATCATAAAGATCAGATCAGAAATAAATGAAAAAGAAATGAAGGAAACAATAGCAAAGATAAATAATAGATATTTATCTTTATAGATAAATAGATATATAAATATATAAATAGATATATCTATATATAGATATATATATATTTAATAGATAATAAAACTAAAAGCTGGTTCTTTGAGAAGATAAACAAAATTGATAAACCATTAGCCAGACTCATCAAGAAAAAAAGGAGAAGACTCAAATCAACAGAATAAGAAATGAAAAAGGAGAAGTAACAACTGACACTGCAGAAATACAAAGGATCATGAGAGATTACTACAAGCAACTATATGCCAATAAAATAGACAACCTGGAAGAAATGGACAAATTCTTAGAAAAGCACAACCTTCCAAGACTGAACCAGGAAGAAATAGAAAATATAATCAGGTCAATCACAAGCACTGAAATTGAGACTGTGATTAAAAATCTTCCAACAAACCAAAGCCCAGGGCCAGATGGCTTCACAGGCGAATTCTATCAGACATTTAGAGAAGAGCTAACACCTATCCTTCTCAAACACTTCCAAAAGATAGCAGAGGGAGGAACATTGCCAAAGTCATTCTACGAGGCCACCATCACCCTGATACCAAAACCAGACAAAGATGTCACAAAGAAAGAAAATTACAGGTCAAAATCACTGATGAACATAAATGCAAAAATCCTCAACAAAATACTAGCAAACAGAATCCAACAGCACATTAAAAGGATCATACGTCATGATCAAGTGGGGTTTATCCCAGGAAAGCAAGGATTCTTCAATATACGCAAATCAATTAATGTGATACACCATATTAACAAACTGAAGGATAAAAACCATATGATAACCTCAATAGATGCAAGAAAAGCTTTTGACAAAATTCAACATCCATTTATGATAAAAACTCTCCAGAAAGTAGGCATAGCGAGAACCTACCTCAGCATAATAAAGGTTATATATAACAAACCCATAGCCAACATCGTTCTCAATGGTGAAAAACTGAAACCATTTCCTCTAAGATCAAGAACAAGATAAGGTTGCCCACTCTCACCACTATTATTCAACACAGTTTTGAAAGTTTTAGCCACAGCAGAGACAAAAAAGAAATAAAAGGAATCCAAATCGGAAAAGAAGAAGTAAAACTGTCACTGTTTGCAGATGACAGGATACTATACACAGAGGATCCTAAAGATGCTACCAGAAAAACTAGAGCTAATCAATGAATTTGGTAAAGTAGCAGGATACAAAATTAATGCACAGAAATCTCTTGCATTCCTATACACTAATGATGAGAAATCTGAAAGATAAATTACAGAAACACTCCCATTTACCATTGCAACAAAAAGAATAAAATACCTAGGAATAAACCGACCTAGGGAGACAAAAGACCAGTGTGCAGAAAACTATAAGACACTGATGAAAGAAATTAAAGATGACACAAACAGATGGAGAGATGTACCACGTTCTTAGATTGGACTAATCAACATCGTGAAAATGACTATACTACCCAAAGCAATATACAGATTCAATGCAATCCCTATCAAACTACAAATGCCATTTTTCACAGAACTAGAACGAAAAATTTCACAATTTGTATGGAAACAGGAAAGACCCCAAATAGCCAAAGCAATCTTGAGAAAGAAAAATGGAGCTGGAGAAATCAGGCTCCCTGACTTCAGACTATACTACAAAGCTACAGTAATCAAGACAGTATAGTACTAGCACAAAAACAGAAATATAGATCAATGGAACAGGATAGAAAGCCCAGAGATAAACCCACACACATATGGTCATGGTCAGCTTATCTTTGATAAAGGAGGCAAGAGTATACAATGGAGAAAAAACAGCCCCTTCAATAAGTGGTGCTGGGAAAACTGGACAGCTACACGTAAAAGAATGAAATTAGAACACCTCCTAACACCACACACAAAAATAAACTCAAAATGGATTAAATACCTAAATGTAAGGCCAGACATTCTAAAACTCTTAGAGGAAGACACAGGCAGAACACTCTATGACATAAATCACAGCAAGATCCTTTTTGACCCACCTCCTAGAGAAAGGGAAATAAAAACACAAATAAACAAATGGGACCTAATGAAACTTAAAAGCTTTTGCACAGCAAAGGAAACCATAAACAAGACCAAAAGACAACCCTCAGAATGGGAGAAAATATTTGCAAATGAAGCAAATGACAAAGGATTAATCTCCAAAATATACAAGCAGCTCATGCAGCTCAATATCAAAAAAACAAACAACCCAATCCAAAAATGGGCAGAAGACCTAAATAGACATTTCTCCAAAGAAGATATACAGATTGCCAACAGATACATGAAAGAATGCTCAACATCATTAATCATTAGAGCAATGCAAATCAAAACTACAATGAGATATCATCTCACACCGGTCAGAATGGCCATCATCAAAAAATCTAGAAACAATAAATGCTAGAGAGGGTGTGGAGAAAAGGGAACCCTCTTGCACTGTTGGTGGGAATGTAAATTGATATAGCCACTATGGAGAACAGTATGGAGTTTCCTTAAAAAACTAAAAATAGAACTACCACATGACCCAGCAATCCCACTACTGGGCATATACCCTGAGAAAACCATAATTCAAAAAGAGTCATGTACCAAAATATTCATTGCAGCTCTATTTACAATAGCCAGGACATGGAAGCAACCTAAGTGTCCATCATCGGAGGAATGGATAAAGAAGATGTGGCAGATATATACAATGGAATATTACTCAGCCATAAAAAGAAAGAAAATTGAGTTATTTGTAGTGAGGTGGATGGACCTAGAGTCTGTCATACAGAGTGAAGTAAGTCAGAAAGCGAAAAACAAACACCATATGCTAACACATATATATGAAATCTAAAAAAAAAAAAAAAAATGGTTCTGAAGAACCTAGGGGCAGGACAGGAATAAAGACACAGATGTAGAGAATGGACTTGAGAACACAGGGAGGGGGAAGGGTAAGCTGGGACGAAGTGAGAGAGTGGCATGGACATATATACACTACCAAATGTAAAGTAGATAGCTAGTGGGAAGCACCCACATAGCACAGGGAGATCAGCTCGTGCTTTGTGACTACCTGGTGGGGTGGGGTAGGGAGGCTGGGAGGGAGATGCAAGAGGGAGGGGATATGGGGATATATGTACATGTATAGCTGATTCACTTTGTTATACAGCAGCAACTAACACAACAATGTAAAGCAATTATACTCTAATAAAGATGTTAAAAAAAAATACCTGGAGGCAAATGAAAATGGAAACACAATGATGCAAAATCTATGGGGTGCAGCAAAAGCAGTTCTAAGAGGGAAGTTTATAGCGATACGAGCCTATCTCAGGAAACACAAAAAATATCAAATAAACAACCAAACCTTACACCTAAAGGAACTACAGAAAGAAGAACAAACAAAACCCAAAATTAGTAGAGGAAAGAAATAATACAGAAAATAGCAGAAATAAAATGGAGACTAAAAAAAATCGAAATGATCAGTGAAACTAAAAGCTGGTTCCTTAAAAAGATAAATAAAACTGATAAACATATAGCCAGACTCATTAAAAAAAGAGAGGATCCAAAAAATATCAGAAATAAAAAAGGAGAAGTTACAACTGACACCACAGAAATAAAACAGATCATGAGAGATTATGAACAGTTATATGTCAATACAGTGGACAACCTAGAAGAAATGGATATGTTTTTAGAAATGTACAATATCCCTAAACTAAATCAGGATGAAATAGAAAATATGAACAGATGAATTACTACTAATGGAACTGCATCAGTAATTAAAAAAAAAAAAAAAAAAACTCCCAAGAAACAACAGTCCAGAACTAGACAGCTGCACAGGTGAATTCTACCAAACATTTAAAGAACAGTTAACACCTATCCTTCTCAAACTATTCCAAAAAATTGAAGCGAAAGGAATGTTTCTGAACTCATGCTATGAGGCCAGCATCACCCTGATACCAAAACAAGACAAAGACACCACACAAAAAAGAAAATTACAGGCCTATATCACTGATGAACATAGAGGCAAAAATCCTTAACAAAATATTAGCAAACTGAATTCAGCAATACCTTTAAAGGATCATACCATGATCAAGTGGGATTTATCCCACGGATGCAAGGATTTTTCAATATTCACATATCAATCAATATGATACACCACATTAACAAATTAAAGAATAAAAATCACATGATAATCTCAATAGAAGCAGAAAACGCTTCTGACAAAATTCAACACCCATTTATTATAAAAAAAAACTCTCAACAAAGTGGGTATAGAGGGAATATACCTCAACACAATAAAGACCATACACGACAAACCTACAGCCAACATCATACTCAATGTTAAAAAGCTAAAAGCATTTCCTCTAAGATCAGGAACAAGATAAGGATGTCCACTCTCACCACTTTTATTCAGCATAATATTGGAATTCCTAGCCAATAGCAATCAGAAAAGAAAAAGAAATAAAAGGAATCCAAATTGGAAAGGAAGAAGTAAAACTGTCACTGTTTGCAGATGACATGATACTATATACATAAACTATCCTAAAGATACCACCAAAAATTATTAGAATTAATAAATTCAGTAAAATTGCAGGATATAAAATTAATATACAGAAATATGTTGCATTTCCATACACTAACAATGAACTATCTGAAAGAGAAGTGGAGTTTACAACTCCATCAAAAAGAATAAAATACCTAATAATAAATCTAACCACATAGGTAAAAGATCTTTACACTGAAAACTATAAGACACTGATAAAAATAATTGAAGATGACACAAACAAACGGAAAGATACACTGTGCTTACGCACTGGAAGAATTAACATTGTTAAAATGACCATACTACCCAAGGCAACGTACAGATTCAATGCAACCACTATCAAAATACCAATGGCATTTTTCACAGAACTAGAACAAATAATTCTAAAATTTGTATGGAAACACAAAAGACCACAAATAGCCAAAACAATCTTGAGAAAGAAGAGAAAAACTGGAGGTATCAGGACTTCCCTGGTGGTCCAGTGGTTAAGACTACACATTTCCAATGAAGGGGGGGTGTAGATTCAGTCGCTGGTCAGGGAACTAAGATCCCACATGCCACATGGTGTGGTAAAAAAAAACCCAAAAAACAAACAAAAAAAAATGGAGGTATCATGATGCCTGACTTCAGACTATACTAAAAAGCTACAGTTATCAAAACAGTATGGGGACTTCCCTGGTGGTCCCGTGGTTGAGAATTCACCTTTCAGTGTGGGGGGTGTGGGTTTGATCCCTGTTTGGGGAGCTAAGATCCCATATGCCTCACAGCCAAAAAACCAACACATAAAACAGAAGCAGTATTGTAACAAATTCAATGAAGACTTTTAAAAAATGGTCCCCATCAAAAAAAAAATCTAAAAAAACAAACAAACAAAAATGGTATGGTACTGACACAAAACCAGACAGATAGATCAATGGGACTGAACAGAGAGCCCAGAAATGAACCCACACTTATATGGACAATTAATCTACAACAAAGGAGGCAAGAATATACAATGGGTAAAAGACAGCTTCTTCAATAAGTGGTGTTGGGAAAACTGGACAACTACATGCAAAAGAATCACACTGGACTACTTCCTCACAACATATACAAAAGTAAATTCAAAATCGACTAAAGACTTAAATATAAGACCTGAAACCATAAAACTCCTAGAAGAAAATATAGGTAGTATGCTCTTTGACATGCATCTTGGTAATATTTTTTTGGAATGTCTCCTCAGGCAAGGGAAACAAAAACAAAAATAAACAAATGGGACTAGATCAAACTAAAAAGGTTTTGCACAGCAAAGGAAACTATCAACAAAATGAAAAGGCAACATACTGAATGGGAGAAGATACTTGCAAATGACATATCTGATAAGAGGGTAATATCCAAAATACATGAAGAACTCAGACAACTCAACATCAAAAAACAAACAACCCAATTAAAAATGGGTAGAAGACCTGAATGAACACTTTTCCAAAGAAGACATACAGATGGCCAAAAGGCACATGAAACGATGCTCAACACTGCTAATCATCAATGAAATGCAAATCAAAACCACCTCACACCTCTCAGAATGGTTATTATCAAAAAGACAAATTACAAGTGTTGATGAGCATGTGGAGAAAAGGGAACCCTTGTGCATGTTGGTGGGAATGTAAGTTGGTACAGCCACTATGGAAAATAATATGGAGGTTTCTCAAAAAATTAAAAATGAAACTACTATGTGATCCAGTAATTCCACTTCTGCGTATTTTTTCAAAAAAAAAAACAAAACACTAATTTGAAAAGGTATATGCGTCCCTATGTTCACTGCAGCATTATTTACAATAGCCAAAATATGGAAGCAACTTAAGTTCCATTGATAGATGAATGGACAAAGAAGATGTGGTGTATATACATACAATGGAATACTACTCAGCCATTAAAAAAATGAAATCTTGCTATTTGTAACAACATGGATGGAACTAGAGGGTATTATGCTAAGTGAAATAAGTCAGACAGAGGAAGACAAATACCATATTATTTCACTTACGTGTGGAATTTAAAAAACAAAAGATATGAGAAAACATAAAATTGAAACAGACTCATGGATACAGAGAACAAACTAGTGGTTGCCAGAGTGGATGGGAGTTGGGGGGATGAGGGAAATAGGTGAGGGAGATTAAGAGGTACAAACATCCAGTTATAAAGTAAGTCACAAACATGTAATGTACAGCATAGGGAATGTTGTCAATAATATTATAATAACTTTGTACAGTGACAAATGGTAACTAGACTTTTTGTGGTGATCATTTTGTAATGTATAAAAGTACTGAATCACTAAGCTGTACACCTAAAACTAATATAATATTGTAAGTCAATTACACTGCAATAAAAAATAATAATGACAATATTAAAAAGGAATTTAAAAATGAAAAAATAATATGCTAAAGTATAGAGGTAGCAGTCTTTTGGCCTGAAATAAATCATAGCAACTACTATGAACTCTATTACAAAAGAGGTCTATTAATTAAATCTTTTATTTTCTATATCAACAAAGGAAGGTCAAATCTACTATAGTCGAACAGCATGAGGTCATTAAGAATGACAATACAGATTTATATTTGAGGAAACAGAAAGCTGTTTATGACATTATTTTTTAACTAGGTTACAAAAGAGTATGACAAGTATAGTACCATTTTGTAAATGTACATAATACGGTTTTATTTTTGAGGAGGAAGAATTAAACCAATGTATTTTCATTCTCAATAATCCATAGTTCCAAGTTATCCTATGGCTCCAATGTCAAGATCTCTGTTGGATGGCCTCAGAGAGGTTCTGCCATAGTGCAGAGAGGACACTGCTTCCAACAGTAGGAATCTATCCTGAGGCTGCCCCTTTCAGAATTGTGGTTAAAGAAAGAATAAGGGAAATAAGGTAGAGGATGCTGTTTGCCCAAGCATCCTTTCTCAGGGCTGATGGCTCAGAGTTGAGGAGGTAGGAGCCCATGTGGGATGTTAGTTCAAGAGAATGCCTAAGGCAGAGGGAATTTGGCCCTGCTTCCCTTAAGCAACCCTGAATTGTCACTCGGTTTTTCTCTGTACTTAACAGGCATCACAAAGGAAGTAAACACACTGCTGGAAAATTAAAAAGATATATAGGGGCTTCCCTGGTGGTGCAGTGGTTGAGAGTCTGCCTGCCAATGCAGGGGACACGGGTTCGAGCCCTGGTCTGGGAAGATCTCACATGCCGCGGAGCAACTGCGCCCGTGAGCCACAACTACTGAGCCTGCGCGTCTGGAGCCCGTGCTCCGCAACGAGACGCCGCAACAGTGAGAGGCCCGCGCACCGCGATGAACAGCGGTCCCCGCTCGCCGCAACGGGAGAAAGCCCTCACACAGAAACAAAGACCCAAAAACACAGCCAAAAAAAAAAAATTATAAAACAAAATAACAATCTGTTTAGAAAAAGAAAAAAGATATATAGTCCTCACTGTATCCCCATATCATTCACACAAAAATAAACACAATTGTGTGTGAGGTTGCGGAAGAGGGAAGGGGGAAGGGGGGAGGGGCCGGAGTGATATCTCTTGCCCAGTAGGAGGTAGATAAATAATGTGGCATGTGACTTAGAGCAGGCATTCTTCCATCCTGATCTGGCAGCAAACCTTTCTCCCTCATGGTAAGTGCAGGCTCCATCTTGCTTTCAAGCCCGAGCCACTTTGGGCCACTAGAAACTGAACAGTTCTCCAAACTAGACAATAAACCAACTACTGCTTTCAATTACTCATTAAAAGTGCACTGTTAAGTAGAAAGAGTATGTTCAGTGACCAACCCAAAGAAGAATCTTCCCTAAGGAAATTCTGATTAGGATTTTCTAACAGCACAGCCAAGGAGAAGTTCTAGACAAAGCAGGCTGTGATTAGCAAAAAAAAAAAAAGGAGGAGGAAAATCTCATGGTTTGGGTTTCAAAACTGTCTATGTGCCATTTAATACAATAACATGTTGCCAAAAGCAGTCAGGCTATGGAAATCATGGCCTGTAATCATTAAAAACAGAGATTATGTCTTCTCCATTCTCAACAAATTTAAATTTAGGACAGATGACATGACTAGCCTCATCCCAGCCAAGTTAGAGAGGTTTTGTTTTTCCCCCTCTCATTATTCCTAGAGTATGATTTTCTAAGAACTAAAATCTTTACAAATGTAATTGATCCAACCAATCAGAGTTGCCAACTGGTTCTGAGCCGAAGGCCATGTCCAGGGAGTTCCATAAACTTTGTGTAGTGCCAAATACATGATTCTGGTCTCTAAACTTTCACAGTATGCTTTGACAATGGCAAGACAAAGGGAAAATTGTTATTCTAGTTAAAGCAATTGTTCAATGGAGCCCGAGGCTTGTGGAAGAACGATGACTAGATTGAAAAACATAGAATCTGACTTCTTGGGTATGACACGGACCAAGGCACTATATGAGGCACAACAAACAGCTTTCAAGGCATTCTGCCTGCTGAGCAAATGGAACAAAGCTATACAACCATGAAGCTGGAAGTCAAGACTCATAAATTAATTCTGGTATCATATTTGATTCACTCCTGCCAAGTTTTGCTAAACATCACCATCCAATACCACGTAAATGTTTGGAAATGCTTTAATTAATATGTCCTGTGACTATATATTTTGCCCTTTTTTTGGAAACGCCAGAAGAGCTTAGTCACCAATATTGTTGGAAAGGAACAAAAGTTGGAATGCTAAAACAGAAAATACTTCAAATATCATTGTGTGGCTGTTTAAGCCAAGCTTGGTCTTCTATGTTTTGTCCAAGTTAATATTAAATGCAGTTTCTTTTT
Source organism: Balaenoptera ricei (assembly GCF_028023285.1). NCBI lineage: Eukaryota > Metazoa > Chordata > Mammalia > Artiodactyla > Balaenopteridae > Balaenoptera > Balaenoptera ricei. The sequence goes on from NC_082644.1 coordinate 75,013,134, forward strand.
TCTGAGCACATGGTCTAATGGGGAGGCAATTTTAAAAAGAAGTATTAATTGAGAACCATGGAGCAATGTAGTACCATGCCTACCTTGCAAAGTAAAAATAGGCAAATGAGATTTAGCACGTGCCTTTGGGAATGTGCGATTCCTATATTCAAGTTAAATGTATTTAGCATATATGATAGGACAAGAGAGCCATAATCCCTGACTTCACAGGGCACACAGAATAGTGGAAATGACTGATAATTAAACAAGCTATTACAAAGCATTGTTATATGTGTCACGCAAGAGGAAGACAGGGATGGTGTGGGAGCACAAATGGGCACCTAACAGGAGCTTAGAAAGTCAGGAAAGGCTTTCCAGAAGAAGCTGAAGCCTGAACAATAAATAGACTTTTTGAGATAAAACAGAAATACTCCCAGTTTTAGAGAAGATTACACTGATGAGGGGAGGTGTTTGTTTGTGGCTTGTTATTATTCATTCACCAATTCTGCAAATATTTATTGAATGCACACTGCATTTCAGATATATAGTAAAAGAGATTCCCTTCTTAATTCTATTATAATAGTAGTAATAGTAGTAGTATCGAAGATAACTATCTAATAAGTTATAGATCATGTGTTTATTAATTTTGTCTTTCATTCAACAAACACTAGGTTGAATGCCTAGGACAGATAGCTAACATTCCTCAGGTTGTTGATATAAAAGGAAGTCAAAATCAGGCAAAGCCTCTGCCCACATCTGAAGTCAGTTCAACTGGCTAGATATTTATTCATTGTACTTCAATCCTTTGTGCTATTGAAGCATGGTGATTTTAAAATACAGTTAGGAAGTTCTGTCAGGGATCTATGATTCTACTCACTCCATTCATATAGAATACTAACTGTGTAACATAATATTAATAATTTTGGGGGGTCTAAACTATATATAGTATCAAAATATATGGAAACAGTAACATAAATGGGAATGGAGACAGCAATGTGTTAGTAAATGTTCAACAAGTTCTCAAAAAAACTAAAACATCCTACTTTGACTATTTTCAGTTCCTGTGGGAAAAATACTCCCACCACAGCCAATTTCAAGCTACCAATGTTTCAACAGTTGGCTTGCAAAATTTCTGAAAATTTATCAAACAGCCTTCAGGGGCTGGTTTGAGCCAGGTCCAGCATAGCACTGGATGAAGGTAAGGGGTGTAAACTCTCATAAGTCTCTTGCATTGTCCTGGATGTTTTAAAAGTAACAATTTATATTAGGCTCTAATAAATAATGATATATAATGTCATTTCTAGTAACTTAAAAAAAGAGTAGAGGAATGTATTAATAATAAGCAAGTAGAGAGGAAATGGAATAATAAGAAATATTTAATTAGTCAAGAGAATGCAAGAAAGGAAAGAAAGATAAATGTAAAAATCGGTTGGACAAATAAAAAACTAATAATAAGATTGAAGACCTAAACCAAAATATATCAGTAATTGTATTAATTATAAATGGACTACATACTCCAATTAAATGTCAGAGATGTGAGGATAGATATAATCCAAAATCTAATGATATGCTACTTAACAACAAACACACTTTAAAGGTAAAAATTTAGAATGAATAAAACTAAAATAATGGAAAATATATACCATAGAAATACCAACTAATAAAAGCTCATTTGCCTATACTAATATCACATGAAGTAAATTCTAAGGCAGGAAAGTTACCAGAGATAAAGAGGGACATTTCACAATAATAATGGGTTAATTATAAAATATAAAAATTAATGGGTTATTTTTATAGGAAAATATAAAATTTTTTAACTCATATTCAACAATTGAAAAAATTGATGAAATTAAGAGGAGCAGTAGACAGATCCACAATTATAGTTGAAGATTTCAACTATAATTGTGGATTATAAGATTTCATTTCTCAGTAATTGAGAGTATTTATTCTCTTCAAGTGTACATGGAACATACACAAAAAACTGACTATATGCTGGGCCATAAGGCCAGTTTCAACAAATTTTTAAATGACTGAAGTCATACGGAGAACAGTCTCTGACCACAGTTGAAATCAAAAGATAGCAAGAAAACTCTAAATATTTGAAAATTAAGCAATATATTTCTAAATAACCTATGAGTTGAAGAGGAAATCACAGTGAAAACTAGAAATATTTTAACTGAATGACAGCAAAAATATAACACACCAAAACTTGTGATTTACTGCTAAAGTAGTCTGTACAGAGAAATGTAGTACCTTAGAAAAGAAGGCTGAAAATCAATGACCTAAAGATAGAGCTCTAGAAGTTAGAAAAAGAAGAGCTAATTACACCCAAAGAGAGAAGAATAAGAAAATGATAAAAATACAAAGAATAATGAAACAGAAAACAAATTATTCAGTAGAAGAAAATTAACAAAGCCAAAAGTTGTTTTGTTTTAAAAAGACAAATAATTGATTAATTCCTAGTAACTCTTACCAAGAAAAAATAGAAAGGCACAAATTACCCTTACCAGAAATAAAAAGGGGACATCATAGATTTAACAAACATATTTTTAAAGAATGATGTTATAAACTATCTTATGCTAATTAATTTGAAAATGTAGGTGAAGTGGACAAAAACCTGGAAAAACACAACTTAGCAAAACTAACCCAAGAAAATATAGAAAATCTGAACAGTCCTATATCCATTAAAGAAATTGAACAAAACCTTTCCACAAAGAAATCTGTAGTTTCAGCTAGCTTTATCTGTGATCCTCCAAATATCTAAAGAAATAAGATTACTTAATATTATTTATTTCCAGAAAACAGAAATGAAAGAATACCTCTAATTCATTTGACAAAGTCAGTACAACCTGATCTCCAAATCTGACAAGTACATTATAAGAAAGAAAATTACAGGCTAAAGTTTCTTATAAAGAGATCCAACATACTTTAAATTTTTAGAAAATCAAATCAGCAGTATGTGAAAACTGTGATACATCCTAATCAAGTAGGGTTTATTTCAGGAATGTGTAGATGATTTAACATTCTAAAATCAGTCTAAGGGCTTCCCTGGTGGTGCAGTGGTTAAGAATCCGTCTGCCAATGCAGGGGACAAGGGTTCAAGCCCTGGTCCGGGAAGATCCCACATGCCACGGAGCAACTAAGCCCGTGCGCCACAACTACTGAGCCTGCGCTCTAGAGCCCGCGAGCCACAACTACTGAGCCCACATGCCACAAATACTGAAGCCCACGCGCCTAGAGCCCGTGCTCCACAACAAGAGAAGCCACCGCAATGAGAAGCCCGCACACTGCAACGAAGAGTAGCCCCCACTCGCCGCAACCAGAGAAAGCCCACACACAGCAACGAAGACCCAACACAGCCAAAAAGAAAAATAAAATTTAAAAAATAAGTAAATAAATAAATAAATAAAATCAGTCTAAGAAATTCTTCGTATTAACAAGAGGAAAACCATGAAAATCTCAATAGATGCAAAAATATCACTTGATAAAATTAAAAATTCATTTATGAAAACATAATGCTGTTAGCAAAATTGGAACAGAAGGGAACTTCCTTAATCTTATAACAAGTATCTACCTAAAAGCTACAGAGCAAATATTTAGAGGATTAGTCTAAGAGGTCAATATCTGAATATTAGGAGTTCTCAAAAAAGAGAACAGGAATTAAAAAGGAAGAAAATATTAAGGAAACAATAAAGGTGCTATCATAGAACAAAAATAAGAACAGTCAAAAAAGAGAAACTACTCTAGAAATTTCAAACAGAGATTTTTTTTTCTGTCCATTTATTAAAAGAAAATATTGCCTTGAAGAAAAGACTATGTGAAATCTTCTAGCTCATATTTGCAGAGAATCTGGACCAAAGACTAGAAAATCTTCATTTGCAAAATCTTGGGGCCCTAGAATTATCCATCTCACATTAATCCTTGCTCTCCAAGGAAATGGAAGCAAACACCTCTGCTTTAAGATACTGGAGTTTTTGCAACCATACTCAGCCTACCTACCCCTTTTATAAGAATCTCCCTTAGGAACAGAAAGAAGTCTTAAATCACTGACATAGTAAAACCATAAACACACATTATCTTAGGAGGAACTCCTTAATCAAAAATGACCATGTTAGTAACATGCAGAAAAATATTTTATGAAACTCACAAAAATATAGAGAAATTATAAAAAAAGCAATAAGGTATGTTCATTCCCTACAGCCCCTTAATTAAGAGATAGATGTATTTGGCCTGGATAGTATTTTTAGAAATAAAAATTTCACATAATTTTCTCTTGATAACATTGGGTTTCTCTTGAAACACTTGAAAATCTAGCAATATTTGCCTGTTTTCACAAGGCAACAACTGGCTGGTGTTGAAAAGCAGCTACTCCTTTAAAATGCTAATGTGCCACAGCTGCAACCCCTCCCTATTGTCTTACACATGGCCCACTTTTATCACTTACATTACTTGGCTGGTACCTCTGGGCAGGTAAGTTTGTGACCTATGTCCTACATCTATGCTACTCAAAATGAAGTCCACAGACAAGCAGAATCAGTGATACCTAGAAGTATGGGATAAATGCAAATTCTCTAGCCCTACTACAGACCTACTGAATCAGAATCTCTGAGAATGGGGTCCAGGAATCTGTGTCTTAACATAGTCTCTTATTCATATTTATGTCCTATGTGAAACTCTATGTCAGCAGTTGCTTTTAGAATTTACTTAGCTACCAGAAAGCTCAGACACTAAGTTTGTGGATCTTTCCTAAGGTAACTGTACGGTCCACACACCTCTATTCTATTCCCCCTTAGCACTCACTGCCCCCTTGCTTTTTACCTCCTATTGAAACTTATTGTTTTCTGGGCACCAACATTCTGGGGTTTTTTTATATCAAAATTTTATTGGTACTTGTTTCTTTTATTGTACATATTTCTTGAAAGCAATCTGAAATCCATTATATAGTGAAATGAAGGTATAAATAGATAAACTGGTTTTGAAGTTTGACTGCCTTGGTTTAAATCTTTGCTCTTCCATGTACTGGCCATGTGACCATAGATGAATCACTTAATGATTCTGAGCTTTCATAATCTCTTAAATGGGAGTAATATTTGTACTTCATAGGATAGGGCTGTTTTTAGAGTTATATCAGATCATTCATGAAAAGCAAGTAGCATGCTGCCAGCAAGTAGCATATGTCAGCTGCATATAACAGAAACTCTATGCAGGAATTACCAAATAAGAATTTACTGTCCCTCAAAAAACTTCAACTTGAGGTGGTCCAAGGCAACATCTCCACAGTGTCATTGGTTGTCCCAAGTCACTTCTTTTTCTCTGCTCTGCCAGCCTCAGTGAGTGGGGCCCTCAACCTCATTGTCTCCCTGTGGCCTCAAGATGTAACTCTACCTCTATCCTCATCTGAACCTTCTGATCAAAACGCAGAACAAGGAAGTGACAAGAAGAAAGAGGGAGCAGCACTATTAGGAAAGGAAAACTTTTCCAGAAATCACCCAAGACATCTACTTTCTTTTCCTTGGTCAGAGCTGTGTCACATCACCACTTCTAGCTGCAAGAATGCTAGTTTTTAGCAGGGCACATTAGGACTTTGTCAGGAAAATGGCAGAAAAGATATTGTGTTGAGGGACTTCTCTGGTGGCGCAGTGGTTGAGAATCCGCCTGTCAATGCAGAGGACACGGGTTTGATCCCTGGTCCAGGAAGATCCCACATGCGGCAGAGCAACTAAGCCCATGCACCACAACTACTGAGCCTGTGCTCTAGAGCCTGCGAGCCACAACTACTGAGCCCACATGCTGCAACTGCTGAAGCCCACGCGGCTAGAGCCCGTGCTCCGCAACAAGAGAAGCCACCGCAATGAAAAGCCTGTGCACCACAACGAAGAGTAGCCCCCGCTCGCCGCAACTAGAGAAAGCCTGCACGCAGCAGCAAAGACCCAATGCAGCCAAAAAAGAAAAAACAGATATTGTGTTGATAACCAGCATTCTCTGTCATATAAAGATTCAATATATGTTAATTATTTTATTTACAAACACACAAAACTAAGAGATCAATTATATACACCTGATAAAGCTCTCCAGTTAAATGTTCCTACGCAGTCTTACATTGTTCAGGATACTTATAAAATCACCAGTAATAATAATAGCTACTGGGTATGTCCAGGCACTAAAATATTTTTATACATTATTACATTTAATCTTCACAATATTTTTATAGACAGCTATTCATATTTATACTCATTATACTGATGTGGAAACCCATGTTTCAAAAAGATAATAACTTGCCCAAACTTAGATAGGCAGTAAACGGAATAGTTAGAATTTGGACTCAAGTCAGACTCAATTCAAAAACCTCTGTTCTAAATTCCTCTTTCTAAAGATCATTTCTTTTCCTTCCAAAAAGAATATTCACTATTTCTTAACAAAGTGAGCCAGACCATCATTACCCCCTGAGCAGTTTTTTGCCCAAACATTTCTCTCCTAGGCAGAATACATTTCTCATTAAAATATGGTCCACAGTTCCTCCTCACTGCCTGAACAATGTTCCTGAGTAGGTGTGGGTTTTTTCATGTTTCTTTTTCAGGCATTGAAACATACAGTCACCCCTCAGCTCTTGGCCTTAGCCAAAGACCACGTCGCTCCTATTAGACACACTGAAGCTCGCAGAGATGCATTTTAATAGTATTTTTGCAGAAATATTGTAGATCTTTTTTCAACCCTCAGACCTAAGAAGAATGTGAGAAAATGGCATGTGGGAGGACAAGAGTCCCTTGCAGTTTATTTGAGAAGACAAATTGCTTTTTCACAGAAGATGAAAGATTACCAGAAAACAGCATTCATTGCTAAACACACTTCAATGTTAGGATGCTTAAAAAGGAATTGGCATACCATTGGAAAAACAAATTCCAGAAGGACCACAGAGGGAGAGAGTGGCTACAGCCTGTCAACCTGTGCTATGATTTTCTCCTTGCTGTGAAAGCAATAACAAAGTCCTGAGCTATTCAACTAGATCTTAGAGAACTGAGAAATACACATAGACTTGAAAAAAGAAAAAGAGCTAGAGTTTCAACCTAGTTTTCCTCTCTCATAGCCAGTTTTCCCTTAAGGATCCTTACAAAGGATGGCTTATCCTCATAGTCAGCAAATGAGGCATTCAGGTCCAATAACATACTTCTAATGGGCAGCTCCTTAAAATAGAAGGATGATACTTTTGCGTGTCTCTCATAGAATGAAGTTATAATAATTGTTTCCCCACAGAGACTCAGTTAATAACTCTAGATTACATTCCCCAAATAGAGGGTCTTTCTGAGTATTTAAACTGGATAACAAAAGACCAGACTGACAATCTTACATATTTAAGTCTTCACAATTATTTTTCATTAGACTTCATGGAAGCTGCAGAAGATACTACAGATTGGTACATTCAACACCCACCTCAGGTTCTTTCTAGTATGCGCCTTCATGTGCTAAAAAGCTAATATCTACATCACCCAGGTTCTCTTGTAGAAATTTACAAGATTCTCTTATAGAAATATATTTCAGAGACTTAAAATACGTTAACAAATTTTTTGGTACCAATTTTAAGTACAGTTTTATTTAAGGCATTGCATTTTCCACTTACAAAACAGTGCTCATAAAGTGCAATGTTATTTCCTTTCCCGGTGCACATTTTCCATATTCAAGTATCAAGAATGCCCCGTTACTTACTATAGCAGCTGAAATTTAAAACTGCCATGGAATTTGCTACAAATTTGGGTCCTTCAATGTTTTGTGTGGAACAATGCTAAATCTAAGCTCAGGTTGGCTTATTCAACCTCTTCAATGGTGGGCCTAGAGGAGGCATCACCAGATGGAGAAGCTCCACCACCAGGGAAACCCCCAGGCATTCCTCCTAGCATGCCTCCTGCACTATGGTACAGCTTGGTAATGATGGGGTTGCAGACTTTTTCCAGCTCTTTCTGCTGATGTTCAAATTCCTCCTTCTCTGCAGTCTAGTTCTTATCAAGCCAGTTGATGATTTCACACTTGTCAAGAATCTTCTATTTGTCCTTATTGTTGATCTTGCCTTGACGTTTTTCACCTTCAACAGCTGCTTTCATGTCGAATACATAGGATTCAAGCAAATTCTTGGAAGATACCTTGTCCTGCTTCTTGTAGAAGAAAATGTTACAACATTCTCTTGTAGAAACACCTTTTAGAGACTTGTAATGCATAACCAAACAATGGTAGGTGGCAGCCCCACAGGGAGATCAGAACTTTTGACAAGAAGAGGCATTTGGCTTTCCTGCAGTAACTGTGGCTGAGGTTCTACTCTCATGCCACTAGTATCATAAATGTCAAGGAGCATGCAACAGCAACAGGAAAGTTTCCATTAAAACAATTCCAAGATGGTTTAGAGTTTCTCTACACTTATGTTTTTCCTGATTGTACAGTATATCCAAACTTAGCTCCCTGACCCTCCTAGAAATTTGGCATGTTACATAATGCTCTAAAATTAATCACTTTCTGTATAAACAACTTAAAGTAGATTCTGTTGTCTGCAACTAATAATGCTGGTCCATATGGGAATTTGTACCGGAAATGCTTACAAAAAATGGATCCTTTAAGGAAATGGGAATTTAATTTTGGTTATTGTGTTAGCCTGCTTCGGTTGCCATAACAAAATACCAAAAATGGGGTGTTTAAACAACAGATTTATCTTCTCCAAGTTCTAGAATTTGGAAGGTCCAAGATCAAGGTGCCAGCCAATTTGGTTCCTTGGTGAAGGCCCTCTTCCTGGCTTGCAGAGAGCTTCTCTCTCACTGTGTCCTCACAGGGCAGAGAGAGAGAGAAAGAGAGAGAGAAAGATCTGGTCCCTCTTCTTATAAGAACACTAATCCCATCATGGGAACGCCACCCTCATGAACTCATCTAAAACTAATTATGGTCCAAAAATCCCACCTCCAAATACCATCCACATTGGGATTAGGGCTTCAACACATGAGTTTTTTTGTTTGTTTGTTTGTTTGGGAGGGAGGGAGGGAGGGAATATAAACATTCAGTCCATATCAGTTATCTATTCTAATTAGGTGTGAAGTCAGTCAGTGCTGGTTAGCATTAGAGGCTGGGGCACTAATTATCTAATGAGTTTCCATGGAATTCAGGGTCAAATTGTCACTATGGTCCCCATGAATGAACAAACTACTAAAGGCTTTCGTGGGCCAGGTTACTGCTATGAAAAGCAATTTTGAAGAACATCGTGCATACAATGATCGTGTTGGTAGTAGGCTAGCTATTTCTAACTGTGCTGGAGAGCTTTAACAAAGAAAATGACATGCTTGGGCTTTTAAATTCTTGGCCAAAGGCACAGTCAGAGAAACATGACTTCCCTAATATGGACATTATCTCTTGTAGCTGCTGGGCAGATGTAGCCCAGAACCTGCAAGGTCTGATCCTATTGATTGCTAAATTATAATATAAGGCCAATTCCAACTTCACTCAAAAGTCTTATATGAGAGTTAGGGCACTAATTTGCAAAGAGTAAGACCTCAAAAATAGAAATAGGGAAATGTGGGGAATTTGGAAGACTTCAGGTTATCCATTCTCTTAAACCCCACTGAGCCTCTCTTATCAGCAAAAGTAGTCTTTACTGCACTGCCTGATAAGACTTTTGCTGCCTCACTTGAAGACTTTATCATGTTACTTTAAAAGGAGTTGTCTGAAGTCAGGGAACATGATTCCTTCAGCTCTGTCTTCTTTTTCAAGACTGTTTTGGTTATTCAGGGTCTTTTGTGTTTCCAAACAAATTTTAAAATTTTGTTCTCTGTACTACAAAGCTACAGTAATCAAAACAATATGGTACTGCCACCAAAATAGACATATAGATCAATGAAACAGAATAGAAAACCCAGAAATAAACCCACACACTTATGATCAATCTACAATTAATCTACAATAAAGGAGGCAAGAATATACTATGGAGAAAAGACAGTCTTTTCAAATAAGTGGTGCTGGGAAAACTGGACAGCTACATGTAAAAGAATGAAATTAGAAATTCTCTAACACCATGTACAAAAATAAACTCAAAATGTATTAAAGACCTAAAGTTCAAACCCATGTCATTCAAGGGTCAACTGTAGTTGCACAGCAAAGAATTCTGCCAACTGACTCTGGGAGGGCTCACGCCAAGGAGTACTTCCCAGAACTTCTGCTGCCAGTGTCCTTCTCCCACGGTGAGCCACAGGAGACCCTCCAACACTAGCAGACATGTGAATGACATGGTCTTGGTGCTCCAGCCTGGTGTCAGGCCTGAGCCTCTGAGGTGGGAGAGCCGAGTTCAGGACATTAGACCACCAGAGACTTCCTGGCCCCATGTAATATTAATCAGTGAGAGCTCTCCCGGAGATCTCCATCTCAATGCTAAGACCCAGCTCCACCCAACGGCCAGCAAGCTCCAGTGCTGGACGCCCCATGCCAAACAACTAGCAAGACAGGAACACAACCCCACCCATTAGCAGAGAGGCTGCCTAAAATCATAATAAGTTCACAGACACCTCAAAACACACCACCGGACGCAGCCCTGCCCACCAGAGACACAAGATCTGGCCCCACCCCCCAGAACACAGACACCAGTCCCCTCCACCATGAAGCCTACACAAGCCACTGAACCAACCTCACCCACCCGGGCAGACAACAAAACCAACGGGAACTATTAACCTGCAGCCTGCAAAAAAGAGACCCCAAACACAGTAAGTCAAACAAAATGAGAAGACAGAGAAATATGCAGCAGATGAAGGAACAAGGTAAAAACCTACCAGACCAAACAAATGAAGAGGAAATAGGCTGTCTACCTGAAAAAGATTTCAGAGTAATGAAGTAAAGATGATCCAAAATCTTGGAAATAGAATGGAGAAAATACAAGAAATGTTTAACAAGGACTTAGAACTAAAGAGCAAACAAACAATGATGAACAACACAATAAATGAAATTTAAAATTCTCCAGAAGGAATCAAGAGCAGAATAACTGAGGCAGAAGAACGGATAAGTGACCTGGAAGATAAAATAGTGGAAATAACTACTATAGAGCAGAATAAAGATAAAAGAATGAAAAAAACTGAGGACAGTCTCAGAGACCTCTAGGATAACATTAAACACACCAACATTAGAATTATAGGGGACCCAGAAGAAGAAGAGAAAAAGAAAGGTCTGAGAAAATATTTTAAGAGATTATAGTTTAAAACTTCCCTAATATGGGAAAGGAAATAGTCAATCAAGTCCAGGAAGAGCAGAGAGTCCCACAGGATAAATCTGAGGAGAAACATGCCAAGACATCAATCAAGCTATCAAAAGTTAGATACAAAGAACAAATATTAAAAGCAGCAAGGGAAAAGCAACAAATGACACACAAGGGAATCCTCATAAGGTTAACAGCTGATTTCTCAGCAGAAACTCTGCAAGCCAGAAGGGAGTGGCAGGACATATTTAAAGTGATGAAAGGGAAAAACCTACAACCAAGATTACTCTACCCAGCAAGGATCTCATTCAGATTCAACGGAGAAATTAAAACCTTTACAGACAAGAAAAAGTTAGAACTCAGCACCACCAAACCAGCTTTAAAACAAATGCTAAAGGAACTTCTCTAGGCAGGAAACACAAGAGAAGGAAAAGACCTGCAAAAACCAACTTGAAACAATTAAGAAAATGGTAATGGGAACATACATATCAATAATTACCTTGAATGTAAATGGATTAAATGCTCCAACCAAAAGACACAGACTGGCTGAATGGATACAAAAACAAGACCCATATATATGCTGTCTACAAGAGACCCACTTCAGACTTAGGGACACATACAGACTGAAAGTCAGGGGATGGAAAAAGATATTCCATGCAAATGGAAATCAAAAGAAAGCTGGAGTAGCAATCCTCATATCAGACAAAAGAGACTTTAAAATAAAAACTATTACAAGAGACAAAGAAGGACACTACATAATGATCAAGGGATCAATCCTAGAAGAAGATATAACAACTGTAAATATTTATGCACTGAACATAGGAGCACCTCAATACTTAAGGCAACTGCTAACAGCCATAAAAGGGGAAATCGACAGTAACACAAAAATAGTAGGGAACTTTAACACCCCACTTTCACCAATGGACAGATCATACAAAATGAAAATATATAAGGAAACACAAGCTTTAAATGCTACATTAAACAAGATGGACTTGATTGATATTTATAGGACATTCCATCCAAAAACAACAGAATACACTTTCTTCTCCAGTGCTCATGGAACATTCTCCATGATAGATCATATCCTGGGTCACAAATCAAGCCTTGGTAAATTTAAGATAATTGAAATCGTATCAAGTATCCTTTCCAACCACAAGGCTGTAAGACTAGATATCAATTACAGGATAGAACTGTAAAAAATACAAACACATGGAAGCTAAACAATCTACTACTAAATAACCAAGAGATCCCTGAAGAAATCAAAGAGGAAATAAAAAAATACGTAGAAACAAATGATAATGAAAACATGACAACCCGAAACCTATGGGATGCAACAAAAGCAGTTCTGAGGGAGTTTATAGCAGTACAATCCTACCTCAAAAAACAAGAAAAATCTCAAATAAACAACCTAATCTTACACCTATAGCAATAAGAAAAAGAAGAACAAAAAAACCCCCAAAGTTAGCAGAAGGAAAGAAATCATAAAGATCAGAAATAAATGAAAAAGAAATGAAGGAAACAATAGCAAAGATCAATAAAACTAAAAGCTGCTTCTTTGAGAAGATAAACAAAATTGATAAACCATTAGCCAGACTTATCAAGAAAACAAGGGAGAAGACTCAAATCAATAGAATTAGAAATGAAACAGGAGAAGTAACAACCGACACTGCAGAAATACAAAGGATCATGAGAGATTACTACAAGCAACTGTATGCCAATAAAATGGACAACCTGGAAGAAATGGACAAATTCTTAGAAATGTATAACCTTCTAAGACTGAACCAGGAAGAAATAGAAAATATGAACAGACCAATCACAAGCACTGAAATTGAAACTGTGATTAAAAATCTTCCAAAAAACAAAAGCCCAGGACCAGATGGCTTCACAGGGGAATTCTATCAAACATTTAGAGAAGAGCTAACACCTATCCTTCTCAAACTCTCCCAAAATAAAGCAGAGGGAGGAACACTCCCAAACTCATTCTACGAGGCCACCATCACTCTGATACCAAAACCAGACAAAGATGTCACAAAGAAAGAAGACTACAGGCCAATATCATTGATGAACATAGATGCAAAAATCCTCAACAAAATACTAGCAAACAGAATCCAACAGCACATTAAAAGGATCATACACTATGTTCAAGGGGGGTTTATCCCAGGAATGCAAGGATTCTTCAATATACGCAAATCAATCAACGTGATACATCATATTAACAAACTGAAGGAGAAAAACCATATGATCATCTCAACAGATGCAGAGAAAGCTTTTGACAAAATTCAACACCCATTTATGATAAAAACACTCCAGAAAGTAGGCACAGAGGGAACTTTCCTCAACATAATAAAGGCCATATATGACAAACCCACAGCCAACATTGTCTTCAGTGGTGAAAAACTGAAACCATTTCCACTAAGATCAGGAACAAGATAAGGTTGCCCACTCTCACCACTACTATTCAACATAGTTTTGGAAGTTTTAGCCACAGCAGTCAGAGAAGAAAAAGAAATAAAAGGAATCCAAATTGGAAAAGAAAAAGTAAAACTGTCACTGTTTGCAGATGACATGATACTATACACAGAGAATCCTAAAGATGCTACCAGAAAACTACTAGAGCTAATCAATGAATTTGGTAAAGTAGCAGGATACAAAATTACTGCATGGAAATCTCTTGCATTCCTATACACTAAAGACAAAAAATCTGAAAGAGAAATTAAGGAAACACTCCCATTTACCATTGCAACAAAAAGAATAAAATTCCTAGGAATAAACCTACCTAGGGAGACAAAAGACCTGTATGCAGAAAACTGTAAGACACTGATGAAAGAAACTAAAGACGACACAAACAGATGGCGAGGTATACCATGTTCTTGGATTGGAAGACTCAACACTGTGAAAATGACTATACTACCCAAAGCAATCTACAGATTCAATGCAATCCCTATCAAACTACCATTTGGCATTTTTCACAGAACTAGTACAAAAAATTTCACAATTTGTATGGAAACACAAAAGACCCCGAATAGCCCAAGCAATCTTGAGAAAGAAAAGCAGAGCTGGAGGAATCAGGCTCCTTAACTTCAGACTATACTATAAAGCTACATTAATCAAGACAGTATGGTACTGGCACAAAAACAGAAATATAGATCAGTGGAACAGGATAGAAAGCCCAGAGATAAACCCACACACATATGGTCACCTTATCTTTGATAAAGGAGGCAAGAATATACAATGGAGAAAAGACAACCTCTTCAATAAGTGGTGCTCAGAAAACTGGACAGCTACATGTAAAAGAATGAAATTAGAACACTCCCTAACATCATATACAAAAATAAACTCAAAACGGATTAAAGACCTAAATGTAAGGCCAGACACTATCAAACTCTTAGAGGAAAACGTAGGCAGAACACTCTATGACATAAATCACAGCAAGATCCTTTTTGACCCACCTCCTAGAGAAAGGGAAATAAAAACACAAATAAACAAATGGGACCTAATGAAACTTAAAAGCCTTTGCACAGCAAAGGAAACCATAAAGAAGATGCAAAGACAACCCCCAGAATGGGAGAAAATATTTGCAAATGAAGTAATCAACAAAGGATTAATCTCCAAAATATACAAGCAGCTCACGCAGCTCAGTATCAAAAAACAAACAACCCAATCCAGAAATGGGCAGAAGACCTAAACAGACATTTCTCCAAAGAAGACATACAGACTGCCAACAAACATGAAAGGATGCTCAACATCACTAATCATTAGAGAAATGCAAATCAAAACTACAATGAGGTATCACCTCATACCAGTCAGAATGGCCATCATCAAAAAATCTACAAACAATAAATGTTGGAGAGGGTGTGGAGAAAAGGGAACCCTCCTGCACTGTTGGTGGGAATGTAAATGGATACAGCCACTATGGAGAACAGTATGGAGGTTCCTTCAACAACTAAAAATAGAATTACCATATGACCCAGCAATCCCACTACTGGGCATATACCCTGAGAAAACCATAATTTAAAAAGAGTCATGTACCACAATGTTCATTGCAGCACTATTTACAATAGCCGGGACATGGAAGCAACCTAAGTGTCCATCAACAGATGAATGGATAAAGAAGATGTGGCACATATATACAATGGAATATTACTCAAGCATAAAAAGAAATGAAACTGAGTTATTTGTAGTGAGGTGGATGGACCTAGAGTCTGTCATACAGAGTGAAGTAAGTCAGAAAGAGAAAAACAAATACCATATGCTAACACATATATGGAATCTAAAAAAAAAAAAAAAATAGTTTTGATGAACCTAGGGGCAGCTAGGAGCAGGATAGGAAGACACAGATGTAGAGAATGGACCTGAGGACACGGGGAGGGGGAAGGGTAAGCTGGAACGAAGTGAGAAAGTAGCACTGACATATATACACTACCAAATGTAAAATAGATAGCTAGTGGGAAGCAGCTACATCGCACAGGGAGACCAGCTCGGTGCTCTGTGACTACCCAGAGGGGTGGGATAGGGAGGGTGGGAGGGAGGCACAGAGGGAGGGGATATGGGGATATATGTATACATATAGCTGATTCACTTTGTCATATAGCAGAAACTAACACAACATTGTAAAGCAATTATACTCCAATAGAGATGCTAAAAAGAAAAAAAAAGAGCCAAAAAAAAAAAAAAAAACACAAGCAAAGAATTGTGCCAATTGGCCTGTATGAACCAACAAATTCAAAGATGCTTAAAATATCTATCACAAACCAGGATGTTTTGTGGTAATTGAAGCAAGTAAAAAAAGAAGGATCACAGTGTAAGCCCTTTGGAATTTGGGAAAAAACCATGAACTTTTTAGCAAATTACTATTTTCCTTCTAAAATAAAATTTCTGACTTGGTCCTGGACCCTGAGAACATGGACAATGAAACACAAAGTAACCATGAGATCTGAAATACATATGATAAATTGGGGTTATTGATCCACCAAGCCATAAACTTGAGTGTGCCCAGCAGCACCTCATAATCAATGAAGTTTTATATTTAATATCAGGCTCAAGTATGTCATGAAAACACAAATAAGTTACAAGAGCATATATTTTTATATAAATACTTCTAATATGCCTACTTCTCCTATACTGCCACATATATGACCTGGTGGGAAGCTACCTTTCAGCAGTTTATCAAAGAGGGGAAAAAAATTATATTAGCTTGACTCACAAATGGTCTTCTTCAATATACTGGCATCAGCCATAAATGGACTACCGCATAATTACAGCCTTAATCAGGCCTGGCCCTAAGGAGAGCAGATGGAAAATGCCTAGAGGACAAATGCCTGGGGACTCAGATCTACAATAATTCACAGAAGGTTGTGGCTAATGGTTTGTCTGGATGGTCATGGACTTAAACTGATGACTAGGTATCAGGAAATAAGTATATATATGATATTTTCAGAATGAATCAAGTATTATTACACCTGTATACCAATACTCATCCAAAATCCCCTGCTTATAGCATTGAACAATAATTATGTGGACAAGATGACTTACTCTCTGGATGTCAGTTGGCATCTTTATCCAGACACTTTTCAATAGGCTCATCTATCAAGTAACAATAGTGGCAAGAATGGAAAGCATGCACTGGTATAACAACACCAAGGTTTATCTGGCTAATACCATTGATGACTATCCAAAATTCCAATCATAGAACCCAGCTGCTAGCACCATACCTCTGGGAGATCAGCCAGGCACCTGGTGGAGTGGAGGAAGTAATTTGTCTTCTCTGAAATAGACATTTATCCTGGACATGGATTTGCCTTCCCTGCCACCCATGCTTATGCCAACATCACCACCCTTGGACTCTCTCATTAAAGGAGACCACAAAATATTGCTTCTGACTAATGAATTCAATCTTATAGCAAAAGAACTAAAGCAATGGGTGCCACTCACAGGAGTCACTGATCTTATGATGTCCTCCATCACTCAAAAACAATTGACTTTATTAAGTAGTGGAACTGCGTACTAAAGAGTCATAACATTAGCTGGGAGTTTGGGTTGCTCTTCCACAGTTTGTTCTAAACAAGTAAATAATATATGGCACTGTTTCACCCATAGCCAAAATATATGGGCTGCCATCATAATGTACCATATAGACTGGGTGGCTTAAACAACAGAAATTTATTTACTTGTAGTGCTGGAGGTTAGAAGTCTGAGATCAAGGTGCTGGCAGGGCTGGTTCCTTCTGAGGGCCATGAGAAAAGGATCTGTTCCAGATCTCTATCACTGACTTGTAGATGGCTGTCTTATCCCCGTGTCATCACATCATCTTCCTTCTATATGTGACTGTGTCCAAATTTCCTCTTCTTATAAGGACACCCATCATCTTGGATTAACGCACACCTTAATGAATTCATTTTAACTTGATTTCCTCTGTAAAGATCCTCTTTCCAAATACAGTCACATTCTGAGGTACTAGGGGTTAGGATTTCAACATATAAATGTTTGAGGGGACACAATTCAGCCCATAACAAGGGTTAGAGGGGTAAAAATTAGAACGGAATTTCTCAACATTACCTCTAATAAACTCCTGACAAAATTTTTGTTTTCCATTCTTGTGTCTTTGGGCTCAGTTTGTGTAGTGATCTTAGTACCTAAGGGAAGGACAACTTTTGCTGGCAAATAGTTCCACTGATCAAGAAGGTAAGAATGCTACCTGATCATTTTGAGTTCCTCCGTCTCCGCAATGTGTTGGAGAAAGGGCTGGGGGAATACTTTGTTGGTTGAGGTAACAGACCCTAATAATCAAAAGGGAAGAAGGTTGTTTCTCTACAATGTAAACAGAGAAGCTCATGTCTAGAAGCCAATGATTCCTTTGGATCCTCCTAGTACTGCCATGTTCAGTAGTAATAGTCAATGAGCAACTACAGCAACTGCATAGAGACAGGACCACTGAGGCTCAGACCCTTAAAAATGAAAGCATGGGTTATTCTGCCAGGGGTATTGTACACTCACTGAGGGTAAAAGAATGGGAAGTGAGAAAAAGAAACTGTTAATGTGTTGTAGAAATGATGAACATAGCATACACTCATATTGCTCAAATATGTTAACTAAGCTTTTCTTTTTAAAAAAATTTCCCTTTCCCCTTTTATTTCATATATGGTGCATTCATGGTAATTACTTTAACAATTTAGTTATGGGATATCAAGACAGGATTACAATTAGCTAGAATAGGGGTCAGCAAACTTTTTCTGTAAAGGCTCCAACAGTGAATATTTTAGGCTTTGCAAGTCATACTATATCAACAGCAATTACTCAACTTGGCTATTGGAGCACAAAAGCAGCCACAGACAATATTTAAACAGATGAGTATGGCTCTGTTCCAATAAAATTTTATTTACAAAAAAAAATGAGTGGTAGCTGAATTTAACCTGGAAGTTGTAGTTTGCCAAATCCTGAACTAAAGGATAAATGTACATCAAAATATTTGCATTAGGGACTTGCCTGGTGGTGCAGTGGTTAAGAATCCGCCTGCCAACGCGAGGGACATGGGTTCGATCCCTGGTCAGGGAAGATCCCGCATGCTGCAGAGTAACTAAGCTCATGTGCCATAATCAATGAGCCTACACTCTAGAGCCCACGAGTCACAACTACTGAGCCTGCGTGCCACAACTACTGAAGCCCGTGCACCTAGAGCCCGTGCTCCACAACAAGAGAAGCCACTGCGATGAGAAGCCCATGCACCGCAACGAATAGTAGCCCCCGCTCACTGCAACTAGAGAAAGCCCGCATGCTGCAACAAAGACCAAATGCAGCGAAAAGATTAATTAGTTAATTAATTTTTTAAAAGGTATTAAAAAAAGATATTTGCATTAAACTGGTGAGACTTTGATTCCCCCCTTTGGGAGGAAGGTAAGAAATAGTTGCATTACGTTTTTCAAGTGTTCTTGTTGCCATTGTTGTTTTGAAGTTTAATTATAGGTCTTTGTGGACCTAGCCAAAGAGGTAGACTGTGGAAGGTATTACAAACTTGCTCACTAAATTCCTAATGCCAACCCCTTTATCATGCTTTTCTGTATAACAGAGGGTGGAAAGCTAACACTACATTTCTATGAATCCCTTTTACCTGGGGCTTTACATGTGACCTAAGTTCTACCAAGAAGACACATTCATTCAAGATCTGAGAGTAGAAAAGAATAAAGGTAAGTACACAGTACTCAAGGAGATTAGATATTCAGACAAGCACAGCAGCAGGACTGTTTGGTTCTCTTAGGGCTAAAATGGTGAAGATTTTACTGTGTGGTCCCAGAATCACTGGAGTTGAGCAGAAAGCAGCAATGGAGGAAAACTGTACTAGAATAGTTTTTGGCAGGATCGGAGGTTTCTTTAGATGGCATTCTTTCCAACTGTTAGCATCCAAGGTTACTTTACTGCCTTCCAGGAAAGTAGAATACTAAAAAATAATAGTTTTTATTATATGAATCTCTTCTCTTCTGAATCAGAACTCTGTTTTAATAATTTTTTATTTCCCAGAAATCTGTATAATGACTAACACATAGTTGGCATATATTAAATTGTAGTGAACTGAAATTAGTGCCTCATTATTATCCTAAATAGAAGGGATTCTTGCCTGAAGCATGTAGGGCTGGAGAACGCTGCAGTGGTATGACAACTTTCTTCTCCCCATATCAACCAACTTCTGGGACTTTGGCAAGGGACACTAATGACACAAAAGCTTTTGAAATAAGGCTCAAAAGTGGAAGGCACAGATTTTGTTAGGTTAAAACTCCACCTTTCACAAACAAAACAGATCTCTAGAGGTAGCAATGGATATCCACACAACAGCACAGAGCCTGATACATAGCAGGCCCTCGGTAACTATTTCTTGAATGAATGAATGAATGAATGAATGAATGGATAGATGAATGAATGACTACCCTGTGCCAGGAATATTGCTAAACACTTTACCTTAATTATCTCATTCAATCCTCACAACAAACCTATGAGTTATGTCCCTATTTTTAATCCCCATTTTGCAAATAAGGAAGCTGAAGAGCAGAAGTATAATAACTTGCCAAGGTTTACATACACAGTGAGTGACAGAGCTGAGATCAAAGTCTGGTAACTTTCCACTACACCATACTGCTATTACTATGTATTTCAATTAGCATCTTCAGATAGATTTTTATTACCCTTCACATGAAAGTGAAGAATAGGCACTTCAAGACAAGGAAACAATCACAAACATCATTTTATCACTTGTGAAGGCTGCTACAGATGGATGAAAACACAGTATCAGGGTCAGACTTGAGATTGTTTTCACACTTTTATGGTAGGAGGCAAAACCTGGGTATTGCAGAAAACAAACTTTGCACTGTTTGAACTTTAGAAATAGCTCAATAAATCCTACTGTATACACTGAACTTCTATAACAGCATAATTTAAAAGAGTGGTCATTTTAGGCTTTTGCAAAAAAAAAAAAAGTCACTAAATAAAAAGCTATAAATAGATGAGTGTTTTCCATAGAATTTTGCTTTTCTGGGAAATTATCTTCACAAATTCCATCATCTGGATTACTTACTTGTAAATTAACTTTTATTTATGGATATGTATATATTCAGACAGGATTTTTATGTAAATGCATAAATGTAGGATGCTTTTGTTGTTGTTGTTGTTTGACTTTTTCAAGCTTTTATCTTCCCTCTATACACATTAGCCCTTGTTCCCACCCCAAAGGAATTCACTTTTAAAACTTAGTCCATATCCTTTCATATATTATTTATGCTCACATAATTCTATTTAATCATATATATATTTATACATACACATCTATACATCATAATGCCAAGTTTGGGGGGCATTGTTTTACAAGAGGGAGGGCACATTATTTATGCTTCTTTGCAAGCTGCTTTTCTCCCTCAGCTCCTCATGGAAATCCCTCCAAGTCCACTGGGATTGCTCTAATTCATTCATACATAGTGAAGTCAGTCAGAAAGAGAAAAACAAATACCATATGCTAACACATATATATGAAATCTAAAAAAAAAAAAAATGGTTCTGAAGAACCTAGGGGCAGGATGGAATAAAGATGCAGACGTAGAGAATGGACTTGAGGACACGGGGAGGGGAAGGGGAAGACAGAGTGGCACTGACATATATACACTACCAAATGTAAAATAGCTAGCTAGTGGGAAGCACAGGGAGATCAGCTCGGTGCTGTGTGAACACCTAGAGGGGTGGGATAGGGAGGGTGGGAGGGAGATGCAAGAAGGAGGGGATATGGGGATATATGTATACATACAGCTGATTCACTTTGTTATAGAGCAGCAACTAACACAACATTGTAAAGCAATTATACTCCAATAAAGATGTTAAAAAAAATAATAATAATAGAAAAATAAAATTAAATGGCTGCATCGTATTCCATGGTCTGCATATATTGTATAATGTATTCAGTCCCACTCCTATTGATAAGAAATGTTCTTTTCCTACCGGCCACTAGAGAGCACCAGTGAAGCAGTGTCAAGTTCGGCAGTCTAGTTTGGGGTGGAAATTTGGGGAGAGATTTGTTATTAAATTTGCCTCTTTATTCTCACTGTCCTGATCAAGGTTTTATTCATCCTCAGCTCAGGGAGGGAACCCAGAACTCTCTGGCTGTCTCCAAGTAGTATCTTACCATTCCACCCCAGGGGATGTAACAAATTCACCAGGATTCTTTTTCAGATTCCCTGCAGTTGTTCACAGGCCCAGAGCGAAAACACTCTGCAGAAATACTATAATCGGCATAACCAACAAAAATAGCCATTATCACTGTTGTCACTGCAATTACTACAATTTATGGAAAGCAAAAAATTGGCAATAATCAGGCTAAGACCTTGACAAGTTATCGCACTTTATCTTCACAGCAATCCTATGAAGTAAGCACAACTGTTATCCCATTATACAGATGAAGGGTGGGTATAGAGATAACACACACACATATCCAGACCCTTCAGAGAACCCAGGGATTTTCCTCATGCCTGTGTACTGAGTCTGTCACTGGGTGGCCCCTCCTGGATCTCTGTCTTCAACTGCTGGCACCAACCATCTCAAACCAAATCCAATCCAAATTACCTCGTTTTCCAAAGGCTGCAGCATTCCTTGGAATTTGCATTTGCTATTACTGCTGTCCTGTAGGCCTTCCTCAGCTTCGCAAGGGGCATCACGGGACCCCAGTCAACCCCTTATCTTCAATGCAAACTCCTCCTCCTAAAAAGGAGCCAGACTACATTTTGCCCTGTCTGGGGAGCTTCCCAGGTAGACTTAAAAAGGTTCCTTGTACCTCAAGATAATGGAAAAAGTTACTTATCTAATTCCCCTTCTAGAAAAAAAGTTCTAAAGCCGAGTTTTACTGTTCTTAGGAACCCTGTGCCTGGCACATTGGCTGGCACGTAGCAGATGTTCAGTATATGTTCATAAATGAATAAATGACTAAATGAATGATCTGTAAGGGTTCTCTCTTAAAAAACTAGAGTCAAGCCCAATTCTTAACAGCATAAAATAAATAAATAAAAGCCAATAGACTTGGGTCACTTCCTTTGAGGGAGGATTTCTGTGACAAATCCATTTACCAAGCCAATCAGTATCAAAGAGCCCCTGGCTTTTGTTCTGCAGCTGAGCCTGCAGTGCTTCTTTGCCTGTGGATCTAGACAGTTAAAACTGAAGAAAGAAAGAGTGTGTCAGGCTATTCACATATGCCGAGGGTCTACTATTAGTTGCTGCTGAGAGATAAGGCACAATTTTTATTAGAACAGAAGTACTGCAAGCTCCAGAATTACAAAGCAGTTGTTGGGGAGTGGCGGGCAGAGAGAAAATTCATCTTTCATCAGAGAAATTTGTGGTCAAAGTGAGTATTATTTTTCTCTTAAGAACACATGCATAAACTGGCTTGGTTGCTCTATTTCCTCTTGCAAAAGACTTACCAGTCCTCCTGGGGAAAGAAATGAAGACCTAGCAATGTGAAAGTCACTGGGACCGCTATTAGAAATGTTCCTTTTCATGCAGTGTTTTCTTTTCTGTAAACTCCAGATGCCACTAATAAGAACACCCAATTATTACATCTGTTGACCAGGAGCAGTGCTCTTTGCTGCCCAATAATACAACCTTCTCTGGCAGCTCATTCTAATGAGAAACTGGGTTATTGCAGGATTCTTTATCCAGGAATACAGTTGGGAAGTTACAGTCTAAGTTGAATTTGCAGCCACAAATGCATACATTCAGAAGTATTACAAGGAGACGTTTAGAGTTTTTTGCATGTTTCAAGTCAAATCAAGTAGAAATACATATACAGTATTTTTCCTTTTTGTACCTCCAAATTTTAAATGCATTTTTAATATCACAGAATCAGAGATTTGGAATAGGAGCTCTAAACATTATCTGCCCCCCACACGCAAAACTCTACTTAACTCATCAATGCAAGCAAACCACCCACCCTTTCCTCAGGAATATCTCAAAGGGGCATCATACACTGGTGCATCCTGCTATCTCTTGGCACAATTTGCTTCCTTGAGGCTCAAATACCATTGTCTTCATTTCCTCTATAGCTCAAGTAGGAGCTTATCTTTTCCACTGCTTTCATTTCCTCTTCTGCTCAAGTAGAAGCTTTGTTTTTTTCATCGCCTCCAGAGTCACTGTGGGCTTTTAGACTGTAGAGAGAGCTGTCTATAGACAGGTCCCTTGTACACTTTGTGCTGTTTTATGTCTCTGTGTCTTTGTATATACTGTGCCATCTGCCTGGAAATCCTCTCTTTACTTATGATTCACCCTCTCCCACATTAAGCACTCCTATTGAACTTGCAAGACCCAGGTCCTTTGTGAAGAGCCTCCTCATATGCATGTTATGCCACTCTCCAGTCTAGGATATTAATTACTAGTTCTGATGCTGAAAACTTGGCCTCTGTGCACCAGTGCTGAATCGAATCTCGGAGACAGAGTTTTGGGTGAAGTAGAAAAGGACAGCTTTTATTGCTTTGCCAGGCAAAGGAGGACACAGCAGTCTCCTGCCCTCAAAAACTGTGTGTCCCCAACCCAGGAGGATTTGGTGAGGAATTTTATAGCAGTGGTTCAAGGGCGGGATTGCTGAGAAGGATTAGGGTGTGTGCAGGGCTTGCACTCCTTTAAGCCGGCTTCAGGTAGTCTCTTGAAGAGCTTCTCTGGTTCATTTAATCTGAAATGAAGAACGCTAACATCTTCCATTCTGGGGGGATTTTAGTTCTATAAAGAGCTTAAAGATGTTAATATGTGTATCCCTTGAGGTGGAACCAGGACCCTGCCCCAAGGCTGAACTATTGTTTCTTGGCTGCTCTCTTGTCTCTGCATCCCCTCCTGAACCTGCCCTTCTGGGACTCAGGGAAGGTCATGGAGGCTGGAGTCTATTCCCTACAAATAAGAAACGAAGGACACAGAAAGGCTTCTGTGCCCAGGAGCCCCACAGGGTCCTGCTCAATTTCAGTTCCTGGGTGCTACCAACAGCTCTTCTAAAACTGTGCTATTCAAAATGTGGTCCTTAGACCAGTGGGAATAGCATCACTTGGGAGATTATTAAAACCAAGCCTTCATAGGCCCCACTTCTGACCTACTGAATCATTATATCTAGAGGTGGGCGCTGGGAATCTGGGTTTCAACAAGCTTGCTTAAATTTAAGAAAGCACTATTCTACAGTAGTTTAACCTCAGATAAACTTTGGCAATTGTGGATTTAATATTCTTGATCGACCAGAAGAAGGTCCATAACATGGAATTATCATTTTACTGAACAAAACTGGAACAGTAGCCTGTGGAGGTCATTTAGTGAAAAGGAATCTATAAAAGCCCAGACTCTACATCTCACTGAAACTGTTGCTCTTCACTCTCAATTACAAACATATTTGTGGGGTGGGGGGGTTATATGGCAAATTTGGAAAGCCACAGATACCTCCCTTGAGAATTCCAAGGGTCAACACTTTTGCCCTTTTGACGTTATACTGCGATTATTCCTTTGCACGTTTGTCTCATTTCAGCCATAAAGTCTAGATCCATCTCTCATTCATTTCAGAATGAATATGCACAGGCCCTGACACATATATAACATTTAAGACGTTAATTGAAACAGTGAATGAATGAATGTCCTCATGAAGCATTTCTTTCTGAAACTTCACTGCCTATTTTGGATAACACAGCCGCCAAACTTAGTTTTGGTTTGGTGGCTGCAAATAGTTTTGGCTTATGCTACTGTTTTTCAAACTGAGGTCCCTGGACTGACCAGCTGCATCAGCATATGGGATGTATATCCTGTGCAGATTACTAGACCCACCCTATAATACTGTATCTGAATCTCCAGTTTGTGGGCTCTAAAATCCAAGGTGATTCTTACATAGACAAAGTTAGAGAACCAATGGATTATGTGGTTACCCTAACTTGTAGCACTCTAATATTGGTCACTAACCATGAAATAAGGAAAACACATCCCTAACCAGAAGGTTCATTATCTAAATTCAGCATAGGAGGAGTCCTAATGGGATAGGGAAGAAAGCAAGAATCCCACAGACAAACTTCATTATGCAAAGATTCCAAACAGTCCCATGAGTTCCACTGTATGTTTGGATTGAAATCCATACCTTTGTCAACAGTTGCTTTGGGAAGTGGGAAAAGAGTTTAAGAAGTTTCTTTTGCTAAGCCACCTCTTACATTAAAAAAAAAACAGTGAAATATACTCCCATGGAAGGAAGGAAATCAAGGAAGGAAAACAAGTGGAGGAAGTGGGGGAATTGTTTTAAAAAAAAAGAAAGAAAAGAACTAAACATAGAGTTATATATTCTTCCCAAGCCCCCTTTCTCTCGAAAGAGTCTGATGCAAAGGCCCAATAAATACCAATTTACCATGGTATCATTTCAAGGGGTTGAAAACTTGATACCTGTTCCCTGAGAGCTCTGGAGATGTGTTTTCCTGTTCTTTAATTTCAGATAATACCTAAAACATAAATATCCTGAAAAATAATACACTGGCTTAAATTCAAAATAGAATATAGGAAGACAGCAGTGAGAGAGTATAGTTTTTTAATCTCCCTGAATCGCCCCATAAAAACAAAGCCAAACCAAAAAGCCACAGACAATATCTACAAGTTAAGGAATAAATTACTCTCATGAACCCAAAATAGGAATAAGTGCGAACAAGTCACAGACCCATACAGTATCAGCATCTATACAGGAAGAAGCCAAGGAAAGTAAGGAGGCATCTATTCTCATGAACCCAAAATAGGAATAAGTGCAAACAAGTCACAGACCCATATAGTAACAGCATCTATACAGGAAGAAGCCAAGGAAAGTAAGGAGGCATCTAACAGATCTGAGAACAAAATAACTCCAAAACTGCCAACATATATTGACTGGAAAGCATGGGTAGCCAATTTGAGGACTGCAGCTGAATTGGAAGGGGTGTTTACAGGTAAGTGCACCGGGATGGCAGTAAGAGTTTAAGAGGCTGGATTAATCTGAGACTTACAAACTGTGGAAATGAATTTGCCAAAGTGTTCTTCCAGAGCAAAGCTCTACATGAGGAAGAAACTGCTGGGAACAGAACCTAAATTGACCAAGAGAGGGAAGAAAAGAGCAAGTCCAAAGAAAGTGGAGATGAGGAACAAAACCAGGAGATATCCAAAAGTATGAGACCATGTTTTTGAACAAAAACAGTAATTAGGGCTTGCCGGGTGGCGCAGTGGTTGGGAGTCCGCCTGCCAATGCAGGGGATTTGGGTTCGAGCCCTGGTCTGGGAGGATCCCACATGCCGTGGAGTAACTGGGCCCGTGCACCACAGCTGCTGAGGCTGCGCTCCGGAGCCCGCGTGCCACAACTACTGGAGCCCGTGCTCCTTAACAGGAGGGGCCGCCGCAGTGGGGGGCCCACGCACCGCGGCGAAGAGTGGCCCCTGCTCGCCACCCACGTGCAGCAAAGACCCAGTGCAGCCAAAAATAAATAAAATAAATTTAAAAAAAAATAAAATAAATAATTAACAGAAAGAACACCACAGCAATGGAGCTAGAAAAGTTATCCTAACTCATCCCTTCTTCCTAAAAGTTGAGGAAAACTAATCTCATGTAAAAAATAAGCAACAGAAAAGAATCATAGTTGAATTCTATACAATACTTTTATAAGAAATAGAAAATTAGGTGCAAAAAAACATCCCTATAGATAATTAAAGCACTCCAGAAAAATGACCACAGAACAGATGAAAGCTGTAACTTAATATTTTTCAAATTAACTAATGGAAATTTTTTAATGATAAATTATATGAAATAACAGCATAAATCAGAATTAGAAAAACTCAGAAATTCAGTGATAGAACTAAGGATAAAATAAGAAATTTTTTTAAAAAATCATTTCAAAATATAACATGAATCACACCACAAAAGATATCCAAATGGCCAATAATAATATGAAAAAAAGCTGTGTCATTCATCATCAGAGAGGCAAATTTAAACCACGAGATATCCCTACATACCCATTAGAATGCTTAAAATTGAAAAGACTGATAATACCAAGTTCTAGCAAGGATGTAGAGCAACTGGAACTCTTATACACTGCTGGTGGGAATGTAAACTGTTACAGCTGCTTTAGAAAACTGTTTGACAATTTCTAATACAGGTAAAAATGCATCTGCCCTATGATCTAACAATTTGGATCCTAGACATTTTCTAAGATAAATGAATGCATATGTTCTCTCAAAGGTTGATATAAGAATGTTCATCACAGCTATAATTTATAACAGCCAAAATCTGGAAACAACACAATGTCTATCAACAGAAGAAAGAATAAATTATGGTATATATATATATATATATATATATATATATATTTATATGAACTGCTGATGTACACTACAATGGATATTCTATTGGATATTTTGGATATATTGGATTTTTTAATGCATTTCAAAAAACATTACCTTGAATGAAAGAAGTCAAACATGAGAATCATACTATTATGGTTCCATTGATGTGAAATTCAAGAACAGGCAAAAGCAATCTGTGGCAATAGAAGTCAGAAAAATGGTTAGCTCTTTTTGGAAGTAAGGGTTTTTACTGGAAAGAAGCATGAGGAAACTTTTTGGAATGATAGAAATGTTCTATATCTTGATCTGATTGATAGTTACACAGGTGTAAACATACGTGAGTCAGGGGACCACAAGACCACTCTCAGTTCAATGATTTGCCAGGAGGACTCAGAGGACTCAGCATAAAGTTAGACTCATGCCTGTCATTTATCACAGAAAAAAAAGATGAAAAGTAAAAGCAGAGAAAAAGCACATGAAGCAAAGTTCAGAGTAAACCAGGAGCAAGCTTCTAAGAGTCCTCTCCCAGTAATGTCACACAGGATGTTCATTCCTGCAGCAATGAACTATGAAATTCATTTCATAGGCTATGTTGTATCCCAGGGAAACCCATCAGAGAGTCAGTGCCAGGGTTTTTACTGGGAGCTAGTCACAGAGGCAGCTTCTGCAGAGCATGTACTAAAACTTCACACTTCCAGAAAAAAAGTCAAGTGTTCAGCATAAATCTTATTGTTCACATACACACACAGTGAACCATTCTCATCAGGGAAACAACACAAACCCTCCTGAAATTGAAGTTCCTAGATGCCAGATGAGGGCCAACCTTACAAGCAGGGCTTTCTAAGGATAGAATTCAGGCCTGCTATGTTAACTCTTTTTTTTTTTTTTTTTTTTTAAAGATTTATTTATTGATTGATTGATTACTATGTTGGGTCTTCGTTTCTGTGCTAGGGCTTCTTGTATTTGCGGCAAGCGGGGGCTACTCTTCATCGCGGTGCGCGGGCCTCTCACTATTGTGGCCTCTTTTGTTGCGGAGCACAGGCTCCAGATGCGCAGGCTCAGTAGTTGTGGCTCACGAGCCTAGTTGCTCCGTGGCATGTGGGATCTTCCCAGGCCAGGGCGCGAACCCGTGTCCCCTGCATTAGCAGGCAGATTCTCAACCACTGCGCCACCAGGGAAGCCCCTATGTTAACTCTTTACTGCACAATATGTAGGAAAAAACCGCCAAGCTGTACATTTAAGATTTTGGCATTTTACTGCATGTAGATTATGTATCAATTTTCTTAATTTAAAAACATAGATAATATGAATGACGGGTCCACAGATTCTCTTCTATGAGCAGGTTGTCAGGAGTAGTTAAAGTAGTTAAAGTTAAACCACAACAACTTTTGAGGCCTTCAAACAGGATGAAGTGAAGAGGCACAACCTCCCCCAACTTGTTACAGCTCAACCCTCTACGGGGCATGAGTAGTTCCTGTTCCTGTTCTTAAGCTGCACAATGTAATAGAAAGAACATGGACTTTAGCATCAGACCAAACTGGCTTTAAAATCTGTCTCCATCATTTGCTACCTGGGAGATAACAGTCAAGATAGTTCACTTCTCTGAGCTCCAGTCTCTTCATCAGCAAGATGACAATGTTCATATTTTTCACGGAAACGTTTTAAGGGTTAAATGAAATAGCACACGCAGCTAGCACTCAGAAAACATCAAGTTCCTTACAACAAGAGCTAAACCTCTAGAAGAAAAGATAAAAAATATATATATGAAAAATTATAAGAGAAAAATGGGTAAGAGCCATGAGGGTTGTTCAAAGGTTCAACATCTATAGGAGGCCAGATGGAGAAGTTCCTGATGGCCTGAAATAGAACTTTATGAAAAAGGTAGAATCTGAACTGGTGGTTAGATACTTGGTAGGATTTCAAGATTCAGAGATGAAGAGGAGGGCATTTTAGGACCAAGGAAGGGTACATTCAAATTAGCAAGTTGGATTTGTCTTGGGCTTTTGCCATCTCAAAATTTGCTGAAAGAACTAGTATTTATTTTATTTACCTACATGACTTGCCATGACCAGGCCATTATGGGCATCAAATAATGCCATGCTGAATGGGGTGACACAGTGGGATCTTCCAGTCTGGATCTAAGGCAGATGCTACTTTTTGCCTCTTGACACATAGCAACATGGAGCATGAGTATGACCTCAAGAAGGAACACTATAGAATCCACAAAGCAAAATGATGTCTTCTAGAGAAACATCAAATACATGCACAATTGTCCTGTTGTTTGTTACAGTCTGGTCAGACTCTTTTTTTTTTTTTTCATTTACTCAATAGATATTTATTGAGTGTGTAGTCTGTGCTAGGCATTGTGCTACATCCCAAGGATGAAATATATGTGTCCCAGCCCCAAGAACTTCACAGACTGGCCAGAAAAGCTACATGCAAATGCATGGATTTCACTACAGAACAGTAGGAGCTTTAGGTGAGAGATGAACAAAGGACTTCAACATCATACAGGATAGGACTGAGCCCTAGTTTGATGCATCTGGTTTCTACTTTGACAATATACTCACTGCTGACTGTTAAACTGAAGAATGGATATGATAAGCTAGCTCTTTTCCAAAACTGGGCAAATGAAAAAAACACTGGGCTCTAGGTAAGGTCAGAGTGCCCTCTGCTGAAACACAAAGCTGGAATTAGAAGACAAACTATTCTGAGTTGGTCTATGTAAAAACACTCTCCATACCCTTTTATTTGAAGAAATGAATAAATACCTTCCTCTCCTAACAATAATCCATCTTGAGCCTTGTTGGATTCTTATGTTTATTGAGTTGGGAGGCAATAAAAGAGAACCAAACAACATCAAACAGTTCTGAACATCCCAATGGCAAAAACAGACAGGCAAACAGGAATATAAAAACTTTCCAGATTGACTGGTGGGTTATCAAAATCCAAGGTGTGTTAGCCTAGGGTGTTTTCACAGAATGACCACAACACTGGAGGCCCAACTCCTGGCAAGCTACCATGTGTTTTCATTCTCCCCACCCCAACACAAACAAAAAGAAATGTTTACATGAATAAAAAGAAATTCAGCCAGGAAAGACATGAAGGAAACTTAACTTCAAATTACTAAGTGAAAGAAGCCAATGTGAAAAGGCTACATACCATTTTACATTCTGAAAAAGGTAAAATCATGGAGACAGTAAAAAGGTCAGTGGTTGCCAGGGGTTGGGGGAGAGGGAGAGATGAATAGGTGGAACACAGAGAAATTTTAGGGCAGTGAACACTACTCTGTGTGACATTATAATGATGGATACATTTGTCCAAACCCATAGAATGTACAACACCAATAGTGAACCTTAGTGTAAACTACAGACTCTGGGTGATAATGATGTGTCAATGTAGGTTCACTGACTGTAACAAACGTACCACTCCAGTGCAGGATGTTGATAGTCAGGGAGGAGGCTACGTGGCAGTGGGCCTAGGGGTATGTACATGGGAACTCTGTGTTTTCTGCTAAATTTTGTTGTGAATATTGCTCTAAAAGAAAATCTATTAAAAAATTAATTCTGGCTAAATTCATTCTAAAGGCAGGTCTCAGAAGGCAAAAGAGGTAATCTGTCTTGCCATATAAAGGGGCTGTAGATAGGGAGAGAGGATGCGTGTAATGGAATGTATGGTAGTATGAGCTTCGAAGCAAGCCACCTTACTTCTTTCCTCTTGCCCAACCTCCCTACAAAGCAGCAAGTCCCAGAGATAATGACCATCATTACATGTGGTTTAAATTCCAATTCATTAGTAGAAATGGAAGCATTTGCTCCAAAGTCACAAGGATTATAATCTTAACTTTTATTTTTAACATACATCTCAAACTGTAGAACTCAAACCAACATTCAGATTAAAATGTGACACCAAAAGAAAAGTGACTTAAGGACCCACCTCCAACAACCTGGAAATGCCTGGCCCCAGTGATTGGCATGTGCTAAGGATACAACATCCATGTAACAGAAAAGAAGGGGCAATCCTGTGCCTTATAAAAGTAGAAAATCTACAATAAGTGACTCTTCAGCAAATGAGTTACCTTATAGCAGCAACAGGGGCTGCTACATGTCAATATCTTTCCTTTGGGTTGGATTATTTGGTCTGAAGTCCTTTTTCTACTCTGAATTAACTTGCTAAAGTGGATCTCATATTTTGAAACAGTGTGATTAATAAATCTTCAAAAATATCCCAGGAGGAGCTCTATAGTCATTTACTTAACTGGCATTTAAAGTAATTAACAATTTTAGAAATTTTCGTAGCCTCTTTTATTATGTTGTGAGACTAAATATTTTGTCACTCCTGCATGATTAACATGCTAGAGCACATGAAAAGGTAAGGGGGCCGGGAGGTCTCTTTGGACAGGTGTTGAATACCTTACTTGCAATAAACATCTCCAGCCAGTTTGGATATCTGGTAGAGATTTTGTAGTGCTGACATCTAGAATTCAATTTGCTACATGTAATAGAAACTCCTTCCATGAAAAAAACAAAAAACAAAAAACTCTTCTTTATTCAAAGTAATTTGCAATCTCTTAAAATCCACTCACACCCCCGACCCAGCACCTTGGAAAAAAAAGTCTCCACAATGCCTGTTGTTGAAACCCCTAGGAGTTTCTTGGCTTTGCAAAATGGTAACTTAATGCAGTTCAAGCAAGGTTATTCCAGTTCTTTCTCCCTCATTTCAATCCACTGATGAGCTCTGGCTTTATAATTAAAGTGACCCCTTACAACACTTCAGCTTAATTAGTCAATGCTGTCATCTATTCGATAGCCTGTGGATTCAACAATACGTATGAAGACGTGTTAAGAGGTGTGGGGAAGAAAGGCAGCAGGGAGTTTATTTGTGTTTACTGCATACAATGTTCTTCTCCTGTGGAAATGGGGTTTTGTGACTGTTCTTTTCATAGTTCATTAGACTGCTTGCTCTACTGCAAATGACTGCTACCAATAAACACCCTTACTTTCATTTATGAGACCCAACCACCATTTCCGGAGATAAAGATGGCTTAGATTTCAGCACAATGTAAAACATATTCCAAGACATTTCTTGAATGGAGTCAGGATATTTAAAGAAAACCTAACAGACAGACCTTACATAAGATGGCTCTTCCTCTTTTATTTTTTGCCATTCTCAAATGCAGGGCAAACCCACCTCCAGAAATCAAGAAGGAGCCTTGTGATAACGTCAGCCTCTTCTTCAATCTCAAGGGTGACAGGCTGCCCCACAGGATGAAAGGCTAGAAGCTGACATTTAGATCCTGATTGTGTCTTTCCCAATCCTTTCTAAATTTGGCCTATAGGCAGTTTCATTTGCAATATAAGCCAAAAAGTACTTCTCAGGATGATTTCCTCCTCCATTGAAACAGATCCCAAAAGGAAACGTTAACTCTGACTGTTCCCTCAATTATTCATATTCAGCATTTCATTTCCTACCATCACTAACACCCATCTCATTAAATGGGAGCTGTCCTCAGTTATGGCTGTTACAAAAATTTTATGTTCCATTCTTTCATCTATTTCTCCTTGTAACAAATTTTCTCTTTAGAGCTAAAATATCAGATTCAATCTGCTAAAGCCCTTATTATTTTTTTAATAATTGAAACATTAATTAATTGCCTGTGAAAAACATGTTCAATCCAGAAAAACACATCCCTGTAACTGGAACCTTTTGAAATGGAAAGTCATATGGGAAATATACAATATGGGAACAGTTTAAGTGGGTTTCTCTAAGTCGGTACCAGATGAGCTTCCCGTAGTCTTTAGCTTTAAAACAAAATGAAACCTTTACTCAGTCCTTGGCTGAGTAAAGGAGGACTTGTGGTGGTGGGCTTTGTGTATATATATTAGATTGGGAACATATGTTTTTAAGGAAAAGAACCTTGACACAGTGAAACCTTTTCACATGACAAAGGAAGGAAATCGATCTGAGTGTCTTGTCTGTAATGTGCTATTTGCTGTGATCAGTCTCTCATCCAACCCTCATCTCTGGTGTCCCTGTTTGTATTGGAGCCATTTCCTGAGTGATAGTACATTCCTGTTTGACACACCATGCCTGGGAAAAGGCAGTATCACTTACCCCCACCCAGCAAGCACAAGCTGTAAGACGTCATCAACCCTCTCTGTTTCCGTTGCTGGGCGTGGGTTATTCTGCAGGGTTTGCATCTTTCTCTATTTACTTCCTGCTCAGTTAAGGGAAAACTATAGAAGTGTCCAAAACTTGGTTTCAAAATGAATTGACAAAGCTCAGAAAAGGAAGGTGAGAAGGAGGAGGAAATATATTTCAAGGTTCGAGGTTTTATAATCAGAATTTTTAAGCCTATAGAATTTATCTCTTCCTTGCTACTCAGATATGATCCATGGACGAGCAACATCAGAATCACATGGTTGCTTATTACAAAGGCAAAACCTCAGACCCCACCGAAGACCTGCTAAACCAGAATCTGCCTTTTTAACAAGATACTCAAGTAATTCATGTGCATGCTAAAGTTTGAGATGCATTGATCTAGTTCAACCCTTTTATTTACAGATAAAGAAACTGAGTCTCAAGTAAGTAGCTTGTGCCAAACCACACAGATGTACATCAGAGTGGCTAGGACTAAAACCTTAGTATGAACGTTCCGTCTAGTCTATTTTCATTGTGTATGAAAAGAAGACATGCAGCTCAAATGCCCAGGGACAACATTCCTTCAAACTGGTCATCATCTTTCAACCCAGAGGCCAAACCAATTTCTCCTTACCCATCAGAGGCTCCTCACTTCTCTCCTCATCCATCTCAGATTCCACTACAATCCTTCTCCTGTAAATTCCTGGACTTCCCTAGGACCCTTGTCTCAAAGTACCCACCCTGAGTGAGTTCAACCACTCACCTGCCCCATTCCTGCACCCAAACAGCTGAGCAAAGCTAGAGAAAAATCATTCAGCTTTATAGATTGCTATCACTTTACATTTATAATCAGCAACATCAACTGAGCCCTCAACAGTGCCCATTAATCTTATTTTTCTCTAGTAGTAGCTTTTCTATTTTATACCTTTTCAATTTCCTCAAACTCCCATACCCATTCTCAAAGTGATGACTTGTCTCCAACTTCCCTGAGATAATAAAAGTAATTAGCTATCAAACCCCTCAACTTCCTATCACTGATTCTAAATATACATACCATCCTGCATCTACCTGCACCCACCTTCTCCTTTTTCCCCCTTTTACAATAAATCGCTTACCTCCTAATAAAGGCTAGTTCCAAATGGGCTGTGAAACTTATTAACTCTACTCTTCTCTTGATCCATAGATCAAGATGATCCATAGATCATCTCCCTAAATATGCCACATGCACACATCCTTGCTTCTAAATCCATTTCATCTACATTCAGATATATTCTAGTACCTCTCTTGTTAAACAATAAGCAAACTAGCAAAGTTTTAGAGAAAACCTCCCTGGTTTCATTCTATTTCAATTCTCACCTTCATAGTTAGCTTCTTGGGAGAGCGTGTTCTCTACACATGTAGTATGTACTTTTCCATCTCCCATTCATTATTTTTCAGAATGACTTCATTTTCCATGATTTTTTTTTATGTGAGCAACAGGGGAAAAAAATGAAAGAATAAAATCACCAGAACTCTCACAACCCCAAAATAATCATCTCTTTTCTCTTTATAACATTTTTTCTATTACTATATACCAACAAGAGGGTGGATAGATAGGGGGAAAAGAATGTAAGATAGAATTGTATTGTAAATGCTGTTTTTTAAGTAAAATTTAATTGTTTTTGAATTTAACAGAAGAAATGTTTAGAGTGAATGAACTGAAAAGACTGACTCTATACTTTGAACAATAAGGAAGTTAGCCTTTTATAATTCCCTTCACATTCTTAGTTTTATGAGTTATATTGTGGTTTTAATGGTGTCAAGATTTTTAATACTTAAAATTTGTTTTGTAATTATAATCCTCCAAGTGTTTACCCTTAGTTTTCTATTTAAATGTATTTGATCCTCAACACTGATCATTTTTACCATAGGTTTTCCATTCCTGAGTATACTCAACAAATATATTTGAGGCATCTAGACACTGGGGAGATAAGATTGAAAAACAGGTGAGATTCTTACACTCATGGAGCTTACCTCCTAAAGGAGGAGAGAAAAAATAAACAAAACACGTAAGAAAAAAGCCCACGATAGTTTTCAGATTGTGTGTGATTGGTGCTATGTACATAAGGACACATGGTAAGTAAGTGGGGAAAAGCCTATTTTAGCCAAGAAAGACCTCTCTTTAGATGTGACATATGAGCTGAGTCCTTGAATGATTAAAAAAATGTCAGTCAGAAAACTTCTTTAAGGGGAAACATTCTGCATAGAAGGAACAGAAGATGCCTCAGGCAAAAATAAGTGTAGCGTGTTTGAGTACCAGAAAGAAGGCCAATGTGGCTAGAGTTTACTGGAGATCAGGAGAGGAGAGTATACGGTTGGAGAGGTAGACAGAGTCATTTCACACAGGAAATTTTAGGCCAACATATGAGATTGAGACTTCATTCAAAATATAATGTAAAGACTTTAGAAGGTATAAGCAAGAGGAGGAGAGAAGGACATGAACTAGTTTACATTTTTAGAAGACCAAATTTTGATTCCTGTGTAGAGAATGAATTGAAAGAGATGGTGGAGTGAAAAAGTAGAAGCAGGAAGTCCAGTTAGGAGATTACTGTAGTAAGCCAGGCAAGAGATGATGATGGCTTGGACTAGAGCAATAACAGCGAAGACATAGAAGAGTAGCAGATTTGGGATACACGTTACAAGTAGAGAAGAAGGGACTTCCCAGTGAGATGGAATTCGAGGTGGAGGAATGAGAAAACTGGAACCAAGGACAAATTCTAGTGTGTGTTTGCTCATTTGGTTGGTTGGTTGGTTTTGTTTTAGTCGAGCAATAAGTTAAAATTAGTGCCACTTATTTTTTTTTTTTTTTAGCATCTTTATTGGAGTATAATTGCTTTACAATGTTGTGTTAGTTCTGCTGTATAACAAAGTGAATCAGCTATACGTATACATATATCCCCATATTCCCTCCCTCTATGTGGTCACAAAGCACCGAGCTGATCTCCCTGTGCTATGCGGTTGCTTTCCACTAGCCATCTATTTTACATTTGGTAGTGTCTATGTCAATAGTGCCACTTATTGAGAGGGGGGAGAGGCTGGAGAATAGGTTGAATTGGGAACAGGAGTTTAGGAATGTCTCATTTGAGATATCTGTTAGAAATCCAGTAGACAGAGCTATCTATATCTAGTCTAGAGTTCAGCGGAGAGAGAAATTTAGGAATAGTCAACATATGGATGGAATTAATACCAAGGGGGAAATCACCTTGGGTAGACAGTGGTCCTTAGTCCTCACTCTGCAACAAAACCACCTGAGACGCTTTAAGAAATACTTGTGCCCAGTTCCCCACCCCCAAATAAATCAGCGTATGTGAGGATGGGATGTGGCATCAGTGTAGGTAGAGAAGTGGACCCAGGACCAAGCCTTTGAATACACTCACATCTGAAGTGGAAGGAGGAGAATCCAGTAAAGAAGACTGAGAGAGAGTAGCAGGGAGGGATGAGGAGAACTAGCAAAGCCCTAGAATAGAAAGTGTTTCATGAAGGATGGAGAGGCCACTCTGCTGCTGAGACATTGAGAAAGATAAGGACTGCGTAAATATGGAGGAAGTCAAGTCACCATCTGTTTGCTTTTATCAGTCATGTAAAGAGAAAACATCAGCTAAGAGAGTGCAGAAAGAGAGCGATACTAAAGGTTGGAGGAGAGAAAGTGTGTAAAGGTTATTTTGAAGAATCAGAGAGTAAAAAGAACACACAAGAAAAGCCAGGAAGTATCAAGTGCTCTTTTGAAAATTATGAGCACAAATTTATAGTGGGACTAGTCATTCCATTTGTATTAGTAATTCCAACACCATTCAAGTGCTCAGAGTAGAAGATAGTTGGGTTTAATCATGCAGGGTTTTTGTTTTGACTTTTAATTTTTGTTTGTTTATTCGTTTTGCCAAATGAATATAATGAAGGGAGAAGAGGGGAAAGGGAGTTAAACTCCTGGTTTCCCAGGGGCTGACTGCAGCAACAGACCATAGCATCAAAGCTTTCAATACGTGAAATCTTTTGCTCTAAACCAAGCACCATCCATAACAGAAGGGCTGTCATTCCAGTGGGAATTTGCCAAAAAACAAAATAAAAAACATTATTCAGATTTTCAAGGAATGTGTTTTTAAGTAAATCTAAGCTGGATAAAGAGGAAATAAGGCTAGACAGCTTGACGAATAATGAGAAGTGGTAGGATCAATGGACCGGGGATCCCAGTGAGGTAGAATTCGTAGAGTGTGAACATGAGCATGAGCAGAGGACCAGTGGCGGTGAGACTCTTTGTTCTAATTGCTTTCAACTCTTGCATTTTTCCTCTGTGCTCACCATGATTTCCTCCAGCTTTTTCTCTGTGTAAGTAATTTGATTTTCAGCTGTGTGTACTCTGTTCTTTGTTGTCTCTAATTTATGTATAAGTTTGGTAATGACGTTGTTTCGGTTCTTAATTTGTTCCCTTAGCTCTGAAATCTTCCGCACTTCAGGCTGTTGTTTTGTACCATTCTATCCTTGAATTCTTATTTCTTATAACCCTGTTCTTAATACGGAATTCCTGTTCATAATTCTTTTATGACCCACACCACTCATAGAAATATGGACTGAACTATTCATCTGTGTTTTGCCCAGTATGTTCCCACTTCCTTCCCTCCTTCACCCTCTTCTTTCCTTCCTTTTCTTCTAGTTTGCCTTTTCCTTCCGTCCCCCCCCTCCCTTGCTTTTTCCTGCCCTTCCTCCTTCCCCTTCCTTCCCTCCCTCCTCTCTTCCTTTCTTCCCCTATTATCAATCTATTTAACACCGCGGATTTTTTTTTTTTTTACACAAGCTTAAGGTAGACAACTCTAACCAAACCTCTCTTTGCTCTGACAGAACGCAAATCAATTCTTGGTGACACTATTTGCAGCTCATCTGAACCTGCATGGTTTTCTCCTCTGAGCTACAGGTTAAAGAGAGATTATTGTATTAGATTCGTTTTTCTATAGTCTGTGGTGCAAGGGGAAGGGGGAAGCTCTGCTGGGGCTCTGAGCAATAGCCCAGAACTCACGGGCTATTGAGTGAGTTCTAGTTCTTCAGAGAGTCTCTTAATATCTTATCTGAGAATTCACATCACATAGTTGTGGGTGCCATTCCTCTAAAAATATTCCCATGGGTCAAGGGTGCCCAGAGTCTTCAGATTATTGCTCAATTTATTTGAAGCCCTGGAAAATGTAAAGCTCTGGAAGCCCTTCTTTTCTCTATTGAAACCCTGTAATGATAGTTAAGGGTTTCTCCTGACTTTTTTCAAAGCTGCCTACTGCTAAGCCTAGCCATGCTAGAATCTTCTGATTTTCTTTGGCTACCAGGTTTTCACAGTTAGAGAGTGAGACTGTAACTATTTCCTTGTTTGATCACTGCTGGTGAACTTATTGCTGGTTTCAACTATATTTGCTGTTTGAGAGACAGATTTTTGTGATCCTCTTTCACACTACGGTCTAACCAGGGAGCACCAAAAATGAAGTGTCTGTCTTCATGGAGCTCACATTCTAGTGGAGGGAGACAGACATTAAATAAATACGTAAACAGGAAAGTTTCTAAATATTTCAACAGAAATATTTTGCAGAGAAAATAGCAATTCTTTAGAATCCTCTCACTAATTTTAACCTCTGTTACTCCCTGGATCTATCATTCATAGGGATCTAGCCCTACAAAGAGCACATTAAAGGCAGTTCCTTTGGTTGGATGCACTGAAGCTTTAAGTGAGGCTGCTCTTAAGTGAGTTGTGATGTAACATTTAATTGAAACTTTGTTATTTGGGATAATCAATGGGAGCAATGACAGGTCAGACACACTAAACCAGTTCTGTAAACTGGCTCTCCACAGGTGGAAGGAGCCCTCACTTACAGTGTTTGCAAATTCCTGTGATAAAAGTACTTACACCATGCAATTTCAAACTACTAACAACTTAATAATCAGCTTGGAAAGTCCTGAATATTTAACAATGGGCTCTTGTGAGCCAATACAAAACAGGAAAAGACAAACCTTTCAACCTGTGACCACGAGGGCTGCTGCTCCCGAACCCAAGCTCCAGTCCTTATTTTCCGAGTGGCCTTGAACAAGTTATTTGGTCTTGTTCAAAGTCTCCATACTTTTATCTTCATTAAAGGATCAATGATATTTAACTGATGGGAATTTGTGAAGGTTAAATCAGAAAATGTTTAGTCCATAAAATCTTCCTAATTCATCAAGCACATACATTGGGGGTCTATTGTGAGCTGAGCTCTGAACCAGACATTTTGAGAAGCCTCATAACAACTGAAGACAGGTTTCTCCACTCAATCTCTATAATAGCTCAGTGGCGAGGGTGCATTTCCTTCTCTTGGGCCCTCTTTCTCATACACATAAATATCCAGTTTAAGCCACCTGAATGTCCAGTGGTAGAAACTCAGCTTTTAGTGCTGACTTCCTTGGGGACTTTGGACAAGTTATTCTGGCTCTTGGCCCTACCACTACCCCATGTGGAAGGGGAAGCTCATTCTCAGCACTCATACCCACAGACCTCACAGAGAAACTTTCCATGGTAGGTGGTATTAAGTAAAAATGTTTACCTCCCTCCATAGCCTCTGGTCCATTATTATATGTGACCTTGTGAATCCTTTTCCTCAAAAACTCCCTAATAGGGAAATCTGCAAAAGGCAACCAAGACGACAGGAGGGAAATGTGTCTTGGCTGTTGTGGCCCAATGGAGGACAAGCCCTGTCTGTGCATTACCTAGAGAGCCAAGCTCTGTCCCTCGAGGCAATAAACCTCCTTCCTGGAAGGCAGAAAGCACTAGGTTTGGATCCAGCAGATCTGGCTTTTAAAAAGGGCTTGGTTTTTCTCATCAGTAACCTGGGCATAATAATTGTATAGACTTCATAGTGTTCTATAAACATTAATTGAGAGCATGAATGTAAAATACTCAGTATAATACCGGGTGCCCCTAATGCTCATAAATGTTAGCTAAAATTATGATTAAGTGTAGCTTCTTATTATTAAGGATATCTTTCCAATCTTCGAGAAGTTCTGCCTATGACTTTCTTAAAACATGTGCCCTTAAGTAAATTTCAAACTTGCTGTTTCAGGACTTGTTTCACTATGTTGCTACTTTTTAATTTATCCAAAACAGTATTCCATGATCCTTTATGCCATTTTGCCTGATAGGAATTTTTCTGTCTTTCCTTTACATGTCAGTTTTGACTGTTTTAAAAACCCTATTCAAGATTTGTTCAACATTCATTTCTAGCTTCTTTGAGAAATCTTTTTATCTTATTTCTATTACTTCCCTCTTTTCTTTAGTTTTATAATGAAGACTGAGAAGCAACCAGCACCATGACGGCCATGGGGAAAGTTCTTTGGGAAGGCTAGATCCATTTATTCATTCCATACACATCTCTTGAGTACATGTCTTATGCCTATGTGCAAGGAACGACCCTAGGATCTGAGGCCACAGAGAACAGAAACACAGTCCCTGGCTTAGGGACCCCAGAGATTAAGTAGGGATACAGACAGGCCAACTGGTAATAAATGTATGGTGTGATAAATGCTAGATCCAAAAATTCTATGATGCTACAGAGCCTGTGGGTCAGAGTAAGCTAAATTGGGAAAGGAGGAGACAGGGAAGAATTTTTGCAGTTTGAAAGTAATAACTAGATGACTGAGCTACAGTCAGTTAAGAAAGGGGACAAAGAAGTTCCAGGCAGAGGGAACAACATATGCATAAGCACCAAAACATGAGAGAGATTGGTTCGCTCAGGGAACCATATGTAGCTTGATTTGTTGGAAATTAGGAACAAGGAGAGGAAATTCCAGAGATGATGCCTCTCCCATGAGCCAGATCAACCTGTTTATATTGCATCCTGATGTCCATGGCGAGTGATCAAAGGACCTTAATCAGAGGAGTGAAGAGGCCAGCTTTGTGCTTTGAGAGGTCACTGTGGTAGTGATAAGGAAAAGACTGAAAGACAAGTCTTTAAGTCTTTAAACAGAAAAAAGCCTGAAGATGGAGAGACCTGTTAGTAGGAGAATGCAACAGGCAGAGAATGAGGAGGGTCTAAGCTAAGGCAACAGCAATGGAATTGCTGTTGAGAAGTAGATAGCTATAAGAGATATGAAGTAGCAAAATCAGTAACTCTTGGTGACCAAACAGACATAGTAGAATGAACTCTTAAATGCTTGGCTTAGGCATCTAGACAGATTATAGTGGCACTCACTGATAGGAAGCATTAGAGGAAGGATATATTTAAGGAGTTAAAAAAATTATCCATTTTAAGTGTCTTCGGTTGAATTGTCTGTAAAATTTCCAGACCAGACAGAAGTGTTTAAGAATGCTACAGTAAACATTTCTCAATATATATGTGTATCAGATCATCACATTGTACACCTTAAACTTACACAATGTTACATGTCAATAATATCTCAATAAAGCTGGGGGGGAATAAGGGTATGCAATATATCTAGCTTGAAGTTTAAGAGACAGATCTAGGCAGGATACAGCTGGTAGTCAAGGACACAGACATATACAGAGAGTGAGTAGAATGAGAAGAGAATAAAGGGCCAAGGAAGGAGGACTGGGGAACACAACATCAAAAAAGGAGAGGTGAAAAGAAAAAGCCAAAGAGATAGGCAGGAAATGAGAAGGGTTGGAAACCACATTAATACTCAAGTTTTAAGACTCAGTTCAGGTACCACCTTCTGCAGAAAGGCTTTCTCTTGGTCTCTCTGAAACTGAGCAGGACCCTGTGGGGCTCTTGGGCACAGAAGCCTTTCTGTGTCCCCCGTTTCTTGTTTGTAGGGAACAGACTCCAACCTCCATGAACTTCCCTGAGTCCCAAAAGGGCAGGTTTAAACAGTTGCTAATCAGGGAAGGGAGGGGATGCAGAGACAAGGGAGGAGCAGCCAAGAAACAACAGTGCAGCCTTGGGGCAGGGTCCTGGTTCCACCTCAAGGGATACGCATAACAACATCTTTAAGATCTTTATAGAACTAAAACCTCCCGAATGGACAATATAGCATTCTTCATTCCAGAGAAGACCACCTGAGGCCAGATTAAAGGAACCACAGAAGCTTATCAAGAGATTACCTGAGACCAGATTAAAGGAGTGCAGGCCCTGCACATACCTTAATCTTATCAGCAACCCCATCCTTGAACTATTGGTATAAAACTCCTCACCAAATCCTCCTGGGATGGAACACACAGTTTTTGAGGGCAGGAGCCTGCTGTGTCTCCCTTTGCCCGGCAAAGCGATAAAGCTATTCTTTTCTATACTTCACCGAAAACTCTGTCTCTGAGATTCGATTTGGCACCAGTGCACAGAGGCCATGTTTTCAGCATCATCTCCCCACCTCAGCACACTAACTTCTTTTCCTTTTTGCTCTTAAGCAGAGTCATAGCCCAGACCCCATGACATTCTAATGAAGCAGCATTTACCTGTCTCCCCCCACCCAAGCTCCAGCCTCTGAAGCTCTCAAGGGCAGGTCCAGGTCCTACTCATCTCCACACCTCTAGCACCCAGGGTGGCTTCTGGCACATTGTAACTGGTCCATCAATAAATGCATGTTCAACACAATTGAAGTCAAGGGCAGAAAGACGTTCAAATAAGAGGAAATAATCAACTCTATGTACTACTTCCAAGAAGCCAACTCAAAACATTATACTTACAAACAAGATATCAGTTGGCAAATTCTTGGCAAGAGAACTTAGTGGACTAAGAGGGGCAGCAACAAAACAACCATGGAAGTGGGCTGAGAC
This sequence comes from Balaenoptera ricei, assembly GCF_028023285.1. Lineage (NCBI taxonomy): Eukaryota > Metazoa > Chordata > Mammalia > Artiodactyla > Balaenopteridae > Balaenoptera > Balaenoptera ricei. The sequence continues at coordinate 75,057,049 of NC_082644.1, forward strand.
AGTAGGGAAAGGAAAAGTAGATCTCTCCTTCAAGAAGTGTGACAGTGAAGCATTATGCTACCTCATGTAATAGATGGTCAGGAAAGGATTTTCACCATAATGGCTCTTCACTTAGCAATAAAGTTTTCAAAAATGAATTGAAGTTGTTGAGGGAGGAGTAGACGTAGTGGAAATGAGAGGGTCAAGGGGGAATTTTTTTTTTAAGTAAGAAGATAGTTAAGCATAATTACACACCAAAAGGAAACAAAAACACATAGGAGAGAGTAAAGACACAGGCGCCAGAGGCACCTATGATAAAGTGATATTCTGAGAAAGTAAAAGGAAAGGAGGTCCACAACACAGACGGATGAATTAAAGTAGAAGAAAGGCCATTGTTCTCACAGAAACTAAGGGGAATAGAGAGAATAAAGGCTTCAGATTCAGATCTGTGGGTCAGGAGAAAGACGGGGAGAAGCTCAGGGAGGAATGCCTACTGACCTCTTTTTCCCTGATTAAATGCTGGATGGTATCATCTGCTGAGAGTTTGGGTGCTGCTGAGGAAGGCTGGATACTGGTGAAGGTTTGGGCAGTTATTGTGGACAAGCCAGAGGTTGCTAATTGGAAATGTGCAGAAACATTACTGGACATTTGTATGTAAAAGATACTGCCGGACTGAAGCTGCTAACAGCTGACTACTACCTATGGGCTCCTGTTCCTGGAGTTCTTCATGTTTGCACAGCATCTATATGAATAAAAGAGTTGATTTTGGGGGATGGGGGGAATGGGGAAGAATCTTCCGTGTGTAACCGGTTTATAAGAATTATGTATATGAGGGAAAGAACACATTTTTCTCACATATTTTTTACCCATGTTCTATAACCTAAATAAAAATACATGAAAGATTATCTTTTTAAAATCCAAGTATCCAAATATCCAAGTACTTACCACCTATATTGAACAAAAGTTATTTTTGCCATATTTTCACCATTTGTTTTAAGAAATAAACATGACGTGGTGGTTACCAGGGGCTGGGGAGTGGGGGAAATGGGGAGATACTGGTCAAAGGGTAAAAACTTCCAGTTATAAGATTAACAAGTTCTGGGGATCTTGTTAATATACAGCATGGTGATTATAGCTAATAATACTGTATTATGACCTTGAAAGTTGCTATGAGAATAGATCTTAAATGGTTCCACCACAAAAAAAAAAGGTAATTATGTGACAGGATGCAGGTGTTAGCTAATGCTAAGGTGGTAATCATTTTGCAAAATATAAGTCAAATCAAAATACACATGTACACCTTAAACTTACATAATGTTATATATCAACTATATCTCAATAAAGCTAAAAATGAAAGTAAGAAATATGACAGATATCATTGAAGACTCTTGGTACCTCTCACTTCCTCTCTCCCCAGAAATCACCAGATTCTTTGACTACCCTCCATGTTTTCATAATTTATCACCATGGCATGTTATCTATAAGTAATATTGATATTTACTTGATACCACAGTTTCTGGTAAAAAAAACATTATATGGAATACATATAGCACTGTTTTGAATGTTTTGTTTAAATAAGTGTCATCTTACTGTACATATTCACCAATTTGCTTTTTTCACTTTATTGTTTTTGAGATTTACCATGTTAATACATGTAACTGGAAAATTAGATTCAGCATTAGAGTTTTAAGTTAATGTTAGAAGCACTAATTTATCTTACTTGAAAAAAATCTTTTTGCAGGGAGGAAGGTTTTAATTACACTTTCCTAATTTAACTGAGCAGTTTTTATATACTGGTTGTATTAATTAAAACAAGAACAGAATGACTAACATAGTTTATTTCTTTCAGTAATAAACGTAATTCTCTATTACAAATATTTGAACAAATGTAGTTTCTTAAAACATACAGACATTGTCTCAAGTTTACAAGTCAACAGTCTTTGGACAATAACTATTAAATAAACTTTTGCATATTATAGGAAAGTTTTTCCCTTTTAAGTAAACAGACTTATGTAGAGACAATTCTGTGATAACAAAATACAAAAAAAGTGTAGATTAATTTTAAAATATGATTACTGGAATGTAAATATTATTCAGCCTTCTGTGTTATCGTTCTAATCTTCACAAAGAATAATGGTTAACCCAGTGCTTTGGATTCTCAAAATCACTTACGTCAATACACTTCATTGAAGTTTCTTATTTATCACTGAAACATTATAGTTTCTACTGTAGTATTAACTGATGCTGGTTCAAGGTATTTGGGGTTAATAATGTTATATAATATATAACACTGAAGAATCTGTAGGTAGAATTTACCTCCGCATAGTACCAATTAATTCTAATTCTTCAGAGTACTCCATTTTATGAAGATCCTACATTTTTGTCACTCCCTAGTGAAAGAATTAGGTTATTTCCAGCTTTTCATTATCACAAGCAATGCTTCCAGAACATTTATGCACACACCTCTGTACACACATACATGCAAGAGTTCCTCTGGGTTCCTCGTAAGCAGAACTGCTGGGTCACAGAGAATGTGCATCTTCACTTTGATATAACATGAGGATTATATCCTTACTAAATACAGTCAAATTGTTCTCTAAGGATTGTATCAATGCACTCTCTCACCACCTATGTGTGAGACTTCTGTCTTGTTTCTTCACTTTCCCCATTCACATTTAGAATTATGAGACTTTTAAGTTTTCACCTATCTGTTGGGTATGAATCCATGTCTTAATTTTGTATTCCCCTGGTTTGTGGTGAGACTAAGCACTTTTCATATGCTTACTTGGGCATACTGCTTTTCTTTTTTGTGAATTGCCTTCATATTCTTTGCAAATGTTCTCAGGTTTTGTCTTTTTGTTTTAGATGTTTGCAAAAGTTCTTAATATAGTCTGAATATAAATTCTTTTTCAGTTTTATGTGTTGCAAAGACTGTCTTTCTGTCTATGGGTTTAGTTCTACCATTTTAACTTTTGCTTAGCAATCTTTTTCCTCCTTATTCTCTTATGTTTTCTCCTAACCTGCCTTCTGTTGTACTGTACAGTAATTTTTTAACCTATGGTTTTAAAGTTATACATAGTTTCTATTCTATTATCGGTCACCCTTAATTTTTTGATCTACAGAGTCAGCTACAATATTTTTCTAATCAAGTCTGGAGGACTGGTTCTAAAAGTGTGGACCCCAGGCCAGCAGCATAGGCATCCTCTGGTAATTATAAGAAATGCAAATTCTCAGGTCTCACAGACCTAATGAATCAGAAACTCTGGGGATGGGACCTACAACCTGTGTGCACCAAGCGATTCTGACAGATGCCACAGTTTGAGAAACACTGGCCTAGAATTACTTAACATCTCTATCCACCGCCTAAACAACCCAAGTCTTCTTTTTCTACCCAATGAAAAGACCTTGACTCCCACTTCTGCCTCCACCCTCTTTCTTGGTATTCTTATCTAGAATTTTGAGTGTGTGTGTGTGTGTGTGTGAACAATGTCAATGGTTAATTAAACATAACAGCATTTTAAGAATATCAGTTTCTCTTGTTCTTTGCATCTTGATCCTTGCATATGTGTTCATGGTTCTTTCATTGAGGATCTTAAGTGGTAAATTTTTCTAATGATGTCTGAAACTGTCTTTATAAGGTCCTTATTTTTGAGTCATAGTTTAACTGTATTTAGAATTCAATGTTTGCAGTTATTTGCTATCAGCACCTTGAAAACATCTGTTGTAATCTGGCATCTGTTGCAGGTGAAGAGTCTGCTGTTCATCTATGGGTATTCATTAACAGGAATTCTGTTTTTCTCTCTTGTGGCTTTTAAGACTCTTCTCTTTATGCTTGGAGTTCTGCAATATTACCATCTTGGATCTACATGTGAACTTATTTCTATTTTTCCTTTTCATTATTCTTTGTGCTCTTTAAAATGTGAAGATTTGTGAATTTCTTTAAACTCTGAAATGTCTTCACTCTCCTCTGAATATTTTTTTCACCATCCCTTTTTTCTTTTGAACTTCCTGATGGATGTATGCTGGCACCCTCAATCTATATCTTCCAGGTCTCTTCCCTGCTTTTCCATATTTTTTCTCTTATTCTCTTCGTGCTGCATTCTTGTGGAACTGCTAATACAACTGTCCAGAGCACTATATTTTCTTCAACTGTGGCAGCCTAGAATATATTGTGTCTCTTATTCCACTGCCTACATTTGTCATGTACAAGATTTTTATTTCATATGCATCTTTTTGTTTCATTTCTGCCTGTATGAAAGTTTTTCTTTCATTTACCATTCTGATGATCCTAAACACATGTACTAAAAGACTTTTTCATATTAATCTATTATTTTAATTGTACCTAAAATGAATGTCTCAAATTGTTGGCTGTCCTTCTAAGACTAGATTTCTTCATATGTTTTAGGGTTTGTAGTTCAAGCTCATTTTGGTAAAATGTCTTTTTTTTCCTTCCTTTCCAGCCACTCCCAGGTATAGCGGCAACCAGCAACTGCTTCTCTTCCCCTATGTCCTTGATGGTATTGCAGATATTAAAGATTTGCCATTGTGTGGGGCTTGCCTCATTTTCAGGTTGTGAATGTGTACAAAGTATCTTTCTTTCCTGGGCACTAAGTTCACAGAAGTGACAGCCCTAAGGAGCTCTCCAGCCTCCTTTCTTAACCAGGAGAACCCCACTCAAGGCCCTAGTTTGAAGAAGCTTCTGCCTGCTTTCAGACATACCTCTCAGCATGGTCCAGCACTAACCCCCAATGATAGCTTTGTTGTTCTGTTGTGCTTCTGGTACAGGGAAATGTTATTCTTTTTTATTAGTATATCTATTACTTTCATTTTCTCTTTTTAAGCTGCTATATGTTTCAATCAAAGGTGGAACTTCAAAAAGTAAATTATAATGGCTCCTTGACACACAAGATCTGACAAGGAATCTGCTTTGTTATCTTTTTAAGACCCAGGAAAGTATCCAGAATGATGTGGACTTAAAAGTCTCTGGTCCAGCATGTAAAGAGTTTGAAAGTTGCCATACCATCCTAACAACAAGTAAAATGCTAAAATAAAATTAAAATTGACAATTCTTATATTTATCAGAGAAGTGAGGTCACAGGGCAAACCACTGCCCCCAAATTGGAGAGACAGACAGGTAGATGCAAAGAAATCACAACTTAACCAGAGCAAAAACCCCACAGGAACCACTACCAGGGTAGGAAAACCTAAGCTGTAATTGAAAAATTGCTGGAGGCTCAGTCTGGACAAGTCTGAAAGTTAAACCTCCAAGGGGACCCAGTCATCAGGAGGGCCTGACACTTCTGTGAGTTCTACCTACCAGGTTCTCACAGTGAATATTGTAGAAAAATTCTCTCATGCTTCCAGGGAGGGGAAAGGGAGCCATTCTGAAATACTCTATTCTTTTCTTAACAAGGTCTGCCCTCAAGAGAAACTATTTGACCAGAGCCTAACAAATTGGGAGAAGGGAAATATCCAACTCCAGCCTACTCTGGCTGTCCTGTCCCATCTATGGGGTAGAGTTGGGGAACTGAGAAGCACTTGTGAAGTTCACAGTCCAGAGGCACAAGCTCACTAGAAGACTTAGACTTAATCATGGCACTATAAAACACTTCCCCTTCCCCCAACACTTTACCACTATATCACTAAAGTCCTATTTCCTGGAGTTTCTTTTACCCAATACATCATGACTGACTTTCAACAACAACAAAAAAAGCACAAAGCATACTAAAAGGCAAAAATCAGTTTGAAGAGCAAGCATCAGAACCAGACTCAGATACGGCAGGAATGAGACCTATTATTAGACTCATTATTATGAGACCAGGAATTTTTAAAAAATTATGATTAATATACTAAGGACTCTAATGGAAAAAATTGACAACATGCAAGAATAGATGAGTAACATAAGCAGAGAGATTTGTTTCTAAGAAAGAATCAAAAATAAATGCTAGCAATCATAAACACTGTAACAGAAATGGAGAATGCCTCCAATAAGCTCATTAGTTGACTGGACATGGCTGAGGAAAAAAAATCTCTAAGCCTGAGCATATGTCAATAGGAACTTCAAAATATGAAGCAAAGAGAATAAAGACCAGAAAAAAAAAAAAAAAAATCCAAGGACTGCAGAACAACTATAAAAAGTAACACAAGTGGAATGGGAATATCAGAAGCAGAATAATGTATAATAATCAAGTTTGCATCTATATGACCAATCAAATTTCATCTTCTAAGCAGTTCTCTTGGAAGATAAGACAAGTACTCTCACTGTAATTCTTTGTGAAATTTCTTCATAACTAAGTTATAAGCCACCCAAGAAAAGCATCCTTGAAGTCACATCTCATGCAGCAGGGACCAATATAGAAAACTGCAAAGACCGTTAAGTGTAAAGTAGTTTGCATAAGGTGTAAACAAGTGTCGGCAAATGCTCAGCATACACACCATGGCTGACCTAGGTAATTAATTGCTGTACTCTTCCCCACTGTGCCTCGGCAGTACCTCATGACCATTCTCAATGCAATGCACTTGGCAGTCACTTCCAACTTCCTGGAGTTACATGCAAAGTGAATTCTGTTCACCAACATTTCTTAAGGTGTTTATGGGCAACTTCCTTCTATAAAACATTAACTGGTGAGAATAATAAGGTCAAATGAATTTTAAAATACTGAATCAAAATTATACAAGTTTTTTTTTTTGTCAGACTTAACACTATACGTTATAAATTTCTATTTTCTGAACTTCCTAAACCAGGAACAGCTCATAGAATTAGTGTTCCCTGAAACATACTTTGAGAAATAGGGCTCCAGGAATATTCATGGACACACTGTTTAGGGGAAGGTAGAAAAGTTTAGCGGTAGAGAAGGGATCGGCAAATTTTCTCTGTAAAATGCCAGATAGTAAATATTTGGGACTTCGCAGGCCAGATGGTCTCTGTCACAACCAATCACCTCTGCTGTAGTAGCAAAAAAGCAGCCATGCTCAACATTGACTGTAGCTGTATTCCAATAAAACTTCATTTCGAAAATGAGGCCTTTGGCTATGGTTTGCCAACCCTTACTGTAGAGGAAAATGAAGATGCTTTGCCACAAAACATTCCTTCATTCAACAAATACTGAGTGCCTACCATGTGTGTTCTAGGTCCATAAATATTGTTGGATGCCATAGTGTTTAGGGCACAGAGACTACAGAGTCCTGGAACCTTCATAGCTTACATTTACATGTGATTTTTCACTTGACTTTTTTTTTAATCAGTATTTTTAGTATCACCATTGCACAGAGGAGGACACTGAGAACTTCTTTTGGTGGCTGAGCCAGAGATGGCATCTAGGAATGGTAGGTGTATAGGCATACCCTCAGTATGGCATTTCTAAGTCACTTATGCTTCCTGTGTCAACTTGACATTGCCTCCAACTTATAGTGTAAGTCCTGCAACTACTGAACCACAATAAAAACATGAAATATTAATTAGCTTTTTCCTCAGGCAGTGGAAATCAATCCAACCCTGCAGTGTTGTATGTTCCAGGATGGGATAGATTCTTGAACTGCTCAAAGAAACTGACTGCATCTTTTGCCACATCCAACTCACTACTCCTCTAACTGAATTCAAAACCTGGCCAGAAGCAAGGAAAGACAGAGGCACCCTCTGTTTTTTTCAATGTTTTGTTTTGAAATCCTGATAGAAAAGCTTTATTTAGATCTGGCTAGCCTGCAAAACTTTCCAAACAAAGCCTTCACAGCTTGGTTCTTTTCCTCTGTTGACTCCTATAAATCAAGTTAACTTCAGTCGTGTTTGGGCTTTGTTCAAATCACCAGCAGCCTCCACGTCCATGCCTGTTTCCCATGCCAGCTGTTTGGACTACGGCATTCAAATATCTGCTTCCCCCGGTTACACTCTGCCCTTCCTAGGAAAAGAGAACCCAAGAAGATTCAAGCATTTAGCATCTGACAACTACAGAAGCAAGGAAGAGGAAGCAGTTTATAGTGAAAAGAGAGATTGGTGCCCATGATCACTTTCTCAAGCTCTGTTCCACAATCTTTTCTAATTGTAACCTTTTTGAATAAATGCTAGCCTGTATTTGACAAAAGAAAACACTGATGTCCCCACAGCACTATATATCAAGTTGTTGATGTGAAACAATGAGCATTATGTCCAGACACAGGACTCCAATTTTAAAAAGAGCTATGCTCCTTGAAATTCCTTAGGTTTGGCTGCCCTGCTGGCCACAGACCCAGCCACTGGAATGTTTAATAGAGCAAATGTTGCTCTCTGCCTAAGCCATTTGTTTCTCTTCCTAGGTTCTCTATGGAAATTTTCCTATGAAACAGATTTGAGAGTCAGGATGAACAAAGAACCTCCTTTTGAACAAATGACTTCCACTCCCCACTCCCCCACCCCGAGTCACACCAGATGAAAGCAAAAAATGTTCTCAGATTGCACAAGTGAAATTTGGGCCTTACAGGACTTACAAGAGCTAGAAAAAGTGGGGGCCATTCTTCACTGGGTTCAAATGTCTGATCTACATGAAAGCAAATTTCTGGGATTCCCTTTCAGCTGGCATCATTCAGTATAGCTGTTCCCAAATAAATGTACTGCTACTACATCACCTACAGGGATTGTCACCACTCATAAACATCTGTAGATTTAACTCACACCAGAGCTCTGAAGAGTGGGAAATCAGGCATTAGTTATTTCCATAAAACAAACCTACCTTGACCCAACAAGGGACAAAAACAAGGCAAAGCAAAACGAAATGACAAGAGACAGGTGTGACTAATGGAAGGCAGAATACAGAGACAAGGGAGAGGGCTTGTTCTTGGAAATGTGTAATAGACAGTAAAGAATGCCTGACCAGCTTTTAGAACCATGCCTTGAACAAGGAGAACATTAGGCCAAGATGGTTCTAATGCTCTGGTGGCCTACAGAAGCAAACCAAATCTAAGCCTATATTTGCCTCAAGGTTACAAAATCAAAATGCTAAGGACAACCAATCACAAATGGCCAACTAGGCTTTAAGCTATAGCCAATCAGTAATTTCCTTACTTTGCTTCCATGTTTTCTCTATGAAAGCCTCTCCCAGTTCCTGTCAGTGGAGCACTTCTAACCACTTCTGGTTTGGCACTGCTTGATTTAAATAATTATTTGCTCAAATAAACTCTTAAAATTTTTAATATGCCTCAGTTTATCTTTTAACAGTTCTGATGTCAGAAGAGGGGACTGAAGAAGCTCCCCCACCCCACAGTGTCTAGGGAGCAATGGGCAATGAGGCGGAGATACCTGCTGAGTCCCTTCAGCTTGCTGCTTTCTTGCTGCCTCTGGAGGTGGTGGGTAAGTCCCTTTTGGATCCTAACGCCACGCTTTTTGCATTATGAGCTTTCGAACTTTATTTGACAGTTTCCTTTTCTGAACTGGGTCTGACTGAGAAATCAGGCTGAGTCTGGGGTCAGACTGGAACCTAGCAGGACTCTGCAGGGCCCTCCCAAGGACAAGTCCCTCCATGTCCCCAGCTTCTTATTTGGCTTTCCCAAGAAGTGAGGGAACACAGAAACAAAGGAAAAGGAGTCGAGCAAGAAACTAATGATAGCTTAAACAACAGTTCAGCAATAAAACAGAGTCACAGGACACCTAGTTCATCCTCAAGGGATATACATAACAGTCTGACCCATATCTTTGAGTAGCTCTGCAAAAACTAAGATCCCCATCCAGGTGGAGGATGGTGACTACATGCTGACCACAAGCATATAGACCCCAGACTAGTTGGAACCAGAAGGTTGATGATTAAGATTCCTGAAACATCACCTGTTACCTCACCAACAAGCAACCAGAAGAATGTCCATGAGCTGATCACACACCCTGCAACCCTTACCCCTAATGTTATCTTTAAAAACCCTTGCCTGAAAGTCATCAGGGAGTTCGGGTCTTTTGAGCATGAGATGCCCACTTCCCTTGCTTGGCAACCTGCAATAAATGCTGTAGTTTCCTTCACTATAACCCAGTGTCAGTAGATTGACTTTGTTGCACATCTAAGGAGCAGACCCAAGTTCAGTTCAGTAACGGGAGTGACTCTTGGTCTTGGTGTTAGGGGAAACACTGACTGAAACTGCCCACCCTGGCCAGGCAAAGACAGTAACAATTTGCATGAGTTATTTTACGACAGGAGCTCCTGGTAAGGAACACAGAACTAACAAGCCACCACCAACCAGAAGAATACAGGAAAGGTCAAAAAGAGAGAGGAGACGCCGGTCCACTTGTCCTAGCAACCTCCCAGAATCCTCCTCACTGGAATCCATCTTGGCTGAGTGGTTTTACACACCACCAGAAAGGACCCTGAGTCAGAATGATTGGCCAGAGACAACCCGGAAACTAACCCCATCACCATAAAACCCGAGACTGCAAGCTATGTGGCGGAGCAGTCCTCCTGGGTTCCCTTACCCTCGTGCTCTCCGCCCGGGTGCCCCTTCCCAATAAAGTCTCTTGCTTTGTCAGCACGTGGGTCTCCTCAGACAATTCATTTCTGAGTGTTAGACAAGAGCCCACTCTCGGGCCCTGGAAGGGGTCCCCCTTCCTGCAACATTTCGAGGATAGTATCTTCAGTACTTCTTTGGGAAATGCCTCTTTCATTCATGAGGTTGTTCAATACTCCCAGGTATATTTATTGTTTGTCCTGGTTGAAGTCTGACAAGATACTCAAGAAGATTTTTTTTTTTTAAGTAGCTCTATAGCAAAAGTTAGCCAAATTGGAAACTGATATTCAGAGCCTGATAGGAAGTTCTTTTTTAGGCCTTCTCCCCTAAACTAAATGAAACTATGTACCCACAGAGAAAGAAAAACATTCCAAAGACAAACAGTTCTAAATCTAGAACATAGGAATCTTTTGATTTCCATCTTAGTTGAAGCTCTCCCTTATATAAAAAAACAAATTAAAAATGTTGTAGTTGAATGAATCAGTCAGCCTTGCTATCATTCAGGTTGCAATTCAATTCTTCGAGGAATTAAAAACTGTACTTGCCTTACAAATCAAGTCTTTCCAAGAACATAAATTGCCCACCTAACCTTTTTACTAATCCCAAAACCTCCCCTATTCACTTCAAAATTCTTGAAGGTACTGCAAAATTCTGGATTTAGGAAACAAAAGTCCTTCTTGGAGGAACCTACATTCTTTCCCTGTGCCTTTGAGATGTAAATGTTCTATCCAGTCTTCTCTAGGAGCTGTGGAACATCTTTTTGACATGCAAATTTCAAGAGGTAATCCTTATCAGAAGGGAAGAAAAAGAAAAAATGGGGAAAGACTATTTGAAAACTAGACAAATGAAAAATCTTAACAAAAGCTGAAAGATCTCTGTTTTCATCTGTCTGTATACTTGTGTGTGTCTGTGTACACATGTTATGGATGTGTTATATTTTTCTACCTCTGGATGGTATTGCGAAAACTAATTTACTGTTTTTGTTTTTTTAATTTTTGTTTTATATTGGAGTATAGTTGATTAACAATGTTGTATTAGTTTCAGGTGTACAGCAAAGTGATTCAGTTATACATGTATCTATTCTTTTCAAGTTCTTTTCCCATCTAGGTTATTACAGAATATTGAGCAGAGTTCCCTGTGCTATACAGTAGGTCCTTGTTGGTTATCTATTTTAAATATAGCAGTGTGTACATGTCAATTCCAAACTCCCAATCTATCCCTCCCCCCAACCCTTCCCCACTGGTAACCATAAGTTCATTCTCTAAGTCTGTGAGTCTGTTTCTGTTTATTTTTAAAGAGCTCTATTTGTTAGGGAACCATCGAATGAAACCACCTGTCTCAGCCAGGTATGATAATAACCACTGGCAAGAGTTGTCTCACAACAGGAGGTCCCAATAAGGAACACAGTGCTGCCACCGAAAACTAACCAGGAGAATTCATGAGGGACCAAAAGGAGGCAGGAGACACCAGCCCATAATATGTCCTGCCAACCTTCTAGAAACCCTCACACTAGAATCCATCTTGGCTGAGAGAAGCGCGTGCCACCAGGAAGGACCCTTCAGTCAAACCAAACAAAGACAAGATGACTGGCCAGAGACAACCCACAAACTAACCCCATTACCATAAAACCTGAGACTGCGAGCCATGTGGCAGAGCAGTTCTCCTGGGTTCCCTTACCCTACTGCTCTCTGCCCAGGTACCCTTTCCCGATAAAGCCTTTTGCTTTGTCAGTACGTGTGTCTCCTCGGACAATTCATTTCCAAATGTTAGACAAGTGCCTACTCTCGGGCCATGGAAGGGGTCCCCCTTCCTGCAACTTATTTAATTGGCTAAAGGTCAAACAAATGCTATGTAAATTAAGTATGCTCTCAGAACTATAAACACTAACCCAAACGTTTTTCAAGTGCATGTGATCTAGGATAATCTTCAGTAAATAAAAGCTAGTTTCAGTTTGCTGCTTTAATTAAAACAAGCATGTCTTCAGAATTACCAGCATTAAATTTAATGCAGACATGCAACTTTTATTCTCCCTGGATTTACTAGTCAAATAAGTTATCTCTGTTACAAAATTTGCCAGCAAGAAAACAACTTTTAAAAAGATGACGGTTAGCTCTTTAACATCTGGTAGAATTTTCTTGACTTATGTAAACATGATTGTTACAAACGTGTAAATCAAATAGATGTAACTGGAGTAAAAGTTTATAAAACTTTTCAACAGTGATGAGATTTTATAAAATATGTCTACTTAAAAATAGTTTCTAAAGTCTTTTGGTAACTTGGAAGCTTAGCGTTTCACCAAGTTAAATGATGGAAATTCACTGACTCTCTAGGTCATTTTCAAATAAGATAAAAATACTGAAACATTGATTAATCAGTATAGGTTTATCTACTTCCGGCTCCCTATTACAGAAGAAAGAGCAGTTATAATTAAGTTTGAGGTTTATTTGAAAATTTTGATTACCTATTTCTGTAAAACTTTTAATTTGCATATTTCAGCAATTCTAAGGTACACTTCTTTTTTTTCAAATTTAATACATTGAACTTGGATTTTCTTACAATCCAAGGAGTTGCATTCACAATCCCTGCCAGCCAGGCACCGTCACAACTGAGCTGTCATTGCTGGCATATGCCCCATTGGTCACAGTTGTTCATATGAATGTCATCACCTCTGTTGCGTTATATGCAATCTGGCACTACAGTGCTGAATTTAACTGCTGTCTAAACGTTTTCAAAAATCTTTCACTACGATTCAGCATTTAAACAAAATGTTTGGAGAATGCAGAAAGGCACAGAAACACAGCAGAGGAATATAAATTTGACATGAGTGAAACAAACAGTCTATTGTATATGCAGAAAGACATGGAAACTGAGCAGAAAATATTCCTTGTAGGAAGAATGACCACGCTTCCATATTTTCTTATAAAGGAATAACTGACTGCTTTATAGGAACTAAGAAAAAAGATGTTTACAAGTAGATAATGTTGTATTTCATTACTGAGATGTGCGCAAAGGACTATCACAAGTCAGCGAATACCACTGGAAGCAGAAGAAATTGCCAAACACTCAGAAAAGCTGAGACATTTCAAAGCAATAATTGGCTTCTGAACCAATTCATATGGAGTTGTTCCTTTCTTTTTTAGTAGTACATAAAATAATGGTGAGTCTTGCAACTGATGGAATCCTAAAGTTGATGAAATATATCTTCATTATGGCTGAGTATCAAGTAAACCTTGATAAGAGTTTGAAGTAATATGTTGTACTGTACTTATGACTCACGCACAGAATCTCTTCCTCTTCTTCAAGACCTCCAGGCCTACAAACCCTCAGAGCCATAACACACACGTCCAATCTTGCAAACCACCTGAAGGGACAGTCTGCAAAGCATATCTGTGCCTAGCCAGCTACATGGGGAATTGTGTGTTGCCTTTCATGCCTCGGGCCTAGAGAGCTTCTAGAAAACAGGTTCAAGTCATCAGTCAGGTTTACTTACTTAATGGAAGAGATGAGTAGGAGAACATATCCACCCCACAGCATAGCCTAAAAGTCAGCCTGGAAGAGTATCAGGTGCTACAAGTGAATTCCCCAACCTCACAAATCAGATTAATCACTCTTACTCCTGTGCAGAGAGTGGCGTAACTGGAAATATTATTCTAATGCTGTTCCCTCTTGAGAAGTGGAGCACAAGTCTGCTATTGATTTTCTAGTACTACTATTAAAAATTACCACCAGTTTAGTGTCTCAAAACAACAGTAATCTGGCAGCGTGGGCCGGACAGAGGCGAGCAAGTGGCGCAGCGCCAGAGCAAGTGGCGCGCTCAGGCCCGGAGGGCAGCGAGGAGGAGGAAGCCATGTCCAGCTCTGGCTCAGGTCTCCCGCGCGCCCAGACCCGGGGCCCTTGCATCACACCAAGGCCCGGCCAGCGGTGCCCAGCTCAAAGGGTCGCAGGAGGGGACAGGGGAGGGCTGCTGGGTGACCCTGGTGGACGGGGCGACCTGTACAACTGGGAGGTGGCCATTTTCGGGCCTAACACCTACCACGAGGGCAGCTACTTCAAGGCGCGCCTCAAGTTTCCCGACTACTACCTAACTCCCCCAACCACCACCGGACTTTTGTTTCCTGACCAAGGTGACATCTACAGCGACATCTACAAGACGCTGACATGCGTGTCTCCAGGCTCCACACACCGTGCCAGGTGAGGAGCCCCGGGCGGGCAGCTGCCCTCGAAACATCGGAACCCCAACTGAGCCTCAGGACCACCCTCCTGCGCGTCACCTCCCTCCTCAACAACCCGACGCCTCCTCACCAGCCGTCATGATGTGCAGGAAGTGGAAAGAGAGCAAAGGCAAGGAGCCGGACCACAGAGGCTGAATCATCCCGAAGCACTTCCTAGGACCAAGGCGGACGCGGAGCGCGGCGGCACGAAAGCGCCCGTCACGCGAGCGGTGAGCGCTGCGTGAAGACCAACGCGCAGGCGCAAGCGCAGGCGCAGGCGCAGGAGGAGGCTTTGAGCTCTTAACACCAGCACCGCTGCTTCGAGGACCGCGAGGCAGAGGCCAGGCCCAAGGCTGCTAACGGGAGAATGAGGATGACTCCGCAACCAGGAGTCCTGACTCTGAGTCCTCCACAGAATAAACTTACAAGTTTTACCTAAAACAAACAAAACAACAACAACAAACAGAAATGTACTTTGAAAGTTCTAGAGGCCAGAAGTCCAAAATCAAGGTGTCAGCAGCATTGGTACCTTCTGGAGGCTCTGAGAGAGAACCCATTCTTTACCTCTTTTCTACTTTTTTCATGGTTGATGGCAATCCTTGGCATTCCTCAACTTGTAATTACATAACTCTAGTCCCTGCCTGCATCTTCACATGGCTTCCCCCTGTAACCCTGTGCCAAACCTCCCTCCCCTTTCTCTTACAAGGATACCAGTCATTGGATTCATAGCCTACCCTAAATCTTAGATAATCACATCCCAAGATCTTTAATTTAATTACATCTGCAAAGATCCTATTTCAAAATAAGATCACATTCACAGGTACACATTCACAAAGACTTGGACAGATCTTTGGGGGGAATACTAAACAATCCTTATGAAAGCATGAGAACAAAGATTCTCCCCCTACCTCTCTTTTATTCCAGGAACTGTGCCAGGTACCAGAGATCCATAAATGAGTAAAATCAATTCAGCCCCTGTCCTCATTCTTCACCTTCCCTACTGCCAATGGCCTATTAGAATGGTCTCCTAATTTTTCTCCCAGCCTCAAGTCTAACTGATCTGTCAGATCTGAAACAAAACGAAGCAAAACAAAGAAACCCTATAATAGAAGAAACAGGCAAGATTATGCTGCAATAACCCCTGTATCTCAGTGTCTTATAACAACAAAGATTTGTATCTTATTCATGTCTGTGACAAATAGCTGAGGGTTTTCTTTATGGCATTCTCCCTCAAGGACCAAGGTTCATGCTTCCATAAGACCTAAGGCAGGAAAAGACTCAATGGCAAATCAGATAGTGTCTCTTAAAGTTTCCGCACAGATGTGGCATACATTAGCATTGGTCAAAGTAAGTTATGTGGCCATGCCTAGATTCAAAGGCAGATGGGGAAGTATAATCCTAATATAGGCTTAGAAGTGGGAAGAACTGAAAATATTTGGTGAATAGCTCAAATAACTACCATAATCATTCTACCGTTTAAATACTTTTAATGGATTTATCTCACCTACCAGCTCAAGTTTACACTCTTTAGTGTGGCATTCCAGGCTCTGTAGAGGGATCCCAATCTCAATTTTCAGCCTCATTTCCCCCTCCTTCACTGCCACATATATATGCTCCAGCTACACTAAATTTGACTACTCACAATTCCTTGCCATGCCATGCTCTCTCTAGCCTCCAGGCATTTGTTCACACTGTTCCCTTTACCCGGAAGAACCTTTGCCTTAATTCATTCTCCAAGTTTTTTCTTAAAGGTGTCTTCCTCTTTGAAGCTGTCTCCTTAGGTAGAATTAATCCTTCCATATGCAAACACATTTCATTTTTACTTATCTCATTCCTTCACTGATTTATTTACTCAAGAAGCAAATCATGTGCCAGGCACTGTGCTGCAATAAGAGAAAAGTGCATAGCTCCAGTCCTGGAACAGTTATCATGTAGTGGGGGAGAAAGAAAAGTAACAGGCAATTATAACTCAAATTTGTACGTGCCACTCTAGGAGAAGTATGAGGTGCTGTGGGAACCCCTGGCACAGTGGCAGTTTCCCAGAGGATAGGATGGTTAAAATGAGATCAGAGGTATTATAGTTAGCCAAGAAAAGGAGTGGGGAGGAGAAAGATCTGGGTAGAGAGAAAAGCCTGTATGAAGCTCAAGAAGAGAGAACACGTGGTGAGTTTGGAGAACTGAAAATATGTACTTAAAAAATACAGGGGAAATATGTGGCATACACTGTAAAGCAAATTGAAGACTGAACCACAGTTCCTGAATTGGAGAACAAGTGAGTGCCTATTTCCTACTTTTGTGATTCAACATGGGGATTGGTTCCTTAATTTAGCTTCCCTGGCCTATCAGTTTTTCTAAGAGAGATATTTCTCTTTGTCCCTTAATGCTACCTCCTATCATTATGTTTCCTTCTTTTTTCGCTATGCATTTTCTTGCTTAGTATTTTAGTAGTATTCTATCAATATTATTCAATATTAATATTGTTACATCAACTTTTTTGTATATAATTTAGTATATAATTTTCTCTTTTCACTTTTAATCATTCCATATCATTTTGTGTAAGGCATGCCTATAAACAGCTTATATTTTATTTTTTTAACCAGATTTTTTAATCCAGTATTAGAAAAGTGAGTTTAATCTGAGGCTATTTACTGTAATTATTGATATATTTGGATTTCTACCATCTTACTCTATATGTATACTTTTTTTAATTTGGCTGCACCGGGCCTTAGTTGCGGCATGTGGGATCTTTGTTGCTGCATGTGGTATCTTTAGTTGAAGCATGCGAACTCTTAGTTGCGGCATGTGTGATCTAGTTCCCTGACCAGGGATCGAACCCAGGCCCCCTGCATTGGGAGCATGGAGTCTTAGCCACTGGACCACCAGAGAAGTCCCTATATCTTATTTTTTGCTATTTATTTGTACTGCTTTTCTCTTTTTTGCTATCTTTCATTAAACAGATTTCTCAAACTTCTTTCTTTTTGCTTTCCAGTTTGGAAGTTATGCATTTTGTGCTTGTTTTTTTTAGCAAGCATTTATAATATGATGACAACGCCAATCAGTATCTCTTTTCTCTACTGAAAAAGACAAGGACCTTAGCACATAATAACTTCCTCTACCTCATAACTTCCAAGTTATTATGTGGTATTTTATTTCTAGTCTGTTTTCAAACACAAACACAAATATGGTTATGCTTGTTACTTTATGGAAAGTATTTTTTAGAATTATATTCTATGTTTTACTGCTTCCTTTGTTTATCATCACTTCTTTTACCCCATAGCTTCACTCTGCAATCATTTTTCTTTTTCCTGAAGTATAGTCCACATGGCTATTTAGAGTACCACCCTCAGACCTGGGTATATGGCCCTGATGTCTGACCTAGCACTTTAAAGGGTCCCTCTGGCCCTCCATCCAGTGTGCCCATCTTTAAGAACTAAGGAATCCAGGAGCTGAAGAAGATATACCCATCTGGGCATGTACCTCTTGTTTACTTCTGGACCATTTTCCAAAGATTCAGGATGCTGGAATTTCCTGCCTGGGTGGCAAATGTTAGGGGCAGAATTTTGGTCTAAGTTTCTGGTCCCCATGGAACTTTAGCTCCTGCTCTTTGTTACTAGTTCCTTTCCAGTTTCCAATATGTTTAAGTTTTCCAGTATTCATTTTGAGCTCAGCTGTGGGGGGGGGGTGGGGGGGGAGGGGTGTATGAAAAATATGTTACTTAATAAATCTATATATTTTGAGTAGAAGGATTGTTGAGGGCGAGGGGACACTGGACTTTGCAAGTGCTAAGTGCACTTCCTTAACCTTAATTTTAACATGTAAATTAAGTGTAAAATTTAAGTGAAGTAAAATTAATTGAATCACATTGATTAATTTTAAAATTAAATTAAATTGCTATACATTAAGTGATCCTCTTACTGTAGCCCAAATCATACCTTGGACTAGGTATGATTAACTGTATGACCTAGGGCAAATTACTTTATCATTCTCAGCTTCAGTTTCTCTTTTTAAAAAGGAGATTGGTATGAGCTGCACATCATGACTTCCTTCCAAAGAGTACAGCATGGAAAGAGGGGACAAAGGGATAACTTTACAGCTGAAAAACCTGACAAATACTATTTCTACCAGGTGATCAAGGTTACCATCAAAGGTGATAAGTAATGTTAATAATAGGCACTCTTGGGCTTCCCTGGTGGCGCAGTGGTTGAGAATCCACCTGCCAATGCAGGGGATGCGGGTTCGAGCCCTGGTTTGGGAAGATCCCACATGCCGCAGAGCAACTGGGCCCGTGAGCTACAACTACTGAGCCTGCGCGTCTGGAGCCTGTGCTCCGCAACAAGAGAGGCCGCGATAGTGAGAGGCCCGTGCACAGCGATGAAGAGTGGCCCCCGCTTACCGCAACTAGAGAAAGCCCTCGCACAGAAACGAAGACCCAACACAGCCATAAATAAATAAATAAATTAATTAATTAAAATAATAATAATAATAATAATAGGCACTCTTGATACAGCGTGATGAGAATGGTACTTTACCTCTATGGTCTTCTTCTCCAAAACTGAATCTAATCATGAGAAAAATATCAGACTCCAATGAGGGACATTCTACAAAATACCTGACCAGCAACTCAAAACTGTCAAAGTCATAAAAAAAAAAAGTCTGAGAAACTGCTACAACCTGGAGGAGCCTAAGGAGACATGACTAATAAATTTAATGTAGTATCCTAGATGGGATTCTAGAACAGATAAAGGAATTAGTTAAAAACTAAGATAATCTGAATAAAATATGAACTTTATTTAACATATTAGTTCAGTAATTATAGCAGATATACCATACTCATAATGTAAGATGTTAATAATAGGGGAAACTAGATGTGGGGTATATGGGAACTCTCTTCACAAATTTTCTATAAATCTAAAACTATTCTAAAATTAAAAGTTCATTTTAAAAGATTTTTAAAAACCAATAAAAAAGGAAAAGTTTGGATGAAATAATAACGTATGAATGATAAAGCAATTTTAGCCTGAATATTCTGATATCAAAATATAAAATAATAAATCTCCAAGGTTAGCAAGAATAGAAAGAAAACCTCTTGTTAGAGATAGGAAATTGGATCATGCAACTTCAACAATATGTTTGTATCCATAAATATTATGTTATTGTTTCATATGTATCAATTTGTACCTTGTCTACGCAGCATTAGATATACCTATACTGATACACTAAGACACAATTCATTCATTTTGACTGGAGTATGGTAGTCCCATGTATGAGTATACTATAATGTATTTATGCAGTCCCTCAATGACGAGCGTTCACGTTCTTCCCAATTTTTCACCCATATAAGCACAGCAATAAATATCTCTGCACGCCTCCTTGCACATATGAACAAGAGATTCATAGGCATATATATAATTAGTATAGCATACACACAAAGCTATTAGATACTGCCAATTTGCTCTCCAGAGTGTTTGTACCTGTTTACATCCAGCCAATGTGTCCAAAAGCTTCATTTGTCTGCATATTCATGAACCCTTTGAATAGTATTTCACTTTTTAATTGAATTACCCTTAAATAATAATACAGTTAGACATCTTTTCATACATGTATTTGCCTCACATTTCCTGTTCTATGAGTTGGATATGATTAAAAACTGCCCATTTTCCCCTTGGTTTGCTTTTATTTTTCTTAAATGATTTAGAGAAGTTCTTAGGTTTGTGATACTAATTCTTTGCTGGTTATACTTGTTAGAAATATTCTATCCAAGTTTGTGGTGTGTCTCTTGACTGCTTATGGTATTTTTTGTCACACAAAATTGGTAAATTGTAATCTAGTAGAATTCTTTTGTTTTAATGATTTGCGTTTTTCATGTATTTAAGGTCATTCCAACGTCAAAATTATATTCTTCTATATTTTATCTAAAAGTTTTATTTATTTATTTATTTTTTGGCCACGCCACACGACTTGCGGAATCGAACCCGGGCCCATGACAGTGAAAGCGCTGAGTCTCAACCACTGGACCGCCAGGGAATTCCCACTCTCTAAAAGTTTTAACAGTACTATTTTCCACATTTAAATATTCAATCTACATGGACTCTATTTTTCTTCATGGTATAAGGTAGGGATCTAACTGCATTTTTTTCTATGTGGAAAATCAACTTTTCTCACATTATTTATTGAATAGTTTATTCTTTACTCATTGATTGTAATGCCATCTTTGTTACAAATCTATTTCTGGGTTCTGTGATACATTCCACTGGTTATGTCGCTTATTTAAATGCAGACTTCTGGGTTTTAAGCAAAGATTCTAATTCAACCCATCCAGAATGGAACCCATGAATCCACAGTTTTAACAGTAAACCCCATGGTTCTGATGGAAACGGCCCACAAAATGCATTTTAAGAAGGATAATCCTGTACTTTGGGAAACAATAGAGAATGGCAGAATCCAGGACAGGGATTCCTTCCTCTTTATTTATTTATTTTTTAATTAATTAATTAATTTATATATATTTTTTGGTTGTGTTGGGTTTTCGTTGCTGCCCGCGGGCTTTCTCTAGTTGCAGCGAGCGGGGGCTACTCTTTGTTGGGGTGCGCGGGCTACTCAGCACGGTTGCTTCTCTTGTTGCGGAGCAGGGGCTCTAGGCCACGCGGGCTTCAGTACTGCAGCACACAAGCTCAGTAGTCGTGGCTCACGGGCTCCAGAACACAGGCTCAGTAGTCGTGGCACAGGGGCTTAGTTGCTCCACGGCATGTGGTATCTTCCCGGACCAGGGCTCGAACCTGTGTCCCCTGCATTGGCAGGCGGATTCTTAACCACTGCGCCACCAGGGAAGTCCTGATTCCTTCCTCTTTAAAACCTGTTCATTTTCTATGTGGTATCTGAAACCTTTTCATAATTCAACAGCCCATTTCAAAGCAATTTGACTCACAGAAGTCTAATCAGAGGGAAAGGTTAAACCCTCTTTCCCTAGCTCTAAACTTAATACCAAGCAGGTGAGTGTATCTAAATAGCTAACTTCCCCATGGTAATTAACAGTAGACTTAACCCTTGAACCACTGACAAAGGCTCTATCCTTGACCAAGCTTGAATCAGGCTCCTTTGGGTCCTTTTTCTGACGAAGCCCCTGACCTTGGGCTCAGTCCTTGGCCTTTTTAATTCAGTTTTCACAAAACTCCAGTTTAGTGAAAACTCCCCATCCTTGATATCTAATCAAATTTCTCATCCCCCCTCCCTGTTCTCAGGTATCTTATTACCCTGGCCCACCTGCTGCAAAACTCCCGTCAAGCCAGCATCCCCCTACCCCTGTTGTTTTCTTAGTCACTTTACATCCACCAATCCCCACCCTGCTCCTTGGGTATAACTCGTCACTTTTCCTTGGTGTATTTGGAGTTGCACTCCATCTCACTCCCCTACTACAAAACTCCATTATAACAGCCCCCTTGAATAAAGTCTGCCTTACCATCTTTAACAAGTGTCCTGAATATTTCTTCTTTAACACCACACTCACAAGTGTAATATTCTCTTTGTAGCTAGCCCTCACCAAAATAATGATATTGGTACAATGAATAAACTTTCAGACATGAGAGCAACACACACACACACACACACACACACACACACTAACAAGGAGGGCAGGATTTGTTTAAAATAGTATTATCTCACTAAGCAAACTCAGAAATTCAATGACTAGATAGATTCTACTGGCTCTGACTTGCTAACTTAAGTATGGAAATAGTTAATGTAAAAAGTTAAAGAAGGCCAGGATGGAGTCATTCTTCTCCCTCCTCATCCTTTACTTCCAAAGTTACTAATCTTTAAGTCTTTCATTGGTTACCCTTATGCTTCATATTCATCATTTACCTTCTGTAAACAGATAAAATAAAGGACCAAATAAAATTTAAAGGAACTCTCAGGTTATTTCAATCAAATAGGTAGCAGCCATGTAGGTATTAAGTTGATAAATTAGAAGTTGACTGTCCAAAATACCCAACAATTATACTTGTCAATAGATTTTAAATATAATATTTTTGATATCACATTAAAAATTTATAACTGAAATCAACAAATTAACTCATTGCAAGGAATTGGAAATAAGACAGAAAGTATAGATCATCATTATAATAAAATCATACTCCCACCAGCAAAAAAAATAATTTGGGGTTTGTAATTGACCTTTTTCCTCTGGATAAAACTGCACAGGAAGCCCCCAATCCTCATGATTCCTAATCTTGTTTATATATCATCTATCCACTTGGATTCTTACTTAACCTTGCTGGCACATGTTTTCAATATAAAGCTGCAACAAAGGAAAGCTATAATTACCAAATCTCTTCCTTTCAGCTATTGAAATAAGGTGATTTACAGAAATGCAGGACACCATAAGCAAAAGGGATTTTCCAGTGCTCACAGAGCACAGCTTCCAGGAAGATGCTGGAACAAACACACTTTTTTGCGGCCAAGACCCTGGGCCTGGAATCCAAATGGATTATATGTTTCAGAGCCAGGTAGAGTTACTCATCTAGTCTCCATGTTCTGAGAACATTGCTTAAGCAGGAGGAAAATCACAGTATTATCCATAACCTTCCTGAAGATGGTCAAAAGGGACTCTATTCAAATACAAGTATTCATATCCACTTCATATCCATATCTACCACTACTAGATGGTAGTGACTCCATTACCCAGGGAATGATTATCCAGTTTGTTAATTTTCCAGATTCGTAACTTCCTCCAGGCTTCAATGGAATCAGCCTCATACGCAGGTGAAGTATGTAGGAGGGCAAAATTGCCTTAAAAACTAACCAGATCAGATAAACAAAACTTCCAGCACCATATTACTTTTAGCATTATGGGCACTGTGGGCAGATATTAAAATGGCCTTGCTGCCTGAGAGGGAATATGTTTCAGACACGAGGACCAATCTGACTTTGAATTAGTTTACAAAGGGCTAGCTAAGGATGCCGAGGATTGGACATGGAACACGTGAGCAATGACGGGGAATGAAAGGTACAAAGAGGGCTGGGAACATGGTCTTGCCCAGTGTGACAAGGCTGCAGCAGTGGACCCTGGGCAGTGACGAGGAGGTGGGGGTGTGACTAGAAAGAAACGGGGTGCAGAAACATAGGAAGATTTGTTGCCAAAGGCACTCATTTTCCAAGTCCTCTAACTCAGCTTCAGCTCATCATATAAACCTTCACTCTGAACCATCTCATTGCATGTTAGCATTTTTCCTACTTGGTAAGAAGGAAGAACGAAATGTGGGTAAAGTACTGAGAGAAAACCAGAAATTAGTTGTTTGCATTCCATGTTAGTTTACGCCAAAAGGGATTGGAAGAGGCAAACCATGAACTGCAGTTTTCCCTCACGAGAATGGAGAGCAGGAAACTGCACACACCAGCTGCAGAACAGGGTGCAGCCACATGTTTTCACTTCATAGTTGTCTTTCCACATTTCATAGCTTGAGTCCGTACACAGCTGTTTGCTGAGTTACGGTGCTAGTGCAAGGAAGGGCCTAAATGCAAACCTCATTCTGGATGCTCAAACCAATTCACTAAACAAGCACTGCCTGGCCTGAGGGCCTCTTTTCTAGATACAAACAACTTAGTATGGGAAGTGTGTTAAAACTAGGGCAGGGGCTTCCATAGGGCATTCTCAGTGGTTCCCAGATCTTGCACTATCTCTGAAGTTTGTTTAAAAGATACAGATTCCCTACAGCAGAAACTAACACAGAATTGTAAATTAACTGTACTCCAATAGAAATTAATTAAAAAAATACAGATTCCCTAATACTTAGCCCTCAAAAAAAAAAAAAAAAAAAAAAAGACTAAATTAGAATACATGGTGTAAGCAGATAAGGTAGGAGGTCCTGGGAAAAAGAGAACCAGGCATGGCTTTCTTGATATAAGAGAAGCCATTTTGGGCCTGTCATTTTGTGATCTGAGCCTGTCCACAAAGCTTGCCCTTGAACAGGTCTCAAAATAATCAACTTAAGGGAACAAAAGAACTAACTGTTATCAGGCAAGAGAAGTAACAACAGCAAAGATAACAAATCAGTTGTAAAAACTCCCAGATTTGTTTCAATGGTGAAGACTAGCCTGAAGCACTTTCTTGAGTTGTTTTGCAGGAATTAAACCCCTCTCAGGCACTCGACCTAGGTCAACTGGAACCTACAGGACGATGATGTTGACCTTCTCTGACCTTTGTGACTTCAATCAATTAAAGCTGGGGACTCTGTCAGCCGCCCAAGCCTCTTCATGAATATACATGTACCCTTAGCTTAAAACTTCCCCAATTTTGCTGTTGGAGGAGACACTGCTTTGGGAAAGATCCTCAGAGTTCTCCTTACTTGACTCAAGTAATAAAGCTTCCTTCTCCCCATCTTTGGCTTGGTTGTGTCTTTTAGCTCAACACCCAGCAAGAGGCAAACCCAGTCTTCGAGTAACAAATTGCATGGAAAACTGATTTTCTTTGTAAACAAAGCACCCAGGTTTGTTGGCTACTCTCATTTGATCCCTTTTGTAATTTTACGAAAGTATTAGTAGTCCCATTTTATATATGAGAAAACTGAGGATCAGGAGTAGGAAACTGGTCGAAGTAACACTGCTAGTAAAGAGCCTTAGGTGGCATCAGACAAAACACCCACCATACCTTCAGCAACGAACTGCATTAGACACTTCAATCTGTCTGGAATCTACTAACTACTCACTGAGCCATTTTCCTTAGAAGAAGACTGTTCACATGCACATTTTTGAAGGAAGAAACAAGTTCTGGCATGGTCTTTCCCCTGTGAGAACTCCCTCCTCCTCCCACCCATATTGGAGCTAATGATGTTCCTTGCCTCCTGAGTTTGTAGAGCCGACATTCTCCCACGTCAGAAACCTATCTGGAAAAAAAAAAAAAGAAAGGAAAGAAACCTATCTGACCAAAGCCTTCCTCCCTCAGGAACTAGGTGTTCTGATCAGTGTAAGCTGGTGGGAGAAAGTGGAAAAAGATAAACCTCCCATGCCCTCCCAGAGTGTACCACCCTCCTTCCTGGCAAGGACCAACTTCATTATCCCCCTAAAATCCACCCAACCCCCTCCCACCCCCTCCAAGAAGCTCATGTATTAAAAGGCTTTTGTGTACAAAGCAAATTGCTTATATAAAATAATTCATTCTACCTTAAAAAAAAAAAATAGACCTGCAATTGCCAAGCAGTACTTCGATAAATGTGAAATAACTAGGGTGAATGCAGTTCCACCCAAAAGCAAAGAAACTTATGTTGTTAGTCTGTGCAGCCTGATTGTGGCTTATTGTACATTTTCCTTTAAACTCCTTAAAATAATAAAAAGAACTCACAAGGATGGATGGGATTTCACTGTAGGAATAATTGTAGCCAAAGGAATAATTCAAACAGTGAGAATTTCAGACAGTGGAGAGACTTTATCACAGGATCCAAACTTTTGCCCCAGAAACAGCCAGGTACTGTGTCGTGCACCAGATCCGCCCTGCATTAGTGACCAAAAGTTGTGGGGAAGACAGTGTAGATGGAGCTGTTCGAGTTAAACAAAATAACATTCACATTTGTTCAGATGTATTGTGTTAAAGAGGGAGAGAGATAACAGGGGCTTACTACCTGCTATGGGGTTCTCAAATGTTACTGCTCGTAAGAAACACCTGGGGAGCTTGTTATACAATTATATTCCCAGCTGCAATTCCCAGAGATGCCAATTATCTGGTCTGAGTTGGGGCTTGGGATTCTGCATTTTCATCAAGTACCTCAGGTGATTCCGATGGAGGTTTTTCCCTTAACTTTTTATTTTAAAAATTCTCAAGCCTTAGGAAGTTTCCAAGAACAGTACAATGAACACCAGTATATCCTTCACCAAGATCAAGGGTCAGCAAACTCTTTCAGTAAAGGAACACTGATCAGGCATATGTCAGAGATACTTCAGGTCTGGTTCCAGACCACTGTCATAAAGCAAATATCACAGTGAAGCAAGTCACATAAATTTTTGGTTTCCCAGTACATGTTATGTTTACACTATACTGTAGTCTATTAAGTGTGCAATAGCATTGTCTAAAAAAACAATGTACATTCCTTAATTTAAAAACTTTATTGCTAAAAAAATGCTAATCCACATCTGAGCCTTCGGTGAGTAATCCTTTTGCAGTGGTAACATCAAAGATCATTGATCACAGATCATGATAACAAATATAATAATGAAAAAGTTAGAAATATTGCAAGTTACCAAAATGTGAGACACAAAGTGAGTAAATGTTACTCGAAGAATGGCACCGATAGACTTGCTCCACGCAGCACTGCCCCAAACCTTCCATTTGTAAAAAAACACCATATCTGGGAAATGCAATAAAGTGAAGCACAATAAAACAAGGTACGCCTGTAAATATTTTCAGCTTTGTAGGCCATATAGTCTCTGTGGCAACTACTTAAACCTGCCATTGCCATATGCAAGCCATAGTCAATATGTAAGCAAATGAGCATGACTGTCCTCCAACAAGACTTTATTAATGGACACTGAAATTTAAATTTTACATAATTTTCTCATCATAACGTATTACTCTTCTTTTGACTTTTTCCAATGTGTTGTATTTGAAGATGTGAAACCACTCTTAGCTCAAAATTAGTACAAAACCAGTCTGGGGGACAGGTTTGTCCTACAGGTCAGTTTGCCAATTCCTGACTTATCAATTTTGATTGTAAAGTCTAAGCTTTTCTGAGGATGAATTTTAAATGTTACTGCTTTTCATATCCAGACTAATCACAATGTCCACCTTAGAAAATTTTTTAAAATGTATCTATGAAGTTGCCTTCTGACCCACTACTTGTTGGATTTTCAGATATAACATTTTCACATCTTGCTATGGCTGATATTTTTGGATGCCCTATGGGGCACAGTTCCTCATTTAGAAATCATCATAGTTCAATCAGTCATTCTCTAATTTTATCACTTAAAAATAAAGTGGTGTGTGCCCTTCCCTACACCAGTGCCTAATTAGCATCCTTTTTTCAGCTTCTCTCTCATACTGAAGATAAATATGAGTAAAAGACCCTCAATCTTCCAAATGATGCCAAGAGTCCAGCAAGATGTGAACAGCATTTTGTTATTTGTGAGCAAGGGACTGGAGATGCCTTTTCTTGATTTTTTTTCCTCCCTGAATTTTTGTTGAAAATGAGCTCCAATCCAGTGTATGCTCATATTTCTAAAAGACTGGGTTATTACCAAGTTAAGACTAACTATGGTGATACAAATCTGTTACCCAATTACTCCCATTCATGGTCTTCACTTCTAGGGGAATTTCTCAAGTTATTAAACATGATTTCATAAGTATCTGAAAGCCAAACAAGAATTCTGGAGGGTAAACTCCAACTCTGCATCATGAAATCAACAAACATTGTCACAATGGAATCTAAGTACTTACCTGTTAGGACCAAATGAAACAAACAAACAAACAAACAAAAAAACACAAACTAAGCACATTCCTGCTTATTGAAATGCCTTTCAACTGGACTTATCCAAACATTACTTCATCCCTTAAGGAATGAAAACTTAGTTACCTGAAGTATTCAAGCCTCTATCCATCACTTCATTGCCCACCCCTCCTCCCAAACCAAATACTCCATTTAATAGCATGAGGATATGTTCTCTTCTGATGGAGCCAGAGAACAGAGAAGTCATAAATACCTCCTCCCCACACCCAGGTCTAAACATCAGTTTAGCGGCTGCTTTGGAGTCATAGTCTACAAGACTATGAGCCTGCCTTTCATCTTCTCACAAGCACTCTCTTCCAGCCTCTGAAGATAATATACAGCACACTGATTCAGGTGGAGAGGCAGAAATCTCACAGGAAAGACTTAAAACCCAGGTCTGTCGACATGAGAAGGCCCTGCGTTTCTCATCAGCTGGCTGATTTGTGCACGGCCACATTTCTGGAGCTCAACCAATTGCCTCCCCTGATGGAAAATGCTTACGAACTTATAAATCATCTTTGAACACATTTTCTCAGTAGAAATAAAACAGATTGCTAGCTCCCAACTGCTGAAATGTGTATATCAGCTTCGATAACCAATTTAACAATTTGAGACAATTAAGAACTAAAAACTCTATTTGAAAGTTCGATTGAAAGGAGACCATAGCGAAATGCTTTGTTTAGGGCTGGGAATTCTGTAAGTAGTATAGGAACTGCAAATAAAAATAACAGATAATCTTAATTTTGTTTTCCTCACAAAAAAATTATAGACTGAAGTTAAACAGTGGGCCTATTATATTAGTGCAGTGGTTCTTAAACCTGGCTACATGTTATTAGCATCACCCAGAGAGCTTTAAAGAAAATTCCAATGCCCAGGCTGCACCCCACACCAATTAAATCTGAATGTAGGAGCTGGGGGGTGGGGCCCAGGACTTCACAGTTTTTAAAGCTCCCCAGGTGACTCCAATGTGCAGCCAACATTGAGAACCTCTGCATTGGCCTTATGAAGATTACTTAGTTTTACAAAATCTACTTAGTGGAGGACAATTTCCCTTCCTTATGTCTGCCCATAGGTTCTTTACAGCTGGGATAGGGAATAAAAAATGACAGATGGACTGATTGACTGCTTGCTAGATAAATAGAGTCACACACACATATAAAAAAATATACATGCACACATATTTTTATTTATTTAACTTAGGCCCTGATCATTAGCATATAAATCAGAAAAACTGAGTGCCTTAGAACGTACATATCCTCTCCAAATCTTTAAAGAGCCAAACTCTAAAAATCACACGTAAAAGATATTGGTCATAAAACACACACACGCACACACACACAAACAAACTTTAATCACCTTGAGGAACGATGATCCAATAATATATTTAATAGGTAAGATTTCATTCATTGATATACAAAAAAAAAAAAAAACCCCAAAACCTAAACTTTGATTAAGACATGTGCCCTTAGCAAGAGCACTTACAGTTAGAAAGGTTTATCGGTAGCACTTTGAGGTAGCATATTTTATAAAGTAATAGAAGTCACAGAGCTGCTCTGCAGTTTCTCTTGGACATAAAAGGACAGGCCATCAGCCGTTGCTCTTGGTAGGGAAAAGTGAATTTGTCTGTACTCACTGCCAAAGTCAACCTGAACATATTCCCTCGCGTCTTGCCATGGCCATCCCTCCACTACACTTCATGCATTGTGGGTTTAGGAAAAGGTAAACGCATTACAATGCTTCTTTCCTCTTGGTGTGGTGACATCCCAGGCTGTGGCACCAATCTTTTGCTACATGCAGTGCTCACTGGCAGGAGATGCATGCACCTAGGGGGAAGAAAAATATGGCATCACAGTGCCTTTTTTAAAATTGGCTCTAACAATTTAATTAAGAGTAACGGATTCCTCTAAGGCTAAAAAGAGGTTTCTGAATATTCCCTCCATTATTCTGGCCCTTAAAAGGTTCTCCCTTTTTTCTCCCCCTGAGTACAATATTTTGGGGGTATCATTAAGCTTTCTGCAATTGTCCTGCCAGGTTGGTGGGCAGTAAAGCTTAAAAAAAAATCCACACACAAAAACAACAAAAAACTGGGTGCAGGAGAAACTCCAAGAACAGACTTCCTTTGTGCAAGTTGAAACAACCCAAGTTTATAGTTCAGGAAAATGGCCTGCTTCTTTTTTAAAAAAATGTAAATATTTAGCTCAGCTCTGCATTTTAAATACAAGTATACAGTCAAAACAGGCTAAGGATTAAAGCTGCAAAAATGGTCCCACCAACATCAGACAATGGTGCAGGTCAAATTTTTGCCCAACGGTCACAGATTAAAGGGATGTCTAACCCCTAAAAGCCCTTTGTCCCAATATATTCCATACTTCTTGTTTGAAAGTTGAACCCTTAGAAGGAATCAATATACAAATGAATAAAAATAGCACACGTCCAGGCAAAAAAGGGCATGAGCTGGGCCTGAGTTGCCACTTAAAACTCTACCATTCGGTATCATACCAAATCCTCAAAGGCTGCCTGGAACCAGGGCCCAAGGCATTCCTGAACATGCCAGCCACGCAGGTCAACTGCTGATCCAAAGTCAACAACACAACTGAGCATTAGACTTCAAGTATCCAAGGTGCTACAAGAGCTGGTCCTCTCAAGGACTCAGGCTGACTCTCAGAAGCCCCCTCCCTCCCCCAAGATGTCCCATTGTACAAAAGGTGAAGCACTGCTTATGGTCACTACAAAACACAGGAGTGGGAGGTGAGGAATAAGAGAACTGATCTCTGAAATATACCAGCCTAACAAATACAAATAAATTCTTTAACATTTTGTACAACTAGAAGGTGCGTGAGCCCGTATTCAAGCAATCACTTTAAATTCTTTCTTTTCTCCCCTTTCTGTATCAAACAGGAAAATAGTTCCGTTGGGTTAACAGTGTCATTTTAAAATGCCATAAATTAAATAAGTTAGTTCACATTTTTTCCCCCAGCTAAGTTACAGTTAGTCTCTAATGTGCTTTTGAAGTTTGCTTCAACAGCTCCAAGTCTCTTCGGCGGACCGTGCCAGCTCTGGGACAACCATATCCATCCAGCTGCAAAGGTACGAATTGTTCAAGCAGCCCAAGGCCCTCTGTAGCAGGACTAGTAAACAGCTTAGTCCATGATGGTTTAAAGTTTCCACTGAATCCCAAAAATATGGTACTCCCTTAAAAAAAAGAAAAGGAAAAAGTTCAATTTGTACCTCTACTAGTTCCATGCAAGATAATGTGGGAGGTGAAGCGGAGGTGAGCAAAACAAAGATGGCTGTGAAACAAAAACAAAAAGAACTGTACTTCCTTACGTCAGAGAATGAACTCTTACCACCCACCTCTTGCCCCAAATAACAAGCCACATCCCAACACACTTCCTCTAACACTGTCTCCTGATTTAGAAATTATCTTCATGATACCCACCCCAGCCAAACAAGCTCATGAAAACAGTCTGGTAGCTATACTCCACCATAAAAATGCATATGTTGCTGGCCTCCTAAGAACTTCACAGAAGAATACAAATACAAACCTTTGTTATAAAGATTGGCTGGTTTGGCTAATCCCAGAGATACTAACGAATCTGAAATATTCAACCGCTTTATCTCTCCTCTTGTGCTCAACAGGACAATTGACCTGTAAAAGTTAGAAAATCAGAGCAAATTTCAGTAATTCAGCATGTATTTATTGAGTACTGTTCTGAACTAAATACAGTATAGAAATACTAGATAAAAGCAGAACTCAAAAAACAAACACAAAAACACCCCACATGCCTTTTCATCCTTGCTATTACAAGTGTCCCCTTCAATGCCCCACCTAGAACTTATGTTGCTATTACAAGGGGTCTGTAAATGTAGGGAAAGCAAAAGTCATTTAGGTCAGTTGACCTAGTGGATGGCTTGGGACACAGCTCCGTCATGGAACAAACTATTTTAACAGAGGAGGTTAGTTTTGTTAGTTTCAGATGCTCTCTGTACCTACTTACGTTCTGTTATCTATTTACTAAGTAAATGGATAAATGCCAATTCTAAAAAAAAATGAAATAAAATCTGTTCTCCATGGTTTGGTTTAAATTGCTATTTTTATTGTGAGTATATCAACACACACATTCAGATCTTTTTGTGGATTCTCTCTTCTGATCTCTCTATCCTCTGCCACTACTATACCGGCTTAATTACTATGACTTTACGGCTTATTTTAATACCTTTTGTGTCTGCCCAACACAAAAAAAGAAAGATTTTTCTCCTGTGTACCTTTGTTCAGAGACTAACAAAGAAAAATGAATCAGACTAGGGCTCTTAAAAGAGAGACTACACACTCATTCACTTAAAACTCAATTTACTCCTGGGGAATTCCCTGGCGGTCCAGTGGTTAGGACTCCACGCTTTCACTGCTGAAGGCGAGGGTTCGATCCCTGGTCAGGGAAATAAGATCCCGCAAGCCACGTGGTGCAGCCAAATTAAAAAAAAAAAAAAAAATCAATTTACTCCTTTCCAGTCACTTCCAAGTGACCCAGGTGACAACTTCCTATACCACAGCCATAGCACAATGCTGTCCGAGGGTTCATCAGTGGGACAGATGGCTGCAAAGGTAAAATTGTCTATAAAATTATCTATAAAATTGCTTTAAAATGATAATGAGCCTTCTGAGTGCATTGGGTACCAGGTAGACGAACTTAATACTAAAAAGTGGGATAGGAATGATCCAAAATGTTGAGCCTTTCTCCTTCCAAGAGCCTTCCCATCATTTGCAAACTCTTCTAACATCCAAGTCCTCACTTATCAATGACAAGCAACTTGGATCACACAGGCATCAACCTGAGACTAGGAAGGAATCACTATCTTTCAAGAATCCTAAATACCCTAAATGGGTAAAAGGGCAGGTAGACAAACCAAAGCTCAGAGTTAACCGGATGTCATCTTTAAGGTACCTTATCCCTCACACAGAGCAAGCTTCACCTACCTTGGAGGGATGCTTGTTTTTAAATACTCTTCCATGAGACTGACATCAGCAAAAGAGAAAACCTTTTTTTCCGTCAACCGGAAGGGAACACTGCAGGCATCCACAATCAGGAGGAGGACGCCCTCACTTCGGAAGGTAAAGTCAGTGCCGTTGATCTGAGAATACAAAAACATCTGCGGTCATCACCATTTTGGCATTTCCAGGATGACTTGTCTTTCCAGCCCCTTTCCGTCTGTCTTCTAAACCCATGAATCAAATAATAATTCCCAAACTCAAACTGCATATTCCACTACTCTTCCTCTGCCAACATTTGAAATTGAGCCTGTGTTCTCATGGACTTTTGCCTTGACCGGTCTTTTCTGACTGGCTAAGTTGCTACAAGCAAAGCATGGCAGCCCACACTCAGCTGAGCAGGGTGACTCTCTGCAGGCTCAGGGCCTTCATTCTTACACACGTACTCTCTCACTGGGGTCAGAGCTTTCCAACTCAGTGATCAGGTGGCAGCCTCTATACTGCATTGGTTCGGGAAAAATACATGTATCTATATGAAATAGATATCTAGTCAGATAGATAGATAAATAGATAGCATGCTTTAACCCGCATAAACCGCCCCCATTATAGTTTAGATTTAGAACATCAGAGAAGCCAGATTGCTTCATCTCCTTTGTTCCATATATAGCTCTCCTTTAAAATCAAAATGGAAAAATGGTAATTTTACCAGGATTTAAGCCACAGGGTATTGCTATATCTTGTTCACCATTACTATGAACTGAAATTTCCAGTTGTCCTCTTTAAATTAATGGTTGGAGACCTTTTCAAGAAAAAGGAATTCCAGATACATCCAAATTTCATTAATTCCTCAACCAAAAAGGAAGGGAAAAAAACTTACTAGACTGAAAAATGATTTAACACTAATTTAAGTCATAGGCACTGTTTCTCTTTAAAATGTGTGAAATTATAAACTATGTTAAAAGCTAACAAAGGAGAGATGCTCTCTTCACTACACCTGTCCTTGCTTGGAGAAGTGATACTTAAATTTTATTTCTAATCACTAATGATCTCATAGGAATCCAAAATGGCTTTTTGCCTGTATTTAAATAGCCCTAGTCTAGAGAATAATTCTACAAGTGCTTGACATAAAGTGCCATTTTATATTTAGAAAGACTGAAAGTGACTCAGTTATTTTTAAAAATCGGAATACTTAGAACTGAGACACATTTTATAAAAAATATACATAATGATCCTTAACACACCCAAACTGTCCCCTTGAAAAGTACCCCCCAAAAACCTGTTACTTAAAGGAAACACAAAATTTTCCGTAAAAACTAAAGCAAGGCCATGTCCAGCAAAGACTCTTCAGGTAATGCATGTGAAAAGTACTGGAGGTAAATGTGACAAAACACAGTCCTCTGTGATCTCTTTTAGGGTCCCAGGCACCCAGTGTGCAGCAATGGAGTCAAACAATGTCTACAGACCCAGAGGAATACCCTACCTGAGATTGTCTGGGCAAAACAATATCTTCCTTAATTATCTAGTGAGCTAGTAGAGCAGAGAGACTCAGCACCAACTTGCTTCCCTTTGCAACTGACACCCACCAGATTCCACACAAGTAGGCTGGGATGGGTTCTTCATGCAGCTGACTGCATTGAGATGTTGAGCTAACAAACTTCATACCAATAAAATTACATCATGAACATACTACAAAATGAAGAAATGCTAATGTAGGGCAATAGGTATATATACTTGAGAAATCTTTGAGTTACACAGGGATCTTTCACTCTTTCTCTCTTTCTTTCTAATTGTGGTAAGAACACTAACATGAGATCCATCGTCAAACATTTTAAGTGAACAATATATTATTACTGACTACAGGGACAATGTTGTACAGCAGATTTTCAGAGTTTATGCATTTTACTCAACTGAAACTTTATGCCTGTTGATTAATAACTCCCCATTTCACCCTCCCCCCCCTTAAGTAGCAGTATTTTTAATTCAGGGTTGTTAAAAAGTTCTTAATTCAGAGTTAAGTTCTAGAGATGGATGGATAATGATGATGGTTGCACAACAACATGAATGTATTTCATACCACTGAACTATATACTTAAAAATGGTTAGGATGGTGAATTTTATGTTATGTGTATTTTAACACAATACAAGAGACTGGGAAAGAGAAAAAAGAGTAAGATTTAATTTTGCTCACATATATGTGGATTTGTGAATGTGTTGTCCACCACTTAAAAAAAAACCGAGCTCCTAAGGAGACCACATGAGACTGAGCCCAGACCCTAGCTGGGTATTAGCTGGATGGCTAGATACCTCCTACCCAAAGAGCTGTTTATATAGATGCACTCAGGTCAACTCGATTTTGGACAGGCCACATGCCTAGAGCTGGTTACCTTGCGGGCTAGCTTGGCTCTTAGCCCAAATTCCAGTATTGATATGAGGCTAAGGCTTTTAACTCCCATTAACCTACTTAAAAAAGACAACTAACACTTTGCATCTTCACTTTCTTCATCTGAAAAAAATGGGAACCAGGCAACTTCAAAATAAAATGCCGAGGAAATTTTAAAACCTTCACTTCCCATATTTTAAACAAATAACTGGGGAGCTTCTTTTAAGTTTCAAAATCCAAGGTTAAAATTTCTGCATATTGATTATCTATGACAATTTTTTTAAACCAAAAACGCCTTGTCTCCAACAGAAAAGAAATCTGAATAATTACCTGAATAATTTTAACATTCACCTAAAAGTAATCAATAAACATAATTGACTGAGAAAAAAATTTTAACAAATTTATTTTATTTATTTAAAATGCAAATGTTTAGGAGGTATTTACACCTCTACTGTATTGCTCTCCACTAATAATCAAAATGTGATTATAAACAAGTGAATGTTGCCAGAGATAATTCATGTTACCAGGATAAAATGTAAAACCGAGAAGCTGAGGCAATGTACACACCAGATGGTACTCACAGAAATAACAGACAGGTCTCCACGCTGAGTCTCTGCTTGACTGGGTGACTGGAATTGCACAGGGAGGTAGCTTTTATGAGGATCACTTGTAAACACCACCTAGACAGGGAAGAAGTTCCATATCTATGTCAACTGCATCTTCCTCCAAAAAGATCCTTCAAAATAAACTCAACTATACCAAAGCCAGTGAGTGGGTTTTTGTTTTTATTTTTGTTTTCTCTGAACTTTCTGTACATATTTCATGACCTGGAATTCTGTCTTTTGATACAGGCTTTATACGAGAAGTGTATGTTCCTAACTTTCCGGAGCAATCCCAGTTTCAAATCATTGTAATCTCGTTAATAAAATCAATTCTACAAATGACTACATAAATATGCTTTATATCTAAATCTTTGTAAACATTTCATGCAAAAACAGTCACAAATCTTTTCAAAGGTCCTTTTCAGACCAGTTATCCTGAATTGGGACTCAGTCACTCCAGGACTGAGGAAAGAAGTGTAGATGACAAGGACTACCCTGTTTAAAAACTTTCAGGGGACTGTACATCACCAGGTCTAAATTCCTCCACCAGACCTGCAAAACGTTCCACAAACAGAGCCATGACCCTATTTCCCACTATTCTATCACATTCAACATGCAGGGCAGTTCCCTCACTTTCCCACAAGCGCTTTACCTCCTCTTCTGCTACCCTGCCTTTTCAGATGTTGTTCCCCTCCCAAGAACGCCCTTCCCTTTTTCCTTCTACTCCAAATCACTTCCAGTCTCCAAGTCCCACCACCCACCTCCTCCCTAAAGGCTGTCTTTTCATTCAAAAGCGCTCTAAACTCTTCACACAATTTAGCACTTAAAAGTATATGTCCTGGGGAATTCCCTGGTGGTCCAGTGGTTAGGTCCAGCGTTTTCATTACCATGGCCCAGGTTCAATCCCTGGTCAGGGAACTAAGATCCCGCAGGTCACGCAGCGTGGCCAAACAAAAAAAAACAAAAAAAAAAGTGTATGTCCTTATAAATCAATGCCAACAAGAGCAAATAATCATGGCAAGAGCAGATAATCATGATATTAAGCATCCAGAAGCTGGACATTGCTTTGAAGTCTCAGGTCTGAAGTCAAAAAATTCATGTGAATTTTCCTACTTATTCCTAATACACGTGTTTTTGACATTCAAAACAAAAATTCCCCCCAAATTTCCAAGTAAAAGTGATGTCCCCAGATGCATCAAATAATTCTCAACTGCCAGGTCACTAGTCAATACAGTTTTAAGAAATGAATTCTGATCAATGTTTTAAGCCCAAAGAATAAAGAATGCTAAACGTCAATGCATGGAACCATTTAACAAGATAGGCCCAGAATAGTTCTGAAGATGATTAAATTATTTTATAAATTGTAGTATTTCTTATAATAATTATAAATTATTTGAAGTATTTTCAGTAATGAAGGACTTTCTTAACAAATTCAACTTAAGAATTAGGCTGGAAAATTTACTTCCCCACAAAGACTATCTGAAAATTTCACTTTAACGGTCAAAACATTACATAGGACAGGCAAGGATTCATATAAACTTCTTCATGTACCTGGTTTATTTTTTTGTCTGTTCGTTGGTTGGTTGGTTTAGCTGAATTGGAGAATAGAGGTGGCTCAAGGGTATGAGCAACAAGACTATGACAGTGAGTTGTCATCAGAAAAATACTTATCATATATCACGATAGGAAGCATAAATCCCCCTTCCTTTCCCTGTTCTTACTGCTTCCAATGGACAGAAACAAGAAAAATTAGAAATAAAGAACCTGTGCAATGGAAGAATTTTTGTTTTCTCAAATCACTTATAATGATAAGAAATAAAAATAAAGATTTAGAGGTTTTCTCCATATTAATAGTAAGCATTTCTGTGGCAATAAGGACTTTCTAAAAACTCCTCTAGGCCAGTGAAACTAAAATGTGAACATGTATCAGAATCACCTCCAGGGCTTGTTAAAGCACAGGCTGCTAAGCCCCACCCCTGAAGTTTCTGATACAGTAGAACTGGGTGGGACCCAAGATTTAGAATTTTTCACAAGTTCCCAGGTGATGCTGATGCTGCTGGCCTGGGGACCACCAAGTTGAGAACCAGTCTTCTTGACCCATGTTTGTTTATATAAAGGTTAAAGATCAATTAGGGCAATATTAATTCTGTATTTCTTTTTCACCTGGAATTAGTCTAACTTCCTTCGGAAACCCCATGCCTGATTTTAGCTCATACTTTGGATTTACTTTCATTGCCATGTTTTCTCAAGATCTAGAAGGAGACCATCTCATTAAGAATATGTCACAAGAAGCATTTCACTTCTAGCCAAAGTCAGCTTGTACTTTTAATTACAGGTAAACATAATAGCACATGCTTCAAATTAATGGCTTTTCATCTTGAAGGAAACAATTTTCATACGAGTGCCTTTTCTGAAGATAAATTTCACACTTCCAAGAAAACAAATTATTTTTTGATAACACTGACATGCAAACGTAATAGCGATACTGTAATGGAATCACATCTGAGAAAGAAAAGATGACAATCAATAAATCCACAATCATCCAGGGCAAACTGATATATCACAGGGGGAAGGTAGTTTTATTATAAATTTGGACTGGTTTGCTTCTCATGAGCATCACATTCTAGAATGGGCCAAAATTCAGGAGAAACCATGCAATATTTATAAATTGGCAGCACAGATGTTTCAAAAAAAAAATGTGCTGATTGCACAGAACCTTTTGACTTTTTCTCCTGGACCACAGACCACTTTTATTCCCTGTTTACCTGACGGGTTCCGCAGCCTTGACAGAGTCCCTTGAGCACGGATGGCATCGGCTTGAGTGCTGATGGCTTTCTGTAATACTGGGGATACGCTTTGGCCATGCAGTTACTGATGTCTTTTGAGTCTGTTGCTGCCTGGATCTTGACTCTTTCGCATCCCTGAGATGAACAGTAACTGTGACCATCCCTGTGGCTTTTGGCTTTTAGATACAAAAACAGCAACCTGCACAAGACAGAAACCAGTCCAACGGGTGTTAGATTAACTTTCAAAAACTTACAAAAATTCCTCAAATAAACTCATGGCCAGAAGGGATATTCCTCCAATAAATTAATTTTTTTTAAAGAAAAATAAACTACAAAACCAATAAAGTTGTTTCCCTTTCCTTTCTACCCTCCTAGGGTTCTAACTCAAATGCAATACCACTTTAGAAAATATTTTGATAACCTGATTCAGTAGTTATGGGCAGTATCAAAGTCGATTTCTGGTTTGAATTAGTTCAATAGGTAATTTAGGAGGATGGAATTTGGCTTGGCTCAAAAATTCCTTGGAAAACTTTACACTTGTGTTGAGTTTAGGATTTGGTAAATTAGTGTGGTTTATTCTTTTTTTTTCTTTTGGTTTACAAATTGTTTTGGTTTAAGGCACAAAACTAGAATAATTAAAACAGCAACTGTGAGACTTGTTTGGTTAAGGCCAAGATATGGTCTCAAATCAATTCCTGTGATGTTTACTAACAGCAGATGGGCCTGGGGTCCTTCTGTCTGTACTTTGGCCAAAATCAAGTGAAATGAACAGTCCTACCCATTCTGAATTCTCCTCCTACTGCCAAGATGAATGGAAAAGCAACTTCCAGGCAGTAGTCCAATGTCTGTCAGCAAACCTAGGCCTTCTAAACCAAAGGAAGTCAAGATTCTAAAAAGGACTTGATCAAATGCGATTGATTACTGGAGTTCAAGAGTTCACATTTTAACATGAGGTCATTGAACAACACAAAGCTGTGATGAGGTGAAAATCAGCCACTGTTCCAAAATCCAGTAATTTTAACATATATATGAGGAATGACAGGGACTTGATTAGGCATGGGACTTTTGATATATAATTTAAATCATCAAAATGAATAGAATTAAAAAAGAATTTGAACCTCAAAAGCTGAAGGACTCCAGAAATATCCAGATGAAGAAATACTTCCCATCTTTTTACATATCAATCATTAATTCGTGATCACCAGACTGTCCTTACAAATTTGAGCGTTCCATTTATTTTTGTGGAAAATCAACTGAGAATGTGGCAGTTCTATCATCTATAGAATAAAAGCCCAACTAGGTTGGTGAAGTTGAAATCAGAGATAATGATGATAAAAAAAAGATTTAAGCTGATAACACTGGCTGCTGCACCAGCCCTGAAGGGCAAATGAGTTGCATCTTATTCAAAGGCTAACAAGACACTTGACTGAACCCTAACCTCATTCCCCCACAGTCAGTCTTGCCACCCTTCTCTCCAGTAGGAAATTTTGTCTTTCCCCAAACGTGCCATGCCATGTTCTTCATGCCTCCATGCATTTATCCACACTGTCCTTGGAACACCTTCCTCGTCTCCTCCTAGTCACTCCTCAAGAGTCAGCCCCAGTGTTATCTTCTTGGGTTGTCACTGGCCACCCAAGGCTGAAGCTCTGGGTTATCTCAAAAGGCACACTATAGGACTTGCAGCATTTAAACCTTTCGCCCTCTGATTACTTGCTTTACATGCCCACATCCTTCAATGGACAGTGAATTTGCAGAAGAAATGTGCCTTATTTACATTAGTATCTTTATAGTACCTAGACAATGGCATAGAGTAGAAATGCCAGCTTAAGGGATGGATATTGAAGGAGCATGCTACTTTCTGGAAGAGTACAGGAGAGAGAGCCTACCATAACCCAAAGGCTGAGAGACTGTAACTGGATAAAAGCAGACAAAGCCAACAGGACCCCAGCTGAACAGGATTAGAACTAAAAAGTGTAAAGATGCAGCCTAGAGAAAGTTGAAAGCAAATATGCCATGGTTACACAGTGATTTTTTTAAAACCCAAGGTCAACTTGAGAGATAGTCTTAAAGGAAGAGAAAAATGAGCTTTCACTAAAATATGAACTATATCATATGGAAATAATCATCTTTAGAGTCGTTATGGAAAACATTATTTTAATTTTCAATTGGGCCTACTGGTTCTTTATTGACAAGGATAATTTCTCTTTCTAAATCGCCTTAATAGGTAAACAGCAAACATCTCACTCGATTCCTACTGCCAACTGTAATTACGAGTCATTCTAGTTCTCTTCTAAACCTCTAATGGTGATGAGCAGAGAATTACCCACATCAGCCGCTTTTCTAAGCAGCCGTCACATCACAATCTATTCTTAGTTACACTGAAGAACTAGTAATTTCACCACTAAAGAAAAACAGCAATAATTCTCATTCACTGGTTGCCCCGAATTACCCTGTGCTGGAGTCAAAATAGAATTTCCTCTCAGACTGTTTCCTCTGCAATTCCTCCAGCGAATGCAAGGGCTCATACTCTTCCATTTTGGATAATGAGCCATTATGCCGCTGTAGAAAGCCAAAGGTAACCTGAAAACTTGTGTTTGACGGATAGCAGAGCCCAACTCGAATCCAGTCATTCCTATAAAGGAGAGACAATAAAAACATGAATTCACATTTGAGCCAGTACATTTCGAGTATTACAGTATATATAAATTTTAGCCATGGTCTTCTCCTCCTTAAATTTCTGCTGTGTATGGAGCCACTAACAATGAAAGTCCTGAATCCTAACACACTAATGAATCATCGACTTTTACATGTTACCCAAATTTCTCTCCTCAATATACGTACAATAATGATATGGCTTATAAAAAATTCTTGGTTTCAACAGGACTTCAGGGAATGTGAATAGAAGCTGGATAAAATGTACTTAGATACTGCAAGCAGATAATAAAATTGAGACAGTTGGGTATGGGTATACTAAAATGGAAGAAACACTAATAGCTTGATAGTGGAAGTGTACACCGGTAAAGTCTTTCCAAAGAATTTTTTTATTCATAAATATATTTTTATCTTTTATAATTACGTTAGGATAAATTCTTAGTGGTAAATTTGTTAGAGATAAACGTATATGCATTTTTAAAGTCTTTGATGAATATTACCAAATTGCCATAGTGTTTTTTCTTACCTAATGTCCTAAGATATAAAATTAATACTTTTTGAAAACCATTAAGAATATTTTCCCCTTTTTTATCATTTCTTTTTTTGGCATTCTTTAAGTTGTGGCAAAATATACATGTAGTAACATATAAAATTTACCATTTTAGACCTTTTTTCACTTTACGGTTTAGTGACATTAAGTACATTCACAAGGTTGTACAACCATCACCACTATCCATTTCCAGAACTTTTTAATCATCCAAAACAATTTTAAAACAATATGTAACAATGCCTTAAAATTGTTCACACAGATTTCATCCAGTAATCCCACTAAGAAATTAGAAATACAGACCAAAAATGTATAAGAAAAGATGTTCTATCCAGTATCATTTGTAATACCAAAAGGGGGAGAGGGGCAGGAGAAAAACAATCTAAATGTTCATAGGGGAATGGAGTAGTTAAATAAATTTTGGCGTATTTATATGCTCAGAGAACACTTGAGGGTGGAGAGACACGAGAACCCTATAAATGTTTATAATGCCTCAATTTGATTAGAAGAATTATAGGTTATTGCAATTTTTTAATGTTTTTCTGTATTTCCTTATTTTGTTTAATGAATAAGTACAGCTTTTATAACTTTTAAACTGTTATTTTC
Organism: Balaenoptera ricei; assembly: GCF_028023285.1. Classification (NCBI taxonomy): domain Eukaryota; kingdom Metazoa; phylum Chordata; class Mammalia; order Artiodactyla; family Balaenopteridae; genus Balaenoptera; species Balaenoptera ricei. The sequence continues at coordinate 75,099,720 of NC_082644.1, forward strand.
AAAAGTGCCACTATGACAAAATCCATGACCTCTCTATAATTATATTAAATTTGGAAAAAAAATTATCCATCTCCTCCTCTTGCCTCTGCCCATGATGTAACTTTTACAAACTTTTAGATAATTAAACAAGGAAAGTTGGACTGAATTTCAAGCCCATATGGAGTTTTGAAACTTCTGGGCTCATCCTTTTTTTCACCTTAAAATCTTTTTACTTTCTTAGTATTTATTCAAAAGTTATGCCTTGTATGTGCAGAACCCTGCATACCATTTGATTATAATACCTCACCTCAGATTCACAACCTGCCAGATACAACTTTTTGGATTGCGGATCACTCTTCCACATATCTCCTCCACCCTCTCTGACAATCATTTGTTCCTTCATTGACTTCTAGGCAGCTCACTGATGGGGGTGACAATATCAGATTGGCTTTTAGAACCCGCACCCTGGACACAATGTGGACCAAGGATTGAAGGTGGAGGGAGGTGGGGAGACCAAGTAGGAGGCTGCTGCAGGGATCCAGGCAAGAGAGGATAATGACCTAAACTCAGTCACAAGCAGTGACGGTGGAAAGAAGTGGAGAGATTTGAAAACATTAATTAAGCAGACAGGATCAACAGGGCTTCCCCACTGATAGGATGGAGAAATGAGAGAAAAGAAAGAGGCAAGGATGAGTCCTGAGATTTTTTTGGCTTGGTTGACTCAGTAAGTGAAGGTGCAATTGTCCAGCAAGGGCATAGAGAAGCAGCAGCCAGTGTTACAGGAAAATAGTAATGGTTCAGTTTAGAGCATGTGCCAGAGGCCTATCATCTCAGAATAAGAGCATCTACCATGATGTTCAGCCATCCTTAGAGGGGAATTCCTACATGTTCTATGTCTATCTCTGTTCATTCCAATTGGGTATTTTAAGAGAGTTCTGACGAGTCAACCTTTATGACCAGTCACGTGAACAAACCAATTTTTCAGGTAGATATCTGAGCAGTTTCATGGAGTCCCATGGGTTAACCATCACACATCTAGATAGTCCCAGCTCTTGTTTCTAGTCTCATCTTCTGTCACTTCCCCGACCTACGCTCCCATCACACTCAATCCATCAGTCCCTGAGCAGAACTAGCCCTTTCCCAACTCTGCTGCTTTTGTAACAAAACTGATCACTTGCTATCACTTCTCAGTGCAGCCTGGCCCAACTCCCTTAGGCAGAATAACTGCTCTTATATTTTGTCCTTTAAAAAACAGTACTGGTTTATTTACTTAAATTTTGTTCCACCTGTATACTGTGAGCTCCTGAAGGGCAAGTACTTCTCTCAGTCATCTTTATATCAACTGGCACACAGTAAACGCTTAAATAAATTAATGTAAAAATAGAGCCCTTGATTGAAAGTAATATTATTAGAGCAGACAACTGAGAAATCAAGAAGGGATAGAAAGATGCTTTCACATTCTGGCAGGGATGGCAAATACCTGGCATTATCCATGCCACAGTTCTTCCACTTCTTGCCCATTGCTGACATGACTAATCAGTCATACTACTCTCTTCTGTAAAATCTAAACTTGGCCTCAAAAATCTTTTTACTTTCTAGGTAACCAAGTGCTCAGCTGGAACACCAGATAAAATTTATTCCCATCCCAGCTACGGAGAATTAAAGTATTCAGCAGGCGGTATTAAAACCTACCGATAAATGGCTTTCTGCCCACAATTCCTTGACCATAGAGAAAAAGACATGCTTTTAATAGGACAGAATTCAATTTATACAATCTCTTAATTCCATCAATATAACATATATAGCCTCCCCACAGGAGGAACAAAGTACATAAAGTTGGAGTTCTTTACTTGCTACAAAGGAGATAGGTTATTGTTTTTCTCCGCTAAATTACTACTTGCCCAAGTATTTGAAATAACAGTAATAGAAGCATACTTGTTGAAGTTTATGAGGTATAGAAAAGCAGTCTTCGGTGCCGGCCCATTCCAATGGATGGTGTAGCCCTTCTCCAGCATGATCACAGGCTGGTACTGCGGAAAGGTTGCCTTCTGGTTAATTCCCCGGAGCACCATAGGGTAGGCTGGATACTCATCTCGTGTGATGGTCATAGTCAGATTCTGAGTGCTCCATGTCTGCACATAGACCTTCAAAAAATAATTAAGGATCATTATTAATAAATAAATAATGAAAATTTAAGTAGCTAAAGAAAACATATCTAGCACAAAGTCAAATGTCTCTACTTTCAAAAGAGAGATTCTATGATCCGTGCCAGACTGAGTAGTAGCCAACTTCATCCTAAGCTCCACTTACAATGAAGCATGCTTAAACTGAAATAGTAAAAACAGACCATGTGTTCTGCTAGCCAAGATCTTCATCATCTCTTCCACAACAGGCCAGCTTATTTGTTAGAATATAAAACCTTTGTGGTTTACATAGCTTGTCAAAGGAATCCCTCAATCTGAAGTACACACATACAAAAAATTAGTAAATTAATGTGAAAACTGATACCCTCTAGTCAAATCTGAAAGACTTTCCTCTGAAATAAGAGATGGAAATTTAAAATATCTCAGAGCTTTGGCTTTCTATTTTCCATGACCTACATCAGCCCAAGAAGTCATTTTCCACCCATTAAAAAAAAAAGTTATAAAGAGTTCTGCAAAAACTGGAAAAACATATTAAACTGAGGCAAACTTGAAAGCCTTGAATTTATTCCAGTGGCATTTGAGCCCCAAACTGTGCCAAAACAAAATCTTCCCCAAATGTATCCTCCAAAGAACAAACCTCAGAACAATTTCCTAAAACAAATCAGTATCCTGTAACAGAATTCCCCAGAAGTATTAAAACATTTGCAGAATGTTGCATTTAATCCACGCTACTTCTCTATGTTTTCTCTTTCTCTGATTTCTGCAGTTTTATCCATATTGATTCCTCAATTATAAATTCTTTGAGCCAGAAAGGATTCTTAACTCTCATTCATGTTTGACTATAGTACTCTTCTCTACTGACACCACTTAAAGATTAAAATAGAGATAGGAAATATATATTTTGAGACTACATTTAAATATATATGTTTAATATATTATATTTATTTATTCTGTATTTAAATGTTTATATTTGATCTATATTTCATTATATAATAGGTTAAAATATAATAGAATACACCCCCGCCAAACACACACATATATATATCCTGCCTTCTTCCAAATCCAAGAAGGATTTGAGGTGGCACATTCTCCTTATGTTACCACCTTTCTTCCCGAGCACCTTTACCCTTGGGTCAGCAAAGAGCAGACATCCCATTAAAATATATTTACAAATAGCTAAAGAATGATTATTCTATCTTGAGATCCAGTTGCTTCTATCTTTTGCTAAAAAAAATACAGTATTATACATCATCCAAGAAAACAAATGGCTACATATCTGGGCTCCCAGCCCAAATTCCAAATTCTCAGGAGAAAATTTCTGTCCTACCATTCCCAGAGCCCCCTGGGCAGTATTAGACACTTTTTTCTTTCTTCATCTTCAAATATAAATAGAATTACTACTTTGCTTTTTAAGATAGAAGTTATCAGGTTCACATTCTCAAATACCTTAGAAAATCCAAAGACTATATAGAGACATTTATAATGAAATATAAAGTTTTCATGAGTGAGCACATACCACTTTAAGACAGACAAATACATGTACCTTGGAATATACATGGCTACCAATTTAACTAAAACTGTAGCTACTAAAGAATTAAAAGCTTTTTATCTTTGTTTTATTTTAATTCTAGAATTTCTATATCTTCTTAGGCATTAATGAGTCAACTTAATTTTAGAGGGCAATTCTGGTTAACAATAAAACGAATGGAAGAAGAAATCACATTTTCAACCACATTCTTTTCTTCTTTATTTTACTATAATTATTTCTCCATCCTTTCCTTGTCCTTCCCAGAACTTAGGCAAGTATGACTCTTCTTGCTCCCATGGGGATGAGAAATCCCACAACAAAGAAGCTAATACTCCATTAAAATAAACCAGAAAAAGCTCTCTAATCTTTACCCCTCTTAAGCCCTTTGTCTTGTCTATAAATGAGAATCTTTTTAAAGTTTTTTTTTTTTAATTTAAGAATCATAGCATTCTTTAACCATCATGATTCAAAGTCTGAAGAGTAATAAAGAATTCTGCTCCAAGAAGCTCCCACTATAGAAAGCTTAGATGGTAGAAACCACATACAACTCAGGGGGCTCAAGAAGTTGAAAAGCAGGAGCCACAAACACACCCTTGATAGGCAAAGTAGCCAGAGCTCAGTGGAGGGGCTCCGTCACAGAACTGGTCCTTCCCCAGGAAGAACCTACCCTGCAAATAAGAGCACTCAGCAGCACATTAACAAGGGAGGCTTCTTTCCTGCCTTTCAGGCTATCAGAGCCCAGTCTGCCTTGGAAGATACTTTGCTCTTCCTCTAATTCTCCTCTCCATGCTCCCATTATCGTTTTCCTCTATTATTTCTCTTAACATCTATTATTAAATATGACCATGTAATTGTCTAAAATATGGAAATAAAATTCTGCTCTCTTCAAAATTCTGGGCAACTGATACCTCCATTCTGCAATCTTTCATCCATCAAATACCACTATTAAAATCATCTTTGCAACTTAGAGCCCTGCTCTTCAAATAATACTAATTGCAGCAAGCACTTCACTATGTGCTAGGCCACGGGTGAAATGCTTTACCAATACTCGCGCATTCTATCCTCACAACAGCCATATACGAGAGGATCTAATATTATCCTCACTGAGCAGAGGCACAGAGCAGTTAATTAACTTACCCATCTCATATTTAAGGAAATAACAAAGCCAGAATTCAAACCCATGCAACCTGGTTCCGGCATCTGTGCTCTTAACATACTACCTCCTTAATTATTCCATCCTCTTATACTGGGCATCCAGTTAATAAATGCACACTAGCTTAATGTTTTCAAAGAAGTGTTTCCCAATCTATATCATCCCCTTCATATTTTCATAGACATTATATCATAATGTAATTTGCAGAATTTCCTTGGATTCCTTCCTTGTCCACTCATTCCAATTCCTAGCTCTGTTTCTGAGAACATCTCACTTTCCGTGTGACCTACTGATATTCTGCCTCACAAGTCAGAGTCCCTAATTTAGAGATAAAAATAGAGATAATAACCCTGAAAGTGAAGAGTGAAACGCCCTCTCAGGGGACACAGCTGTAGCACAGCAAAAAAACCTGGCCTAGGAACTCAGGAAATATGGGTTCTCACCCCAACTACATCCCAACCATATTTAACCAAGGGCAAGTTATCTTACTTCTCTTGGGCTCACTTTTTCACTTTTAAATTGGTTTGGAGTGGGGGAACTTTAAATAAAATTCTGTGAGTCTATGATTCCTAATGAATTTTTTTCTTTTTTTTTCCCTAAAAAAAAAAAAAAAAACACCCATGCTTTGGAAAGTATCAATCATCCCAAAGAGCTGAAGAGTACTCCTCACAGAAGCAGTGTTGTCAGGAGCTGGTAAGGAATCAGGCATCACAATGCGTTCTGGCCTACCTGGGCATAGTTCCCACTGCATACCACTGCATTCCATTTGGTAACATTTACACAGCTTGGATGGCGGATCAGGTAGTTGTCAATTCTTCCCACGTAAGCATCCTTGTATCCTGTCACAGAGCCATCAATGTCATGGAATATGGAGTTCTTATCACCATCTAGCTCACAGTCTTCAAACCAGGGACCAGGCTTTCCAAAGAAGACATTGAGAGACACCTGAAAGCAATGAAAAACAAGGACATCATAAAATGAGGGCTCCCGCCCTGTTAGCCAGCATTCCCTGCAAGGACCCAACTTCATATCCATTACAATTACTTTAAGGTTAAAGCAGTTCTGAGTCACAGAATAGTTGTCAACCAACATTTTTGATTAATTATGACATGCACGGGGAAAAAAATTTCCCAAAGCCTTGTAGAGTTCAAGCAGCAAGCGTTCAACTTCATCTTTGGTATTTTCCCTCATTTCAACTTAAAAACTATTACCTGTTCCCCAGATAAAACTAATCCATGGTAAGAGAAACTAGAATAGTTGTGGGAAGGGGAACTATGCAGTCATATGTATTTGTTAAAACTTATGAACTTTATACTTAAGATCTCTGCGTTTCCCTGTAAGCAAACCATACCTCAATTAAATAAAAATCTATTATAGGGCTTCCCTGGTGGCGCAGTGGTTGAGAATCTGCCTGCTAATGCAGGGGACACGGGTTCGAGCCCTGGTCTGGGAAGATCCCACATGCCGCGGAGCAGCTGGGCCCGTGAGCCACAATTACTGAGCCTGCGCGTCTGGAGCCTGTGCTCCGCAACAAGAGAGGCCGCGACAGTGAGAGGCCCGCGCACCGCGATGAAGAGTGGCCCCCGCCTGCCACAACTGGAGAAAGCCCTCGCACAGAAAAAACGAAGACCCAACACAGCCAAAAATAAAATAAATAAATAAATTAATTAATTAAAAGTTAATGGGTTAATAAAAAAAATAAAATAAAGTCTTTAAAAAAAAAAAAAAATCTATTATAAGTTCTATCTCCTGAGCTAATCATTTTATTTCACTCCAAATGCTTTAGTTAGCTTGTTAATGACCCCTCCCACCAAAAAATAAGTACAGTTCCAAACTAAAACACGATCTAAGTGTTGCCTTGGTATGGTTGCATGACCACTGGACTCACTACAACTTGTTGAAAAGTGTGTGTTATCTTCTCTCTCCTCGACATAGACCAAGTCCAGCTCAGTAATTTTCATGTCGGGTAATGTTAATTCAATGCCCTTATCGAACACATAGTACACAGCTGCAAAGCAGGCTGCAGGTTACATGCTTTATAATCTTTAGCTGCTTCTTATTAGTGGTAAGTTACTAATGTTATTCAAGCCATACAGATACACCTCTACAATGCTTTTATCGGGAAGTTTTAAAATCAGCTGAACATCTAAATGATAAGCGGCTCAATGGAAAATCAGTGATGTGTGGGACAAGTGGCTCTAAATTCTTAGTTCTAGGCTCTTTTCTCTTTTTCCTTATACCTCCTATGGTTAATCTAAAAGAAGTCTAGGGCATATTGTCCACCTTTTTAGGAATAACAAATATGACAGACCATTCCCTTTATGAATGGTTTCAGAGCATTGCCACCTTAGAGAATTCCAGGCTGATGAAACACCAAACTTAAACAGCATGGATTCTCTTAGGCTGTCAGAACTCTAGAACTCTGCAACAAACGAAACATCTAAAAACTGTTTTTTCAGTATGAGCATGTCAGTGATCACCAAACTCTGTGCATGGGGAGAGCCATGTGGGCACTAAGCAAACATCTAACCTCTACACTGGAGAGGTAATCCAAGACCCACCCTATTTATTTACATGGGACCCTATCCACAGTGTAGCTCTTCCTCTTCCCCTGGAGTTGTGTGGCCTAGAAGAGAACCAGTCAACCAAGCTGACAGCCCAGTTTGCACGTGTGCCTCTGTTCCATGCCTCAGCTATTCACGAAAACCAGATATAGACTTTGGTAAACTATCTTAAGTTCTCTTTAAACTGGGCAACCACAGAGTTTGCCTGTGGACGTGAATGAGAGAACTATGAGCCACTTTCCAATTGTGGCTGCCTGTGGGAGCAGAAAGCAATACGGTCTGAGACTCAATCTCTACACCACTGTCATCTTAGAAGTGGAAAGATGGGGAGAGGCCGGGAGTATATAATCAGACTGTCCTGTGTATTAATGGTTAAGAGGGTACTGACGAAACTACTAAGAAAACTATTTCTGTGGCCTGCGGCATTGTAAACAATTATTTCTAAGTCTTCTTTGCAATCTTTATAAAAACCTTCCAATAGTTCACATAAGAAATAACCTAATTTGTTTCATATCACCCCACTATTCCTCTTCTTTCCCAATCTTTTATCCTCTAGTTCCCCAGAAGAATAGACCCCAGAAAAGTAAAATACCAGGTAAAACCCAAATCTCTTCATGATTATACTATATTTCACCAAATTATATGTCCTCTTGTTCCTATGAAATTCTACAATTCCCATCCCCATGTCATCACTTTAAGTCATTTTCCCTTTGAAGATATCACCAGAATATCAGAAATACCCTAGGTCACATGGCACTTCTGTTCTCACCTTGAACTCAGCAGGACAGAGTACATAGAATTAGGAGTTGCTCTTGCATAGATTTCTCCTCCCAATCGTAAAAACTCAGTACGAACCCTTCGTTTGTGTTTTCGTCTTTGGAAATGTGCCATCCCTCCTCTTCCCACCATACTCACTGTGTAGGAACCATAAGAACATACTTACATGTGGACCAAACTTCACAAGGGAGATGTTATTCCTGGGGGTTATCTGCCAAGAATTCTTCATGAGGAAGCCAATAGCACTGGTATGCCTATCTGGAGTTGGCACATATTGTTTGAAAGTGCACCTGGTGACATGAATGGGCCCATCATAGATCTGAAAGCCTCTAATTGGAAATGTCCTGTTGAAATACAAGATTCTGTTTAATGCATATGGGCCCGTCCCTTTAACAGCACTTCACTTGTGTACTTGTTTTATAAATACTGTTGAATATCCCATATACACTAAGCACAATTCTAGGATACAGTGGTAACCAAGCAAGATCTCCAATCAAATGAAACCTACACTGCAGTGAGAAAGGCAAACAGAAAAACAATGGACAATTTCAGATAATAAGTGCTTAAAGAAAGTAAAGACATAGTAATACAATAGACTGGGTAGAAGAGAGATGCTATTTTGGATAGAATGGAGGCTTGTCTGAAAAGGTGACTTGGCTTCCTTGAATCAACTCAGTTAAGATCTTTTCTTTGATAACTCATATACTTTAGCTTTAGTTCCAAAATCTCTAGCATGAGAACAAAAGACAAATCTGTGCTTAAACAGAGAGAACCTCCTTTCAAGCCACTAAATGATAGTAATAAGGAGAAATGATATGCCTAAAAGTACAAAACTGTAAGTCTGCAAGGCTTACTATGTCAAAGGGGATGGCTAGATTGAGAAATTTGTTTTATTCATTTTACTCCTTTCTGTTCCAACACAAACTCCTTAACCTACTAATCATATATTATTAACCATAATTAATGTACAAAACCCATAATATTCTGGATCCCTTAGGTTTTTCCCCTATCACGTTCTTAATGGCATTGCAGAGGACCTCTATAGCAACTAATTAGTTTACAACTTGGTGGTGTTTTACAATAAAAACATAGATGCTAGCAAGCAAATCAAATAGCCTAGTTAAAAATCTATGCCTCTTGATGTGTTTCCAAGGATACATTACAAAACGGTCATCTGCCATAGAAAAGGTTGTAAAGATACAGTAAAATAAAAACTGGATCCATTGACCAACTAGGAATCTTCATTTCGAAAATTCCTCCTTAGCAAAGAAGCAATAGCATTTCGAAATAAAACTAAAGGCCAGTGTAAAATAAAAATAATGGAATTGAATTGGCCACCATTTTTACTGCAGCCCATACCCAACTAATACAGCTTTTTTTCTTTAATTTACATATTAGAAGAGGCAGCTTTAGCCTAATTGTAAAGAGCAGAGCACTGAAGCCAAACTAACAGTGTTCGAGTCCCACCTTAGCTATTTTTAGTAAGTTACTCACTTATAAAGCAGGATAATGACAGCACCTACCTCACTGAGCTCTGCAAGGATTAACTGAATAATAAAGTATTTTAGAACAGGGACTGATACATCATAAGCATTTAATAAATGTTAGCCATTAAAAATCCATGAGGGCTTCCCTGGTGGCGCAGTGGTTGAGAATCTGCCTGCCAATGCAGGAGACACGGGTTCGAGCCCTGGTCTGGGAGGATTCCATATGCCGCGGAGCAACTGGGCCCGTGAGCCACAATTACTGAGCCTGCGCGTCTGGAGCCTGTGCTCCGCAACAAGCAAGGCCGCAATAGTGAGAGGCCCGCGCACCGCAATGAAGAGTGGCCCCCGCTTGCCACGGCTAGAGAAAGCCCTCGCACAGAAACGAAGACCCAACACAGCCAAAAATAAACAAATAAATAAACAAATAAAATAAAAATATTAAAAAAAAAAAATCCATGAAGTTCCTTTCCTAGTGGCTTCCACGGTCTAACAGGAGTTCTACACATAGCGTAGCATATAGTGAAGACGTTCAATATTTCCCAACAACAAACACAGGCGAGAGGAGCCAAGCATAGGCTGCCCTTTGCCAGAAGCTAGTTAAGCCCTTCGGCCAACACTCATTACCTGTCCCCCAAAGCCAACTATCTGTTTGCCCCATCCCCCTGACCTGTCCTAGCCCAATATCCAGACACAGTGTATAGCTTTAAGGGAATTGATGTTTGATGAATTCTGACATTAGCTCCAATGTAAGGTCTTTAGAACACTAGTATTTCTCTACCTGGTTTTCTTACGAGTAAAATGACAACTCCAAACTGTGTCTCAGAACTGAGGTACAGACCTAAGTGTAAGGGCAGACACTATCAAACTCTTAGAGGAAAACATAGGCAGAACACTCTATGACATACATCACAGCAAGATTCTTTTTGACCCAGCTCCCAGAGAAATGGAAATAAGAACACAAATAAACAAATGGGACCTAATGAAACTTAAAAGCTTTTGCACAGCAAAGGAAACCATAAACAAGACCAAAAGACAACCATCAGAATGGGAGAAAATATTTGCAAATGAAGCAACTGACAAAGGATTAATCTCCAAGATTTACAAGCAGCTCATGCAGCTCAATAACAAAAAAACGAACAACCCAATCCAAAAATGGGCAGAAGACCTAAACAGACATTTCTCCAAAGAAGATATACAGATGGCCTACAGACACATGAAAGAATGCTCAACATCATTAATCATTAGAGAAATGCAAATCAAAACTACAATGAGATATCATCTCACACCGGTCAGAATGGCCATCATCAAAAAATCTAGAAACAATAAATGCTGGAGAGGGTGTGGAGGAAAGGGAACACTCTTGCACTGTTGGTGGGAATGTAAATTGATACAGCCTCTATGGAGAACAGTATGGAGGTTCCTTAAAAAACGACAAATAGAACTACCATACGACCCAGCAATCCCACTACTGGGCATATACCCTGAGAAAACCATAGGTCAAAAAGTGTCATGTACCACAATGTTCACTGCAGCTCTATTTACAATAGCCAGGACATGGAAGCAACCTAAATGTCCATCGACAGATGAATGGATAAAGAAGATGTGGCACACATATACAATGGAATATTACTCAGCCATAAAAAGAAATGAAATGGAGGTATTTGTAATGAGGTGGATGGAGTTAGAGTCTGTCATACAGAGTGAAGTAAGTCAGAAAGAGAAAAACAAATACAGTATGCTAACACATATATACGGAATCTAAGGAAAAAAAAAAAAAAAGGCCATGAAGAACCTAGTGGCAAGACGGGAATAAAGACACAGACCTACTAGAGAATGGACTTGAGGATATGGGGAGGGGGTGGGGTGAGATGTGACAGGGTAAGAGAGTGTCATGGACATATATACACTACCAAATGTAAAATAGATAGCTAGTGGGAAGCAGCCGCATAGCACAGGGAGATCAGCTCGGTGCTTTGTGACCACCTAGAGGGGTGGGATGGGGAGGGTGGGAGGGAGGGAGATGCAAGAGGGAAGAGAAATGGGAACATATTGTATATGTATAACTGATTCACTTTGTTATAAAGCAGAAGCTAACACACCATTGTAAGGCAATTATACTTCAATAAAGATGTTTAAAAAAATAAAATAAAATAAAATAAAAAATAAAATAAACAAAAAACTGAGGTACAGATTAATTACGTAATAGTTCCCTAAAAGTTCTGAAGAATCTTTCTAGTACTAAGTACTATTTTAATGACTATGATTATTTTGGCATAAAACATGCCCAAAGTCTACCCCCATACCCTTTCAACATCTGAAACATTGTTAATTATACAGCTGTGGTTAGGTTTTGAGTCAGCTTTGGCATCTATCACCTCATTTTCTAGGACTCTTTTCAATAGGTAATTTCCTTTTTCCAGTGGCTATTTCTGAAAACTAACATCACATATTGAGGGAAAACTGACTCAATGTCCATAGTTTATGGTTTGGCAATTTTCTGAAGAAGGAAAAAAAAAAAAACGATTACCAGCTTATATAAGGCCTTATACAGGAAGGATAAACAAGATAGGTTCCTTCATCATAAAACTGATAATGAAATCTATAAAGTGTTTAATAGTTAATGCTCCAGAATTCCAGAGGATAATACACACAATAGTAATAGCAATAATAACAACAAGAATAATAGTTTTAATAATAATAAGATAAGGTGGGAAAAGTGTCACAGTGAGAACCAATCGATACAGAATTATTACATAAACTTTTGTAAGGGTTAGGTTTTCATTTATTGTTTAAATTTAACACTCCTCTGATAAAGCAATGCTTACCTGTTCCTGGGTAACGTCCGAGGCTTCTGGTCTATTCCTCCAGTGCCTACATACTTGTTCTGACCACCCTGAAATCCGTAATTCCTGCTCTCCCCAACAAAGAGAGATTCAGATACCTCTTGGCTGGAACCTTCATCACTTGGGAAGCTTCCGTCACTGTTAAAATGAGAATAATCATTAACCACACATCTCTAGGAAATTTAAACTGACCCTCAAATGAAGGCAAGCTATAACTTTAAAAACCTAAAAAATTTCAAAGTAGCCAGTAGCTTTTTCTGATACATATTAGTGAGTCATCAAAAGGTGCCTCAAAATTGAACATACCTCTTATAAATTAATATGTGCTTGGCAAATTAGATTTAAACAAACGAGATTTAATTTAGCAGCAATAACTAATTATTTCAGTCCCAAGCAACAATACTGCAAATGAGGAAAATAAACTTGCCCTGGACAATAATTAGTGGACAAGCATGTTTAAGACGGCAATGAGAATAACTGCTATCTGGAGAAAAATACATAACATAAAAAGTTTAGTTCTTAAAGACCACTGTGAAATTAGACCAACTCCTAAGAAAGAAAATATTTAATCTGCTCCCAACTTTTAATCCCTTCCTCTTTATTCCCCTACTTTTTAAGATCTTGAATCTAAAGCTCAAGTGTTTTCTTTTAAGCAAAAAATATGGTGGGCCTACTCTTCTGTGTAATTCCAGCTAGATTCATCTCCTACTTTGGTATAAATTCAATTAATCAATAAAAGTGTATTTTTGGCCCTCAAGTGGCATCAGGAAGTGAGTGCTAATTTTTTTAATGTTAATAAATTATATAACATTCCTGTGTTATCAAAAAGTATATATCAAGGTTATTTTACCTTACAGCTTTAAAATAATCAGATAACTATTTTTAAAAGTAATTACAAACCTGGCAAAGGTCAGTCCTATTCCATTATCTGCAAATCTATAAGAAAAAAGAGAATGAGGGAACATTTTAATTTATCACATCATATAAGAAGAGGTAATTCTCTCAAAATATTTAATTGTCATAAAATCCAGGAAGTTCCAGTAATGTTTACTGTCCAAGACCACATAAAAATTTCACTTTCCAATAATGAAAAGCATAGGCTCCACAGTGAAGGCACCTGGTTCCAATCTCAGCTTTGCCAATTACTAGCTGTGTGGCAAGTTATTCAACCTGTTTGTCCCTCAGTTTTCTCACCTAAAGGTTGAAATAATAATATAAGCTTCCTCACAGGATACTTGAAAACATTCAAATGCTAATTAGTGTCAACTATTTAGAACAGTGTCTGGCACAGAGTAAGCAGCAGGTAAGTAAGTGTTAGCTATAATTATAATTTTTATCATACTTGGCCCCCATATCTGTGGGTTCTGCACCCACAGATTAAACCAACTGTGGATCAGAAATATTAAAAAAAAAATTCTGGAAAATTCCAAAAAGCAAAACTTAAATTTGTCCAGTGCTGACAACTCTTTACATAGCGTTTACGTTGCATTTACAACTATTTAGATAGCATTTACATTGTCTTGGATATAATAAGTTATAGAGATGATTTAAAGTATACAGGAGGATGTGTGTAGGTTATGTGCAAATACTATGCCATTTTACATAAGGAACTTGAGCATCAGGATTTTGGTACCCATGGGGAGTCCTGGAACCAATCCCCCACGGATATCAAGGAACGACTAATTTTTAACAATTAGATCATGGTATTCTCTTCAAAACTTTTCAACATTAATACCCAAGCTATTTCTACAGATTTTATACAATATCCATTTTTTTTTGCATGATAAAAGTCAGAGATGATGGTAAAATGCCAAGCAGCTAATGTCAGTACCAGTCAGAAAAAAACATTTTTCTAGACTCCTGAACACCAAATCTTACCTCAACATACATCAGACTTCTCCTAAAATTATACAAATGGAAAAGTAAGATGCTTACTGCCTCAAGTCATGTTAAGACATAAGTCAACAGACTTATTAAGGGAAAATTCAAAACTTTTGTTTTGAATGGCAGTGGAAGAACATCAGGAAACTGAGTTTCCAAAGGAAGGAAAAAAATGCAGGTAGTTTCAAAATCTTTATTTAGCTCTCTGACATAGACCATGTTTGTTACATAAAGTTAAAAGTCCCAGTTTCTGTTCAATCTCATCAAAAAGCTCTCATGTCACCAGACAAGTTCAGTTCCAATAAAAGCAGCAGAATGAGACGATTCCAAACATTTGCAGTCAGTTAATGCTAGCATATTTCCTCAGAGCTTGTTCTATTAGTAATGATACTATGATTCCAGAAACCACCACTGTACTTTCAGTCTACTGGGTTTTTAAAAATAGCCTTAAAAAATAAATACATCAGTGTCATCAGATAATAATTTCATAGAGAATACCCACGCTGAATTCTGAACGACAATGTCTCCCCCTCTGACCCAAGCTCCGTTATCATTATTTTTAAAAGCAATGAGCCTGTCAATTAAAGCAGCAACACGTGGCTTTTCAGGGTCTGCATCCTGATGAGGCCGAAACCTTGGGGTTAGGAGGAAAAAAAAAAAAAAAAAGGACTTTTAAAAAGAGTAATGAAAAGGCAATGTAAATAAGCTATTTACGATTATAAGCTTAAGTGTCAAAAAGCAGAATTTAACTTTGAACAAAACAAATCTAAAAAAAAACTGCTTAAGACACAACTTAATTATTTGCATTTCAAATATTGAAAAAAAATACAAATTTGCAGAGAACTGCTTTCATATTTCATAGTTTATTTTTAATCAATTTATATTATAAAAGGGACATTACAGAACACTCTAAGCACTGAAACCATTTCAAAGATAAACAAAAAAACCTCAGACCAGGAAATACAGTATGTTTTCACAAATTCTCAAGCTACATGATATTAATATAAACTTACTGAGTAAATTAATCATATATTTCAACATACATATACGTGAACCAGAGCATTATTTGAGTTGTGTGCTGGTGAAATGTTTTAGGTAGAGAGAAAATTGGATTCAATATCTTTAAAAAGCCTAAATTTAAAATAGATTATATTTATGGAATATTACTCAGCCATAAAAAGAATGAAATTCTGCCATTTGCAACGTGGATGGACCTAAAGGGTATTCTACTTAGTGAAATAAGTCAGACAGAGAAAGATAAATACTCTATATTACCACTTATAAGTGTAACCTAAAAAATAAAACAAACAAATGAATATAACAAAACAGAAACAGACTCACAGACACAGAGAACAAACTAGTAGTTACCAGTGAGGAGAGAGTAGATGGGGGGGCAACATAAGGGTATGGGATTAAGACATACAAACTACTATGTATGAAATAAATAAGCAACAAGGATATATTGTACAGCACAGGGAAATCTAGCCATTCTTTTATAATAACTTTAAACGGAGTATAACCTATTAAAATATTGAATCACTATGTTGTATACCTGAAACTAATATTGTAAATCTACTATAATAAAAAATATAAAGAAAAAAAGTATCAGCACTTAAAAAAAGATTGTATTTCATTGACTTATTAATTATAAAGACTGAATGTTACTTTTTCTTTCTCGTCCTTGTAAAACATTTACAAGGACCTTAATGAAAACGTCAAAAAAAATTAGTATCAAAAACTGTTAACCAGGGAGATTGGTTCAAGATGGCGGAGTAGAAGGACGTGCGCTCACTCCCTCCTGCGAGAGCAACGGAATCACAACTAACTGCTGAACAATGAATGACAGGAAGACAATGGAACTCACCAAAAAAGATACCCCACATCCAAAGACAAACGAGACGCCACAATGAGACGGTAGGAGGGGCTCAATCACAAAAAAATCAAATTCTATAACTGCTGGGTGGGTGACTCAAAAACTGGAGTACACTTATACCACAGAAGATCACCCACTGGAGTGAAGGTTCTGAGCCCCATGTCATGCTTCCCAATCTGGCGGGCTGGCAACGGGAGGAGGAATTCCTAGAGAATCAGACTCTGAAGGCTAGCGGGATTTAACTGCAGGACTTCGACAGGACTGGGGGAAACAGAAACTGCACTCTTGGCGGGCACACACAAAGTAGTGTGCGCATCAGGACCCAGGGGAAGGAGCAGTGACCCCATAGGAGACTGAACCAGACCTACCTGCTAGGACTGGAGGGTCACCTGCAGAGGCGGGAGGTGGCTCTGTCTCACCATGAGGACAAGGACACTGGCAGCAAAAGTTCTGGGAAGTACTCCTTAGCGTAAGCCCTCCCACAGTCTGCCATTAGCCCCACCAAAGGCCAGGTAGGCTTCAGTGTTGGGTCGCCTCAGGCCAAACAACGAACAGGGAGGGAACCCAGCTCCACCCATCAGCAGACAAGCAGATTAAAGTTTTACTGAGCTCTGCCCACCAAAGCAATACCCAGCTCTACCTACCACCAGTCCCTAGCATCAGGAAACTTGCACAAGCCTCTTAGATAGCCTCATCCACCAGAGGGCAGACAGCAGAAGCAACAAGAACTACAATTCTGCAGCCTGTGGAAGGAAAACCACATTCACAGAAACACAGACAAAATGAAAAGGCAGAGGACTGTGTACCAGATGAAGGAACAAGATAAAACCCCAGAAAACAACTAAATGAAGTGGAGATAGGCAACCTTCCAGAAAAAGAATTCAGAATAATGATAGTGAAGATGATCCAGGACCTTGGAAAAAGAATGGAGGCAAAGATCGAGAAGATGCAAGAAATGTTTAACAAAGACCTAGAAGAATTAAAGAACAAACACCTAGAAGAATTAAAGAACAAACAAACAGAGATGAACAATACAATAACTGAAATGAAAAATACAAATAGAAGGAATCAATAGCAGAATAACTGAGGCAGAAGAACGCATAAGTGACCCGGAAGACAGAAAGGTGGAATTCACTGCCACAGAACAGAATAAAGAAAAAAGAATGAAAAGAAATGAAGACAGTCTAAGAGACCTCTGGGAAAACATTAAACACAACAACATTCACATAATACGGGTCCCAAAAGGAGAAGACAGAGAGAAAGGACGCAAGAAAATATTTGAAGAGATTATAGTCGAAAACTTCCCTAACATGGGAAAGGAAATAGCCACCCAAGTCCAGGAAGCGCAGAGAACCCCAGGCAGGATAAACCCAAGGAGAAACACACTGAGACACATAGTAATCAAATTCACAAAAATTAAAGACAAAGAAAAATTACTGAAAGCAACAAGGGAAAAACAACAAATAACATACAAGAGAACTCCCATAAGGTTAACAGCTGATTTCACAGCAGACACTCAACAAGCCAGAAGGGAGTGGCATGATATATTTAAAGTGATAAAAGGGAAGAAACTACAACCCAGATTACTCTACCCGGCAAGGATCTCATTCAGATTTGACGGAGAAATCAAAAGCTTTACAGAAAAGCAAAAGCTAAGAGAATTCAGCAACACCAAACCAGCTCTACAACAAATGTTAAAGAAACTTCTCTAAGTGGGAAACACAAAAGAAGAAAAGGACTTACAAAAACAAACCCAAAACAATTAAGAAAATGCTAATAGGAACACACACATATCGATAATTACCTTAAACGTGAATGGATTAAATGCTCCAACCAAAAGACACAGGCTCGCTGAATGGATACAAAAACAAGACCCGTATATAGGCTGTCTACAAGAGACTCACTTCAGACCTAGGGACACATACAGACTGAAAGTCAGGGGATGGAAAAAGATATTCCATGCAAATGGAAATCAAAAGAAACCTGGAGTAGCAATACTCATATCAGATAAAATAGACTTTAAAATAAAGAATGTTACAAGAGACAAGGAAGGTCACTACATAATGATCAAGGGATCAATCCAAGAAGATATAACAATTATAAATATATATGCACCCAACATAGGAGCACCCCAATACATAAGGCAACTGCTAACAGCTATAAAAGAGGAAATCAACAGTAACACAGCAATAGTGGGGGACATTAACACCTCACTTACACCAATGGACAGATCATCCAAACAGAAAATTAATAAGGAGACACAAGCTTTAAATGACACAATAGACCAGATAGATTTAATTGATATTTATAGGACATTCCATCCAAAAACAGCAGATTACACTTTCTTTTCAAGTGCGCATGGAACATTCTCCAGGATAGATCACACCTTGGGTCACAAATCAAGCCTCAGTAAATTTAAGAAAACTGAAATCATATCAAGCACCTTTTCTGACCACAATGCTATGAGATTAGAAATCAATTACAGGGAAAAAAATGTACAAAACACAAACACATGGAGGCTAAACAATATGTTACTAAATAACCAAGAGATCACGGAAGAAATCAAAGAGGAAATCAAAAAATACCTAGAGACAAACTACAATGAAAACACGACGATCCAAAACTTATGGGATGCAGCAAAAGCAGTTCTAAGAGGGAAGTTTATAGCAATACAAGCCTACCTCAAGAAACAAGAAAAATGTCAAATAAACATCTAACCTTACACCTAAAGGAACTAGAGAGAGAAGAACAAACAAAACCCAAAGTTTGTAGAAGGAAAGAAATCATAAAGATCAGAGCAGAAATAAATGAAGTAGAAAAAAAGAAAACAATAGCAAGGATCAATAAAACTAAAAGCTGGTTCTTTGAGAAGATAAACAAAATTGATAAACCATTAGCCAGACTCATCAAGAAAAAGAGGGAGAGGGCTCAAGTCAATAAAATTAGAAATGAAAAAGGAGAAGTTACAACAGACATCACAGAAATACAAAGCATCCTAAGAGACTACTACAAGCAACTCTATGCCAATAAAATGGACAACCTGGAAGAAATGGACAAATTCTTAGAAAAGTATAACCTTCCAAGACTGAACCAGGAAGAAATAGAAAATATGAACAGACCAATCACAAGTAATGAAATTGAAACTGTGATTAAAAAACTGCCAACAACAACAACAACAAAATCTTCCAACAATAGTCCAGGACCAGATGGCTTCACAGGTGAATTCTATCAAACATTTAGAGAAGAGATAACACCCATTCTTCTCAAACTCTTCCAAAAAACTGCAGAGGAAGGAGCACTCCCAAACTCATTCTATGAGGCCACCATCACCGTGATACCAAAACCAGACAAAGATACTACAACAAAAGAAAATGACAGACCAATACCACTGATGAATATAGATGCAAAAATCCTCAACAAAATACTAGCAAACAGAATCCAATAACACATTAAAAGGATCATGCACCATGATCAACTGGGATTTATCCCAGGGATGCAACAATTCTTCAATATACGCAAGTCAATCAATGTGATACACCGTATTAACAAATTGAAGAAGAAAAACCATATGATCATCTCAATAGATACAGAAAAAGCTTTTGACAAAATTCAACACCCATTTATGATAAAAACTCTCCAGAAAGTGGGCATAGAGGGAACCTACCTCAACATAATAAAGGCCAAATACGACAAACCCACAGCAAACATCATTCTCAATGGTGAAAAACTGAAAGCATCTCCTCTAAGATCAGGAACAAGACAAGAATGTCCACTCTCACCACTATTATTCAACACAGCAAGGTATCAGAGAAGAAAAAGAAATAAAAGGAATACAAATTGGAAAAGAAGAAGTAAAACTGTCACTGTTTGCAGATTACATGATACTATACATAGAGAATCCTAAAGATGCTACCAGAAAACTACTAGAGCTAATCAATGAATTTGGTAAAGTAGCAGGATACAAAATTAATGCAGAAATCTCTTGCATTCCTATACACTAATGAAGAAAAATCTGAAAGAGAAATTAAGCAAACACTCCCATTTACCAATGCAACAAAAAGAATAAAATACCTAGGAATAAACCTACCTAGGGAGACAAAAGACCCGTATGCAGAAAACTATAAGACACTGATGAAAAAAATTAAAGACGATACAAACAGATGAAGAGATATACCATGTTCTTGAATTGGAAGAATCAACGTTGTGAAAATGACTATACTACCCAAAGTAATCTACAGATTCAACGTAATCCCTATCAAATTACCAATGGCATTTTTTACAGAACTAGAACAAAAAATCTTAAAATTTGTATGGAGACACAAAAGACCCTGAATAGCCAAAGCAGTCTTGAGGGAAAAAAACGGAGCTGGAAGAATCAGACTCCCTGATTTCAGACTATACTACAAAGCTACAGTAATCAAGACAATATGGTACTGGCACAAAAACAGAAACATAGATCAATGCAACAGGACAGAAAGCCCAGAGATAAACCCATGCACCTATGGTCAACTAATCTATGACAAAGGAGGCAAGGATATAAAATGGAGAAAAGACAGTGTCTTCAATAAGTGGTGCTGGGAAAATTGGACAGCTACAAGTAAAAGAATGAAATTAGAATACTCCCTAACACCATACACAAAAATAAACTCAAAATGGATTAGAGACCTAAATGTACGACTGGATAGTATAAAACTCTTAGAGGAAAACATAGGAAGAACACTCTTTGACGTAAATCACAGCAATATCTTTTTTGATCCACCTCCTAGAGTAATGGAAATAAAAACAAAAATAAACAAATGGGACCTAATGAAACTTAAAAGCTTTTGCAAAGCAAAGGAAACTACAAACAAGACGAAAAGACAACCCTCAGAATGGGAGAAAATATTTGCAAACGAATCTCCAAAGGATTAATCTCCAAAATATATAAACAGCTCATACAGCTCAATATTAAAAAAACAAACAACCCAAGCAAGAAATGGGCAGAAGACGTAAATAGACATTTCTCCAAAGACACACAGATGGCCAAGAAGCACATGAAAAACTGCTCAACATCACTATTAGAGAAATGCAAATCAAAACTACAATGCGGTATCACCTCACACCAGTTAGAATGGGCATCATCAGAAAATCTACAAACAACAAATGCTGGAGAGGGTGTGGAGAAAAGGGAACCCTCTTGCACTGTTGGTGGGAATGTAAATTGATACTGCCACTATGGAGAACAGTATGGAGGTTCCTGAAAAAACTAAAAATAGAGTTACCATATGACCCAGCAATCCCGCTACTGGACATATACCCAGAGAAAACCATAATTCAAAAAGACACATGCACCACAATGTTCATCACAGCACTATTTACAATAGCCAGGACGTGGAAGCAACCTGAAGGCCCATCGACAGACGAATGGATAAAGAAGATGTCGTACACATATACAATGGAATATTACTCAGCCATAAAAATGAACGAAATTGGATCATTTTTAGAGAGGTGGATGCATATAGAGACTGTCATACAGAGTGAAGTCAGAAAGAGAAATACAAGTATCGTATATTAACGCATACATGTGGAACCTAGAAAAATGGTACAGATGAACCAGTTTGCAGGGCAGAAATAGAGACACAGATGTAGAGAATAAACGTATCGACACCAAGGGGGGAAAGCAGGGGTGGGGGGTGGTGGTGGTGTGATGAATTGGGAGATTGGGATTGACATATATACACTGATGTGTATAAAATGGATAACTAATAAGAACCTGCTGTCTAAAAAAATAAATAAAATAAAATTCAAAAATTCAAAATAAATTTTTTTCTTAAAAAAAAACAAAACAAAACCTGTTTACTGGGAATTCCCTGGCAGTTCAGTGGTTAGCACTCCGCACTTCCACGGCAAGGGGCATGGGTTTGATCCCTGGTCCGGGAAGTAAGATCCCACATGCCATGCAGCATGGCACCCCCCCAAAAAAAAACAAAAAAAACCCCTGTCAACTGTAACAACTCAAATAATTCCATAAGGCCACCTAATTTTAAAAAAGATCATTTCCATCATAATCTTACAAAGCTGGGCAGGTGGGGAGAGAAAAACTACACAGCTTTACAAAAACCAATTCAGCAGGTTGAGATTTTCAATCACACGTTAAAGAAACATCATTTGCACAAATGTCACTATGAAAGTTGCTAGCACATGGTAGGTGCTCATCAAATATGTATGATTTGAGAAGCAGCTATGCCCAGAAAACAGCAAGTGCAAAGGTCCTTAGGCATGAGTGAGCTTGGCATATTCAAGGAACAATAAGCAGATTGGCTGGTAAGTAAGAACCAAGAGGGAGAGGATAGACAGGAAGGCATGTGCCAGGCAAGGGTGTGGTTCTTTATTCTAAATGCAAAGGTAAAAGTAGAATGGTGGTTGCCAGGGGCTGGAGGGAGGAGGAAATGGGGAAGTGATAGTCAAAGGGCACAAAAGCTCTAGTTATGTAAGATAAATAAATTCTAGAGATCTACTCTACAGCACAGTGCCTATAGCTAAAAATACTGCATTGCATACTTAAAATTTGCTAAGAGAGTAGATCTTCAGGTAAGTGATCTTTCCTCAAAAAATTGAATTTTTTTTAATAAAGAAAATAACGACCATAAAGGAGGTAGAAGGAAACTTTGGCAGGTGATGGATAAGTGTTTGCCCTTGACAGTTCATGGGTGTGTACTTATCTCCAAACTTACCAAGTTCTATACATTATATATGCACAGCTTTTTAAATGTCAATCATATCTCAATAAAGCAGGTGGATAAATAAATAAGTGTGATGGAAAGTCATCAGAAACATGGAGTCAGGGCAGTGATATAACCGGATTTCACTTTTTAACTGGTCATTAGCTGCTACTTGGTGAAAGGATAATGGAGAACGGATGGTAAGACCAATCTAGAAAGCACTACATCCACCCTTAGATTGTGAACATAACCCCTTACACTAAATGGCTCTGACCTAAGGGGTAAAAAGTCTGACTCTGAGCCATCACCCACTCTTCTGGCATTGTAGTTGCTGCCAAACAGCTTTGCAGTCATCACATAATATCAAGCAGATGGAAGAGTTCTGGTAAGGAAACTACACAATGTTCTAAAAGAAAGCCAAAAAGAAAAAAAAAAAAAGTACAGTAAAGCAACATCTGATTTTCTGCTGTAGTCATCTCATTTTTTCTGAAATTTCTATCCATATAAATCACTGACCACTTGCTCGGATAACCTTTATTTTTCAACCTCTTTCCCATTTGGTATGTAGAAAATGCAGTTAATTTTCTATCACCTTCATGTATAAGCCTTCAGCCCACTTCCCAACTCTCCCTTAACTGTCCTCTGCTTTAAATG
Organism: Balaenoptera ricei; assembly: GCF_028023285.1. NCBI lineage: Eukaryota > Metazoa > Chordata > Mammalia > Artiodactyla > Balaenopteridae > Balaenoptera > Balaenoptera ricei. The sequence continues at coordinate 75,123,304 of NC_082644.1, forward strand.
CACTAGTTGGTTCTCATGCTCTTTTACCCTTTTAGATGAAATTTCCCAACCTTAAACTGGGAGCTTTCTGGATTTAAAATATCCCATCTTTGCATTCCTGTAATTTCATATCTTGAAGACACAAGGAAAGGCTCATCTGATTAACTATTAGGTCAACTTCCCCTTTGATGAACAGACTAAATATCTTCTGGATCCCATGAGCCTGATGTTTAATTCATGGGCTGGCTTATTACTCATTTGTGTTTGAGTTTTATCATTTTTACTCACGTCTGAACTGCATGAATGCATGAGGGCATATCTTATACATTAGTTTATACAAAATTAAATGTATATACTAGCTGCCAAATGTCTTGTTTCTCCTCTCCTATAATCAGTTCTTTTCAATAACAACTTCCAAATGGAGTCTAATTCCTTACCAATATGTACGTATTTATAAACTAGTAATAAAAGTAATAGAGAGCAGAGGAAAGAATACCATTATCATAATATCATACACTCACACACGGTAAAGAACTTCTTAGGCCACTATGAACAAGTTGTTTTATTGTCAAGTATAATGAAAATATCAATAGATTCTGAAATATATTTTCTCATCCATCCATTTATACACACACATGTAATTTTTTAAGGCAGATAAGAGAGTCAGTTGTGCTGTGTATAAAGATTTTTCTGTTAATACTAACTTAGCAAAGTACACATTATTAGTTCTACCAGTTGTAACAAACTCTTTTAAAAAGCAGCAGCAATCTTCTAGCAAAGATTTCTTTGTTTTGTCAGTTAATATTCTCTTTTTGGTTCATAATTTGTTGTCATCTGTATGCTCCTTTTTCATCTCAAGTTTATCTCCTTTTTCCATGTCATATCTTGCTCAGCTATTAGGTGTCCAGTACCTTCCTTGTGTTTTATTTAAACAATGCCCACAATTTCTCCACTTCTCAAATGTTTTCTGATCACTGTTTTAATATATTTCAGGCTCAACTTGACCTTTAACAATGATTAATTTTACTAACTTATTTGCCCAGTTTTCTCCCGACCTTTATTACTGTGTCACAAGGATTCTGCTTTACCGACCTCCAGTGTGACTCCTACTTTATTCCCTTGTGAACAATAGTGCCTGTCATCCTTTTCTTAAATAACTGTCAACAGAGCCTAGTACCTAGCACCCTTTCAGATCCTTTAGTTGGTCAATCAACTTGAAGTATAGAAAAATAACATGTACACAGCTTCTACTGAATATGACCTTAAGTTGCCATCTTTTCCAGAAAATTTTGTTTCCATTGGAGACATTTTATTTATTTTGGCTCATATACAGCATGTAAAAAAAAAACTTTGTTGAAATCCTGATCCATAGCCCAACCACATTTTGTGGTTATAAAGGAGAGTAACACATAGCCCAGCTATGATATGAATCTGAGACTACGAACAACTGAACCAGAACTAGCTTAATCATCAAGTTTGAGACTTTTCCCTTTGAAATGGATTCAACGCAATATTCCATTTTGACCACTAACAATAAATTATATATGCCTTGGTTTTCAGGGATTATATTAAAACATCTTAGCTTAACCTGTTTTTCAATGAATCATATTCTACTTTTGGCAAAATTTTGAACCCTTTTTCAACATATCTCTCTTCTTTTTCTCTCTTTCTACAACTCTCTCTAACATCAATTTACAACTGTCAAAAAGAGAAAAAGCATCAATTTCTTTGGCATCTCAATAAGATGAAAAGCCCAGCCACAGGACCTAGAACAGCAAAATAAATGTTTTTCCAAGACCCTCCTACAAACCCTGAAAACTTCAGTTTAAATATGTTACTGGAGAAAGAGCACAACAGCTTAACTCAGAAAGTTTTACTTTGGCAAGATATGGCTTGAGTGTGATTTAAAAGGACCAGTTCTACCTTGCACTGTTATCCAAACAGAGGTACTCCCTTGGGTCAGCAGCACTAGCATTGGTTGTTTTGACACCTTTGTCAATAAATAAGCCAGCCTGGAAAATATAATAATGGACTGAAATGAATATGAATCCCAAGTTATAACTATATATATAATGATTCATGAAATAAGTTTTAGCTTATCGCATCTACCAAAAAAGGAGGGAGAAGGGAATAAACAGCAAAGCAAAGGTATTACGAAAAGAGCTACTTTACTGTATTTTTTTAATACTTTTACTCATTTGGTCATTCAGCAAACATTTATTTAGTGCCCACCTTAGGGTAGGCACCAAGCATTATACGTCAACCAGAAAACTATGGTCTTTGCTGTTACTGACACATAAACTAGCAGGAAGACATGCAATTAAATAAACAATTACCATCCAATATGATAAGCATATAACAAAGGAAGTAGATGATGCTTTGGCAGCACATAAGAAAAGCACCAAGATAAGACCTTTTGTGAAGGTAAGAGAGAGAGAATTCAGGGAATGTCTCCAAAAAGAAGTGACATCCTAAAGCTGAAACTTGAAGGAACTAACCACACAGAACAGGTCAGGGATGAAGGGCAAGGAGTGGGTGGGAAACAGTTGAAGAACCCAGGGGAAAGTACTCAAGGGAATCATTTGTACAAAACATCTGGGGATGAGAGAAAGCATGGCACATCTGAGGGAAAAAAATCTTAGCTGGACTAACAGGAAATGTATGGAGGGAGGAAAGGTAAGGAAGAAGACTAAAGAGAAGCAAATGCCAGATGGTGCAGAGTTGATACACTAAAGAATCAAGACAATGGGACTTTTAATAAAGGCAATGTAATCAAGTGCATTTTAAGAAAGAATATTGTAGCTACAAGATGGATAATGAATTAGAAAGGGGCAAAAAGAGAGATAAGAGAAAAAATAGGAGCTGACTACAGTAATCCAGAAGAGAAATAAAGGTGATCTAGACTTGTGACAGTAGTAACAGGTAAAATAGAGTGAGAATTCTTTACTAGGTAGAATTGATACCATTTAGTAATTAATAAAATGTCTAAGGATAAGGGAAAGGAAACAAACAATAAAGGTTCATATATTTCTAATCTGGGCAATTAAGTGGCTAATGGTTTCATTCACTGAAACGGAGATACAGAAATGGGTCTGGGGACAAAAATAAGGATTTTCGTGTTGAACACATTTTATTTATGTGTCCCTGAGACATCTAGTAGGCTGGATGTCTGATATCGCTCTGGATAGTCATTCCCAAATTTAACAAGTTAAAACCTAATAATCCACTCATTATTTAGATCTAGTATCTTTTATTTTAAATTGATACAGTAGATTACTACATGTCCTCATGGTATATGACATTAAAAAAATTAATTAGAATAAGGTGTTTTTTGTAATACCACTTATAATAAGAAAATTTTGAGGATTTCTGCTTTGAAGTGCTGCTTTCAACAATTACTAGCCTTAATCAACTATTCAGTTCATAAAAACCACAATTCTTTCTAAGTTTTTTCCTCTCTCAAGTCTTCATCAAGTGATTCTAAGCTCTTCAAATTATATCACACTTAGGTTTTTAAAGGATCCTCTGAGTATCATAAATGGAAAGTATTAATTCAACTTTGATGGGCACATCAGAGTAAAGAATCTGGGCATTGTACCACATGATGAAAATATCAAGATGCCTTGTGAGCATAAAATGAACCAGATGCATTTATCACCAGGGAGGTGGGGACAAGTGCCAAATATCATGAAAGTTAGAGTTCTTAAATGGCCTTTTGTCTCCTTGACCTATATATCATTTTAAATTAGGTCAAATATTCTTAAACAATATTTCACTATTTACATAACTAGTATTAAATGTCCAATAGGACACCCCATTAGCACTGAGAGAAGAGAGAAAATATGCTTTTTAAGCTCCAGAAGCATATAATACACTAATGTGTACAGCCTTAGAAACATGTAATGATATTAAAGATTGAAAAGTAGGCAAGGGGAGGGAAGGAAAAGGATGAGGATTCATAGGTCAAGTCCATTATTATAATTATTCAGATTGCATGTACATGTGTGCCGTAGCATATATTCCTATGTGTGTATAAACAGAAAGCTGTCTATACATCCTGAATGTGGCAAGGTTAGGAGTCTGCTTATTTAATCACAAATCACTTTCTCTGATGACAAGTTCTACCTAATATTAACATTTCTCGGTTGTAATCACAGTAGTCCATCCTTTACCCTGCAAATCGTATGTACTGATTGTTAAAATTTAGGAACCTACCTTAAAACTTGAATGGACCCTGTTGTTATAAAATATTCCCAATGGAGTGAGTTCTGGTTTCGCTAAGAGCTGCAATCCACTGGATTCCCCTGTAGGTTCCTTGTGGAATAAATACCATATTCCAGCATCCTATAATTAAAAGGGCAAGATTATTAAAAAGCCTCCTTTTATAAAGCCACTCTATGAAACACTCTCACATAACCTAAGCATTTCACAAACAAGTTTCATCTTTTTAACACTAATTATTCATTGGTTCAGGTTCAAAATTGACTCTAAAGAGTTGTGCACTCATCTACCACCCTCAAAGTAGTATATCAGGCTTTAAAAAAAAAAAGCAAATTTAATTTTGCTTGTAAGATGAGACGAAAGGGCTTCCCTGGTGGGGCAGTGGTTGGGAGTCTGCCTGCCAGTGCAGGGGACACAGGTTCAAGCCTTGGTCCAGGAGGATCCCACATGCCGCGGAGCAGCTGGGCCCATGCGCCACAACTGCTGAGGCCCGCGCGCCTAGAGCCTGTGCTCTGCAGCAGGAGAGGCCACCACAATGAGAGGCCCGCGCACCGCAATGAAGAGTGGCCCCCGCTTGCTGCAACTAGAGAAGGCCCATGCACAGCAACGAAGGCCCAATGCAGCCAAAATTAAATAAATTAATTAATTAAAAAAAAAAATGATGGTACGAAAGATAGAATTAGCTGATACCAAAATTTATTTTCGAAGTAACTTTCCCATCATTATCTACTTTAAAAACTCATGCAGCCAGGACATGGAAGTAACCTAAATGTCCATCAACAGAGGAATGGATAAAGAAGATGTGGTATATATATATATACACATACATACATACACACACACAATGGAATATTACTCGCAATGAAAAAGAACAAAATAATGCCATTTGTAGCAACATGGATGGACCTAGAGATTGTTATACTAAGTGATGTAAGTCAGACACAGACAGACAAATAGCATATGATATCACTTATATGTGGAACCTAAAAAAAAGGGTACAAATGAACTTATTTACAAAACTGAAGTAGAATCACAGATGTATTTGGTTGGCCAAAAAGTTCATTTGGCCAATCCAATAGAAAAGAAACTTTTGGTTACCAGGGGATAAAGGGGGGTGGGGGGGAAGGAGGGATAAACTGGGAGATTGGGACTGATATATACACACGACTATATATAAAATAGATAACTAATAAGAACCTGCTGTATAGCACAGGGAACTGTACTCAGTTCTCTGTAATGGCCTATATGGGAAAAGAATCTAAAATAAAAAGAGTGGTTATATGTACATGTATAACTGATTCACCTGAAATTAACACAACACTATAAATCAACTATACTCCAATAAAAAATTTTTTTAAATCAAGGTATTAAATAACAGCTGGGGGGAAAGAAAAAAAAAGTCATACAGAACTAGAACCAAACAATTCTCCCCTTCCCTTCCATGTGACCAAGACAGCATAGCCTTTTAGCAATATGGGTTTTTTTCCGTTTACCTCCAAACCTGATCAATACATGAGTCATACCTATTAAACAACTATCCACCAACATGCAGAGATCACTGACTTCTTTCAAACAACTCCAGTGCCCTTCCTGTCCTGAGGCAATTTTTGCCAAACAGAAAAAACCACCACATGCATGAATCAGGATGCTGTCTCAGGCTGGGTCCTGTCTGTTCAACTTCAGTGTTACTTACCTTAACGAAAGCAGCAGAACAGTTTGAAAATTTCTGACACTCAAAATAAGATATAAAAATCGAAATGAAATGTTCTTAATCTCTGTGACAATTTTTTATTTTACGATTTAATTACAAATCAGCCCAATGTGAAGGACAACTTCACATTAAGGAACTTTGATTAAACAGATTGTTAAAACTCAAATATATAGTCCAAAAGTATGGTATCAATTCAAATTTAGCAAACATTTATTTAGTGCCAGGTGTCAAAGAATTCATACTCTAATGGGAAATACAGAGAGAACTAAAATATAATATACGTAATAAGTACTGTATTAGTTGTAACGAAGTCCTTTAGGAGCATAGAGAGATGAATTGTGGAAAACATATCACCAAAACGAATGCAGTATGTGGCATTTTTCCATGATACAACTTTACAGATGGGTCTTAGTAAAACAAACTACTCTGAAAAATGTGTTTGCCACCTCTATTCTTTTGGGCACAAAACAGACTTGGAGGGCTGTGAGGAAGGCTCCATACCATAGCCCGATTATAAACTGAGGGCAGAGTAAACCCTACCAAGATGCAATGGAGTTTCAGGTTGGGGGATAGAAAAAGGGGGATAAGGCGGTAGCAGCTGTTTCCTGTTAAAACTCTGTGGTGTCAAAACAGGTAAAGGGAGCTTTGTAAAAGGCAGTGGAAAGGTACCAAGAAGAAAGGGTTTGATTTACTTTGGGAGGAAAACCCTTGCCAAAACATGAGCTTTACCGGAACAATTTTTCTGGAGAGAAAAAAAGAACTCACAGAATGAATAGGAAGAAGAACGTACAGGAGATGGAAAAGATAGAGACCTGCTTTCTTCTTTTCTCACATGAGGCCTAGTAAGGATGTCTGGCAACCTCACCTTACATTTTTCATGGACTATTTGCAATTTGCTTTGATCTTCAACCCATGACTTCTGAAAACAGCTGAAAGGAATCTCTGCTCTGACTGTTCATTTGTAATGTAACAGGTCAGAAGATGATCCTGGGGTAAGACTGCACATCAAACCCTTGGTCACCTTTACCCAAAATCTCATCTTCCAATCAGAAACTCTCAACACAAATCCTATATGGGCTCAACAAATATTTTATGAAAAATGAATGAATAGAAGCCTGAAATGATTGAATGTCCAGGTCTCTGCTCTGTCAAATGAGAATTTTGTTTTATGTTTTATGTTTTTAAGAAAAATCACAGATGTGAATTCCACCATCACCCAGTGATACCTGTTTTCTGGTTATCTTGAAGAAATACTCCCTTCAACTAATTTTTTATTTCATCCTGGAAAACAATGCTAGGTATTTCTTTCCTTTTTAAAATGTTAATAGCCATGATGTATATATATGAATATTCAGGTTTTGCTGCAAAGCTCATATTTCTGTGCTATAGTTTTCAGCACAGATATACTCATAATAGTATCATGTCTTAAAGATTCATTTTTATGTTATAAATTAGCAGCTCTAAAAACACACTTACAAATGTAAATTTCCCCAAGCTTATCCTGGAGACATTTCTGTCATCCAAAAACAGTTCATTTATACTCTTAAGTTATCCCTGTGTATGTGTATGTGAAACAATTTAAGGCACATAGTTAATTTAAGGCACACAATTGAGTCCTTGCTTTACCAAGGAGATGAAATTCCTAAGTGTATACAATCCCTGTATTTAACAAAAGGATGTGCCCCTTTGACCAGAATGACCATTGTCATAATATTCTACAGAATAATCCACTCTCACAAGGCTTTCTTTGCTCATTAATATATGACCGAAATAGGGAAGCCAGAAAGATCGTACATTATACACTAAAAATACACTCTGGAGATGACATGATAACCCTAGATATGAGCCCACCTCTTTTCTGGCATTTCGCACCTGTCTTACTACACTCATAAATACTAACTGGCACAAATGATTTAGAAGAAATAGAAGAACCATCTCAACCATAGCCTGCTCTCAATGAAATAAGCTGCACCAGAAAGCAAGGTGCTTGAGTTAGATTACCACAAACTACACTGCATATATATAAACCAGAATACTTACAAACTTGAATACAAAAAAACTGAAGCACTTTAATATTATTTACCTGTGAGCCTGCAGCTGCATTATTAATCAGATTATTGTTGGGATGAGCAATCCAGAAAGTTGAAACAGCCCTGAAAGGCATTTATTAAGGTGATTTAAACATTCATCAGGAAAAATCCCACCTATTAAAAACCTCCCCCAAAACATCTTCCCCAAAAGCCAACAGCCCTTGACCATCACAAGTGAGTTTTTCACTCCGCCAATTACTCACATACAGTCAGTGGCAGGCACAGGGATGTAATTTCCAAACACTTTTTCCCGCATGGTGGTACACATGGAGTTATTCCTATCAGTGGGAAGTAGGGTGCCTGGTTTGGTGAGGAGTCCCAGATTGTGGAACAAAGTGTTTCTCTGTTCAATACCATCTTCCAAAAAGAAACAATGACCTAGTGTGTCAAATCCGATGGTGTCTTTTATCTGCAGAAATAGAAGTGTATGATGTCATTGGTAACAAGATTGACTGCAGTTTAAGCGACAAGTGCTATTCATGAGGCATGCTCAGTACAAAAGCAAAAAGAAGTTTTCATCTTAGCTGATGGGGCAAAGTCAAATGTCAGGGTTCATTGATCTCTTAAAAGAACAGAGAAAAACAGCAGAACTCTCAGTAAAGCAGGATAGAGTAAGACATGTCGTATAACAGCTTACTTACATAAAAGTGAGAAGTCATGAGAATGAAGGAGAGTTAACTGTTTCCATAATATGCATCAACATAATGTGAGGCTACTTACCAGCAAGCCATTTGTCCCATGCACAGTGATACACCTTGAGAAGCTGTGATGAATAGACAGGCCGTCCACAAATGTTGCATGTCTGTACCCTCCTTTATAATCCACGTCTCCACACAGGTGAAAATGAACAGGATACCGCCCCAGGTGCTGCTGACCCATGTGTTTCAATTCCACATGAGAAAGATGGACTGAAGTAAAATTTTTCTTTATCTGTAAGACAAAGACAACCAAAATCAAACTAGTACATAAGCAAAGTAGCTTCAGCAAAGTAGCTCAGAATAGCAAAGTAGCAAAAAATATTGTTTTAAAAGAAAATATCTGAAGGAGACTAGACTAGACTGTTTTCCTGGATCGTAATTTAGCAAATGCTTCCTTACATAAGTGAATGCTTTGAAGAGCAATAAAAATAGCCTCTCATTAGGAATAAAGGAAATGTAACAAGGAAAACTACAGAAATGGTTTCTGTATATATGTTCGGGTTTGTTCAAATATTTTGGCCATTTCCAGTCTTGTCTTATTCTTTCATTTCTATAATCTCCACCAGAGTTTGATAAATAATTATTTCTAAATCCTCCCTCAATGTTTAATTAGCACACACTGTTGTTTACTTGAGTCCTTTTTAAAAACGCCACTGTTGATCCACCACTTGAGCGATCTCAATATTTACAAACACTGGATTTTTTTATCACACTACTAAAAACAAAGAAATGACACTGACCAACATTTTAGAAATCAGTGCAACAGAAACGTAGCCAACAATAATAGCCTACTCAATGCACAAAAACTGATTTTAAGACACATGTAGCCAAAATGCAGCCCAGGAGTCCAATACATTAGTACATAGAGCAATGCTTAGCACACAGTAAGTGTTCAGTACTTTTACAGAATAAAAATCTGCATACAAAAAATATCTTTACAGAAACATATTTTGAATGTGTACTGCTTACCGTTTCATAATATGTTTTTTTTTAAAAAAACTGATTCGGGGCTTCCCTGGTGGCGCAGTGGTTGGGAATCTGCCTGCCAATGCAGGGGACACGGGTTCGAGCCCTGGTCTGGGAAGATCCCACATGCCGTGGAGCAACTAGGCCCGTGAGCCACAATTGCTGAGCCTGTGCTCCGCAACAAGAGAGGCCACGAGAGTGAGAGGCCCGCGCACTGCGATGAAGAGTGGCCCCCACTTGCCGCAACTAGAGAAAGCCCTCGCACAAAAACGAAGACCCGGGCTTCCCTGGTGGCGCAGTGGTTGAGAGTCTGCCTGCCAATGCAGGGGACACGGGATCGAGCCCTGGTCTGGGAAGATCCCACATGCCGTGGAGCAACTGGGCCCGTGAGCCACAACTACTGAGCCTGCGCATCTGGAGCCTGTGCTCCGCAACAAGAGAGGCCGCGATAGTGAGAGGCCCGCGCACCGCGATGAAGAGGCACCCCCGCTTGCCGCAACTAGAGAAAGCCCTTGGGCAGAAACGAAGACCCAACGTAGCTAAAAATAAATAAATAATAAAAATAATAAAAATAAAGGAATTCCTTAAAAAAAAAAACCAAAAAACTAAAACCTTAAAAAAAAAAAAAAATGACCCAACACAGCCATAAATAAATAAATAAAAAATTTTAAAAAAACCAAAAAAAAACTGATTCTTTCAGAGATTGCATGCATGATACTGAGATTATTTGTTTTTTTGTCTGTATAATTGGTTCTTCCCAATGTAAATTGATTTAATCCTTCATGGGACAATTCTTAAATGGTTTAACTATAGGTCCAGATCAACTAAATAAAGATATAACCTTATCTTTTAATCATCTAAAATCTCATTGTTATTGGATAAAGAAATAAAATATGATTTCAATAGCCATACAGATCTCATTCCAAAACTTGAAAGTTTTTTCCACATGCACTTAGCAGCCAGGGTTTCAAAGAGTTCATTAAATCCTTTTGCCTACCATGACATGTCCCCCAAAGGTATCATAATCAAAGAATTGACACTGGTTTTCAGCGTAGCATGAGTCTTCCATTTCTCCTCGGATTACAATATTCTGGGTAAGAATTCCAACCTCAGCTCTCATGTCTACACCATCTATAATCTCACCCATGTGCAGGAACTGAGGCGTTTCTGGTTGATGAGAGCAAAGCAAAAATAACATTAGAACAATGAAAACATAAAACTTATGTCAAAAAGATAGCCCTCTTTATTCTGTAACTCCAAGACATTATTGAAATGTATTGTTTTCTTCCATTCTTCAATACCTCAGAACCACAGAATCCCAGGAAGTAAAGATTTTAAGGATTATCTAGTCTAATTCCCTACTCAATGCCTTAACCCTCACTACCAACTATCAAACCCACACACAGAGAGCTTACTCCTCCCTGAAGTAGTTCAGTCCTCTCTTGAACAGCACCAATAATCCGGAATCTAACTAAGAATCCATGCTGTCTCTCTCTCTCTCTCTCTGCTTCCTGTCCGTGTGCTCTTGTTCTACTCCCTTGAGGACAGATGAAGACCCAGATGCATGTTGGATCTAGGAAAACGAATGGTTTTGTACATGTTGATAACAGAATGTCAAGTTGTTTTTGCTTCTACTTCAAAGCTAAAGTAATCTGCATTTGGACATTAACAGTACAGAAATAACCATCTTTCCTTTCCCACTTCTTATTGTAATATTATTATGCACTTTTAAATTCCCACCTTTATTGGAAGCTTAGAAACACTTTAAGAATGAGCTTTTATCTGATCTTTACTATATAAACTCAGGAAGGAAAAATACAAATAAATCAAGGAGTTGAGATTATGGAGACTCATTATCATGTAGACTTGTTAACAAGAGTGGGAATTTCCAACTGAAATTAATGCCAGATCGTATCAAGGTTTTTTAGCTTTTTGTTTTCTGCTTATACCCTGTATTGTCAAGAAAGAAAAGTACAAAACTGAATGAAACAAGAAAAAACTGCTAAGTGGGCCAATCCCATTTTTTTCTAAAGCAAAAAATTTTCCTTTAACCTTCAAAGCTCTAAATTACCCATTGAGTACTTATTAAATAGTTACTATAAATTATTTTGTTTTGTTTTTATTTTGTTTTGTATCAAAAATGTATATTTTTATTACAGAAGCAAGGAACTATAATGAGTGAAATGCACAATGAATCCCATAATTGAGGCAATGAAGTAAGAAGCTTTGCCTATTACCAGGCTCAAAATAAGTATCTGGTAAATGTCAGTCATCCTTTAAAAACACAGCTTACAGTAAGAATCTTATTGTACATTGCTCTCTCTCAAAAAATATATTATTCAAGATTATGATAGGAAATGTAGTTTTATGAAAATACCTTTTTGGTTTCATTTTAAATATATTAGTGAGATCTACTTTTTGCCAAGAAAGTAGACACTCAAAAACCATGAGTTTCATTTTTTTTAATTAAAAAAAGAAAGACTTCTATTAAAAAATGAATCTGGTTTACTATTATTTAATAGTGGAAAATTAATAAGAAAGTAGTTGGAAAGGATCTTGAAAAAATCAATCCATCTAGTCTGCATCTTTTTTTTTTTTAACATAGAAACTGGCACAAAAACACTGATTTGCCTATAACACATCATTAACAGCAACATTATTGCTCAATGACTACTTTTATCTAACATCCTCTGGGACTCTGGTGTTCAAAGCACCCCACTGCTAAGAACTTCAATATTGATGAAGATGAAGATGATGATGATGATGACGACTGAAGGAAAAACAAAGAATTCCAGGAGTCATATCTCAAAAAGAGTGTTTCCCAAGAGCCTTCTGAGCAGTCTGATACCTTTGACTTTGACCTGGAAGCGGTTGCACTTGGGACAGGGGAGAAGGGTGAACTCCTCTGCTTGGTACATGGAATAGTCCGTGCTTGCGACCACAATCTGATCTCCGGGTTTCCAGCTACTAACGTCATCCAGCAGATGAAGTTTCACTCCATCCACGACCTCTACCCGGAAACCTGAAAGAGAAACACCTAAACCAAAAAGCAAGAAAGAAAGTGATTTTTTTTTTGTAAAATCAACCCCCTCACTGACTCACAAATCAAAAGTTAAAATAAACACAAGTCAGCAATGCTTCAATTTGATCCATGCACCCGATGAGACAGGACATTAGCACACACATAATCTTAATATTAAGAATAACAGCTTGCCTTAGGCAATCTCTCATTTCTGTGCCTTTTTTCATCCTTTAGTCTTTATCTACAGTGTCCTTCCACTCTTAATTCCTCAACCAAGATACTATTCATCTGATAAAATTCAGGCGAACCTTTAAGTACTTCCCAAACATCCTTGCTGGAAGTAACCTTTATCTCCGGTATTCTCATTCTGATATTCTCTTTGGTATGATTCGTATCATTCCAATGGGAAGACAGCTCACCTCCCTGGAAGCTACATCAGTAAAGGCAGCAAAGTACATGCATCTGTGTATTCACTGCTCTGTCTCATAGTGCAGACTCATAAATGTCTACTGAAGGGATGAGTATTCCCACTATTATCTGCAATGTGACCTAAAGGCCACATGATAGTGCCCCAGTCCAACTCAGCTCCTTTCCTGGGATAACGTCAGGCTTGCAATCCAGGGACTACTAATTATTGATCTCTCCTAATACCTCCTTTTGAAATTCAGAGTTGGTTCCCAACTAGGCAGATGAAAACTGAAAAGTTGATCCAGCATCTCCATAACTTATACTCTTTAACATGCAACCAAGTGTAGAAGTGTTTCCTGCTTCTAAACTGTCCATGATATAATCTGTCATGGTTCAAAAAGTGATTTAATGCAAATGAATATGGAATAGATGGAAGCTATGGAAAATATGGAAATGTGGGAAAACACCACATTTCAAAGATATCTGTTTACTAACTGTACTTCACTATCATCCTTCTAATTAACTGGCAAACTACTCTGGGGCTACTTTAAGATACTGACTCTAAAAGTCGATGATAGGAGTAAAAACAACTCATTTACTCAAGTTAGGGGAATAAAAAAGAGGGAAATTTAGGCAAGGCACAAAGAGTAACACAAATATCCTTACAGTCTTGAGGACATCCTGATAAAACCTAACCTGAGCAAGTCTTGAATTCTGCTCCTTTAGACTCTGATCCACCATGTTTTCCTGTTTCTACAAAGCACCAAAAAAAAAAACAAGAAAAAAAAAAGAACCTAATAAATGTAAAGTGTTTTCTTTTTTTATATGTTTCTTGCATATAAATACTAAAGCCTATAATGGAATTCTGTCTAAATAATAATAATAACTCAAACAATAACGATAGCTAACAGTTGTGGGATTTCACATACATAATAACTTTTCATCAAAACAACTTTGAGATATAGGAACTATTATATGCATTAAAGATAAAGAAAGCAAAGGCCAAGGAGTCTGACTGACAGCTGAAAAATGATAGAGCCCGCAAATGAATGCTAATTTAATTCCAGAGTCCAATTTCCTAAACTCTATATCATTCTGCCTTCCCAAGAATCAAAACAGGCAGGTTAAAAGCAAAGGTAAACAAAAACCTCATGGTAGCAATGACAATCACTACCCCAAATTTCAGATTCTACCAAAAAGAATTATCTAAAAAAAGAACTAAGAAACATTAATTTTTTCATATAAAATTTCAATAATGCTTTAAAAAAAGATTTCTAGATGAATAAGTTTTGGCTTAAAAGACCATCAGAATTTGTTTCTGTTTAAAGAAAAAAAAAAGCTATGTTACATGGAAAAAATCTGTATTGTTCGATTATTCCTCATTTTTTTCTGGCTGTAGAAGAAAATCCTACCTGAGATATCTCCTATTAGCACTACTGAATTGGAAGTATGAAAGGACATAAATTTTATCCTCCTTGCTTCCTGGAGAGAATTTCTACCTCATCCAGAAAATAGGAGCCACTGAGAACATAGAATACAAACAATATCCTACAGTAGATAGCTAGAATGTATCCTCTTCCAGAAGAGAGGAGTCATGGGTAATGTGGAAATGAAAGCAAAATTTCCCACAAAGGAAATGTTGACTCAAGGTTTGTCAGTGTTATCCTCTGCCTGGAGTCTCCCTGGAAGCAGTTCCACTAAACTCTTCATGCAGGTCCAAATTCCTGCTTAGAAATACTTCTCATCTACCTATGCTTTTTGCCAGAGGCAACCATGACGTGGTCAAAAGAGCAGTAGTCTTGGAGGCAGAAAGCTAAGGCTTGATTCCAGGTTCCTTATCCATAATAGAAACCATCTCCTCACCTCAGACTCAGAAGGCTGCTTAGATGGAACATGTGAAAAGTCCCTGTTACATACCAGGAACTCTGTTTTAAAGCAAAAGACTTTCTCTCTTTAATTACAAGGACACAAAATACACCCAGGTCATGTTTGCATTATTGTTAAAATAGCTAACCTTTATTTAGTGCTTACTATATACACTGTGCTAAAAAACTTCATATTCTTCGCATTTGATACTCACAGCAGCTCTATGTGGTAGTTTCCATAATTATCCCCATTTTTCAGATGAGGAAACTGAGGGTTAGGAAGTTAAAGTCACATGCCCATCATCATATAGTAAGTAAAAGAGCTGGGATATGAACCCAGGCATTCTGTCTCCAGAAATCCATTTCAGTGAATACTTTGCTACAGTGCTGCTCAAAACAGAGTTATAAGCTCAGTCTAAAATAAACCTTTCTGGCTAATTACAAATGTAATAAAGCACTTTTTAATGACTCATTTCACATTAATTTTGGTTGGAAAAAAAAGCTGGTGGGCAAGCACAGACAGAAGGCTGCCTATCTACCTGGAGCCAAAAAAATCTAGCAGCAAAGTCGGTAAGTACAGAAATTCTGCAGTGAACATCCTTAAGAGAAAAAATCAGAGCATCAGTGCTAGACATGATAGTGCTTCTAAAAGGTGGATTATTATTTTTAAAATATGCTGAAGAAAAAGTAAAGACCTAAGGTAACTTTACAATACATTATTTAAGGAGAGGAAAGCAGGTTAAAACAAAATGAACACTAGGGGAGGCAACATAAATTGAAGAGTGCTAATTAACTATGAATGATAGGGTTAAACATTAATTTTAGCTTTGTACTTTTCTGTGTTTTCCAATTTGTCCATCAGATAAATGTAGTAGCTGGATTATCAAGGAAAAATTGCTAAGAAAATGAGTAATTTGTTTATACAGCATGTGTTCAAAGGTAATATTTGCCGACACGCCTATATAACGAGAAAATCTAAGGTACAAGATCATTTCACTGTCACAGAACACAACCAAAGACAGCTCACCCGATCACATCCAGATTGGTTCAACTGGTACCAAATCCAGGAAGCAAATCCATTAACTACACCATATGACTCAAGAATGAAGAACAAAAGTCCAACTGGGGGGTGCCTAAACTAGATCATTTTCTAGTCCAGAAAAAACTCTTGAGTCTAAAAGATTATGTACAGTAGGGAAACTATAGGTTTCATCTTTAACCAGTTGAGAAATCTAAACAGACTGTCATTTGAATACAATACCACTTTAAAAAAAAAATCTGTCACAATACTTACCAATGTCTTACAAGAGTATAAACTGTACTCGCCTACCTTCAATCCATTCACTATAAGCTGTCACAGAGAACTTCTGACCATCCACAGTATAAAATTCTCTTTGGGCAAGAGCCTTTCCTCCACTACTATGATTCTCATAGTTTCTCACAGATTCATTGCAAGAAGTACTTCCACCATCAATAACACCAACCAAAGCCCAAGCTTGCCTAGAAGGAAAATAAGCAGGTGCATTTGATTATTTGTCATGGTACTGACCCAAATCCCCAACACAGATGTTATGACAGGTGCTGTTAATTCTATTTCATTTTTGTCAACCCCTCCACCTCTTTTTCCATGTGTGGTTGCAAGTCCAAACTTGACTGAAATAACTGACATCACAGAAGAAAATGCACCTGAATTTTAAATCCTTGTTTGTCCAGCTCTGTAACAGGTGACACACTGATGACTATGACTTCAATTAATCATTGACTTCCTTCCTCAATGCATACCCATTTCATTCCTATATCATTCTGGGCACAAACCCATTTCTTTTTAAATGATTATTACCTGCTCTCTTTTCCACTCTCCTCTCTGCTATGTTCTCAAATCTAGCTGCATAATAGAATCACACGGAGCTTTAGGAATATATCCATGCTTAGACCCAGCCCACGCTGATGCAAACAACATCTCTACAGGTGGGGCCTGGCATTAGTCTGTTTTTAAAGTTCCCCAGATGCCACGATTGTGCAGCCACACTGGAGAACCACCAAGTTAGAGCAGTGGTTCTCAAACTCTGTAGGCATCAGGATCACCTGGAGGGCTTGTTAAATCAGATTGCTGGGCCCCACCTTCTGATTGTTTGAGGCGGGGCCATAGAATTTGCATTTATGACAAGTTCCCAAGTGATGCTGATGCTGCTGGTCTGGGAACCACACTGAGAACCTCTGAGTCACAGGTCAGAGGTTAGAGCCTTAGGTATCAACCTTAACTGCACAAATTGCAGGGTGGTGTGTCCTAGCCTTCAGAGATCCTGAGGTAAATGATGTAGGGTGGGCCCTGGGCGTGGGATTTTTTTTTAAGATCTCATGTATGCAAACAAGGCTGAGCACCACTCGATTATTGGTTTCTTAATATTCTTAAATTAAAACTGTAGAATCACTATCCAATAGATTTAAAATTTTACATGCTTTATATCTATTTGTTGAAAGCAGTATGTTTGAAAAACACCATTTTATTTCTGTGATACTGTGATAAACATCCCAGGGACTTTGCTCAAGCTTGTGGCAAAATCAATCAAAAAAAAAAGAAAGAACAAAGATAAAAAGTCAGAAAATTTGCCTTAAGACTCCTGGTTTAAAACATGAGAAGAAAAATGTCAACTTCCTACTGTAGAAAAAAAAAATGCCAAATGTAATCTATGCTAGACAGATGGCTGGATATTCACGGATGAAAGTTAACCAAAGCATGCCTACAACCTTACAGATTCTACACCCACCCCTGCGTGGATTAGCTACTCTTTGGCCGACTGTGCTTTATACCTCTATTTATATTCCTTGATACAGCAGAAAGAATCAAACGAAGAATGTCTCAATTTATTATCTCCTGTGTGAGAGGGAAGAGGAAGAATATCAGAGGCTTCCTTTATTTACCAGAACTGCCTCAGCAACTATAAAACAATGTTCTATTCTATTGATATTATCTCCAAAACACTCCTACTTCCCTCCTCCACTTGAGGAAAATTTCAGCATGCCAGAACATTATCTTCAAAGGGGCATGTTTATGTACCCTGGAGATAATGTCAGTGCAATGGAATGTTGGCAAAGGATCACAACTCTAATTCCTCCATCAAATCAGCAGCAATATTTCTAAATTCTAAAGGGAATTTAGAAACAGTAGGGAGAGGAACCCAAAAAAAGTCAAACAAAATATTCATAGCTAATGAACACACAAACCTAGAACAATAATGACATAAAGAAACAAAAGTTGTAATCTCCGGTATTACTGGATAGTGAAACAAAGTAGGTGTCTGACTTTGAACAGACCACACTTCCATTCATAGGTCTATAAATTATAGAAATATGTGTACATAAGCATGAAGAGATGGATAAAAGAACACTCAGAGAAGCACATTTTATAAGAGAGGTCTGAACTGGACAACCACCCAGATGTCCAGCAGTAAATACACTGTGCTATAGTCATACAACAGAAAATAAACAGCAATGAAAATAAGCCACCCTGCATGCACCAACATAAACGACACTCAATAACGAGGCTGAGCAAATAAGCCAGACACAAAATATAACATATTGTCTGCTTCCATTTATATGAAGTTCAAAGACAGGCAAACCTGAACTTGAGTGTTCTCCACAAATTCAGGGGAGTGGTTTACCTTTGGTGAACAGAGGGAGTGGTCAGTGAACAGGATGGGATAGGATGGGGGCTTCCAGGACACTGGCAACGTTCTCTTTCTTGATCTGGGTGGTAGCTACCCTGATATCACATGGTGATAAGTCATTAAACTCTACATTCTTGTTTTTAGCACTTTTCTGTATATATATATAATATTTAATTAAATCACCACCACCACCCCCCCAAAAAAACCACCTCTAAGCCCTCCTTCTCTACAGCCTACACAGTATACTCCTAAACTTCCCTCGGGCTTCTCACCTTTGGGAAGCCTCTACTGATTCCCCAAGGCTCCTTCTATTTGCACTCGCATCATACCCTGTAGCTGCACTAAGTGTCTCATTGTACGATCCCCTTCTACTTAGGTCTCTGTTTATCCACCAGATTAAAAGAGGACTCTGAGACAGTGTCCTTTCATCTAAGTATCTATGGGTACCCGGCGCTTAGAATCCCCTAAATATTCCCTGGGTGAGTAAAAAGCATTTTAAGAACATTACAGATGCTTTTTCTTCACTAATTTTTGCCTTCTTAACTTTCTCTACAATATCTATAGATAATATTCCATTCCAACACTGACCAAAGAAAAAATAATAACTAGATCAACCAACCATCAAAGGAAAAAAATAATAACTAGATCATTTCAACATGGGAGTTTTGAAGTCCTCTTGCTTCTCACTGCAGATATTCCCTGACTTTATTGTGAACAGTAAGCAGAATTAAAACTTCTGTTTTTTTGAATTAATTGTTGAGCCAGCTGCTTCCCCAGAACCCAGAACTGCATTAGGAAATCATGATTAACTAGACTATGGCATAAGAACACAAGAATAAATTGTAGGAATGAATCCTACTATCTGGATGAACCTCGTAGCCCTCCAACTTGTGCTTCCCCACATGTGCCAGGGCCCCAGAGGCCTGTGCCAATCAAACAAGCAGATTCAAATTAAAGGATTCAAAAAAAAAAAAAAAGAAAGAAAGAAAAAGAAAAAGAAAACTGTGCATGTTCCACCCCTCCTCAATCTTTTCAGACAACTTTTACACCTTAGCACGGAATTGGGCCCTAACCTTTCAACTCATAAGGTGCCTCAATTAGCTTGAGTTTCATATGATCTTCAGAAGATAATAAAAGAAGGAAGTCAATCTCCTTAAACTGCCTGATTGCTTTTCAGTACATTTCTGTTCTTAATTTTTCACAAGCCCAATGCTAAGGTTCACAAAGTGCTTCATAAACCAAAGCCAAGAAAAGAACTTTGTAAACAGTCTTCTGTCCTCCAGTTCAAAGCAAGAGGCAACCAGACTTCCAAATGGTAGTGGCCATTCTGGCCCCTGAAGTCAGACTGTGAAGTGTTTTGTTTCTTTCTCCATCCCGCTCTCCTCTCACACAGACACAGATGCTAATACATAGCAGGAAGGAAGGTAAAGAGATATGTATGCCCACCTGTAGCCCAGTCCTTGGATCAGCTTACTTCCCAGCCGGTCCTGGATCATTTGTATGGTTCCTTGTAAGAGGCTTTTGACTGCTGAATCTCCAACAGCTATGGCAACAATCCGTCCTGGATCCTGGTCTCTCAGGAATTTCTGAAGTCGCCTACTTTCATTGTGGTATTCATGGGTATCAAACCTCTCAATTTCCAAAATTTTGGCTGTGTCTTGGTCAATGACCCTCACATTGAGGCCCCTGGAAAAGTCCTTTTCAAAGGCATGGGAGCCAAAGGTCAAGCCTGAGGAATTCAGAGTTCTCACCAACAGTGTCCACGATGCCTTCTGTGCCCCATGTAATTCCAGTGTCCCGCCGGCTTCCACACCAATAAATTTTTTGCCAAATGTTGGCATACTTTCACCTTCATCTGACTTGCCATACAAGGCAATTGTCGCTTTGGATTTATAGCGGCAATTTTCTGCTCCAATATGAAGCGCCCCACCATCCTTGATCAGGATGTAACGAGTCCTCAAAGTAATATTTCTGGATCCATCTTTATCGTCCCCAAATACAAGCAGTCCTGCAGGGAATAACACTAAGTAAGCCAACTTCTGAAACATCTTTCTGAGGTACAGAGAAATAAATTTCATCTTAAGAGGGGAAAAAAGCACTTCCGCAGCTAAGTTGGGAAAAAGAATTTACTAGAAGTCTGCTTAGAAAATTGAACCTGTTTTCAAAACATATTAAACAAAGAAATGGAGAGTTCATATCTCAACACCCTAAAAATGCCCATGTGTATGAATTTCAATCCATTCACTTTAAAAGTAAACCATTTCTAGAAAAATATCTAAGACTCTACCAATCTGAATCTCACTTTCACGTATATTAACTCTCTCATCACTGTCCATAGTTGTAACAAAGATTTAGCTATGAGAGATGACCTTCTGGAACTATTCCCTTTTCTATAAATCAAGGGTCTTGACTTGAGTGATTTCTAAGGCCCTTCCAGCTCTTGAATTCTACTGTTCTACCTTAGGAACTTTTCCTGTCTCCATGGTTAGAGTGACACCACATCCTAAAAGCTAAGAATAGTTTTCTACATACAGAACATCAAACGTTGCCCTGTAGTAAAGAGCAACCTTGCTGTTCCCATAGACAGGGACCACTACTTACCTCCATCCTTAATGACTATAGAATTCACTGTGGCATCTGAGGTCAGGCGGAACATGTCTCCCTCCTTGATAACAACTTGTTTTGCAGAATCTTGTCCTGGATCCCAGTTCCTGAGACGGGGGTTTTGATCTGGGCAATTCTCTATAAAACAATGCAACATCGATATCCCATTAACCAACAATATGCAAAAATACCTTTAGCCAAATCCGAGTACTACCATCATTTATTGCAACCTGCAAGTAATGGGCTGACATATTTTAATTTCCTTCCATAAGGATGGAAGTCCCAGCCATCCCACCAAGCAGAGATGTGTCAAATCCTTTACTTCCTCAACATATAAAAAAGGTTTCACCACAAAACCAAGTTGCCATCCTCTAGTTTGGGTCAGAGTCCACAAGGTGAAAACAGAGTTCGCCTGAACTATCTACTCTGGAAATAAATCAACAGTAAGAGGCAAAACTCTGAATTGTTCTTGGACCCACTCTAGAAAGCCGTTTTAGAAAAGAAAATATGGAGTTACAGAAAGATAGAGAAGATGAAAAGGCAGAGGGCTATGTCGCAGATGAAGGAACAAGATAAAACCCCAGAAAAACAACTAAATGAAGTGGAGATAGGCAACCTTCCAGAAAAAGAATTCAGAATAATGATAGTGAAGATGATCCAGGACCTTGGAATAAGAATGGAGACAAAGATTGAGAAGATGCAAGAAATGATTAACAAAGACCTAGAAGAATTAAAGAACAAACAAACAGAGATGACCAATACAATAACTGAAATGAAAACTACACTAGAAGGAATCAATAGCAGAATAACTGAGGCAGAAGAACGGATAAGTGACCTGGAAGACAGAATGATGGAATTCACTGCCGCGGAACAGACTAAAGAAAAAAGAATGAAAAGAAATGAAGACAGCCTAAGAGACCTCTGGGACAACATTAAACGCAACAACATTCGCATTATAGGGGTCCCAGAAGGAGAAGAGAGAGAGAAAGGACCAGAGAAAATATTTGAAGAGATTATAGTCGAAAACTTCCCTAACATGGGAAAGGAAATAGCCACCCAAGTCCAGGAAGCGCAGAGAGTCCCATACAGGATAAACCCAAGGAGAAACACGCCGAGACACATAGTAATCAAAGTGGCAAAAATTAAAGACAAAGAAAAATTATTGAAAGCAGTAAGGGAAAAACGACAAATAACATACAAGGGAACTCCCATAAGGTTAACAGCTGATTTCTCAGCAGAAACTCTGCAAGCCAGAAGGGAGTGGCATGATATACTTAAAGTGATGAAAGGGAAGAACCTACAACCAAGATTACTCTACCCAGCAAGGATCTCATTTAGATTTGATGGAGAAATCAAAAGCTTTACAGACAAGCAAAAGCTAAGAGAATTCAGCACCACCAAACCAGCTCTACAACAAATGCTAAAGGAACTTCTCTAAGTGGGAAACACAAGAGAAGAAAAGGACCTACAAAAACAAACCCAAAACAATTAAGAAAATGGTCATAGGAACATACATATCGATTATTACCTTAAACGTGAATGGATTAAATGCCCCAACCAAAAGACATAGACTGGCTGAATGGATACAAAAACAAGACCCATATATATGCTGTCTACAAGAGACCCACTTTAGACCTAGGGACACATACAGACTGAAAGTGAGGGGATGGAAAAAGATATTCCATGCAAATGGAAATCAAAAGAAAGCTGGAGTAGCTATACTCATATCAGATAAAATAGACTTTAAAATAAAGAATGTTACAAGAGACAAGGAAGGACACTACATAATGATCCAGGGATCAATCCAAGAAGAAGATATAACAATTATAAATATATATGCACCCAACATAGGAGCACCTCAATACATAAGGCAACTGCTAACAGCTATAAAAGAGGAAATCGACAGTAACACAATAATAGTGGGGGACTTTAACACCTCACTTACACCAATGGACAGATCATCCAAAATGAAAATAAATAAGGAAACAGAAGCTTTAAATGACACAATAGACCAGATAGATTTAATTGATATATATCGGACATTCCATCCAAAAACAGCAGATTACACGTTCTTCTCAAGTGCGCACGGAACATTCTCCAAGATAGATCACATCTTGGGTCACAAATCAAGCCTCAGTAAATTTAAGAAAATTGAAATCATATCAAGCATCTTTTCTGACCACAACGCTATGAGATTAGAAATGAATTACAGGGAAAAAAACGTAAAAAGGACAAACACATGGAGGCTAAACAATACGTTACTAAATAACCAAGAGATCACTGAAGAAATCAAAGAGGAAATCAAAAAATACCTAGAGACAAATGACAATGAAAACACGACGACCCAAAACCTATGGGATGCAGCAAAAGCAGTTCTAAGAGGGAAGTTTATAGCTATACAAGCCTACCTAAAGAAACAAGAAAAAGCTCAAGTAAACAATCTAACCTTACACTTAAAGAAACTAGAGAAAGAAGAACAAACAAAACCCAAAGTTAGCAGAAGGAAAGAAATCATAAAGATCAGAGCAGAAATAAATGAAATAGAAACAAAGAAAACAATAGCAAAGATAAATAAAACTAAAAGTTGGTTCTTTGAGAAGATAAACAAAATTGATAAGCCATTAGCCAGGCTCATCAAGAAAAAGAGGGAGAGGACTCAAATCAATAAAATCAGAAATGAAAAAGGAGAAGTTACAACAGACACTGCAGAAATACAAAGCATCCTAAGAGACTACTACAAGCAACTTTATGCCAATAAAATGGACAACCTGGAAGAAATGGACAAATTCTTAGAAAGGTATAACCTTCCAAGACTGAACCAGGAAGAAATAGAAAATATGAACAGACCAATCACAAGTAATGAAATTGAAACTGTGATTAAAAATCTTCCAACAAACAAAAGTCCAGGACCAGACGGCTTCACAGGTGAATTCTATCAAACATTTAGAGAAGAGCTAACACCCATCCTTCTCAAACTCTTCCAAAAAATTGCAGAGGAAGGAACACTCCCAAACTCATTCTATGAGGCCACCATCACCCTGATACCAAAACCAGACAAAGACACTACAAAAAAAGAAAATTACAGACCAATATCACTGATGAATATAGATGCAAAAATCCTCAACAAAATACTAGCAAACAGAATCCAGCAACACATTAAAAGGATCATACACCACGATCAAGTGGGATTTATCCCAGGGATGCAAGGATTCTTCAATATACGCAAATCAATCAATGTGATACACCATATTAACAAATTGAAGAATAAAAACCATATGATCATCTCAATAGATGCAGAAAAAGCTTTTGACAAAATTCAACACCCATTTCTGATAAAAACTCTCCAGAAAGTGGGCATAGAGGGAAGCTACCTCAACATAATAAAGGCCATATATGACAAACCCACAGCAAACATCATTCTCAATGGTGAAAAACTGAAAGCATTTCCTCTAAGATCAGGAACGAGACAAGGATGTCCACTCTCACCACTATTATTCAACATAGTTTTGGAAGTCCTAGCCACGGCAATCAGAGAAGAAAAAGAAATAAAAGGAATACAAATTGGAAAAGAAGAAGTAAAACTGTCACTGTTTGCGGATGACATGATACTATACATAGAGAATCCTAAAACTGCCACCAGAAAACTGCTAGAGCTAATTAATGAATATGGTAAAGTTGCAGGATACAAAATTAATGCACAGAAATCTCTTGCATTCCTATACACTAATGATGAAAAATCTGAAAGAGAAATTATGGAAACACTCCCATTTACCATTGCAACAAAAAGAATAAAATACCTAGGAATAAACCTACCTAGGGAGACAAAAGACCTGTATGCAGAAAACTATAAGACACTGATGAAAGAAATTAAAGATGATACCAACAGATGGAGAGATATACCATGTTCTTGGATTGGAAGAATCAACATTGTGAAAATGAGTATACTACCCAAAGCAATCTACAGATTCAATGCAATCCCTATCAAATTACCAATGGCATTTTTTACTGAGCTAGAACAAATCATCTTAAAATTTGTATGGAGACACAAAAGACCCCGAATAGGCAAAGCAGTCTTGAGGCAAAAAAATGGAGCTGGAGGAATCAGACTCCCTGACTTCAGACTATACTACAAAGCTACAGTAATCAAGACAATATGGTACTGGCACAAAAACAGAAACATAGATCAATGGAACAAGATAGAAAGCCCAGACATTAACCCACGCACCTATGGTCAACTAATCTATGACAAAGGAGGCAAAGATATACAATGGAGAAAAGACAGTCTCTTCAATAAGTGGTGCTGGGAAAACTGGACAGCTACATGTAAAAGAATGAAATTAGAATACTCCCTAACACCATACACAAAAATAAACTCAAAATGGATTAGAGACCTAAATATAAGACTGGACACTATAAAACTCTTAGAGGAAAACATAGGAAGAACACTCTTTGACATAAATCACAGCAAGATCTTTTTTGATCCACCTCCTAGAGTAATGGAAATAAAAACAAAAATAAACAAGTGGGACCTAATGAAACTTCAAAGCTTTTGCACAGCAAAGGAAACCATAAACAAGACGAAAAGACAACCCTCAGAATGGGAGAAAATATTTGCAAATGAATCAACGGACAAAGGATTAATCTCCAAAATATATAAACAGCTCATTCAGCTCAATATCAAAGAAACAAACACCCCAATCCAAAAATGGGCAGAAGACCTAAATAGACATTTCTCCAAAGAAGACATACAGATGGCCACGAAGCACATGAAAAGATGCTCAACATCACTAATTATTAGAGAAATGCAAATCAAAACTACAATGAGGTATCACCTCACTCCTGTTAGAATGGGCATCATCAGAAAATCTACAAACAACAAATGCTGGAGAGGGTGTGGTGAAAAGGGAACCCTCTTGCACTGTTGGTGGGAATGTAAATTGATACAGCCACTATGGAGAACAATATGGAGGTTCCTTAAAAAACTAAAAATAGAATTACCATATGACCCAGCAATCCCACTACTGGGCATATACCCAGGGAAAACCGTAATTCAAAAAGACACATGCACCCGAATGTTCATTGCAGCACTATTTACAATAGCCAGGTCATGGAAGCAACCTAAATGCCCATCAACAGACGAATGGATAAAGAAGATGTGGTACATATATACAATGGAATATTACTCAGCCATAAAAAGGAACGAAATTGAGTCATTTGTTGAGACGTGGATGGATCTAGAGACTGTCATACAGAGTGAAGTAAGTCAGAAAGAGAAAAACAAATATCGTATATTAATGCATGTATGCGGAACCTAGAAAAATGGTACAGATGAGCCAGTTTGCAGGGCAGAAGTTGAGACACAGATGTAGAGAATGGACATATGGACACCAAGGGGGGAAAACTGCGGTGGGGTGGGGATGGTGGTGTGCTGAATTGGGCGATTGGGATTGACATGTATACACTGATGTGTATAAAACTGATGCCTAATAAGAACCTGCAGTATAAAAAAACAAACAAAACAACTAATACTAAACTTTCATTGGGTTATTTGTATGGAAATATGTTAATATAAATGTTTCAGACATTACATGAAATTTCTAAAAATCTTATATTTGTATTTGTATGGAAATATGTATGGAAATATGTTAATATAAATGTTTCAGACATTACATGAAATTTCTAAAAATCATATTTGTATTTGTATGGAAATATGTATGGGAATATGTTAATATAAATGTTTCAGACATTACATGAAATTACTAAAAATCTTATATTTGTACTTGTATGGAAATATGTATGGAAATATGTTAATATAAATGTTTCAGACATTACATGAAATTTCTAAAAATCTTATATGTTCTGGTATAATGTTATAAGTAATAATCCTAGTTATTACTTTAAAATGTATATCTCAGAAATAACTAATTTTCTTGTCAACTGCATTATTATGAACTGTCATCAAATCTTTAACCGTGGTCATTGTTAAGTCTTTTGTCATTTACAGACAGTTCTGGGTGTACTCTGATGATTTTGCAAATATGTTCCTATAAAAGGGTTTCATCTTCAAGAAATACATGGAAAAGACTCTGACAAGTACAGGTTTCTGGTAACGGAAAAAAAAAAAAAAAAAAAGAAAAGAAAATATGTTCACAACACACTGGTAAATAAAAAATGGAAATTGCTAAGCAATATGTATATTAGGTCTTCCCAGGTTCCTTCCTATGCACAGTGAATCATAAAGTAGGTGATAATAGCACTTCTTTCATTCCAAAGGCAGCTGCTGATAAACATCACCATCTTCAGACATGTATATTTTCCCAGCAAAGCTGCAAGAGTCAAATGGCCAAAGAATGACTTCTCATTTTCAGAGATGAGGAAACGGCAGATTAGAGAAGCCAAACCCTAGATTACTCAGCAAGTTGAGTGATATGGAAGTTCCCCTTTAAGAAATGAGGTTTACTTTCCTTGTAGCATTTCTTTACTAGAATTAGAATTTTCCTCTTGAGGGACTTCCCTGGTGGTATAGTGGGTAACACTTCGTGCTCCCAATGCAGGGGGACCGGGTTCGATCCCTGGTAGGGGAACTAGATCTCACATGCATGCCGCAACTAAGAGTCCAGAGGCCACAATGCCGCAACTAAGAAGTCCGCACACAACTAAGACCTGGTGCAGCTGAAATAAATAAATAAATAAATAAATATTTCTTGGAAAAAAATAGATGTGTATAGTGTACATAGTATGTTAGTAACGTGTAAGATATGTTAAAAAAAAAGAAATTGACTTCCCTGGTGGCGCAGTGGTTAAGAATCCACCTGCCAATGTAGGGGACATGGGTTCGAGCCCTGGTCCGGGAAGATCCCACGTGCCGCGGAGCAACTAAGCCCGTGCGCCACAACTACTGAGCCTGCGCTCTAGAGCCTGTGAGCCACAACTACTGAGCCCATGCACCACAACTACTGAAGCTCGTGTGCCACAACTACTGGAGCCCGCGGGCCTAGAGCCCGGGCTCCACAACAAGAGAAGCCACCGCAATGAGAAGCCCGCGCACCACAACGAAGAGCGGCCCCCACTCGCCACAACTAGAGAAAGCCCGCGCTCAGCAACGAAGACCCAACGCAGCCAAAAATAAATAAATTAATTAATTTTTAAAAATAAAATAAAAAATAAATGGAGTGTTCAAAAAAAAAGAATTTGCCTCTTGAATAGATCATGAAGAAAACATAGAAGTATTTTGCATTGCCACAGCTATTTAATGCATGAGACATTTAGTTTCTGCTATAATTTGGAAGAAAAGAGAGGAAAAAAAATCACACCAATTTTGACCAACTAATGACCAGGTAGTTATTGAGGATCAATTTGTCCACTCTGGACTAGATAGTGTAAAATTTATAAAGTATATAATTTATAAAATTTAGAATAAGCTCACAGCCCTCAGAGCATATAACCTAGCTTGGGAGAAAAAGCCGCCATGTATGAAATAATACTGAACAATGTGGTAGCTACTTTAGATGCAAAAGAGCTCACAGAAAGGAGGGGTGGGGCTAGAGTAACTGATGCAGCTTCAATGGAGCAGATGACACTAGACATAGATCCCCAAAGGGTGGACAGTATTTAAATAAGAGGAGCATGAAGGGGAGATAAGAATACCAGTGATACAAATATCCCTTACTATCCAAGTCCATTTGGTTGCTCATTTAGAATACCAAGATATAGCCTACATTTAAACTAAGCAAAGATAAGAATGGACAGGATATGTTTGCAAATCATATGAAGGTGGAAGGTATATGTTGGGGGATAATATGAGAAAAAGTAGAGACACTGGGTACATCACAAAGATATAATTTTCTATAGGAAGAAAATTGTGATTCCTGATTTTGAACTTGCACACCACTAATGCAAGCATCTATTTCTAAGCATTCATGTTGGCTCATGCTTTCTCTGAGGTGATAATAACCACTACAGTTAAAATTAGTCCCACTAGTTAAGACCTTGGCAATTATTTCATGGAATTAGTTTTTCTCCTAGCAGTTTCATAATCATTGATATTTAATTCTGATAAATCAATGATCATCACTATTATACTAAGAATAATCCTTAAACTTTTATTCCCATCGAAGAAACAAAACACATCTTGAATTCGTTCTGACTTAATACTGAGGATTTCTTGAGCTTTTCTTCTACCTCCCTCTCTACCCATAAAACATTTAGCTGGAATGCTCCATGATATCATAAGCAAATGTAGGCCCCAAGTAACAAGCACTGTACCCAGCTACAGAAGGAAATCCCAAAGGAATCTAAGTCTCAAAAGATCTAGAGCCTACTATAATAGTTATATAATTCCTCTTAATTGTTTATATTATTCCCCAGGAAAGCATGCTTCATTAGAAATTTTTTATCACCAAAAATTCCAGTCTGTTTTTTTCCAGTAAAGTACACTTAATGAGAAAATATATAGTCTGCAGAAAGCATCAAAAAAATAGCTTAGCTAGCCCCACCTTCTCAGCTACCCATTTGTTGAGTAGTGGATGCATTATCAAAGTTATGTAACAGCAATAACCACAGTGAGGCTGATCCTGAAATATTTCAGCATACCAGATCTTTCCACTGATATTCTGGCCTTATACTGCCAAAATGTGAAACTAAACGATGTTGATTCAAGGAACCACATCAGCAATTCAATGTCTTAGCTGGAATATGAAAACATCAATTAAAGCCACAGATTTCAGCTCTGATTTTCCATAATCTAGCATCCCTTTACTGTAGATTACTTGGAAAGAATGAATCAACCGCAGTGAATTTGGTTATTCCTCTGGAGAAAAGGGGAGAGAAAGTCAATGCTATGTGAAATGGAAAGCAATGTTGCAAGTTCTTTATGTGGTCTACTGGCTTGGCCGGCAAAGATGCTGAATGAACATCTCTCTTACTTTAGGTCATTTTCTTAGAAGTACTGACATTACCTCCCCCCCAAAACCTTAAAGGCTATAAGACCCCAAATCACCCATGAAAACTAAATAAACTAATATTTCTAAGTCTTATAACTGGTAAAATGCTTCTCAAACATTATACCCATTTAAGGAGGCACTAATTCAACAAAAATCTGTTGCAGACTATAAAAAAAAATGCAGACCAGTATGGTGCCAATCCAGTGGCCTGGTCTGCTTTTTCCACAGTGCTGAGCCCTTTGATTTTCAGAGAGACGGATAGGGTATATTATGAGGCCATTCTTCATTGGTACTATATTGAGGCTGACTGACAATAAACTTTTCAAAATCATTCAAAGTACTGCTATATTACCAACTTGAAAAGCAAAGGCCATTTAAGAAATTAAAATCTCCCTAAATGATGTTTAACTATGAAGACAAGTGTATCAGAACTTATACCTACTAATGGATGTTTTTCTTTAAGGATATACCTTGTTCCTCAAAAATATTGGAAGCTTCTCTTTTGGAACTGTCTCCCCAACTGGTTTCAAATGGCAGAACACAAATCTTATCACTTTCACTTTTTTTTCAATTAAATATACTTTATCACTGCATTTAGTAATTTTTATTACTAAAAACTTGTGCCAGTCTGAAAATCATACCTACCACAAAAGATGAAATTGTGCTACCACAGGATTTCAATAAAGACTCTTAAAATTACTATTTTGAAAAGAAATGCTCCAAGAAAGTCTTGAGTCCTGGGACAAAGTGGGAAAATGGAAAGGAAGAGCAATCCTTTAATTTTATCATTTCCAGTGGATTCCTTTAACAATTGCTCTCATTCATAAGAAGATACACCTCATATTATCTAATTATATATTAGTAAGCTAGAGCCAAGTTAAAATAACAAAAGATTTTTCAGAATTTATTCTACTATTTCCTTCCCTTCTTTCTTCTCCTAGAATGGGTTCTGTATGCACACATGCACACATACGCACTTACCATCTGGAGCATATTTTGAGGATATTCCTAAAATGACTGCAAGTGCAACAAAAAATGAGAAACTAGTAATAGCAAAGCAAATGAAAGTATTTTTGTGCTTCTTCTGCTTTCGGCTTTCTCTCTGGGCTTGTTGTTCCTCAGATGAGAAAGCAAAGGTGGCCCGGGCTTCCGGTCTGGTAGAGGTAAATTTGGCTGAAGCTTGGCTCTTTGGAGGAGGAGGGGGACGCAGTGGGACAACCTTCCCTGGAACATAGCCAGATGAGCGATGGCTGTTTCCATTCTGAGGTTGCAGGAAAGCAGGGGAGTGGCCCCTGGAATTAGTGGCATGCATGATATACTGTCACTGTGAAAAGAAAAGAAAATTAAGGCTCAGAAATGTGAGAATTGTAATGGCTTTTTTTTAGTATTGTGGTAAAATATACATAACATGAAGCTTACCGTTTTAACCATTTTTAAACGTAAAATCAGTGGCATTAAGCACATTCACAATGTTGTACAACCATTACAACCATCCATTTCCACAACATTTGCGTCATCCCAAACAGAAACTCTATAGCCATTAAGCAATAACATTCCCCCCTTCTCCCCAGTCCCTGGTAACCACTGTAATGCCTTTTTGAAAATATCAAGTCAGCTTATATCCTGGTATAATAAACTATGTCAACAATCACCTTCACTAATCGTCTTCTAATGCCATGGCTCTTCCACCCTGCACATTATAATCACCCGCTAACATTAATGCCCAGTGCCACACTCCCAAAATTAAGTCAGGAGCCAAGCATCTGTATCTTTTAAATGCTCCCCAAGTGACGCTAATGAGCATATAGGCTGAGAGCCACTGTTCTGTGGCAACTGTTCTCAATTGTGCATAAGAATCACCAGGGAATCTTGTTAAAAATGTAGATTCCCAGGCTCTCCACCCCAGTGATTCTGGCTCACTTGGTGGAAAGAGTGCCCTGGAGTTCACATTTTTAAAATGTACCTTGGTGACACTGAAGCAGGCGGTTACACCTTGAGTATCATTACTGTAAATCTCTTCAAATTGATGTTACAGTCCACGTGTCATATGAGGACCACAGGTGGCCCTAACAAGTTCCAGTAGGCAAGCATGCATGTTTAGGTGTCTAATTTTTCCCCAAAATTTATCTCCTTGTAAAGCAACTGAACTATTTTTAACCATGTTATCACTTAACAGACTGTGAATTCATTTAATGAGAAAGTCTATATTATTTCTTTAAATCCTCAAATTTTGTTTAAAAAATAGTAGCATTCAAAGATTATGGTTAAGATGATTTTTAAAAATAGCTAACATTCATAGAGCACTTACTGCCAGGCCCTGTTCTAAACACCTTACGTGTGTTAACTAATCTAATACATTTAATTTGTCATATTCATCTAACACGACAGATCTATGAGTAGGTGCCGTTATCGACACTTTACATATGAGAAAACTGAGGACTACAAAAGTTGATTCACTAGTTTACAGAGAACCAGGACTTGAACCCTAGAATTCTGAATCTAGAGTTCAGGCTCTTAACAGTTACACTCATGTGTCTTCCAAAACAATTGAGAGGCAATAATTTCAAAGAATCAGTTCTGCAAGGGTATAACTAGAACTGTGTTGAGTCTGAAAGGGCACCTTAATATTCTCAGAACTTCTTCATGCAGAAGTTTACCAGACTCTACATGATTCTTTCTTATCTAAGAGAAGCTGACATACACACAAAATGGCAGTCCTTTTTACTTTCTATATTCTTTATAGTAAGCATTTACCAGTTTTCAAATAAAAGAATAAGTTTTGAATGAAACCTTACTCTGTAACTTTGCCAAGTTAAAGAAAGAGAGGGAGGCTAGGAGGTAGGGAGAGAGAAAAAGAGAAAGAATGGAAGGAGGGAAGGAAGGAAAGAAGGAAGGAAGGAAGGAAGGGAGGAAGGGAGGGAGGGAAAGAAGCGCTGTCATTTAATGTTCTTATTTCAGCAACTGTGGATAAATAAGAAACATGATGTTCATTACTTCCCTTCCTTAACAACTGCAGCATCTCAGAGTCACCTGACTTCATTCAATACTCTTATAGTTAATCCCCCTCACCTTCTGCCAAAACAACAAAAAAGGGTACTTCCAAACTACTCTAAACTACAGCAAATCCATTAAACACAAAATGTGGCCATTAAAGAAGCCACAAATAAGTGTTCCCAGGACCCAAACGACCTGGAAATTAATGGGGACAGAAAGGGAATCTAATCAGGAATTGATGCTGATTTTACATGGGGCAAAGAACATTCTCAGAGTGTGTCTGTCAAAAACACTTGCTTTGTGGGGTTTGATTTCTGAACAAAAGTAATTATTTAGATGAAGCTTAAGCTCTATGACAAAGGGAGAACAACATGATCGAAGGTGCTGTTAAAGAAACTGCTGTATGTGTCAAGCAGCAGACCAAAATAATAGATACATCCTGCTGGAACAAATGAGAGAGTATGACAAAGACCCCTTTATGATCATCTATTAACGAAGAAAGGACTAAACTAGATACTCTTGAGTGCCAGGCTCACCAGGGTGAGAGGGGAATCAGACTATAATCTCCTCTGAAAGGGAGTGGAAATCTTTTGTTTGAAGCTGAAATCACTTGATACTTGATTGTTTCAGGGTGAGAAAGGTTGTTATTACTTAACAGCCTGGAGGCCCCTTTTGTGGGAGATAATGTCTCCAGATGTACCCAAAACAACAGAAAAAAAGGCAGTGAGAGCCTAAATGAAGTCACCATCCCACTGGGAAAAATATTTCTCTTCACATTCACAAAATGGTATCCTAACATGAAAATTCAGATGGTGTCTGCCACAAACTAACATGATCAATAAATCAAAAATAATCATGGTATGTTTTCCCCAGGACCCTTCTGCAAAACTGTATATATATTTTTCTATATATTATGAGTCCATTAGCTCTATTTTACTGAAAAACATGTAAATACATAAGCAACAAATACAATCATTATTTTCCTAAGTAACACATTATTGAAACTATGTTAGAATAAATTTACAAGAAAATAATAATATGCAGATTTTCCTCTCAATTTATTACAATTTTTTAGTAAGACACAAATACATTGCTTTAGGATTTCACTTTACATTTATGAGCTTGCTTTAGTAGTATTATAAATCAATTACTTTAAAATATATTGATTGCTAGCTAGATTTCAATTATTCATGGGGAAAAATTGTCATTTCACTCATTCAATAAGCAATTGCGAGCTCTTACTGTCATTAGAGAATTGTGGTAGGGACTATGGGGGAAAAAGATAAAAGATATACAGCATCCCCAAGAAATGCAATTCCTAAATTCAATTTTATTATTTATTTATTTTTAATTATTCCAAGTATTTATTTTAACAGTATTTGTGTCAATGAAATAGTATAAAAAGTTAAACAATATTACACAGAGTCCTAAATTCAATTTTAAATCACTTGCTTGAAGGAAGAGTGAAATTGACCAAGGAAATATCATGAAATACTGTGATAGGTTTCCAGGCTGCTCAGTCCATAAGGTTGTTATTACTGGTAGCATTAGTTTGAACATTAGTTTATGTTCCCAAGAACAACGGAGAAACCTAATAGAGGAAAGAGGATGAAGAGTTTCCCCTGGCTTGCAAGCTTTATTCAACGCTAGCATTAGGTGTCATTTTAAAATTTTTACTACAGATGGAGGTTTTTACTTAATATACTGTTAATTTGTTTATATC
This sequence comes from Balaenoptera ricei, assembly GCF_028023285.1. Taxonomy (NCBI): domain Eukaryota; kingdom Metazoa; phylum Chordata; class Mammalia; order Artiodactyla; family Balaenopteridae; genus Balaenoptera; species Balaenoptera ricei. Next base: position 75,158,195 of record NC_082644.1, read on the forward strand.
ACCTGTCATTTTTAAAAGGGCTGTATTTCTAGTGGAAAGTACATAGTATACAGAAGGAACACACCAGTATTTTAAGATATATTTTAAGAGTTATTTTGGACTGTGCTAAACCCCTAAACACAGACAAACAATCCAAAATGAGGAATAACCCAAGTCATTCATATCAAATTTGGAAATACACTCTACAAAGCTTTTGGAGCATAATTTTTGGTATTTAGATGTTCCTTAGAAGAATTATCTTGTGAGTATTTATTTCCTGGATGATTAAAAACCTAGTAGCCCAAAAGCCTTGGTAATAATTAATTTAAAAATAAAATCACGCAATTAAAAATTTGCACCAGGAATTTAGGCAAAATTTAAAGTAGATAATGAAAGAAATTACTAAAAGTACGAAAAAATCATATCAACTTAAAGATATGCAAATGCTGAAAAAAGGGGTAGCGTTCAAAACCTAGTACTTTTGTCAAATTCTCAGTTGCCCTCACAAAAAAAAATACCTTAAAAATTTGCGGTTATTTTAAATAAAATTCTTCTCTTGGATAAAAAGAGTGTATAAACTCAAACAGTAACTGTGGGAGGGGCTTACAGTTGGTAAGAGTATTCAATTAATTAATTTGATTATAAATTACAATAATCACAGAAAGTAATTTATTTTGAAATTTCAACAACATTAAAGGAGATCATAGTTGGGGTTTTCTGACCTATTAAAAAGGGGCATGATTTTAAGAAAACTGAGATAGTCTCCTATAAAGTTTTCAAATACTGTGCTATTTCATCCATGAAGGCTTCTCAGGATGCCACAATAAGTTCCCTGCCTGTTCTTCCCTGTACTCCATTTAAAACTCTTATTGAATCACCTTGCTTTCTGCCTTATGTTTCAGTTAATGTAAGTACGTGTCCATCTCCTGCAGTTGACCAAAAGCCTCTTGAGAGCAGGGACAACACCTTACTCTTCTTGGTATTCTCACAGGAACTTACACCCAGTAGGAACTCAGTAAGTGCTTACTGAACTTAGAACTTACTGTTTTCCTCTCTCTCTCTCTCTCTCTCTCACACACACACACACACACACACAGATTGGAATTTCCCATTTACTCCTTTTTCAACATCCTTGAGGCTCTGGGAAATTTGTCTAATTTCCATATTAGTTGCCCTAATTTGGGAAAAATTGAGAACATTTACTACTTCAAGCAAAAAAGTCAACGCATTAATTTTTACAAAATGCTAATATGCAATCTAGTGGGTGACTAAAAGGGTATTATTAACAACTGCAAATAGAAATTCTAAAGATAAAGAACATCAAACCATCTAGACAAGTTCAACTTTTCACAATATTTGTAAGTTTTAACCACACATTATGAAATGCAGTAGGTACTTAGGAAAAAGGAAATGTTCCATTCCACTTTATATTGTTATGCTGACAGCAAATAAATGCTATGATCAAAGGAAAAGTCTTCCCAATACAGAGAGAGCGGCAATTAATTCAAAACTCCTAAGAACTCTTTAAAAGGGCTGAGTTTTCATTTTCTTTCTACTGCTGAGCTACTAATACAGAAGGCCAATTGCCTACCACAAGTGCTTATCACTTACACAGTGGTTGAGGACACTTGCCCTATAGTGCAAAATCATCCAGCCCCTCCAACCCAACGTAGGGGTGTCCCACAGCCCACTGCTGTGCCATGCATATTGGCCCCATCATACTGAACACCTAATGAAAATGCAATACTTTTGACTCATTTAAGTTCTTTTAAATCCTGCCTACACTTGGTATAAAAACTTATTTTTGAATGGAAAATTCAGGCTTGTAGGAACAGTCAAGAAACTGGCATGATCTCCTCAAGTTTATCTTTCTTTGATGAAGGACATAATTCTTGAAACAGTATCCAACCTAAAGGTCAGTTCCACAAATTAGTCTACTTTCTGAGAGTTTCAGTACAACTGGCCAAAACCTGGCTAAGGAAACTTTTCCTTTTATTAAGATCTTAGTAGGTCTTTGTAACACACTGGTATGCTCAGTCACAGCAAAAATAAAGGTAAATTATGTCAGGAAAGAGAGGTGTTTGTGAATTATCATGAAAACAAATGATAATTTTGTTTATAATTACTAGTAATCATGACCTAACAAAATTCTTAACCAGCTCCTAATGGCCTTGAACTTTCAATTAACGGTTCTAACTTCCAATCTCCTATTTTTAAGAGAAGGACAAGAGAGAATAACATCAAGGTGATTTTCAGGTTTGGGTTTTTTTTGTGTGTGGGGCGGGGGAGTAGGAGGTAGGATGTTTCATCTAGTTTTGTTTTAGATTCAGATTATGTCTGTAGTTGATAAACAATGAGCTCAACAACTCAATCATTCAAAACTATTCAGTAAGAAACAAACTTAGCAAAGTTGACTTTTAGGATCTTTAATTTCACAAACTGTCAAATATTTAAGTGTGATCAATATTCTCATATAAAGATTTTCAAATGCAAAGGATAAAACAAAGAGAGTTTCGGAGAAGGGGAATTCTCTTATACATAGTTTAGCAGAATATAGTTTATTACATATTCTATTCCCAGACCAAACAAGATAAAACACATTTTTCTACAACAATGACTGCAAAGGAATTCAGCATAAATGCTAGGTCTATTCCTATAGCTATTTGAGAGAAAATAGACAGATGGTGGGAAAAAAAATAAGTTCACTTTCATTCAGAGATCTGCTTGGTTTTGTGTAACCAGACTCCCAAAGAAATGAATACTCTGAGACTTCTAAACAGGACAGTGCCTTCACACTGTCACATTCACACATTCTCCATTATTACCCAGCACTTGTCATAGCCCTTCTGTCTCTGTCCTTCAACTCTCCAAATCAGGATGAGTCACTAGCACCTGCAACTGTCTGGCACATTCCCAAGAAATAAGACACTTTGCAGAGTTAGTTTACCTGCATTGATTTCTGCTCATTTTACTAAGCTGATCACACCGAGGCCAATGCTCAGAAATGCAAGGGGAATGCACCAACCCTGAATCATAAACAGCTCCCTATGAAGTGAAAGGATAAGGTACTGAGACACTTTAATTCTAATCTTCTACCTTCTTTTCTCCACTTGGTCAATTTAGACACATATGATGAATGATATGCTCAAAAGTTAACCTACTATTATATATAAACACCAATATGCACCTGACTTCCAGTTTGGTACCATATATTGTTCACATTATCTCCCCCCTCAAAAGGAAATAACTCTCTCAATACACACTAACTCTGTTAAACCACAATACCGAGAAATCACAAGGAATATTTCAAACATATAGTCCTAAAAAGACTAAATTTACTAAAAAGAAAATTTTTCCCACTAAGCATTTGAGTTGGAATAATTATTATTTAAAGTTAGAAGACATTTTTTTCCCTGCTTAGAAATTCACTTTTCATCTAATCTATACTCTCTTTGCTAGAAAACTATAGTCAGGAAACAGTAAATCCCTGGAAAACAAAAATTAACTACAAATACCAAGAGTTTGCTTTCGTGGAAAACAACGAAACAATATATGCTCATGGGTCTGTATTTAAGGATTTCAGATTAGCAAATTAGCTACAATTTCACTGAAGTGTATATATCCTTGGCAGATTCTATTGGAATCTCCTGTTAAAATATGGTCCCTCAAAACAGAGTCTTTATTTATATCTAATGCCCAAAGTAAACCCAGTGAACACTTTCGCACTTTAAAGTAAGTGACCTTTAAGAAATAGTTTAATTCATTATTTTACTCCTCTCATTTATGCAAGGTATAGGAGGCAGATGTCTGATTTTTCTGCCACCAAATATACTCATTAATCCTGTCTTTTTTCATATCTGTTAGCCTGTCCGTGAAAAGCAATGCTTGACCCTAAAGCCAAGATGGCTGATAGCGCGAAAAGACTGGAGAACATTATCCCGGGAAACAAAAGAGAAACAAAAGGGGCAAAAATACAGATCTACAGACCAAGGCGGGTAGAAAGGGTGACAACTGAACAATATCTCACATTCCTCGCCCAATCAAAAACAAAATTTTTAAAAAAGAGCAAAGTACGTAGGCCTCTGGGTAGAAGTAAAGAACTAAAGGATAAGCAAAACTAGAGGATGATTGTTCTTCAACTTGGAAAATTGGAGAGAGAAGGAGAGGGTCATGTTACCTACCAGTTCTCTGCTCTTCACGTCTGTTTCCTTTCTTCCGACTATTATTCCTCAGATTCCTTTTTCTCCTTAATTCTTTCTACTGAAAGCTGTTCTTTTTTCTCCCCTCCCTCTCAAGGGTCTTTAGACCATCCCCCTTCGCCCTTTTTCCCCACTGGCTGGGAGGACACAGCAGAGAGACTCCCAACCTGCTGACAGTGACGGATGGCTGTGCAGAGGCACACGATGGCGGACGCAGGCATGTCATCAGCCTTGCAGCTGGCCTTCGAAAGAAAGAACCAAAGCCTAAGTCTGACCTGAGGGAGGCTGATTTAATTAAGGTCATAGCAAAGGGCAGAGCTGCCTGTGGGCTGCATTCTCTGCCGAGTGCCAGGGACAAAGCTTTAAGATGCTTCTCCAGAAGAAAAATTCAAGAAAGTCATGTTGGTAGAATGTTGAAAGGTGGGGAAAACAGAAAAGACAACAGAGATGTGTTTGATAAATAAGTATAGGTGTACCAAAAGTTTATGATCCAGTGATATACAGACATCAAAATGCAGTGACAGTAGAAAACATATACCAAGTATGTTTTGACATGCCTTTCAAACTAAGAAACATCCCAGATGAATAATGAGATGCCCAGACTGAAGTGATCCAGGCTACTCAATCCAACATCAAAGCAAAGTTTCTATTAATGGCAGGGGCAGGATCAGAATCCAAATGTATATATATTTTTTAACCTACAACACATAGTCTATTTTTCATACAGTATATTTAAGAGAAAAGCCTTACCAAACAGGGAATGCATTCAGGTTTGGGGATTGCTTATGAGACAAGGATTTTGCTAGATGATTGGGACCCAGTGGTGCAAAAAATATACATGATCTCTACCTTCAAGAAGCACATAGCCTAGCGTTGGGCGGGGGGGGTGTCAGACGATAACACAGGTAAACAAGTAATTACAATATATGTTGAGGCAAAGACACTGGGCTGGGGTGTCTAAAGGGGTGATAGCCTGATTTTATTAAATCCCAAACTTACTTACCCAAATGTATACCATCAGACTACTACTAATACCTTCCTTTGCATGTGTGAACTAAAATCTACCACTGAACTCTGCCCCTAAAATGACAACACACTGCCCAACAATAACCAATATAGGGAGAAAACAACAAACTCATGATGTCTTTCGTAGGCTCCAGAAGGCTGGCTGGCAGGTGTCACCTGCAGATGAGTTCCTGGCCAAAATACAAAAAAAAAACAGTCCCTGTCCTCCTAGGGCTTGTGAAACCTAGGCCTACCATAGGGACCATATTACACGCCTTCCACAGTCTCCTTGACATTTGTCAAATTCAGGGGTACCAGAGAGTCAAAAGGCAGGACCCCCAGTGAACGAGCAATTACTCAGCACCGGAGCAGAGGCTGGACTTTGCATGGCTGAACAGGGATAGAATACTGCCAGCAGGAGCAGGACAGGTAAACAGGGGCTGAGTAATGAGCTCAAGTGACGAGGACAAGCACAAACAGGGAGCAAGAAGAAATGCTTTAAGGCTAAAGCCAAGTTCAGACGACATGGTAACCAGGCAGCTGGGGAAGGTTATCCATGAACTGACCATATACTGTGAAGGGGGGCCATATGGTAAGGACAGGCACTTGGGCAAGCAGCAACCAATATCCATCAAAAGATGTCATTAATCATGTGGATAAGACGATTTATCTCTCATTTGGCCTTTTCACCTATACCTTCATACACAGCCCACTTGCTACCAAATTGCTAGCTTCTCAACATTACTAGCACTTCATTCTGTCTGAGTACATGGCATTGGATGGTTGGGGAATGGCTATCACCAAGCACCTATTGAACAATTAAAGCCATATCTTTTGCATTAATGAAGTATAATATTTTTTAAATCTTCATACAACGTTGACTTTATAGTGGTGGCACTGGTGGTATTAAAAAGAATGGTATGTGTGGGGGGTTTTTTTTACCCACAATTTTTTAAAAAATGACTCATTTTTCTCATTTCTTCTGTAACCGGAATCAGGCATTTGTCCTTGTGCTAAACTTAATCTTTCCAATTCCTTAAATGTTAATAATGAATTTTCCAACCTCATTGTGTGTTAAAAAACAAAAAAACAAACAAACAAAAAACCTCATTCATTCTTCAGGGAAGTGAGTCACCACTAGCAGAGACCATTATGATAAGAGAAGGCTTGTAGTCTCCAAGCACAAGCCAGTAATTAGGCAAGAGCCCCCAAATCAATAATAATTTCACTCTTCGGAGAGACTTAGTAATCAGACACGACACCTAGTTTGTGGTGAATATGCATATGTTTTAAGATACTAACATCAAACTCAGAGTCAATGAGGACAATTCTTTTCTCAGTTGCTCAATATGGATTGTCTTAAACTGCAACCTTTTCAGGCAAAAACAATGTTCCAGTCGCACTTCTATGCAATGTTAAAGTCATTTTAAAAATACATTAAAGCTAAGACCGCCACAAGCTCTCCTAGGCAAACTTTTCATAATATAGAATCTCATCGAACGCTGCCAAAGTTTTACTTATTGTCCAAACTAAGATGAAGCCCTGATAAAGTAAATAAAGTGAAAGGTTTATCACTTGTCACCATGTAATGAAAATAAATATCTTGTTACAAGTCTAATAATAACAATTTCAGAGCAGATTTGCCTACTAGATCAAAGGACTGATTTGCTGGGAGATAGCAATTCTGAGTTTTAAGTCATACACAGCTTTGAGTCTGTTTCACTTTTTGTAAAGAGACATTTTAATAAAGACCCTATGCCTCACACATCTTCGTATCATTCACAGCAACTTGCACAGTGCCTTGTACATCCTGGGAATGTAACAAAATATTTGCTGGGCATAGTTTCTAACAACCAGCATTAAAGGCTTCCCAAAGCAAGTACAGGAAAAACAAAAGAACATGCAAACCTATTTCTAATATGCTTTTATCATATGTTTCAAAACACAAATCTGAGTAATGTTTCTTACTCAGAAGAACTTGCTTCTTTTAAAAAATGTGCACTTCGACAATATTTTAAATTAGTAGACTATTTATAGAAAATACAAGTAAAGTTAACATTACTTTTACACTTAGTTCCTTATCTGATAAATTTATTACAAGTAGCTTCACCCAACTCTGTGCACCATATCATATCTAGATTCTCCCAAACAAAACAGAAGGTATAGTGTCTGCCTTAAACTTGGGCGCAGTGGGTTTCTAAGCCCGAATGCAAATTATTTCACTATTAAAACATTAAAATAACTAAATGGCTAACAAAACCAAAGAGTAACAAATTAGAGTATACTGGAGAAAAAAAAAATGCTGGCTGGAAATAGGGACAAAGGGGTTCTTGTCCCTGCTCAGCCATTACTTTACTACATGACCTTACCTAATTAGTTAGCCTCTGTGGGTCTCAACTTCCTCATTTTAATATTATTTTTGAGGCCCATTCAAACTGCATGCTAAGATTCAGCATGTGTAACTGTCCTGCGAACTGATTTATAGTCATACCACTCTTCCCCCAAAAAGTCACATTTAACACGGCAGTTTTAAATATCTGAGTATGGATTTCTATCAAAGGCAATTTATTAAAATGTCAGATGAGCTTAAGTCCATTTCAAGCAGAGAATTAAGGCAAGTGTATTAAATAAAGCAAGTACTGCTTACAGATTCAAGTTTCACCTAGACAGCAGCTGTTGCTATTGAGAGCACAGCCTTTCTTTATATAAATAGTATAGTTGAAAATTACACCTCTATACAAATGGAGAAAACTATTAAGGGTGATTTTCATGGTCTCAAAAATGTAGATGTATAGTTTTTCTTGTCCTTTCTTCTCCCTTTTCTATATTCATTTTGTTAGGATCAAGACAAACAGAAGGACTAGCCTGACTTGGGAGGGAGGGAGGAGAGTGCGGAAGTTACAGTACAGACCCAGACAAGCCCCTCTCAATTGATGTACTGTACTAGACAGCCCATCCTTCTAATTAGTGTTCACAACCCAAACGCGATGGAAAGATTTCCTATGGCTGAGATGAAGATGCCTGAACAAGTGAGACTCACCATATGACAACAGCTGAAGACTTGCACTCAAGATGGGATTCAGCACACTCAGGAAAGGGCCAATAAAATAGAAATCTGTGACTGAGACCAATTAGACTAAGTTATAAACTGTATCTATTTACAGCTTTTAAAAAGAACATATTTTGAAAGTACCAAACAGCATTAGCTTGTAATGGTAAATTACAATGGTAAATTAAATCAAAGTTAATCCTCAAAGAATTCCATAAAGTTATTTTACAGATGAAGAAACAATATGTGAAGAATTTGGGGATCTGCCCAATAAGCAAATGGTTAACAATTGTCAGAGCTCTGTTTTAAACTCAATTCTGACTTCAAGTCCTCCAATCTTTAAATTTATTTATTTATTTATTTATTTTTGGCTGTGTTGGGTCTTCGTTTCTGTGCGAGGGCTTTCTCTAGTTGCGGCAAGCGGGGGCCACTCTTCATCGCGGTGCGCGGGCCTCCCACCATCGTGGCCCCTCTTGTTGCGGAGCACAGGCTCCAGACGCGCAGGCTCAGCAGCTGTGGCCCACGGGCCCAGTCGCTCCGCGGCATGTGGGATCCTCCCAGACCAGGGCTCGAACCCGTGTCCCCTGCATTGGCAGGCAGACTCTCAACCACTGCGCCACCAGGGAAGCCCCAAGTCCTCCAATCTTTACATTTCAAAATGGTACCTCTAACACCAGTTTTCAGCCCCTACTATTATGTCTGATTTAGTAAATTTTATTTTTCACTAAATTGCTTCCCCCTCCCATTCCCAATCTGATCCTCCTCTGGGTTCTTAAAGCATTCTATGCATAATTCTCCAAACACCTACTGGGCTTTCTAATTGTTCATTTCCTTTTGTACCTGAATAGACTCATTTCTTCAACAGCAGAGATTGTTTTATCTTTCTTTATACATGGAAGCCACCAGGTTATCTTTGCTCCTTGTATTTTGTGGGGTCTTTTTTTTGGCCTCGAGGCATGTGGGACCTTAGTTCCCTGACCAAGGATCGAACCCGCGCCCCCAGCATTGGCAGCAAGGGTCTTAACCACTGGACCCCCAGGGAAGTCCCTATCTTTGCTCCTTGTGACCTCTCGAATTTCAACCACTTCATCCAACTCCCTCTCCCTACCAAAAAGAACACTCCACAAAGAGAGTGGGCAGATTGCTTCCAGAAAGCCTGACACACAATAGGTGATTGATAATTGTTAGCTGAAGGGATGGTGGGTGGGTGGATGATGCAATACTCATAAATATTTTACAGCACTTTACAAGGTACACATTTATATACAGCATCCCATGTGAGTTTAAAACTGTTAATTTGACAATGATAATTTAAATTTTCTCTTTCTGACATATGGTTCATCATTCTCAATTTCAGAAACTTGCCCAGAGGCACATAGCTAGTAAGTAGTAACTTTTCAAATTCAGAAACGGCCCACAAGACTACCTTACTCTCTGCTTTGTTTCCTCTTCATTTCCAAGATAGCTGTTTGAGAACAGGCTTGATATGTCTATTAGAACATGAATGAGGTGTTGCCCCATTCTGGTTTCCTGTTGTGAAAGTTTCCTGACTTTTGAAAATTTGAGGGGTTATAGGCCAAATCAAGAAAAGAGACTTTATGGGACTTCCCTGGTGGCGTAGTGGTTAAGAATCTGCCTGCCAATGCAGGGGACACGGGTTCGAGCCCTGGTCCAGGAAGATCCCACATGCCGCAGAGCAACTAAGCCCGTGCGCCACAACTACTGAGCCTGTGCTCTAGAGCCCACAAGCCACAACTACTGAGCCCACGTGCTACAACTACTGAAGCCTGAGCACCTACAGCCCATGCTCCGCAGCAAGAGAAGCCACCGCAATGAGAAGCCCGCACACCATAACGAAGAATAGCCCCCACTCGCCTAGACCCCCTCGCCCCAACTAGAGAAAGTCCGCGTGCAGCAACCAAGACCCAATGCAGCCAAAATTAATAAATAAATAAACAAACAAAAAACCCCCCAATAATCCTTAAAAAAAAAAAAAGAAAAGAGACTTTTACTCAGACAATTAGCTGTGACAAAGGAAATCTAAACAAGTACCATGTAAGAATTTACTGATTCAATTTTCCTGTCCACACACACACACACAGTTCCCAGTCCTCACCTTGCTTGCTCATTCAGACTGTAAAAGGGAAACAGGTGATGACTCAGAATTCACTTCTAACCTTACTTTTCTGGGCCTGTAAACACATTCAGATAAGACAGCATCAGGTGGACTGAACTGAAAACCACAAGACAAGACTTCCAGTTACACACACACACACACACACACACACACACACACACAGATCCTGTAGTGCAGGTACACAGAAAATTGAGGAGTGGTTTTAATGTAAAGGATAAAGCACCAAAATGTGCTACCCAATGTTTACTAAGCAGAGGAAGTGCACTATCTTCTGCTTTGCCCAGAAATGCAAACTCAAAAGAACCCTTTGCATAGCTAATCAAAGACACAACCAAAGTATGATGCCCAGACCAATTTTGAAAATAGCAAGTTTCCTTCAAGGGTCAAACAAACATTAATAGCTCTTTTCTAGACAACCAAAGAACCATAAGGCTAAATATTTTAAATGTATTTGTTTTTATTTTATTTTTTTAACATCTTTATTGGAGTATAATTGCTTTACAATGTTGTTAGTTTCTGCTGTACAACAAAGTGAATCAGCTATACATGTACATATATCCTTATATCTCCTCCCTCTTGTGTCTCCCTCCCTCTCTCCCTATCCCACCCCTCTAGGTGGTCACAAGGCACGGAGCTGATCTCCCAGTGCGAGGCAACGGCTTCCCACTAGCTATCTATTTTACATTTGGTAGTGTATATATGTCAATTCTACTTTCTCACTTCGTCCCAGCTTACCCTTCCCCCTGCCGGTGTCCTCAAGTGCATTCTCTACCTCTGCGTCTTTATTCCTGCCCTGCCCCTAGGTTCATCAGAACCTAAATGTATTTGTTTTTAAAACAGAGACATTTCCAACAGGTAAGCCTGGCTGCTTTGAGGACTCAGTTCACACTCAGCTCAGGTGAAACCTCCCTACATCCCCCTTCCTCTAAATTCTTCTCACTTTGTACTGGGAAGAGCTCACGAAGATAGTATCTGCACACCCTCAACACGTGCAATTATGCAACATCGCATCACAGTCACACTGAAACAAGGGGAGTGAACACAAGCCAGTGAGTGGCTCCTGTGCGGAATGAAAGTTCTTAAAATTATTAAGCACTCTATCCTTAACCCTTACTGCTGATGAAAGGAGACATATATCAAAGTCTGTTTTCCTAACCTAATGCGGAGAATTTAAGTGAGCGGCTTCCGCTCCACGGGAAATCTGGGGACACAAATCAACCCTCAGCAGAGAGCATCCAGGAACGTCAGAACCTTGGTTTTATTACAAGGGGTGTAGCAACCAGCATTAACCGCAGCACTTAGGGGTCCTCACAGAGCCGGACCCCCTTGCTTTGCCAAGACCTCCCAACTTTGCAGAGGAAAGCTGGAAGTGGGGGCCAGTGCTAAGCCTTTCCCCAGCTTTAAAGAAAGCTGCAAGAGATCTTAAAGAGTCGCCTTACCTTAACTAAAAGAAACTGGGGTGGGAGACTGGGGGGGGGGGGGAAGCACCAACCCAGGGTAATAAAGAGACAAAGATCACCCCAAACGCGTACGCGCGCGCTCACTGAAGCCGAAACTGCAATGCACATTCCACCAACCTTTCACTGTAGTCGGCTTCCTGTGGGGTTTATTCCCCCAAGCCAGCCCTCTCCAGAAAGTTTAAGACTGTTCACACCGACTTTCAAAGGTCCATTGTTTGCTTCCCCGTAAAAGCAATGAAAAGAGCGAGGAAGAGAAAGAAATCAAGATGTGGTTCCCAAAGACCCTTTCTTATGGACAGGACTTCCTCGGGGGAGTCTTGTTACTCCTAATCCAAAGAGGAGAAAGGCGGCGCGCGGGGGGAGGGCGGGAGGGTGCTGTGGGAGGCGGGAGGATTCTGCCGTTTCAATAGAAATGCCCCAATGCCTGACTGCCGGGAGCCGGGAAGAAGCGGAGGACCATGGTCCGCGTCCTGGCAGTGGCCCCCAGCGGGCAGCAAGGGAGGCAGGGCGGAGGGGTGGGGGTGCTGGTGACCCCGTTGCTTCTTACCTTCCCCTCCCCCGCTTAGCGTCGGCTAATTCAGGTGCCTACACAGCAGTCCAAAGAGACAGAGCCGAGCTCCTGGCGTCCCCTGGTCTGGATCGTCCCTCCATGGTCAGGGAGCCCCTCCAGCCCCGGCCCGCCGCCGCTGCCGCTTTTACGCAACTGGCAGCCGCAGCCTCTGCCTGGAGGTGAAACTCTCCTCCCGGGAATGACGCGCACTTCCCTCCGCCTCCGCCTCCTCCTCCTCCAGTCCCGAGCCTCAGGGGCAAGGGCCTCGGCTCGCTCTCTCCGGAGCAGCTGCTCCGCCGTCTCCGTTCCTTCCCCTCCGAGAGGAAGAGGAGGAGAATCGTGGCCCGGGCGGCTCGGGCCGAAGCGTCCGCGCGACAATGAAGAGGGGGCGGCCGCGCGGGGCAAAGCGGGGTTCCGGGAGTCCCGCCTGTCCCTGGTCGGCGGGCGCCGCAGCTCGCTTGGGTCGCGCTCAGCCTCCGCCGCCCAGACAAGCAACCCGGCTCTGCGGGGCCGAGGGCTGCTGATTGGGCGCTCGGGCAGGCGAGACGAAGAAGGCGGGGGGAGAGGAGGAGCCTGCGGCCGGAGGAGGCGGTGACCGCGCAGGGCTCCTCCCGCTGCCCCAGCTCAGTGCGAGCTGCGAACGCCGGCGCTCAGCGCCTCTCGCTGCGGCGCCCAGGAACAGCACCTGACTGCCCGGTTGCCGGAGCAGGCCCCCCAGGCAGCGCCCCACGCTGCGGCACCCATCAACTCCAGGTTGAGCCTAACCCTGAGCCCCCATAACCTCCCAGCTGAGCTTGACTCTGTACCTTCATCACTTCCCGGCTGAGCCTGACACTGCGCCCCCCATCACTCCAAGGCTGACCTGGACATCATACCCCTATCACCTCCCGGGGGAGCCTGACTTTGCGCCCCAACATCTCACGGCTGAGCTGGACATGCCCCTTCATCGCTCCTGGCTGAGCCAAACTGTGCCCCAGCATCCCCAAAGGGACTTCCACAACTCCCGAAATTTTCCTCTGCGTTCGGCCACCGCATCACGGCTGCCCCCACCTGGCCAATCACCGGCGCTGGTTTCTTAGCCTTTCCGGGAGAACAGCCTGCTCTCGACTCAGGACAGCTCCTCCGGCAGCGTAGAGCGGTCCCAGCATCCTGCTCTCAAGCCAGAATAAATATACCTACGTCTCCCCACGCCCCCTGCCCGCGCCACTCTGGAGTGGCTGCCACTTGCAGGAGTGGCGCTGCAGGCCACTCCCCCGCCCACCCCAACTCCGATGTACCTCTCCATGGACACCCACACTAGGGCTGGAATAGCCTGGCCGCCACCACAGCTGGAGCTGCTCTCACCGAGGCAAAGCTTGGCTCCCGCTGAGGGCGCGGCCGGGGTTTTATCACTCAGGCCTATGAGGTCCCGGGCTAGTGACAGCAGCAGGACTGCCAAATCCAGGCTGTCGCCATCCGCCACTTAATCCGGAATTGGAAGTTTTCCCGCTAGAGAGCTCTTTCAGGGAATACTGTACAGACAGATTGTTCAGTTTTCAGGGTTGCTCTTTTCTTTTTTCTCCACCCTTTTCATAAAAACTCAGTCCTGTAACCATGACTCACCCAGCAGGCGGGAAGGGGAATTCTCTATTTCGAGGGTTTTGGTTCAGGACTTTGCTGGAGTCAGTGTTTCTAAATCTTGGCTGATAAAATTCCTCTGGGGCACTTTGAAAATTTTAGATTCCCAAACCTCGCACCACCTACGGAATTAGAGGTGCTGGGAATATGCAAGTTTGAGAAACAGTGCTAGAGTACATCCCGGAATTAAATAGAACCTTGGAAAGATGCCTCTAAAATAGCAACACGGTCTAGTGCTGAGACCTTAAAGAAACCACCCAACTCTGGGAGCCACTGTCCCCTCTGGGAGAGAGAGAAAGGTTCTTAAAATAAGGCAGATGGTTTTGAACCACAAACTGGGGGGAACAAAGGACTATTTTAGTAATCTAAAGGTGAGATGTCCAGGACCATGCCTTGTAAGGACAGGACAAGAACTGTGTGACCCTGTGTGGTAGGCTAAAAAATAGTCCCCCTAAGATATCAGATCTTAATCACTAGAACCTGGAAATGTCCCCTTACAGAGAAACAGGGCCTATGCAGATTAAATTAAGGATCTTGAGTTGAGGAGATTTTCCTGGGTTTTCAGGGTGGCCCTAGCTGCAATCACATGTACCCTTATAAAAGGAAGGCAGAGAGGAAAAGGCAATGTGTCCAGGAAGGCAGGGATTGGAGTGATGCAGTCAAGGAATGCCAGCAGCCACCAGAAGCTGGAAGAGGCAAGAAAGGATTCTCCCCTAGAGCCTCCAGAGAGACAGCAGTCCTGCTCACACCTTGATTTCAGACTTCTGGCCTCCAGGAGCCTCAGAGAATAAATTTCTCCTGTCTTAAGCCACCAAGTCTGTGGTAATGTGTTAGAGCAGCCAGAGGAAACAAATATACCCTGTGACCTGTGCAGTGCCAACTTTATGTTAAAATGCCCATTTTCTGAAGCTTTTTTATGTGCCAGGCACTTTGATTAGAGTTGGGACATCTCATTTAATCCTCCCAATAATTACTATTCCAATTTTAGAGATGAGGATACTGGGACTCAAAGTTTAAGGAGCCTGCCAAGTTCACACAGCAAGAGCCTATTGGAATAAAGTCAGCCAACAACTCAAACATCAAAAATAACAATGAAAAGTTCACATAAACCATTTTAATGAAAGTTGTGGTTTGAAAGAGGTCTTCCTTCCATAACCTATATCTATTGCCAAAACCAAAGCAAATGGATGTTGCTAGTAGGGGAGACTGTGCATGTGGGAGAAGGGCAGGGGATATAGGGGAACTCTCTGCACCTTCTGCTTTTTGTTGTGAACCTAATACAGCTCTAAATAAATTCTATTAACAACAACAACAATAACAACAAAAAAGTGGGGGGGGGGAGACTGAATCTTTGTGTAAGCTACCTTTGAGAATTTTAAAACTTTTGTTCTTAGATATTTGTCTGGAACATGGAAAATCAAAGGTCCTTTAAAAAAAAAAAAAGGCGCATGGTTTTGAAACTAACATGAAAGGAAGTTACAAAGGAGACAAAGTGAGAGGTCACAGAATGGAATTGATGTTGTCACCAATTGGGTCACAGAATGGAATTGATGTTGTCACCAATTGGGTCCCCAGGGAAGCAGGCTCTGAGACAGAGTGGTGGGATGGTCATTAAGGAATGCCCATGGGGTTGACACCTGTGGAGGGAGGGACAGGAAGTAGGATGGGACAGAAGGAGAAGTGGAGCTTCAGTGTAAACCCAACAACAGGCTCCGCAGACCTCCCCTAGAGGCCCTGCAGCTAGCCTGACTCATCAGAGTTTTGGGCCTGCGTGGCTGGACCTTTATATCGCTTCCTGAATTAGTCATTGGATGTGGTACATCCTGGGAAGTAGTACGACCTTGGGAAGGTGACTCAGCAACTGAGGCAGTCCCTGAGAGGGCCAGCTGTCGACAGCACTCAGAGCTGAGCAGCATGTCCTCCCTTGAAGGCAGATCTGGCTGGCGAACTCCATGTCACCCACTCACACCGTAGGTGACACCCTCACCCTCACCATTGTGCTGTCTTTTCCATATGAGGAGGGAAAGCCCCAGGCTGGGTGGGATGCTCATAGGATATTTTTTGATTCCTGGTGGTGGCAGTGTTCACACTTTTGAGGCAGGATAGCACACTGACTAAGACCTGAGTCCCTTCGGTCAGATTGCCTGGGTTAGAAGCAGGGTGCATAGCTCACTTGCCATATAACTTTGAACAAGATGCCTCTAAGCCTCAGCTGCTTTATTTAAAAATGGGAAAAATAATAGTACTTAGCCCACAGAGTCACTATAAGAATTAAATACGGTAATGCTGTAAAGTAGGGGTCCCCAACCCCACGTCCACGGCCTGGTAGGAACCGGGCCGCATAGCAGGAGGTGAGCGGCGGGCTAGCGAGTGAAGCTTCATCGCTCCCGATCCCTCGCCTTACCGCCTGAATCATCCCCACCACCACCCCCCACCCCACTCCACTCCACCCCCCTCCCCTGGAAAAATCATCTTCCATGAAACCGGTCCCTGATGCCAAAAACGTTGGGGACCGCTGCTCTAAAGGCCTTAGCTGCACACCTCATAAATGTTCAGCAAGTTGCGTTATGGGTGCCTCAGGTCATCTCTTCTTTAGCCCTCCGTAATTCGCTAAATTGGAAAATATATCAGGTTACACTCACAACCTGGGGATAGGAAACTGAATGCTCTTTGGATCCAGGCTGGAGGTGAAGGCCATGAGATACATACAATGAGCATTACCTAAAGGAAACTAAAATTTTCTTTTTAATGGTGAGAAACAACAGCCAGACTCCAAACATGTCTTATTCTTGCAAACCTCTCTGGCTCTGTATGTGCTTCCCTTTCCCCATCTCTCTGAAATGCCAGTTCTCCCATTCTGTACCTTGGCTGGCCCAACCCTTTACCACACTTGCCACTGTCCTTTTCATCCCCTGAGCTGTATCAAATGTCACCCTCTCTGTGAACGTTCTAGGGTCACCATTTGGGGCTTCTCCTCAGCTTCAATGGCTCTGCACACACATCTGCTACAACCATTACCACACTGCACTGTGATTATTAAACAGGTCTTACACCCAGCTATTTCCATCCTGCCCACTCCCTCACAGCTGGTGAATTGGGGACCTGAAGATTCAGAGATTCATTCATTAAAAGTGAACTTCATTCATTTTTAAATCCTCAGGGCCTAGCACTGTTGTCAAGTGACACTGCTTACTGACTGGATGACAAAGGAGTTCACAGAGCCCTTCGAGAGAGGGCAGAGGACAAAATACCATGATTTGGAAAGAGTTTGTGCACCTCCGTGCTCAGCATTTTAGTGCCTCTGCTTGCTTTGCATTTTCCAGCTCCCCTTTTTAAGACAGAACCTCACTTGACTCTTTCCCTTCTGTTTTCCCCCAGGCTGTAGAAAGTAATTCCTATGGTGTTTCATTCTATGAGGGTCTGAACAGATCGTTTTTATTTTTTTTTTTATTTTTTATTTTTTTAAATTTGTTTCACCTGAAATTTTCCTTTATGATTCAGGAGGCTCTTTTTTTTTAATTTTTATTTATTTATTTATGTATGTACTTATTTATTTATGGCTGTGTTGGGTCTTCGTTTCTGTGCGAGGGCTTTCTCTATTTGCGGCAAGTGGGGGCCACTCTTCATCGCGGTGCGCGGGCCTCTCACTATCGCGGCCTCTCTTGTTGCGGAGCACAGGCTCCAGACGCGCAGGCTCAGCAATTGTGGCTCACGGGCCAAGTCGCTCCACAGCATGTGGGATCCTCCCAGACCAGGGCTCGAACCCGTGTCCCCTGCATTGGCAGGCAGATTCTCAACCACTGCGCCACCAGGGAAGCCCTGAACAGATCGTTTTTAAATCATGTTTTTCTATTCATACTTGCTCCCGGTTACATTTGGTGGAGGGTCTGGAAATGATTCTCCAGGTGATTAATGCTTCACTAGGAAGGTGTTGATATGCTGTTTGCCATCCTCACATTAATTAAAAGTCTTAGAGGAACTTTCCCCCCAGTGACCCAGTGCAATAACATTACAGAATGTTAGTGTGAACTTTCTCTGCTGTGGTACAGCTGAGTGTCTACAAAACCATCTTTTCTTTCTTTGTGTCCTTCCATCCAGCTAACCTCATTCTCACACTTCATCAGCTTGTTATGAGGACTGTACATATTTCCAGTTCAACTCTCTGGATACTTGCTTTAAAGTATGATGTAAGCAATTCTGATATAGCTAAAATTCTGACACAGTCATTTCAGAGAAAGGAAAAAAATTATTTATTTTATTTTAAGCCTCTAAATTCTGTTAATTAAGTAGGAATTCACTGTCTTTTCTTTTTCCTGTTAAATAACTTGACATTTTACTCAGAAAAAAGTGATATCCCATCCTGATTTCTACCTTCAAATTTTGTACAAAACCCTCTTAAGTTATATACCCTTAGTATTTTTCTGTTTTAAGGACCTTTACAGGCATCTTCATATAAGTGATATTGCCTGCTGCTGGCACCCAAACCCAAGAACTAGAAGGGACATTTCCCCAGTCGTCTTATTTCACAATTGAGGACACTTCCTAATGTTCCTAAGAAGAGAAATGAGCAGCCTGAGGTCACTCAGCTAGAAAGAAGTTGCTACTGCAAGAGTTGACACTGTTGGTTTTGATTAAGATTTTCTTCTATGATGCCTAAGATATATACAATATTGCCACCACTATCTTATGTTTGCTGTATGGGGATTGCAAGATATATGTAAACTGAAAAAACACATATGAGAAATGTAGCATCTTTTAATTATATTCACACATAGATGTGTACTGATAGATTTTAAAGAGTGAATTTGTATAAGAATTGAGAAAGCTGGTTATGTACATAGATTTTAATTTGAAATAATGCCAGTATCCTGAAATCATGCATTATCTCCTGGGTTTTATCCCTTCTTTCCTGTTCCTTCCTCCCAGGCAACCAGCAAAGAAGCATAAACCCACTCTATTTTGAAAGATTAAGAATCCTGTGAACTCTTCAAAGGAACAAAATTAGAAAGAAAAAGCAAGATTAGGAGCACCTTATCTGCATAAATTTATAGCTGTCAAATTCCCCAAAGTATATTGCATAAAAGCTCTCTGCATTTTCCATAGTTATTATTAAAGACTAAGTAGGGCTTCCCTGGTGGCGCAGTGGTTGAGAATCTGCCTGCCAATGCAGGGGACACGGGTTCGAGCCCTGGTCTGGGAAGATCCCACATGCCGCGGAGCAACTGGGCCCGTGAGCCACAATTGCTGAGCCTGCGCGTCTGGAGCCTGTGCTCCGCAACAAGAGAGGCCGCAATAGTGAGAGGCCCGCGCGCCGCGATGAAGAGTGGCCCCCGCTCGCCGCAACTAGAGAAAGCCCTCGCACAGAAACGAAGACCCAACACAGCCATAAATAAATAAATAAATAAATAAATAAATACATACATACATACATACTAAGTAAACTACAAGAAAAAAAAAATCCCTGTAGTCTCAGGGCCACCTGGAGGACAAAAGACCTCTTCAGGAAACTTGAAATCACCAGTGATTTGAAAATCCACAGTTAACAACTTGCCAGAAGTTACCATCAGTCCAGCTCAATTCCACAAATCCCTTTTGTGACATTTCTACATTCCTTGCTAAGGAAATGAATGAGACTATTTCGAAATAATCAAGATTACTTGAGGGCTTCCCTGGTGGCGCAGTGGTTAAGAATCCGCCTGCCAATGCAGGGGACACGGGTTTGAGCCCTGGTCCGGGAAGATCCCACATGCTGAGGAGCAACTAAGCCCGTGCGCCACAACTACTGAGCCTGCACTCTAGAGCCCGCAAGCCACAACTACTGAGCCCACGTGCCACAACTACTGAACCCCGCGCACCTAGAGCCCATGCTCCACAACAAGAGAAGCCACTGCAAGGAAGAGTAGTCCCTGCTTGACACAACTAAAGAAAAGCCTGCATGCAGAAACGAAGACCTAATGCAGCCAAAAATAAATAAATCAATTAATTTAAAAAGATTACTTGAAATAGTATAAACTAACAAAAGTCATCAAATATACCCCAAGTTTCTAAGAGTACAATGGAAGAATGACAAAAATGACAGAAGTAGAAAAATCTGATTTTATGTTCCATTCAGATGTAAGAATTTACCACACCTTTAAACTGAGGCATTGTCTTCAGAAAACCACTGTTAAAATGTACAAGGTGCTTAAAAATGGAAGAAGGAATTTCAACCCACTCCCTGGTCACATCACCACAGGGTCTTTTGTAAAATGAGCTGAACATAGCTTAGAAAACTCAGAGCTCAGTTATTTATTCAACAAATACTTATTATTGGCCTATGTGCCAAACACTGACAGATTCTGGAAGTGAACAAGGTATCAGACACCAATGCACTTCAGTACATATTCCTCTCACTAATAGAAGGAAACAGACAAGTAAATCAATAAGCAAATGATAATATAGGTTATGATAAACTCTCTAAAGGAGATAAACAAAATTATGAATAATGAGTGGTATAGAAGTTACATCGAAAGTCCTCAATGAACCACACCTCCCAGTATTCTTGTCCTTGGAGGTCCCCTCGCATGATGACTCTGAACTTGGCCATGTGACTTGCTTTGGCCAACGCAACAATGGAAAAGTGATGTTAGAAGAGGCTTCAAAAGCGCTTCACAAGTTGTTGGAGGTCGGGTAGGGGAGGAGGTATTTAAGATAATATGGTCACAGAATACAGTGAACCTTGGAACGACACAGGTTTAAACTGCATGGATCCAGTTATAGGTGGATTTATTTTCAATAAATACATACTGCAGTACTACATGATCCAAGATTGGTTGAATCTACGGATGTGGAACCTTGGCATACTGAGGGTCAACTGCAAAGTTATACCAGAATTTTCAACTGCATGTAGGGTGAGCACCCCTAACCTCCAAATTGTTCAGGGTCAACTGAACACAGGAAGTGATAGTTAAACTGAGATCTACAGGATGTTAACCCTAAGAACAGAAATTTCAGAAGGAAGATGAGTTATAATGGTGAAAAAGGAAGGACCAGGACAGGGTTAGCCTTACGGAGCAGAGAATCTAGGCTTGGAATATTATGGACTCAGGAGAGGCCAATGGCAAACTTTTTGCATAATTTCTCCTTGGACTGGCCTTATCCAGATACAAAATAAATCAAAAGTAGTCATTAAGGTCCAAGAATTTTCTGGACAGATTCTTCACTTTATATAGAAATGTAGAAAACTGCTTAGCTGAACATAAGCAACAGTTTTAAGAAGGCCTGGCAGCTTTCACTTTTGTGTCCTTGGTATCCCTGAGCTGCCAAGTAAAAATCTGTCTATCCTGCTGGAGAAACCACATAGAGAGAGTGTTGAACCTTCACCTTCTCTTTATACCGAGAGACCATGTGTAGGGAAAGAGGACCAGAGATGATCTTAGAGAGAGAAGAGCCAGCCATCTCAGTATCCCAGCTGAGGTCAGCCCCACCTGCCACACCAAATACATGCAGCCATATGAGTGACCACTGGCAAGAACAGCACAGGAACTGCCCAGCTGAGCCCAATCCAGATTTCAGAATCATGAGCAAATCAAATAGTTGTTATTTTAAGCCATTAAGTTTGTTGTTATGCAGTAATAAAAAAAACCTCAACCAGTCGTTCTTGACTAAGGGGAATTTTGTCCCCCATAGATATTTGGCAACGTCTGGAAGCAATTTTGGTTGCCACACTGGAGGGAGAGGTACTACAGGCATCCAGTGGGTAGAGGCCAGGCCTGCTGCTAAACATCCTGAAATGCACAGAGTAAGAATTATCTGGCCCAACATGTCAATAATGCCCAAGTTGAGAAATTGTGACCTAAACAAGGGTACATGCATTTATGATTTTGATAGGTAATTGTCAAACAGTTTTTCATAGAAGCTATGCCAATGTATTTTTCCAAGAGCAATGTATGAGAATACCTATTTTCCTATTACCTCACCAGCAATATATATTACCAGATATATGTAGATATAAATATAGACATAGATAGAAATATGTACCCATCTTTACCATAGGAAAAATGTCATAACTTTAACATATATTTACCTAATAATAACCAAGGATTAGTACACACATACAAGAGCTATTTGTAGTTCCTTTTCTGCAACTTGTCTGTTCATATCCTTTGCTCATTTTTCTCCTGGGCTGTTTTCCTTATTCTCATTAATTTGTAAAAGCTCTATAAGTATTAAGGAAATTATCCTTTTGTTTGTGATTTTTAGTTGAAACTATGGGTTCCCAGATTAGCAGACTGATTTAGAAATGGTAAAATAGCTAAAAACCAAGCTATACCAAAAAAACACACTTAAGTGAAAAAATACGTTTGTAAGCTTCAATTTGAACCAGTGCAAGAAACTAACAAATGATGTGTTGAGGAAAGAAAAGTACCATTTGCTGCCAAGAACCACACAATGGGGTACAGAGGGAACCAGCACACGTGAGAAGGGGGCTGAATGGATGGATTGCTGCAATCAGGGAAGAAGGGAGCCTCCTTTGAGGCTAGACTGTGAACCCGAGAGACTGAATTTCAAACTGTAGGCAATTATTTAAAATACTAGATGATACCACAGGTCAAAAATCAGGCTCCAAGTTCAGTCTCAGCTCCACTTCACCTTCTGGACCATTCGACTCCTGTCCCTCTCTCAGTCCCTCCTGATATAAAAACGGCTACCAACCAGAGACCCTTAAACAAGGGTCTGGAGTCACACTGTTTCAGATCCTTAGCAATATCACTTACTTGCTGTTTGACTTTGGACAAGTTACTTAAGCTCTCTGTGCCTGTTTCCTTATCTGTAAAATAGGAATAATCACCTACCCCCCCCCCACAGAGCTGTTATGACAGTAAATGAGATAATAAATGTGAGGCATTTAGAAGAGTACCTGGTACATACAGGCATACAGTTAAAGTTATTTAATGCTATTAATACGTACCAATACACACACATACTTACTCTATTTCAGATAAGTAACACAATATCTCAAAATTTCAGTCACCTGAATTTCTCCAGAGAAGACATACAGATTGCCAACAAACACATGAAAGGGTGCTCAACATCACTAATCATTAGAGAAATGCAAATCAAAACTACAATGAGGTATCACCTCACACCAGTCAGAATGGCCATCATCAAAAAATCTACAAACAATAAATGCTGAAGAGGGTGTGGAGAAAAGGGAACCCTCTTGCACTGTTGGTGGGAATGTAAACTGATACAGCCACTATGGAGAACAGTATGGAGGTTCCTTAAAAAATTAAAAATAGAGCTACCATATGATCCAGCAATCCCACTACTGGGCATATATCCTGAGAAAACGATAATTCGAAAAGAGTCATGGGGCTTCTCTGGTGGCGCAGTGCTTAAGAATCCGCCTGCCAGTGCAGGAGACACGGATCCAAGCCCTGGTCCAGGAAGATCCCACATGCCGTGGAGCAACTAAGCCCGTGCGCCACAACTACTGAGCCTGCGCTCTAGAGCCCGCGAGCCACAACTACTGAGCCCATGTGCCACAACTACTTAAGCCCGCGCACCTAGGGCCTGTGCTCCGCAACAAGAGAAGCCACTGCAATGAGAAGCCCATGCACTTCAACAAAGAGAGCCCCCGCTCGCCACAACTAGAGAGAAAGCCCGCGTGCAGCAACAAAGACCCAATGCAGCCAAAAATAAATAAATAAATAAAACTTAAAAAAAAAAAAACAAAAAGAGTCATGTACCACAATGTTCATTGCAGCTCTATTCACAATATCCAGGACATGGAACAACCTAAGTGTCCATCGACAGATGAATGGATAAAGAAGATGTGGCACATATATACAATGGATTATTACTCAGCCATAAAAAGAAACGAAATTGAGTTATTTGTAATGAGGTGGATGGACCTGGAGGCTGTCATACAGAGTGTAGTAAGTCAGAAAAAGAAAAACAAATACCGTATGTTAACACATATATATGGAATCTAAAAAAAAAAAAAATGGTTCTGAAGAACCTAGGGGCAAGACAGGAATAAAGACGCAGACATAGAGAATGGACTTGAGGACATGGGGACGGGGAAGGGTAAGCTGGGATGAAGTGAGAGAGTGGCATGGACATATATATACTGCCAAATGTAAAATAGATAGCTAGTGGGAAGCAGCCACATAGCACAGGGAGATCAGCTCGGTGCTTTGTGACCACCTAGAGGGGTGGGATAGGGAGGGTGGGAGGGAGACGCAAGAGGGAGGAGATATGGGGATGTATATATATGTATAGCTGATCCACTTTGTTATATAGCAGAAACTAACACACCATTGTAAAGCAATTATACTCCAATAAAGATGTTAAAAATAAATAAATAAATAAATAAAGACTTAAAAAAAAATTTCAGTCACCTGTTGTGGATATATTATCTTCATTTCACAAATAAGGAAACTGAGGCTAGGAGAAAGTAAATAAGACCCACTTTTTTCATCACCTTTAGGTCATCTGCCAATATTAAAGAAAGTAGTATCTTTACAAAGAAAGCTTGGAGAAAAAAATCTTAGTTACACAGGCAACTGGAAAACCATCTTCAAGTATGTGAAGGATTATTGTGAGGACCAGAAATTAACCTTGTTCTGTTACTCCAGAGGGCAGAAGTGATATATCAATAGGTAGAAAGTCAAGGGATGCAGAATATAGTCCAGTCTTATGAAGAAATTGCTGTTTTTACTTTCCATTGTATCCCTAGTCCCTACCTCAGTGGTTGGCAACAGCTCTCAGCTCTCAATAAATATTTGTTGAATAAATAAATGAATTAAATAATAAGAGTTATCCAAAATGAAACAGGCTGCCTCAGGAACACTCCATCCTGGCCATGTGTAAGAAGAGGCTACAGCTAAGCAGCTGATGGAGAGTTAGAATAAATGCCTATTGGTACCTAATTATTCTAGCTGAGTCTTCAGGAAGAAAAATGACCCTAGTGAAAATGCAGAAAGAGAAGTTCTTCTCAGAACTACTAGGGGACTGACTTCTGACCATAAAACTTTCTGTACTACAGGAGAAACTAACTTGAAAAGGGATTCTTGCCAAGTATTTCTCTACCTGGTGAGTCATTGTCTTTGTGAACGCAGGTGACCAGGGGCAAGACTGTGCTACTGATATTTTATACAGGTAAAACCTAGTGAAGAAGAATGTTGTAAGCAGCCTACCTCAGCAAGGAAAAGAAAAAAAAAAAAAAAGAGGGAAAGAATGGTTCAAACGTATAAAGCATTAATAGAAATTAACAATAATAATCCCTATCATTTGAGAACTTACTATGTGCCAACCACTGTGAAAAACCAAAGTCTCAGTGGGAAAAGGGCAGTTACCTTCCAATAATTAAAGATATTGGAGCCTAAGAGGCCCAAGTTCAAATTCTGACAGGATCATTTAATCATTGTTTGACTCTGGGCAAATTTCTCAAATCCTCTGTGCTTCAGTTTTGTCACATGTTAATCAATAAAATGAGAATAAATAATTCCACAGGGTAACAACACAATATATGCAAAAAATCTACCATAGGACCCAGTATATTTTTGGCACTCCCTTTCTCTTCCTCCTCCCACAATATAAGGAGCTTGTACGTGATAGTTGGAATAGACCAACGATTAAATGGCTTGCTTCATGAGCTAGAGAGTTCTCTATCCGTGGAGCTGTTTATGCAGAGGCTGGACAGGTACATGAAAATTGCAACACATATAATGCTTCCTATGAGCCAGGAACTGCTGTGTGTGTTTTACGGATAGATATAGATATAGATATAGATATAGATATAGATATAGATAGATACGAAGACAGAGATATATAGATATAGATACATTCTGCTGATCTTCATACAAGAACCCTGGGTAAATACTATTATTATCCACACTTTATAGGTAAGGGAACTAAGACAGAGCAGCTAAGTAATTTGTGTGAGATTATACAACTAGTAGGTGCCAGGAGTTTGAACCCAGGGAGTCTTGCTCTTAACCACTTCACTGAGTGTACATAAGCAAGAGTATGAAGGACATTTGACTATTAACTGAGTGGGTGCTGGCATCAATGACCTTGACGTTCCTTCCAGCACAGAGATCCCAAGAGCTCCTAATCTTAGTACGGTGTGAACAGCTAAAGGGATTCAACCTGGATAGACAGAAGAGACAAATTTAAAACGGGAAGCAGTATACGCCCACACGTGGTGCGGCCAAAGGCAGCCTCTATCTCCCAAGCTCAGAAGAGCACTTCACTCACTCTGGCTCAAGCCTAAAAAACACTTGGCTTTACGAGGCAGGACAGTGAACCAAGGATGTTTCCTAAAGCCAGACCCTAGATGCTACCCGTGTGACAGGACGACCAGTCATCCTTGCATCCTTTTGCACTTTCATTCACACAGGAAATAACACTGTCAGCAGCGCTGTGGTTCCGGCTTGTGCTGAGGGGCAATGACGCACGCAGGGCGGAAAGAGAGTAGGTGAGAAGGTGAGAGGGCAAGTGGTTTGTGCCCACACGTTTCAGCTGGTCATGGAGCTCTGCCTGCCCCGGGCCTTGGGCCTTTCTTCCGGCCCCAGGCCTCGTCTGCCGGCTGCTTATACAAGGCTCAGGCTGTTTGGAGGGGGGCATATTTGAAACTATGGTTTGAAAAGTTATTTGCATGGACTTAGGTTTGGGGTTTGGATTCTGAAGGGATAAGGGAACAGGAGGATTAATTGGTCATAACAGAACTTTTCTCCCTTTGTTCCCCTCTGCCTGTGGCAGCGTTTAGACTTATGTCTCATGCTAACTCTCAAGTTAAAAAGCCATTCTGCTGGAGAAAATGATAATAATAATGCTGACTTACATGTGCATGCTAGTGAAAAGAATGCTTTCACAAACTCAGTCTTGTTTGATCCTCATGACACACCTATGGAATAGACATGACAAGGATTATCATACCCATTATATAGATGAGAAAAGTGGGGTTCAAGGAGCCTGTAAATACTACTCAAAACAGTATTCAGTTTGTCTCTAAGAAATAAAAACATCACCTATTTTTTTTTAATTAAATACTTCTGGGGACTTCCCTGGTGGTCCAGTGGGTAAGACTCCACGCTCCCAGTGGAGGGGGCCTGGGTTTGATCCCTGGTGGGGGAACTAGATCCCGCATGCATGCTGCAACTGAGAGTCCGCATGCCGCAACTAAGACCCGGCGCAACCTAAATAAATTAATTAAATAAATAATAAAATAAATAAATATTTTTAAAAATTCAATACTTTGGTATGATTAGCCCATATTGTATACAAAGACTCAGCCTATTCAAACTCCTTATTTAACACCCCCCCACCAAGATTATATTTGCTGGACAGAAGAGGAAAAAAGTTACAACCCAGAGCAAGGAGGGAAACAGTTATAGATTAAAAGAGACTTAAAATACACAATAAGCAAGTGTAATGTGTGGTCCTTGATTGGATTCTGATTTGAACGAATCAGTGAAAGACACATTTGGGAGTAAATGGGAAAATTTGAATATGGACTAGAAATTAGGTGACATTTATTGCTAATTTTCTTAGGCGTGTTAATGGTGTAGTTATAAAGAACATTTTTCTTATTTTTAGAGCTTCCCACTGAAGGATTACGCATGAAATGTCATGACATCTTTCAAAAAGTTAACAAAAAATAATAATGAAGCATATGTGACAGTATACTGACAGTTGTTCACTCTAGGTTATGGATTTATAGGTGTTTATTTCACTAATTCTATTTTTCTATGGACTTAAATTTTCACAGTAAGTTAAAGAAAAACTGTTGAGGAAAACAGTGACTCATTCTTCCTTTTACATGTAAACATCTTTGTCTTTTTAAAAATTGTTTTGTATTTTTACCTTTTCCTTGGCTCCCTTTCAGTGTATAAAAAATTTTCTGACACATAAATGGAGGAAAAGGCCTGACCTCACATTTAACTGCAGTTTTACAGCTATAACTGTCTTTGGTCACATTCCACCCTGCATCACTCCAGATTACAAATGGGAGCCCAATACAAAGACTGTGAAAAAGATTTCTCAGAAAAGAAAAAAAAAAAAGATGCTCTAAAGTTTTTTGTTTTTTGTTTTTGCTTTTTGCTTTTCATTTTGAAATCATTTCAAACTTACAGGAGTTGCAAGAATATTAGGAACTCCTGTGTATTCCTCACTTACGTTCATCAATTGTTAACACTTTCCCATATTTGCTCATCTCTCTATCTACACAGTTAAATGTATTTTCTCTGAATCATTTGAAAATAAAGGAGACCTTCAAGATGGAGGAGGAGTAAGACGTGGAGATCACCTTCCTCCCCACAAATATATCAGAAATACATCTACATGTGGAACAACTCTTACAGAACACCTACTGAACGTAGGCAGAAGACCGCAGACTTCCCAAAAGGCAAGAATATCCCCACGTACCTGGGTAGGGCAAAAGAAAAAAGAAAAAACAGAGACAAAAGAATAGGAATAGGACCTGCAACTCTGGGAGGGAGCTGTGAAGGAGGAAAGGTTTCCACACACTAGGAAGCCCCTTCACTGCTGGGGACAGGGGGTGGGTGGGGCGGAAGCTTTACAGCCACGGAGGAGAGCGCAGCAACAGGGGTTCAGAGGGCAAAGCGGAGAGATTCCCGCACAGAGGATCAGTGCTGACCAGAACTCACCAGCCCGAGAGGCTTGTCTGCTCACCCACCGGGGCAGGTGGGGACTGGGAGCTGAGACTCAGGCTTTGGAGGTCAGACCCCAGGAAGAGGACTGGGGTTACTTGTGTGAAAACAGCCTGAAGGGGGCTAGTGTGCCACAGCTAGCCGGTAGGGAGTCAGGGAAAAAGTCTGGACCTGCCTAAGAGGCAAGAGACCACTGTTTTGGGGTGCGTGAGGAGAGGGGATTCCTTCCCCATGTGCCCACAGAAGGCAGGGCATCGCCTAAGCAAGCTTCAGAGACGGGCACAAGCCGTGCCTATCAGCTTGGACCCCAGGGACGGGCATGAAACGTTAACGCTGCTGCCGCTGCCACCAAGAATCCTGTGTGCAAGCACAGGTCACTATCCACACACACACACACACACCCCCTCCAGGAGCCTGTGCAGCCTACCACTGCCAGGGTCTGGAGATCCAGGGACAACTTCCCCAGAAGAACACACAGTGTGCCTCAGGCTGTTGCAATGTCACATCAGCCTCTGCCACCGCAGGCTCACCCCACATTCCAATTATGACTACCATACCCCTCCCTCTCCCCAGCCTGAATGAGCAAGAGAGCCCAAATCAGCCGCTGCTTTAACCCCCTCCTGTCTGGGCAGGGAACAGACGCCTGAGGGCGACCTACACGCAGAGGCGGGGCCAAAACCAAAGCTGAACCCCAGGAGCTGTGTGAACAAAGAAGAGAAAGGGAAATTTCTCTGTGCAGCCTCAGGAGCAGCAGATTAAATCCCCACAATCAACTTGATGTACCCTGCATCTGTGGAATACCTGAATCGACAACAAATGCTCCCAAAATTGAGGCAGTGGACTTTGGGAGCAACTGTAGACTTGGGGTTTGCATTCTGCATCTGATTTGTTTCTGATTTTTATGTTTATCTTAGTTTAGTTTTTAGTGCTTGTTATCATTGGTGGATTTGTTTATTGGTTTGGTTGCTCTCTTCCTTTTTATTATTTATTTATTTATTTTTAATTTAAAATTTTTTTCCTTTTTTCTCTTTTTGTGAGTGTGTATGTGTATCTTTCTTTGTGTGATTTTCTCTGTTTAGGTTTGCTTTTACCATTTGTCCAAGGGTTCTGTTTGGTTTTTTGTTTGTTTGTTTTCTTTTTATGAGTGTGTGTGTGTATGTTTCTTTGTGTGACTTTGTCTGTTTAGTTTTGCTTTTACCATTTGGTTTGGGGTTCTATCCGTTCTTTTTTTTTTTTTTCTTCCTTTTCTTCCAAGCCATGTGGCTGGCAGGGACTCTGTGCTCCAGCCGGGTGTCAGGCCTGAGCCTCTTATGTGGGAGAACCAAGTCCAGGACATTGGTCCACCAGACAACTCCTGGCCCCACGTAATATCAATAGGCAAGAGCTCTCCCAGAGATCTGCTTCTCAACACTAAGACCCAGCTCCACCCAACGGCCAGTAAGCTCCAATGCTGGACGCCCCATGCCAAACAACTAGCAAGACAGGAACACAACCCCACCCATTAGCAGAGAGGCTGCCTAAAGTCATACTAAGTTCACAGACACCTCAAAACATACCACCGGATGCAGCCCTGCCCACCAGAAGGACAAGACCCAGCTCCACCCACCAGAACACAGGCACCAGTCCCCTCCACAAAGAAGCCTACACAAGCCACTGAACCAACCTCACCTACTGGGGGAAGACACCAAAAACAACAGGAACTATGAACCTGCAGCCTGTGAAAAGGAGACCCCAAACACAGTAAATTAAACAAAATGAGAACACAGAGAAATATGCAGCAGATGAAGGACCAAGGTAAAAACTCACCAGACCAAACAAATGAATAGGAAATAGGGCGTCTCCCTGAAAAAGAATTCAGAGTAATGAAAGTAAAGATGATCCAAAATCTTGGAAATAGAATGGAGAAAATACAAGAAATGTTTAACAAGGACCTAGAAGAACTGAAGAGCAAACAAACAATGATGAGCAACACAATAAATGAAATTAAAAATTCTCTAGAAGGAATCAATAGCAGAATAACTGAGGCAGAAGAACGGATAAGTGACCTGAAACATAAAATAGTGGAAATAACTGTGGCAGAGCAGAATAAAGAAAAAAGAATGAAAAGAATTGAGGACAGTCTCAGAGACCTCTGGGAAAACACTAAATGCACCAACATTAAAATTATAGGGGTCCCAGAAGAAGAAGAGAAAAAGAAAGGGTTTGAGAAAATATTTGAAGAGATTATAGTTGAAAACTTCCCTAACATGGAAAAGAAAATAGTCAATCAAGTCCAGGAAGCCCAGAGAGTCCCATATAGGATAAATCCAAGGAGAAACATGCCAAGACACATATTAATCAAACCATCAAAAATTAAATACAAAGAAAAAATATTAAAAGGAGCAAGGGAAGAGCAACAAATAACGCACACCGGAATCCCCATAAGGTTAACAGGTAATCTTTCAGCAGAAACTCTGCAGGCCAGGAGGCAGTGGCAGGGCATATTTAAAGTGATGAAAGGGAAAAACCTACAACCAAGATTACTCTACACAGCCAGGATCTCATTCAGATTCGATGAAGAAATTAAAAACTTTACAGACAAGCAAAAGTTAAGAGAATCCAGCACCATGAAACCAGCTTTACAACAAATGCTAAAGGAACTTTTCTAGGCAGGAAACACAAGAGAAGGAAAAGATCTACAAAAACAAACACAAAACAATTAAGAAAATGGTAATAGGAACATACATATCGATAATTACCTTAAACGTAAATGGATTAAATGCTCCAGCCAAAAGACACAGAATGGCTGAACAGGTACAAAAACAAGACCTGTATATATGCTGCCTACAAGAGACCCACGTCAGACCTAGGGACATATACAGACTGAAAGTGAGGGGATGGAAAAAGATATTCCATGCAAATGGAAATCAAAAGAAAGCTGGAGTAGCAATATTCATATCAGACAAAAGAGACTATAAAACAAAGACTATTACAAGAGACAAAGAAGGACACTACATAATGATCAAGCGATCAGTCCAAGAAGAAGATATAACAGGGCTTCCCTGGTGGCGCAGCGGTTAAGAATCTGCCTGCCAATGCAGGGGACACGGGTTCGAGCCCTGGTCCAGGAAGATCCCACATGCCACGGAGCAACTGGGCCTGTGCACCACAACTACTGAGCCTGCGCTCTCGAGCCCACGAGCCACAACTACTGAGCTCTTGCACTGCAACTACTGAAGCCCGTGAGCCCTAGAGCCCGTGCTCTGCAACAAGAGAAGCCACCACATGGAGAGGCCCGTGCACTGAAATAAGGAGTGGCCCCCACTCGCCTCAACTAGAGAAAGCCCATGCAGAGCAATGAAGACCCAGTGCAGCTAAAAATTAATTAATTAATTAATTATTAAAAAAAAAGAAGGTATAACAATTGTAAATATTTATGCACCCAACATAGGAGCACCTCAGTACATAAGGCAAATGCTAACAGCCATCAAAGTGGAAACTGATGGTAACAAAATCATAGTACGGGACTTTAACACCCCATTTTCACCAATGGACAGGTCATCCAAAATGAAAATAAATAAGGAAACACAAGCTTTAAATGATACATTAAACAAGATGGACTTAATTGACATTTAAAGGACATTCCATCCAAAAACAAGAGAATACACTTTCTTCTCAAGTGCTCATGGAACATTCTCCAGAATAGATCATAATGTGGGTCACAAATCAAGCCTTGGTAAATTTAAGAAAATTGAAATCGTATCAAGTATCTTTTCTGACCACAATGCTATGAGACTAGATATCAATTACAGGAAAAAAGCTGTAAAATATACAAACACATGGAAGCTAAACAATACGCTACTAAATAACCAAGAGATCCCTGAAGGAAACAAAGAGGAAATCAAAAAATACCTAGAAACAAATGACAATGAAAACATGATGGCCCAAAACCTATGGGATGCAGCAAAAGCAGTTCTAAGAGAGAAGTTTATAGCAATACAATCCTACCTCAAGAAACAAGAAAAATCTCAAATAAACAACCTCACCTCACACCTAAAGCAATTAGAGAAACAAGAACAACAACAACAAAAAACCTCAAAGTTAGCAGAAGGAAAGAAATCATAAAGATCAGATCAGAAATAAGTGAAAAAGAAATGAAGGAAACGATAGCAAAGATCAATAAAACTAAAAGCTGGTTTCTGGAAGATAAATAAAATGGATAAACCATTAGCCAGACTCATCAAAAAAAAAAAAAAAAATAGGGAGAAGACTCAAATCAACAGAATTAGAAATGAAAAAGGAAGAGTAACAACGGACACTGCAGAAATACAAAGGATCATGAGAGATTACTATAAGCAACTATATGCCAATAAAATGGACAGCCTGGAAGAAATGGACAAATTCTTAGAAATGCACAACCTTCCAAGACTGAACCAGGAAGAAATAGAAAATATGAACCAATCACAAGTAATGAAATTGAAACTGTGATTAAAAATCTTCCAACAAACAAAAGCCCAGGAACAGATGGCTTCACAGGGGAATTCTATCAAACATTTAGAGAAGAGCTAACACCTATCCTTCTCAAACTCTTCCAAAATATAGCAGAGGGAGGAACACTCCCAAACTCATTCTATGAGGCCACCATCATCCTGATACCAAAACCAGACAAAGATGTCACAAAGAAAGAAAACTACAGGCCAATATCACTGATGAACATAGATGCAAAAATCCTCAACAAAATACTAGCAAACAGAATCCAACACACATTAAAAGGATCATACACCATGATCAAGTGGGGTTTATCCCAGGAATGCAAGGATTCTTCAATATACGCAAATCAATCAATGTGATACACCATATTAACAAGTTGAAGGATAAAAACCATATGATCATCTCAATAGATGCAGAAAAAGCTTTTGACAAAATTCAACACCCATTTATGATAAAAACTCTCCAGAAAGTAGGCATAGAGGGAACCTACCTCAACATAATAAAGGCCATATATGACACACCTACAGCCAACATCGTTCTCAATGGTGAAAAACTGAAAGCATTTCCTCTAAGATCAGGAACAAGACAAGGTTGCCCACTCTCACCACTATTATTCAACATAGTTTTGGAAGTTTTAGCCTCAGCAATCAGAGAAGAAAAAGAAATAAAAGGAATCCAAATCAGAAAAGAAGAAGTAAAACTATCACTGCTTGCAGATGACATGATACTATACATAGAGAATCCTAAAGATGCTACCAGAAAACTACTAGAGCTAATTAATGAATTTGGTAAAGTCACAGGACACAAAATTAACACACAGAAATCTCTTGCATTCCTATACACTACTGATGAAAAATCTGAAAGAGAAATTAAGGAAACACTCCCATTTACCATTGCAACAAAAAGAATAAAATACCTAGGAATAAACCTACCTAAGGAGACAAAAGACCTGTATGCAGAAAACTATGACACCAATGAAAGAAATTAAAGATGATACAAACAGATGAAGAGATATACCATGTTCTTGGATGGGAAGAATCAACGTTGTGAAAATGACTATACTACCCAAAGCAATCTACAGATTCAATGCAATCCCTATCAAACTACAAATGCCATTTTTCACAGAACTAGAACAAAAAATTTCACAATTTGTATGGAAACACAAAAGACCCTGAATAGCCAAAGCAATCTTGAGAAAGAAAAACAGAGCTGGAGGAATCAGGCTCCCTGACTTCAGACTATACTACAAAGCTACAGTAATCAAGACAGTATGGTACTGGCACAAAAATAGAAATATAGATATAGATCAATGTGAACAGGATAGAATGTCACGTACAGAATTTCCCCCCATCGGAATCCAGGATCCAATCTAGGATCATCCATAGCCTTTGCTTGCCATGTTTCTTTAGTTTCTCCTATTCTGGAGCAGTCCCTTGCCTTTTTCTCTCTTTCAGGACGTGAACAATGAAAAGTATAGGTGAGTTGTTTTGTATAATCTCCCTTTATTTAGGCAAAAAAAGTAATAACTCTCTTTAACTATAATAATGAGTATTTTATAAATTCAACCTCTCTCTTCCCCAAGAAAAGCTAGAATTATATTTATAGAAGAGAAAGTTTTAACTGTTAAACCTTGAAACTGTATATAATGAGCATTATTCGCCAGGAGAAGGTTCAGAAGACTCCACTGGTGAATAAGATTAGTTAAATAAATTTACATGGCAATATCAGGTTTAAACTAGGCCAAAAGATACCTGGTGACTGTAACAATTCAGCACTAAAACATACTACTAAGTGAATCTCTAGTGATCTCTAAAGGGGTTTCTTTTCTTTTAACTGAATTAATTTTAATTGTTTTACTTTTAAAAATAGCATAAATATTTCCTTATCTGGGATGTGTAAGAAATGTTTATAGAAAAGCAAGAAATCAAATTATAACTTAAGATAATCTTTCAGAATTTGAATTCTTAGAACCTTAGAGATCTTCAATTCAACTTCTTGTTTTACAGAAAAAGGGACCGAAATCCAAACTATATCCCACAGAAATAATCAGATAAGCGCACGTGGGTGTTTTACAAGGATGTTCACCCAGCACTGTTTTGAATAAGGAGAATGGGGAAAAGGAAATGATCTAAATGTCCATCAATAGGAGGTCGTTTTTTAAAATTGTTTAGTCAATACATTAGATTCTCTGTAGCCATTAAATAATAATGGAAATATATATTTAATGAAAGATGGCCATCATATATGAAATGGAAAAGCAAACTCTAAAATAACATGTGTAGTATAATCTATTTTTGTAAAAGTAAACGTGTATATGTGTGCCTGAGAGTTGAAAAAGTCTGGAAATAAATACACCAGAATAGCAATAGCCTCTAGGCAAGACTAGAATTGATTTCAACTGACTTTTTCATACTTAGTAAAGCGTGAATTTTTGTATCAATTATTACTTCACTAAACAGGAAAAATAAAGTTATTTTCATTTCAGGAAAAAGCAGGTATCTTTTTTTGATTTTCACTTTTACTGGTGAACATTAACCACCCCTAAAAGTGTGTTGAACAATGTTATGAAATTGTTATTGGAGGCATTATTCTTAATGTCCAAGATCAGAATTGCAGTAAAGATAGCAGGGAAGAAAGCCATACCAACAGTATATTTGAAAATGGAATTATGTCACTGGGGTTAGAATCTGAAGTGAAAACAGAATGTATCTCTCTCATTTGAGAAGGACATGCTGTGGGGAATTTTTTGGAGGGATGGATAGAAGGAAGGAAGGATGGATGGATGGAAGGAAGGATGACGGTTGGATGGAGTTCAATATGTATAAATGTGCATGACCTATCATTCCATAAAAAAACTGGAGGTGGCTGGGAGGAGAGATGGACTGCTAGATTTGATCTTAGGCTTTCATCCTTTAGTATTTACAGCCAACTTTTACAGTAACTATATTTTGTGTGTGTTATTATACTCTCTTATGGAAGAAAAGGGAGAAGTTCAGGCCTCTGCTACTCCTCAAGCCCCTGCCCAATCAATAGTCCTATACTGGCAACAGAGATGGATGAAGACACAGTGAATGGTGATAACTGTCATGATTTGAGGAGTTCTTAACCTCTGTAGGAGGTGTTGGGTCTCCTTTAAAATCCAGAAAAATGCACACACAATTCTGACTCAACTTCAAGAGATTCTTGAGTCCCCAGAATCTCATCCATTAATTTCATTGAGGTTCGGCAACTCCATATTAAGAACCTCTGAACTAAGTTGTAGCAGGAGATGACTAGACCTGATAATGACAGGCAGAACTGATCGTAAAAGCTTTGGAGGCCAAGCCCATGTGTTTCTATTTGGAATCTTGGCTGCTTTAAATGTAGCCGAAGCAACTGGAACTTAAAATTAAAAAGGAAGAAAATGGAAGTTTATATATTTTTCTAATTAATATTTTGAGTTCAAACAATGCCTTTCAGAATAAATAATTCACCATAGTCCCAAGTGGTGAATTAAGGACAAGAGTTCATGATTCCTTACAAAGAAAAAGAAAGAAAGAAAACTGAGGATGCATTCATTTATTCAACAAATCTATATTGAGTTCCCACGATATGCCAGGCCTTGTTCCAGGAGCTGGAGACATAGCAAAATAGACAAAGTGCCTGCCACGTGGACTAGCTTTCTTGTTGAGGTGGGGGAGGGAGACAATAAACAAGCAAACAAATAATTACATGCTATAATGTCATACTGTAATAAGTGCCAGAAAGAAAAATGCAGCAAAAGAAAGCAAGCAATGGGGCGGCTGTTTGGCAGAGGGCAGTGAGGGAAGGCTGAGAAAGAGACACTTGAACAGGTGCCAGAATGGAGTGAAGGAGTGAGCCATGCAAGCATCTGGGGAGTTTTCCAGGAAAACAGAACAGGAAATGCAAAGGCCCTGAAGAAGGAATGTGCTCCATGTGTTTGAGAAACAGCTATGAGGCCACTGTAGTTGGAGGGAGGTGAACAAGGGAGAGAGCGGTGGGAGGTTCGGGAGGCATCCTGGAGTCTGAGGCCACAGGAGGGACTTTGAGTTGTCTTCTAAGAGTTGTGGGAAGCCACCAGAAGGTTTTCAGGAGGGCAGTATCATATCTGACTTATAGTTTATGATGGGTCATTCCAGCTGCTATGTGGAAAAGAGACAGTAGGAGGATGAGTGTGAAAGCAGAGAAGAGGAAAGAGAATGCTTTCATTCCATTCCCACATGGTACCCAGCAGTTTTTGTTGGTCCTGGAAAGAGAACGTAGATACAAAGATTATCAGTATCAAACTGCACCCTTTATACCAGTTCATTCTACCCGGTATGTCACCAGTATCCAGTTGGTGGGTCCTGGAAACGAGACAGCAATCACCTACCTAACATAGCTGTGATATTGTGACTTACGATAAGAAATAAATATTTGGTCTTTGTCCAGTTCCTGGCATAGGATTCCTAAAACCCTTAGAATTTCGTAAGTGATGAGAATGAGTGCCTTTTTTTATGTTAATGGCTTTGGGGCGAAAAACCTAAGGATGGGGGCTGCTAGCCTGGAGAACCAACCATGTGATTAGAGGATTGAAACTTTAAATCCCACCCTCCCTGACTTGGGGAAGGGAAGAGGGGTTGCAGTTTGAATCAATCATCAATGGCCAATGCTTTAATCAACCATGTCTATGTAATGAAGCCTCCATAAAAACAGACAGGGTTCAGAGACCTTCCAGGTTGGTGAACATATGGAGATTTGGAGAGAGTGGTGAGCTCAGGGGAGAGCATGGAATCTCCTCACACTTTCCCCACACCTTCCCCATGCATTTCTTTCATCTGGCTGTTCCTGACATATCCTTTTTTATAATAAACTAGTAACCTAGTAAGTAAAATGTTTCTCTGAGTTCTGTGAACCCCTCTAGCAAATTAATCCAAACGAAGATGGGGGTTGTGGGAACCTTCATTCTATAGCTGGTCGGTCAGAAGCCCAGGTGGCAAACTGGAGTTGCCATTGGCACCTGAAGTGGGGTGTGGGGGGCAGTCTTGTAGGACTGAGCCCTTAACCTGTGGGCTATGACAGTATCTTTAGGTAGATAGTGTCAGCATGAGTTGAATTGCAGGGCGCCCATGTCAGCACGTCTGAAAAGTGCTTGGTGATATATGGGAAACCACCCCCTGACACTGGTTTCCAGAATTGGTACCAGAATACTATTAGCGCTTATCTTCTTTATGCAAATAATTGCTTGTCTTTTCCTAAGTCTTCCCACTGGGAGGTAGATACGGTAGCTAAGACATAGCAGCCAAAGCCCTGGACTTGGGATCAGAAGACCTGGGTCCAACACTCCATAGGACCTGTATAGATTGGGTAAGTCACATAACCTCTCTAGCCCTCAGATTCTTCATCTGTAAGATGAGGATAATGCTAGCTTCTTCACAGAGCGGTTATGAGAAGTAAAATTCAAAAATGTTTTTGAAAGGGCTTTGTGAATCCTATGCAAATGTAAGGAATTATTTTTAAAAACTTACTCCCCTCCAATTCAATCTTAACCCAGCTCAGACCCAGCAGCCACTAAAAGAAGGAAGTGACAAAACAAAGAAATGGTTCTCCCACTACTCTCTTGGACTCTTGGAGATGGGGGACGGGGTCGGGGGAGGAGGTGTTGGAGGGCAGGCTAGGATTTTGCAGAGTAAGGACAAAGAGAGGAAAAAAGAGAAGTGAATGGACGAGAGAGGGGTTTGGAGGCAGTGCATGAAGAAAAGTGAGTCTGTGTAGCAGACAAGCACTGCCCAAATCCTCCTTCAAGTCTTGCAATCAGCAGACAGCGTCCAACTATCAGTCCCTCAGGGTCTGCCCTAGCTGCAGAGAGCCACCTCATTCAAGGGGCTCCTGGGGCAGCTCGCATCTGGTGACTGATAGACAAGTGTTATAAAGGCCTACCCATTTTGGCCCACTGATGGAAAAATATGACAGGCAAATTCACACCAACATTGCCAGCTGAGCTGCTGGAAACATTGTCAGGCCTACATCACAGATAAATTTCTCCCTCTCTTCCCCTTCCTTACAAAAGTGTCGACTCCAACAAATATCTTGCAACCCAAACTCTATCTCAGCATCTGCTTCTGGAGAACCTGGACTGCACCAGGACAGGTCTGAAAGAGCAGATGATAAGATGGGGTTTACAGCCAGATCACTCTGCCCAGACTGGAGATAAGGACTCCATCAGTGAAGCACAGATAATCTCTGTCATAAACTTTCACTGGTGGTGAATTGAGAAGGTGGATCTGTGAAAGGGAATGCACTAGCAGGTGTGATGAATCAGGCATTTGAGACATATGGAGGAAATAGAAGCTATAAGGAAAACAGTATTGGATAGCTATTGCTAAGGACCACTGTTGTGCTACAGAAAGACAAGGAATAACTGAAGGTAAGAAACAAGGAATTGAAAGCCAGATGTGAAAGGAGGAGGGTCTCTTTGGTTGCAGAGAAGTTCTCATCTCCTGCAGCTGGAAAATAGAGAAAGTCAAGGTCCAAGCCTAGGTCTTAATGGAATGGCTGAACTTCAGAGATGATTAAAAGCCTAATCAAGGAAACTCTGTTATGCTAAGGTCAGAGCCCTGTTTGGGGAACTAGGGACTCTGACACATGGGCTGGGACATCTGGGTAAACACCCCCAAAGATTTTGATTCCTTAGGTTTCTTTGAACTTTCTGAGGCTGCAGATGTTGTCCATATCTCCTTATTAAGAAACAAACAATATTGCATCTTAGGACCTAAAGGATTTAGGGATTGTGGTCCTTATCATATCTTCATTAATTCACTGGTCTGTCAACTGCAGAATGCATCTAGTAGGATGATTGTAGACTACTGATAGTAGTCTAATCACAGATGCCAGGCCAGATGTGATATTTTTGATAGAGGAGATTAATATGGCCTCAGGAATACAGACTGAAGAGGACCTATCAACAGATTCTGGTAGACACTTCTGCTGGACACATGTACGCAGCAACATCAGTTGTAAGCATAAATGATGATCTAGCTTGACTTCTAAGACAAGTCTCGACCTTTGAGGTCTAAACCAATAAAACCCCACTTTGGGATAGTAACTGAGCCAGCAGCTGAAGTCTCTTTCTTCCTCCAGTCTGGAAGAATATCAAAATATCTTTGCATGGATCAAGCTTGTGTGCTTGATCGTTTTTATATTACTTTCATAAATACTCCTGTCTGCATTCTACTTCACATTTGGCTGTGGTTACCAAGTATCTGTAACCCTTAAATTTCTAGACAGTATTGTACTTTCCCTAGAAAGCCATATTCCAGCAAACTTGTGCTATAGTGTGTACCACCTGTACATGCATTGTATAGGCCATGTGTAAATATCCCAGAGAAAAACACTGTATTTAAGCACTTAGGAAACATTTCTATGTAAATTACTGTAAACTTTTTCAATAGTTGGGACAATGGCAATTCAAAAATTGACTTTGATTTTGCAAATGTGTTCTTTTCTCTCAATCAGAAAAGACAAACCAGAAACAGTTTGAGTTCACATGTAGTAGACAAAAATATATATTTTCAGTTTCCCCCCATGGATATATTAATTCTCCTTCTGTCACAATATAGTCCAAAGAGATCTGGACCACCTGGGCATCCCACAGAACATCACACTGGTCCATTACACTGGTGGCAATGTGTTGATTGGACTGGATGAGCAAGAAATGGCTAGCACTTCAGAGGCCTTGCTAAGATACATGTGTCCCAGGGAATGAAAGAGGAACCCTGTGAAGATTCAGGGCTTGCCATATCTATAAAATTTAAAGGAGTCCAATAGAAAGGGGTATGCTAGGATACCCCTCCAAAGTAAAAGATTAACTATTGTGGGACTTCCCTGGTGGTCCAGTGGTAAAGAATCTGCCTTCCAATGCAGGGGACGTGGGTTTGATCCCTGGTCGGGGAACTAAGATCCCACATACTGTGGGGCAACTAAGCCCACACACCACAACTACTGAGCTCGTGTGCCTCAACTAGAGAGAGAAAACCCACACACCACAACTAGAGAGAAGCATGGTGCTGCAACAAAGATCCCGCATGCCGCAACTAAGACCCAACTCAGCCAAAATAAAAATAAAAATAAATAAATAAAATAAAAATAAATATTTTTAAAAAAAGATTAATTATTGCATCTTATCTCCTACCATGAAGGAGGCAGCACAATGCCTGCTGGGCCTCTTTGGGTTCTGAAGGCAACACATTCCACACCTAGAGGTATGGCTTTGGCCCATGTATAGGGTGACACAATAGGCTGCCAGCCTTGAGTGAGGCCCAGAGCAGGAAAAAGCTCTGCATCAAATCTGAGCTGTGGTGCTAGCAGCCCTACTGCTGGGCCATGTGATTCGTCAGACCCTAGGGATGAGTTTAGAGCAAGTTCCAGTGGAGAATCCCAGCACAGGCTATCCTCACAGAGTACAGAGTACAGTGCCGTGAAGCTGGTCGTCAAGCTGTACTTTCAGCAGGCTATTCCAACGCTGCCTCAGTGTAGCAGCTTCTCAGTAGCATGGTATGTGATAGCACGATGGTCAGGGACCCACTCCCACATCTCCTTTGCTATAAAGTGAGTCCCTGGTCTGATAAAGTTACGTGCGGTCCCATACCAGTGAGTTAAACACTTTGAAAGTCCTCAGAGAGTGGTTCTATCTGAGGCCCAGAATGCAGGAAAAGGCAAACCCATACCCAGAATATGTGTCTACTCCTGAGGATGAACTGCTGGCCCTTCCAGGATAAAAGGGGCCCAATAGAGTCAATTTCTTCTTCAGTCTCTGTTGCTAGCAGGTGGACATTCAGCAGTGGCAGTCTTGGTAAATGGGAATCAACAATGCTTGTTCCCTGCATGGTTTCCATCCCCACTACTACAGCCACTTGATTCCTGTATCCATCACGGCAGCACTGAGGTAACTGATGACAGGGGCTGGCTGTCAGTCAACTGGCCAGGTCATTTTGTCTATTTGGTTGTTTAGTGTCTCTTCTGTAGATTTTCTCTGGTAGATGTTAACATTTGATGCATTTCATGCCCACTCCTGTGTCTATCCACATGTCTCTACTCCAGACCTCCTTGTCTACAAACTTCCAATCTTATTTAACCTTCCATCCAGACCACTGGCCAACTGGCCATGCTATTTGCCACTGCCACGAATTCATATATATTCTAAATTCAGGTTACTTCTCTTTCCATACAAAATGGATGACCAAGTGCACTACTCAACACTCTACACACTGGAGGATCTTCTGTTTCCACTGTCTTTCAAGGCCACCTCTGAGGGGACTGTAGAGAAGCCACTGTCCATTTCCAGCTTGCTTTTGCATTCAGAATGGACCCATCTGCAAAGCAAACCCAGACTATTTTCTCCTCCTTCAGTTGGTCATGCACAATCCCCCACACAGCTATGTGTGTGAGCTGAGGAGGGGCACTGGAGTGACAGTGGGAGGTACCATGTGTCTGGGGTGCTGTTCATGCAGCTTAGTTGTGCTCTCTGGTCCTGCTTACGCTCAGTCCTGGATGTAGCACCTTTTTAAATCATGGATTGCTTCTCTTATGACTTGATTG
Organism: Balaenoptera ricei; assembly: GCF_028023285.1. NCBI lineage: Eukaryota > Metazoa > Chordata > Mammalia > Artiodactyla > Balaenopteridae > Balaenoptera > Balaenoptera ricei. Next base: position 75,200,897 of record NC_082644.1, read on the forward strand.
ATCGGCCGCAGCTTGTGATGGGATGTTTCACTGTCTGGTCACTTGGTGACCACTGACAGGCTTTCTGTCTCTACTAGAGCCTTAAAGCATGGCAGGAGTACTTTTTCAAAGGGATGTGATTCTCTACTGCAGATAGCATGGCCTTGCTACCAATTCCCAAGGCCCTGAATTATGATTCTTGCACTGGGGCTTGCCACAAAAACCATACAGCATCTTTTCTTACCACTGGTACCTCCAACACCATGGGGTCTGCAAGATCATATGGCCCAAATGACAGGGTTGCTCACACCTCAGCCTGGACCTGCTGTAAAGCGCTTTCTTGCACAAGGCCCCACACACACCTGGCAGTCTTTCATGTCACTGAGCATATGAGCTGCAGCAGTAACCAAAACATACATATGGCTTTAAGCTTTCATCTATTTTTGATAAACATGAGAGTGAAGGTGGTTGAAAGCCGGGGGACCCAGCAGAAGAACTTCAATTTGCATGTAGGGACCTAGCCAGAGTAAGTAAAAACTACAGAATACAACCCCAAAGCCACCTAGGACCTTTTCTTCCTGAGGCATGCAAAAATCAAGCTTTCTAGTTGATTAGCCAGGTGTGAGAGTTCTAACTTGACAAGAAAAAAGTACATCCTGTTGTCTTCATTGCTTGATCTCAAACGGGCTCTTGTCACACACTAATACATTACAATTCTTTAAACAGGGAAGTGGCTAGGACAAATTATTTTCTCAAAGGCTCAGAATGGTATAATGCTTGTTCCTCCCTACTCCCCTTCCCAACACACAAAAGATATCTGAGAATATACCTGGCTGTTATGTGTAAGTTTTCATTGACTCAAGTCTAGTAGAAAGGCCTAAGCAGTATATAGCATTGTTCTATTATAAATAAAAGCTCAGTACTTATTTTTAATTATTTTAAGGGAATTCACTTTGAAAAGTGTTCAGAAAGTTCAAGGGTAGTTAGTGCCATTTTTCTGTCCCATGTCCTTTAGCATAAGACTCAAATCTACCAGGTTATCACAAGATAAATAATACTCCTAGCTATTATTTATTAGTATTTATTATTATTTATTACCATAATATAATGTTAAGTATAATTACATTTAATAATTGGAAAAATCTAGTAAAGGAGGATGTGTGAGGGGTCCAAAAGGCCACTCCCAATTTCAGCAATTTGCTAGGAGGATTCACAAACTCAGCTTATAGTCATATTCATGGCTATGATTTATTATAGTAAAGAGATACAAGGAAAAATCAGCAAAGGGAAAAGGTGCTTGGGGTGAAGTTTGGAGGAAACCACAAGCTTTCAAGAGTCCTCTCCTAGTAGAGTCACACAGGACTCCGCAATGAGTTGTGACAACACATGTAAGATGTTATCTACCAGGGAAGCTCATTAGAGACCAGGTGCCCAGAATTTTTATTGGGGCTCTTCATACAGGCACTCTCTGCCCAGCATGTACTAAAATTCCAGACTCTGGAAGAAAAACAGGTGTCCAGCATAAACCATATCATTTTCACAAACAGTTAAAGCAAAGTGAGCCACTATTAGGGGAAGAGAATGGTGGAACCACCCTCCCCAAATCCAATTTCCCAGGTGCCAACCAAGGGCCAGCCTTGCAAGCAGGCCTTTCAAAGGATAGATTTCTTGGGACTGCTATGTCTTTCTACGCTATGTCTTTTAAGTCTTTTCTGTATACCGGCACTATTATCTTTCTCTTTTTCTTTTTTTCTTTTTTGCCACACCACACGGCATGTGGGATCTTAGTTCCGACCAGGGATTGAACCCGCACCCCCTGCAGTGGAAGTGTGTAGTCTTAACCACTGGACCACCAGGGAAGTCCTTATTATCCCTTTTAAAATATATTTTGTATTTTCAAACTTTATATTTTTATATGCTATTTTACTTATATATTTATTTAAAATATTTATATATTTTTTTTTATTTTTTATAAATTATTTATTTTTTGGTTGCGTTGGGTCTTCGTTGCTGCGTGCAGGCTTTCTCTAGTTGCGGCGAGCGGGGACGACTCTTTGTTGCGGTGCGCGGGCTTCTCATTGCGGTGGCTTCTCTTGTTGCGGAGCACGGGCTCTAGGCGCACAGGCTTCAATAGGTGTGGCACGTGGGCTCAGTAGTTGTGGCACGCGGGCTATAGAGCTCAGGCTCAGTAGTTGTGGCGCATGGGCTTAGTTGCTCTGCGGCATGTGGGATCTTCCCGGACCAGGGATCGAACCCGTGTCCCCTGCATTGGCAGGTGGATTCTTAACCACTGCGCCACCAGAGAAGTCCCTATATTTTATTTTTATACTTATATATGTTATCCATTTTGTAAAAGAACGCAAAACAATCTCAAATAGGTTAAATATCTTGCTCAAGACCATATAGGTCATATATGGCAAAGCCAATATTCAAACCACAGTATGTCTGCCTCCAAAAGCCATACAGTTCACTAGGTTGTAATATCTCAAATCATAGCATCCAACACGTAAATTGTGTGTCTTTTTACATAGTAAGATTAACTTACATACATACAGACTCTTCTATGAATAAATTCTTTTTTTTTTTTAATTATTTATTTATTTTTGGCTGCATTGGGTCCTCGCCGCTGCGCATGGGCCCTCTCCAGTCGCGGCGAAAGGGGGCCACCCTTCCCCGCGGTGAACAGGCTTCTCATTGCAGTTGCCTCTCCCGCCGCGGAGCACGGACTCTAAGCGCGCGGGCCCCGGCAGCCGTGGCTCGTGAGCTCCAGGGCTCAGGCTCAGCACCCGTGGCGCATGGGCCCAGCTGCTCCGCGGCACGCGGGATCCTCCCGGACCAGGGCTCAAACCCGCCTCCCGGGCACTGGCAGGCGGACTCCCAACCACTGCGCCACCAGGGAAGCCCCTAATAAATTCTTTCACTGATAATTATGGCTGCTACAAATTTATAGATGGAAAGAAGAAAGGAAACAGGTTTTAATATCAGTATTTCTCATTTCTAAAAGATGTATGGGGACTTCTGGTTTCAGATCCTGCACATCAGAAGCCTGGAAGTTGCTACTCTATCTTAACAAGTAAAAAGCTGAACAAACTGTAAATCAACAACTCTTCTCAGATTCATTAGAGAAGTGAAGTCATAGGGCAAACCACTGCTTCCCAAATTGGAGAGACCAATAGGTGGATACAAAGAATTATAACTTACCAGAGCAGAAACCTCCGTGGGAACCAGTGCCAGGGTAGGGAAACCTGAACAGTAATTGACAAATTGCTGGAAGCTCAATGTGGACAAGTCTGAGAGATAAAAACTCCAGAGAATCTAGTCATCAGGAGGATACCACACTTTTATAAGTTTTACCTACCGGAACTCTACCAGGGTCTCCACTGGCAGGGGAGGGGAAAGGAACCCATTTTGAAATATACCAGATCACTGTGTTCTTCTTAACAGGTCTGCCTTCAGGAGTGACTCTTTGACCAGACCCTAATCTCCTGGGATTTTATCAGAATAGAGGGCCCAGAAATAAACCCATATTAATCTATTGGGAGGGCCAAAAAGTTAGTTCATTTAGTGAATACGTTGCTCAATAAAGTTCTTCATGAAAATGAAAAATGTCTTTTATTTTTACTTAAAATCAAACGAACTTTTTGGCCAACCCAATAGTCATGGAACTATAAGGGATTAGCAGATATAAACTACTATGTATAAAACAGATAAACAACAAGGTCCGATTATATAGCACAGGGAACTATATTCAATATCCTGTAATAAAGCATAATGGAAAAGAATATGAAAAAGAATATATATACATATGTATAACTGAATCATTTTGCTGTACACCAGAAACACAACATTGTAAATCAACTATACTTCAATTAAAAAATAAAATATATATATATACACATATAGTTCACTGATTTTTGACAAAGGGGCAAAAGCAGTACAATGGAGCAAAGATAGGCTTTTCAACAAATGGTGCTGAAACAACTAGACATCCACATGCAAAAAAGTGAATCCAGATACAGACTTTATACCCATCACAAAAATAAACTCAAAATGGATCACAGACCTAAATGTAAAACACAAAACTATAAAACTCCTAGAAGATAACATAGGAGAAAATCTAGATGACCATGGATTTGGCAATGACTTTTTAATGCACATCAAAGACATGAATCACGAAAGAAATAATTGGTAAACTGGATTTCATTAAATTAAAAACTTCTGCTCTGTGAAACATTCTATCAAGAGAATAAAGAGACAAGCCACAGACTGGGAGAAACTATTTGCAAAATATATATCTGATAAAGGATTATTTTCCAAAATATACAAAGAATTCTTAAAACTTAACAATAAATAATAAACCAATTAAAAAATGAGGCAAAGACCTTAACAGATACCTCACCAAAGAAAATATACAGATGGAAAATTAGAAAAAAAAAGACCATATATCATCAGGGAAATGCAAATTAAAACAACAATGAGATACCGCTACATACCTATTAGAATGGCCAAAATCCAGAACACTGACAACACCAAATGCTGGGAAGGGTGTGGAGCGACAGGAACTCTCATTCATTGCTGGTGGGAATGAAAAATGGTACAGCCACTTTGGAAGACAGTTTGATGGTTTCTTACAAAACTAAACATACTCTAACCATATGGTCCAGCAATTGTGTTACTTGGTATTTACCCAAAGGAGATGAAAATTTATGTCCACACAAAACCTGCACTTGAATGTTCAGAGCAGCTTTACTTAAAATTGCCAAAGCTTGGAAGCAACCAAGATATCATTCAGTAGGTGGCTGGATAATTAAAACTGTGGTACATCCATATAATGGGACATTATTCAGTGATAAAAAGAAATGAGCTATCAAACCATAAAAAAATGGGGAAATCTTAAATGTATATTACTAAGTGGAAGAAGCCAATCTGAAACAGCTACATAGGTATGACTCCAATTATATGACATTCTGGAAAAGGCAAAACTATGGAAATAGTAAAAAGATCAGTGGTTGCCAGAGGTTAACGGGTAGGGAGGGATGAATAGGCAGAGCGTGTAGAATTTTTATGGCAGCGAAACTAATATGTACGATAACAAAAGGTGGATGGGTGTCATTATACATTTGTCTAAACTCATAGAATGTAAAGCAACAAGAGTGAACTCTAGTGTAAACCATGGACTTTGAGTGATAATGATGTATCAGTGTAGGTTCCTCAGTTGTAACAAACTCTGGTTGGGGATGTTGATAATGCTGGAGGCTATGAATGTGTGGGGCAGAGGGTGTATCAGAAATCCCTGTACTTTCCACTCAATTTGGTTGTGAACCTAAAACTGCTCTAAAATATAAGGTCTATTATACATTCTAAAGAAAAGTCTGTGAGTGAACATATACTTAATGAATATGTTATACCAATAAACTAATTTTAAATTTTAAAAATGATATATGAAGGAAAAGTAAGGAAATTCAGCTATGTAGTTTTGTTTACTAGTTTCTTTGTTTGATTATTTGTTTTTACTTTCTTCTATGAAAAAAAGCACCAAATAGAAGTACCCATAAGCAAGTTCCCAGATTGGGTATCCTTTACTACTTTTCAGAAAACTGTCTTTGCTACTTTTCAGCAGAGGAAAAAGAGAGAGAGGTAATGCATCAAAGCTTGCGTGTGAGAGGCAACTCTTCCTTTTTCAATTTCTTCACCGGACTGGAGGATTCTCCCTCTGAGTCATAGCCCACTAAGTGTCTACAGGACCAACAGTTATTTCAACTTCAGTAGCTTTACATGGGAAAAATCCCTGACACAGCTCTCAAGTTGAAATGAATGAAGAAATAATGTATATTTGTGAGCCTTTTAGACACAAAAATAAGGCCACCTATGAAAACTGTTTCATGGGTATTAAAGCACAAAATACAAAAGGATAAACATATTATCTAAAAAAAAAAAAAACCTCAATGTACTCTTACCTGCTTTTACAGTGCAAAGAAACTACTTTGTAGCACAGTCTAAACTGCGTGTTTGTCCTGAAAGCTTCTTGCATTTGATTTGCATGGCAGATAAAGATGTTCTCATAGGGCATTATTTATATAGCAGCACAACAAATATTTGATCTATTACCCAATCCTAATAAAATTAGGGCCCATTCATGATTCATCTCAGTCTCACTTGTTTCCTATCAAATCATAGAAGCTTTATATAAATGAAATCAGGTTTAGGCTTAAGGAAGTCAGTGGTTATTTCAACCACCCCTTGGTCCATATGTCCTTCCTTTTGTCTCCCCAAACGATGCTTTTATAACCAATATCCTGCTCTAAGTCTTGGTGAAAATTTCAGCTCCTTAATTTACAAGTGAAGTGAGTTTTGGCAAGCTACTTTAACTTTCTGGGACTTAAGTTTCTTCATCTGTAAAATGGGGATAAGAGTAATACTTATCTCATGACATGGCTCTAAGGATTAAATAATATAATGCATGTTAAGCTCTTAGCACACTCCCTGGCATATAAAAAATGCTCAATAAATTTTGTTTTTCATTATTATCATAAGGGCCATTCAGTGATAAATAGCAATCCTTTCCGAGCTGTGTGTAATCTATTAGGACAGAAATCTTTTCCTTTCCTTTTTTTTTTTTTACCAGTAGCATTTATGCAATATTAGCATCATTCTTATCTATGGGGGCTGGATATTGAGAAAGTCACGAAAAAATCCATGTGAGACCTTCGGTGCCAAATGTTGGGAGTATGGGGATCCATCTGGGACTTTTCCAGTGCTCATGGGTGAAAGCTGAATGTCACAAGATGCCAGGAAGCAAGGAGACTGAGCACCAGCTGAGATCCTGGAAATAATTTTGGAACTAGGAATGGAGGTTCCATTTGCTGGCACTTTCTTGTAAGCTTTCCTGATAAACTTTTGCTTATTTGTCATGTGGGTTTCTATGGTGATGGGATGATGGGAAGGAATTGTACAACAGATGGTCCTAATCTATTTAAACTTTACTACAGTTTACTCCTTTGAGGTAAAACTGTGACAGCACATACCTAGCTGCCAAGATTCCAGTGAGCATCATGAGTTTAGACTTGCCTCTGTCTTTCCTTCTTTTCCTTGTGACCCAGGAAGCCCACCACTCAGGCCCAGTAGTAGGGTTTGGTGAGGGGTGAAGGGTGCTGGCAGCAATAAGAGTTTGCTTATGAAAGACTCTAGCTTTTTATTGTGGGGATCATTTCATAATGTATACAAATATCAAATCATTATGTTATACAACTGAAGCTAATGTATGTTAATTATACCTCAATTTAAAAAAAGGAATCTAGGGAGCTCCCTGCTAGTCCAGTGGTTAGGATTCCACGATTTCACTGCTGTGGCCCAGGTTCAATCCCTGGTCTGGGAACTAAGATCCCACAGGCTGCACAGCATGGCCCCAAAAAAAAAGAAAAAAAAAAAAAAAAGGAATCTAGAACATTTTACTCTAAGGTTATAAAAAGAGCTTGAGATTCACAAAAATTAGGAGTTCAAAGTTTGCCTCTACCTCTTAATAGCTCTGTATCCTTACATATGTTAGTTTACCTCTGGAACCTTATAAAACAGGACAATTATGTCTATTTTCACTACTTTAGGGTTTTTAAGAGAATCAAATGAATTAACAAATGTGGAAACATATTATAAACTGTCACACATTATAACAATATTACAGCACTATCTAAATGATAGCCTTGGAGTGAAGTTTCCTGCAGTCTTTTCTGAGAAAGGAGCTTCCTGCCTCCCAGAATGAGCTGAGTGAACTGAGTCAGAAGGTGACACTCCCCAACAATCCACAATTTAATGAGTACCCCAAATGAGAACTTTGGAAAAGTACTACATTCAGTATAATTTATTTTAAACCTGTTATATATACCTTCTATCAAAAGTTTCTAGTAGGAAACACTACATTCGGAATTAAAACTCTAGAAATTAAAGGTTCACCTGATGTTTAAAATTACTCACAGCGTGGTCATTTATTTATTAAAAAAAAAATAGAGATGGAAATGAGTACAGGTCCCTTCATATCTTACCTAAACAGAAAGAACCAAGCTGTGAAATTTAGTGACAGTTTGAAATAGGATTCGTAGGAATAATGGTATGATATGTAAGCCACTTAGGCTTCCCTCTATGAAAGGGAAAAGTATGGGTAAGGTTACCAAATATTTTTCCAGCTGATTTTTTAAAAAAGTTTGACAGGCTATGCCTCAGTTTCCTTACAGTAGGTATTCCAACTTGTTACCAGGCAAAGCTCAAGATTTTTGTACTTGGGCTTTCAATTTTTAATAACATGCCTCTAGTTTTGAGATTTTCTTCAAATGAGGATATTAAGACAGAGAGACTTTTATTTTTATTAATATTCTTAATGGTTTGTCTTTGAATATTTATTCGACCATGTGAGATATATAAATGTTGTGAGGGCTTAAATTTGCCTGAGCCCTTTAACAAGAGCAGAGCAAGCCAAATTTCAGCATATGTGATGTTTGTAGTTGCCTCAGATCATTTTTTTAAACATATGCTTCCATTTTCTATCTGTTCTATCTTTGAAGATGTCACATTCTTTGTAAAGAGCATAAATAAAATATAAAGTGTGGCATACTTCCATCACTGTAGAATATTTTTTACTTCATTGAAAGCTAATACATAGACTTCTAAAATTATTAGTATCTATATTAAGTTTTAATCTTTTTAAAATTGTTTTTCTCATTGAAAAGAAAACAATTTTTTTATAATATGCAGTATTTTACAAGGTTTGAAACATTTTATTTATTAAAAATGTTTTGGGGGGGCTCAAACCATATTATTGAGGTGCTTTGGGGGAGGGTTGAAGGACTGGGAGAGCAATGAGATCTGAAAATGAGGACAATGAGATCCAAAAACCACAACAACATTTTTAAAAGAATTTTCTTGTCAGCATGAATAGTCTTTTTTCTTAACTATGCAGTACATAGAACTATGCAAAAGAAGCCATTGGTTTAAAAATACATGGCAATATAAAAGCCTTTTGCTTTCTTTTGCTTTAAGGAAATTCAATATAGTGTTTCAGCAAGGTTGGTAGGGGTGCCAACAGAGAGAAAAGGAGGTCCCCTTGCCCCAGTTCCGAGTGTTTGAAACCAAACTTGCTTTCTAGGCCATCTACTATGTGTGGCAGGTAGGCCCTTTTTTTTTTTTTTTAAATAAATTTATTTATTCATTTATTTCTGGCTGCATTGGGTCTTCGTTACTGCGCGCGGGCTTTCTCTAGTTGCAGTGAGCGGGGGCTACTCTTCATTGCGGTGAAAGGGCTTCTCATTGAGGTGGCTTCTCTTGTTGCGGAGCACCGGCTTTAGGCGCACGGGCTTCAGTAGCTGTGGTACGTGGGCTCAGTAGTTGTGGCTTGTGGACTCTAGAGCGCAGGCTCAGTAGTTGTGGCGCACGGGCTTAGGTGCTCTGCGGCATGTGGGATCTTCCCAGACCAGGGCTCGAACCCATGTCCCCTGCATTGGCAGGCGGATTCTTAACCACTGAGCCACCAGGGAAGCCCAGTGGCAGATAGGCCCTTGAATTAGAATATTTTACATAGATAAAGAGAGCCCTTTTTCAAGGAAGTGTTTCATGATATGTACGGGAAATAAAAATAAGATGGAAGCAATTCGTACCACGCAGTGATGTCAGGCTGCTTGTGGCAAACCCTTCATGTCTCAGAATGCCGTAGTGCTCAGAGGCAGGCTGTGGGATGATGTTAGGCCTCTACTGGCAATGACACCATGAAAGGAAAATACAAAGTGAGTATCATTATTTTGCTGCACTCTAGTAATAAATAGCATGCAGACTGCCTCTCCAAATCTGGTTCATTGTCAAATGAGTCCTCATCTTTGGCTTTTATGCTAATACATGTCTATACCAGCACGAAAGAGCTAGGTACTCATGATTAAGAAGAACAGAATAGTTTAATTTAAAAAAAATGGAAAGTGGCATCTATTTCTTTGTATAGAATGGAGTTTGGGATGTTGCATCTAAATTTGTAGCATCCCTCAAGCTACTCTGTGAATAATTGCAAGTTCAGAAGCTAGTGTTGTGTATGTGGTCAACTAATAACTCAAGATAAAACAGGGGACTTTTCTCTCTGAAAGAGCTATCTGGTGTTCCTATTGCTCCAGCATCAGAAGAGTCTGTCAGTCCACTAGATGTACTAACATATATCATTAGTATTGTTGGGGAGGAAACTTTCCTCTCCCCTTCTAGGTTCTTCTGGCTGGTTTAAGAATTAATTAAATTGACATGAGACAGATTAACAGGAGAAAATAAAATTTAGTTTTGTACGTATGGGAACTCCACATACATGAGAGGGTCAGAGACCTCACATACATGAGAGGTTTCAAGACAGAAAAGTAAAACGAGGTATATATGCCATCCTGAGCTAAGGAATGGAATAGGGGCCTGGGGCTTCCAAGGACAGGAGGATCATTCACAGGATGATAAGAAGAGCAGATATTTGGTAATTAGCTGTTCACCCTGCCATATAGATGGGGCCACTTAGATAAAATGTATCTCTGGTAATAACTCTTTTCCTGGGAAAAAATCCCCAATTAAATTAATCTAGGTAGTTAAGGGAGGGGCAGTAGTTTCTCTTGAGTTCACAGAGTCTTCATTGCTTTTCACTCAAAATAATCCACATGCCAAGGTGGCACATCCTGGGGAGGCCTGTTCCAAATGCCTACAAGTATCTTATAAAAAATCTAATAGAACATCACAAGAATGGAGACTTTTTTTTCAAATATGTAAAGACATCTAAAATGCATGAACGTATACAATTTCCCAGCAATCATCCTGAAAGCTACCATTCTTTCTTTTTTTCTTTTTCTTTCTTTTTTTTTTTTTTTTTTGGCCACGTGGCTTGCGGGACCTTAGGTCCCTGACCAGGGATCAAATCCAGGCCCCCTGCAGCGGAAGCATGGAGTCCTAACCACTGGACCGCCAGGGAATTCCCCTGAAAGCTACCATTCTTACATGTGGAATAACTTTTTTAAACACATTGACATAGATCTTAAGAATACTCATATCTTTGATGGGAATGCTGCAGATTTACAAACAGAATGTGATGCATTTGAAAAGAAAGTATAAATAAGCTGGAGGAATAGATCTATATTTTGGAAGTAATGATCCTCCTAACAGACACACATGAGGCATTTGTCCTGCACAAGGCAATGGAGGAAGGAGTCTGGCACGTGTGGATGGTTTCCCCTTTCCGTCAGCATCTCTGAACTATTTTTGTGTATGATGAAGATGCTATTTTAGGACTAAGAGTTAAAACTGTGAACTGCTTAAAGGTTTAATGTATGTACCCAATAAACTTGTGGATCCACTATACACTATGATAGAATTTGAAGTGGATTGGAGCAAAATTTTGCTTGAATAAACAGAATACTTTTTATAAGATGTAGATGAATTTCAGCTATGTAGTATGATGAAACATGGGGGATTTCTAAGATTGTCATTTTTAAAAGTCCAATTATCTATTTGTTAAGCACTCCATATTTAGAATGTATCTATTTTACACTAGGACTTAGGAGTTAGCTTTCATGACTGATCAGCTGTTTATTATAAATAAATATCTTAATTACAAATAAACATTATTATACATAGTTAGCCTATAAAACAACACAGAAGTGAAGTATCTGCCAGTGTAATAAATTTTAAAAGTCACTTTAAAGGTGGAAATTCTGTACATCAAGTACTATTCAGGATGTAACTCCAGTGGCATAATGTACATAGGTGTATATTTTTAAATTATATGAAGGCACTACAAGCCTTTCAGGTATCAACTATCACTGCAAACCTTAATTTTGGAATGATATCTTTATATTTCCTCTGCATTATACACAAACTTTTTTCTATATAATTGCCTTAGTCGTCTGCCTACAGTGGCATCTGGACATAGAATATATTGTTGGTGAAGGAAAGCTGAAGAGAAGACAGTACCTAAAAGTACAGTTTATGTCCTTTTGAAAAGTATGTATAGTGCATATTTTTGGTGCACCTTCTTCTTTAGCATCTTTTTAAGAAATGTGCTTTTATTTTTATTTAATGACTTGGGATCATGTCCTTAATATAAATAGCTTGGCTATTATGAGCTTTATACTAATAGCACACTAAGGAAATTCTTTTGATGAAAAATTTCTGATTGTTGTTAAACTTCATAAATGATTAATTTTATTCTTTATATACTGAAAAATGTCTAAAAGAATAATATCATGAAGTATACATAAAAGGAATTACTGTAAACTACTTTCGATTGCCATAGCAATTTGCATTTTAAATTGCAAATATATTGTTTTCTACCTTTAACTCAAAGCTCATAATAAATAAAGAGCTAGCTGGAAGATCTTAGGGTGTGCTATAAAATGATCTATTCCAGTACCCAAAGCCATCAGCATCAGATTCTCCATCCCCTTTCTGGAAATGCTCTGCTCTGCCAGGAGAGGGCACCATTGCCTACCAGGCAAAGAGAGTCAAAGGCTTACTATTAAGTACATCTGCTTCTAGCTCTTGGTTTCTTTCTCTTTGAAGAAATAACCCAGCCAGTGTGGGTATGATTGGGGGTAGGTCGCTACAGCACTTGTGTGGAAATTCAAGCTTTTCTATAATGCCCCTGATCATTTCAATACCCAGAAGAGCCTAAGTTCAGCCTTATCCCTGCTGGGAACACAGAGTATAATTATAATTGAATGATTGTTTTTAGAGGCTGCTGGCAAAACGGACAGAGTGAGAGTTGAGGACATGATTTTATGTTTGAGGCAGGTCATGCAACAAAAATAAGACAAGGCCTGGGGGTCAGGAGACCTGGTTCTATTTTCAGCTAGACCAATTCCTGAGTAACTTCATACAAGCAAAGAGAGAGAACCAAGTTCTGTATATATTTAGAAGCTTTGCCCTGGATTTTATTATGCATGCTCAATATAAGGACTCATATTTCTTTTACTTTGCTGTCATAATTATGAAAATTTGTGTTTCTATCACTTAAATATTAATTAAATATTTGGTATGGAAGAATACATTCATATTTTTTATGCACAGTATGTTTAAAGATTTAACTGCAGTTACCATTCAGAATGCAATATTAATATAATTCATAATTCCCTAATTTTTAATCTAGCAAAGAACAGATAGCAATGGCTGAGGTTACTGAAGAAATTTGAAAACTTGTGCATATTTGATTCAATATTTCTTTGAGACTCTCCTAAAAATAGGCATGCAATGCCTCAAGATAAAAATGCCCAAGTTGGGACTTCTCCAGTTTGCCAGTGGTAAAGAATCCACCTTCCAATGCAGGGGATATGGGTTTGATTCCTGGTCGGGGAACTAAGATCCAACATGCCATGGGGCAACTAAGCCCACATGCCACAACTACCAAGGCCGCGCGCCTCACTGAGAGACACCGGGTGCCGCAAACTACAGAGCCCACGCGGTCTGGAGCCCACATGCCACAACTAGAGAGAAGCCCGCGTGCCGCAACGAAGATCCCGGGTGCCGCAACTAAGACCCGAAGCAGCCATAAATAAATAAATAACAATTAAAAAACAAAAAAAAAGCCCAAGTTTCCAGAGGCAGAATTTTATATGGAGGGAAAAAAACCCACATTGTTGAATTGTTCAAAATATTAGACAAAATATATGTGAAGGGGCTGGCATGTAATAAATGGTCTGTTTTTCTGTTTATTCATAACGTTTTATGAGTGACGGCTGCAGTTGAAGTAGCTCTCTCTAGCTCATAAGTCTAACCTGAAAACAATAGGACTATCTCATGTGCAGGTTCATCATGTTGTCATGCCTGAAAGACAAATCCTGCTCCGAAGAGCCATAAAGAGTTATACAGATCTTAACTCTGGGTCTCATTGCACAACACACAACAAAACTTTATAAACCTCTTTCTTAGCAAACACCCACCTTTCCTTTCCTTTTCCCCAATATCAGTTTCTCTAACTTCTTCAATCATTCTCCTTAAAACACTCACCATTCCAGCCTTCCTTCTCAGTTCTCTTGCTCCCTATTTTTCTCTTTCCTCGGGTAGTTCCTTGCACTTGCTTCTGTAGTATAATTCACGTTTCTTCAGCATTGCGTCTCTTCCATTTCATCTCTCAGCAAAAGATAACCCCTGGAAAGTGAAGGAAAGGGAAAGACTGCATTTCTATCTATACAACATAAGAAGTGATGGGGGAAATTCCCTGGCAGTCCAGTGATTAGGACTCCACGCTTCCACTGCAGGGGGCACGGGTTCAATCCTTGGTTGCAGATCTAAGACCCCATGAGCTGTACGGTGCAGCCAAAAAAAAAGTGATGGGAATATCATACTGCCAAAAAGAGAAGGGAAAGAATAGGAGAGAAAGAAACTACTTCTGTAAAGAGATACTTGGCAAAATGATGTTTACTTTTGTTAGATTTGACGTCAGCCAAATTTGACACTACCTGGCTAAACTACATTATCAAAATCACAAATAGAGTCAGAAACTCCTTGACCTGGAAGAGTTCATTAAGTCCAAATGCAACATTTTACACATCAGAAGCTGAGACTCAGAAGGGTATTGGATTGTCCATAATTCCCTCATTGGTCACAAAGGTGGGATCAGAATTCAGATCCATTTACCCTGACCTCCTTTGCCCATTACAGCATACTTTCTTGCGCTAAGTGTTTAGCTACAGCATTTGCATTTTAGTGAGATCTTACATAAGAAAAGCCAAAATCTTAAAACAGAAATAAAATCATCTTTCTTAGGATTTTCTCCCCCTGCTGCAATTATAGAAAAACTTTTCTGCCTATACAGAGAATAAACATTCAATATTAAAGTATTTATTAATTGCAAATATTTTTCATCCAAGTGAAACACTATAAATACTTCAGAAAAATAGTTTATATATTTTTATAAAAGGTGATTTTGCAAATATTTGGGAAACCAAAGGTAGGTAACATTACATTAGTTTACTAAAATAAAATACAACTACAGAAATTTTTTAAATTAATCATCTCCATTTCTTTGATAAGAAACATAATGAACTTTTTTTCTCCTTTACCATCGATGGCTTTGTTCTCAGATCACGTACAGACCTTCATGAGAAGTAGTAAGTTCTGAGTAGAACATATTTTCCAGCACAGCTATAGGCACTAGGAATACAAAGATGAGTGTGCCGTTCTCTTGAGCACAACAACCTAGCCATACTTACTCTTGATTACTGAAACCATCTGACCAACCAGAATGACTTGCTCCTCTCTAACAACCTGTAAATAATTCCACAAAAATGTTTCAAGTTTTTCTTCCCAGAAGGTGAAAAAAAAGTCTGCTCCAACAATACCTCTACTGTATGAAACACAAAATATGATACATTCCATTCTTATCAAAATATTGCTGCACAGTAGCATTTACCTTGACTTTCCTGGCAGCATACTTATGATACCTATGAAATAAACAGTTATTGGAAATATTCCCTATCATAACTGCAAAAGGCAGGATAACCACTTTTCTTCTCTGAAAAAAAAAAAAGATATAAAGGTTTTTCTGCTCCAGGATGAGTATTATCATCTGCAAGCTGAAAAACTGAGTCTGGGATGGCATCATAGCTTTTGTGCAAGTAACAAGAAAAAAAATTATACATGCACAAATGACTTAATTATGATTATCTTCATCTGGGAACAAATCTGACTGTATATGAATCTTTGCAACTTTAGCTTGGTTTAAATTAAGGCAATGTGTGGTGGTCAACCGCCTGTATTTAAGTGTAAAGGTGAAATGCTAACATTTTTCACTTATCACATTGGCAAAGATTGTACGTGCTAACTCCCCATGTTAGTCGGGACACTGAGAAACTGGCTCTCTAATACACCATTGGTGGGAATGTAAACTGGCATAACCTTGCTGGAAGGCAATTTGGCAGTAGATATCAAAGCTTTAAAACTAGGAACTAATGCTATGTTTCAACAATTGTGCTTTTAAGACTTTGTTTTTGAATACAATCACAGTTAAGCAAAAAAGAGGTTTATCACCACATTACATAAAAAAGCAAAAAGCTGAAGAGCACTTAAACATCCAGCAATAGGGTTATAAGCATAGGATGGAATACTATGCAGCTGCTAAAAATAGTGTTAAATAAGATTTAATGGTATACAAAAATGTCTATGATGTATTTTAAGAAAAAAAATATAATACACACAAGTAGAATCCATATACATATGTTTTAAAATCTGTAAAGAATATATATAACAGGGAATTCCCTGGTGGTCTAGTGGTTAGGGCTCTGCACTCTCACTGCCGAGGGCCCAATCCTTGGTCAGGGAACTAATCCCACAAGCCACGTGGGGTGGCCAAAAATAAAACAATAAATAAAATAAAATAAAATTTAAAAAAAGAGGGACTTGGGCTTCCCTGGTGGCGCAGTGGTTGAGAATCTGCCTGCCAATGCAGGGGACACGGGTTTGAGCCCTGGTCTGGGAAGATCCCACATGCCGCGGAGCAACTAGGCCTGTGAGCCACAACTACTGAGCCTGCGCGTCTGGAGCCTGTGCTCCACAACAAGAGAGGCCGCGATAATGAGAGGCCCGCGCACCGTGATGAAGAGTGGCCCCCACTTGCTGCAACGGGGGAAGGCCCTCGCACAGAAACGAAGACCCAACACAGCTATAAATAAATAAATTAATTAATTAAAAAAAAAAAAAAAGAGGGACTTCCCTGGTGGTCCAGTGGGTAAGACCCTGTGCTCCCAGTGCAGGGGGCCTGGGTTCAATCCCTGGTCAGGGAACTAGATCCCACATGCATACCGCCACTAAGAAGTCCACATGCCACGACTAAGAAGCCCGCATGCCGCAACCAACATCCTGCGTGCTGCAACTAAGACCCGGGGCAGCCTAAATAAATAAATTATATGTATATATATATAAAACAAAAACTTCCTGATGAGTCCCCCAGGATGGTAATCTAATAGTTGGCATTTATTTTCTTCTTTGTATTTGTCTGTACTTTCTAAATTTTCTACAATAAATATGTAGTACTTTTGCAATTAAGAAAAATAATATTTCTTTTCTTTAAAGCCTGGTCTTTCTCAGTTGATTGTCCCAATGTGATGACATGTATTTAGGAGAAAGTTTGCAACAGTGTGCAACTGTCTTCAGATCACACTTGCTGTTGCACATTTATGCAAGCCATTTGTCACCCTTGGCTCTGGAGCTCAGCACAGAGCTTCCTTTCCTTTAGCAACATGCAATCAATCCAAGGAGGAGTGCCTCAGTGGACTGGCCCCAAGCCATCTACCCTTCCAAAACCCTGTTAGAGGAGCAGAAAAGCCAGTTCCCCCACTAATAGGTAGATGGTGAAACATCCTCTTGGCTCCTGTAAATCCAGCCATATTGGTTCAGACACAGCTGAGAAAAAGGCAAGCAAGTTCCCTAAGGCCAGGCAAAACTAGTCCTCTCTTAAGGGAGTGTTGTTCCATGCCAGCTGGCATTTCCTGCAATGCCCTCAGCTTTTTTCAAGGGTGAACAATGGGCAAAAAAGTAGAGGCTGTAAACTTGAGACCTGAGCATCTCAACTGGAGAGGAGATAGGCATTGAGCCCTGTGAATACACTGTCAGGAAGCAAAGGATTCCATATGACAGCAAAGTAGAAAGAGCTCTGGATTACGAATTAGGAGCCCTGGGTGCTAGTGATGTCTTCCTTACTCCCCTCTTCGAATTTCAGTTCCTTCTATAAAGTAGTGGGGTGAGAAGTACACAGATTAGAAGAGCTATAAAGTTGCTTCTAGCCTTCAAAACCTTTATAACGATTTATAATGAGGTTATACAATATACATTTCATTCACTAAAAATTTACTCAATGCCTACTGTACCAGGCAAGCAGGAGCCAAGGTGAAAAAAAACATTTTGCCTACCCTTAGGACTTACAGTCCAAAGCACTGACAAATTTCCCAGCTCCGATATGTATAATTATTCACTATTACATTTATTTAAGAAAATATTTTTCAGCAAGATTGAATTTTCTCTTTTGCTAATATAGCTTCTTATCCCACTGTCAACAAGCAATGTGTCTACTATATACTGGGAGGCAATATAGGTGTGGGTTAAAGGCATGAGATAGAATCAGAATTCCAGTTAAATCTGAGCTTTACCTCATGCTAACTGGAGAAGCTTGGAAAAATTACTTAAATTCTCTCAGCTTCAGTTTCTTCATCAAAATAGGATTAATAATAATACCTACTTCCTAGGGTAATTATAGAGAGAAAATGACTTGAAGCATGCCAAGTAAGTTCTCATAAATCATTCTTATTTGTTGTTAATATGTAAAGTATAAAAATAATTTTAGGCCATTATCAAAAAATCTACGAACAATAAATGCTGGAGAGGGTATGGAGAAAAGGGAACCCGCCTACACTGTTGGTGGGAATGTAAACTGGTACAGCCACTATGGAGAACAGTATGGAGGTTCCTTAAAAAACTAAAAATAGAGCTACCATATGATCCAGCAATCCTACTTTTGGGCATATATCTGGAGAAAACCATAATTCAAAAAGATCCATGTACCCCAATGTTCATTGCAGCACTATTTACAATAGCCAGGACATGGAAGCAACCTAAATGTCCATTGCTGGAGGAATGGATAAAGAGGATGTGGTACATATATACAATGGAATATTACTCAGCCATAAAAAAGAATGAAATAATGCCATTTGCAGCAACATGGATGGACCTAGAGATTGTCATACCAAGTAAGTCAGACAGAGAAAGACAAATATCATATGATATCGCTTATATGTGGAATCTAAAAAAAATGGTACAAATGGGGGACTTCCCCGGTGGCGCAGCGGTTAAGAATCTGCCTGCCAATGCAGGGGATGTGGGTTCAAGCCCTGGTCTGGGAAGATCCCACATGCCACGGAGCAACTAAGCCTGTGCACCACAACTACTGAGCCTGCGCTCTAGAGCCCGTGAGCCACAACTACTGAGCCCGTGCGCCACAACTACTGAAGCCCACACGCCCTAGAGCCCATGCTCCGCAACAAAAGAAGCCACTACAATGAGAAGCCCGCGCACCACAGCAAAGAGTAGCCTCCACTCGCAGCAACCAGAGAAAGCCCGCGTGCAGCAACAAAGACCCAACGCAGCCAAAAATAAAAAAATAAACATAAATAAATAAATAAGATTTTTTTTTTAAATGGTACAAATGAACCTATTTACAAAATAGAAATAGAGTCACAGATGTAGAAAACAAACTTATGGTTACCAAAGGGGGAAAGCAGGGGTGGGGGGAAAGGGATAAACTGGGAGATTGGGATTGACATATACATACTACTATATATAAAATAGATAACTAATAAGAATCTACTGTATAGCACAGGGAACTCTACTCAATACTCTGTATATAGGGAATAGAATCTAAAAAATAGTGGATATATGTATATATATAACTGATTCACCTTTCTGTACAGCAGAAATAAACAAAACACTGTAAATCAACTATACTCCAATAAAAATTAATTTAAAAAATTTTTTTAAATTAAAATAATTTTAATGTCAGTTTAAAGGTACAGATTTTTAGGATTTTAGATTAAAAGGGACCTTAGAAATAATCAATTTCATTTCGATTCTCTCGTTTTATAGTAACGCAAAGACATTGAATAGAGCTCTGGGACCCCTTATTCTCCTTACACATCCCAGGAATTAATTAGGTAACGTAAAGTGCTTTTCTGAGAAAAAAAAATTTCCTAAATCATGTGGATATTATTGCTATGATTTCTATTATTTTGAACCTTCTATTTGCCATTTACTGAAATTTGACTGCTGTTTCAGAGAGTCTTTCCAAAAAGAATATGGTATTTTGGCTAAATAGCTCAATTGATCTTTGCCCCAGCTTCTCCAAGTAGACTTAGAATCTCCCTCTCTGTGTGTATATACCATGAAGCCTGTTTTCTCTCTTGGTTTTACTAGCCATTTATAGCTAGTTAGAAAAAAATAATTTCAAGTTTAGATAAGCCAAGTTTGTTTCATTGACTCCAGTCAGACAAAAACACCTCCTCTGGAAATCAAGTCTCTAGATATTCGACAGTATCTGCAGGACAATAAGATAAAAGGAAAGGGAGCTCATAGAGAACAGAGAGAAAGCAAACTAACATTTTCCCATGCTTTCCCTGCAGCCAGGGATTCACTTAATCCTCACAATGACCCTGTGAATTAGATATTACTATCCCCACTGCAGGTAAAAAAGCTGAGGGCCAGAGAGCAATTTGTGTGAAGTCACCCAGACAGGAAATGATGGAGCCTGAATTTGAACCCAGGCCAGTCTGTTTCCAAACTCTTTCCAGTAAATCAGCCACATTCTCTCCCACCCATGGTCTTCACGGCATTCAACTGATAAGAGTACTTCTTAATGCAAAAAATAAAAAAATAAAAATAAAGGATTCCTACAAGATGGCGTAGTCACACTTTTGGAGAAAAGAGATCCGTTATGCAATTCACTAGAAGTATGTTGAATGTCTAGAAGGTACTACCAAGACATTGCACTTCAATCACTAAGAATCATCTAAAGTGATGTTTTAGTCCTTCCTAATAAGATTTTCTTGTATTATGTATTATGATTCTTGTATCATAAGAAGAGAGAGAAACTTAATGGATAAAGACATAGAAAGAATTGTATACATTTTATTTCTATAACAATTTTTCTCTAAATCCAATCTCCTTGCAATTGATCGAATCATTTTTCGTGGACTTTTCAGGGTAAATGTTTTGTATTTTCCTTCACCTCCCTCTTCTGGTTTTGTTTTCAAAGCATTTTTCCAGTCCACTTACAGTTCAGAACAGATGTAGATGCTGGCCTGCTCCCAGAATCTTGCTGCTATATCACGACTCCACCATTCCCCATGGACTTAGTAGTGCCAAAGTAGAAAATGACTTCAACCCACAGCAGAATCTGTGTTGCAGCCAATCCAATATAAGTCCAAAGGAATCAATCCTATTTGCAGCTTTTTATTCTTCATTTCAGTATGCTGAGAATGTGTAGTATGTTGATTTTGATGATTTATAGAGTATTCTCTCCTCCACTGCCCCAAAATTGTCATTTGTCAATTCTCCAGACTGGAAGAGCAGCAAAAAGAGAAAAGTGTTCAGAAAACCTGAGACAAGCAGATAAAAAGGAACTCAACAAGAAAATAACGGTAAATCATTTAAAATGTGATAAAGTTAGAGTATATGAACCGGAAGATTAATACAACATAACTTTGGGTTACTCAGCACGTACTAATGTCAGCAGTATCATTTCCCCATCACTTACAGGTACAGGAAACAGTACAATGTTGATAAAGAGCAGATGAGAAGGGAATGGCTGTCAGTAACTCAGCCTTTTATTACAACAAAGCTACTCCAGAAAACTCTGACTCAAAAAACTACAGTGTGCAACAAACAGCAGGAACACAAAGAGACAAAAAAATATTGTTACCACCTTCAATTCCAGGGACATTTGGACAATATCTAATTGAAAAGCCCTGGACTAGGTGCAGCTGATCATCTTCATTATAGATCAAGCAAAAGCATCAAGCGGTTTCCATACGGCAGATTTTGAGCCTCAAAGAACCTGTCTCTTCAGGGTTGTCTTTCTCACTTGTTTCAATATATTTAGGCTAAGTTCTGACATTCCCCCAAACGAGCTTACTGACCTCATTCATTATTCTGTCGACTAAAAAAATTATTCACAACCTAAAAGTTGAGAGTTATGTTTTATTTGGCAGGAATTTTTAGGACTTCAGGCCCGGGAGGCAGCATCACAAGTAACCCTGAGAAAACTGCTCCGAGGAGGCAATGGGGGGAGCCAGGTTAAATAGAAGTTTTGCAACAAAGGGCAGGTAGTCAGGAACATCAAAAGATTATCGTGAATTAAAGAAAACCAGATATCCCAAGTTAAGGAATTTAGCGCTTTTCTGTGTATGGGAAGATGCAAGAGTCGGGGCTCACTGAAATCATTCCTTTGATATGCACCTCAGCTGTCTTCGGGCCATTATCCCGTGTTTTCACATCCTGAGTTTCCTCAGGGCTCACCATAGGGAATGGCTGCAGTCTGATGGCTGCTAGATAGCAGGTATTCTTTTCCTTCCTGAGTTCCTTCAGGGCTCACCAGCTCACAGCTGGCAGTGGCTGCAATCGCTGATGACTGTGACATCCTTTGTTAACTGATATGGCAGGAAATATTGCATTTCTCAATTCATTCACCAAATATTTGTTGAGCTCCTACTTACTAGGGTCAGACACTGTCTGAGGCACCAGAATAGAGTACTGAATAAAAAAGACAAGGCATTCATTCCAGAATCATACTGCTTATGTTCTCAAAAGACAAATTTTAAGCATGTGATCTATTTCATCAGTGTAGAAACTACTTAGTCCTCACAAGTGTATTTCAAAGTGAATATGTTTTACTGCCAATGTCCATATTTTTCTTCTTCAAGGGATCTGTTCATTTTTTAGCCACAAAACATATTGTCTTAAATCGTAGTAAAAACAAGCAATGAAAACATGGAACTTTTAGAAGAGTCATTTATTGCTATAAACTCTGCTAAGCTTGCCCTATCCTAAAATCTCCATAGAATGAAAACATAAAAATCCAAAGGGACACACATTCACCAAAGGGGCACACTGGTCTTTGACTCATATAACGCTCAAGAAATAACTTAGTTTTTTATTAACATTTGATGAACTTTGACAAATTAGCATGAAGGACTAAATGAAATGACCTATTTTAACAGGAAGGCTAAGCAAATGGCACAGAAAATAACGTGTAACTGAAAAGGAGTAGGATTTGACACCCCAAAGTATACCTCTTTGGCATAAGGATTATCTTAGGTTGGTTATTTCTGAGAAGCTGCAGACACAGGAGAATCTCTGAAAACAGAGCAGAAGTTGCCCTTTTGTGAAGGAAATTTATGTGTATAGGGATATCTCCATTTGTAAGGATTTTTCCCTTTGCAACCAGGAAGAGAAGGATAAGACTTCTAATCTCTAGAAACTCTTTACCAATAGAGAGGATTCCTTTTAAATGTGCATAACAACCTTACCCTTGTTTACGGTGCTTTTCCTGGTAACCTTTCATTACAGGCTCCCCCACTCCCACCCCAAACATCTTTCTTTTGTCACTAGCTGAAGATGGTATTTAAGGTGGTAGCTTGGGCCATTTTGAGGAGTTAATCAGTTTTCCTGGGTTTCTCCCATGTGTACAGGAGGTATACATGTTATTCATGTTATTTGTTTTTCTTTTCTTAATCTGTCTTTTATTACAGAAAGCTATGGGGAAGGAAAAATAATTTTCCCTCTACCCTTCTAGGTTCTTGACTGAAAGCTCCCCTTAAAAACCATCTTCAGCTAAAGACAAAAGAAAGATGTTGGGGGGTGGGGGAAACTGGTTATGGGAGGTTACCAGGAAAAGCACAGTAAACAAGGGTATGCTTATTATGTAGATTTAAATAGAACCTTCTGCATTCATAAAGAGTTTCTAGAGATTAGAGTCTCATCCTTCTCTTCCTGGGTACAGAGAGGGAGACATTCTTACAAATGAAGATTTCCCTTATAAATGTAAATATCTCTTACAAAAAGGTAACTTCTATTTAGTTTTCAGAGCTTCCCCTGTGTCTGCTGTTTCTTAAAAATGACATGTTCAAGATAATCCTTATGCCAAAGAGGCATATATTGGGCTGGCATATTCTGCTCCCCTTCAGGGGTCTCAGGCAAGAACCCAGAAGGGTAGAGGGAAAATTATTTTTCCTCCTCTGCTTAACTCTCTTATAAGGGATGTTGGACTAAAGTGTACCCTTTTTATAGATGGGGAAACTGAGACTTCCAAGAGGTAAAGTGACTGGCTCCAAAACACAGAATTAGAGTTAAGGTAAGGAGGTCACTGGGGTGGGGAGAGCTCTATGGTAACAACGATGACCACTAGATTTCAGCTCCTCATCAGTAAAGGTTCACATCCTTCTCACGGAGGAAAAAAAAAAAAAAAAAAAGGAGAGCAGCCAGAAGCCAAGTTTCAGCTAGGAACAATGGGAAGCAGCAGCAAATTGAGAGTCATTATGGCCACTTCAAAAGGCAAAACGTGAGGAACCGGCATGGCCAAGCAAATAAAAATGTATCTTTGAGCACAAGAGGACAGAAATCAGGATTTCAGACTCTGGGGTGCAATGATGAATAAGACATGGGGGGATCTGTTCTCCAAGAACTCTGAGTCTAGTAGAGGAAACAGACTAATTACAGTATGTGAGAAAAGGGCACAGGAGTCAAAATGAGAAAACAGTCAGCCCAGGGGAGTCAGGTGATAAGTCAAATAACATAGGCATCATACAGGAGGGATTATATACTGGGTATCAAAGTATAAATAGAAATTTTCCAGGTAGAAAGTAGGTGAAGACCATAGCATTCTAACTTAGAGAACAGCAAGTGCAATGGTAATGAACTGAAATCATGTATTGATATTATGGCTAAAGCTTAAACACCATAGGGAGAAAGAGTAGGAGATGAGTCTGAAGAAGTAAGTAAGGGCTTTGGACATTATTCTGAGGAAGCCAGTGATGTTTTTGTTTTGATTGTTTAACCTTGTTTTGAAAATTATTTCAAACTTATAGAAAAGTTGCAGCGGTAAGAAAAGTACATAGAACACCTGCATATCTTTTACCCAGATTCACCCATTAACATTCTGTCCCATTTGCTTTATCATTTTCTCTCTCTCTCTGAAGGACAGGGAAGAGCAGAACCCAGGTTTTGGGACTGGATAACTGAATGGTGGAGGCCCTGCCAGGACAGACAGTAATGATAACAGCACAACAATATGAATAACTTACATATTATGTATGCTAGTTATATGCAAGGCACTGTTCTAAATGCTTTAGATATAGTAACTTATTTAATCCTCAAAACAACCTTATGAGGTTAGTTTACTTATTAACTTCATTTTACAGATAAGAAAAATAGATATTTCAAGGGGAAAGATGATGGAGTCAGTTTTTGAGAGAGTAAGCAACACCTACTCATTCTAGAAACTTCCAAGAAAAGGGCAAGAGACATTTATGACAAACCCACAGCCAATATAATACTCAATGTGAAAATATGAAAGGCTTCCCACTAAATTCTGGAACAAGAGAAGGATGCCCATTCTTATCACTTCTGTTCAACGTAGTATTGGAAGTTCTAGTCACAGCAATCAGACAAGAAAAAGAAATAAAAGGGAAGATGACAATTGCAGATGACATGATACTCTATATAGAAAACCCTAATGACTCCACACAAAAACTATTAGGACTAATAAATGAATTCAGCAAAGTAGCAGGATACAAGATTAATATACAGAAATCTGTTGCATTTCTTTACGGTAACAATGAAATATCAGAAAGAGAAAGTGAAAAAAAAAAAATACTGTTGAAAATTGTGTCAAAAAAACACCAAAAACAAAAGCAAAAATACCGTAGGAATAGCCTAACCGAGGAGGTGAAAGACCTATATGCTGAAAACTATAAAACATTGATAAAGGAGATTGAAGATGATGCAAAGAAATGAAAAGATATCCTGTGCTCTTGGACTAGAAGAGTTAATAGTTAAAATGGCCATACTACCCAAAGCAACCTAAAGATTTAATGCAATCCCTATCAGATTATCTGTGACATTTTTAACAGAACTAGAAAAAATAATCCTAAAATTTATATGGAACCACAAAAGCAATCCTGAGGAAAAAGAATCAAGCTGGAGGCATAACCCTCCCAGACTTCAGACAATACTATTATAAAGCTGCAGTAAATGAAACAGTGTAGTACTGGCACAAAAACACACATATAGGTCAATGGAACAGAATAGAGAGCCAAGAAATAAACCCACACCCCTACGGTCAATTAATCTATGACAAAGGAGGCAAGAATATACAATGAAGAAAAGACAGTTTCCTCGGCAAGTGGTGTTGAGAAAGCTGGACAGCCTTATGTAAATCAATGTAGTTAGAACACACCCTCACACCATACACAAAAATAAACTCAAAATGGCTTAAAGATTCAACTATAAGACATGACACCATAAAACTCCCAGAAGAGAACATAGGCAAAACATTTTCAGACATAAATCATATCAATATTTTCTTAGATTGGTATCCCAAGGCAAAAGAAATAAAAGTAAAAATAAACAAATGGGACCTAATCAAACAAACACAGCAAAGGAAACCATCAATAAAATGAAAAGACAACCTATGAAATGGAAGAAAATATTTGCAAATGATGCAACAAGGGGTTAATTTCTAAAATACACAAAGAACTCATACAACTCAATATCAAAAAAACAAACAACCCAATAAAAAATGGTCAGAAGACCTAAATAGACATTTCTCCAAAGAAGACACACAGATGGCCAAGAGGTACATGAAAAGATGCTCAACATCGCTAATTATTAGAGAAATGCAAATCAAAACCACAATGAGAAATCACCTCACACTGGTCAGAATGGCCGTCATCTAACAGTCTACAAATAAATGCTAGAGAGGGTGTGTAGAAAAGGGAACCCTCCTACACTGTTGGTGGGAATGTAAATTGGTGTAGCCACTATGGAAAACAATATGGAGGTTCCTTAAAAAACTAAAAATAGAGCTACCATATGATCCAGCAATCCCACTTTTGGGCATATATCTGGAGAAAACCATAATTCAAAAAGATACATGGGGACTTCCCAGGTGGCATAGTGGTTAAGAATCCGCCTGCCAATGCAGGGGACACGGGTTCGAGCCCTGGTCTGGGAAGATCCCACATGCCACGGAGCAACTAGGCCCATGCACCACAACTACTGAGCCTGCGCTCTAGAGCCCGCATGCCACATCTACTGAGCCCACATGCTGCAACTGCTGAAGCCCGCACGCCTAGAGCCCGTGCTCCGCAACGAGAGAAGCCACCGCAATGAGAAGGCTGTGCACTGCAACAAAGAGTAGCCCCTGCTCACTGCAACTAGAGAAAGCCCGCGTGCAGCAACAAAGACCCAACGCAGCCAAAAGTAAAATAAAATAAATAAATTTATTTAAAAAAAAAAAAAAGATACATGTACCCCAATGTTCATTGCAGCACTATTTATGATAACCAAGGTGAAGAAACAACCCAAATGCCCATCAACAGATGATTGGTTTATGAAGATGTGAGATATATATTAATATATAGATATAGTTGTCTATATTAATATCTCACTCAATGGAATATTACTCAGCCATAAAAAATGAAAGATTCCCATTTGCAGCCACATGGATGAACCTAGATAATATTATACTAAGTGAGGTAAGTCAGACAGAGAAAGACAAATATATGATATCACTTATATGTGGAATCTAAAAAATAATACAAATGAATATATACATTTTATAAAACAGAAACAGACTCAGAGACATAGAAAACAAACTTATGGTTTCCAAAGGGGAAGGGGAGGGGAGCAGGGATAAATTAGAATACGGGATTAACAAATACAAACTACTATACATAAAATAGATAAGCAACAGGGATTTACTGTATAACACACAGAACAGTATTCAATATCTTGCAGTAATCTTATTGCATCTATATTCAATATCTTCCCTATAATGGAAAATAATCTGAAAAAAAAAATATATATATATAACTGAATCACTCTGCTGTACACCTGAGACTAACACAATACTGTAAATCAACTATACTGCAATTAAAAAAAGAAAAGAGCAAGAGAAATGTGGGAACTATGGGTCAAGAGATTATCTTAGAAAATTTGGAACATTTATCTTTCATTCACATCAGGAGATAGCTTGCCACTCTCTAAACCTCCAACCTTAGCTTGAGTGCTAAAGATTACATTAATTTTATATGTCTGTAATGCTGGAAATTATATATATATTATATTAATATAGCTTCAGCTCACATAGAAGAAAATTAAACCCAAAATACCAAAACGTAAGAGATGCTTTCAACCACAAATTTATTTCAAATTATGAAGTAAAATTAGACATGGAAATGGAAAACCAATTTTATTTGTATTTTAATATTCAAAATGGTTTTAAATTACTGAGATGGAAATCAGCATCTCTCCGTCGCCGCCTGGTGGCTTGGTTTAGTGATTTCCAAATTGATCAGATGGACAGACTTGACCTGAAGAACTTTATGAAATAGTTTCCAAGGCTGCATCTATGATCATAACAGGGTAGGAAAAGACCTATATTTTTAAAAAGCTCTCTGAAGTGATTTTGATGACCAGCCAGTGTAAAAACTGGCAGCGTAAAAATTATCTTTTTTTTTTTCAAGTTCACCTGAAACAACTTCATACACAGTTTTTAGAACAAGAAGGAAACTTAGAGGCCATTTTGTCCCGTTGTTTCATTTCACTTGTGAAGAGACTGAAACTAAAGCTGTGAAATGGCTTGTCCAAGGTCACAGTAAATGGCCAAACCCAGAGCAGAACCTAACATCTCTTGGCTCTAAATTCAGCATGATTAATTGGAACAATTCAGTCTAATCCAATCCATCTCCACCTGTTTATCCCTTAACTTACTGAGAGTTCAACAATGTCCCTACCCTCCACATCACTTCTGCCTAAGGAAAGCATGGGCAGAGTTGCCAACAGATATTCTTTGGAGAGAAATTCTTTCCTTTTAATATTTGGCATATCTTAAAGATTGATTTCAAGGAGGCAGGGGAAATTAAGCAGGATAAAATATTCCCTATAGGACAAGCCACTTCAACTGGTGGTCTCTTCCCTTCTCCAGGATCGGTCTACATCAGCTTTGAAGGAGGGCTGAGCAGGGACCCCTTCCCCCAAATATCAAAGTATCACCTCTCATTCTACATAATAAAGTTAATTATCCTTTGGGTCTAGAAATTTGAAAGTGCAGTTGAAAATACAGCTTCCTGGGAGGGGTTACAGGAAAAAACACCTTCCAGTCTGCCCCCAGGCAAGGATTAGTGAGTTAATCTGTAGAAAGATGGACTAAGGGGTGGGCAGGTGTTGAATGAGGAAAGGAATTTGGAAAGTGGGGAAATAGGCCTGGCAAAGTTTGTCTGCTTCACCATTTTGCAAGGGTTAGATCTGTTTATCCCCAACATAATTACATTTCTGGGATTCCTTTCAGTCCTTTCCCTCTGATCTCTTTCAGTGTCCACATCAACTTTGAGAAGTTCTGGGCTCATCTAAAATAAAACCTTGCCTTTTCAAAAGTCAGACCAGCAGCCTGGGCATCTCCTGTGAAAAATGCAGAATCTTGAGCCCCACCCCAAACCTACTGAAGCAGAATTGGCATTGTAACAAGATCCTGAAGTGATTCGTATGCAGGTTAAGGTTTAAGAGATACTGCTCTAAAAGATAAATTGCAGAATAGTGTGGCTGGAAGAGAAACAAATGTTACCTAGGCCAGTTCAGAGTTTTCTCAACTATATTAAAATCCAGGGTTTCATGAAGTGGTTCCATGATTCTAAGAAGCATAATTATGTTTTGCTGAAATCGTTGAATGTATAAATGTTTTAAGCTTGAGGACTGTATCAGAATTCAGTTTCTTTCTCTCTTCCTTTAAATTACACTCTTAACTTCACCTATGGTGGGGCATTTGTTTCTAAATGCAGTCAAAAAGAACTAGTTTGGACTTCCCTGGTGGCACAGTGGTTAAGAATCCACCTGCCAGTGCAGGGGACACGGGTTCGAGCCCTGGTCCGGGAAGATCCCACATGCTGCGGAGCAACTAAGCCCGTGAGCCACAACTACTGAGCCTGTGTGCTGCAACTACTGAAACCCGCGTGGCCTAGAGCCTGTGCTCTGCAACAAGAGAAGCCACCGCACTGAGTAGCCCGTGCACCCCAACGAAGAGTAGCCCCTGCTCGCTGCAACTAGAGAAAGCCCGTGGGCAGCAACGAAGACCCAACACAGCCAAAAATAAAATATAAATAAATAAATAAATTTATATTAAAAAAAAAAAAGAACTAGTTCAAGCATTGTCATTTGAAGTAGAAGCTGCAAGAAGCCAGCAACAGCTCTCAGCATGTAATGAGTTATGTGGACTTCAGCAAATTACATGGTTTTCTTGAATATTAATCACCACATCCGTAAGATGGAGACACTATTGTCTGTCCCTGTATACCTCCCAAAAGAGTAAAGGATCAAAAGAATTCCTAGTTTCTGGAAATAGCGCTGCTGATAACTTAGTGGCTCAGATCAGAAACGTAGAGGCCATTCTTGACTTCCCACATCAGGTCCATCACCAATTAATCTCAAGCTTATTACTTCTCCCACAACCTTCCATTTCTTTTATTCTCACTGCCACTAATCTAGACCAAACCACCACATATTTTTTCCTAAACCATGGCCTCCTCTGGGTGACCCCTGCCCCTGCTGCCCTTTAAGACATCATTTACTCTGAAACTAGAAGGATTTTTCAAAAAGCACTGTTTTGATCACAGATTTTCCCTACCTAGGACTCTTCAATGGCTTTCTAGGGCTTTTATGGGAAAGTTCCAAATCCTCCTGTGATTCATTCTGCTTCAGATCTGGCCTTTGCCACCTTCTTTACAATCTCTTCTCTTGCTGCTCTCTAGTTATATCATTTTTGAAAATCAGAACATCATGAAGAAACAATATGTCTCCCACTGTCCCTTTAACCTTTCATGTGACTGTTTCTTCTCTCACACTTAGATGAAAGTACCAGCAGTTGCAATAACTTTTTGGTTCCCTATTGGGTAATAGAAAATATTATGCTCACTTCCAATGTCAACACATTCTCAGTTCAATATTTCAAGACATCAAGTCCCATATGACACTGAAAACACTCAAGTTGATTCAAAATTGAATTGTGCCCCTCCCCCATGCTGGAGCCCAACGTGGGCTGGTTGCTTGTGGAAGAAGAGGGTGGGTCATAGTCTCTTCTCTTTTTCCCCACATGGTGCTCCCACCTCTCCCATCCACCTCCAATGTGCTAAACCTGGTTTCTGATTCCACCAGCGGGTTGAAGCAGGGGAAGAGAGAAGTGGTAAGGAAAGGGTTAAACTTCTTCCCTGGCTCATATTGTCTAAAGATGCCTCACCAAATGTAGACGTCAAGCTGCTGCCTGCTGACCTCTCTTCTGGCTCTGTAACTGCAGATGACTCCAGTTTTTAAAGCATGAGTTGACATCAGTCCACCACGCCCCCTAAACTCCTCAGGGTACATATTAAATTCTCCTACTGGTCCAAGGGAAGTCCTTCTCTCTAATCTGGAGATGAAAGGGAGCACCGCAGTCCCCTCCCCCTTGCAGAGGTTGGAGGAAATAACTCTGTCTCCAAAAAATCATCTCCACAAATCATTCCCTCATTTGGAATTCAGGAGTCAAATAACCAGGGATGTTTAATTTGAAATTACTATAAAGTGGTCTGTTGTAGAACTTGCTTCAGTTTCAGATCTCTCTTACCTTAAAGTCAAAGCTTGCATTTTAGCAACATATTGCATGGGATTTCTGTTGGTTTCTCAAACACACCACATTCTCATTGATTTCTGGCCTTTCAAACATGGTGTCTTCTCTTCTTCCACTCATTCATTTATGTTGGCACTACTCATGTATCTCCAATTCCTCAGCCACATGTCAGTATAAAAGGGTTGAGAAAGTAAAGATAAAGAGAGATACGAACTGTATTTATTTCATAGATAAGGAAATCAGAAAAGCCAATAAATACATGAAAAGATGCTCAACCAAATAAGTTATGTAGGAACTACAAATTAAAACTAATAGACACCACTTTCCACCTACCAGACCAGCAAACATGAGAAAGTATAACAATATCAAATGTTGAGAGGATATGTAAATACTTAGCTATTGCTGATACCAGTGTAAACTGGTCTAAACTCTTTAGAAGACAATTTGTCATTGCCTTATCAAGGTGAACATGTGTATACTCTGTGACTCAGAAATTTACTTCTAGGTAGTAGCATAATGCTCAGGAGATATGTACAAGGATGTTCATGATAGCACTATTTGTGATGGTCAAAAACGGGGAACAATCCAAATGCCCATTGACAGAAATAATAGATTAAGGTATGTTCATACAATAGAATACTATACCTCAGTAAAAATGAATGAACCACAGCTGTATGTGACAAAATGGATAAATCTCGGGAACATAACGTTAAATTTTAAAAAAGCAAGTTGCAGAAGAATACTTGAAGTATAATACATATGAAGTTAAAAACAAAGTTAATAAAATATTTTGCACATGCATATACATAGACATGTAATAAAACCATACAGAAAAGCAAGGGGAAAATAAAAAATTTAAGACAGTGGTAATTTCTGGATAAAGAGATTCTTTATATATATATTATATATATATGAAGAAATTTTATATACATGGGTGATGGGCACATATGTGTTTATTTTATTATATTCTTTAACTTACCTATTTTTATTCATATTTTTTATATAAATGACATATCCATAAATTATTTTACATGCATAAAATATTTGATTTTAAAAGTATGGTTTTACTCATTTCTCCATTTATCTGCCATAATCAGTTGTCTCTGTCTGTTATTTCAAGGTAGGACCTATGATTCCTTTTTTTTTTTTTTTTTTAATATGAAATGCTTCACGAATTTGCATGTCATCCTTGCGCAGGGGCCATGCTAATCTTCTCTGTATCGTTCCAATTTTAGTATATGTGTTGCCGAAGCGAGCACGGACCTATGATTCTTGACTATCAACCTGTTTCAGGGCCAAAGTCTGAACCCCAGTTCTGAGGAGCCATTTTGCCTCCATACTAAGTCCAGTATTAGACAGCAGGGAAAGTAGGATAAGAATTACGTTCTAGTCCTGGCTCTGCCATTTATCAGCTGTACAATTTCAGGAATCTCAGCCTCAGTTTTCTTGCCTACAAAATGGGACAATACAACTCCAACCTTGGACTTGCTGTGGAGGATTAAATGAGACAAACCTTCACAAAGTACTCAGGACGTTAATAAGTGCTCAGAACATGTTAATGTCCTTCTGCATTATGAAAGCAGTAGGTAAGAGGCTGTGTTCAAAATGGTGCACAACCATTACTGTTATTTACAAGTTAAACTGAAGCCTGGGCACTACTTTCTTTAACTCACTATTTCATTTGACAGACATTCATTGAATGGTTACTAGGCACCAGATATTTTGATGATGGGTCAGTAGCTTCAGCCTCTTAAGTGAAAAATGGCATTTGTTCTAACCTCAGGGCTAGGCCTAATGAAGAGATTTCTGACCCAAGGCATGCACAACATGAGAATTGAGTTACAGGGACTTAGGCTGTGAGCAAGTAAAATGTTTAATAAATAATGAAAATACGACCCTTGGCGCCAGCATGGTACTTAAGGCCATCTGCTGAGTCATTGCTAAGCTGGGGAAACGTAAGTTCCTGAAGCTACCTGGAAAGCTGGTTATGTCATCTCTGCTTGAAATGAATTCCGAGATATATGTCACCTCCTGGAATGGTGTGGGTGTGGGGAAAGGTTTTAACTCCTGGGAAGTGAGATATTACTTTGTTCCATTTTGCAAAAATGATCTATTAGACTCCATTCCCAGAAACTGTCTCCTGAATGGCTTAAAGCAGGGCTAAAGAAACAGAATGCATATTTTACATAGATTCTGTCTTTCTTTGAGCTGAACTCCAAGTTGCCTAATAAATTTTTAAATTCCCAAAGAGCTAGATGCATTCAGAGTGACTCCAAAAAAGATGTTCTATTTTGGGATGTCACAGGCATCACTGCCATAAATCATCACAAACAAAACTGCTGCTTTGACTAATTGGGGACTACACAAAAGGCCGACCTCTTCGTCCTCATCTGCCTTCCCCTTCTTCCCTTTATTGGATATCAGTTTTCAGAATTAAGGATATGAATCTGATCTATCTTCCTCTTAATAATTCAGACTTTAGGTCATAGAAGGACCATAGGATTTCAGAGCTGACAACTGGAACTCAAGAGTTCTTGCATGCATTTCTCAAGGTCATACATCTTAGTGCAGTGGTTCTCAAGCTGTGGTGTGTAATAGAATCACCTGGAGGGCTTGTAAAAACACAGATTCCTGGGTCCCATTCCCCGAGTTTCTGATTCAGTATGATGCATGGGGTGGGGCCTGAGAATCTGCATTTCTGGCCATTTTTAAGGTGTTATTGATCCTTCTGGTCCAGGTCATAGTTTGAGAGCTACTGTCTCAGTTATTTGAAGGACAAGATATAGAAGCCAACCCTCAAACTGTCCGGTACTTTCTCCAAGGCAGCTCTTCTATAGCATATAGATTTTATGTCCTATCCTTTATAAAGTTATGGAAACCAGAGTTTCTTCTCCTCCTGAAAGGGGAGAATTCCATTGGAGGTAGAGCTAAAAGCATGAGCTTTGGAATCAGACAGGCCTGGGTAAGGGATTAGCTATTCCACAGTTCAGTTTTGTGATTTGGGGCAAGTTACTTAGCTTATTTGAGTTCTAGTTTCTTCATCTGTAAATTAGTAATTATTAGCTGTTCTAATGCTTTGAGACTCCTGAATGAACCGTTCAAAAACTATCTGACATAGAGTTATAGGACTGTAAGCCATTAATAAAGCATCTAATTTAGCTTCTTCACTTTCTAGATGTGGAAACAAAGACCCAGGGAAAGTAAGTGTCTTAACTGAGATCTCATAGCATATGGCAAAGGAGGACCAGGATCCTGGCCTTTTAATGAGTTTTGTTTTGTTTTAATCCTTCACATTGAATGAATATTTCCAAACCAAACACTTCAAAACTAAACTAAACACTTTAATAATGGAAGTCCAGGCATATGACAATATATAGACTTATGACAAACATTTTAGAGAGCCATATAAGCCAAGTTCTGTGATTTAATCTGCTTTTCAAAATACCATTTTTTTTTTGGTACAAGGTTATATATTACACTTATACAGTGGGACATATTATATGGGAAGATAGTAAAGAATCTATTCTACTCACATTTAACAACTAAAAGAAAACTTACAGCAAGTCTCCAAAATTTATTTTATTTTTATTTACAATGGAATTTCAAAAAAGAACCTTCCTTGTGACATGGTGGTGTTTTGCAAAAGGGGTGTGGCTGTTGATAGAATTTTTGTCTTTGCTGTTAGAATTGAGTACATTTGAAAAATGAGAGTTAGCAGATGGGAAGTCATTTTCTACATCAAGCAGAAAAATGTTTTAAATGTATTAGGAAAATTATAGCAAATGTTTAAAAGAGAAAAAAGCAACTCAAAGGACATCATTGCACACTCAAGCTGTACTTGTTTGGGATGTATAAAAATTAAGAGTGTTTGAGGGCTAGCTTAAACTCTTCATCTAGTGAACACGGACCCTGGGGTGCAGTGGTGTCGGGAGATTTGCTGAACTGAGCAAATGGCTTTGGCAAAGAGGAGCATGGAGCCCAGTTGAGTGCTTTTGGCACGGTGACCAGCTTATCATTGCTTTCATTTTTTAAAATAGTAATATTTTCCAAAATATTAATATTTTGATGAAGCCAAGAAACAAAGGGTCAGTGTTGTGGATTTAGAAACCAAGGTGTGCTTTGCTGCTCTCTTGTTATTTGTCTTGATGTGAGCTGACTGTTTACATCTAAATCACTATTTGGTTTATAGTAAGACTAAGACCAATATATTTTAGAAAGCTTATTTGATCCAAGTAATTTAAAGCTCTTATTCTGATAAGAGATATATCCACTAAGTGACCACTAGCTGGTTGGTTAAGTAGACAAATAATGGGCCTCTTCTCACAACTCTTTAGTTTCCTGTTTCAACCTGCAGTATCCAGATTTAATCAATGCTGCAGCCATTCCAAGATGGCAGGAATATTCAATTGCCTTGGAAGCATATACTGATGTGTTGCATGATCAGAGGGGGTAAGGCAGAGGGCTTTGTTCACAGCTAAGCGACAGGGGATTGTGCCTATCAGAAAGCCTAGCTTATAAGAAAAGAAAAGCCTAGATAAGAAAAGCCTTATCTGCCCGGCACCTGATAATTAACAACCCTCACTAATGGGAAGGTGCAATCCCAGGAAGATAATGGAAATACCTTTAAAAAGCCAATTTGACCCTTGCCAAAATTTGCAATGGGCCCTACCTCAGATGATTTGGAGCTCATTTTAATAGGCTTGAAAATCTGAAAATAAATGATTTTGAAGTGACGATATAAATTATGTATGAGTATCAATTGAATATTCAAGTATAATGAGTTTATGGAATACAAGAGAGTATTTCTTTTGAGATGCTGCAATACTGTTATTGTTAGATTCAGAGCCCAGCTGATTGCTTATAGGGAGCCTTTGTGCAAATTTGAAAAAGGCACCCCCTCTGAGTGATGTAGCCATGTGGGTACATGATTTGGCAAGAGGAGCCTGGGCTGGATCTTAACTCCCTTTTGTCCCATTGGCTGGGTGCTTTTGTACAATGCACAAATTGCAATTCCTTAAGTGGCAGCCCCAATTGCTATATGAAATGTGTGCCAGTAGCAAGGATTTCAAGGCTTGAAGTGCTTGTGTTGGTTGTTAGAGAGTACATTTGAAATTTATAAAAGTGATGGTTCCTTCTCTTGCCCCAGCACAGAATTTATCTGCAGAGATGAAGTGTCAGTTAAGCTCTAAAATGCCGTGAAAGCAGGGGGAGCCTTCATGATAGAGAATAGAGATCTTGTCTTGGCAGCTATGTTCCCTGAAGAAGCATAGCTAGTGAGCCACACTTCCCAAGCCAGAGGCAAACAACTCAACACCTGGGAAATTTAGATTTCTGGCACCACAATTGTCTCATTTCCCACCCGCTGCACTGACACTAGAAGGGGAAAACTGTTGTGTTGGGTGTTGAGGTAAAACCTTTTACATCCACCCAGTTGTACTGGAATTTAGGGGCAGTGGGTATTAGCAATAAAAGTATATGGGCTCGAATGTTCATTTTCCTTCTTGGAACCATTGACTTATGATGCCATGGTAATGAGAGTAGGAATCCAATATTGAGTTTCCAGTTCCAGGACAAAATGGAGTAAACACACATCTCTTTGTTCCTCTGGCTAAGAACAGCTAAAGGCCCTGGACACTATATATAAAACAAATATAAGAAGATTCTAACATGTAAAGAGAAGAAGGTAGACCTTTTAGGGATCTCAGGACCAATGGAAGGACATGGGGATGTGGGTTTTCTTCTTGCCCGGGACAGCCCAGACTGCGTTGTGGAGAAGCAGGCAGCCTGGAAAAGCCAACAGGTGTAGACAAAAAAATCCCCAAGAAAAATCCGTTCTCTCTAGCTACTGGAAAAGGAAAGGGGCAGCCTAGCAAAACAAAACTTTTGGACAGGGCTTCCCTGGTGGCACAGTGGTTAAGAATCTGCCTGCCAACGCAGGGGACACGGGTTCGAGCCCTGGTCCGGGAAGATCCCACATGCCGCAGAGCAACTAAGCCCGTGCGCCACAACTACTGAGCTCATGTGCCACAACTACTGAAGCCCACACGCCTAGAGCCCATACTCCACAACGAGAAGCCACCGCAAGGAGAAGCCTGCGCACCGCAACGAAGAGTAACCCCTGCTCGCCGCAACTAGAGAAAGCCTGCGCACAGCAACGAAGACCCAACGCAGCTAAAAATAAAATAAATAAAATAAAATAAATTAATTAAACAAAACAAAACTAAAAACTATTGGAGAATAATTGCTCTACTTCAACCAAACACCACAGAAAAGTATGAGTGGAGAGCCTAGACTTATGTCCTTGGCCAGCTATGACAAGGTACTTCTCTTCCCCCCACCTGTGGGGAGGTGGAACTTTTATCCCCACCATATGGGAATGAGACTATCCCCAACCTCTGCCCCAGGTTGTCAGTAAAGACCATGTGGGGAGCCAGGACTTCCACGCCCACCCAGCGGTTGAGTCACCCCTCCCTACTGAGGTGGTATCAGAGAGGGCTGAGTGGGAACCTGGGACTTTTACCACATTCCAGCCATAGCTAGGCTTCCCAGCCCCCTGTAGTGTCAGCAGAGGCCTAGTGGAGAGTCTGAACACCCACTCCCACCCAGCAATAATGAGATGCCCCTCTGCTTCCCAGGGTTCAGTGGAGGCCAAGAGGGGAATCTGAGCTTCCACACCACCTGACAGTAATACTATAAGGCATCACCATCCTTCCTCCACTGATGTGGTGTCATAGAAGACCTGATAAAAGAGAAGATTTAAATATGATCCAGAATCTCATAATATAATAGCAAAACTGTCCAAGATACAATTGAAAATCACTCATGAGGAACCAGGAAAATCTTAACTTCAATGAGAAGAGATAATCAACACACACCAACACCAAGATTATGTTGATGCTGGAATTATCTGACAAGGGTTTTAAAGCAGCCATCATATGAAATGCTTTAACAAGCAATTAGAAACATACTTAATACCAATGAAAAAATAAAAAACCTCAGCAAAGAAATAGACGATATAAAGAAGAACCAAATGGAAACTTTAGAACTGAAAAACTGCAAGAATCAAAATAAAAACTCAATCAATGGGATCAATAGAAGAATGTAGAGACCAGAGGAAAGGATCAATGAACTTGAAGAGAGAATAACAGGGGCTTCCCTGGTGGCGCAGTGGTTGAGAATCTGCCTGCCAATGCAGGGGACACGGGTTCGAGCCCTGGTCTGGGAAGATCCCACATGCCGCGGAGCAACTAAGCCCGTGAGCCACAACTACTGAGCCTGTGCGTCTGGAGCTTGTGCTCCGCAACAAGAGAGGCCGCGATAGTGAGAGGCCCGTGCACCGCGATGAAGAGTGGCCCCCACTTGCCGCAACTAGAGAAAGCCCTCGCGCAGAAACGAAGACCCAACACAGCCATAAATAAATAAATTTAAAAAAAAAAATGCAAACCTTTAAAAAAAAAAAGAGAGAGAATAACAGAAATTACCCAATATGAACAAAAGAAAGAAAACAGACAGGAAAAAAAATGAATAGAACCTTAGGAACCTATGGGACTATAACAAAGGATACAATATTCATGTCATGTCATCAGAATCCCAGAAGGAGTGGAGAAAAAGGGCAGGGCTGAAAAAGTACTTAAAGAAATAATTGCAAAAATTCCCCAAGTTTGGCAAAAGACATAAACTTACAGATTTAAGAAACCTAGTGCAGAGACTTCCCTGGTGGTCCAGTGGTTAAGACTCCTCTCTCCCAGTGCAGGGGGGCATGGGTTCGATCCCTGGTGGGGGAACAAGATCCTGCGTGCAGCAAGGAGAAGAGGATCTTGTACTGAGCCTTGTCATTAGAAAGAGCCCTAAAACAGAAAAACAGAAACCAATTACACAGTCAGGTGAGTCACATTAAAAAAAAAGGTTAAAACCATTGCTTTATAGCATCACTGTCATAGCGTTAGGTGTAGTAGGTATAAAAATACTTCAGGATTAATAGCTTAGTTTCAGAGAAGTTTACATCTGCTAAGCAAATACACAGTAACGTAACACATTCAAGCAGTGAGCCACTGAAGTGGTTTTAGGGGATGATTTTTGAGGAGAGACTTTGTTTCATAAGCCACCAGTATGACTCATTTTTCACAACTATCACAACTAAAAAGGTTTTCCAATTTCTAAATAGGTTGAGAGCAAACTTAGGATGTGAACTTTAAAAATAAATTATTGTTATTTATTTATTTATTAAAAACATTTTTAAAAAATTAATTTTATTTATTTATTTATTTTTGGCTGCATTGGGTCTTCGTTGCTGCACACAAGCTTTCTCTAGTTGGGGCGAGCAGGGGCTTCTCTTCGTTGCGGTTCGTGGGCTTCTCATTGCAGTGGTTTGTCTTGTTGCAGAGCACAGGCTCTAGGTGCACGGGCTTCAGTAGTTGTGGCACATGGGCTCAGTAGTTGTGGCGCATGGGCTTACTTGCTCCACGGCATGTGGGATCTTCCCGGACCAGGGCTCAAACCCGTGTCCCCTGCATTGGCAGGCGGATTCTTAACCACTGTGCTACCAGGGAAGCCCCTATTGTTATTTATTTAACTTACTATTTAGTACAGACATACCTTGTTTTATCGTGCTTCAGCATGTCGCGTTTTTCACAAATTGAAGGTTTGTGGCAACCTTCAGGATATATGCAAAAGACTTTCAGCAAGGGTTCAGTTGGTTTCTCATCTTGTTCTCAAAACAGGTTAATCTGGGAGATTTTAGTCCCTTCCAAGACAGTGTGATCTGAATCTGCTAAGGTCAGTGGCAAACAGTTTGATTTGAATTTGATTTTGGTTTCTGGCATCTTCTTCAGAATCTCTTCATTCTCTGAAGTTTTGTTTAAAAATGATAAGGCTTGTACATGACTAATTGTGTTTGAATTAAAAATATGATGTAATCCAATGTCATATTGGACATGATAGTGACAAGGGAATGTCCTTGCATGCCCTCTTACTTTATTCACCAACTGAGCTGAAGCATGGCAATAGGAGAAAATGTATTCTCTCGGTACTGTTCCTACCACATGCTTTTTAAAACATACTTTTTGAGGGGCCCAAATTTTAATCAGTTAATTAATTATTTATTTTTAACATTGATTTATTTATTTGGTTGTACCAGGTCTTAGTTGCAGGAGGCGGGCTCCTTAGTTGTGGCATGCATGTGGGATCTAGTTCCCTGACCAGGGATCAAACCCCAGGCCCGCAGCATTGGGAGCACAGGTTCTTATCCACTGCGCCACCAGGGAAGTCTCTTAATCAGTTAATTTAAATAAACAAAGCTGGCTAACCCTGCCCTACCAACACAGCTGTGTCAGAACAGGTTGGACTCTGTTTAACCTCACGATGAATCAACAAATCAGTCAGTTATTTCCTGATACAAGAGATTTCACTTTTCACCATGAGATAATAAACATGGATTATTTGGTGGTTACTGTTTATTTTTATTTTCCAAGTTAGAATGATATAACAACTTGGTAAAATTTTCTGTTGTTGACTTAGAAGATTTTAAATGAGGTTCAAATGAAAGAGAAAGAGAGGAAAGTGAAGGAAGAAAGGGAGAGATAAGAGGTAAAATTAAAAAGACATTTTTTCATGTGTTTCAAGGGGAATGTTGGAAAGAAAACAGCTATAGAGAATAATATTGAAGCTAAGTCAAAACTTCTTTGACACAAATTTAGTGTTTTTAGCAGTAAAAATATGTTTCTCTTTTATTCTGATTAAAAAGCATCAATGAATCTTTCTTAACATGCATTTGAAATAGCTGAATAATCCAAATACAAAACAAATCAACACACTTGCTTGCAACATAGAGGTGAAAACATTAAAAAGGCTATCTGCAACATAATTTGTAAAAGCCCCATTCCTTCCTGCTTCCTCTCCAATCACGATGTAAACTAGGTTCTGTAGACACCTATCTCTGTCTCTATAACAGAGGGAGTGATTTTGGGCAAAAGCTTATTTCTCAGATTTGCATCTGCATTTTCTTGCATGATTTATGGTAGCGATTTGACTATTTTCTTGTAAACTTTGAGAATGAACTCTTTAGGAGAAATTCAGTCTTCTCCAAATTACCCACTTTGGGGTAATTACTCAAGATTACCCTTGTCTGGATTATTCCCACTTTTTCTATGGATGTCCTGTAGCGAATGATAAATCAGATCACTGTTTTCCTGCCTTCATGTGCTATTAGATGATATGTGCTCATGGTACACTATCAGCCTCAAGTGAAGTGGCATTAGGAAGGTAAATCATTTGCCCAATTTATATCTTTATAGTTTTAATTTTCTTCTCATTTTATTTGTTTTCCTTTAAATTCTTGAACATATTTACAGTAACTTTTATATCCCTTGTTAGCTATTTCCATCATTTCTGTTATTTTTGGCTTATGATTTTTCTCCTGGTAATGGGCCAGAATATTTTTTACATGTCTAGTAATGTTTGATTGGATGCTGGACATCATAAATGTTATACTGCTGCATGTTGAGATTGTGTTGTTCTTTTTAACAAATGTATAAATTTGTTCTGGCTGGCAGTTAATTTACTAGCAGCTCACCTTGATTCTATT
Source organism: Balaenoptera ricei (assembly GCF_028023285.1). Lineage (NCBI taxonomy): Eukaryota > Metazoa > Chordata > Mammalia > Artiodactyla > Balaenopteridae > Balaenoptera > Balaenoptera ricei. Next base: position 75,242,860 of record NC_082644.1, read on the forward strand.
GAGGCTTGGTTTAAAGCTTTGTTACAGTGGGTCTAGCACTGCCTTTATTCTGGGGCCAGTGTAGCCTCATTACTAAGGTGTGACCTTTCTCAGCTTTACTTTGATGGCCCCAGATGTTCGAAAAAGCTCTGTGGACAACCCTCAGAATGGGAGAAAATATTTGCAAACCAAGCAACTGACAAAGGATTAATCTCCAAAATATACAAAGAGCTCATGCAACTCACTATCAAAAAAACAAACAACCCAATCAAAAAATGGGCAGAAGACCTAAATACACGTTTCTCCAAAGAAGACATACAGATGACCAACAAACACATGAAAAAATGCTCAACATCACTAATTATTAGAGAAATGCAAATAAAAACTACAATGAGATATCACTTCACACCAGTGAGAATGGCCATCATCACAAAACCTACAAACAATAAATGCTGGAGAGAGTGTGGACAAAAGGGAACCCTCTTGCACTGTTGGTGGGAATGTAAATAATACAGCCACTATGGAGGACAGTATGGAGGTTCCTTAAAAAACTAAAAATAGAATTACCATATGACCCAGCAATCCCACTACTGGGCATATACCCAGAGAAAACCATAATTCAAAAAGACACATGCACCCTAATGTTCATTGCAGCATTATTTACAATAGCCTGGCCATGGGAGCAACCTAAATGCCCATCGAGAGACAAATGGATAAAGAAAATGTGGTACATATATACAATGGAATATTACTCAGCCATAAAAAGGAACAAAATTGGGTCATTTGTAGAGATGTGGATGGATCTAGAGACTGTCATACAGAGTGAAGTAAGTCAGAAAGAGAAAAACAAATATCGTATATTAACACATATATCTGGAACCTAGAAAAATGGTACAGATGAACTGGTTTGCAGGGCAGAAATAGAGACACAGATGTAGACAACAAACGTATGGACACCAACGGGGGAAAGCAGCAGGGGGGGTGGGGGTGGGGGTGGTGTGATGAATTGGGAGATTGGGATTGATATGTATACACTGATGTGTATAAAATGGATAACTAATAAGAACCTGCTGTCTAAAAAAATAAATAAAATTAAATTAAAAAATTAAAAAAAAAAAAGATACATACGCCGCAATGTTCACCGCAGAACTATTTACAATAGCCAGGACATGGAAACAACCTAAATGTCCATCAACAGAGGAATGGATAAAGAAGATGTGGTACATATATACAATGGAATATTACTCAGCCATAATAAGGAACCAAACTGGGTCATTTGTAGAGACGTGGATGGACCTAGAGACTGTCATACAGAGTGAAGTAAGTCAGAAAGAGAAAAATGAATATCATATATTTTTATTTATTTTTAATTTGTAAAATTTTATCTATTTTTGGCTGCATTGGCTCTTCATTGCTGCGCGCAGGCTTTCTCTAGTTGCGGCGAGCGGGGGCTACTCTTTTTTTTTCTTTTTTTTTTGGGGGGGGCTACTCTTCATTGTGGTGCACGGGCTTCTCATTGTGGCGGCTTCTCTTGTTGTGGAGCACGGGCTCTGGGTGTGCAGGCTTCAATAGTTGTGGCACGCGGGCTCAGTAGTTGTGGCGCACGGGCTTAGTTGCTCTGCGGCATGTGCGACCTTCCTGGACCAGGGCTTGAACCCATATCCCCTGCATTGGCAGGCGGATTTTTAACCACTGCGCCACCAGGGAAGCCCCGAATATCATATATTAATGCATGCATGTAGAATCTGGAAAAACTTGTATAGATGATCTTATTTACAAAGCAGAAACAGAGACACAGATGTAGAGAACAAAGGTATGGATACCAAGGGGGAAGAGGGGGTGGGCTGAACTGGGAGATTGGGATTGACATATACACTATTGATACTATGTATAAAATAGATAACTAAGGAGAACCTACTGTATAGCACAGGGAACTCTACTCAATGCTCTGTGGTAACCTAAATGGGAAGAAATCCAAAAAAGAAGGGATATATGTATACCTATACCTGATTCATTTTGCTGTACAGTAGAAACTAACAGGACATTGTAAAGCAACTATACTCCAACAAAAATTTTTTTAAAAAAAAGGTCTCTCTGACCTGGATGGTTGGAATTCAAATGTTCCCAAGTCCTGTGTTAACTCCTCAGTCTGTTCTTTGCCTGGCCTTGTAGAATTTCGCTCTATGCATACAAAGAGTAGTATTCAGCCAAGGAACCCAGAGAACCCTTGTGAAAATGTCTGGGGCTCTTTCCTTGTGCAGCTTGCTCCCCTACACTATTCTGCCCTGCAAATTCCAGCCACCTCAGCCTCACCAAACTAGATTTCTGTCTCCTCATTCTAGTGAAATTAGCATGCTCCACTTGAGTTTTCTCCCTCTTTAGTGTGGTTTAAAAATTGCCTCCAGGGGACTTCCCTGGTGGTCCAGTGGTTAAGACTCCTTGCTTCCACCACAGGGGGCGTGGGTCAGATCCATGGTCCAGGAACTAAGATCCCATGTGTGGCGTGCCAAAATGTAAAAAAAAAAAAAATTGCCTCCAGGTAGGGTTGCTGGATTTAACAAATAAAATCCAATATTACATTTTTATACATATTTATACTAAGAAATTATTCATTGTGTATCTGAAATTCAAATTTAACTAGACATTCCATATTTTATCTGGCAACCTTACATCCAGGCAGAAAGCCAGGAAAATTGAGGGCTCACTTCAATTGTTTCTCTTCTCTTGGAACCACAGTCTTGAGTACACTGTGGTCCCAATGTCTGAAAACAGTTGTTTCATATATGTTGTCCAGTTTTCTAGCTGTTTACAGTGGGAGGGCCATTCTGTACCAGTCACTCCTTCTTGGTGAGAAATGGATGTTCATAGTGCATATTTAAGCAAGCAAGCAAGCAAACAAATAGGACAGCTGCCCTATCTGGAATTGTTCAAGGGAATCATTAAGAAACAGTAATAGAATCTAAAAAACAACAACAACAACAAAATAACAACAACAAAAAATGGTCATGAAGAACCTAGGGGCAGGACGGGAATAAAGACACAGACCTACTAGAGAATGGACTTGAGGACATGGGGAGGGGGAAGGGTAAGCTGGGACAAAGTGAGAGAGTGGCATGGACATATATACACTACCAAACGTAAAATAGCTAGTGGGAAGCAGCCGCATAGCACAGGGAGATCAGCTCGGTGCTTTGTGACCACCTAGAGGGGTGGGATAGGGAGGATGGGAGGGAGACGCAAGAGGGAAGAGATATGCGGATATATGTATTTGTATAGCTGATTCACTTTGTTATAAAGCAGAAACTAACACACCATTGTAAAGCAATTATACTCCAATAAAGATGTTAAAAAAAAAAAAAAAGAAACAGTAAATAAACGTGTCACTTTTACCCGTCCTGGAGTATGCTACATAGAGTTGCTTACGTGAGAAAGAACTAATTATAATTCAGAGCATCTGCCTTTCATTCGAGATTCTTATTTGAAATTCCCATTTCTCTTCTGCTTTATGGTCTCCACAGGCTTTTTTTTTTTTTAATATTTATTTATTTGGTTGCACCAGGTCTTAGTTGCAGCACATGGGCTCCTTAGTTGTGACATGTGAACGCTTAGTTGCGGCATGTGAACTCTTAGTTGCGGCATGCATGTGGGATCTAGTTCCCTGAACAGGGATCGAACTCAGGCCCCCTGCACTGGGACCAGGGAGTCTCATCCACTGCGCCACCAGGGAAGTCCCTCCACAGGCTTTAAATTTACCTCAGTCTTAGCTGCTCCAGACCATGTCAACCTATCCCCTTGGGACATCACAAGGGTCCTGTAAGGTGAATTCTGGGCACTTCACACATTCTGTATTGTTAGAAAGACCATTTCAAATATACCCTCAAAAGCAGTGAGATGCTATGCAGCCACCTTCATAGGAGAGAGTTCATTTTATTTACATAGATTACAATGACTGTCATTTCTTGGGAAGTTCAAAGAGACAGTGTTCATCAAACCATAGTTACACATATAGTAGAAAGAACTTGTGCCTTGTGAGGATGAGAGGGCAACTAATACTTATTGAGTATCTATTATATGCCAAGTGTTTCATATTCAGTGGTTTGCTGGAGCCAGCCTGTGCCAGCTCATATGGGCTTGTGAGAGGCAACTGTTAAATATTCAGGAATCTTGCCAGCTAGTTTTTAAACTGTTGAAATCTTGAGATTGACAACAGGAGGAATATTTATACCATGGAAATCATCAAATGCTACAAATTCTGGCTCCTCCATCAACTCCAAGAGCTAATTGTTATGCATTCACCAGCACATCACCGTTATCTCATTTTTCATCTCATCTTATCTTCTGAACTACTCTGTAAGGTATTTATTAGAATGTGAAGTTTAAAGATGGAAAGAAGACTGAGGTTACATAAATAATATGTCCCAATTTTCCCAGAAAACAAGTACAAAACCAATTCTGCATAACTTTACGTCCTCTGCTTACAGCTCCACAGCTCTGAGCCAGGAGACTTAAACAGAGTTGTTGCCTTAACACTAATTGACTTTATCATCTTGGACCAGTACCTGACCTCTCTGGATTACCATTTGTTCATCTGTGAGGTTGGGAGCATTGACCTAATTAATACCCAAGGTCTCTTTTGGATGTAATTGTGTCTGTTGTCTACTAATTCTACCCCTGCCCAATTGTGTCAGAAACACTAAAAACTCCTACCAAGTGGCTGCCAGAAAAAAAAAAAAGCTTGTATCACTAGGGGCTTCCTGAGACTTAAAGCTATGATACTACCAGATTTTCTTTGCTCAAATGTCTACCATCAAGGAGATGTAATAAAGAAAATGTGTGTAGCAAGTTCATTTATTAAAAATTTGGTAGGGCAAAGTAACCTACTGTAAAAGTACTTGTCTTGTTTTTCTTAGCCTTTGATTATTACCCACCAGTGTCACTGGCAAAGCCCATTAACAATTTCTGGGGAATATAGAATCTGGGTGATAAAATAAAGTCCTACCTTTTTTTTCCTTTGTGCTTAGTCTAGTTTCACTTGCCCATAGGATACTGTGTGCAGAAGCCTTGCACCTAGCACTTCAGAACAGAGTTCCTAGTGCAAAATGGCTGCACTCATCCCCCTTCCCTGCTGACAAGAACCCTAAAAAGCAGCGCCACCACTGGCTTGTAGGATAGAGTGTGTACTCTAGAGCGCAAGCTTGCACCTCTCCATTCATTGCTCAAAGAATAAAGCTTTCCTTTGCTTCTGAACTGAACTTGGTCTTGTTCTATTGGCTCAAAAGACACCAGGCAGAAGGACCCTTGTTGAGGGCCGACTCAGGAAGGTCGGTAACAAAATTTGGTGACTACAAAGGGGTGGACCTTCTGCCTGCACCCACCCACAGGGCTCCAGGTTCACTCTGGCTCCAGGGGGAGGACACCAGAAGGTTAGGGAGGTTTGAAGGTTAGGTGAGAATGATTGACTCTCCCCTTTGAGTACACTCTGATGGGGTAGAACGGCAGCAGCTTTGAGCCAAATCCAAAGCAATTCTGCCCAGCAACGTGAAATCCCTGTGTGGTGCACACACAGCATAGCCCCAGAGTAATCTGGACTGCGCCCTCTTGAAGGAATTACTGTGACATCGTTGGGGATCGAAGACTGAATCTCACACATGTCTACCCACTGCCTCTGGCTGGCCTTCCTGCAGTACAGGATACCCGAGGATGGTGGCGTACTGTGGACAAGAGAGAGCCAGTACTGTCCTCTTGACCCCTGTACAAGGCAGTAACAGCTGCACCAGGGCTTTTTGCCTTCCTCCCCGACCAACAGTAGCATTCTCCATAGTCACTTTCGGTTTAGTAAAGGAAAGTGGCCAGCCCCGTGGGCCAAGAGGCGAGACCAGGAAAAAGCCCAAGTAATAAGGACCTCCTTGACAAAATGGAATAAGGATACTAATCCAAGTTCAGGAAAAGACACTGGGGAAGCCCAAGTGCAGAAGGATCCCAAGGTAGGTACGCAACTGGTGACTTGACCTCTTCCAGTCAGCGCTAGTTTCTCTGAAGTGTTATGGGGACACGTGAGCCACTCACAAGACCAGGAACCTGATTAGCAGGAAGATGTGTGAGCTGTTGGCAAGACCAGGAGACACCCACTGCCTGATCTTTCCTCCTTCCTCTGCTTGTGCGGTGAAGCTTGGGTGAGTCTTCACTGACGGAGCTTCCACGGGCTCTCCACAGCAAACTGGTGAGTATCGCGTGGGAATCCCTCATGCTTTAGCGCTCACCCACCAAGAAATCCAAACACTTCTCCTTTTTGTCCAAAAGGAGGAAAGAGAAGATCCCCACCTCACACAACTGTGCCTCTCCCTAATGGACCAAGTTGGTCAGGAGCTAACGTGGCTAAGCTGCTCTGGCCTGGAGGTGGTCCTGTCTGACCTCGTGTGGGATGGTCTGACTGAGGAGAGACTGTCTCAAGCATGGCTGTTACAAATTCAAGGGGACCCCCCCCCCCCAGTTATATCAGAGCCCACGCCATTTGGACACCTCCTATTTTGGTCTTTTGAGGAATCCATTAACATTTTAGTGCTGGTTCCAAATTTCCTAAATGGGAAACCTTACTTGGGTCAAATCTTGTGCATTTGCGTGCCAATGAATCACTCCAATCACCCCCCTCAGTAGTTTGAAACAAATCCAAAACAGAACATCTAAGGTATGGGAAATCAAACATTCACCATACTGAAGGAGCCCATTAGGGTACATTCTGCAGAACTGGAAGTTTTTCAGGTATCACCTCCAACCCTAAAACATTTAATCTTCCTATGTAATACAGCCTAGCTCCAATACCAGCTGGGACATTGGGAAAGTTGGCCAGTTAATGGGTCTCTAAGTTAAAACACCATTTTACAATTGGGCCTGCTATGCCAGAGACAAAAGAAATGGGATGAAATTCCCTCTGTTCAGTTTTTTGTGGCGTTATATCAGAACAAAGGCCTTCAAAACGGTTGTGGTAATCCAAGGACCCTCCAGAAAAGTACTCCCTTTGAAGCAGGTCCCTGGATAAAGGAGGGCTCATCCAGGTACATGTTCCATTTGCACTTCTGATCTATATAACTGGAAAAATCATGGTAAGGGTTTGAGGGAAGATCCAAAGGGGTTCCTGAATTAGGGGAATCTTTCAGACCCATGACCCCACCTGGGCTGACATCCAGAGCCTCCTCAATGTACACTTAACAGGGGAGGAAAAGTCAAAAGCCTGGGAGAAAGCAGACAAATAGAACAGAACCAATGCAGGTCATGCTATTTTCGGAACAAGGAATCAAGTGGTCCCAGATTTAAAACCCAACTGGGATCACCAGGACCATGGGTAAGGGGTGGGAAGACAGAGGCTGACCAATTTTAAAAATATCATCCTAAAGGGAATCCAGGCAGCAGGAAAGAAACCTGCCAATTGGCATAAGATAAAGGAAATCTATCAGAAGCCAACAGAAAACTGTTCAGCATTCCTACAGCCTCAGGGAATGCCTCCAAATCTATATTAGCCCTGACCCTGAGTCACTGGAAGGGAATGCCGTCCTGAGTTCATTTTCAATTCCTAAAGTGCTCCCGACATTAGGCATAAACTCAGAAACTGGAAATAAAACCAGATACCCCTACCTATCTCTTGCCTGGTCAAGGTTGTCTACTGGTGTTTTATAACCGAGATATAGAGGAAAAGTCAGAGGATAAAACGGACCAGAGGTAAACCTACCTACTAGCTGTTGCCTTCCAATGTCAAGCAGTTGGCAAAGGGATCTGTACTAACTGCCCACAGAGACTCGCTGCATTCTCACAGAAAGTCAGAGAAACCTACCCCAGGAAAGGGAAGAAGCCATTTGCAGCCTCGCCCCTCCTAAAACTGCAAGACAGTTTAGGGGTTTTCCTGGGGATGGCTGGGTTTTGCCACTTCTGGATGCCTAACTATGGTCTAATAGGTAGGCCTCTATATGAAAAGTTGAAAGGATGATGATCCTTTTGAATGGAATTCAGAATGCGAAGGGGCCTTTCAAGAATTGAAAAAGCAATTACTTCAGGTCCCTGCCCTGGACCCCCCCAGATCTAGCTAAACCCTTTGATCTTTACATTCAGGAGAGAAGGGGAATTGCCCTTGGGATATTAGCTCAAAAGCTGAGACCACTTACTGGGGTGATTGCTTATTTCTCTAAACAATTAGATCAAACTGCTAAGGGGTTGGCTTCTTGCCTGCAGGCAGTAGCAGCTACTGCAGCCCTGCTAAAAGAGGCTGAACAGACAACATTTGGTCAGCCAATCACTCTATGGACTCCACACCAGGTTCAGGCTTTAGTAAGTTCTAACAGATATCAGAATAACTATCCCCTGGAAAGTCGATTCAAGTTTAGGCTATGCTTTTAGACAACCCAGTGGCTGCCATAAAAACCTGCCATATGCTAAATCCTACCACCATGCTACCCACAGAAATGCGGTCCCTAGAGCATGACTGTATAGAAACCAAAGACATGATCTATTCCAGTCGCCCTGACCTAGGAAGTGAGCCTCTCCCAAATGCTGAAGAGGAATGGTTCACAGATGGGAGAGGGGAAAAGGCTAGTGGGATACATAGTGACGTCTCAGACTCAAGTCACTGAAGCAAGAAGCCTACCCCCAGGGACTTCTTCCCCAAAGATGAAACTGATAGCCCTTACCCAAGCCTTGGAGGTCAGGGAAGATCTTAAATGTTTGCACAGATTCCTGGTATGCATATGCCCTCCTACACACACACCCGGCTATTTGGGAGGAGAGAGGTATGCTGACTGCGGAGAATAAACAGGTGAAACATGGCTTAAACATATTGAAGCTCTTCGAAACAGTACAGCTTCCAAAAAAGGTGGCAGTGATTCATTGTAGGGGTCACCAAAAGGGGGATGCAGAGGAAATAAAGGGAAACAACAAGGTGGACACAACTGCCAGAAGGACGCAGCCTTAGAACAAATAACTTGGATACTACTCCTCATAGCCTGAAGGCAGATCCATCTAATTATTCTCCAATATACACAAAGGAAGACTTAGACAAAGCCCCAAAATGTGGCTTCAATAGAGATCTAGGAGGCCATGGGTGGCTAGTTGATGAACAATACTTTCCCCAAACTGCAGCTTGTTAAGCCCATCAGGGAGGCTCATTAAGGAACTCACTACAGGAGAGAAGCCCTATATAATTGATTAGTTGAGGTCATGGTAACTCCTGGCATGAAAAGTGTAATCAGTTGGGTAGTTGAGACATGCCCCATCTGCACAATGAACAACCCCAAAACCAGACCCCTCAGAGGCCCCCAGAGAAGGCCCATTTAGACCAGAGAGATATATCCTGGAGAAGACTGTTAGGTTGATTTCACTGTCCTACCGAAATTACTGGGCAATTTCAGATATCTCTTGGTACTAGTAGACACATTTTCTGGGTGGATAGAAGCATTCCCAGCTAGAACTGAAATAGCAGCTGAAGTAGCTAAGGCATTACTAAAAGAAATAATCCCCAGGTTTGAGCTCCCAGGATCCATACAAAGCGATAATGGTCCAGCATTTGTGTCTCAAGTGATAAAGGGGATAACGAGTACCCTGGGCATAAAATGACCTTGCTCTCAGCCTGGAGACCCCAACCGTCCATTGGGGAAAATGGAGAGATCCAATCAGACCTTGAAACGGGCCTTAGCCAAGCTATGTCAGGAAACTTGGATTAAGTTGTTTCTGATTGCCCTTTTCTGCAAGCGGTTAGCCCTAAGGGACAAGTTAAAGTTAAGTGCATTTGAACTCGTGTAAGGTAGACCCATTCCCCAAGCCTGAGAAAAGGGACACCTTAACCCACTTAAAATGGAACAACTCAAGTATGCCCTCCAGGCAGGAGAAACGTTGAAAGCTCTCACGGAATATGGTGACCAGGTGCTGCCTCCACCCACGACCTGGCTCTATTACCCCTTCTGGCCAGGAGACTGAGTGAACCTAAAAACATGGAAAACTGGCAGCCCGAAAGACCAGCTCATCCCTAAATGGGATGAAGTAACCCAGGAAGTAGTAACAGAAGACGGACCTGAGCCCCTCAGTGCCCTTCAAGAATGAGGAGCAACACAGAGGAGGGATTTGTCTCTGGCAAAGCCCATTAGCACTTCCAGGGGAATAAAAGTAGAATCTGGATAATAAAGTCTAACCTTTTTTTCTTTTCCTTTGTGCTCAGTCTACTTGCACTTGCTCACAGGGTGCTGCATGCAGAGGCCTCACGTTTAGCACTTCCGACCAGAGCTCCTAGCGCAAAACGCCTGCGCCCAACACCTCAGCTCGGCAGACTGTGCGCAGAAGTGCTGCGCACGACACTGCAATTCAAGATGGCGGCGGCAGACCGGGAGTCAAGCCGATGCAGCCTCCGGCAATGCGATCTGGAGCTTGAGCAGCACAGCTGTGCCTGCCCCGGGAGAACTCGGCCCCCTCCCCTCCCGACTGAGGAGATCCCTATAAAGGAGCCCCGCCCACAGCCTGTCCGGAGAGCGTGTGCTCTAGAGTGAGAACTACCTCTCCATTCTTTGATCAGAGAATAACGCTCTCCTTTGCTTCTAGAACTGAATTCGGTCTCGAAGGACACGAGGAAGGAGGACCCTTGCTGGGGACTGACTCAGGAGGGTCGGTAACACCAGCACCCTCTGATTCCAGAAGGACAGCCAAGCCTTTGTGCCATTGATGGGATCCAACTACATGGATCTTTGTTTTTAAAGAATTCATTAAGGAGATTAAAAGTGGGAGAAAATGAAGGAAGTGTACTTCAAAGGTAGAAGAGGAAAATAATCTTATTTTAGACGATGGATATATTCCTAAAAACTGGGAGAAGAATTGCAGGTTTGTAAGGTTCAGAAGACTAAGTTTATGGGTTGTTTATGGGAAGGACTGCTGGGTTGTCCATAGGGACTAGGCTCTAAGAACCTTGGCCTAAGGGCTCCAGCAAAGTTTCTGATAATTGGGCACCAGCAGAGTGAGCCTCTAGAACCACCACTAGCTCTTTTTTTAAATTATTTATTTATTTACTTTTGGCTGTGCCGCGTGGCATGTGGGATCTTAGTTCCCTGATCAGGGATCGAACCTGTGCCCCCTGCAGTGGAAGTGTGGAGTCTTAACCACTGGATCACCAGGGAAGTCCCAAGAACCACCACTAGCTTTGCATGGCCCGAGAAATGACTTCTGAAGCAAGCATAGACAGAAGCTGCTAATTTAGCTTCGGAGAGAGGAGTAAGGTCTGAAGATTGGCTGTTACTTGACTTTGGTGATTGGGCCTTAGACTGGGTTTAATTTGGTTGTCATGGACAAATGAAATCTGTTATGTACAAATACATATAATTCATAATATCCAAATATCATCAGCTGTTGGAGGATGTCATCAAGAAGGTGTGACTGCCAGTTTGACCTGATTGGTCGACTTTGACAATTGGAGGCTCCTTACCCCCTTCCATGTCCTTGGAACGTGTACTCTGACTGCCTTCCCCGTCCTAGAAGCTGCCCAAGGACACAGCCTTACAAAAATGATGTGGTATTGAGACCATCAGGACTGGGTCCATGACTGAATCCAGTTAAAGTCTCTATAGAAATTTTCAAGATTTGGAGGGCAGGTGCAGAGATCTACTCATCTTTCAGTGGCCCAAGACAGGCCTGGTAAATAAGTTCCCTTGCTTATTGAACCTGCCGCCTTCCAATCAAGAGTGGTCGGCCTCTTTCTTCAGTCTCTTCCTGCCCTCTGCATATGGGGGGTGATTTCAGATTTTACCCAGGAAGCTCTGGAGGGGGTTCATGAGCCAACATCAGCAAAGAGATTCCAGGATTATACCTGTGTAGCAGAATGGAGAAAAATGATGATCTTAAATGCTGGTATCATAATTCTTTTTAGGGAGTATCTTAGTTCAGGTCTTCCAAGAAGCAGATGAAATTACATGTGCAATAGATTTACTGGGGAGAAGGACATGAAGTATAAGGGGGAGATGGGCAGAGTAGGCAAGGAGAGCCTTCAGATTGTGATGAAGATCTGATACCTGTGAGAGGAGACCAGAAGGAATAATTTGTAGGATGAACCTCCTACTGCAGCACAGTTCTGAGAAAGTCTTGGCCAGGTCAACGGGGGCATCCCTTAGCAAATTTCATGGGACTCCATGGAGAAGTCCCATGTCAGGCAAGAATGGCTCACTCTAATAGCCTCACTGTGCACTCACTGGCTGGGGGCATCTTAGGGGAAGCATAACCTTAGTGTGTATAGGGTGTCTGTGTGTGTGTGTGTGTGTGTGTAAATCAAGGAAAAAAGCTGACTTCCATCTCTGGATCAACAAGATACGAAACAGAGGTGCTGTGCATGGCAAAGAAAGACAATCTATAACTGAGTCAATTCTGTAGAAAAAGGAGTTCAGAGCCAGGGTGGTCACTAGAGAGTGTAATCTCCCAGAATTCACAGAAACCTTGAGGAGTGCATTGGAAATTCCACAGATTGTGCAGTGAGAGCACTGGATGAATATTGTCTAGCTCTGCCAGGGTCAAGGAACATTGACTGCAAAGGTAAGGTCCTCATGCTTAGCCACTGCCATAAGAAGTATGAGATGTGAAAGACTGGTAAGATTAAAGAAGAGAAGCCAGGACTTCCCTGGTGGCCCAGTGGTTAAGAATCCGCCCGCCAATGCAGGGGACACGGGTTTGAGCCCTGGTCTGGAAAGATCCCACATGCGGCAGAGCAACTAAGCCTGTGCGCCACAACTACTGAGCCTGTGCTCTAGAGCCCGTGAGCCACAACTACTGAGCCCGCGCACCACAACTACTGAAGCCTGTGCACCTAGGGCCTGTGCTCCGCATGCACCTAGAGCCTGTGCTCTGCATGCAACAAGAGAAGCCCACGCACTGCAACAAAGAGTAGCCCCCACAGGCCGCAACTAGAGAAAGCCCGCGCGCAGCAACGAAGACCCAGTGCAGCCAAAAATGAATAAATAAAATAAATTTATAAAAAAAAATAATAAAGTACTATACATTATTTTTCCCATTCTGCCAACAAGTTCTTTGTTTTAAATCTAGCTGGTCTGTTAGCACTATCCCACAACCAAACACCTGACACAGACCTGGATTGCCTTCTTTTCTCACTTATTCCAATTTCAGCTGGTGTTTTGAAGTTTTCCTGAATTAAAAATTACAGCAATAATAATCTTTGTATGAATATCTATCTACCTACCTATCTCTCTCTCTCTCTCCATCTATCTATCCTTTCATGTGTATTATCTTATTGGATTGTTGAGAAGACCCAGTAAAGAAAGCTGGTCAGCTGTTATGTTGCAACCACTTACAGATGAGGACATTGAGGTTTAGAGGATTGCACAAAGTCACACAGCTAGTAAAATCATTTTAATCTGGATATTTCTTGCTCCAAAATCCTCCTCCTTTCCATCGTACAACTTTTCTACGGTTCCTTCCATGCAGGTGATTTCCAAGATTCAGTGACTCTAGGAGCTACAAGTATATTTTGAGAAATGGCAGTATCTTTTTAGGAATACCCCAGAAGTAGACTCTGAGACAAAAAATTGAGTGCAAGTAGTTTATTTTGGGGGATGAAGGAGACCCTGGAGGGGAATGAGGAAGTGAGACAGGGGGGAAAATGTAGCCAATAAAGTCTATGAAATCATGCCAGCTAGGACTGTGGTGACTGGAGTTTAATCCCTTAATCCCTCTGTGGAAATTCTGGGAGCCTGTGTAGGACACACAGCTCAGAGTTATCCCACCTGGGAGGCGAGGCAACTGGAGTGTGCCCAAGCTCTGGTTAGTCTTTGGTTGAGGGCTGCTTCTAGCCAATTGGATAGCAATGTTGGCTCAGGTAACAAGAGAAAGCCCTCGAGGAAATAAATACAAGTGCTGGTAGTTGGCAATTGAGCCTGTGTGCACTGAAGTGGTAGGGTGAGGTCATATGGGTGAGGCATCAACAGCTTCTTATTGGAAGCATCAATGGAGTATTTTATACACAGTCATACTCACTTTTCTCTAATCATCATCATCATTATCATCATCATCAGAATGGAATATAGCACAATAAATTTAAAAGCCCTTTCACATATTATCAAATACTTCTTTGATGTAAGCAGCACTGTGCAGATGGAAAATCTAGGTATAAAAAGTAACTTTGTCAATTGTATTGAACACCTTAGGATGAATACATTTTATCTCCTTCATGAGAATTTCTCATAAATTAAAAATTGCTTCTTTTCTTATACCGAGTTGATTATTCCAAGTTCCAGTTTTCCTTATTTTGTGAATTTGCACAGTGTTTTTTGATGGGACAGGCATGGAAGTAGGAAAATTCAGGAGGTATGGGGGATGGAGAACATTTTTGGACCCCCAGTCTAAAAACCTCTGAGAAATAAGCTAGAACAGCATATTAGAACCTCATTTAAAACAGACAAATAAACCAAAAAAAGATATCAATTGTAGTTGGAAAAGACAAGCCATGTATACATAGAGTTTAAATCAAATAAAATTTGTTCATTTATGCTATGTCACATTATGTAATAGAAGAAATATTTGCTTCATTAAATAGTTTAAATCAAAGTGTTCCTCCTTCCCCCTTCTCCAAGTTCTGGTGAGATGAGCTTATTTCAAAGAAGTCACCACTGAGAAGTATTGGGAGAACTCTAGGACAGCCGAAAGAAGATTTTGTATTTATTAGCTTGTGTTTCAGTGTAGCTAAGTGAACAGTAGCTCTGCCTGGACAACGTTTTTAATGGGATTGTCCCTTCTGTGTTGAACTGCTGTTTCAAAAAATTCTTGCATCCAAATCCACTTGTTCTTGGATAATGCAAAGGAGTGACCCTGCTGCCAACACATTATAATGAGAAAGCAAAGGACACAGATTATAAGAACTTGCAGGGACTTCCCTGGTAGCGCAGTGGTTAAGAACCCGCCTGCCAATGCAGGGGGACACGGGTTCAAGCCCTGGGTCCGGGAAGATCCCACATGCCACGGAGCAACTAAGCCCGTGCGCCACAACTACTGAGCCTGTGCTCTAGAGCCCACGAGCCACAACTACTGAGCCCGCGTTCTGCAACTACTGAAGCCTGTGCACCTAAAGCCCATGCTCCACAACAAGAGAAGCCACCGCAATGAGAAGCCCGCACACCGCAACGAAAAGTAGCCCCCGCTCGCAGCAACTAGAGAAAGCCCCCGTGCAGCAACGAAGACCCAACACAGCCAAAAATAAATAAATAAATAAATTAATTAATTAAAAAAAAAAAAAAGAACTTGCAGAGTTTCTTGTAAGTCATATTTTTGTTTCCTTATAAAGGGAAATATAATATTATGTTTAGAAATTAGAGGGTTTATATTTCAATCCTCCATAAAAGAGATTAAATCTTATTGTTTATTAACGTGCTAGCAATTTATTAAATCTTTAAAGTTAAACATCAAACCACTAACAAATTAAATTTGAATAATTTTTATATCAGTGGAGAAGCACTGTGATTAAAAAGATGTATTCAGGATTTTTTTTTTAAAGTGAGCACTAAGAATTTACCATTACGGAGTAAATCTTTTCCAAAATCGTGAGATTTCTATTTCAGCTGACCCAGTGTTATTTGTCTTGCCTCCAGCCTTTCTAGTTTAACACTCAAAACTAAGAACACAAAGGCAGCATGTTTGGGGACAATAGGACACTTTGGAGCCAAAGTGTCACAAGAGCAGGGAAGGATTGGAGGGGACAAAAGGTGCATTTGCTCTCATTTGCTATGGTTCATCCAGCTGTTGCTGCCTTCCTGGTAGGACCATTATTTTAAGGCGCAACAGACAGTAATTTTGGTTGCTTTAGATTCTGTCAGTCATATAAATATGACCAAAGTAAGACATGAGCCAGCTTTTATCACATAGTTGCACGGACTCAGATTGCTCGCTGCAAATTCATTAGTAAATTGGCATATTATCAAGAATAAAAACTCCCTAAAAATTATCTAAAAGTAGTTCATGGCCTGACCCTCTTCACTTCTAGATAGAGATCCACTTTTAGAACATAACCTCTTATATTTTTATATTCCTTTAGAGCACTAAAAATATTCCCATTTAGGATTATCATTTAATCTTCATAGTAAACCTCCAAGGTCAACAGAGTGAATACTATTAATATCCCCTTTAACTGATGCTGAAACTGTGGCTCCAAGAGATTCATTAGTAATGTCTGAGTTTTCAAAACCTACCTACCCTCTCTTCTCTCCTCATACTGTTAATTTTGCTATTTTCTTCTCTAATATAACAATTTAAAGAAAAGGAAAATATGAAGTCACAGCTCTGAATTATGAGGCTATTCTATAAAACTTTCAAATGAAGAAAAGGAAAAGTCTTACCTCCTCGGAACATTTTCTTCCCTTATATTAATTTAGGTGTCAGGGAGCTTTTAGTTACCAAGGAAAAGGTAAAGATATATAAAGAGGGGAAGATACATTCTCTGCCTTTCAGAGATTTTCAATCTAACAGATAAGAAGGTAGCAGATAGCTTCTTGGAAGGCAGATCTGTCTCTCTGGGAATCTTCTTTTTTTTAAAACAATGCTCTGCATAACACCCCGTTTAGAGAACTACCTAGAACTGGTAGGACCAAAAGGGATAGTACAGTGTCCAATAGCTCTTCTGTCTTACTCTAAGCGTTCTTGGAGGGGGGCTTCGAGTAGATGACTTCTGGGAAACATTGGAAAGGATCTGAAACAATGGTGTAGCCACAACAGCTACTGTTAGCTTTCCTTACGAGTCCTTTTACATTCTTTTAATCATTACTTTTGCTTATTTTTCTTAGGCTCTGAAGCACAAAAATACAGAGACAAAATGTGACCAGAATAAGGGCTTAATGAGTGCTAAAGAGGCAAGACGAATTCCTAATCACACTCCCCCCCATTTTAGCCTGTTTCCAGCATCTCGAAACCAGTTCTACACTATTTACTCATATTCAAATTAACTTTTTTTTTTTTTAATTCAAGACCCATTTATTCTCTAGTTCTGCCCACATGGAGACACCCTCCTTGAAAAGGCGTTGAATCCTTCCATTCACTTTAACACCTTGTGCTGAAGACACGTGTTCCGAGGTTTCAACTATGGGATACACATTCTTAAAGTACTAATTCTTAAACCTCATCTAGATTTCTCCCCTTGGATGGGGGGAGATGACCCAAACACAGACAAGAACGGCTCAGGACTGTGGGCTCTGCTCGCCCAGAAGACTTTGCAGCTCCCCTGACCACCTGGCTGGAGCCAGGATTAGGGCCCTGAGACGAGGGGCACCTGCTGGGCTGCCACCTGCTGGGCTACTGCCACTGCCACCGGCCCCCTAACTCCTGTCCTCTTCACTAGGCTGGCTGTCACCTCTAGTTTCCCTGGAGTTTGGGGATTCCAGACCATCTCTGCTCACACTTCTGCCTGCCGCCTCAGCACTGCTCATCCACACCAAGGGAGAGAAGCACACAGAACTGCTTTCAACACACCAACGTTCCACACACAAGTTATTTCATAAGCCCGCAGCTTCTTTTTCAGCAGAGGAGATTCCCAAGGCCACGACTTCCCCCGGCTCCCCACTGCCCTTGCCAGCAGACAAGGTGTGTGGCCGCCGTGCTGAGTCGGGCACATGCCCCTGGCTCCACTCCGGCGCACTCTCCTGGAGGACTGAGGACGGTGCCCTGGGCTCATCTGTCCTGAAGCCAGTCTTAGAGTGACAAGAGCCACACCTGCAGGTCTATTCTACTGACCAGCCGCACAGGACCGAGCTGGGCCCACAGACCTTGGTCTGGACTGTGTCGGCTGGTCATTCTTGCCGAGGTTCACAGGCCAACAGCCAGTGTCCTTCCTTCCCTGCTCATCGCTGCACCAGCGGCTCACTCCTACCTGCTGCCGTCACACGCCTGGCAACCTCGTGTTCGGGGCCAGCCAAGAACTGAGACCCCAGCAGGCCCCCAGTTCCCAGCAGGCAAACTCCCCATTAAACTACCGCTGCCTAGCGGTGTTCTTGAGGCTTCAGAGCCGGGAAAGTGCGGAGAGCAGAGCAGGCCGCAGCGCCCCAATCCCCGACCCGCGATGCTCCGCAGAGGTGCCGGATCCTTGCCGCACCACCACCACCAACACAAGCGGCCTCTGCCCCCGCCTGTCCCGCGGACCCGGGGGCACCTCCGGCAACCGCGACCCAGGACGGAGGCGCGGGGCGCGGGGCTCGGCCGGCGGCGGGCGCTGGGGCGGGCGGGGACCCGGGCAACAGCCCCGAAGCCGCGCGGACCCGCCAGGCCCTCCTGCGTCCCCGCCGCCCGGAAAAGCTCAAATCAACTATTAACCGAGTCTTTTTCTTTCTTTTTTTCAACGTTGTTCTTTAAGTATCTCATGAATTGCAAAATATTTCTTAATTGGCAAGGTGTTTGGATTCTACTTATACTTACCCTGCCTTGCTCTGATTAACCATTCCTTTGTTTTCTGGCTATAAAAACTGATCTATAGCACATGTTTGGGCTCACTCTCCCAGACTACTAGGAAGTCAGCCCGCAGTTCTGGCAGCGACCTTTCCCTCTAATAAATTCTATCTTCTTTACATTCTGCCTTGTGTCTGGAAATTCTTTTCCAACTCGCGTTAGGACCACGACAGTTCTATTCCATATTCGTTGATGTTTGCCATAGCTCAACCTTTTGTCTTCATGATTCTAAAGAGCACTTTCAAATCCATCATTCCAGTCAATGATGGCTATTAATTAGTGCTAAACTCAGGGCTGGTTGATGCATGCTACCACTTCATAGGTTCTCTTCAGTTTCTCAGATTGGTAATAAGTAATTTAGAAGCTACTGTTTCAACATTGGCAAAAGTTGGAAATGTTATGTTGCTCTGTTTCTTGAAAATTCATGAGTTTAAAAAAAAAGAAACATAGAAGATAACAGCAGTAACATTCACCAGAGAACAAGCTCCTAGCAGCCAGCCCTAGAAATCTAGATCTTCTGGATAGAATCTGATCCTCTGGGTAGCCAGAAACTAATTCTTACCTCAGGGTGGGGGTAGCTTTGGTCTTGGCTGTCTGGCTGTAGCTCATAGCAGAGTCTTTCAGGGCCTTAAGCGGGGCCATGTTGCTCTTAATTTAGACATAATTTAATAAGTTCAGTTTTCTGATATCCTAGATCATCTGAATAGAAACACAGAAACAGCAAGTTAGAGCAGAAAAAACAAGCTCACAGTAGCATGTAGTGACAGTTAAGACTGTGAAAGGACAACAGAGGAAATTGGAAAGCAAACATAAAAATCTAAAAAGTAAAGCAGCCTGGGGCTTGTTAACATAAGAGCAGATGACTAATTCTGTAATCTTGGCAGCCCTTGAACTGAGAGTACCAGGAGAGGAAAGAAAGAAAAGAAATTTTTTGAAAAATGGCAAAAAACTTCCCAAATTTATTGAAGAACAATAACCTACACATCCAGGAAACTCTACAAGCTCCAAGTATAAATGCAAAGAGATCACAAATAGACACATCATAATACAAAACGCTAAAAGGCAAAGACAAGGAGAAAATCTTGAAAAAACCTAGAGAAAAACATTGCATCACTTACAAGGAAACAGCTCACTTCTGGCTTATTAAGAAAATCATAAGGAAGAGAAAATACATGTACAATACTGTAATGTCTTTATTGATACCACAGGTTTATATTGTCAGTTTACAAGATGAATCATCTCTCTGTCAATACCTATATCAGTATTGTCTTATATGACACAAAACACTGTAGATGTTATATGTATTACTAACACTAAATATCAAAAGTGAAAAGATAATGTGAAAAAGAAATTCGTATTTATTTACAGGTATAACGATTCATGCATTGATAACAAAGAAGCAGCAATATGTTTGCTTTATGGTAGCCCAGTGTAATCGCTACAATTGCTTCAAGGTAGACTAGCCTATACACAAATGAATGAACTGTTATAAAAATTGTTATGGTATACAGTATTATGGTCCTATTCATAATACAGTATTGGAAACAGTTACATTAAAAAAAACCCACTTACCTGTGATGATAAGCTGATATGTATTTTCTCCAAATATGAGAGAGAGAAGCATACTGTACAGTAGTGTAATTCTTTGAAAGCAAAGTCATAAAACAGTAAGAAAACTAACACATTATTAATTTTTTGTTAAATATTACTCACCTTATGCCTATGTAAGGATAGGCTATCCACTTCAATACAAGTCTTGCACATGATGTTCTATATGATGGATACTTAGGCAATGATAATGATGACACAAAAATGTCTCATACAGTTCTTGTCATACAATTATTAGACTTTCACATGAAGACACTCATACACATACACAACAGATAAGTTTATTAACTATATGGCATAATGATTATTTACTATTCACTAAGAGGAAGTGAATCACCATAAAGGTCTTCATCTGCATCATCTTCATTTTGGGTAGGCTGAAGAGGGAGGAAGAGGAGAGGTTTGTCTTGTTTTTTCAGGGGTGGCAGAGGCAAAAGAGGTGGAGGAGGTGTGAGGGGAGACAGGAAAGGGAGGCGCACTTGGTGTAACTTTATGCAAATACATTGTAATTTCTTTCTGATTTTTGCTTTTTCATTTCTTTAAAAATGTTTCCATATGGTACCAATCCTTCCTCCACCATTTGCTTTAGTTTCAGTGCCCATAACATAGAAGGTCCATGTCATAAAGAGGTCAAAAGCAGTCATGAATAATCAGAAACCTTCTGCCAGCTGTCTAGTGTCAGTTTATTTTCTGGCACTGCTTCTTCTACATTTTCATCCTCATTGTCTGGTACTGGTTCGGAAGCACTCAGCCCCATCAAATTGTCTTCTGTTAATTCGCCGGGTGTGGTGTCTATTAGCTCTTGAATTTTTCTAATATCCGTATCTTGAAATTCTTCACCCCCACTTTTTTGCCATATTCAGTCTCTTTCATGATTTCCTTGACTGGTTCTGTTGTAAATTCTGTGAAGTTATGCACAACATCCGAACACAGTTTTCTCCAGCAGGAACTTATTGTTTTGGGCTTGATGACTTTCACAGCTTTTTCTATAATGATGGCATCTTTAATGGTGTAATCTTTCCAGACTTTCATGATGCTCTATCAGGGTTCTCTTCCATGTGATGACAGTCCTTTTCCATAGAGTACCATGTGTAATAAGCATTAAAAGTCCTTACGACTCTCTGATCTAAAGGCTGAATAAGACGTTGTGTTTGGGGGCAAGTAGACCACTTTGACACCTTCAAGCGTTGAACTCATTGGGTTCTGGATGGCCAAGGGCATTGTCCAATATCAAAAGAATTTTAAAAGGCAGTTCCTTACTGGCAAGGTACTTCCTGAATTCAGGGACAAAGCATCAATAAAACCAGTCCAGAAAAACAGTTCTCACTGTTCAGGCTTTCTTGTAGTGCAATCAAAGGACTGGCAGCTGGTATCTATATTTTCCCTTCAGGGCTTGGGGGTTAGCAGCTTTATAGACAAGGGCAGTCTGGAACATAAACCCAACTGCATTTGCACAAAACAGAAACCTATCCCTTCTTGTCTTAAATCTGGTGCTCATTTTTCTTCCTTACTAATAAATGTCCTTTGTGGCATTTTTTCTTTCTCCTCAATGATATTGATATTCTTTTTCCTCAATGATTTTCTTAATGGCATCTGGGAACTTATTTGCTGCCTCTTGGTTGGGAGGAGCTGCTTCTCCTGTTATCTTGACATTTTTTTTTTTAAATTTATTTATTAATTGATTGATTTTTGGGTGTGTTGGGTCTTCGTTTCTGTGCGAGGGCTTTCTCCAGTTGTGGCGAGCGGGGGCCACTCTTCATCGCGGTGCGCGGGCCTCTCACTATCGCGGCCTCTCTTGTTGCGGAGCACGGGCTCCAGACGCGCAGGCTCAGTAGTTGTGGCTCACGGGCCTAGTTGCTCCGCGGCATGTGGGATCTTCCCGGACCAGGGCTCGAACCCGTGTCCCCTGCATCAGCAGGCAGATTCTCAACCACTGCACCACCAGGGAAGCCCTATCTTGACATTTTTAAA
The DNA here is from genome assembly GCF_028023285.1 of Balaenoptera ricei. Taxonomy (NCBI): domain Eukaryota; kingdom Metazoa; phylum Chordata; class Mammalia; order Artiodactyla; family Balaenopteridae; genus Balaenoptera; species Balaenoptera ricei. Next base: position 75,264,862 of record NC_082644.1, read on the forward strand.
GCCAAACTTCTTTCTAAAAATTATCAAACTATCCTTTGCTGGCATTAAATTCTTCAGCTTTAGATTCTTCATCTTCCTTTTGCTTTGAGTTGTCATATAATAACTACTTTTTCCTCAAATCATATTAGAGTCTATAGGTATGCCTTTCTTATAATAATCCTGCATCCACATAAAAGCTGCACTTTTCAACACGAGATAAAAAGGTATTTTGCAAAAAGTGGGAGGTTTTCATGCCTGCTGGTATAGCAGCAGCATGTTTCACTAATTTCCTTTTCTGCTTTTACAATGGTCCTTAAGTTGGATTCATTTATCTTGAAATGGCAGTCAACTGTGGCTGCAGACCTCAATCTACGGTCAATGGTACATACCAAGCAACTCAGCTTTTTCTTGTAATGTCATGACTTTTCTCTGCTTCCTGGGAGCACTTCCAGCTTCACTAGTGGCACTTCATATATGTCCCATAGTGCTAGTCAAGGTTTACAGTATTGCACCAAACATAATGAAAACTATGTAAGAACCACAAGAGATCACTTTTTACTGCTCTATGCAATTTACTGGAGGAGAGATGAACTGCTCACATGGCATCTTAAGCAGATACTCAAAACACTTGAGCTCACTACCATAGCAACGGTGGGTGGCTACAAAGTTAATACGGTAGTACAGTGTGTACTACAGTTAATTTTATGAGATTACTGTATCTTTACTTATATTTACATTTCACTCAACAAGAATGGCACCATGTATGATCTGTGTTTGTGTGTGTAAGTTTTGATAAATTTTTTATAATAGATTTGTATTTTATGATAGTAAAAGATAAAAGACTAGTATCTGGGACTTCCCTGGTGGCGCAGTGGTTAAGAATCCGCCAATGCAGGGGACCTGGGTTCAATCCCTGTTCTGGGAAGATCCCACATGCCACGGAGGAACTAAGCCCTGTGCCACAACTACTGAGCCTGCGCTCTAGAGCCCATGAGCCACAACTACTGAGCCCACGCGCTGCGACTACTGAAGCCCGCGCGCCTAGAGCCCTTGTTCCGCAACAAGAGAAGCCACCGCAATGAGAAGCCTGCACACCGCAACGAAGAGTAGCCGCCGCTCGCCGCAACTAGAGAAAGCCCGCGCGCAGCAACGAAGACCCAACTCAGCAATAAATAAATAAAATAAATTTATAAAGACTAGTATCTACATATATTTTATGCATTTATGACATACATCTTTCTTAATTTTTTCATTATTTCTAAGCTATGTGGCTGTGAGTTTTTTCAAATTGTCACAAATCTCCAAAAAATTTTCCAATATATTTATTGAAAAAAATCTGCATATAAGTGGCTCTACATTAACAGAAGTAATGTGTAGACATTACTTAGAAAATACTTTAGTTAGACTTGGTACTCAGAGTAAGTTTCAGATATTATACAATTTATTGCACTCCCTGACCACCCCCCCGCCCTGCCCCCGCAAAATAAAAAAAAAAAAAAACCCTCAACATCACATCACCCATCACCCAAATATAAGGAATCCTCTTCTGCTTTTATTTGCTGCTCTGACAGCCAGGCTAAAAACATATTTGAGAGTTACTTCTTGTTGGTCTATGCTGGGATCCTATGATTTCTTAAATCGAGCCAGTTTCTCTCAGTGAAAATAAAAACCAGTTTTTGTCTTTTTTTTTTAATCATAAAAGTTAACATAGCAAGATAAAAAGTTACCTTTCTAAGAAAAGGAAAAAACTCACCCACAATCCTATTCCCTCAACACAATAATTTTTCATTGTATTTATTCTCTTCTGGTTTTATTCCAGAGGAATTTACATTTTATTTTATGGAGGTATAACCATTTATATATATATTTTTTCAGTTGATATTACACTGGATACTTCAGCAAGTTTAATTATCATTTTTGGTAGCATCACATATATTCAGGGATATATAAGCTATTTTCTCATGTCTTGCTCCCATCTGCCCGTTCTATTTTCTATTGGTGGACTTAGAAGGCTCAAGATTTTCAGATTAAAACCAGCTAGGAAAAAATAGCAAAATGTCAAACTTTGGTGAAGTAATATAGCCTCTTACTTTACCAAAGCTTTAAAACTGAACTTATACAATTTGAAATTAAGTGTTTAAATATAAATACAAGTTTCATCTGAATAAGATTTTTTTCCATCTAATATTTATAATGTAAAATGCTAATTAGAAGTTAAAAGTTTTGATTTAGTCTATGAATCCACCATACTCTGCAGGTAATCTGAAAAAAAGCACTACATTTAAAATTTTTGATTCAGATGCCCCTATATTCATAAACCTACCTGCTACCTTTATTACCTCAACTAATATACTGCATTAAGCAGTAATTTTGGAAAAAGAAAGTTCAACTCTGAATTAAGTAGTGCAATAGTTGAAATTTGCATTTTTATCAGCACGTACAAAATATCACAAATTATTTTAAAACAGCTTTTCTCCCAATTTTTCTAATATAAATGTTATTTCTTAAAGCATACTATTAAAAATTTTTTCTAGGAGTGTTATAGTTGTATTATGCAAGTTTAGTACGTGGCCTACAGGAGGAAATAAAGAGGGAGAAAAATAATTTCAAGTCCATCTGGCTTCTAATGTGATAACCAGTTTAACAGACTTTAGCTTACTGATATTTATAAAGATTCTATGCTTTACTTCCTGTTCTCCCCCCATCCCACCCTGCCCAAACTCTGTCAAGTGGGTCATTTCCAGGATAGAGGTATTTGCTTCCTTCCTTAGCATTACTCAACCAATTCAGTCAGAGGCATAACCATTTATAGATGCAGTAGAGATCTCTCCATTCTGCAAATTATAACTCAATTCCAGCTATCATATGCATAATTCCTTTTTTAGTTATTGGACATTTGGGATATACATTATTGTCAGAATGCAACATGCTGGCATGGTATTTGAACATACTGCCTGTTTTAAACCAAAACAACACACTTAAAGCCCATCCATCACCAATTAGTAACAACCGCTTTGATGCTTTTTTCAATGTAACTGCTTATTCTTGGCATGCTATAATTTGTAGTAAATGTGCTGCTGAAGTAAACATTTGTTTATTCATGTGACTATAGTTATCATCTTCACTAGGTTTTAACACACCAAATAGCTGTTACTGAGCCTTGTAAAATGGATTAGTGTTAAATACTTTAAATATAGAAATAATTAATTTGAGAAATGTTAAAGATACAACCTACCAATTTACTATTCAATGAATAACTAGCTGATATGGAGAAATCTAGGAACCATTTAAAAAATACTTATGATTAATGTTGGAGAGCAAATAAGTTTATGCTGTATTATAGCTCAAAAGGATCATTGGCATATTAGTCCAGATAAATTTGGTTACGAGAAGATAATGAGACATAGTACAACTCTTGACAATTAGATTGTAGACCTTGGCAAAGTAACTTCTCGTTTGGGCTTCCTCACTTGTAAAATGAAGGGATTAGGCTTTATTATGTCTAAAGTTTTTAAGATTTAAGAGTTTATCTGGCTTCCCATAATACCTGTTCTTGAAGTTAAGTTTTTGCCACATAGAATGTCTGCTTGCACCAAGAACATCCTATTTACATGACAATTGATCTCAGTTTACAATTAAAAATTCATTTACATTTATCAAGCCTTCTTAAAGTGAGCAAAACCTATATATTTATAGAAATCACCAAGAAAAAAACTACTGTGGAACATATTCTTAGCTGGAATATAGAACTGGTGATTTTTAGTAAGTTAGAAGTCTGGGCAAAGTGTGAAGATGATAAATCAATTTATTTAAGTTCTTATTCTGCTTTTTGTACTTGTAAGATATTATAGGAGTTATGTATACTGCTGACCCTTATCCCAGGATTAACATTACTATTCAAATTGCACAATGATGGTATGCACAAAAGCCACATATTGAAATATGTTATTGGGGCTACTCTAGTCAAGGAAGGTTAAAAATTGATATGAGTCATTACATGTGAGTGGGGCTGAGAAATTTTCACATTACATTAAAAATGTAAGGGATTAATCAGTTCCATCTTTTCTAGTAGGAAGTTGTGGCCCAAAGAAGTGACTTGCCAAGGTCACAGATCTAATTACTGTCAGTTGAGAAGAGTGCCCAGATCTGATTGCCAATTCTACATCATACTGTCCTTCTCCTAGATGCCACAGAGCAGGCAATCCTTTGATTAGGTAGAACCCTAAATGGAATATAAAATCTTAAAGGCACTTTAAAGACGGTTCATGTAGTTCAATTTCTCATTTAAATCTGAAATTTCTTCTGTAGCACTGTCAGATGTCATTCAGCTTCTGCTCCAGTAGTTAACATACTCACTTATCCTTCAGAGGTGATCCCTTTCCTTGATGGACAAAGAGCCATAAATTCTCTCTTACACTGAGCTCTAATCTGCCATTTTGCAACTTTCACTTAGTTCCACTGAGTCAAAAAGGATAAATTGTACATACCTGTCAAATATGTGAAGACAGCTATCATTCCTCAGTCATATAATCCTTCAGTTATTCTTGGGGTTTCAGTTTATGGGATTCTTCCCAACTTGGTAAAAACACCCCAGGATTTGCTCTAATTTAATATCCTTTCACTGCATCCTGAAATTAGTATTGCAGATGTGGTTTGACCAGCACTTTGTATACGAGATTTATTTCCCCATGATCAATTTTTCATCACCATCATCTTTTCAGGTTGTAAACAATTGGCTCAAATGTTATTTCCAGCAAGTTAAAATCTTTTTTTTCTTAAATTATGTTTTTGCTCCAGTTTTTTTTTAAAAAATTAATTTATTTTTGGCTGTGTTGGGTCTTCATTGCTGCACGCAGGTTTTCTCTAGTTGCAGCAAGCTGGGGCTACTCTTCCTTGTGGTGGGCGGGCTTCTCATTGCGGTGGCTTCTCTTGTTGCAGAGAACGGGCTCTAGGGTGCACGGGCTTCAGTAGTTGTGGCACACAGGCTCAGTAGTTGTGGCTCACAGGCTCAGTAGTTGTGGCTCACGGGCTTAGTTGCTCCACGGCATGTGGGATCTTCCCGGACCAGGGATTGAACCCGTGTCCCCTGCATTGCAGGTGGATTCTTAACCACTGCACCACCAGGGAAGTCCCCAGATATTTTTCGTCTATAAGCTCTTGACAAGTGTAGTTTCCTATTTTTTTCAATGCTTTCCTACTATTTCTAGAATAATGATAAGATACCATGTGTGATTGTGCCCCTAACTAGCTTGCCAGCCGCCAGCCTCATCCCTCTGCCATCATTTCCCCTTGACCTCTGACCGGTGTTCTTAATTTCAAACGCACCATCCTTCCTCTAGGCTTCCACATACTGTTCCCCTTGGGCCACCCAGGCCCAATCTTTTCTTAGTCATCCTTCAAAGCTCAGTTCAAATACCACTTCTTTGTGGGACTCTTCCTTGCCCTTCTTCCCATGTTCCCTCAAGAGTACCTTTTACCTATTATAATACCCTACAAAGCTCCTTCAGCCTTATACAAACAGTAATAATACTTGTGCAATAAGGTGTCTGTCTCCTCAGTTATACTGTGAAGGCTGTGAGGACAAGGTTGATGTCTATCTTTATCCGGCATAGGGTTTTGAATGATTTAAACATTCAATAAGTATCTGTTGAATGAATGAGTGAATACTGAATTAGTGTGATCAATATTTTGATTTTCCCAGGTGATCAAAGAAAACAGTTAAACTCTGGGGTATATGTTGTACAAAGAAGGAAACGTACAGGCTTTAAGACAATCTTGAGAAGGAAAAACCTCTCTAAAAGAAAGAAGGAATAATACAATTTAGAAAACTATAGATCCATGTACTATAAAGATGAATGGTAATTTTTTTTTTTAGTCCTTGTAGTAAGTAGGGAGTGAGGAGCATGGAAGGAAAACAAGCACAGCTGAGTGGCATATTTTTGTTTTACTGTTAATTTGACACATCTGAACCAAAGCATTCACAATACTTGATATACTTTGAAGAGAATCATACACTATAGTCTTAGACATAACCACAGAACAAGCAGAACAATTAAAACTACATAAGGCCTTAAAATATATCCACAGTGTGTATTATTTCAATATTCATTCATTTACAAATTAGACTACATACCATTAATTTTATTTTTATTTTTCTTTCATTGTTTTATTCAAGCAGGATTCATTCAAGGAAAGGCAACTTAGTTTTTGTGTGAGCTTTATTTTTTTCACTACGTTCGTTAATATAAAAGTTATGAATTAAATGTTTTCTTATCTCCTGCGTCCAGGAGTAAATCCATGAAATTCTCAGATAGTAATCCAAAACAACAGGTCCTATTCTTAAAAATAGTCAAAGGGAAGAGGGATCAAATAGCCAGTCTGTTTGTGGTCTTAAAGAACATCTAATGGACTTTCAGGTTTTCTAGTAGTGACAGTATCGCATTTCTACGAGATTAGTCAAAATTTAAAACATTGCGTACAAAATTATTCTTGAAGCTCTAAATGCCTTTTAAATTACTAAAATGAAAAATTTAAGTAGTTGCCTCACAGTACCAAACTTATAAATCAAAACTAGTTAAAATTCAGTGCTATTGTGACTTCTCATTTACAAGGTAACTAGTGGGTAAATTAACAAATGGCATAAAAATTAAGACTTACATCATTTTTTTCAAGGAGAACATGTATGATAACCAGGGAATACAGAAAATTCAATGTATTTTACAATAAAATAACCTTTAAATCTCTATCCCTGTACAACAGGGTTTAGGTCATCTTTAGTGAACTTGCATGTTTTCATACAGTTTATTCTGAGTACTTGAATTGTTTTAGATATACGCTTTTTATTGAAAGAATATTACATTTGTATACCAGGATAAGATTTAGTACATTGATATGTTTTAAAAATATTTATAAATTTGTTTCTGATATGCAAAAGCATTTGGCAATACTTTCATAGCATTTGATCTTACAGAATTAAAATTCATACAGTACTCATCTTGATGTTTAAAAAAAAAAAAATTCACAGAAAAAATATAAATTACACAGCCTGACTGCATGATACTGTTATTTCCAGTTTCTAGTTTGGTAATTAAAACCTTCATTAAGTCTGTTAACAAATCATTACCTGTACATTTATGAAGGCAACTGACATGATTTGCAAACAAAACCTTCAGGTTTTATGTTATTTACCAAAGAGTGCAGTTCAGCAAGAATGAAAACCCAGTATGCAAATTTTCAGAATATTTTACAAATTTACCAGTTCCTGTGACACAAACTGTTTCAATCTTTCAAGATACTGTCCATAAAGTTCCACATCATTGTGACCTGCCCCTTCAACCCACAGAGGCTCCACAGGTCTTTGGCAACGCTCAAACAATGCGAGGCCATGTGAAAAGTCAATGACTTCATCTTCAGTCCCATGAATTATTAATACTGGAGAGGTAATCTTAGAGATTTTGTCAATGCTGTAGGGAAAGAGAAGGAGGAAAGAAGTCAACAAATTAAGTTTGAAAAGGAAACAAAACAAATTTTCTTGTGTTATATTAGATAATTTAAACATCAGAACCATCTTTCAATCAATTCAGAAGGGATGGATACCTCTTGGATTTCAAATAAGATTCAAAAGTCATCTTTACATTACTCCCTACCTTAAGATTATCTGAGGATGTTAACTTCATGCACTTCTGTTTTGAGGGAATCCCTCAATAATTATAGTCATCCTACTTCGCCTTTGTACAATGTTGATATTTTAGCACAGAAACTTAGGTTGCAAGGAGAGGAAGAAACCAAGGACCATTTCAGCTATGTGCTAACTTCATACCTCTCTGCGTTCACATTTTTTTCTCCCTCCCTCCCAATATCCTACTAAAATGACAGCAAAATGTTTTTTTTGTTTTGGGTATTTACTACAAAAATAGGAAGAATATAATAAAACATAACATTTTGGAGCTGGAAAGCAGATGAATATGTGAGATAACAGATTAAAAGTATAGGAGAAAACACAATTTTTAAGAGAATAGAAGGGTAAAGTGAAGAAACAATCCAATTTATATCATGGAATACCCCAGAAGGCTAGGAACTGACATGCAGATAAAGGCGGGTGATTCAAATCTACAGAATTTGTTCAAAGTCTGTTTAAGAAATAGTGTCCTGCACCCCCGCCCCCCCGCCACCCCAGTTCTTTTCTTTCCCCTTCCTTTTGCAGCTGGGTATCTGCCCTCTACCTAAAACTGGAGGGTTTGTGAACTAGGGGATTGCCGGACACAGTTTAAGGCAGAGGTACCAAATAGCAAGTAAACATATACATGTTGGCTGCTACGAACCCATTTTCCCTACTGGGCTCTCAGAATGCTGGCAGCCAAGCCTCCACCTTTTAAGAGATAGCTGTAGGAAGAGTCTTCTTTGGAGACTATATATCTGCCTTAAGAGGAAAGATAAATACTGACATTGGGGGTGGGATCCCCACCTAACTGGCTTGGCCAGATCACTGGATAGTGAAACTCACAGTCAACAAGTCTTAATTCCCCACACTTCAGGTCAGCTCTTTAGTTCCTTACTCTTCCATGTGAGCACACAAGTAAGAATTATCGGACATCAGAGGAGAGCACTTTACATATAAGACAAGGATCAAAATAAACAGTAAAAAAGGGCAACTTGGAAGAGACAAACAATACAAAGAAGAACCCTTACAAAGAACAATTCTTTAAAAATTTTCTGAGAGAGAGAGAGGCACAAGGCATTATAACTATAAAATGAGGACAGAATCTTGAAAAAGAAGAAAATCATCAATGAAATAATTCAAGGCAGCATTTGGTAAGGAAAAAATGCTTGGGTATATTATTTGCTATCAACTCTTCAATAGTAGAGGAATTAAATAAAAAAGGAAACATTTGATCTTTTTCAAACAGTTTACTGTTAGTGCTGCACTCTCTGTTGGTGCAGCTGAAATGAAAGAGGGAGCTAAACAGAGATGTAACTTGGCAATAGTTTACCCCAAATGTCTCCCTATCATTCCTACCATTCAGCTACAAAGTATAATGCACATACCTTCCAATCTACCATTTTCTAAAACAAAAACAAACCCCCAATAAATGTAAAAACCAAAAACCTCCCACAGTCTGCTCTGGTGATAATATCATATGCTCCCATACGCTTCCCTACCAAAGTAACCCCTTACTGGCTAATGAAGAAAAAATTTGTTTTGAAATGACCCTTGCTGTTCTTATAAAGAATCAAGTGGTGACTTGGCCTGTGGCCTATCTATCATTCACAAAGAATCTTTGTATTGCTGCCAATTTGGGAAAGGAAATAAGACTGAAATTTGCCAGCCTGTCACTTCTTGCCTTCTTCCTTTCTTTGAGAAAAATAGGCCATCAATTTTTTTGTTAACAATGAAGAAGAACTAGTGGGAACTACCATCCTGTGTTGAGACGCATGAGGAAAAGTAGCCCTTCTTTTAAATTTGTCTAACACTTATGTTTGCAGACTCTGTGGGGCAATAATTATTCTGGCTCATTTAAGACTCAACATTTTCGCAATTCACTTCTTTTATAAATCAGATATCACTAATTAGACATCGTTCATTCATTTTTTACAGAAGATTTAAAAAAAATTTTTATTTATTTTTGGCTGCGTTGGGTCTTCGTTGCTGAGCGCGGGCTTCTCATTGCGGTGGCTTCTCTTGTGAAGCACAGGCTCTAGGTACATGGGCTTCAGTAGCTGTGGCACGCGGGCTCAGCAGTTGTGGCTCGCAGGCTCTAGAGCACAGGGTCAGTAGTTGTGGCACACAGGCTTAGTTGCTGTGCGGCATGTGGGACCTTCCCAGACCAGGGCTCGAACCCGTGTCCCCTGCACTGGCAGGCGGATTCTTAACCACTGTGCCACCAGGGAAGCCCCCGTTCATTCATATTTATGCACATGTGTCTCATTTTCCCTCTACTTGTTCCTCTCCTCCAGTATTATGCACCTCACTGGATGGTACTATCGTCCATTAGCAGCTCAAGTCAGAAACCTGGCAATTATATTCAAATTCTTTTGTTTAGCATCCTGTATACAGTCTGACATTTAGTTCTATCAATTTTTTCTCAAATTCACTCTTATCTCCAATACTAGTGCCACCATCTGGGGTATAAGGCTTAGCACTTTTCACTTGGGTTACTATTGCTCAAACACTTCAGCCTTCTGACAGATGTCCTGCCACCACCTTCTTCACAAATTAATTTTTCCACAATTTCTATAATATATGTAAAATAGGAGCTCATGGCTGAGTGAACTGTATCATGAATACCTTAAGTGATGGAAAAAAATTCCCTCAAAAGTTTCTTCGAATTAAACTAATTGAATATTAATACTTACTTTGGGAATGCATCAAAACAGTAGGTCTTCTTGGTATCAGGAAAAGCGACTCGCATTCCTGAGGTCAAAGGAGAATGAAGAATAACAGCAGCACTCTCATACCGAGCAGCGAGATCCACAGATGGTACTGTCCCTATACTTTGGCCATATATAATCACATTTTCAGGGCGAATGCCATATCTACAAAGTTCACAAGTTTAAAAAAAAAAAAGAGTTGGAGAATCAGACTGGTATGAAGTGTTCAATCACTAATAAGGACTTAATCTTAAAAAAGAAGGACAGAATGAGACAATGTCAATAAATTTATATTTAAAATTTAAGTTTCTTAGTCATCACTAACATTTAATACCAAAATAAAATCTATATTCAGTTATATCATCTGTTTCAAGTCTACCTTTTGGAAAAATAATGGCTGAGGTCTCTTAATCTTAAGGAATGAATTTATTAAATCATTTATGGAATTCAATGTAGCATATTATTGACTATATTTGGAACATATGTCACTAATATTTTAATGGACTGATGTTTCATGGAGATTTAGTGTTTATTTTCCATTCAATGTAAAAAAGGTTCTTTATTTCTCTAGGCATTAAAAGTGGTTCATTTTATTTTCTGAAGTTGGTCATAGTGATGAAAATGCAACATACGGTTACAGTATGGAATGATGAATAAAATATATGTATTATTTTAGCCAAGAGCAAATTACTTACTTTTCTTGAGATTTGCATTTATTTACCCACAGAAATGGACTAATGATTGGAAAGATCAATAGATGAATGAGAATTCCAAAAGCCACATGGGTCAGTGATTTATGAATACTTCCTTTAAAAATGATTCAGATTTAAATATATGAACTCACTAACTCAATTATATTGGGTATATACTATGTTCCAGGCATTGTTACTTGTCTACAGTATAACTGTCCTAACTACAAACTGCAAGTGTAAGTGAGGTACTACAGGAGCTAATGAGTGTGGGATTAAGGGCTAGAGTGACATCAAATATGCCTTTCCACTTCAGCAGTCTGACAGCAGTCATTTCTGGATGCTAAGGGCCATTTGCACAACAGCTTTCAGTCTTCTGAAAATGTGATAAAGCTTTCCAAGTATCTGAACATTCACCAGGAAAGAGCAAGACAAACCCTATGTGCTCCCTATGGCTCTTCCCAGGGGCACAGGAGTATTTGGACTATCCAGGTGGTGACATACCTCTCCATAGTTTCTTCAAATCAGTCCTACAGAAGAATTTGGACCATGTCCCAAAGATTGGGCTCCATCTACTCCAGACTGACTCTAAATGTAACTAAACTCAGAAAAGCTTTTTTTGGACTTCCTTGGTGATGCACTGTTTAAGAATACGCCTGCCAACGCAGGGGACACAGGTTTGATCCCTGGTCTGGGAAGATCCCACATGCCGCGGAGCAGCTAAGCCCATGTGCCACAACTACTGAGCCTGCACTCTAGACCCCGTGAGCCACAACTACTGAGCCCGAGTGCCACAACTACTGAAGCCCGTGCGCCTAGAACCCATGCTCCGCAACGAGAAGCCACCACAATGAGAAGCCCGCGCACCACAACTAAGAGTAGCCCCCGCTCGCCGCAACTAGAGAAAGCCCGCGCGCAGCAATGAAGACCCAACGCAGCCAAAATAAATAAATAAATAAATAAATAAATAAATTCTCTACACAGAATCTTAAAAAAAAAAAAAGTAAAGCTTTTTTCTTTGCAACAGACCTAGCTTCATAGGAATGAAGAAATTAGGAAAATGAACATTTGCAGCATCGCATCAGCATAATGCTTGGGGCTGCCTGGATGCTGTGTAGCTGAACGGCAGAACTGTTGGTGGCAATGATGGGTTTTAGGCTAAAGCGAGCAATGGCAAGGCTCCAGAGTAGCAGAAGCAGCCCCCAATTTACCATCAGAGGACTCCAAAGCAGTAACGGAGTTTCAGAACAGTTCACGTTAGAAAGGACTTCAGAGGCCATCTAATCTAGGTGGGCTGCTCACTGAGCAGATGTTCAAAGTCAGAGTAAGTTAATGACAGAGCTATAATTAGAACCCAGGTATCCTGACTCCAGGTCCAGTGCCTTTTCTACTACAGCACACAGATAATGAGCTCAAATACTGTGGAGGAAAGGCTGTATAGTGAATATTCATACTTTATTTTCTGTTGATCCATCAGAAGTTCAGAAACATGGTTACTATAGAAAATCAATTATCCTTAAAGGGAGGTTATTCAAATAATAATTATTTAAGTTCATTATTTTTTTCCCTTCCTGGTTACTTAAGCCCTTTTTTACTTTAATTAAGTAAATGAAAGGCATGAATTCTAATTACACACATTTTATTAGGTGATAGAATTCAAGAACTGCAAAGAATCTTGGAGATCATTTAACTCAACCTCTTCATTAAACAGACTAAGAAACAGAGGCTCAGAAAAATTAAATAAATTTCCCAAGACTTCCTAACCTTACGAACTCTTCCAACCATATTTAGAGTTCAACATAAGAGAAATTTTAAGTCTGAAATTCTATGCTAAACTAGTATGTGGGACTAGGTAGCAATTTATCTGTTCTACTCCTATTCTTCATTCATACTGGTCAAGTGTATAAAAAGATTAATTAATCAAGACTAGAAATCACTTTAGAAAGTTTCCTGTAAATTGATATCCGATAAGATTTAAAAAATAATAATAAAGCTGACCACTTACAAGAGGGGATTCTTTTACATAAACATAGAAAGAACACTTAACTGGATACTAACATGTTTTGCTTGAATAAATTTATACTTTTGTGATACTTGGAAGCACTAATAATGAAGGTTATCTGCTTTTAGCACCTTTAAAAACTATACTAATTCACTGAAGTTGAATTATAGTACGTGAAATATATTGCAATAAATCTGTTATTAAAAAATTATCATATTTTCCTGACAGGTATTATATATACTATATTCAACTGGCTGAATCTGAAAGGGGGAACTCAGTTTTGTTTGCAGGCCTGAGGGGACTGACATGAGTATAACCAAAGCATATTTTGACTGTGGTCATTTAAGGTAGTTTTTAAGTTTATAAATTTTTACCACTCTGTGCCTGCCTCCCTCCCACCCCTAAACTCCATAATTACTACTTACCATCTATTTTTTTCTTACTTGTCAGAAATATGTTTTCATACCATTTCAATTGATTTAAGAATCCCTTTTATACAGAACTCTGCTATGAGACCATAGTTTTACTATACATCTTGGAGGGGTAAATGTTTCTAAAGATATTTTCTAAAAAAGGTTATATCTACTAATGAAATTGAGAAAGTTCTTCCCAACTAACTGAAACCATTAATATTTAAACATTAAATTAGGAATGGTAATTTTCTTTATGTACTCTAGCTTCAGTCTAAAATACTCTGGACGGATTTCCCTGGTGGTGCAGTGGTTAAGAATCCGCCTGCCAATGCAGGGGACACGGGTTCGAGCCCTCGTCTGGGAAGATCCCACATGCTGCGGAGCAACTAAGCCCATGCGCCACAACTACCGAGCCTGCGCTCTAGAGCCGGAGAGCCACAACTACTGAAGCCCGCGTGCCTAGAGCCTGTGCTCCACCACAAGAGAAGCCACCGCGGTGAGAAGCCTGCTCATCGTAACTAGAGAAAGCCCGCGCGCAGCAACGAAGACCCAACGCAGCCAAAAAAAAAAAAAACCAAACCAAAAAAAAAAACACCTCTGGAAGTCAGGCAGCTTATTAATGTACAATGAGGAATAATTTGTACTAAGGTATCTTTCTGTTTAGTGTACATTAACTGTCTGATGAGAAAATACACCGAAGTATACAAAACTGCAATAATTTTCAAGAAAAATTTATAAGTATCTTCGTGACTAGAAAAGATTGTTATTTCTATTTACTAATTATTAATTATTAATTATATAAAATGATGCAAACCCTGCCTTAGGATTTTAACAATCTAGCCTCTTACTCTGTTAATGACAGATCAAGTGAATGATTAGCTAAATCACTGTTTTCTTCATTCCCTTGAAATGTTGCAACTTTGAATAAACATTTTTATACCACAATCCAATAAGTTTCTAAAACCAAACATTTTTCACTGGCTTACATTTTTAGGAAAATCACACACACACACACACACACACACACAAGCTGTCAAACTCTTTTATGCTATTATACAAAATTTAAAATTACAATCTAAAAGTGTAACTCTTCATAGGTTTATACTGGTAAATATAATCTTTATTTAGTACTTCAAGATGTGTTACAAGAACAGATTTTATTCTATTCTTATACAAGACAATTTTATCAGCCATCACAAATGTGGAAAACAATTCCCAATCACCATTTACCTTGTCCTAAGAGCAAGCCAAGCAGCTTCTATGTCTGCATAGAGGTTCTTCTCTGTTGGTTTCCCAGAACTTGCACCATATCCAGAATAATCATATGAGAATATATTACAATTAATCCGTGATCCCAGTCCTATGTAAAAGCTGCTCATCTGACCAAGATCAACAGCATTTCCGTGTGAAAAGAGTAAAGTGTATTTGGCATTGGGTGAGCAACGCACAAACATGCAGGCAATTCTGTTGCCTTTACTGGTTCTAGTCATGAAACACTCAATAGCATCTTTTTCTCTAGAAGAATATTGCCAGTCTGCTCGTTCTGAGAGGTGTAACGTCCAGCGGCTTCCACTTTCATCACACATCAGCGTGTAAGTTGGATCAGGTGGCAAAAATGCTAATTTTGAAGCAATTTTCCCTGGACAAGGTGGACAGCAGAAGAGGCAACACAGCTCACTAAATGAAAGATTATTCATCTTCTGAAAAAGAAAAGAATAGTCAATGTTTTAATCACTGAATGTCCATTCTGCATTTGCATACAATAAAAGTTAAAACAAAGACAACAGTAAATTCTACTAGTGGACAGTGTCTACTACTATTATATGAAGTATGCTTTCCCAAATAGATTTTTGGCATCTTTCTAGAAACACTTTAAATCGTGAGGTGAGGCAAATATTCCTGACCAGGAAACAGACTCAAATACTATATGACATGTTGCAAATAGTAGTTTATATTTTATAATACTTAACCAAAATATGAAAAATGATAGTCTTACCAGAGAGGTATAAAATTGTTATTTCTCCACAAATAACAACATAGTAGGTATGAAATATCCTTAGTTAGCTTGTAATTTCTGTGTAACTCAGTGAAAATTCTCAGAATCTCGTGAGAAGCTAGGGATTTAACATAATATAGTAAATATACAATAATAGCACTGATGAAGCACTTACTATTTGTCAGGCATTGTGCTAAGGGTTCTATGCATATTAGCATGTTTAATCCTCTAAGCAACCCTATATGGTAGTCTGAGAAAAGAAACCTGCACAAGGTGAGGCAGTGAGGGAGCCAGGATTTGACACCAGGCTCCGTCATTGTCCTACATCACTGGGCTACACTGCTTCAAGGGCTCAGAACACTATTTGTCTCAGAAGCTTATGATTTTAGTCATATTTGTCTCAGAAGCCTATTATGTTAGCCATAGTGCCAATGGCCTAAATAAC
Organism: Balaenoptera ricei; assembly: GCF_028023285.1. Taxonomy (NCBI): domain Eukaryota; kingdom Metazoa; phylum Chordata; class Mammalia; order Artiodactyla; family Balaenopteridae; genus Balaenoptera; species Balaenoptera ricei. Next base: position 75,280,754 of record NC_082644.1, read on the forward strand.
CTGTAAAACATTAAAATGTATATATGAATATATGTATGTATGCAATTATTGCCCAAATTAAGAAGGCATTATTATGGAAAAAAGATCTGCTCAAGGAAAATTTCCTAAATTTCCTAAATTTAGATGGAAATGAGCATAAGGTTTGAAGTCAGAGAGAGTTGTGGTAGCACTTACTAGCCGTGTGCCCTTGGGCAAATTATTTACCTCTTTGACCCTCACTGTCTTCATAAGTAAATGAGGCCAATGCCTACAATGGACAGAGTGGTTGTGAAGAACAAATATAATGATATCGTTAAGGCATTTAACATAGTAATGGCCGTAGAGCTGACACACTCAGAAATGGTCTACTTTCTCCTATGCCTTTTTCATCAATATTTTAAAAGTATCCACAGCTCATATTAACTCAGAAACAAAATAAAGTGCTACTTGTTTGCCCTACCAGCATTTCCTAATTATCCTTTCTTAAATTCCTCTCTCTTTTTAGCAGTAGACCATTGCTTAGTTCCAGGAAGAAGGCATTCAAAACAAACACCTTCCAGAGGTTTGGTGGCACCTAATTTTCTCCAAAAAATCTAAATAAAAGGATAGGAAAAAAAAAAAGTACTTCACCATACCAAAAAATGAGAAACTATCGCCTCAGAAGAGTGACTGAAGTGTTAAGTACATATGGAAAGACAGGAATGCCTTTTTCATTAATTACTGATTCAAAACCTAGTTTATACTGCTTAATACAAATGTGTTAATTTCCAGTGTGAACTAATTAGGTAGAAAGAAGAAGCAGAAACAGCACAGAGAGAGAAGAAGAGTAGGAGTGACATGAAAGGCTTCAAAGATGAGTAAGGGAAAGGCAGAAAAATGTCTCTTGGCTAATGGGAAGCACCTTTACTTGTTATTCTATTTTTATTCCCTTTCAGCCTTCAAAGTGAATATAGCCTGAATAAGTTAATGTCTTACTCTGGTTGGAACAAGAGTCATATAGAACAGAAATGACAACTAGGTGTCATCCTTAGTGCTAACTCTAATTGGCTCCATGACATGTTGTACTGAGGAGGATTCTGAGAGCATGCCCAGGGCTTAGCAGGCAAAGAATGTGTGATAAATTAGCAAAGTCTACTACAGAATTTGGCTACAAATCTATTATCCGGGTCAGGAGGATAAAGGATCTGGTGAAGATGGCAGAGAAGGGAGTTCAAAGGGTCAGTTCCAAAGAAGGAGATGATCCCCAAAACAAAAACAAACAAACAAAAAAACCTAAAAACAAAGAAGGAGATAACCTGGAAAAAGAAGATGAGGTAGAAGGTACAATATATCAGTGCTATCCGTTTAATAATCTGCCTATGGTCATTTCTTACCCCCAATTACCTTACATGCCCATCAACTGCTGACCCTCAAGAGCATATTAAAAGCTTGATTAAGTAAACTGTATATAGCTCTACTATGTTCCTATAATTTACCACTTGAACATGAAGACTTTTATATACTATAATAAAGTAATTTTGAAATAAACTGGCTGACCGAACATATATAATGCTGCAGAGACGATTCTGAAGATGAACACCAAAGGAAAAAATTAGACGAGAAAAAGCTGCAATGCCAGAGTCAAGTCAAATGAAAGACAACCTGACCTTCTTAATGGTGGCAGAAGAAATTATTCCTACCTCCACTGCCTCAAACCCAGACAACTGGTATCCACTTAATAACATAAACTTGGAAATTATCGCTTTCCTAATGATAGGTCTGATATAGGGCAGCAACATAGACTTGCTTAAAAAAGTTATTCTCTCCTTTTCTATAAATGTGAAATTTTTCACAATAGAAAATATAAATAAAACAAATAAACCTAAGTTTTAGTATGATCAGAGCTGAGCAAATTACTGAGAGAGAATATCTTATTCTTGATAAATCACTGAAATATCTTGTTAAATTTAGATAATTTAAATCCAATTTTTTTCATATAACTCACCTGAATATAAACATATTATTTACTAGTTATTTCTTGACAACAAAACCTTGAAGACACAAGGCAGTGAGTAATCACAGGTGGAAAACAACAGAGTTATGAGAGTACACAAAAGTCATACAACAAATTGAATAATTTGTAGCTGAATTTTTGGACCAGACAAAACAAGGATTTAAAATAAGTTATAATAAACCTATTTAAAAAGAGAGAGAGAGAGAAGGAAGGAGTGAGAAAGAGAGAAAACTTAAAGATGAAGCAGAAAAAAGTGTCAGAAAGAAAAATTCAACTGGAATCCCTGGTATAAAAAAATCAGTATCTGAAATAAAGTATTAAACTGATGGGTTGGGTACAAGTATTGATAACAGTTGAAGAACACATTAGTGAGCTGGAAAATCAGGTTGAAGAATTCCCAGGTATGGAATCTTTCAGGGGGATGAAGAGATGGAAAATATAAAAGAAAATTTAAGGAGGATTTCAGTAGAAATACCAATATCAATACTATAGAAGTCCCCTCCAAAAAAAGAGAGGAGAAAATAAAGACAATCTAATAATTTTTCAGAATTAAAGAGAGAAAATTCAGATTGAAATAGCTCAGAATGCCAAATAGGTATTTAAGAAAACTTTCACAGCTAGACAAATTACAGTAAATATCAAAACTGCCAGAAACAAAAATCTGAAGGTTTCCAAAAGGGAAGAACAGATTACTTACAAAGGAACAAGAATCAGATGAACATCTAACTTTTGAATAGCAACACTAGAAACCAGAAGACACTGAAGCGATAGGTTTAAAGTAAGGAAAACGCTTTCAAGCTAGAATTTCACACAGATAAAATACCAATTTAATATGAGGATAAAATAAGGATATCTGCAGGCACACAAAAACTCAGAAGGTTTACTAAGTCAAGACCCTCTTTGAAAAACTCCAGCAAGGAGGAAAAGAAATGCAAGAGAAGTCTGAGATATCTGAGATATGACAAATAAAGAATAGTTAATATAATGTCTTTTTTGGTAAGTAAGCAATGGAGAAAAAAAAAAAAAGCAGCAAAGTATATCCCTAATAACCCAGAATCAAAACTTGGGAGAATACCAATGTGGAGGGGATTGGAATAAGAGTTAGGGAGTGTTTAAGAAGTAAAAATGTGCCGGGGCACTGGTCACTTGAATTGTTTGGAATATTAATATTGATAAGCTTAAGACACAGAAGAAAAGCATGAATATGACTCTTATTTATTTATTTTGGCTGCACCATGCGGCACACGAGGTCTTAGTTCCCCAACCAGGGATTGTACCCATGCCCCCTGCAGTGGAAGCATGGAGTCCTAATCATTGGGTCACCAGGGAATTCCCATGACTCTTAATAAGTCAGACATAACCACCATAAAAATGGTACTTTGATACACCTGAAGAGTAGTTATAGTTTTCATTACAAATGTCTAGCCTTGGGTATTTATCAACATGTTAAAACTCAAGAAGGAGTGTAAGCACAAAGAAATAAGAAATAAGAAATTAATGGTAGATATCAACAAAATAGAGAACAAAATGCAACAGAAAAAGAGGTCATTCTGGACCTCTAGTGCCATGCAGAGTATCTGACACATAATGAGGTTTCTAATTATTTTTTAGATGAATGAGTTAGTAAATTAAGATTAACTCAACCCTCTGCACCTCAGAAGCCCCCACAAAAGAAGGAAAAAAGTTTACAAATCACATGTTAAGAAAGAAATCCAATATATTTTGTGACAATTACTTAGGTTTCTTGTATGGGGGCAGAATAGAAGCAATCAAATAAAAATCTATGAACCTGAATGAGGGAGGGTTCAGGCAGGAAAAGCATTGCTACTTACTGAAATCATTCAGTGTGTTATAAAGCACAGAACAGAACACTCTTCCAGGGAGAAGGAAATCTTGCCCCTTTGGAAATCAATTCACAAAATGAAAGGTCAGCTCAATGTTAAACAGATGGCCCATTGTGAAAAATAAGGTTTTCCTTTTGGCGGGGGACTCAAAGTTACTTCACTTATATAGCAGGAGGAAGTTCCTAAAATTGCATGAAATAATAATTTAAGAACTTGCTTCTCCTGGTAACTTTTTCCTGCTCAATGACAAAGGAAAAAAGATGAACACCTGAGTCCTTTCTCAGCAAAACAGGAAGACTACTGTTAAAGAATGTCCTTAAATAAAATGACACACTATAATCTCCTTCCTCTCTTTTTTTAAAAAAAATAAATTTATTTATTTTTGGCTGAGTTGGGTCTTCGTTGCTGCACGTGGGCTTTCTCTAGTTGCGGTGAGCGGGGGGCTACTCTTCGTTGCGGTGCACAGGCTTCTCATTGCGATGGTTTCTCTTTTGCGGAGCACAGGCCCCAGGCGCATGGGCTTCAGTAGTTGCGGCATGCAGGCTCAGTAGCTGTGGCTCACGGGCTCTAGAGCGCAGGCTCAGTAGTTGTGGCACACAGGTTTAGTTGCCCTGCAGCATGTGGGATCTTCCCGGACCAGGGATCGTACCCGTGTCCCCTGTATTGGCAGGTGGATTCTCAACCACTGGACCACCAGGGAAGCCCCTCCTTCCTCTCTTCTGACAGAAGAAATTATTGAAACGACTTCTGTCAATTCCTGATGTAATAACATTCACTGAAAAAAATCTCCCTTTCATCTCTTTTGTAATAGTTTCTTGGTAATGCAGATTGACTCATATTACTACCATCTACAAAGGACAATTGATTCTTTTAGGGTTCAAGATTTTGTCGTAATGAACAGAACTAGTACTCAACAGTCTTTTAAAAAAGGTTTTAGAGAAAACATTTTAAAAGTATCAATACTTATAACTTTTCTTCATTTTGTGTGGTATTTTGACAATTTCACTCTAAATAGTATCTAAGCTGATTTAAAGTCTTATCCAATTTAGAGTGTAGTCAGTAGATGATAAACTGCTTAAATTTTGATATACTAGATTTCATGTTAAGAACTACGTTCTAAAGTCCAAGATGAATTTCTTTGAATTTGGCTTCATGCATGGAAATCTGGGGAATATTACATATTCTGTTTTGTAGAATGTCAGAATTTGTTACCTAGAGAATCTGCGATTACTACTTTCAGTTAGTTATACGTCTATCTATTTAGCAATCAGGCTTCAAGAAGTCCCAGTGATTCAGAATAACAGCAACACTTCCCAGAGATTAATTTTTTAAGATAAACAAATCTCTGAGCATTCAAAGACAAAAAATAACTAAAAAAGGGAAGACTGCACAAAATGTAAAGACTGGTCTGTTTGCTACTGTAAAAACAACCCATTTTTGATGCTTATCTTTGGTTATAAAAATTAAAGCCTGATGTTTTTTAAACTGACAGAAGAAACCAGAAAAAATAAAAATAAAAATAGATTTATAGCAAAGCCTGCCTAACACCAGAAATGGATAAATGAGGTAGATGTTTGATTATTAAGAGCAAGAGGTAGCAAAGATCAGAATGAAGTTCGAAGCGATGGCACAGAAGATACTCAACTATGAAAAAGCAGGAAAAAAAAAAATTCAGATTTTAGGTTAGTTCTGTACAAGGGGGCCATGAGCCCAACACATCCCAGTTGACTAATCCAAAGGAAATCACCATAATACTACTATACAAAGGGGGTCAATCACATACAGCTCAGTAGCCTAGGGGTGTATCTAAATCAAATTAAGCTCACTTCAGTATCCTTGGAGGGCACCAAGGGAGTTAGGTACTGCCACCCTAAGATCCAGCATGTAATCTGTAGTAGCATTTACCAAAGTACAGCAACAAGTGAAACCACGTGTGTTACTGTTTTTAGAGAGCTATATATATTACAGAGTTTAATGTATACAGAGAAGTTGAATAATCACCATTAAAGAAGTTTGGCACCAGCCTTATTTTTCACTCAAGACAGAGTATCCAAAGTACTTATAATGATCAAAATTTCTGCTAAATGTTACTTAGATACTAGGTGTTTAGTACATGTTGTTTTAACACATTTTCTTATTTGTATATGTCTTATGTAGAAATACAGCTTATGTAGCCCTTATCTCTTTGGGGTAGGTTGTATTTATTTCTTTTAGATCATTATAAGAATCAGCAGCAGAAGTACTCCACTGTCTGTGAGATCAAAGGACTTGATTGGGTGATTTTGCTAGGAAAACTTGGAAGACAGAACGCATGGGTTGTGTACATGGGAATGGAAACTTAAAAACTTAGGAAAAGTTTTTTTAAAAAGCACTGTATTTTTTGTATTTCAAATTGGAAGGAGAAATTTGGCAAAACTATTTTCTTTTAAAGAGTTATGTCAGTTACTTTTAAAGACAGAGTTATAATTTTTAAATACTAATAAGATTCTAGAGATACTTAGTAACTGGGCCAATGTATCACTTGAAAACACCTATGAAACGTGGTTTTTGTTGGTAAATTGAACAGATGCCTTAATAATTGCGAGTTTTAAAAAATTTAGAGGAGTTTCTCAAATAGGCAAAACATAATGGGTATGTCAAAATAAGTTTCCTTTCCCGCTGGTGAGAAAAGTTGGGGTTAGACATGTAAAGAAAGTTGAGGTCTACCAGAGGTACCAAAATAGTCCCAATCCTAGTGTTAGTATGAATTTATTTATTTATTTTTTCTTCAGTGAAAGAAAGTTAAACAGTAAGAATCAGAAGTGAGGAAACTGGATTTATGACAAGATTATAGAAGATGGAAATTAAGGCTGAAGAGCCTATAAGCTACGCCAAGCAAACTAATTTGGCTCAGCACTCCTACATAGGTCAATGTAGCCACTTCTACAGTACTTATGTTTTCCCTTAGTTTCTTAATTCTTACTGCACTAATACAGGAGGCACTAACCACATACGGCTACTTAAAGTAATTAAAATTAAATATTCAGTTCCTCAGCCACACTAGCCATATGTTGACTAGTGGCTACCAAATTGCACAGTGCAGAAGGAGCATTTCCATCACTGCAGAAAGTCCTATCGGGCAGTGCTGAACTAAAAGCTTTTAAACCCAGGCAATGCAGAACCAAAACTTACATGCTTCGTATCCATACTAGCTTTAAATGTTGGAGCTCCTTCCTCTCCAGTCTTTCCATCATAGTACATATAAGCTATTTTTATAGGTCCTGTTGAACAATGTAACCACCCAGAACTAAATGAGATTACCTATACAATACTGTTTTAGAAGATTACTATCTTGATAAAAATATTACATCAAACCCAACCTTAATGTAAAAGCCATTTTATTTAAAACGAGGAATGCAAATCAATTAGACTATCCATACATTTTAATGCATGGTTTTAATGTGTCAAAGGAATTCAATATTCTTGAAAGGTTCCTTGTATGCTGGAGTTGCAAGTAAACCATAAGAAACTATACGAACATTTGTGATTATGAGTTAACTAATTTCTGAACACAGCCCATACAGTATTCTAAACACTTAAAATCCTGATAATCCACTTAAGCCATGCCTGAACAAAGTGAATCAAGTTTTCCTGATTAAGTAGGACAGGTTGTCGACTTTTGCATATGCTAATGTCACAGATTCCCATAAAACTCTTGGTGACTGGACAGTGCAATTTCAAAGCCACACCTATACACGTTACTAAGCATAAGCTAAAACATGAACAGGCACACATTTCCCTACCCATAGTCATCAGTTTTGGGCACTTCTAATGAAAAACTTTCCAAAACATGCTTATCCTCAAAGTTCACAGAAAAGCTGTCAACGTACATTGGTGAAGATATTCCACAAATATACATTATTTTCTCCACATTTATAATAAGTAAAATCTGTTTCTGGGACATTTTCCAGGTGAAAACACACTACACACCTTAAAATACCCATCTACAGCACAATATAATTAAAGTAGTCATAAGTTATAGAAAATTTAAGGACTATTGATGATTATAAATGATGAACACAATCTTCTTCAAAAAGAGGGCTTATATTACTGGTATCCCAATTCGAATTCCTAAGAGTTATAAAAGAGATTATAAAACCATTTACCATCAACAATGAACAAGTACCCAATCAGCCATTCCTTATCAAGTAGTAAATAAAATAAGCTGTTCCAATAAAGTAAGAAACCACCTAGCAACGGCGAAGTTTCTGTTCTCAGGCAACTGAATTGCAGTAAAATATCCTGGACCCAGAGTCAAAAGACAGAAATGTAAATGGTGATAACACTAATACTATATTCAAATAATTATTAAACAGGCTGCATAATTAAAATTACTAAAATACTAAAAAGAAACATTGTAATTATAAAAGTATTACAAGACATGGTTTAAAAAAAGTCAAAACACAAGAGGTTAAAAAATAAAAAGTAAGTCTTTCTGCCAGGCTAAAATAAGTATTGGTTAAAAGTCAATTTAAGAATTCAGTTCCCTAGATACTCTTCCCAACTCAGAAGACCAGAGGTTTACATTGGAAGAATCTTCTCTGAGGAATCAGACTAATCTGAAAGAAAGATCGAACGATACTTATATGGCAGAGGTTACATGGGGAAGTTGTGGGAATGAGAAGGATGTGTGTTACACTAGGGGGCCTTCTGTAAGTGGGACGTCAACACGTAAGAAGTAGCAATATAATACTGTTATCTAGCAGACGTTGAGAATGGACTTGAGGACACAGTGGGGAAGGGGAGGCTAGGACTAGTGAGAGAGTAGCACTTATCATAATACATACGCTACCAAATGTAAAATGGATGGCTGATGGGAAGCTGCTGCATAGCACGGGGAGATCAGCTCGGTGCTTTGTGACCACCTAGAGGGGTGGGATAGGGAGGGTGGGAGGGAGACACAAGAGGGAGGAGATATGGGGATATGTGTGTGCATATAGCTGATTAACTTTGTTGTACGGCAGAAACTAACACAACATTGGGAAGCAATTATACTCCAATAAAGATGTATAAAAAAATACTGTTATCTAGAGATATGGAGATAAATATAAAAAGAATCCTTCAAAAGAAAGTTAATACTCCCTGGGAAAGGATATATCAAGGAGACAGACAGGGCCCTGGCTTGCTAATTTTCACAACAAACTTTGTAGAACCATTTGGCTCCTTAACCATATGCTTGTATGAATTTAATAAAAATAAAGATTTAAAACAAAAGTCTCTTCCCTAATCCCACCCCAAACTCAAACCAAACCAGGTTCAATCCCAGAAATTATGACATTCGGTCATTTGCTTTTTTTTTTTTTTTTTAATTATTTTTTATTTTTTAATGCTATTCTTGTCTGCTTACATTCTTTTTATTTATGTATGTATGTATGTATGGTATGGCTGTGTTGGGTCTTCGTTTCTGTGCGAGGGCTTTCTCTAGTTGTGGCAAGCGGGGGCCACTCTTCATCGCGGTGTGCGGGCCTCTCACTATCGCGGCCTCTCGTTGCCGAGCACATCGCGGTGTGCGGGCCTCTCACTATCGCGGCCTCTCGTTGCCGAGCACAGGCTCCAGACGCGCAGGCTCAGTAATTGTGGCTCACGGGCCGAGTTGCTCCGCGGCATATGGGATCTTCCCAGACCAGGGCTCGAACCCGCGTCCCCTGCATTGGCAGGCAGATTCTCAACCACTGCGCCACCAGGGAAGCCCCGGTCATTTGCTTTTAGATCTGATGTTTAATACCACACTCATGTATTTATCCTTCACTATCATAATGTTTCATTATTATGAAAGATTAGAGAATTTACCCTACTTTTTCCCTTCTTTGCTCATTCTGATGTTATTTTTAAGTTTTTATAGGTTATTTTTATAACTTTCAACATTATACTAGAATCTCCATTTCTTGTTCCATCAACTTTAGGAAGTTTCCACTGGCTTCCTATGTAATCAAATACCATTATAATTGGCTATACAATTACCTTCACATTAAGTTTTATATCATTTGCAGTTTGTTTTATAATTATAAAATTTATGTTTTATCTATAGGTTGATTTTTTAAAATTGGGTAACAATAAAAAGTATTTACAATGTTATCCACTGCCATCCAAGTAGTGGGATATTTTATGTCACTAAATTCCAAGTGTGAAGGTGTTTATAACTCTGATAACTGCTCAAAAATAAGGCACATTTCAGTTTGTTTCATATTTGGACTTTCTGAAGAGCCTTTAATTTTCCTAGAGCTGCTGCCTTTTTTTAATTTTCAGAAAATTCATAAGCTTTTATCACATTTAACATATTCCAACTTCTTATTCTTCGAATTTGCGCAACAGAATCTGTGTTGTTTCTGAAGATGTTCTTAGTCCCCAGTGAGTTGTTTTAAACTGAAACAATTAAGTTCTGGAACAGTTCACAGCCCAGCTCTGTCTAGCTAGGATTTCTTTTCATCATCCTTCTGTTGTTTCATAATCTCATGTTTTAATTGTTCTGTGGGATTATTTTTTTGTTTGGTTTTCCTAGAATACATCTCCAAGCATTTGCCCTCCCTCCCTCACAAAGGCCTGGGGGAAATAAAGCACATTTTAATGTACACTTTAAAAAAGTTCTTACTTCGGGACTTCCCCAGTGGCGTAGTGGTTAAGATTCCACATGCCTCAGCGCAACTACTGAGCCTACCCTCTGGAGCCCGTGAGCCACAACTACTGAGGCCCGCGCGCCTAGAGCCCGTGCTCCGCAATGAGGGAAGCCACCGCAGTGAGAAGCCCGCGCACCTCCATGAAGAGTAGCCCCCGCTCGCCTCAACTAGAGAAAGCCCGTGAGCAGCAACCAAGACCCAACGCAGCCAAAAATATTTATTTAAAAGCAAAGTTCTTACTTAGATTTCACAAATGGCAAACTAGGAATGCTTTAGAATTACAAGTTTTAAAAAAAATTTCCACCCCAGTTTAAATCATTGGCCCACATCTTCTAGCATCCAATGTTGATTCCTAATACCAATCTGATTTTTGTTTTTTAAAGTAATTCCCATCTCTCTTCCACAAAAAAAAAACACTATGAAATTTTCCTTTATCCTGAGCTCTGAAATTTTATGAGACTATATCTAAATGTGTGTTTTCATTCATTCTGTTGTGTATTTAACAAGTCATTTTGATCTAAAGCCCCAAGACTTTCTTTAGCTCAAAGAATTTTTCTTGTTTTTTAATTCCCTCTCCACCTCTTTCTCTTTCTACCAGGAATTCCTATTTAGGAATCCTAGGACTATTATACTTACAAACTTTTCTTTCCTTTTCCCTTGTCTTTCAGCTCTATTTCCTAGGTAATTTCTTCTAGTTTATCTCACAGATCGCTACTTTGGTATTCTAGAGTATAAAATCAATTTTAACGTTAAAACTTTTTGGTTGGGCTTCCCTGGTGGCGCAGTGGTTAAGAATCTGCCTGTCAATGCAGGGGACACAGGTTCAAGCTCTGGTCCAGGAAGATCCCACATGCCGCGGAGCAACTAAGCCCGTGTGCCACAACTACTGAGCCTGCACTCTAGAGCCCACGAGCCACAACTACTGAGCCCACGAGCCACATCTACTGAAGCCCGCCCACCTGGAGCCTGTGCTCCACAACAAGAGAAGCCACCGCAATGAGAAGCCTGCGCACCACAGCGAAGAGTAGCTGCCGCTCGCTGCAACTAGAGAAAGCCCGCGCACAGCAACGAAGACCCAACACAGCCAAAAAAACAAACAAAAACAAAAAACCCTAAACTTTTTGGTTTATGGGTGCAATATCCTCTGAAATCTCTCTTAGAATACTAAGTGAGCCAAATTTGTTTTTGTTCTGTCCATCTGTGTTTTTCAGATGTTTGTTCCTTCTGTTTGTTCATCTTTGATTTTCATGCTGTTAGATTGCTTCTTCACTGACTGCTTATATTTATGAACAAAGAATTAAATTGAGTATCCTTTATATTTGTGTAAGCATGCTGACCCAGCAGACTTCTAGTCTGAATAGGACTTACTGGCTGCAGTCTTAGAACTCCTATAACTATGAAAATAAAGAGGATTTCTGGGGATAGGGTACTTTACTTGAGTCAGTCTCAAGTCTATCAATCTCTCCCATATACATCCATCCACCTCTGCCTATGGAAGAAAAAAGTGTGTTCTATTTACCGTTTTCAATGGGAACAGAAGATACCTTACAAATATTCAAGAACATGGTACAGCTTTAACTATTTGGTCCAGTAATGCAATTAGGGATTCTACCCAGTAAATTATTCAAATGAGTACAGTATAGTCCAGAAACTAAAAAGTTGGTGACTTTAGGGAAGTCAATCCCTTTATATCTAATTCTCCTTTTAAATAAAATGAGAAGTTTGAACTAGATATTAAGATTTGTTCTAGTTCTAAAACTTTACGATTAAGCTTCATTTACAGTCAAAAGCTTCAATTCACTCAATCTTCCATAGCATGTAAAAGAGTGAAGAAATACATAATTTGAAAAACTTCAGAGATTTTCAGTTTCCCCCACCACTAAAAAAGTACCTAAACAAGCCTGTTAATTTATATTTTGCAAATTATAGTTAATGAGTTGTAATTTGGGGGAGGGGGATAGGCTAGTGACAATGTGGGGAGGGGGAGTGCAGGTATTCCTGAGGGGGGTGAGAGATTCCTATTTCACACAATTGCTTTTCAAAATGAGTGATTTCTGTATCTCCTGGCCACTCTGGGCGAAACAATGTGCATTTTAAAATTGTGGTAAAATATACATAACATAAAATTGATCATTTTAAGCATTTTAAATTGTACAATTCTGTGGCATTAGGTACATTTATACTGTTAGGCAATCACCACTACCAGTCTTCTTCAAAACTTTTTCATCCTCCCCAACTGGAACTTTGTACTATTAAGCAATGATTCCCTTATTCCCTCCTTCCCCCAGCCCCTCCCAATCACCATCCTACTTTTTGTCTCTATGAATTTGACTACTCTAGTGGAATCATATAGCATTTGTCCTTTTGTGACTGGCTTATTTCACTTAGCACGTCTTCAAGGTTCATCATGTTGCAGTATGTGTCAGACTTTCCTTCCTTTTAAAGGCTGAATAATAGTCCATTTTATGTACATATCACATTTAGTTTATCCATTAATCAATCTGCTGGACACTTTTGGCTACTGTGAATAATGCTGCTATGAACATCGGTGAACAAACATCTGTTCAAGTCCTTGCTTTCATTTCTTTTGGGGGAGAAACAATGTTTCAAAAAGTACAAAAATATTTTTAGTTTCATTCTAATGTAGCTTTATTTTGTTTGAATTATTTCTCACTTCCCATCTATCAGAAACAAAATAAAGAAATGCTGTATCTAGCAAGCTGTATATTTAAAGAAAATAAAACAAAACTAGGTTAACAATTCAAAGTTAATTTTTAAAATATGGGTTAAATATACCTTAAATTTTAATATGTTAAATATGAAAATTATACAGTCAAGTATTCAAAATATTTTATATTCCTAAAATAAAACTTATTTCAACTTTTCAAGAAATTTAAATTTAAGTATATACTCTGCAAACTCCTAAACTTCAAAATTTTTAGACATTTTATATCTGCACTACTCAGTGAATTATCACTAAAAAATTAAATTCCAGTCTGTACAGATTATTAAAAGGTATCTTCTAAAAGCATGGAAATGTATATGAGGGGCCCATGAAGCCCTGTTCCAAAAGGAGCCAGACTTCTTGGGCTTAAAAATGTTTTTTCTTTATTGTACAATTAATCAGCTGAACCACTTTGTAAATTACCAACTATTTACTAACCACAAGGACATTTCTGTCCTTATTGTTTTGAACCGTATCTCACACATACCCTTCATTGCATATACTCAACATTCAAGTATACCTACTTCTAGCAATGGCTGCCACACAGAAGTCACTCAAAAGCCAATGATAGCTGAGCTAGTTTGTAAAACAAATCAAACATTAGTATCACTTTTGACATTCAGAAATCTAAATCTGCAGGTATGATATTTTGCTAGGTTACAAAAGCAAAGGTAGTGTTTATTTATCAAAATACTTAATACAGCTAGATCTTGTAAAAAAAAAAAAAAAACAACTTCGTAAGTAATCCTTATAACAACCCTATGAAAGAGATGCCATTATCCTCCCCACCAGCCCAATTTACAGATGAGAAAATCGAGAAGTTTAGTTTCCCCCAGATCACTGTAGTGAAGCCAGGACTGATACTTAGCAGTTTGACCCAGAGTCCATGTTTTTAATTACTGAGTTAAGATTAGTATTGGGAATGAAATGTTTCACTATGGTGTGGACGTGGAGAGAGTATAACGAGTCCAGTGGAGAAAGAAGAACAAGGATGAAAGACCTTCCCATTTCATACACAAGAACATACCAAAGCCAAACCAAATAAAATTTAAAAATCTAAGACTACATGAAAAAAAAAAAAGTTTGTTTGGGGGTTCAGAATGTGAGACTATGTACCTGGGGCAAGAGGAAGGAAGTTGTCTTTGACACCAGTTGGCAAAAGAGTAAGTAAAACCTGGACTGGCATTTATAAATTCACAGCTTTGATGTTCTTTTCTGAAGATTATGAAGTCACTGTTTAAAACAGGCAAATTTTACTTGTTACATGGAAGAAAGTGATACATTTCAGTGGCCTTCAAGTGTACAAGGATTTTAGGAAGTCTTTGGATATATGCTTTAATATTGTCAAATTTCTATTTCTTAAAATGTATCCAAAATGGACTGCCAAACTGCTCTCAAAGGTGGTATCAGTTTCCAGTAACGAGGATACAACCACCCCCATGGGGTTTCCAAAAGCTGAGGGAAAACCCTCCAGGCTAGGAGAATAATACATGTAAAAGTATGACAGTTGAGAAAGAACTAAGGCAAAGGTACATGGTAGAAAGGAAGAAAAAACATCAGGGGAAGAGGAAGATTAGATAAATGAGAAATTTAAAAATAAATCTGTTTAACAACGTATAGAAAACCATTGTAATTCTTTACACATGGAATAAAGAATGATGCAGTCATTTAGGAAACTGCATGTAAGCCTGCACTGACTTGGAATTACATTAGAATCTGATAGTACTGATGATTTTAGAGCACAGTAACTTAGTAACTTGTATACTACTGAAGAATTTTATTTATTTAAATCTTAAGCTTTCAAAAACAAACCTCAAACAGGCATACTCTTCAACCTGCTACATGGAGGTACATCAAACACACATTATTTAGAAAGCAGAAGATTTAACAAATGGCTATATGGTGCAAAATGTATAAACCACATCCTTTAATTAAGTATCAGTACATGACTACATTTAAAGGTAATTGTTTCTCCAAATTAGTAACACGAAAAACTTTCTCCCACACAAAATAAACTAAAGGTAATCTTGATTTACTGGATATTGTAGTTAATAAAAATTTTGTCTTAAATGTTCCTTTTAATGAGGCAAGTAGCAAACAAAGTAAATCCTGCAGACATTTTTTTGTTTGTTTTCTTTTAGAGACAATTTCTAGAATAGGTCTGAAAAGTATTTTAGTAAAAGCTGATACAGAACAATGATGTTTCTGATGCTGTATGCCCAGTAATGCAACTGGAGAAAAGTGGGATGGTGGGAAAGGGAACAGAAGCTTGCAAAAACAGTTGAGGCAAATCCTTGATACTTGATTTGAGAAGAATCTGAGAGCTAGTTTTAGATACATGTCTTGTGTATCTCTGGTGTAAATACTTGTTTGGGAGGAGGAAGAAAGCAAGCAATAAAGATGGGTAGTCCACTCATCCTTTCAAATGTCATCGACTGGGTTACTAAATATCATCTTAGGCATGAAATATTAAACTCATCTAATGATTTTTGGTATTGCATACAATTTTTACCTTTTGAAGAAGTCTTGTTTCACATTATATGTACCTCATTTTTATAAAGTAAAGGAATGGTAGAAACAGCACCAGCTGAGGAGTTAGGGAACTCATGTTCTAGTTACAACTCTATTTAAATGAGCTCTTATGCTCCCAACTACCTCAATTTTAATGTGAGAAGATTCAACTATTACATCCAGAGCTTTTCCAGCAAGAATATTTTATTATGCTAAATCCTAATTCTCCTTTGTAATCTGCCTGGATTTTGGGGGCATTGTATCTTATGTTCACAATGTTGCTCTTTATACAACTGGATATAATTCCCTTCCTCTCCTTGACCCTATAGAAAGAGAAATTTGATTGTTTATTCTATTAAAAATGCCAAGAACATAAAAACAGCCTCTAAAATATAACATTTTTAAAGAGAACAAAAATTGTGAAACCTGTGGGAACATTATTGAAATTAAGTTAAAACAGTATCAAACAGCAGGTAGTTTTCAATGACCTCGACCTCAATATTGTAAAGTCTAAATAAATACTAAATAGAGTTCAATTTGGAAAAACAATTTCTTTCATCCTTTATTGCAGATGAGAACACATGCAATTCCTTTGATTTACTGAGGTTACCTTTCCCACTCTTTTATAGTAATTCCTAGCTTTTACAAATGAAAGGACTGACCAGGGTTATGTAGAATAACACAGCAGAAGGAACAACTTAGAACGTGTGAGTAAACAAACAAATGGAAAATATTTGAGAGTAAATGTGAATTTCTTCCATTCATATGTTCTCCTAACCTACAATTTCTTTTCTATATAGCCTACAAGGTAATCTGCTCAAGAACTCCTTGATAGCTTCCCGCTGTACCTGTAATAAAATCTAACTTCTCCACAGGTCCTTAAAGGCCTTGTGTGATCTGGCCTTTGCTTACCCCTCCAAACTTATCTTGATACTTTCACCTCTATGATTGCAGACTCCCTCACTCACCCTCTTTCAGTTCCTTGAAAGCTGTTCCCAAGTCAGGATTTGCACACTTGCCTCATTTGCTCCCTCTGACCTCTCAATATTCCAGTCTCAAATGCCACTTTTCCCAGACATCTTATAAGCCTCAAATCTAAATTATTATTCTTCCTCATAGCACCCAGTTCTTTTCCTTTACAGCTGAATATTGTGATCCCTGCCATGTGTGCTTAATTGATTAATGCCTACTGTCTTTACTATGAGGTTAGTGACCATGTGTTTTCTTCAGCAGTATACAGGCAGCACCTGATCAATAATAATTTACTAATGAAATGAAAGAGATAAAGAGTAAAGAAAATAAGAACCTGCAGTTATACCTAAAGACCTGACAGAACATAAACTGAGATAGATAATGCTAAATATAATTAAAATAGGTTTTGTTTTGTTATTTTGAACCAGGCTTCACAATACCAATGTATGTAATTTATGGCTTGAATCTTTTCGGAAACCATAATAATTAACAAATTATGCTCCTATTTACATTGCACTCTATGCATTTAAAAAAACACCTTCTGATATACTTAAAATCCTTAAGAGAGGCAGTTAAATAAGCAGACCAGTAAGTTAAGGATAATTACCACATGGACATTTTACTAATGTGCTAATTGGGGATGTTTTATCTGGCTAATACCCATTAACTGCAATAGCAAATCCATTTTCCTGATTATAAAGCTATAATACTATATTTTTCTATATTAAGTTATATCATGAGTATCTTCTGACAAGGCTAGAAAATCCTTTTTTAAAAGTTATTAGAACGGTGGCAAAAAAAAAAAGTTGAAATGCTTCCAAGTTGATTAATTTGGGAGCCATTTTAGCGAGCCTAGTACTCATGAGTTACTTTGAAGAGTTAATTTAAATTGTGTATTGGCAAAAACTGAACATTCTCTGCTACTGACAGTTTCTTTTGGGATGAAATGTGTGCTAGTGGGAAGAATTTATATTCTTAAAGCATTCACTTTTAAATGATTTGGGCACTTAAAATAACTGAGTGATCTGCTCCTGCAGCCCTCAGGTGGAGCATATTGTCCCTAAGTGATAAGGTATCAGTCAGTGCCCCACTGTAAGCCCCTGAAGAGTGATTTCCCCCCCCCCCCCGTATTACTAGTACTACTTTCCAGTGCCATCACAGGCAGAGGCAGAACTTCAAACTTAAAGAGAAGAACATGGAACTAAGTCAGTTCTTCACTTTGATAGGAACTCTAAAAAAATAAGATACACATGTGTTGATTAAAGATGTACTGTTATAGTTGGTTAGGCAATATTTACACTTCTATAAGCAAATAAGTTTATGCATCCAGGATAATATTCCCAAAGTGGGACAAGGTAGGGTAGTAAGCAATGGTACAAAATATCTGTTAGAGCAATTTGATTTTCTATTTCTGAAAGTATTTAGATTTACAGTGGCTTTCAGCAATTTAAAAAATAAGCCATAATACACAAAACCCAGAAGTATCTAACAAATTTACAAAAGGAAACAGTTTGTGAACTAATGCTTTGAATTTCTAGGAGTTGCTTTCGTTTATCATTTTATTAATTTCTTACAAGTTTGGTAATGAGAACCCTTAGAAATCAATTTGCAGCAAAACAAAATATGAAAGAAGTTTCTAATATGGGGGAAATACAGTATTTAGTTTTTTTGAACACAATAAAATATTCAGCTATAACAACTGAAGTTTGTTATAAAATGGTAACAATGTACTATATTTTTGTATATATAAGTTTCATTTCATGAATCTTTGTTGGCATGGGTGGTTTGAGGGCTAGTACTAGACTATAATCAAGTTTTTACCATTCTTCAGCAAAACGAGAAAAGGAGAAAAGTAGTGAGTTAATAAATTTAAAGGTTTGCCCTCTATTTGGAGATCATATCCGTTCAACAGTTTTCTAACATTAAAATATCTTTTTTTGTGAAAAATGAAACTCTTGTAAGAAACTAAAAAATGGTAATAGGTACTAAGTTTTTATTTTTGAAGTGATTATACTGAGCAAAACTTAAATTGGTAGCCTCTCATTATCCTTCCCCCTTTTTGGAAATGTGATTGGTCCCCTTAAAAATAAAAAATTTTAGAACTACTGGGCTTTGAAGCTAGATATAAATGCGATCAAATCACAGCTCAGTTACCTTCTAAGTTGTGCGGCTTTAGACAAATCACAGTACTTCTCTCAGCCTCAATCTTATTTGTAAACTGTGCAGAGTTACTGGGAACATGAAATGAGACATCTAAATTCCTGCCATACTAGATGCAGAAAAGATGTTCTTTTCTAACTGGAAAATGCAGGCATGTATTTGATAATCCCTTTCCGGACCCTCAAAATCAATCAAATCCTGACTGCGAAGTGTCACTCCCTCAGGACCGACTCCTCCACACATACTCTGGAGGGTTCCAATGCCTCTAGCATCTTCAGAGACCCTGCCTAATCAGTTATCCTCTCTGATGTTTCCTGTATCTTCAGCCTCTCCTGCTCTTCTGATTCATCTCTGCTGTTTATAAACATATTCAAGAGTCTCCTCTTTAAAAAAAAAAAAAAAGTGTATGTATCTAGATTCTACTACCTTCTCTGAGTATCCTTCAGAATCAAACTTTACTTCTCATTTTCCACTGTTCCCCATAAGGGCCAAAATGAATTGTGATCTAACATCTATCATGAAGTTGTTGATCCATTTAGGATTACTAGTAACCTCATAATTTCAAGTGCATTGGGTTATTTCTTAGTCTTCCTTTTACACAATCACTTATGGAATTAAACACCATTGTCCTCTCCTCTCCTTCTTGAAACTAACTTCCAATCTAGGTTTTTCTGGTGATCTTTTCAAAGGTTATATTATTATTATTATTTACAAATTGCCTTCTTTTATCATCCTCTTATCTTTTGTTTAACTCGCCCAAACCTATGCTTTAACTACAACTTTGGTCTTTTATCTTCCTGTCTTTTGTTCTCAGCCATACCCCTGGCTTTAACTACCATTTATACACTAATGGTGTCTAAATCTAAAAAACTAAACCTAAATCTCTAGCACAGACCTCTCCCTTAAGCTATAGACCCTGAATATCTAAATCTGTATTTCCTTCCCTCCTCCCCCCTCTCCCTCTCTTCAGACCTCTCATTCTATCAAGGCCTAACTCCTAGGTACCTCTCCATCCCCTCAGCCACATCTTAGCTCAACCACTTTTCAATTTAGTATTAAAAAGCCACTCAGTAATATCTATCTCATACCCCTCTAATGTACACTCTACACTGTTGCCAAGTGATTTCATTTTTTTGTTTAAAATTTTTCAATAGGTCTTACATCTCTCTTGGATAAATCTAAACTCTTTAGCATGTCATACCTGATTCCCCCACCCTCTTCCCTTCCTGGTATCTATCGTTATTTCCGAGTACTTCCCTTTCCATTCATTCTACTGAACATTTAGATAATCTCTTAGGTGCAACATTTTTTTGTGTGTGCGTACGCATGTATTAGGTCATGAAAGCAAAACTTCTTATGGATTTTAACAAATGAAAAATTGACAGCAACTACCCTAGGGAATTCTATCAGAATGTCTTCCATGCATAATTTTTAAAGGTCTTCCTCACTCCCATTAACTTAACCGCCCTAAATCTTCAATAATAAAAGTGACAGTGAGGTCTGTTAAAAAGCTGTGAATGAAAATGTAAGCTTGCCAAACCAAGTTACCGAATGGCATTATTTTCTTGCCAATAGCTGATGTGTGGAGAATAATTTTTACTTTTTAGGGGTGGAGATGGCAAAGCTAAAGAGTGAAAAATTACCAGTACACCAAGCAGGATACTAATCAGAAACAAAAAATCTAAGCTACAGTCTGCTGATGGAATTTTGGGGGGAAGTTTATTACAGGAATTATTTCAACTTTTTTTTTTTTTTTTAACTTTATAGCTACTTTATTTATTTATTTATTTATTATTTTTGGCTGTGTTGGGTCTTCGGTTCTTGCGAGGGCTTTCTCTAGTTGCGGCAAGCGGGGGCCACTCTTCATCGCGGTGCGGGGACCGCCCTTCATCGCGGTGCGCGGGCCTTTCACTATCGCGGCCCCTCCTGTTGCGGGGCACAGGCTCCAGACGCGCAGGCTCAGTAGTTGTGGCTCACGGGCCCAGCTGCTCCGTGGCATGTGGAATCTTCCCAGACCAGGGCTCGAACCCGTGTCCCCTGCATTAGCAGGCAGATTCTCAACCACTGCGCCACCAGGGAAGCCCTCAACTGCTTTTAATTTTCAAAACACATTTAAGAATAATGTAAATTCAGAAGCCAAACAAATTTGTTGCACTAGATAAACTGATAATGTCTTCTACTTTTGTTCCTGGAGGCATTTTCTTTTATTTCAGGTTTGTTGGGACTGGAATGGAGACTTGCCTACACCAAGTTAATGAGGTTATTTCAACTGCCTCTTTCTTCTTCATCCTGATCTACATCAAGCATATATTCTCTTAATCCTATTCTTTCACTGTGGCTACATTCTAAAAATAAATCTTAGTTAAATATGTCAAGACAGACATAATGAAAAGAATTTCTTTAGCAGTATGTATTTTTAAGGGTAAAGACCCCTAACTCTATTGCTATAAAAATACAGAGTGCTACCTGAAACTACTTGGCGGGGGGCTGGGGCAGGGAGGGAAGGAGGTAGGTGCTTTTACTTGTTATCTCCTTTAATCTTAATAATACTTTTCTCAGGTTATCATTCCTTTACATATGAAGAAATCAAGGCTTCAGGTTAAGTCAATCAACTTGTCCGAGTTCACACAACTTATTAAATGGGAGGGCCAGGAACACAGTTTTAACTTGACTATATTCTGTCCACTCTTCCAAGATTGTCCACATGGTTAATGCCCTCACTGCACACTGTGCTCATTCTCCCCTTCTCAAAGGGGAGACCTATTTAATAGGTCAAAACTTCCTCGTTCGATTTCCTCCCTACCATTCTCTACCTTTTCGTTAGAAGTTATTTATTGCTTTCTTACATATTAGATACTTATTGTGCATATTGTGTATGGTCCTCTGCTAGGTGGTAAGCTCTAGAAAGTTAGGGATCTTTGCTTGTTTTGTTTACAGATGCACCCCTCAAACCTAGAAGAGTGACTGATAGTAGACACCGGCCCATTCTTCCTTTCCCACTTTTCATCTTTAACTGTACAAGGACTTGTTTAACCATTTTCACTTTTAATTCCTGGGAAAACAAAACAGGACCTACATCTGAGCCAAATTAACATTAAAATATTTGAATTTAGTCTGAAATTCTGTTAAAAAATTAGGATAAGTATCATTTAAAAAGTTCTAGCCAGAATAAAAAGTGATTAAAAAAAAAAAAAAGTGATGACAAGACATATAAAACAAACTGTAAAATGCGGAGATGCAAATGATGAAAGATTAGTACCTAAGAGTACCTGCTCACTTTCTGTGATGTTTTAGAGGCCAAATGTGAGACACAGATAAAAAAAAAAATCAGAGTACTCTAAAAGCAGTGGTTCCCAAAACCTTTTATTAAAAAAGTCAAATTGGGACTTCCCTGGCAGGCCAGTGATTAAGACTTCGCCTTTCAATGCAGGGCGTGTGTGTTCGATCCAAATTTTAAAAAAAATTTGGAATGACAAGAGTTACCAAATTTTAATTTTGCCAAAAAGGGATGTTACAAACTAAATATAATATACTATCACTATAATTTCATAAGCACACATTAACATAAAAATAATTTCAGTATAAAGGGTAGTCATTTTTACTGAGTAAATTTAGATTCACAAACACCTCATTTATAAAAAATAGCTCCATGTGTATTTAAGATTTACATGTGAAAAGTAAAACTTTTAAAACAAACTATAACAGAATCTTTATAATCTCAAGATAGAGAAGACTTCCTTTAAAGAGAAAAAGCATAATCATAAAAGAATTTGACATTAAAATTAAGAACGTCTAGTCACTAAAAGATACCATACTTAAAGTGAAAAGGCATGCAAATGACTAGAAAATATGTGTAAAGCCTACCAAGCATTGTTATCCAGAATACATAAAAAGCATTTACAAATCAATAAAATAAACCCATAGAAAAACAGAATAGGCAATTCATAGAAGAAGGAACATGAATAGCCAAAAAATAAATGAAGGTGTTCTCAACAGCATGACTAACTGGGGAAGATACAAAAGAAACCTACAATGAAGTAACATTTCATACTCCTCATAATGTCAAAACTTAAGTCTATAAAGTATTTGGAAGGTGAGAAAACAGACCCTTTAATCCATTACTGATACAAACACTCTGGAGAGAAAACTGGTAGTTATCAAATGAAGTTGAAGAAACAGCTCCTAACCTGTGTTCTAGCAATCTACTACTAGATTTATATCCCAAGGCAATCTTTCTCAATAATGGCTTTTTAGTTGTTGTAACGAATGGGGGGTACTACTGTATAGATGCCAGGGACACGAGGCACACTTGGTGTGTAAAGATAATGCTGTGCCACATCCCATGACTTCTGAACATTCTGTTGGACACTCATTCAAGGCAACAGAAGGAAAAAATAAGGTCAGATATTAATAAATTGGATTTGACACAAAGTATATTTGTATTGTTTTAATATAGGTGAAGATTTTCAAGAATGCAACCCTTGTGTAAAGAGAGAAGACTATACTTTTATTTTTGTTCCAACTTTACTGAAATTAGTTATTTCAGAAACTCCCTTATCAACATCAGGGCCTCTATTGGTATTTGAATGGCCAATTCAACACACCTGTTTAATCTGCTTTAGCAGCTGTCCTATTCATGGTGATCCTATCCATGCAAAGTATCTGACTACTACTATTTCTTCTAGCAGTGCTTCTTAGACTTTAAGGTGCACTCAACTCACCTGGGAATCTTGTTAATATTTAGCACCTGAATCACTACGGTAGGGCCTGAGGTTCTGATTTCTAACAAGCTCCCAGAATTCTAATGTTACTGGTCTACTATCACACTAGGTAGCAAGATTACAGTGTGGTTGAGCCTGAGCATTGACACAGTGCAATACATTACTTTGTTATAAATTACTTCTTTATTTTAGTCAGGGCATTACTTTATTTAAAATATGAATGTAAGTTTATTATTATGAATTTCATTTTAGGACAGTATCGGGGAAGTTGTAAAATATTTCCATAAAAATGGGATATAGGTTCAAGAACCACTACCCTAGAGGAAGCCTTGCAAATGCACCTAAGTAAACATATACCGGAATATTCCCTACACACTGTTTAATAAGCAAACAATTGGAAATAACTAAAATGAGCAATAGAAACCTGATACAGTCACATAATGAAACACACACCATATGACAGTAAAAATAAACTAGAGCTACCTGAATAAACATAGATAAATCCTGGCATGATCAGTGAAGAAAGCAAGCTACAGATACAAAATTCATACTTAAATAGTCTTAAACCAATCAAAGAAAAACCATATAGTGTTCATGGATATAAAGGAATGTAGTAAAGTATAAACGGAAGGATGCATGTTAGCGGTTGGGAGTGGGGAAAAGGGAATAGGATTTAAGAGGGGTACCAAGTACAGAGGAAGCTTTGTTTTGTAGTTTTAACTTTCCAACTGGGTAATGAGTGCATGAATATTCATTATATTGTATATTACCAATACTTATATTGCTATATTATTTCTCATTTCACCTCAGTTGGCGAAAACCGTTGGGCCTAGAGAGATGTTTGGAAAACTGCTCCAAAGCAAAGATTCAGGACGAGAAGTCAGAAGACCCAGATTCAAGTCTCAGTTCTGGTTCTTACAAACTGTGTAGCTTTAGGCAATTCAAATAATTAACTTCTCTAGGCTTTATTTCTTCTGTAATAAAGTCACAAAGCATCACTTTTCTTCTCCAACTCACAAGGCTGGGTTTGAGAGCCATATTGCTATGTGAGAAATCTTTAATAGGGTAGGAAAGATAGGAGTAATTTTTGAGAAGTAAGAGCAAAACCTTGGATATATTAGAAATAAAATCTATCAGTAAACAAACCAACCAAGTCAATCTGTCACTCTATTTTCTTGTCATCACTGATTCTAAAGATATGACACCAAATTATATTTTCTTCTTAACACTGGAGAAATTTTGAGTTTATCACTTCCTAAGTGATGGCATATGGATAGACAGTCTCCCTATTATAACTATGATTCTTTATCGTAATTCTTCACCAAGGAACTGAAATTCATGATACCAAAACAAAATTTCATTAAAAAGTACTCTTATTAACTAAAACAATCAATGTCACATAACCAGAGGAACTGTTGGTTCTCACTGCATAGCGAGCAGATGCACAGTTTATTAGTCCTATATTACAGATGGAGAAACTGACTCAGATGTGGGATAGCTTGCCTGGAGTTGTAGACCAATTCAGTGACAAAACTTGGAACAGACACTAACTGCCTAGTTCTTCTGTGTTCATTAAACTACCAAAAACATTACTTTGCCATAATGCTTTATGGCAATTCTGTTTGTCACAGGAAATAGAAAATTCTTTGTCGATGTCATGCACATTTCAAAATGGGCAAAGATACTCAAGGAAACAAGCCACTCATCAACTACAGTACTGCACAGCAAGTGACAAGATTAAAACTGCCTAGGCCTGCTAAAAATCTAATCCTATCCTTGACAATTAACCTTATTAATTCTACAGCAGGAGAAAAGAGAGGTCAAAATATAGGTGAGGGTGCTATTCATTTCCTCCTGGATCTCAAGTAATATAGCAATTATTGCACAACAGGGACCTTATTTCTTTTATAAGGTGAAACATGGCTATCTCCACTGCTCTTCTTTAAATAAGCCTCCACCCCTACTCCCAACCAAAGAGTTGGGCACCCAAATTAGAACACTGGCAATTATGATAATTATCAAAATACTGGCTCTGACTACATATTAGATAAATCACCCAAATGAGCTTATGCTATAAACATATGAGACAAACTCTTTATAAAGTTCATTTTATTGTAAGTCTTCTTGTTAATGTAAACAGATGAATGCTTTTACAACATGTACCTGACTTTTTACTCAGACTCATTACCTAATGACTAGTAGTTTTAAATGATGCAAGATTTCCAAACTTCTTTTTATTTATTGGAGGCTTAAAAAAAAAACAATGAATTATCTTACGGATCAAGTACTGCATATCACAGAAAAGTTTTAAACATGAATACCTTTTTGTAAGCTAACAGCCAAAATTTAAAGGTCACCCTCCCTGTATTCCGTTATTCATCCTTCTGCTTAACAAATCCACTTCACGCTGACTTAAATCTATGCGTCATTTTAAAAAGTTATATCCTGGCGTTGGCAGAAACCTCCATGGATCAAAGCTCCGAACATTCTTCTTTTTTAAATTTAAACAAGAAGCCAGGGTTAAACTCTCTTCTTTACAAAAGCCCTTCACAACAGTACAATCTAACTTGACAGAACTTTTCGTTTCAGTGTTTAAAAAAATTCCAAAGAAAAACTCTAATTTTTCAACTCAAAAACAATTCCTGATGAGCCTACCCTAGAGTTCGGAAACAAGTAAAGAGTTCAACCATCGAGAGAGAAAACAACCCTACGGCGGCGGACCAGAATACACAAATCACCAAGCACGGTGCAGATTCGAGCTAAAGTCTAGGCTGGCACACACGAGGACATTCAGGAGACAGCCTTCAGGCGTCGCGACTCTCACAATGAGCCAGGGAGCGAAATGTGAACCTGGACCCATCCTTCCGTCCACAGGGAGAATAGCAAAGGAATGAAATGAGGCCCTTCTCTGCAAGGAGGACCCAAGACCTTTCCCAGTCCGTCTGTCCGTCCCTCTCCCGCCCTCAGACTCCCGCAGCCTCACCGACCGCGAAGACTTTCCTATCTCTCCCCTTCACCGAACCAACAGAGAATCTTCTCAAAAACCCAGACGCGATCGGGAGTGGCTTCTCCGCCTTTGCCGGCGCCGAGAGGCATCCCAGTCGCCAACAACAAAGACGCCTCCCGCTCCCCTCCCCCCGCCCGGCCCCGGCTCGTCCCTCCCGCGCTGCTGCTCCGGGCCTAGCGCCCCCTCCCCGAGCCCAGCCGCAGCGCCCCGGCCCCCCGCGGCCCCACGCACCTGCACCTGAGGGCCGCAGCCAAAGCGTCAGGCAGAAAGGGCTGGGAGAGAACCTCTACCGCCGCGCTGTCCTCTACAAGGCGCGATCCGCGCTGCTGCCGCCGCCCGACTCTCCCGGCCTGCGGGCGGGCCCGGCCAAAGAGGGCGGACGAGGGCGGCAGCCCCCGGCGCCGGGACGAGGAAGGACGGCGGCGCCCAAGGGGGCCGGCTCGAGCTCCCGAGTCTCGCCTCGCGCCGGCCCTGCTCCTCCACACGGGTTCGCGTTCTGCTGACTAACGGCCCCGGCGCGAGGCGCTGGAGCGGCCGCCTCCGCCGCCGCCGTCGGCTGCTGTTGGGCCTCACGTCCCGCGCGGCCGTGGTCGCAGCTGCCGCAGCCGCCGCCACCTCCCTTTCTGGCACTGCAGACACCACCCAGACCCAGCCAGGTCTTTCTTCTCTTTAATCCTCCTTTCTTTGCTCCCCTTCGGCCTGCCGGCAGCAGGGTTCACTCTCGTGGCGGGAAGGAGGCTGGAAGGGAACCCAGGGGCTAGCAGAGAGCTCACTAAGCTAGGAGTTGGTCACTAACTGAAGGAAAGTGCTAAGGCTGACCCGGACTCCAGCCTGCAAGCGGGCCGGGGGTTGGATACAGTCCAGTTTAGCCCGACTTGCACCAATCACAAGCCGCCCAGAGGAGTAGGGCGCCGGGAGAGGCCGAGCTGAGTCGGCAGGAGGCGGGGATTGCGGAAAAGAAGAGCCAATAGGAGCAAAGTTTTCCCGCCCCTTCACTTGGGCGGACTGCCACATTCGGACCAATGGGGGAATTCTCGCTTCGAAGAAACTGGGATTTTTCGCCGGGTTTGAGAAAGAGGCTTCGCGGATGGGGAGGGATAGAGACTGGGCTGAGTAAAAGACCTTTGCTGGAGCTGAAGGGCCGAAAGGTGTCCTTTGACCCCCGCGAGGAGTCACGTGGGCTGCCGGGGGCGGGGGCAGAAATGCTGGTTAAGTTCCTTCCGGGTCGGAGGTGGAAACGTGAACTCCGTGGAGATAGTTCCTGGTATACTAGTCTTGGGTGCATCTTCCTTGTCCCAGCGCGAGGTGGTTGTGGTTTCGGCGATGAGCTCCCAGAAAGGGAACGTGGCTCGTTCCAGGCCTCAGAGGCACCAGAATACGTTTAGCTTCAAAAATGACAAGTTTGATAAGAGTGTTCAGACCAAGGTAGGAACCTGCCTATTGCACTAAATCTGACCCCAGGGAGGAATGGTTCAGTGGAGGGGAAAGAAGGAAGTAAGAGGAGTTGGCCAGGGCAAATGTGGACCGCAGCCCAGAGTTAGTTTTGGCTGCAGTGTAGCCCTTTCTTTGACCTGGATGTGTTGTCTCCTCGTAAATATATTTGGCGGTCAACATTTGACTAATTGTACTGAATGAACGGGACCCTCATCAAACCTAAAATGCAAAGGGAAAATTGAATCGTTGAACGCTCCCATCTGGATTACATATTTGCAGTAGGAAAACGAGGATTATGACGCTAGTGTCTTCTTCAAATGTTGCACCAGGTTTATGCAGTCACTTTCTTTTTGGAAAATCCCAGGCCCATAGGTTTGTAGGGAGAATGTGAAAGCTCTTAAGCCCTCTTAGCCCCAGTGTCCACACCAACATAATTTCTCTCTCGTTTGTAAGATTGTTTTGAGAATCAAATTATTTGATGAATGCAAAACTGCTTGTTTTGCTGTTTATATTTCTTTAGCAGATTTCTTTAAGCTGGAAGGAAATTCAGACTGTATAGATAGCCAGAGGTCTTGGGTTGTATACAGCTACTAATTTGCTGTTAGGTATTTCCCCCTCCTCACTTAGCTGTATGGAGGGGAGATAATTGAAGACAAGAGCAGCTTGGGGGCAGCCGCCATCACATCAGATAAACCTGACGTTAACATAAACTGGAGCTCAAATTTGCTAGGTGTGTGGCTTAAGCAAGTTATTAAATATTTAATTTCTCTGAGTCTTACTTTGGTCTTAAATGAGAAACCCGCCTGTATTGTTGAGAGGTTAAAGTAAAGTAAATGATATATATAAATGATCTGGATCGTTAGTGTCCAACAAGTGATAAATTTCCCAACATTGGCTACGCAAGCAAAGTAACTTTTTTTTTTTTTGGCTGCGTTGGGTCTTTGTTGCTAAGTGCCGGGTTTCTCTAGTTGCAGCGAGCGGGGCTACTTTTCGTAGCGGTGTGCGGCTTCTTATTGCGGAGCACGGGCTGTAGGCGCATGGGCTTCAGTAGTTGCAGCCCGTGGGCTCAGTACTTGTGGCTTGCGGGCTCTAGAGCGCAGGCTCAGTAGTTGTGGCGCATGGGCTTAGTTGCTCCGCGACATGTGGGATCTTCCAGGACTGACGATCGAACCCGTGTCCCCTGCATTGGCAGGCAGATTCTGAACCACTGCATCACCAGGGAAGTCCCAAAGTGACAGTTCATGGTAACCAGTGACTTCCTTTTTCTTTCCTCTTTCTGTCTTCACTATACAGATATTTAATGAGCATCTTTCTTGTACAAGGTCCTATGTGCATGTGTATACAGTGTTCAAAAGAGTTGATTCTGCCTTCAAGGAACTTATGGTTTTCTGGGTCATGGGACAATAAGCACAGAGATATATAATTATAAATTATGATGAAGGGAAGCACAGTTGAGTAAAGAAGAATAAGGAGGGATATTTTCAGTTGGGTGCTCAGAGGACCTCTCCTTTCCCTTAGTTAGGTTCAGATTCAGAAGGAAAACCTGGAACGACATTTGGGAAGACTTTCCCAAGTTTGTGCCTGTCATCAATAGGTAAACCAGAGTAAAAAAGCTGTGCTATTCCAAATAGATGTCTTATCTTGCCCTGTATTCTTACTCTAAGTTTTTTCACAAGCATTTACTTCTGATTGTTTTTCATCAGGTGTAAACAGCAGTTTTAATAAGTATTTAGCTACAGTGTCTCTTACTGTGCTTCTTGTCCTTGTAAGTACAGGACTTCTTGAACTTGTACTTCTTGTTCTAGTACTTCGTCCTAGGCTTCTTGTACTTTTCATCGGGCATTTTCTGGTGTTATCTAACAACCATGTCATTATGGTCTTAAATGTTTTCATGAGTCTCAAGTTCAGTCACTAAGTTTCATTTTGTTTATCACTTTTATCATTAATTCCTTTGTCTCTTTAAATCGTGAGGAAGTCTCATTCGTCCATTGGTAGAACCACCAGGTGCTTTGTTATTGGAGGTTCTAACAAAAACAGCAAGAAATATTTTACTGAGGAAGATCATTAGGTTGATTGTTCATCTATCTAATGGAGGACTAATAATTGGCTGCATTCATGGCAGATTCTTGAACCAGCTATGTGTAGCTGTCTAAAGCCAAGATTTTGTCAGAAGCATCTGACCCTGTCTTCGTTCCTGCGCTTTATACCAGAAAGCTGTTTGAGTCAGCAACATCTAATAAAGGAGTGGTAAGATGTGCATGATTCTCTGTAACTCTCCTTGAAGGACTGTAGTAACAATTGACTACTTGTACCTCATTATTTTGTCGTAGTCTTGCATGACAGTTCTCCTTCTCCTCGTCTGCCAAGCAATTTGCCAGTACTGAAATTAGAAGTTGGATAATGACAGCTGTTTTATTGGAAAGTTTATCTAAGTAAAGCACCCGCTCCCAAAAAGACACAGGTGATAACTGTCTTCATATACTTGAATATATTCCAGAAGAGGAGAGAAGCTTCGCATTCCAAATGGCCAAACTTGAACCAACGGGTCAAAGTAAAAGAGATAGGTTTCAGATCAGTATAAGGGAATTGTCTAATGGTGAGGAGCATGCACTAGAATTTTGTAACCTCCCCGTCACTGGGGTTATTAAAAGAAGCCTCTATGGCCATTGGCCTGCAGTGCCCTCTCATGACTTGCAGAGGTGAGGTGGAGATGGGAGTAGGTTTAAATCTCTTCTAGTCATTTGGTACTAAAATATTGATTGTTATCAATATCAGGCTTGTGTCCCTTATTGGAAAGGCAATAATGTGTAGTGGAAGGAACCCTGGACCAAGAAAAAAGAGCCACATTTTAGCCCCAGTTCTGTTGTTTATTTTGCTTTGTGGTGTTAGTTTACATATAGCTTTTAATCTATACGACAGGGTTAATACTATCTTTTGTCTTACCTTCCTCTCACAATTGCTATGGAGATCATTACAAAAATATTTTTAAGAAATAGTGATACGAATAGAACTAAGCATAAAGCATATGATAATTTATGTGGACTTGCAGTTGCTCAAAGCTTAAAAAATTAATTAGAAAAGAAATGCATGTTTGTTGAAGAATATTGAAACAACAGAGAAATGTATAAAGTGTAAAAGTGAAAGTACCTTTTTCCAGGCCTGTTCCTCTTCAGATGTAGTCACTGTTAACAGTTAGCTGTGTATGTTTTTAGACATCTAAGCACAATATAGTACATATGAAATAAAATGCATTTCTCCTTTCTCATTTAGAAAAGTATGTCAGAACGTAGAGATTAAGCTCATTCTTTTTAATGGCTGTATAATATTCTATAATATATATGTAGAGTAGCTTATTTAATTACTTTCCTATTAATAAACATTTGAGTTGTTTTCAATTTTTCACTATGACAAATAAAGTTGCAGTAAATTCTTGTATTTGCATATTTGTTCCACATCAGTTATTTGGTACCAAACATTGTGGTAGATACTAGGGGTATAAGGTTGAGCATAATATACAGCCGTGCCTTTAATTGAAGCTTATAGTTTAGTGGGCAAGGTGACAGGCATTAATCAAATAATCTTTTGAGTATGTTAATACAAATGGCGGTAAGAGCTAGGAGGAAAAGTCTAAGGGAACCTTGAGAGTATCTAGCAGGAAGTCTTGATTAAGTTTGGAGGGTTTAAGAAGGCTTCCCTGAGGTCTGAAGGATGGATAGCATTTAACTAAATGAAATGGGAAGAGCATATATTATCTTCTTAAGGATGCTGTTTGTTTCATATGTGTAGTCAGCATTGTTTTTACTAGCATGTCTGAAAGTGTTAGAGCCCCAGGATCACATGATTTTGTTAGGGCAGAAGTCAATTTCGTGGTCAATACTAGATCTCACTTTTAGGGGGGGTCATAGTGTACATTAGCATGAAACACTTAGATGTTTTGCAGTCTTAAAAAAAAATTATTTAGCCAAAACTTCCCTGGCTGTGGACTTTGGTTTACATAATACCAGTTGAATGTGAATTAATTTTGGGGGGAACGAACACACTCATTTTGGGAAACTCTTGTTACTACCTTGAAATGGAAAAGGAAAAGGAAAATCTGAGGCTATACTCTCTAAATAGTTTTGGAAATAAAGTTTTGTTAATAATAGCTAATGCTATGTACTTAAGTGTGTTAGCATCTGTGAATATTTGGTATGTATTATCTAATTTGATCTTCAAAAATAACCCTAAGACAGGTGCTACAGTTATCCCATTTTGCATCTTGGGAAATTAGGACTCAGAGGTGAATGGTGTGCCCAAAGTTACATTAATAGCATGTGGCTATCCATTGATTAGGTGTAGTCTGTGCTGGGAGACCTTAAAGAACGGGTAAATCAAAAGTCCCTTTTTGTGTCTGTATGTTGGTTGTTGTTTTTGAATACTGTGTTTTTGTCTATAATAGAAGCAATGTGACACCGGATTAGGGTTGGAACAGAGATGAGCTTTATTGCCACTACCCCTAAACACTACCTGTTTGAAATGTTCCATGGAAAGAGTCTCTTCTCATAAAGTGTGGCCCCCTGGAGTGTCACATATCACAGATATGGGCTGGTTGGAGCGGGTCCCATCTAATCAGCCAGGGCTCTGGAGCAGGGGTGGGGCTCCTCTCACTCACTTTGTGTGAAAGCAGATGCTAATTCCTTCAAGACCCTCAGCTCCTGGTTTAGGCAGAAAGCTGTCTTAAGTTTAAGGTGATGTGATTACATTTATACAGCAGAACAGGATTCTGTGTTTACAAGCACCTTTATTCACAATAGCCAAAAAAACAAAACAAAAAACAAACAAAAAACCCCACAAATATACTTCAACAAGAGAATAGATCAACAGATTGTGTCAATCATATAATGAAATACTACTCTGCTATTAAAAAAAAAGCTACTGATACATGGAAGCATGTAGGTAAATCTCAAAAACATTGTGTGGGAGGAAAGAAGTCAGGTGTTTCTCACATCTATAGAAATCTGAACAGTAGTTGCCTTGGGTTGTGGGGGAATTGACTGGAAGGGGTTCAGGACAACTTTCTGGAGTGACGGAAACATGAAGATCACAGGCATTTATTGAAACTCATTGAATTGAGAATTTAAGGTCTGTGCATGACACTGATATAAATTTTACCTCAATTATAAACAGATATGACAGCCATGACTGATTAACTACTCAGATGTCATGATGTTCTGTTTTTGTTGTTTGCTTTTTGTTTGGGGAAGTTGTAGAAATACTACCTATTATCAGTATGTTTTTAAAAGAAAACTATTTTTTTAACTTCTCCAGAAAGAAAACAAATGACAGGTTGACATTCTGTCATATTGAATATGTTAGCTAACCACAAGTCAAATTAATTCTAATAGTTGTCTTCTAATATTTTCCCATTTTGTAAGCTTTTATCTACAAACTCCAGTCATGACCCTTAAGTTAAATATTGTCTCTCTGTAAGAGGAATACAGATGATCGTTACAAAATGGATCTTGGGAACTCCTTGGTGGTCCAGTGGTTAGGACTCTGTGCTTTCACTGCTGAGGGCCTGGGTTCGATCCCTGGTTAGGGAACTAAGATCCCACAAGCCATGTGGCGTGGCAAAAAATAAAAAACAAACAAAAAACAAAAACAAAATGGATCTTGTTCATAAGATTACTGAGCCTGGATCTTATTTTTCTTAGATTGACTCCAGGATAGAGTCATAATAATTTAGTTTGCCACGATGCCTGACACTGTAAGATGAATGAATAAAACCTTGCTATGGAAAAGAGTACTATTGGTAAGGGTCATTTTGTTCAGGTAGCTTGGAATCAAGTCATATGGGATCTTTGTCCTATCTCCTCTAGCCCAAAGATGTTGTTATTTAGGAAATGGTCTCAGATTGGTTTAGGTAATCTCTGAGGTGAGTGATTTTGGTATGAGTGATGAAGTGCCAGTCATGGGAATAAGTGTTATTTCTTAATCAATGGGTTTCAACAATTAAGGTTTAAATGAGTGAGTAGCCATTAAACAAATCTGCAGCTGGGCAGGAATAGATTCCACTGTAGTTTCAAGGTAACCATCTTTGGCACTCTGGAGATCACCTGGGACTCCCTTTGATCTTTTTTTCCAGATTGGGAAGTGCTCTTTGATATATTTCACCAAGGCTGTCTATTACATGGATTGAAATTAAATGTATCCTACCCCCAATTGACTTCTTATTAAATTCAACATACTTTTTCAATTGACAAGGTGATTTAATCTATGGTGTGCTGGGCATTATGATACATAAGAGTATTGTAGTAAATAAAAGTCATTGTGCTAGTGAACATTCACTATTTTGAATGTTTTGAAGTATTGTATTCCCTATCTTTTACACAAAATACTCTCATCCATGTTTTGGGATATTTCATATACCTACAGTCCCAAGGTGCTTCCACTTGAAGCCAATAAATTGATTTTGCATGTTTCTTATTTTTGATGCCTGCTACAATTGTTTTTTTCTACATCAACCATATGTTGTAGACATTTCATTTTATGTACAATGAATGGCAACTGAAATTAACTTGTCTTGATTTGGTCTATGTGTTAAGGAATAGTACCATACTCACTGTTGGATTATAAAATTTTATAATTACATTGTCAACACTTGTTTCTACATAAAGTTAAATACTACCCTGTTAGAAATATTCTCAGAATTCTTCATCTAGGTAAATTAGTTCACCTGAGAGAGAGAAAGTCGGAATGTATATTAACTCTTCCCCAAATGGGTCATTTTCCGTTTGGAGAAACACTGTGTAGTACGGAGTGGCGCAGTTGGACAAAGAACCTCAGGGATGACAGTTACAGGCTGTTGCGGCATTTGTTATTTTAAGCTATAGGACTCTCCACACCTGCACAAGTGTTATTGTGCGGTCACAGGCAGGTGTACAGAGAATCGTGTTTGTCCTCAGAGCAACCCTGCTGCCAGCTCACTCCAGCCTAATTGTTATTGGTCTTTTTCTCACCATGGACTTTTGTGAAAGGAAGAAATGAAATGAGAAAGGGGATAAACGGATAGCTAACATGCCTAAGATTCCTTTCTGAGATTTTCCTTATCACTCCAGGCCAAATAGCACTTAAATATACTGAATGAATTAAATAAACGTTCCTCTTCTGAACTTGTCTATGTATGCAAGGCCCTCGACATGAAGGTAATTATCATTAGGATTCTTTAGTTGCTAACTTAAGCAAAAAGGGAATTTATTGGAAAGATACTGAACTGCTCTTATGAAGCTTAGAAAAGGTGTTTGTTAATTTGTTTTGGTTGCTTTTTTAGTGTCCAAGATTCCCAAGTTGGCCATTTTTGCTGGGAAATTTTATACTCATTTGGCTTTGTGTAGATCCTAGCTTGATACAGTCCTTGAACTTTTCAATGCCCCCTCCCCTAACCCTTCCAATTTGCCTCCTGGAACTGATAGTTTACTATCATCAAACAGAGACATAGTGTTGAAAATAAAATTTCGTTCACTTTCTTGCCCTAACTGACTATTCCTGGGAACTCTGTTTCCCTATAGTCTTTAAGTAATGACGTTTTTTCACCCCACATCTTCAACCCCTCATTTAGAACCCTTTCTCCCATTTGTTGCTTCAGTCTATTTTTTCCTTGCTCAGAACCCCAGCTCTTCTGAAATGCATGCCATCAGACTATTATCCCCGCCAGATCCATCCTTACCTCCTCGTTAGTACCTGGCTCACTGCTTTTCCACAGTTTTCCTGTCATTAGACTTAGTGATTGCTACAGCCACATGGATAATCAAACATATGACCTCACAGCTTTTAGAACCCCCCACCTCAGAAATCTACTCCCATGGTCAAATGTTAAACCTCATTGCTGGTAACTGCTCCTCTTATAAACTTAAAACAAACAAACAAAAAGAACAACAAAAAAACCCACTGTCTACTTACCTGATTTCCTTATTCCTCAAATAATTTTTTTTTAACTCTACTGGGTGCTCATGTGCATTAACTTTTCCACTTTTCACTGCACCTCATTCATGTCCTTTTTTCCCTCATCTAGCTTGGAGACCATGTTCTATCAGTACAACTGCTCTTTTTCATGTACTTCAAATCCCTTATCCTTCTTTCCTTCTGTGGTACTTGCCTGGCAGAATCCTAACCTTGCTTAGATCCAGCTTTCTATCCACCATCATATCTACCAAACTACCTGCATCTGTACCCCTACACTCTCCTTCCTGTTACAATGGATGAACTGCCTGTCTCTGCCTAAGACTGGTCCCTTTCCTTGCACCCTAGAGCTCATTTCTTCTTGCCTACCTTAGGACTTAAAGGCTTAAGACTTCTCAATTGTCCATGTTCTGTTGCATCATCAGTCTTTCCATCTGTAGTGGGTTATTTCAATTAAAAAAAAAAAAATCCTCCTTAGATAGAACCCATGTTCTTTTCTGGCCCCACCCCATTTCTTCCTTCTTCTTTATAGACAAGCTCCTGGATCTCCATTTCTTTACCTCCCATTTTGTTCTATCCCTATTTAAATAATTTTTGTACATAACATTCCACTAAAACCACCCTCGTCAAGGTCATCGATCTCTGTGTTGCCAAATCTTTGTTAATGCTCAGTACTCATCTCACTCAATTGATCAGCAGCATTTGCCTCTCCAGCACTCTTTTTTTTTTTTTAAAGCAGCTTCTTTGCACTGTTTTTTTTTTTAAAGTTAATTTATTTGTTTATTTTTGGCTATGTTGGGTCTTCGTTTCTGTGCGAGTGCTTTCTCTAGTTGCGGCAAGTGGGGGCCACTCTTCATCGCGGTGCGCGGGCCTCTCACTATCGCGGCCTCTCTTGTTGGGAGCATAGGCTCCAGACGCGCAGGCTCAGTAGTTGTGGCTCACGGGCTTAGTCGCTCCGCGGCATGTGGGATCTTCCCAGACCAGGGCTCGAACCCGTGTCCCCTGCATTGGCAGGCAGATTCTCAACCACTGCGCCACCAGGGAAGCCCTCCAGCACTCTTCTTGAAATAATTTTTTTCATTCAGCTCAGTCCATGAGTTTAAATACCATCTTTATGCTGATACCTTCCAGATCTGGAACTCCAGGCCAACCTCTCTCCTAAGCTGCAAAGTTGTATATTTAACTGCCTACTTGACCTCTATTCTTAAATATCAAAAAGGTTTCTTAAGCTTAACATGGCAAAGAAAGAACTCTTAATTTTTCTCTTTCAAACCTTTTCCTCCTCCTGTGCTTCCCAACTCTGTAAACAACTCCACTATTTACCCAGTTCGTCAAACCAAAATGTAAGAATTACCCTTGATTCTTGGCCTTCTCTCACATTCTGTGTTTCTGTTTGTCAGCAAGACTGTCAACTGTTAAATTATCTTAATTTTCATAACTTTCACATTATTTTGGTAATCGGCTTTTGGTTAGAAGACTATGGTTGACTGAGACCTTTTTACCAAGAAGGATAGTCGAATAGATTGATCTCAAACTGTGAATTAGAATTCCAATACTGTCAATTTAGGCCATCATTCCTATACGTAGATGTGGTCTGTTTTGTTTTGGTTTTGATCTGATAACTTTGAAGAATAAAAATATTTTGAAGTGCATGCATTGG
Organism: Balaenoptera ricei; assembly: GCF_028023285.1. Lineage (NCBI taxonomy): Eukaryota > Metazoa > Chordata > Mammalia > Artiodactyla > Balaenopteridae > Balaenoptera > Balaenoptera ricei. The sequence continues at coordinate 75,318,351 of NC_082644.1, forward strand.
GTAGGAAAAATTTTTTTTGTCAATTTTTGTCAGATTTCAGATTTGGATTTTTGGCCACAGATATCAAGCTCTTATTCAAGACAGTAGCAGCATGGTGTGGTAGAAAGACATTGATCTTGGAGTCAAAAGATTTAGGTCAAATTCCCTAGTATGTACTGGCTCTGTGATCTTGGATAAATTTCTTAACTAGTCAAGATCTTAGTGGGTTTAGCTATATTGTGAAAGTTAAGTAAGATTTATGAAAATGCTCACATGGTACTTGGCAGTGTTAAGTATTCTGTAAATGCCAGTCCATTCCTTCATCTTACTAAGATGTTCATCATGCTCACATGCTACACCCTCAGTAATGCCCTTCCTGGTTAATCCCACTGGAATGTCTCACTCCGTCCCTGTGGCATTTATTGCCCTCACCACACATATAGTGCATGTCTTATTAGTTATTAATATATATGTCTTGGCTTCTTTCTCTTTCTCTTACATGTACATACACAAATGCCGTCTACCTCTGATGGGAGGGGCTCAAGCATTTTTTTTTAACTACTCATGGTGTACTCTGTAATATGTCGCAGCAGTTCAGTGCTCTGGAATGAAGGAATGGAAATCAAGTAGTTCTTATTGACATTGTACAGTTGATTGTTGGTCTTTGTTAATTCATCTGTCTTTATTGACATAACATCTGTCATATTGTTATGTAGCAAGCATTTGCAAAAGATGAGTATGATATGAATCCTTCATTCAGGAATCAGACTAGTAACTACTCTAAAAAGTGAAAAAAGGTAAATATGGAGCTTTTCATTTATTAAACTTTTGTTGAAGTATAACATACAACATATAGAAAGTGCAAAAATCATAATAAAGTTCAATGAATTTTCACAAACTGAACCCAGTCAGCTCAGATCAAGAGAATGTCACTGACCTCTCCTATTCACTACCACTCTCTCCTCTAATAACCATTATCTTGATGAATATGAAGTATTTTTAAATAACCTTAAAGTCACGGCTTTTGGAGTCAAAGGAGAGGGAGTTATAGGTGCCTGGATGACCAGCCTTTCTTTACAGAAATAGTATTAGTGGATGTAGACAAGCATCCTGATGGATCATCTTAACTGCTTAAATGTACAACACGACTTGATATAACCCTTGTTTGGGATGAAAGAAATTGGTGTGATTTGATTTTCCAAGTGATTGATTTGGTCCCTGTAGGATTTTTGACTTCTAAAACTATCAAGAGTAAATTTGAACTTTCCTTTAGCTTTGGAGTTGATTATTTCAACCTCAATCCTAAATGTCTTCCAATTTATCTACTTATGAGGTTGAATTACATTTTTAGAACTTTATGGTGCATATTTTCTTAGATATTTTATCAAGTTCATTTCTAATTGGAATAGATTTATATTCTAAAGTTAATGTAATTATTCAAATTGTCCTTACGGAACGGAGTTATATGACACATTTTCTTTTTTCTTTGTTTTTGCTTTGGCAGAGTTATATGTTATTAACAAGGAAGTATTTCTTCTTGTAGATGATAGAACTATATACATGTATAATAATTTTCAGTGATGGCCCATCAGCATTAGAATTCTGTTGTAGCTTTATATTAATTGCACCTGGTTTTGAAGGCCATTTACAACATGAATATGAAACACCAAGCTAAACTAAGGATTATTTTAAATGCTTTGTTGTCCTGTAAAGATTTATATATAATTAAATGCTCAGCCCTGTCTTACCAGGTGGCTGACCTGTTTGTTTTGAAATTACTCATGTCCCTGAAGTCATCAAACTGAGTAATATACTTGACATCATAGTATATACTTGTATTTGTGAATGTTCTAGATACCATCATTAGCCTTTATCACAAGACATTATAGTAATATGATATCATGTTTCCTGTAAATGTGAATGCTTGTAGGACATCATGCTAGATCTAATTTTTAATAAAGTTAGAATAGTCATATGGGATAAGTTGTCATTTATCATCCATATGAAAGAATATTATGGTTACTTTTACACATGTGATGCTGTTGCTCTAATTTAAACTCCTTATTGAACCATGGATGGTTCTTTAACCCTCATATGATGATTTCGTTGGCTGTTCCCTAGTATATTTAAATAAAAAACCTGGTTTATCTTGGTAGTTAACTCTCATCTTAGGGATTCTCTAGAGACGCCTTTATTAATGCCTTCTTTTTGCTACCCAGTAAGAAAAAATCAGTCAAATTTTACTAAGTCTTCTTCTTCTTCTTCTTTTTTTTAAATCATTTCCTACAATTATTATTATTATTATTTAATATAAATTTATTTATTTATTTATTTGTTTATTTATGGCTGTGTTGGGTCTTCATTGCTGCACGCAAGCTTTCTCTGGTTGCAGTGAGCAGGGGCTAATCTTCATTGCAGTGCGCGGGCATCTCATCGCGTTGGCTTCTATTGTTTCGGAGCACGGGCTCTAGGCGCGCGGGCTTCAATAGTTGCGGCACGCCGGCTCAGTAGAGTTTTTGAATCTGCAAGGCTACCAGTCAGCCTTGAATCTCCGGTGACTCCCCCACCCCTCAATCCAAATCCTTCCAAAAGCCCAGTTTGAAGAAGCTAACAGTTAATCTATTGTTTTAAACACTATTTTAACTCTTAACAATACTATTGCTTACTATTCAGATTTCCTTCATGCCCATTCCTTTTGTCTCAACTAGATGTGAAGCCCTGTGAGGAGAGAACTGTGTATTGTAAATCTTCTGAATCCCTGCGATGCCTAGCATAGTACTGAGTACACAGTAGCTTGTACTTTTTTCGAATTGTTCCTGTAGACAGCAGAGAGATGGTCATGGTACATGCTGTACTTACTTCTAACCTGTGATACATTTTATAATTTGACTGTTGGAAGGAGTCCTAAACTTGGAGTCAGGGCGAAGCAGGAGTAGACTCTTCAGATTCCTTCCTATATGGCTACTGAGTCACTCTCTGTAACCATGGGTAAGTTATATCAACTCTCTACAAATTAGAATAACAATAAATAACAATACTACTTTCTTCCTTCCACACAGGGCTGATGTGAGAATAAAATAAGAACTATAGGACAACTTCAGATTTTTAAAAAACTATGGAAATAAATTGTAGTAGTGTTTTGTTATAGGTGATTTGCATCCTTCATTTCAGAACACATCTTAATTTTATCCCTTAGTTTTTTTATATTCTTTTTTTTTTTTTTAGTTTTTTTATATTCTTGTCATCAAAAACATCTTTCTTTTTTAAGAATGAGAAAATGCTCTCAACTGAAGTTAGGTTAAGTCACATGTGAATACTGCGCTCTAGACTAAACGAATCATGGCACAAACCTAATTTTTTGTGACTTGACTCCTCAATCAATTGTCAGCATATACAGGTTATTCTTATGATATATTAATGTGACCAGAACAAGGCAACTATCTTTGAAGAAATTAACTAGCTTCAGTATGGCAGTTGTCCTTGTATACCTGTACCCAAGTAAATGACATACAATGCTGATTTATTTTAAAAGATAAAATCATTTGGTTTGTGGGCATTGCCAATTATTATGCTTGGAAGAGTTAAATCCAGAAATTCCTAAAATATGCTATTAGAAGGAAATGAATGTCATTGTTCTTTTTTGTTTAATACATGCTAAACAATGGTTGGTCAGTAGTTTGCCTCTTTTAAGATCACTAACTTGGGGCATACCATACTGGTTGGACAAGATCTCAAATTGTGACTAACTTTTAATGAGTGCTTATAAAAACACATGTGTTGCCTCATGACACTACACAATTGCTGCTTGAGTAGGGCTTTTTGCATTCCAATTGGATTGTACATAGTTGGCCCATGTAGCTCACTACTTAGTTTACACTTTATTTTTTAGGTCTCAGTGTGTTGAAAATCTGTGAAGAACATGGTAGAAAAGTAAATCATCCTCTTTTAGAACATTGCTTAGCAAAGGTAATATTTTCGTTCTTAAATGAATTTTTCTAACTTTTGAATTTTGTTTTGTGCCTTTTAAGCAAATAACATATAATACTGCAAGGTTACCCTAGGAACAAGCCAGCAGGTCTGGCCCTATTTGCAAAACAATATACCAGTGTTAGAATTTGAGTCAAAACATAGGACAAAAACATAGACAAAATTTTACTCTGCAAAATTTTGTGCTTTTCTTTTTTTCTTTTTTCCTTTACTATTTAGAAAACCTTGAAAGCTGTAGGGGAACACTTTCTACTTGTAACTTTAATAGAATGCCCTAAACTAAAAGGCATCTTTTTATGGGTTCTGCCTCTGCTGTCCTGATTAATTGTGTGACCTCAGGCAAATCTCTTAATTCTCTGAGCCTCAGGTTTCTCATCTGCAAAATGAAGATAATTATGCCTGCCCCTAGCCACAGGAATGTTCTAAGAATAGCAGCAGGGAGAATTTTTATAAAGGATTAGGCATGTGGTTTATAGATTTATGATAGCAGTCTTTTATGTAAAAATTATTTAGTTTGCTATTATTTTTATAGTGAAAACCAAAAAACCTGTTTTATAATAAACCATGTAAATAAATAATCTTTCCCTAAGCATGCTTTTGTCTAGACACCTGATCAAAGTACAGACATGTCCCATAGATATGAAATCACTCAAGGACTTAAATAAGCAAAAGAACATTGGCCAGAACTGTAAACAACCAAGCAGGGAGTTAAATGATAAGTATAGTAGAAGATTTCTTGAGAAGCTAGAAATACATGTATTTAGCTCTATCTCCTCCAGTTTTGATAGACATCCTCTGTTGGAAAAGAATGTATCAGGACCTCTCTTCCCTGTGCTTCCCCCAAATACTCATTAACTCTCCTGTTAATTAAGTTGTACTGTTTTCTGTATTTGATGATGAGAGTAACATGGGGCTGTGAACAGTAGAGGGAGAAACAAAGGTTGAGAATCACTGATCTGGAAATTACCCAGATTTCCTAGCATGTTCCTAATCTTAGATTCCATAGCTAATTGAGATTTGGTCTGACGTTTGACCTTTTAACTAAGGCAGGGTTAAAACATAGGGAAGAGTGAAGAAGAAGTAATTTCCCAGCTTTCAGAGTGTTTAGATTTGGCCTAAATTCCAGGAATAGGAATAAAGGCCATAAACTATTTCCATGAATTCTATTTTTCCTGACCATGAGAAAGTCAGAGTAGAAAACAGATGGTTTCTATACAGTGCAGTACCACTGTGAACCATGTCTGAATTAAGGGACTTTAGACATACAGACTGAGAATCTAGGATAAATTACATTTAGGGGTGATATCTTTTGATATTAAACTTTGGAAAAGCTTCTTAAGTAATAGCTCTTCTGGACTCTTGACTTATATCTCTAACATAGGTTTTCCTGTCAGTTCTGAGGTTATTCTGGACAACACTGTACGTTTCAACAAACACTGTATGTTTCAAAGATTTCTCTAAGTTACTCGATTGGAAATCAAAGTGCATCTTCCCAAGTAATGATGCTTTCAATGGGGAAACTAGAAATCAGACTGAGATTGTTTCTTTTTTCTTTTAAATTTATTGATTTTTATTTATTTATTATTTTTGGCTGTGTTGGGTCTTCGTTGCTGCACGCGGGCTTTCTCTAGTTGCAGCGAGCAGGGGCTACTCTTCGTTGTGGTGCGCGGGCCTCTCATTATGGTGGCTTCTCTTGTTGTGGAGCACGGGCTCTAGAGTGCGGGGGCTTCAGTAGATGCGGCACGTGGGCTCAGTAGTTATGGCTCGTGGGCTCTAGAGCACAGGCTCAGTAGTTGTGGCACACGGGCTTAGTTGCTCCATGGCATGTGGGATCTTCCCGGACCAGGGCTCGAACCCGTGTCCCCCGCATTGGCAGGCGGATTCTTAACCACTGCGCCACCAGGGAAGCCCTGAGATTTAGTTTCTAAAAGAGAGACAGTATGGAATGGTGGGGCAAAATATGGAATTTGGAGTCAGCATGAGTCTTGAGCCCTGGTTGTATGACTGTGTAGTTGTGTGATTGTAGGCAGATTGTTAAACCTGTCTGGATTTGTTCCTTCATCTGTAAAATAGAAATAATACTATTTATCCCCTAAGATAGTCATGAGGAAATGATATGATTAACTGTGAATATTGATTTTTAAGATGATACTATATAAATGTCATTATTATTATTACCATTATTGTTATTATTTCTTCTCACACTAACCAGTGGTGTTTCAATTATAGTAATCAACTTTCTTTCTAAGGAAAAGTGTATCACCTCCTTGGTAGACATCTAAGTTGAAGGAGAGACAGAGACAGAGAGAGAGAGTGGGCAGGTGAGTGAGTGAGTTGATGACTAAATATTGAGGAATGGATAATTTTAAGGGGTAATCAGAGGAAGAAGTATTAGCAAGGGATCTTGAGAAGGAGCAAATGGAGTTTAGGGTACAATCCTACTTTGTAAGGCGGGTCTTTTTTCAGGAACGACACAGATTATCCCTAGATAAAACCATTGACATTTTGACCATTTACAGCAAAATTTTGAGGGAGAAAAAACTTACTTCCCGTAAAATTGCTCTGACAATAATGCTATTTCCTCTTAGAGAAGTTATTCTTGGGTTATTTATTTACTAAAAATGTCCCATAGTTAATAAGGAAGATGGCTCAAAGATAATTGAAAGCACATTATCTTAAAATACTAAGTTCCCAATGTTTTAATTGTTGTAAGGCAAAATTTCTCTTGTCCTCAGGAGATTATACTATGTTCTGCTTATAATTTGTTCTTAGCGTTACATTTTAGGTCCTTCTATAAAAATATTTTTTAACATTCATAACATGCCCTCCTGAACTGTGCCTTTTAGAACAAGATGGAGAGAATTAAAAATCTTCATACCAGAGTGCTCTTTGTTCCAACTGACCACACCTTTTAAAGATGTGATTGGTTTATCAGTGCAGTGATTTGGTTGTTAGAATCCTTCAGAAATATTTGCTTGTTAAAATTTACAGCACCAATTTATTTTAATTTTTCCTTAAAAGTAAATGAATGAAATATACTTTGGAAAAAAAATTGCTTTCTTAATAGGTTTTGCTACTGCCAGAAGATATTGCAACAGCATGTTTCTGCCTGTAGGCAGGTGTGGCTTCTTTTAAGTGTCTGCATTCAGCTTGTCAGTGAAAATCTGAGTAGTTTGCATGGCTGCTGAAATAAATCAGTAGGTAGTTTGTACATAGACCCTCTCTGTATAATTGCAACTGACAATAGCTCTACCCACTTTTTGAGAGAATAGTCCTCTGTTTAGGATGGTCAGAACCCATTTTATATTCAGTCTTTGGATGAAAATGCAATTGTTTATTTTTGCAGATGTCGTTTGTTAAACATTTCAGCAGTAAAAAAAAAAAACAAGTGGGAGAAGGAATCTAATATTATTTCATGACTAGAAAAGCTAGTATTGTAAATATGTTGAAGAAGAGGAGAATTTTGAGTATTTCTAGTATATATTTTCACTTTGCTCTGCTTGGTATTGGTGTTTTAAGGACTTAAGATGAATACAGAGTGAATGAGAGGAAGATGGACTAGACTTTAGGGAGGAAAATTAATTATTTTAACTTACAGTAGAAATATACCTCATTTTATGCCTTAGGTATCTTTTAATTAGAATTTTATATAGTGAAAAATCAAATACTGGTAACTGAAATGTTTATGTATTTGATGTATATATATATATGTATATCAAGTATTTTAGAACACTAAGGTAATATTTTGCTTATAAATGTGGAGAGCTAATCTCTAATTAGCTACATTAAACCAATGTAGTTTCCTAAAAAGAAGTAAGCGTATAGTAACTTTGGTCTTCTATTTATCCTTAAATGACAATAAAACCAATTTTATACGAGAACTCACTTCAAAAGTATTTCTGGTCTATTTATATAACTAGCTCATTTTGTGAAATAATAAAATACATAAAAATAGTAAGACTCAGTAACTTATCCAAATAAGGTATTTCTGAGAGTAACAGACATTTAGACTATTACTTCTTATTACATTAAAAAAGAGTTTGTATGTTTGAAAGTTTTAAGAGACTAGAACTCAGTATTAATATTCTGGATCATGTAATAGTGGTGTTCTATCTATAGTAATTGTGGTATTGTTGATTATAGCAAGAATGCTTTTTTTTTTTTTTTTTTTTTTTTTTTTTGGTGCTGTCCTGAGAGGCTTGCGGGATCTTAGTTCCCTGACCAGGGATTGAACCTGGGCCCTTGGCAGTGAAAGCGCCGAGTCCTAACCACTGGACCGCCAGGGAATTCCCAGCAAGAATGATTTTTAATTCCCTTTTTGAAAAGGAAAGTGGCAGTGTCTTCTATTCTTTTTAACTTTTTAACTGCCAGGATAAAAAAACAAAGAAAATTTTTATAGACAATATTAGGAAACATTTGCTTTAATGTCCAAATAATTATGTACTTGATTTAAGAAAGGGACAGTTATTCTTTACTATGAATTTTTACCTCTGATAAAATTCCTGTTATTTTTACTCTTTTGTTGAAGTGAGATCAGAACTTGTTATGTGTAAATGAGAATTTGCATGTTCATTAGAAGTTTTCTGATATTTATAACATAGTACATTTAAAAATATACGTATTCAGTCAGAAGTTGGAAACAGGCAAACTCTCAGAGAATAGGTTAAGTAAATGAAAGTATTACTCTGAGAGAATATAATACTGCCAATGAAAACATGTTTTAAAAGTATATATACTCTTATGAAAAAAATTGATAAGTTATAAAACAACGCATACATTAAAAAGTGCAAATTTCTATAAATATATATGCTTGAAATGCTGGAAAGTATAGAATCTCTGAGTGATAAGACTTGTCTTTTTCTCTTTATCTGTATTTTTATAAAAATTTCTATAATGTGAATATTATATATAAATGCTCATATTGTTTTAAATCTATAAAATTGATCAGTAAAGTTATTTTTCATTTACAAAAGTAATAAATTCTTGTCATAAGAAAATTATACAATATAGTATACCATTGTTAATACACAGTGGGAAAAAAAAGCATTAAAAAGAAAGAACTAGTTGCAAAACCAAATGAGGTGGTAGGAGATGAACAAAATTTACAGACTACTGGACAGAATACAAAAGAGATTTCTATGTGAAGCTTGAACTCTGTTTTTTCCCCTGCCCCATACATATTTATTGAGTGATAAATTTGATTTCCTAAAGTGTTATATAATATGATAATCCAAAGGCTAGCTATAAGGAATTGAACTCCATCTAGTTAGGATAAACTTTTTCTCGGTTTGTAACCAAAAAAACACTTTTAAACATATAAATGTACTTTTAAACATTTAAAAATAAGGACTTGAGCTTATTCTACAAGACTTTTAATGTTCTTGTGTTCTTCTAAGATATATAAAATCTTTACTTCTATTTTAAGTCCTTTTAACCCTTGTATATGAATCCTCTAGCAGCTGAACTAAACACCAAAACCAGAGACGTTATTAAAACAAATGAACAAACAACTATGGACCAATATCCCTCATTGAACATAAACACAAAAATCTTCAATGAAATATTAGCATATTGTATTCACCAATAAGAAGGATAATATACCTCAGACAAATGAGGTTTATCCCAGGAATGCAATGGTGATGGATTGGAATAGTCAGTATTGTTAAGATGTCAGTTCTCCCTCAAATTTATTTATAGTTTCAATATAATCCTAACTGCAATCATAGCAGGCTTTAAAAAAAATTTTTTTTAACATCTTTATTAGAGTATAATTACTTTACAATGGTGTGTCAGTTTCTGCTTTATAACAAAGTGAATCAGTTATACAAATACATATGTCCCCATATCTCTTCCCTCTTGCATCTCCCTCCCTCCTACCCTCCCTATCCCACCCCTCTAGGTGGTCACAAAGCACTGAGCTGATCTCCCTGTGCTATGCGGCTGCTTCCCACTAGCTATCTATCTTACGTTTGGTAGTGTATATACGTCCATGCCACTCTCTCACTTTGTCCCAGCTTACCCTTCCCCCTCCCCGTATCCTCAAGTCCATTCTCTAGTAGGTCCATAGCAGGCTTTTTTTGTTACAATTAAGAAATTGATCCTAAAATGTATACAGAAAAGCAGAGGAACTAAAATAGCCAAAATAATTTTGAAAAAGAACAAATTTGGAGGAGACACAGTACTGATTTCAAGACCTTAAAGCTCCAGTAATCGAGACAGGGTGGTACTGAAGAAAGAGTAGACACAGATTAATGTGATAGAATATTGAGTCCAAAACAGACTCACACATACTTAACTTTTTTTTTTTGAAATTCACGTTCTTTTATTTATTTATTTATTTATTTATGACTGTGTTGAGTCTTCGTTTCTGTGCGAGGGCTTTCTCTAGTTGCGGCAAGTGGGGACCACTCTTCATCGCGGTGCGCGGGCCTCTCACCATCGCGGCCTCTCTTGTTGCGGAGCACAGGCTCCAGACGCGCAGGCTCAGTAATTGTGGCTCACGGGCCCAGTTGCTCCGTGGCATGTGGGATCTTCCCAGACCAGGGCTCGAACCCGTGTCCCCTGCATTGGCAGGCAGATTCTCAACCACTGCGCCACCAGGGAAGCCCCATACTTAACTTTTGACAGAGATACAAACAATTCAGTGATGCTAGAACTTGGATGCCTATAGATAATTTATAAATTTATTTATTTATTTACTTATTTTTGACTGTGTTGGGTCTTCGTTGCTGCGTTCGGGCTTTCTCTAGTTGCGGTGAGCGGGGGCTACTCTTCTTCGTGATGCGCTGGCTTCTCATTGCGGTGGCTTCTCTTGTTGCGGAGCACAGGCTCTAGGTGCGTGGGCTTCAGCAGTTGTGCCTCGCGGGCTCTAGAGCACAGGCTTAGTAGTTGTGGCACACGGGCTTAGTTGCTCTGCGGCATGTGGGATTTTCCTGGACCAGGAATCGAGCCTGTGGTCCCTGCATTGGCAGGCGTATTCTTAACCACTGCGCCACCAGGAAGTCCCGCCCATAGATAATTTAAAAAGAACCTCCTACCAGTATTTTGCACCATGTACAAAAATTAACTCAAAATAGATCATAGACTAAATGTGAGGCCTAAAATTACTGAACCTCCAGAAGAAAACGTAGGTAAAAATCATGATTCTTCAAAGACTTCTTAGATTTGACACTAAAAGCATGGTCCATAAAAGAAAAAATCGAAACATTATTCTTTGAAATTTAAAAGATTTTATCTTAGAAAAACGCTGTTAAGATAATGAAAATAAAAGCACAGATTGGGAGAATATATTTGCAAAGTATGTATCAGTAAAGGCCAGGTATCTAGAATATATACAGAACATTACATCTCAATAATGAGAAAACAAACAATCCAATTAAAAGAAAAAAAAAACGGCAAAAGATTTGAACAGACACTTCACTAAAGAAAATACACGATAACGTGTAAGTGCATGAAAAGACATTCAACATTATCAGTTATTAAGGAGATGCAAATTAAAAGCATAAATAGATAACTCTATCCACCTATTCAAATGGCTAAAATAAAAAAATATTTGCAATTTCAAGCACTGGAAAGGATGTGGAAAAACTGGATCTTCATACATGGCTAGTGGAAATGCAAAATGGTATAGCCACTTTGAAAAACTGTTAGTTTCTTACAAAGTTAAGCATAAAATTATCATACAACCCAACAATACCATTCTTAGATAGTAAATCAAGAGAAATAAAAACGTTTCCACACAGAAATTTGTATGTAAATATTTATTAGCACCCCAAACTAGAAGCAGCTCAGAATGTCCTTCAAATGGTGAATGAATAAACATTATAGCACATCTATGCAATGGAATACCATTCACCAATAAAAAGGAATGAGCTCCTCAAATAGTTATATACTTGATCATTTCATTTATATGACATTCTGGAAAAGGCAACACTGTAGGAGCAGATTGAAAATTAGTGTTGCCTGGGGGTTGACAACAAAGGGGCATGAGGGAACTTTTTAGAAGGATGGAAATGTTCTATATGTTGATTGTCAGATTCACAGAACTATACACCTAAATTGGGTGAATTTTACTCTATATGTATTATACCTCAAAACTGACTTAAGCTGGCAACCTTTTTAAAAAAAATTTAATTAATGTAGAAAGAATGATAGAGTTAGCATTTAAAATGATTGATTCAGGCAAAGAACCTTGAATGGATGCTAAAACCATGAAGCGAAATGTTATTGTGGAACAGCATATTGACATGACCCCTATGCGTTGTTGCTAATCTTTGTAATTTGAAGAGATCTGGGCAGTCACTACCTTAACCAAGTGATCAGTCAAATTTCTCATCACTGACTAGGTGAGAACTGGACATCTTGTGCCTCCTGACTTGGAGTAATGTGAAGTACATAGCAGTAGCACAAATGAACTGTTTTTGTCAAAAAAATCTTAAACCTGAATCTAATCAAGCCTTTAAACCTAACTTCCACCTTGCAGAACTATAGGACATAAAGCAATGAGTTAAATTACACCAAGAGAAACCAATCTTACAAATACAGAATGTGGAATATTCTCAAAGACAACTTGCCTGGTATTTTCAAAAACATCAGTGTATATGTATAACTGATTCACTTTGCTGTATACCTGAAATTAACACAACATTGTAAATCAACAATACTCCAATAAAAATTTTTTTAAAAATAATTGAAAAAAAAATCAGTGTAAAAGAGGGAAACCCTTCTAGATCAAAAGAGAGATAACAAACTGAACTTGAATACTGATTTGGGGGGGCAAGGGAGCAGTTGAGGACATTTCAGTGGAGACGGGCTACATTCAATGATATTAGAGAATTATTTTTCATTTTTCTGAGGTGTGGTAATGGTATTGTGGTTAAGTAGGAGAAAGTCTATTTCCAGGATATGTATGATTGACAGGTGCAGTGTCTCGATGTTTGCAACTTATTTTAAGTGTACACGCACATAAAACGTTAACAGTTGTCTCTAGATAGTGTTTACGGCTATGCATTAGTATTATTGTTTTAACTTTTTTCTGCATGTTTGAATTTTTCATAATAGAGGTGAATGTTTTTAGAACTCATTTGGGAGAAAGTATTTATTGAAGATGGCCTTATGATTTGCAGTGCATTTCTATAGATCTTATGAATATCAGGCCTCTGTATCTACTTTGCACGCCTGAAAATAACTTTTTTACTGCACTGTGTTTGGCATGCTATAACGCCAGCCTACTCTGAGAACTAAGGTAGAAAACAGCTCTGTGAAATACTTTGAATTGTAAGGCTGTTTTTGAGAACATTGTTTACTGTATTATATGGTGTCCTTTTTGGGAAAATGAAACTTTGGGTTTCAATGACAAGAATAGTTGTGCTGCTTCTGAGAAACTGGATTTTTGGCATGTTACAGACATTGAATCAGGTCGGTGAGCAGAGCTCATGTTTTTTTGACTGCTAGAAAACTCACATCTCACTTGTGGCCGATCTCTAGCAAGTGCACTTCCCAGCTGTACTCCTGACTGCGTTGTAATTTTCCCTACCAACTCTCATTTTTCCCTCAATCTGACTCCCTCATCTATTTTTGGTTGTATTTATTTTATAAGATACTTTATGCCCAACAATGTTCTAGCCATATTAAAAGGATTTAAAATAATACAGTTTATGATTTGAAAGTCACAACCTAAAATACAGATTTTCACATTATTATTATTAGTCATATAATATCTTACTACTCAATTCAGAGATCCTTTATCCTCTAACCAAATTTAGACTAAAGGAGTGTTACTAGAAAATTTTAAAATATATACTTTTAAATATAGTTAAAATACAAAATTCCTATTTTCTGGAATAACACTGTTGTAGCTATATTGGCAGCAAATACCTTATTTTGGTGTAAGGCAGGGGAGAGAACAAGGCCATTCCATTCCACTCCATTCCATGGAAATTCAGCTGCAGTTAGAGTTGGCATTTTTCTTGAGAATTTGATTTTTTGACTTCTTTTTTTTTTTCAGTTAATGAAGGGAAGTAAAATATGCCACTGTTTTACCTTTAGCATTTCTGGAAGAATTATGATGTACAGAAAATCCTAATGAAAGATTATATTAGTTGCTCTTGTATGTTATTCAGATTCTTCCCCTGCAACACAGTAGTGCCTTCCTTCTGTTAAATGATACTTTATATTTTATAAAATATTTTTCAGCATCAGCATATTGATACAGATGTTATATTTACAATTCACTCTTGCTACCTTCTTGGAGTTGTAGTCCTCACCCAGTTTTCTTTTGGGGATTGCTGTATTATTTTATCACTGATGCATTGTGGGATAACAACGTTTAACAGGGATAACAGCACTTACTATAAAATGTGTTGTATGAATTAATAATGGCTTAGACAGTTTTTAAGACTATGTGTATGTGAAGTAGGAGTGTCTTCTGATACATCTTAAGTCTATTCTAATTTTTAAAAGAAGTATTCATTGATAAAGAAGGTTTTCTTTTTTTAGCTAAGATTCTTAAGTCCAGTGGAATCTTCCACTGATGATTTTTTTCCTTTAGAGATCTGGATAGTAGCTTGTTAAACTAAATGATCTTTAAAGGCTTTTGTACTTAGAAAACTATGTTTTGATTTTATATTTGAACATGCTTAAATCTTAACCTTAAATAACCTATTATCTTCTACCATGAGGGACATGCTAAAATTAACTGCCAAGACAGGGTTAGTTGTAAACATAGGTGTAAGGTAAGATTGCCGTCTCCTTTGCTCCAGGCGGAGTGATTCCTAGAACTAGGATTTGGCTTCCTTTGCTCACGTGTCTGGAATTCACTTTTTCTAGTTTGCCAAAAAACGGTAAAGCAAGGTACACAGTTTTCTTTCTGCAATTATTTTTAAGTGAAAGTACTGTTCATTCTCATTCATTCATTTCTTTTCTCATTCATTTCTTAACACATGAAAATCAAGTTTAATTTTGTAGTAGTGCCTGCTGGTCATGTGGGTGCTGTACAATGTCTCCATTTATACTGCTTCACGCATCGCATACAGGACAAGTTCCCACAAAGACCTGTTTTGTTCTACTCTTGATCCACCCTAAAGAAACCAGCTTCCAAACTATGCACAGCTTTGTAAATCAAGATGAAATGGTCAGAAATTGGAACAGAAACAAGCAAGAAACCAAATAATCCTTCCTAGTTAACAAGTAGAGTGTGTTGTATATAATAAAATTGCAGGTAACGAAATGGTGTGCATTCTAAGAACATTCTAATTAGAAAGTTTATATCACATTCATATTATAATCATAGATCAAGTCATTAGTTTGTTTCTATTATTGGTTACAGTTAGGAAAATATAAGCAATGCTTTCGGTAAGATATTCTAGGCAACAGAGGGCAGTGAGAACCAAAGATGAAATGTGGACCTTAGTTCTGGATATTTCTTAGCAAGCCCTGTATGCGATAACTAAGTGCCAAGGTTGATAAGAAGAGGAGTTTGGTGTTAGGCACAGATTTCCTTCTTTCTGGCAACAGTCAGTGGACCACAGAAAAGAGGGAATATAGTGGCATGCAGAATTTCTCTTCCCAGGGACTCTCCTTCTAAGTCAGGAAGAAAAGAATCCCCACACACAATTCATAAGGAATAGAATATGTTTTTCACCACAGGGTTAAATTCACACATAATGTATTCACAGCTTAATTTATGGTTTTTGAAAATATCCTTGAAATTTCTCTTGGAATAAACATTTTGTCATTATTTTACCTTCTTGTTTAGAACCTTAAAGAATATCAAGTGCTGTTCAGAAGTTTTGTTTTCTTTCAGATGATTTCTAAATATTGTGCTTTTAACTCAGTATCAAATAACCCTCCAAAGAATCTGCATCTTTTGGGATGCTTTTTTTTCCTCCTTTTGAGAAATTAAAAAAGGAAACAAAGGAAGCGAACTTAAAATGTCCTTTCTTCATTATTCCAACAATAGGCAAAGACCAGGCTTCTACAACCAAAGTAAGTTAGAGAATTCCCAGAGTATTTAGTGAAAATATATAGTGAAAATATATAGCTTCCACAACCAAAGTAAGTTAGAGAATTCCCAGAGTATTTAGTGAAAATATATAGTATTTAGTGAAAATATATAGTGGAAATATATAGTGAAAACATGACACATTTAAAAATTTCCCTTCCTCATTTCCCAACACATTTTGAGACGAATATTATAATAAAAATGTTTATTTTCTTCATAAAGCCCCTTTTCTACCACAGTCACATGCACATATTTATTTTCTGTTTTGAAGAAACCAGGTTAGCAAGGTAACTTTTCGAAGACATCTTTACATGAGAATACAAAAGGTTTAAATTGAATAATTAAATACCTTCTTGCTTCCAGCTGCTTCTCCCTGGCTCTCCTTTCTCAAGTTTCTTAGTCTCTGCTGTCCCCTGCAGACTGACAATTCAGGACTGTCTAATTTCTCCGTTTAATTTCTCATTTCTCAGTGGTAAGATTTGAATTGTCAAAACAGTAGTCTTAAAATATGAATTAGATTTTCTTTTTTATTACTACCTTTTTTTGAGATATAACGTATGTACAGTAAAATGCATCTATCTTAACTATACAGTTTGAGTTGTAAAATAAATATGCATCAGAATCAATGGGGATGTGCTTAAAATACTTCTTCCAGGAAATTAAAAAGCTCCCTAGATGATTCTGAGCTACAGCCAGTTAAGGATCTTTGCCTTTGTAAAGAGCCAAATTGATAATGTACATAAATATGCATAGTATACCATCAAATGTTACCTAGGTTGAAGTTAGGTTGCTATTTAAAAAAAAACTTAGGCCTTCCCTAGTGGCGCAGGATATAAAAAGATATGTCAATCAAATGCTAAGCAAGGGCTTCCCTGGTGGTGCAGTGGTTAAGAATCCGACTGCCAATGCAGGGGACATGGGTTTGAGCCTTGGTCCGGGAAGATCCCACATGCCATGAAGCAACTAAGCCCGTGCTCCACAACTACTGAGGCTGTGTTCTAGAGCCCGCGAGCCGCAACTACTGAGCCTGCATGCCACAACTACTGAAGCCCACACACCTAGAGCCCATGCTCTGCAACAAGAGTAGCCATTGCAATGAGAAGCCTGCGCACCACAACAAGGAGTAACCCCCACTCACTGCAACTAGAGAAAGCCCGTGCAGCAACGAAGATCCAAAGCGGCCAAAAATAAATAAATAAATTTATAAAAATACATAAATAAAATTAAAATATAAAAACCCTTAAATTTCTCATGTACCTTTTGGGGTTTGTAATACTGGCTCACAAGTGAAATTCTCAATTTGTTTTTCTGTTTCTTTTTAAGAAAATTAATGCAAAACTTCATGATGGAGTATGTCAGCATTGTAAAGAAGTTCTTGAGTGGCGTGTAAAATACAGCAAGTACAAACCCTTATCAAAGCCTAAAAAATGGTAAGTAAGTTTCTTAATTACCTCACCAGTAATATCAGTATCATAGTATATGACTTCATTCCCTGATTTTCGAAATCGTGTCCAGATAAATATTAAGGTGAATAGAGAAAAAATTTCCATTCTTCCCTGTAGAATAGAATTTCATCTTACATGCTGAATCCTAGCTTGTGAAGGCAAATAGATTGAAAGGGTGGATTCACCATTCCCCTCCCCATTCTCCCCTAAATAAATAATGCACCATTTTTATAGCATCTTGTTCATAAAATGAGACTAGGCTTAAGGCAGAGAAGGGAAAGTTTGTTTTGCAAAATTCTATCTCCCACTGATGAGATAATAATATTTACTATTTAATTTACTAAATTAAATAATATTTTTTACCAAAGGGGGTCTTAAAAAGGGTCTGACCTTTTAATTTCACCCATGAAGATTACTGAAATGGCTTAGATTGAGTATCATAAATAAATCACTAGATTGATAATTTATAATTTCATTCCTTTGAAGTTTTGGGTCTACATGAAAAGACACTGGACTTTGTTTCTCATCTCTCTGTCCTTTACCCTTCCTCTGTAATTTTGGCATTCTGTTTTATCAGCTTTATGTACACCCTGGTGCTGCTCCCTTACATCCTTTGGCTCAGCTGACTAAGGGCCATATTGGAGGGTAATTGCTGCCTAAAAGAGAAAACTGATTATTTTACATATAAAAATTAGCATTAATATGTACAGTATTACTTTTACAATTATGAGTTTTAATTTGGTAGTCTATGTAATAGCTATTTAGAATACATTTGTTCATTGTTGCTTTATTTTACTTTTAGCTATTCAGTAGTAGCAACTTCCTTAAATGTATTCCCTCTTCCTCTTTGGGAGGAAATTTTAATTAAAGTTTGGAAGTCAGTCTAAATAATAAATATGATATAACCTTTGCTGTTTATTTCTATTGAAAAATTATGTCAGCTTTTTTGTGGATCTTTAACTCAAGCTATGGGGTAATTTGTTTATTTGAGAATTTTAACAGCTTTGAATGTTTGGGCATTTTAGTTTGCTTAAGATGCTTCTTTTTAATACTGAAAGGTTAAAAACCTCAAGTAAAGATAGACTAACTTCAGCTTTTTAGAATTTTTATTTCTGTATTGCTCTTTCAGAGCAAATTTTTAGTATTTATTATAGGTATAGCTGATCCCCTTTTAAATAGCTATACAAGTTTCTGTCTCCTATCTTCCAGTCTTTCCTTTGTATTCTCTAGCATTTCCTCCCCAAAGAAAACACTTTTAAAGAAAATTTAAAAGTTTTATGCTCATTGGCCCAAATTTGCAGTAGGGAAATTTGGCAACTGTTTGTACTGTTCAATGCTAGATTTCCATGAATGGAGTAACTCTGTTCCCTACCATAGAAATTAGATGCTGATTCACTATAAACTGTGTAGTTTTAGTTAATAGGCCTAATACAAGATTTGTAGTTTTTTGAATATTTTCAACAGGTCTTTCTTTTTATAAAGGTATTCTGAGATTTCATCACCAATCTCCATTTTTCTCTTGGTAGTGCTAGTTCCTAAAAGAATTTTTATATGTAGTAAGTATTTACGTAGCTGTAGAGTTTTAATAGATTCATGATATAACAAAGGAAATAATTTAAAAACATTTGTGCCTTATCCATTATCTGCATTTTAATCTCTTATCTTTAATTTGTGCTGCATCCTTTATGTTTATCTTCATTGAATGTGCCAGTACATAAAAGATCATATCAATTATTATATATTTTCCAGATGCTGTGATTTGCTATAGAATTTCTTTTTTTTTTTAAAAGTTTTTGTTGAATTTGTTACAGTATTGCTTCTGCTTTATGTTTCGGTTTTTTGGCCCCAAAGCATGTGGGATCTTAGCTCCCCAACCAGGGATCAAACCCACACCCCCCGCATTGGAAGGCAAAGTCTTAACCACTGGACCGCCAGGGAAGCCCCATGCTATAGAATTTCTGAACTTATTTTAGACAGCTCTTGAATTTTTATTCTTTTTGTGTATTACTTATGGCCTTAATATTTTTATGGCTCCAGAAGAATTTGTATACTATAAATCCTAGAAGAACAGATATTTTATTCAGATAGAAAGACTCCATTAAAAACAAAAGGAAAAGGAAACAGTTAACAAATCTTATGTTTAGTTCCAGAACACTTATAACACAACAACCTAAGAATGGTTGAATGTGGACACATGGACCCAAAGGTCAGCAACTCTGTCCTGTCTTGGAGTCATTGAAGTCCTTGGAGTCAGGGAAGCTCATGGTGATGTTGCCAATAGCCGGTAGTATGTGACTCAGAGGCCTTCGAAATGAGAGCTAGAAGAGGACCTCAGGAGCTGCTGTTCTGTATCACCCTGAAGCAGATGAGGTTAGCCATAGAATAGCTCCCACTGAATGCAAAATGAAGGAAATATATTGTACAAATACCAAAGTACAGGTAACAAGACGTTAAAGCCTAAAGGAAGATCTCTAGTAATAAAGAAGCCCAAGCTAATACAAAAATGATAGCTTATGAGAGACTAAGAAACTACTAGTTAAAACAAGTCTGAACACATTATTTAGGAGGTCAACTTGCCTGGCCTAGAATATCATGAATTTCAGGTTACGTTAGAATTTTAGATTACATTAGGCATTTTAGAAAGCCTAGCTTTCAAACTCCAAACCAAGATTGAGTGTTATAGAAAGCATAAATCACCTATGTACACTTTGCTGTCTCTGCATATCAAAACTTGACCAACACTATAAGGTTTTTAAATCCATTGATGAACAGTGCTTAAAGTAGCATAACTTGTTTTGAAATTTTAAATGTTTTGTTCAAGCTAATCACTTATAAATTAAATTTGTCCTTTGTTAGGATTTGTATAAGAAGTTTACTTTGACACTAGATGTGTCTTTTGTGTAAAGATTCATTTTCCAGCACCCTGAATATTACTTTTGGTTAAAATGCTGAGCATTGTTTCACTTGTCTAACTGTCTCATGCCACAAATTATGTAACCAAATGATGTACATAAAGAAAAGTTCAGCAGAACATAAAATGGAGGAGGAGGTACTGTTTATAAGTGACATTTCTTTTGGAATGAGGTAATATTCTGAATATTGGGAAAATTAATACCTTTTCTCCCATTTGTTTGGCATGTGAATCACCAAAAACCGCGCACGTCTAGCAAATTTCCATTGCCCATGGGATCTGATACCAAACATTTAGATCCAAGAAACAGAGTTTGACATCTAAACTCTTCAGACTTCTTTGTTTCAACCATGGGAAGCAAAAATTGTACGGTGTTTGTAAGTGGCAGACAATATTTTCATGTTTCTCTTTTTCCTTCAGTAAGGTGACGTGCTACAGAATTTTTATAAGCATGTTCTTTATGACAATTTCTCCCAATTACTGAAAACAACCCTGGACCATTCCCAGAGACTTTTAAGAAAAGAACAGATGTCCTAACTAGAGCTGAAAGAGGGAAGAGTTGAAAACTGTGTTTTTGCTAGAGAGGGATGGGATGATGGCTGTGAGGGGAAGGGGATAAAATGCATGTCACGTATTAGTGATGTGTGAACAATGCGATACTGATATGATACTACCCTTTGATATAAGATAATTTTAAATGTCATTGAGTATGCAAAGCTTTAGGTCTTTATAGAAACAAAGTGAAAGGCTCATAAAGATAATGCTTAGTTTTTTACAGCTTCTCATCTCTGTAAAAGCGCTAAGATGAGCTACCATCCTTGTTTTACACTCTGTCACTTAATCAGAGGTCAGTGTAGTTGTACCAGGATTTCCCCATCATTTTGGCTCATGTTTTTTTATTTGGAGGCGAGAAATCGCTACTCCCTGGTGGAGGGCTGTTGTGGTGCTATGACAGACATCTCCCTTGACCCCTGAATAGTATAATCATTATTAAGATTACTGCTAGATGTAAGAATTGTGGTTCAGGACGAGTCTAAATCTTTTTGTATAAAACCTCATTTTTCAAGGGGAATTACCTGGTGGTCCAGTGGTTGGGACTCCGCGCTTTCAGCGCTTTCACTGTGGAGTGTGGGGTTCGGTCCCTGGTTGGGGAACTAAGATCCCTGCAAGTCACGCAGCGAGGCCAAAACAAAAAACAAAAAAAACCCTCATTTTTCAAGTGCCTTGTTTTTCGTTTTTTGGTTTTTTTTTTTAACATCTTTATTGGAGTATAATTGCTTTACAATGGTGTGTTAGTTTCTGTCAAGTGCCTTGTTTTTGACTTTTGGGGGAAAAGAAAAAAAACCCAAAGATAAATTAAAACCATTCGTTACCATTCCTGGTCAGTCACAAGCCACTCATGAACACTGTAAATAATTTTAGGTGTGGAGCTGAAAATTATTGGAAAAGCAAGGAATCTTAAAAGTATAAAGGGATTTGTATAACTCTTAAAGAAGAAAGGAATCTTGATATTTTTCACTTAAAACTCATTTATAGACATTTATATTATTTTCTGGGTAGTACAAATACAGATGGTTAAAAGACTGTCCCCTTCCTCAAGCAATGTAAGGAAATGAAATGGGCTCTTTTCTTTCTTTCTTTTTTTTTTTTTTATTCTGGGCTCAGAGGGATTAAATATCTTATCAAGATAAGAAAGTAAAGCAGATGGAGTTAAGATTCAGATGCAAATTGTCTTATTTCAAAGCTCTGTTTTTCCACTTTCCCACAGTGATTTCTGTGTTTTATTATTCATTCAAAAAATCCTTTTTCCCTCTTCACCTGAGCCTAATACTATATTAATTTTTATAAGTCACCTATCTTGTTTATGGAAGTTTCCTCCTGCTGAGTAGTATATATAGTCCTGCTTTTTTTTTTTTTTTTTTTGAAATGCATGTATCTAGACAAATAGATTTTACTTTTAGGTCCTGAAATGCCTAAGGCATAGAAACTTCTTATGCCTTGTGTTTCAGGTAACCAAGCAACCTTTTTTCTCCTGTCAATTTTGAAATGTGGTAGGCAAATACCCGAATATGTGTTAGAGTCTCTAGCCTGTTTGTTTTCTCTTCCTACCCATTAAAAAGGAATCACCAATAATATAGTGTTAGCTCATGTTTAACATTACCATTAGAAGAGAAAGGAGAAGCTAGTATAAAATAGCAACAGGCCACAAACAGATTAGAGTCTGGGAGGGGAGGATTTTGCCTCCGAGGGGATATTTGGCAGTGTCTGGAGACTTTTTGATTGTCATGACTAGAGAATTTGGGAGGGATCCTACTGGCATCTAGGAGGTAGAGGCCAGGTGTAGGCTAAACATCCCACAGTGCCCAGGACAGCCCTCACAACGAATCTATAGCCGCCTGACCTGGCAGTAGTTTTGTGGTTGAGGAACCCTGTTGCATACAAAATAGATGGATACCCACAGGGTCAAGCCACTGAAATGTCATACGTATTTGGTTCAGTGGTTTTCAAACTTTGCAGCTATAGAATTTTTGAATAAAACAAAAGGTTAAAAAACAAAACAAAACAAAACAAAACAAAACAAAAGGTTACCCAGGAGTCCACTGAATGCTACAGACCAAAATGGAGCTGCCCTGAATGGAGAGAAGACCTTAAATGCCAAAAGAAGAATGTTGATTGAAAGTAGATTTCATCCGAAACGTATTTCAAGTGAAGAGGAGAAGAACTGGTGTACCATGCCTTGGAACCACATTGCTCTAGGGATGTCTGGCCAGTTTCATGACTTGTGGGTGCTTTATGCCTAAAACAATGTTTGCTTTTCATTAAACAAAGTCACTCCCCCTGGTCCTCACATCCAGGTATTCACTTCTTTTTTAATTAATTTATTTATTTTTGGCTGCATTGGGTCTTCATTGCTGCGCACGGGCTTTATCTAGTTGCGGCGAGCGGGGGCTACTCTTAGTTGCCGTGCGCGGGCTTCTCATTGCAGTGACTTTTCTTGTTGCAGAGAGTGGGCCCTAGGCGCGTGGACTTCAGTAGTTGTGGCCTGCGTGCTCAGTAGTTGTGGCCTGTGGGCTCTAGAGCGCAGGCTCAGTAGTTGTGGAGCACGGGCTTAGTTGCTCCGCAACACGTGGGATCTTCCTGGCCCAGGGATCGGACCCACGTCTCCTGCATTGGCAGGCAGATTCTTAACCACTGCGCCACCAGGGAAGTCCCCAGGTATTGCACTTCTTACTTGACAATTTTAAAACGTATTGCCTCTTAATTTTTATCTCCACTGACTGCCCTGGTGCAATCCTTATCTCTTCATATGTCATTGCATTAAATAAATAAATTCTCCTCTATCTCATCTCTAGTCCCTTGGTTCAGATGAATAAAATAGTGTTTTTAAAAAGGCTTATTTCAGGGGCTTCCCTGGTGGCGCAGTGGTTGAGAATCTGCCTGCCAATGCAGGGGACACGGGTTCGAGCCCTGATCTGGGAAGATCCCACATGCCGCGGAGCAACTGGGCCCGTGAGCCACAATTACTGAGCCTGCGCGTCTGGAGCTTGTGCTCTGCAACAAGAGAGGCCGCGATAGTGAGAGGCCCGCGCACCGCGATGAAGAGTGGCCCCCACTTGCCACAACTAGAGAAAGCCCTCACACAGAAACGAAGACCCAACACAACCAAAAATAAATAAATAAATAAAATTAAAAAAAAAAAAAAGGCTTATTTCACATAAATGTTTCAAGTGCTCTTGTGGGGAAGAGTTGGGTCTCCAGCAGCAGGAAGCTAAGTGGAACTTTGTCCTCCCAGAAGTTTTGCTTTTGTATGTTTACTGTAGTGTGCTGGGGGAATGGATAGAGGTGGTCCTCTAAACTGTGGGAGAAAACAAAAAGTACTACTACTGGGGAGAAAGTGAGGTGTTGCCCAACAGGTCATGCCACCCATTGCTTGCCTCTCTAACCAGATGTTTGCTCCATCTTTACTAAAAGCTTTTTTTTTTTTTAATTAGCCAAACTAAATCCTTAAAGATAATCTTTTATAGACCAACTGTGTTCTTTTTTTAAGTTGTCTATCTATCTATCTATTTTTGTAGTGGTGGTAAAAAACACATAACATAAAATTTGCCATCTCAGCCATTTAAAAGTGTACCGTTCGGTAGTGTTATGTATAATCACATGTGCAGTAGATCTCCAGAGCTTTTTCATCTTGCAAGTTTGAAGCTCTATAACCCATTTAACAACAACTCCCCTTTTCTCCTTTCCTCAGTTCTTGGTAAACACCATTCTGCTTTCTGTTGTTTTGAGTTTGACTACTTTAAATACCTCATATAAATGCAATCATACAATGTATGTCTTTTTTTTGACTTTCATTTCACTTAGCATAATGTCTTCAAGGATCGTTTGTGTTGCAGCATGTGACAGAATTTCCTTCCATTTTAAACCTGAATAATAATTGTGTGTGTGTGTGTATGTATCACATTTTGTTTATCCACTCATCCATTGATGGACCTTTAGGTGGCTCCCATCTCTTGGCTATTTTGAATACTGCTGTGAACATTGTTGGGCAGATATCTCTTCGAGACTCTGTTTTCAGTTCTTTGCATGTATACCCAGAAGAAGGATTGGTGGATCATATGGTAGCTTTGTTTTCATGAGGCTTCTCCATACTTTTTTCTATAGTGATCACACTATTTTATAATCCTATCAACGGTGCACAAGGGTTCAAATTTCTCTACGTACTTGCCAAAATATGTTAACTCCCTTTTTTTTAAAGGGAAGAAGTATTGTACTCTTAAAATTCTGCCTAATAAAGAGTACCACTGCCCTCACTTTTCAAAGAAAGCAAATTAATGCACAGAAAGCACCAGGTATATCCAGCAGCTAATGGTTAAATCATGATAGTACCTTGCACTCATTCCTTGGTGCTGAATTATTGTATTTGTCCATCAGTTGGCATTCATTACTTGTATTTGTTCATTGCGCAAACACTATAACATGAATCTCCTTGAACGAGTTATAATCACATTTTAGATAGATAGATTCTATTAGTAAGTATCCAAGGTGTACTTGCTTTCATTGCTTAGGAACTGAGCATACTACTTAGTTCACTATGAGGTACCTGAAAAATAATGTTTGCAATATGCTGTGACCAGTCCAAATTGAGCCCTTATTCCCCCATATAATCTGAGTTTATAGCGTCTGAGTGAAGATCCGTTGTTTAGGTGGCTAATTCTACAATCCACATGTTTTGAACATTTTGACTTGCCTCCCTTTTGATGTATTGTAAAACTGAGCACATTTATCAGCTCTGCATTCTAGAAGCACAGCTTCTGTTATTAAAATACACCTTTGACAAGTCCCTGAGCCATTATTGGCCTAAAGCTATATTGCATGCATGGGAAAGATAAATAGATTCAAATGAAAAAGAAAAATAAATGGATTTTTAAATAAATTATTAGAGAAAGAATTTTTCCTTTTTTAAATTTGAAGAAAATATGTCAGGACATCTGAAAATTAAATGCTTTGTTTATTGTAGAATCTTCTAATAGAAAAATTGTCTCAGTGCTAATAAACATTGGTGCTTAACGAAATTAATTGGGATGGAAATGCAAAAGCTTTATATTTTATAAATATTATATTTCATAGCCAGAGAAGGCTCTTGACTTGGTGATATTTTATATAGTGAAATGGCTACAGATAAACAAACAAAGTTGAATTTCTTAAAAACTGGTAAAAATTGGGAACTTCCCTGGCAGTCCAGTGGTTAAGACTTGGCCTTCCAATGCAGGGGGCGCAGGTTGGATCCCTGGTCTGGGAGCTAAGATCCCACATGCCTCTTGGCCAAAAAACCAAAACATAAAACAGAAGCAATATTGTAACAAATTCAATAAAGACTTTAAAAACGGTCCACATCAACCCATGATGCTCGCACCATCCGCTACCCTGATCCCCTCATCAAGGTGAATGACACCATTCAAATTGATTTGGAGACTGGCAAGATTACTGATTTCTTCAAATTTGACACTGGTAACCTGTGCATTGTGACTAGAGGTGCTAACCTGGGAAGAATTGGTGTGATCACTAACCGGGAGAGACATCCTGGTTCTTTTGATGTAGTTCATGTGAAAGATGCCAATGGCAATAGCTTTGCCACGCGGCTCTCCAACATTTTTGTTATTGGCAAAGGCAACAAACCGTGGATCTCTTTTCCTCGTGGAAAGGGTATCCGCCTTACCATTGCTGAGGAGAGAGACAAGAGACTGGCAGCCAAACAGAGTAGTGGATAAAATGATCTCTAAGTGACGTGATTGGGGAAGTCTTTGTACTTATAGATAATACTACATAATTAATAGCCTCTTCAGTGTTAAAAAAAAAAATGGTTCACATCAAAAAAATCTTTAAAAAAAAAAAACTGGTAAAAATTGGATGCTTAATTTATGGGTTTATTGCCTGACAACTGGCTTTTATTCCCTTCCTTCCTGTTTTTCTATTTTTCTTTCTTTCTATTTTTCTTTTTTTCTTTCTTTCTTTCGCTGGCACCATGTATTATATATATTGTATATACCTATATATAGCATATATATATTATTGTGGTAAATAAAGACTGGCTTTCTATACATTCTTTTATTTTTACCATTTAAAATAAACATAGCTGGATTGTTTATCTGGTTTATAGATTATTAGGCTCTTTCTAATCTTACCCCCCAAACCCCATCATTTTTATTATTTTTTTAATTTTATGGCTGTGTTGGGTCTTCGTTTCTGTGCGAGGACTTTCTCCAGTTGTGGCAAGCGGGGGCCACTTTTCATCGCGGTGCGCGGGCCTCTCACTATCGCGGCCTCTCTTGTTGCGGAGCACAGGCTCCAGACGCGCAGGCTCAGTAATTGTGGCTCACGGGCCCAGTTGCTCCGCGGCATGTGGGATCTTCCCAGACCAGGGCTCGAACCCGTGTCCCCTGCACTGGCAGGCAGATTCTCAACCACTGCGCCACCAGGGAAGCCCCATCATTTTTATTATTAACTTAGGGTATTAGACTGGGTGGAAATAGAAGGTGAAGTTTATACCAGTTGTGTTCATTACATTTTACAAATTTTATTGGCTTGGCAAAAAGAGTTGGAATTTTTAAGTGGTGAATTAAATTTTGCACCAAGTCTAGGCAACATCCCAAATAATTTCATTGAAATAAATACATTATTAAATATCACATTTCCAGACCAGTGAAAAATTGATTACTTACTGTTACAAAGAATGTAATAAATTAGGAAGGAAAATTGTTCTAAAATAAAATAGGAGAAAAGGATATTTAATGATTAAACCTTCATTGTCAGTCAGGTCCTCTCTCTAGATGTGTGTGTACCTATATGCAGTTTACTTGAAAATTCAAGTAAGTTTGTGATGGCAGAGGTGATTGGGATGAAGATAGTTTAACAGTGTATGCTATCTGCCAGAATCCAAGCAGAATTAAAAGATATAAAGACTCAACTGTAGTTTGACTCTTTCTTTTCCTTCCCCTTCCTGCCTTCATCCCCCATTAACCTGGGAAAGGTGTACTGTAAATAGCTGGGGAAACCCCTGCAGTTGTGTGCCTTTTTCCTTTCAGAAAGCATGACTTCCATGAATAGGAACTGGGAGTGGCATTGCAGAGACTATGTCTTAGATCAGTAAAGTACTTTTAGTACTCTGGGATGCAGAAATAGCTTTGTTATTATAGAACCTTCTCCTTTACTTGTATTTTAGAAATCCAATTTTACTTTTACTGTTTGGGCACTGAAATGATGTATTCTTTCTGATTTGGATCTTAATTGTAAAAGGTAGAAGCCAGAAAGCTAAGAAGTCCCTTAAAAGTAGAAATTATATTCTGTTGGTGAGACTTGGGAGAATTTATTGCTGGAATTCTTCAGAGAATTATCAGGAACTTGATACTGTTTGAGGAATCATGGTAAAAGGAAAGGAAAAGATCTCAAATACTTAGAGCTGGCCTAAGATCACATAAAGCTAGATTTCACTTTAACCCTAGTACTGTACATTTTTCCATTTTTCTGATAGCGTCTTAAGCAAGTAGATAATTAAGATATTAGTATTGAACTTTGCATGTCTTCAAAGCTTTATCATATATATTGGCTTCTAGTAAGAACCCTATGGAGGTAGGAGCAGCAGATGAAAAGGTGGCCTTAGAAAAATTAGGCGACTTACCCTAGGCACAGCTGGTAAACAGCGGATTCAAAATTAGAATGCAGAGTTTTTTTTGTTTGTTTTTTCATAATCTCTCATTCCTGGCTTTCATTTTAATGTCAGATCCCTAAGGTTTGACTCAAAGTCATCCACTATGACTTGAACCATTTCTATACCTTAAATTAACGAACACAAAATTTTCCCTTGTAGAATGAAAACATATCTGTTAAAAAACTTTATTTTGTATAACCAGATTTTCCTTACTTGACCTACAAGAACCAAGAAACCTGCCCTGTATTTGAAAGATAATTTAGTATAATCTACATGTTTTGTTAGGAACAAAATTGTCTCTAGGAAGAGTCCAGGGTAGTGATGGAGGACATTATCCCAAACATAGCTATTTTCTGACAAAGAAATGGTATTGCTAGGGATAACAGACAAAAAATTTGGTTCAGTTTGCAATTATTTTTTTAAAAATAAATTTATTTATTTGTTTTTATTTTTGGCTGTGTTGGGGTCTTTGTTGCTGCATGTGGGCTTTCTCTAGTTTCGGCGAGCAGGGGCTACTCGTCATTTGGGGGCGCGGGCTTCTCATTGCGGCGGCTTCTCTTGTGGAGCACGGGCTCCAGGCACGTGGGCTTCAGTAGTTGCGGCATGCGGGCTCAGTAGTTGTGGTTCATGGGCTCTCTAGAGTGCAGGTTCAGTAGTTGTGGCACACGGGCTTAGTTGCTCCGCGGCACGTGGGATCTTTCCGGACCAGGGCTTGAACCCGTGTCCCCTGCCTTGGCAGGCAGATTTTTAACCACTGTGCCACCAGGGAAGCCCTGCAATTATTTAAAATAGCATCTTCAATGTACAAGACACTGTGCTATGTATTATAGAAGATACCAAAATGACTCTGTGACACCAAGGAATTTACAATCTGTTAGGAGAGGTGGGCCCACAGATAACTCTGTTGGCAGGTCGCAAGAAGTGCTAGGTGTAAGTAAAAGGAGACAGAGACCCAAAAGGCACAAGTTAAGACCGCAGAGGAATAATAAGATGAAAATAGGAAAGACAGATCTAGAAAAGGTAGTAGAGTGCTGTAAACAATGTTTACAGGAAACCCTATAAGGAAGGCACCAAGGAATGGAGGGAAAATGAACAAGAATCCCCTGTTTCTCTTTGATGGACAATGCAGGTACTCTCAAACTGTCTCTATATGTCTTGTCTTTGGGTTCTATGTAAGTTGTCATTTGTTCATTCATTTGCTTTTATTTTTTCTTTCCTCTTGTTACATAATCTTGGTGATTCATAAACATTAATCAGTGTTGCCTGTCAAAAAGATCTGCTTTGAATATACGTTTAACAAAGAGAAAACAAGACAGAATTTTGGTTTAGCGGTTAGATTTCTAGCCTTAAAAAAAGTGTATTGATCACTAATTTTTTTTTGATCTTTTATCAAACAAAAGTAAACATTGTTATATACTACAGTATGATCAGTCCTTCCATGTATACCAGTGTGTGGCAATAAGCTATATATAAGAGAGAAAGACAGTGAGTGTCAGTTTGGCCTCTTTGGTTTAGCTCTTCAACTCCAGCATTTCTTAGAATAGTTTGAGGCTCTGATGGTTAATCAGTGATAGGAGAGTCACGTCACCACATTCCAGGAGTATTAAAATGTCCTAGGGTGGAGTTTCAGTCACAGGCCACTCTGCATCATATTATAGTATACAGTGACTGTAAACCCTGACTTTATTCTTGCCCAGAACTTTGGTCTTTAATACTTAAAGGTAAAAGTGGAGAGTTTTCATTACTATCATCACTTGTGCACCTGTGCATAAAGCCTACTTTTTGACATTAATATTGATTGATACAGCAAGCTTTGATTTTAAATTACCTGCTCCAAGTAATAGTTTTGAGCAGTAGTTTCCATTTTCTCTTTTTTTTTTCTAAACTACTCTTGGTCAAAGGTGAATATTTTGTAATCTTTTAAGAATTATTCTAATCAAATCTACTGCAATAAGAAGAGGTAAAATCTCTCCACTTATTTTCAAATACATCATTTAGGGACACAGGGAAGTGAATTGAACTTCTACTCAAAGTTCTTGGAATTTGGGGACGTTGTTCCCTTAAAAACATTTCCTAAGTAGCATATGATATAATTCCTTAGTGTGGTTTCTGGATCTTTCTGTGTTAGCACAGGTTACTTGGAGCCACTGTAGGAAATGTCACTTTATAGAACTCTGTCAATGTGAGTTTCTATTATTTATACACCAAGGGTGGAGTATCACAGCTCACTGTTTACGAGTATCACAGCTCACTGTTTAGCTGTCACCTGTGAGAATATTACAAGTGGAGCTGAACTGTGATAAAGGTTAATGTGTAATAATATAACCAGGAAATGAAGGCAGTACCAGAAAAGTTGTGGCAGAGTAAAATGAGTCTTTTACTTCTAGAAGTTACTAAAAATACCAGATCAGTTCTTTTCCCATTGGTATTTATTGTCCAGATCAGTACTTCTCAGAGCTTTTGTTCTCAGGACCTCTTTATACTGTTAAAAATTACTAAGGACCTCAGATAGCTTGT
The DNA here is from genome assembly GCF_028023285.1 of Balaenoptera ricei. Classification (NCBI taxonomy): domain Eukaryota; kingdom Metazoa; phylum Chordata; class Mammalia; order Artiodactyla; family Balaenopteridae; genus Balaenoptera; species Balaenoptera ricei. Next base: position 75,349,397 of record NC_082644.1, read on the forward strand.
TTTTTGTTGTTTTTTTAAAATTAATTGATTTGTTTGTTTATTTTTGGCAGCATTGGGTCTTCGTTGCTGCGCGCAGGCTTTCTCTAGTTGTGGTGAGCAGGGGCTACTCTTCGTTGCGGTGCGCAGGCTTCTCATTGCAGTGGCTTCTCTTGTTGCAGAGCATGGGCTCTAGATGGGCGGGCTTCAGTAGTTGTGGCTCGCGGGCTCTAGAGTGCAGGCTCAGTAGTTGTGGCGCGTGGGCTTAGTTGCTCCGCAACATGTGGGATCTTCCCAGACCAGGGATTGAACCCGTGTCCCCTGCATTGGCAGGCGGATTCTTAACCACTGTGCCACAAGGGAAGCCCCGATAGCTTGGTTTATATTGGCTTTTATGGGTTATATCTAATGGTATTTATTAGATATAATGATATTTATTGTATTAGATATGAAAACTGAGACATTTAAAAAATAATTATTTAATAAATAATATGAATGTAAGCAACATGCCCATTAAGTGTTAATATTAATAACTTTTTATGAAAAAATAACTTTTGAAACAAAAATATTAGTGAGACAAGTGGCATTGTTTTATATTTCTATGAATTTCATTAGTGTCTGACTAGTAGAAGGAAAAGGAAACAGTACATTTCAAAAAGAGTATGAGTAAATTTTAATAACCTTTTCCAGATAATTGTAGAAATTCATCTTTGATACCATACCAGATCTCAGAAGGGTAATTTCCTAGAGGTTTGTTACGGTATAGAATCTGAAACCACATCAGAGAACACTTTGTTATACTAAAATCCATTGGTCTGTCTTGCAATTGAATGGATCTTTCACTCATGCATGCTTTTGTAACATCATGCATTTGCTCATTTGGAAAATATTAGTTCATTGAATTATACAGATCTTCCAAATGTTGCTATGTTTTATTATACAATAGAAAATGTGTTAATACTACAAGAATATCATTAGAAAGTCTGTGGGTTTTTCATTTTTGTTATTTAGCTATGAATTTGTGGAGGTGACAAATACAGTGATTACTAGTACAATTTGGTGCTGCTGTCTTTGTTCATGCTAAGTTGCCAGCACTTTTAGTACCCATTGTAAAGAATGAGACTCAAAGAAGTTAAAGTGACTTTCAATGATTATGTGGCAAGGATATGTCAAAGTTGGGCTAGATCTAGGTCTCTTGCTTCCCAAATCAGTGCTATTTTCAAAATACATAATATTTTCTAGTGTTTACAGTGGTCCTCAAAATCAAATTTTGTCTCTGACTTTTATCCTTAAATAGGTAGTGAACATTTTTTAGCTTTTAATTACTTTTTCTTTCCTTTTGTGTTTTTCATTATAAAAAAAGTAAATATAGTAACATTTTTAAAAAGTGTATTACTGTCTCCTTTGTTAGTAAACATGGTTCATAGGAGTAACCTGTGCTTTTTTTTGAGCACAGTTTCCACTAAAATGATTAGTTGTGGTATATGCATGGTCAAGATTGATTATTTCTGGGAATTGTATTCCATGGAGCAATGAAAAGAAGGCAAAACCACCATTATTTTAACATCTCTGGAGTTTGCTTGGTAATGAACTCACAAAATATTCAAAATGTAGCTATTTTCAGGGGAAATTAGGTAAAATTTATATTTAGGTGAATTTCAAGTTTTTCCTTACTATGCATTTTGCAAGAAAAAAATACTCAGGAGTGATTAAATAATTTACAGCTATTTTTAAAGATGTTTCAAGATACTGCACAAGTTTTATTACAACTTGGAATGTATATCTATCATTAAAATAATGTCTAAACCATTTCATGCTTAAGATCAAGATTCTTTGGCTAGACGAATGTGATGTATTTAGGTGAAAAAAAGAGGCTGAAACTCAATTACTTTCAGATCTTCTCTCACTGTACTCCCCATGAAGACATAAAGCCTAGGTTAAGAGATTTGAAATTGAAGGCGCACAAAGATCTCACTTCTGTGACAGAGAAACTGGAAGGCTGTAAACGTCTAAAAATGTATATAATTTACCTTTTCACAAACATTTCACGTTTATAAAAAGGAAACGTGTCATTTGAAAAATGTGTATGTGTGTGTATCTCCTTATAAGATAGGTATATTTATACTCAGAGCTACTAGCCTAATACAACCTGTTTTTCTGAGTGGATTTCAATTTGAAAAGAGCATAATTGCTTTCAGCAAAAAAATTCCTTCTCTTCTCAACTACATTGAAGGATATTGGAAGACCCCCCTATCTAGGCAGTAGTACTTTGATCTGGTCAAGAGTTCTCAAGTGGTAATGCGCATAAGAATTTCTTGAAGAATTTGTTAACAGACAGATTCTTGGAACCCATCCCCAAGATTCTGATTATGTAAATAATGGGTGGAGGCCAGAGATCTGCATTTTAATAAGCTATGCAGGTGTTTGAGCCAGTGATAAAAGTCGCTGTTTTGAGGATTAGATGTGCTAGAAAATGTAGAATCTGGTATCTTTTAACTCTAGATTCCAAAACAGGATATCCCATTTTTGAGCCTATTTTACATGTAAATTTTAACATTAACAGTTCTACAAATACAGTTTTATCCCCGAATTAGCAATTTGAATACTTAAGGATTAGTTTACCCCAGGAGTCCCTGTTATAAAACAACATATTCATAGAAATGAATTTCTTTGAAGCCTCAGAGGAACCTAACCAAAACAGACTTTCTTTAAAACTATTTAAAAAAAGAAATTGAAGCCAAAAAACACTGAAATTTTTCCTAGTCCATTTGTATTATTAGAATTTTGTGTGTATTCTAATGGCATAAAATTTTAATCTAATTTTTATTGCAAAATAATTAAATAAAGCTTTTTGGAAAGTCAAAACACAAAACATACCAAATTATTTAACAAAAAATTTTCATAATTATTTTCACTTCGATTGTGAAGTTTTAAAAAAAAATTCTGATTCATTTTTCCTAGTCAAGTCTCTTACATGCAGTAAAATGTACCCTTTGTAGTGTACAGTGTTAAAAAAACAAAATTCAACTGAGTGAATTTTAGAGATCTTACTGACTTTATCCAATTTAGCAGATGAAAAGGAGCTCTGAGGAACTGTAGAAAATGAAAGACTTTTGTAGGCAGAAGGGTGTGGGAACAAGAAAGTCACACTAGACAAAAAAGCAGGTTGGTTACTGCAGGGTCACTTTCCTTTAGGGGGTGGCAAGGGCCTATCAGGCAGAGTACTTAGCTTGTGCTGATTAGATGAGCCCTGATTGGTTTAAAATTCCATTTCTGGGAAAGCCAAAACTGAAATTGTCTCAATTCGGTGATTTGGGGCTTAGCTTAAGTGACTCTATTTTGGGGCCTGTTGTTTTGTTTTTAACGACAGTTTTCTAAGTTTTGACAAATGAATACAGTTGTGAGACAAACACCACAATTAAGATATAGGACAGTTCTATTACCCACAAACACTCCTTTATGCCACTTCGTAGTTCCTCCTACCTCACTCCCAGTCCCTGGCAAACACTGATCTGTTTTCTTTCCCCATACTTTTACCTTATTGCAGAATGTCATATTTATGGAGTCATACAATATATGGTCTTTTGAGGCTGACTTCTTTAACTTAACATAGTGGAGTTGAGATTCATCTGCACTGTTGTGTGGATCAGTGGTTAGGTCTCTTTTATTGCTGAGTAGTATTCAATCAGGATGTATCACTGACTGTTCATCCATTCACCAGCTGATAGACATTTAGGTTTGCTAGTTTTTGGTGATTGTGAACTATGCTGCCATAAACATTTCATGTACAGAGTTTTGTGTGAATGTATGGTGAAGATCTGTTTAATTTATCAGGATTTATTGATCATGGTTTTGTTGTAGTTAAGAAATCTTTGCCTAGGGTCACAAATATTTTTTCCTTTGTTTTCCTCTAGAAGTTATATAATTCTTGGTTTTATATTGGGTTTATGATCCATTTCCTGTTAATTTTATGGATATCCAACTGTTCCATGGTTATTTGTTGATAAGTCTGTACTTTCTCCTTTGAATTCCCTTTGTGTACTGTGTTGAAAATCAGTTGATTTATGTGGAAGAGTCTATATTCTGTCCTGTTGATGTATGTATCTATCTTTCACCAGTACCACACTACCTTCCTTGATTACTACAGCTTTAAGATAGGTCTTGAAATCCAGTCTTAAGAAAGTCTTCCAACCTTGTTTTTCTTTTTCAAAATAGTTTTGGCTAATATATTTACTTTGCTTTTTCTTATAACTTTTAGAATCAGCTTGCCAATTTTCTTTCTCTTTTTTTGAATTTTATTTATTTTTTTATAGAGCAGATTCTTATTAGTTATCCATTTTATACATATTAGTGTATATATGTCAATCCTAATCTCCCAATTCATCCCACCACCACCCCCCCGCCACTTTCCCCCCTTGGTGTCCATACGTTTGTTCTCTACATCTGTGTCTCAATTTCTGCCCTGCAAACCAGTTCATCTGTAGCGTGTTTCTAGGTTCCACATATATGCATTAATATACGATATACACTTTTCTTGTTTTTCTCTTTCTGACTTACTTCACTCTGTATGACTAGATCCATCCACGTCTCTAGATCCATCCACGTCTCTACAAATGACCCAATTTCGTTCCTTTTTATGGCTGAGTAATATTCCATTGTATATATATACCACCTCTTCTTTATCCATTCGTCTATCCATGGGCATTTAGGTTGCTTCCATGTCCTGGCTATTGTAAATAGTGCTGCGATGAACATTGGGGTGCATGTGTCTTTTTGAATTACGGTTTTCTCTGGGTATATGCCCAGTAGTGGGATTGTTGGGTCATATGGTAATTCTATTTTTAGTTTTTTAAGGAACCTCCATACTGTTCTCCATAGTGGCTGTATTAATTTACATTCCCACCAACAGTGCAAGAGGGTTCCCTTTTCTCCACACCCTCTCCAGGATTTCTTGTTTGTTGATTTTCTGATGATGCCCATTCTAACTGGTGTGAGGTGATACCTCATTGTAGTGTTGATTTGCATTTCTCTAATAATTAGTGATGTTGAGCAGCTTTTCATGTGCCTCTTGGCCATCTGTATGTCTTCTTTGGAGAAATGTCTATTTAGGTCTTCTGCCCATTTTTTGATTGGGTTGTTTGTTTTTTTAATATTGAGCTGCATGAGCTGTATATATATTTTGGAGATTAATCCTTTGTCCGTTGATTCATTTGTAAATATTTTCTCCCATTCTTTTTGCCTTTTTGTCTTGTTTGTAATTTGCTGTGCAAAAGCTTTGAAGTTTCATTAGGTTCCAGTTGTCTATTTTTGTTTTTATTTCCATTACTCTAGGAGGTGGATGAAAAAAGATCTTGCTGTGACTTATGTCAAAGAGTGTTCTTTCTATGTTTTCCTGTAAGAGTTTTATAGTGTCCAGTCTTACATTTAGGTCTCTAATCCATTTTGAGTCTATTTTTGTGTATAGTGTTAGGGAGTGTTCTAATTTCATTCTTTTACATATAGCTGTCCAGTTTTCCCAGCACCACTTATTGAAGAGACTGTCTTTTCTCCATTGTATATCCTTGCCTCCTTTGTCATAGATTAGTTGACCATAGGTGCGTGGGTTTATCTCTGGGCTTTCTATCCTGTTCCATTGATCTATTTCTGTTTTTGTGCCAGTACCATACTGTCTTGATTACTGTAGCTTTGTAGTATAGTCTGAAGTCTGGGAGCCTGATTCCTCCAGCTCCGTTTTTTTCCCTCAAGACCGCTTTGGCTATTTGGGGTCTTTTGTGTCTCCATACAAATTTTAAGATTTTTTGTTCTAGTTCTGTAAAAAATGCCATTGGTAATTTGATAGAGATTGCACTGAATCTGTAGATTGCTTTGGGTAGTATAGTCATTTTCACAATATTGATTGTTCCAATCCAAGAACATGGTATATCTCTGCATCTGTTGGTATCATCTTTAATTTCTTTCATCAGTGTCTTATAATTTTCTGCATACAGGTCTTTTGTCTCCTTAGGTAGACTTATTCCTAGGTATTTTATTCTTTTTGTTGCAGTGGTAAATGGGAGTGTTTCCTTAATTTCACTTTCAGAATTTTCATCATTAGTGTATAGGAATGCAAGAGATTTCTGTGCATTAATTTTGTATCCTGCTACTTTACCAAATTCATTGATTAGCTCTAGTAGTTTTCTGGTAGCATCTTTAGGATTCTCTATGTATAGTATCATGTCATCTGCAAACAGTGACAGCTTTACTTCTTCTTTTCCAGTTTGGATTCCTTTTATTTCTTTTTCTTCTCTGATTGCTGTGGCTAAAACTTCCAAAACTATGTTGAATAATAGTGGTGAGAGTGGACAACCTTGTCGTGTTCCTGATCTTAAAGGAAATGCTTTCAGTTTTTCACCATTGAGAATGATGTTTGCTGTGGGTTTGTCATTTATGGCCTTTATTATGTTGAGGTAAGTTCCCTCTATGCCTACTTTCTGGAGGGTTTTTATCATAAATGGGTGTTGAATTTTGTCGAAAGCTTTCTCTGCATCTACTCAGATGATCCTATGGTTTTTCTTCTTCAATTTGTTAATATGGTGTGTCACATTGATTGACTTGCGTATATTGAAGAATCCTTGCATCCCTGTGATAAATCCCACTTGATCATTGTGTATGATCCTTTTAATGTGTGGTTGAATTCTGTTTACTAGTATTTTGTTGAGGATTTTTGCATCTATATTCATGGATGATATTGGCCTGTAATTTTCTTTTATTGTAGTATCTTTGTGTGGTTTTGGTATCAGGGTGATGGTGGCCTCATAGAATGAGTTTGGGAGTGTTCCTTTCTCTGCAGTATTTTGGAAGAGTTTGAGAAGGATGGGTGTTAACTCTTCTCTAAATGGTTGATAGAATTCACCTGTGAATTCATCTGGTCCTGGGCTTTTGTTTCTTGGAAGATTTTTAATCACAGTTTCAATTTCATTACTTGTGATTGGTCTGTTCATATTTCCTACTTCTTCCTGGTTCAGTCTTGGAAGGTTATACCTTTCTAAGAATTTGTCCATTTCTTCCAGGTTGTCCATTTTATTGGCATAGAGTTGCTTGTAGTAGTCTCTTAAGATGCTTTGTATTTCTGCGGTGTCTGTTGTAACTTCTCCTTTCATTTCTAATTTTATTGATTTGAGTCCTCTCCCTCTTTTTCTTGATGAGTCTGGCTAATGGTTTATCAATTTTGTTTATCTTCTCAAAGAACCAGCTTTTAGTTTTATTGATCTTTGCTATTGTTTTCTTTGTTTCTGTTTCATGTATTTCTGCTCTGATGTTTATGATTTCTTTCCTCTACTAACTTTGAGTTTTGTTTGTTCTTCTTTCTCTAGTTCCTTTAGGTATAAGGTTAGATTGTTTATTTGAGATGTTTGTTGTTTCTTGAGGAAGGATTGTATTGCTATAAACTTCCCTCTTAGAACTGCTTTTGCTGCATCCCATAGGTTTTGGATCGTCGTGTTTTCATTGTCATTTGTCTCTAAGTATGTTTTGATACCTTCTTTGATTTCTTCAGTGCTCTCTTGGTTATTTAGTAACGTATTGTTTATCCTCCATGTGTTTGTGCTTTTTACTTTTTTTCCCCCTGTAATTGATTTCTAATCTCATAGCATTGTGGTCAGAAAAGATGCCTGATATGATTTCAATTTTCTTATATTTATGGAGGCTTGATTTGTGACCCAAGATGTGATCTATCCTGGAGAATGTTCCGTGTGCACTTGAGAAGAAAGTGTAATCTGCTGTTTTTGGATGGAATGTCCTATAAATATCAATTAAATCTCTCTGGTCTCCTGTGTCATTAAAAGCTTGTGTTTCCTTATTAATTTCCTGTTTGGATGAACTGTCCATTGGTGTAAGTGAGGTGTTAAAATCCCCCACTATTATTGTGTCACTGTCGATTTCCTCTTTTATCGCGGATAGCAGTTGCCTTATGTATTGAGGAGCTCCTATGTTGATATGCATGTATATTTATACTTGTTATATTTTCTTCTTGGATTGATCCCTTGATCATTACGCAGTGTCCTTCCTTGTCTCTTGTAACATTCTTTATTTTAAAGTCTATTTTATCTGATATGAGTATTGCTACTCCAGCTTTCTTTTGATTTCCATTTGCATGGAATATCTTTTTCCATCCCCTCACTTTCAGTCTGTATGTGTCCCTAGGTCTGAAGTGGGTCTCCTGTAGACAGCATATATATGGATCTTGTTTTTGTATCCATTCAGCGAGCCTGTGTCTTTTGGTTGGAGCATTTAATCCATTCACGTTTAAGGTAATTATTGATATGTATGTTCCTATGTAGTTTCTTCCCTTTCATCACTCTAAATATGTCATGCCACTCCCTTCTGGCTTGTAGAATTTCTGCTGAGAAATCAGCTGTTAACCTTATGGGAGTTCCCTTGTATGTTATTTGTCATTTTTCCCTTGCTGCTTTCAATAATTTTTCTTTGTCTTTAATTTTTGCCAATTTGATTACAATGTGTCTCGGCATGTTTCTCCTTGGGTTTATCCTGCCTGGGACTCTCTGTGCTTCCTGGACTTGGGTGTCTATTTCCTTTCCCATGTTAGGGAAGTTTTCGACTATAATCTCTTCATATATTTTCTCGGGTCCTTTCTCTCTCTCTCTTCTCCTTCTGGGACCCCTATAATGCGAATGTTGTTGCGTTTAATGTTGTTCCAGAGGTCTCTTAGGCTGTCTTCATTTTTTTTCATTCTTTTTTCTTTATTCTGTTCCACAGCCGTGAATTCCACCATTCTGTCTTCAAGGTCACTTATCCGTTCTTCTGCCTTGGTTATTCTGCTATTGATTCCTTCTAGTGTATTTTTTATTTCAATTATTGTATTGTTCATCTCTGTTCTTTAATTGTTCTAGGTCTTTGTTAAATATTTCTTGCATCTTCTCAATCTTTGCCTCCATTCTTTTTCCTAGGTCCTGCATCATCTTCACTATCATTATTCTGAATTCCTTTTCTGGAAGGTTGCCTATCTCCACTTCATTTAGTTGTTTTTCTGGGGTTTTATCTTGTTCCTTCATCTGGTACATAGCCCTCTGCCTTTTCATCTTGTCTATCTTTCTGTGAATGTAGTTTTTGTTCCACAGGCTGCAGGACTGTAGTTCTTCTCACTTTTGGTGCACAGTGCCTGCCATGTGGCGTCGATGTCAGTGTAGAGGTTCTTCTTGGAGGACTTGCCCGAGCTGACGCCGTAGCCCGAGTAGTCGTAGGAGAAGATGTTGCAATTGATGCACGAGCCAAGGCCAATGTAGAAGCTGCACATCTGGCCCAGGTCCACGGCGTTGCCATGGAGAAGAGCAGCATGTAGTGGCTGGAGGGTGCACAGCGCACAAACATGCAGCCGAGCCCCAATTTTATTTCTAACACTTTTTTTTGTATATTCTGTGATATTTTCTACATAGACAATGAATTTTTAAAAAAATGAAGACATGGAAATTCCCTGGTGGTCCAGTGGTTAGGACTTGGTGCTTTCATTGCCATGGACTGAGTTCAATCCCTGGTCAAGGAACTAAGATCCCGCAAGCCATGCGGTGTGGGGGAAAAAAAGGATAAAAAATGAAGACAGTTTTATGTCTTGCTTTCCAGTCTGTATGACTTTTATTTCTATTTTGGCTTTATTCTACTGCCTAGGGCCTCCAGTATGTTTTTGAAAAGGAGTGATGAGGGCAGATATTCTTACCCTGTTCCTGATCTTATGGGGAACATACACAGTCTTTTATCGTTAAGTATGATATTAGCTGTAGATTCTTTGTAGATGCATTTTACTGGATTGAGGAAGTTTCTTTCAATTCATAGTTTGCTGAGAGTTTATATCATGAATAGATGTTAAATTTTGTCAAATAACTATTTCTGCATCTATTTAGATGATCATATGGTTTTTCTTCCTTAGAACATTGATTTGATGAGTTACATTTATTGATTTTAATATTGAATCAGCTTTTCATGTCCCTAGATAAACTCCACTTGATCATGATGTGTAACCTTTTTACATATTGCTAGATTTGATTTGCTAACATTTTGTTACATTTTCTTGCATGTGTTCAGTACTCATTTGTAATTTTGTCCTTTTTTTAAAAAATTTATTTATTTATTTTTGGCTGTGTTGGGTCTTTGTTTCTGTGCAAGGGCTTTCTCTAGTTGCGGCAAGCGGGGGCCTCTCTTCATCGCAGTGCGCGGGCCTCTCACTATCGCGGCCTCTCTTGTTGCGGAGCACAGGCTCCAGACGCACAGGCTCAGTAGTTGTGGCTCACGGGCTGAGTTGCTCCGCAGCATGTGGGATCTTCCCAGACCAGGGCTTGAACCCGTGTCCCCTGCATTGGCAGGCAGATTCTCAACCACTGTGCCACCAGGGAAGCCCTAATTTTGTCTTTTTTTTATCTTGATGTTAGGACCTCGTCAAATGAGTTGGGAACTGTTTCTTTCTATTTTATTTTCTGGAAAGATTTGTGTAAAATTAGTATTATCTCTTAAATGTTTGGTAGAATTCAGCAATTCTAAAAGCCATTTGGGCCTGGAGTTTTATTTGTTGGAGAGTTTTTAACCATAACTAAATTTTCCTTTAATGGGTAGAGGAGTTTTTAGATTATCTATTTCATCTTAAGCAAGTTTTTATACTGTATCTTTCCAGAAATTTGTCCATTTCAATGAAGTGGTTGGATTTATAGGCATAGAGTTTTTAGTATATTTTTCTTGTTATTCTTTAATATCTGTTGCATATCTAATATTGTTCCCTCTTTCTTTCCTGAAATTAGTTATTTGTGGTCTCTCTTTTTTTATCTTGATCAGTCTGGCTATATGTTTATGAATTATATTAATCTTTGCAAAGAGCCTGCTTTGGATTTTATTGGTTTTCTCTTTTTCTGTTTTTCAATTTCATCTATTTCTGTTCACATTGGTATTGCTTCCTCCCTTTTGTTTACTTTGAGTTTAATTTACTCGTCTTTTTCTTCTTTCTTAAGATGGACGTTTAGATAGTTCTTTTTGCTTAATATAAGCATTTAATTATATAAATTTCCCAAGAACGTCTTTAGCTCCATTCCATAAATTTTGGTGCTGTGTTTTCATTATCATTCAATCGAAGTATTCTAATTGCCTTTGTGACTTCCTCTTTAACCTGTAGGTTATTTAGAAGTGTTTTGCTTAATTTTTGTATATTTGGGCATTTTCCAGATATTTTTCTGTTACTGATTTCTGGTTAATTTCATTGTGGTAAGAGAACATACTTTATATAAATTTTAGGTTTTTGTTTTTAATTTGTTAAGGTTGGTTTTATAGCTCAGAATATGGTTTATCTTAGATTCTGTTCCATGTGTGCTTGAAGAGAATATATTGCTCTTGTTGGGTGAAGTGTTCTGTAAATGTCAGTTTGATTGATAGGCTTCTATCGATCGGGTGTTCTATATCTTTACTGATTTTTGTCTGCTTGTTGCTTCACTTACAGAGAGAGAAGTGTTGAAGTCCCCAGTTTTAACTGTGGATTTGTCTATTTCTCTTTTTAGTTCAATGCTTTTGCATCATTTATTTCAACACACTGTTTTTTGGTGCATAAACATTTAGGATTATTTCATGCTTTTGGAAAATTGATTCCTTCATTGTCATTTAATATCCTTTCTTAAACCTGACAGTTTTCTTTGCTTTGAAGTCTATTTCAATAATAATGTAGCTTTCTTCTGATTAGTGTTTGCATTTTTTTTTTCCTGCCCTTCTCCTTTTAACTCTCTACAGGCATATCTCAGAGATATTGTGGGTTTGATCCCAGGGCACCTCAGTAAAGCAAATACTGCAGTAAAGTGAGTCACGTGAATTTTTTGGTTTTCCAGTGCATGTAGTACTTATGCTTACACTATATTGAGTCTATTAAGTATGCAATAGCATTATGTTTTAAAAAATCAATGTACATACCTTATTTTTAAAATATTGCTAGAAAATGCTAACCATCATCTGAGCCTTCAGCAAGTTGTAATCTTTTTGCGATAGTAACATCAAAGATTACTCATCACAGATCACCGTAACAAATATAGTAATAATTTAAAAATTTGATATATTGCAAGAATAACCAAAATGTGACACAGAGGCACAAAGTGAGCAAATGTTGTTGGAAAAAATGACAACGATAGACTTGCTTAACACAGGGTTGCCACAAGCCTTCAATTTGTTTAAAAAAGAAAAAACAAGCAATATCTGTAAAGTACAATAAAATGAGGTATGCCTGTTTATGTTTAAAGTGGATTTCTTGTATCTTTCACTCCATGTCTTTCTTATTTCTAATATATTTCCATTTGGCTTTTTAAAAATATCTTTATTAAGATTCACATACTATACTGTTCATCCATTTGAAGTGTACAGTTTAGCAGCTTTTAGTATTATATATCACAGAGTTTTGCAAACACATCAATTTTTGAACATTTTCATCATCTCAGAAAGAAACCTCATACCCATTAGGAGCCAATCTCCATTTCTCCCCCAAACATTCCCCCATCCCTTGCTTTCTCTTTCTATAGATTTACCTATTTTGGACATTTCATATAAACAGAATCATATAACATGTAGTCTTCTATGACTGCCTTCTTTCACTTAGCATATTTTTTTCAAGCATATTGTAACATTTATCAGTGCTTAATTCTTTTTTACTAATAAGTAATACTCCATTGTATGGATATATATTCTTATTTACCCATTCATCAATTGATGGACATTTGGATTATTCCTACTTTTTTGTCTGTTACAAATAATGCTGCTATGAACATTGATGTACAAGTTTTTGTGTGCATATGTGTTTTCAATTCTCTTGGGTATGTATCTAGAAGTAGAGTTTCTGGGTTAGGTGATACTTCTGTATTTATAACCTTTTGAGGAACTGCCAAATTGTTTTCAAAAGTGACCATACCTTTTTACTTCCCACCAGCAATATGAGGATTCCAATTTCTCCACATCCTTACCAACACTTGTTATTGCCCTTCTTTTTGATACTAGTCATTCTAGTTGGTATATGGTGGTTCCTTATTGTGGTTTTGATTTTCATTTCCCTGATGACTAAAGATGTTGAGGATCTTTTCATGTGCTTATTGGCCATTTGTATATCTTTTTGGGAAAATGTCTATTCAGATTCTTTGTTTATTTGTAATTGAGTTATTTGTCTTTTTATTATTGAGTTATAGGAGTTTTTAGTATATTCTAGATGCCAGTTCCTTATCAGATATGATTTCCAAGTATTTTCTCCCATTCAGCAGGGTTTTGTTTTCACTTTCTTGATAATGCCTTTTGATGCACAAAAATTTTTAATTTTTTGAAAATTGAGATATAATTGGCATATAACATTATGTTAGTTTCAAGTATACAACATAATGATTTGATATTTGTATACATTGCAAAATGATCACCACAATAAGTCTAGTTAACATGTGTCACCATACATAGTCACAAAATTTTTTTTCTTGTGATGAGAACTTTTAAGATTTACTTTCTTAGCAACTTTCAAATATGCAATACAGAATTATTAACCAGAGTTACCATGATGTACATTACATCCCGATGACTTATTTATTTTATAACTCAAAGTTTGTACATTTTGACCCCCTTCACCCATTTTGCCCATCCCCTACCCCTTGCCTTTTTTTTTTTTTTTTTAAATTATTTATTTATTTATTTATGGCTGTGTTGGGTCTTCGTTTCTGTGTGAGGGCTCTCTCCAGTTGTGGCAAGCGGGGGCCACTCTTCATCGTGGTGCGCGGGCCTCTCACTATCGCGGCCTCTCTTGTTTTGGAGCACAGTCTCCAGACGTACAGGCTCAGTAATTGTGGCTCACGGGCCTAGCCGCTCTGCGGCATGTGGGATCTTCCCAGACCAGGGCTCGAACCCGTGTCCCCTGCATTAGCAGGCAGACTCTCAACCACTGCGCCACCAGGGAAGCCCCTACCCCTTGCCTTTGACAACCACCAGTCTGTTCTCTGTATCCATGAGCTAGGTATTTTATTTATTTATTCATTCATTCAAGATTTTGCATATAAGTGAGATTATATGGAATTTGCCTTTCTCTCTCTGACTTATTTCCCTTAGCATAATGCCCTCAGGGTCCATCCATGTTGTCACAAATGGCAAGATTTCCTTTTTTTTTTTTAAATTCAAGACCCATTTATTCTCTAGTTCTGCCCACATGGAGACACCCTCCTTGAGAAGGGGTTGAATACTTCCGTTCACTTTAACACCCTGTGCTGAAAACATGTCTTCCGAGGTTTCAACTCCGAGATCCACAGTCTTAAAGCACTGATTCTTAAACCTCATCTAGATTTCTCCCCTTGGATGGGGGGAGATGACCCAAAGACAGAGAAGAACAGCTCAGGACTGTGGGCTCTGCTTGCCCAGAAGACCTTGCAGCTCCCCTGACCAGCCGGCTGGAGCCAGGATTAGGGCCCTGAGATGAGGGGCGCCTGCTGGGCTGCTGCCACCGCAGATGGGCCACGCTGCTGTTGGGCGCCTTCCTGCCCCACCGCCACCGGCCCCCAACTCCTGTCCTCTTCACTAGGCTGGCTGTCACCTTTAGGTTCCCTGGAGTCTGGGGATTCCAGACGGTCTCTGGTCACACTTCTGTATCCCGCCTGCTGCGTCAGCACTGCTGATTCACAGTAGGGGGGAAAAGCACACAGAACTGCTTTTCAACACACCAACGTTCCACACCAAAGTTATTTCATAAGCCCGCAGGTTCTTTTTCATCAGAGGACACTCCCAAGGCCATGACTTGCCCCGGCTCCCCACTGCCCTTGCCAGCAGACTGGACGTGCGTGGCCACCATGCTGAGTCGGGCACACCCCCTGGCTCCCCTCCGGCGCACTCTCCTGGAGGACTGAGGGCGGTGCCCTGGGCGCATCAGCAGGATCTGTCCTGAAGCCAGTCCTAGAGTGACAAGAGCCACACCTGCAGGTCTGTTCCACTGACCAGATGCACAGGACCGAGCTGGGCCCACGGACCTTGGTCTGGACTGTGTCGGCTGGTCATTCTTGCCTAGATTCACAGGCCAATAGCCACTGTCCTTCCTGTACTTTCTTGCTCATCACTGCACCAGCGGGTCACTCCTACCTGCTGCCGTCCCACACCTGGCAACCTCGTGTTCCGGGGCCAGCCAAGAACTGAGACCTCAGCAGGCCCCTAGTTCCCAGCAGGCAAACTCCCCATTAAACTACTGCTGCCTAGCCATGTTCTCGAGGCTTCAGAGCCGGGAAAGTGCAGAGAGGATAGCAATCCGCAGCGCCCACAGCCCCAGACCCACGATGCTCCGCGGAGGCGCCGGAACCTCGCCGCACCCAACCCCGCCAACACAAGGGACCTCTGCGCCCGCCTGTCCCGCGGACCCGGGCGCACATCCAACCACCGCGACCCACGATGGAGATGCGGTGGGCGCTGGGGCGGGCGGGGACCCGGGCTCCAGCCCCGAGGCCGCGCGGACCCAGCAGGCCACCCGCCCTCCCTCCCCGCCCGCCGCCCAGAAAGCTCCTTCTTTTTTTAAGGCTGAATAATATTCCATTGTGTGTGTGTGTGTGTGTAAGTATGTATTACATTTTCTTTATTCATCCATGAGTGGACACTTGGGTTGTTTCCATTTCTTTTCCATTGCAAATAATGCTGCAGTGAACATGGGTATGCATATATCTTTTCAAGTTAGTGTTTTTGTTTTCTTTGGAATAATACCCAGAAGTAGAATTGCTGGATCAAATGGTAGTTCCGTTTTTAATTTTTTGATTAACCTCTATAATGTTTCCCATAGTGGCTGCACTGATTTACATTCCCACTAACAGTGCATAAAGTTTCCTTTTTTCCCACATTCTCGCCAACACTTGTTATTTCTTGTCTTTTTGATAATAGCCATTCTGACAGGTGTGAAGTGATATCTCATTGTGGTTTAGATTTGAATTTCCTTGATTATTAGTGATGTTGAGCATCTTTTTATGTACCTGTTGGCCATCTGTATGTCTTCTTTGGAAAAATGTCTATTCAGATCCTTTGCCCATTTTTTAATCAGTTTTTTTTTTTTTTTTTTTTTTTTTTTAAAGTTCTTTTTTATAATTTTATTTACTTATTTATTTATGGCTGTGTTGGGTCTTCGTTTCTGTGCGAGGGCTTTCTCCAGTTGCGGCAAGCGGGGGCCACTCTTCATCGCGGTGCGCGGGCCTCTCACTATCGCGGCCTCTCTTGTTGCGGAGCACAGGCTCCAGACGCGCAGGCTCAGTAATTGTGGCTCACGGGCCTAGCTGCTCCGCGGCATGTGGGATCTTCCCAGACCAGGGCTCGAACCCGTGTCCCCTGCATTGGCAGGCAGATTCTCAACCGCTGCGCCACCAGGGAAGCCCAGATTTTTTTTTTTTTTTTTGCCTTTGGGTTATATGAGTTCTTTGTATATTTGAGTTATTAACCCCTTAACAGATACATGATTTGCAAATATTTTCTCTTATTCTGTAGGTTGTCTTTTAATTTTGTTGGTGTTTTCCTTTGCTGTGAAGAAGCTTTTTAGTATGTTATAGTCCCACTTGTTTATTTTTTATTTTTTTTGACTTTATTTCCAAAATGATTTCCAAAAAGTTGCCAAGACTGATGTCAAGAGCTTACTGCCAGTTTTCTTCTAGGAGTTTTATGGTTTTAGGTCTTACATTCAAGTCTTTAACCAATTTTGAGTTAATTTTTTTGTATGGTATAAGATAGTGGTCTAGTTCCATTCTTTTGCATGTGGCTGTCCAGTTTTTCCAATACTATTTACTGAAGAGACTGTTCTTTCCTTATTGTATATTCTTGGCTCCTTTTTATAAATTAATTGACCATATATGAATGGGTTTATTTCTGGGCTCTCTATTCTGTTCCATCAATCTATGTGTCTATTTTTATGCCAGTACCACACTGTTTTGATTACTGTGGCTTTGTAATATAGTTTGAAATCAGGAAGTGTGATGCCGCTACCTTTGTTCTTCTTTCTCAAGATTGCTTTGCTATTTGGGACCTTTTGTGGTTCCATACAAATTTAGGATTGTTTGTTTTATTTATGTGAAAAATGCCACTGAAATTTTGATAAGGATTGAATTGAATCTGTAGATTGCTTTTGGTAGTATGGCCTTTTAAACAATATTATATGGATACATGTGGAATATTCCAACCAAAAGCAACAAAATACCCACTCTTCTCAAGTGTCCATGGAACATTCTCCAGGATATATTTTATGTTAACCCACAAAACGGTTCTGAGAGGGAAGTTCCTAGCAATAAATGCTTACATCAAGAAACAAAAAAAATCTTAAACAACCTAACTTTGTTCCTAAAGGAACTAGAAAAATAGATGAAGTCCAAAGTTAGTAGAAGGAAGGAAATAACAAAGATCAGATTAGAAATAATTGAAACAGGAACTGAAAAGACAACAGGCAAGATCAATGAATCTCAGAACTGGTTATTTGTAAAGGTAAACAAAATTGTCAGACCTTTAGCTAGAATCTCCAAGAAAAAAAGAGAGAACTCAAATAAGTCAAATCAGAAATGAAAGAGGAGACATTGCAACAGATACCACAGAAATACGAAGGATTTTAAGAGACTACTATGGACAATTGTATGCCAACACATTTGACAACCTATAAGAAATGGGTAAATTCCTAGAAACATACACCCTACAAAGACTGAATCATGAAGAAGTAAAAATCTGAAAGTTCAATTACTAGTAAGGAGATTGAATTAGCAATCAAAAATCTCCCAACAAACAAAAGTCCAGGACCAGACAGCTTCACTGGTAAATTCTACCAAACATTCAAAGAAGAACTAATACCAATCCTTCTCAAACTCTTCCCCCCGCCAAAAAAAACTAATACCAGTCCTTCTCAGACTCTTCAAGAGGAGAGAATGCTCCCAAACTCATTTTATGAGGCCAGCATTACTCTGCTACCAAACCAGACAGGGATGCCACAAGAAAAGAAAATTACAGGCCATTATCCCTGATGAACATAGATGCAAAAATCCTCAACAAAATATTAGTAAACTGAATTCAACAATACATCAAAAGGACCATTCACCATTATCAAGTGGTGTTTATTCCAGGCATGCAAGGATGGTTCAGTTTCCTCAAATCAATCAATATGATACAGCACATTAATAAAATGAAGGATAAAAATCATATGACCATCTCAATAGATGCAGAAAAAGCATATGACACAATGATATGATAAAAACTCTCAACAAAGCGGGTATAGAGGAAAAGTTTCTCAACATAATAAAGGCCATATATGATAAATCCACAGCTAACATTATGCTCAGTGGTGAAAACTGAAAGCTTTCCATCTAAGATCAGGAACAATACAAGGATGCCCACTGTTGACACTTTTATTCAACATAGTGTTGGAGGTCCTAGCCAGGGCAATCAGATAAGGAAAAGAAATAAAAGGAATCCAAATTGAAAAGGAAGAAGTAAAACTGTTAATATTTGCAGATGACATTTTTTAAAAGCTTTAAGAAAGTAGATAAATGTCTACTATTATTCTGAGCTGTACACTGTTCTCTAGAAATGCTATGTAATTAATCTAAAGTAACATATGAGAGTAATATCTGAGATTGAGGCTTATCAGCTGTACACTTAGCCACACACCCCCTTATTTCATTAAATAAACCTTAATGAGTAAAAATTAAGATTTTATTTTCTTTTCTACTTTTAGTGTTAAATGTTTACAAAAGACAGTGAAGGATTCTTATCACATAATGTGTAGACCATGTGCCTGTGATCTTGAAGTCTGTGCCAAATGTGGAAAGAGAGAAGATGTTGTTATTCCGTGAGTATTTCTTTTTATGTTTGGGATTTACTCTTCTAATTAATATGTGAATTTTCTTTTAAGGAAACATTCAGTAGCTCTGAGAGTCTTAAGATGCAGAATATCACACTAATGTAGACGTTGTTCTACCCAACAGGAAGAACATCTTAATTAATTGTTAAATGTTTCTATCATTATAATAAAAGTGAAGCATCATTTTCAGAAAGTTAAAATATTTATGAGGTTCACATTTATTACACATTACAAAAGAATTACTCATTATATAACTTCTTTTCTTTAATGGACATCATGTGTTAATTTCTTTGATCATACTTTATTGACAACTGTATTATAATTGGTTGGCTCTTGAGTTAAGTTAATCTTCAAGGATCTTTTCCTCTTTATTTACTTCATAAGGCTCCTGTTAATCAAGAAATGTAGTGTAAAAGTCTTTTCAATCTACACAGTTAAACAATGAAATCCTGAGAAAATTTTCTTCCATCTTTAGGTTTAATAAAGAACCAGAAAAGACAGAAAATGTTGAAAATAATCTACGTTCCAGCCACAGAAGAAGCAGAAGAAATGAAGAAAGTGATGATGATTTAGATTTTGATATTGATTTAGAAGACACAGAAGAAGACAATCAAATGGATTGATATAACTATATTAAAAGACAGTTTGAAAGCATGAAATTCTGAACAACTTTGATTTTGAGGGTTTAAAAAAAAAATACTGTGGACTCCTAGTAAGGACATTGGAAAAACCTATAGAAAATACATGGACAATGTGAATTGAATTGTGTATGATATTTGAATAGTGATAAAGCTTTCATCCAGAGTTTTCTTATAATACATTTTTAAGTAGCATATGCTAGTATATCTGCCAAAATGAGTATTGGAGTATCGTATTGCAGTTCATGGGAATTATTTAGAAGAATATACTATCTAGTATCAAGCAAGATTCAGAATTGATGGTTGTATAGAAAATATCTCATGGAAAAATCAGATGACATTATTATGTTGCTAGCCTCAAAAATTGGTCCTCAGGAGGTACCTTTTGAAAGATTGATCTCAGGTTAATGTCCCACATAACAAAAGCCCTCTTGCTTTCGCTTGCTTGTTGTAAAGCAAAATGTTTATTGTTTTTTAATAATAATGTTTAACAAGTATATAGCAGTTTTTCTTTGAAAGTGTTTTTATGTATCTTATCATATTATTTTTACCTTTTTTCACTTACGAAATTTACATACAGAAAAAAATGCATAAAATCTATATGTATAGTTTAACACACAATTATAAAGAAAAATCATACATTTATCACCCACGTGAATAAAATACTCCTAAACAATATAAGTTAGCTTTGTCTGATTTTTGAACTTTTTTTCTATATTTTTGTTTTGAAAAATCTCAGACCTAAAGAAAAGTAGCAGTGTAATACAATGAACCTTTGTATGCTCTTCACTTAGATTCACAATTGTTAACGTTTTGCCACATTTCCTTTATATTTGAATAGATATATGGGTATATTTTTTACTTGCTGAACCATTTGAAAATAATTGGCAGGCATTGGTTTTGAACTTTATATGAACAGACTTATACTATGCATGTTAATTTGTATCTCTTCTTATTTCATTATTATGAAACTTGTGAAATTGATCCGTGGTGTTGCAAGAGCTCTAATTTGTTAATTTTACATTTTTTATTCTACATTTTATTCTGTTTTATTCTATTGTATTTACATACCACAATTTATTTTTCCTCTCTAATACTGAGGGACATTTGAGTTATTTCAGAATTTTCCTATAACAAACAATATTAGGTGTTTCTTGGTATAAATGTCTTATTTCTCGGTACATTTTCTGTTAGGTATGTAATAGAAGAAGATTGAAATGTTTCCTGGTGTACTTGTCTTGTTTCTTGCTACATTTTCTGTTAGGTGTGTCTAGCAGTGGTAGAGGGCATCAGGTATATATGCATCTTCACTATTACTATGTACTATGTAATGCTGTCTTTCCAGAAGGATTGTTATCTCCCTTCCCCGTAGCAATGTATTAGAGTTCCTGTGCTCTGCATCCTTTCCAACACTTGGTATCATACTTTTAAATTTCTGTCAGATATGTGTGCAACATATGTCTTTGTCTTATTAATTTGTATTTCTCTAATTACTAATGAGCTTGAGCCCCCTTTAATGTTTATTGACCATTGGTTTTTGGGTAATAGATGATATTAAGGAATCATTTTGGTAAGGTGTAATAATGTTATTTGAGAAATACATATTGAAATATTAAAGGGTGTATAGTCAATTTACTTTAAAATATTTTAAGCATAAAAAAGTAGAGATACAGGTAACATTTCAGTGGCATCAAAAATATGTTATTTACCTAGGAAAAAATTTTAAAAACACTCAAGAACTCTGTTGACAAAACTATAAAATCTTATCAAGACATTAAAATTAAATGGAGACATAAATGGAAAAAGATAAAAATAAATGGAGAGAGATATCATGTTTATGATATAGAAACCTCTAAGTTTACGGTCTACAGAAAGTTTTTCTACCATAAATTCGTGTGGCTTACCTTTTTGTTTGTAAATTTGTTTTCTGAACTATGTAACTTTTGTGGTTAATGGGCCAACTTAATTATTATTAGACCTAGCATAAATTCTTCCCCATCTGAGTGAGTTATAATTCCTCAGATTACCTTACTAGGAGAGAAATTTAACGAAGAGCATCACCTAGTGACATGTACTAATATCTGCATTTCATTCTTTAGTGCTAAGAGAGATTTTGTTTTGTTTTTTCAACAGACTGAAATTTAATTGTTACATTTAGCTCATTTACATATCTTTAGGTCTTATCCTTTCTAATCTAAAAATTATTTTTATTGGAACTCAGCATGGATCTAAGTCCTGGCTCTGCCAGTTACTAGCTGTGTGACTTGGTACAAATTAATTAATCTTTCTGTGCCAACTATGAGAGCACTAAACAACTGATATTATTATTGCTACTGTGATTTTGTGTGTATATATATATTAGTAATGAGTTAGTAATTATTAACTGGAAGTGAAGTAATTAGTGATTATTAGTAATGAAGATGTCAATTTGGTTGTTTGCCTATGTTCTTCAGAAGAACATATATATATGTTTATATATGGAATGCAGAATGTTAGAAGAAAAGTTCTATGGGAAAAAAAGTAAGGCATGGTAGGCTGATTGGGAGTTTAAGGGTATGGATGGGGTGGGAATAAGGGTGCACAAGGGGATAGGAAGTGGTCTTTTTAAATAAGGTGCCTAGAGAGACTTGTTGGGGAAGAATGTTCCAGGCAGAGGAAACAGCCACTACAAGGCCTCTAAAGCAAGATTGTGCCAGGTGTGTTCAAGGGACAGCAAGGAAGGAAGTGATTAAGTTGGAGAGTTGAAAGAGAGAAGATCAGGAAGGTAATGGAAGGCCGGATGATGTGAAACCTGCTTTTAAGATGTTTTTTATTTATCTTTGGTTTTCAGCCATTTGACTGATTTCTAAGGTGTGAATTTCTTATTTATGCTACTTAAGGTTTTCTGAGTTTCTCATATGTGTTGGTCAATGTCCTTGAACAGACTTGGAAAGTCGTTAGCCATTATTTCTTCAAATATGCTTTTTCCTATTCTTTCCTCTCCTTCTAGCACTCCCATTCTATATACGTAAGAGTGTGTCCCACGTCTTTCTCATGCTCTGCTTTCTTTTTTCTATTTGTTTTTTCCTTTTTGTGTTTGTTTGTTTGTATGTTTTCTGTTGGCCTTTCTTGCATTTGTAATTCTGTCTTCTATATAAACAGGAGTAATGTGTTCAGTATGCTTTTATTTTTTAAATTTTATTGAAGTGTAGTTGATTTACAGTTAATTTATGCTGTACAGCAAAGTGACTCAGTTATATATATATATATATTCTTTTTCATATTCTTTTCCATTATAGTTTATTACAGGATATTGAGTATAATTCCCTGTGAAAAGGGCATGTTGATGGTATGCTTTTATTTATGTATTTATATTTATTTGTTTGTTTATTTTGGCCATGAGGCTTGCGGGATCCCAGTTCCCCAACCAGTGATCAAACCCGTGCCCCCTGCCGTGGGAGCATGGAGTCCCAACCACTGGACTGCCAGCCAGGCAATTCCTACTAGTATGCTTTTAAACCCATCTAATACATTCTTAATTTCAGATACTGAATTTTGCAGTTCTAAAATGTTCATTTGATTCTTTTTTTTAAATAGATTTATCTCTGTTGAAATATTCTGTGCTACCTATCGTGTACATTTTTTCTCTATTTTTTTAATGTATTAATTACAGTTATTTTGAAGTTCTTGTTCACTTTTGTTTGCTTTTACTAATTATTTTATCTCTTGATTGTTGGTCACTCCCCCCGGCTTTGCATATCTAATAACTTTTATTGTATGCTAGAAATTGTGGATGATACATTATAGAGACTTCCTCTGAAAAATAAATTACTGCAGATCACCTTGATCCTGTCAAAACTTGGGTTTAGGCTTGGGGTGGTCTATTTCAGTTTCACACTTATTCCTGGCTCTTACTCCTTGAGTACTGTTTTTATTCCTAAGCATGTATTTTCTGAGGTCTTAATGCCACTGGTGTTCACCAAGGAATCTCCCCTCTGGGTAAGCCCAAGCTGCAACACTGGGTGACCTCTGAAGTCTCTACCTACCTCTCAGCTTCACAGCAGCTGTTCTCTGCTAGGACTCCTGGAGTTGTGCCCTGCATGTGTGCAGCTTAGGAGACTAAGGAGTGACCAGAGAAGTAGAAGGAGAACCAAGAAAGGGTGTCCTGAAAGGCAACAGGCACACATATTGAGTGCTTACTGTATTCTGACAGTGCTCTAAACTAAGCCCTTTACATGATAAACTCCTTGAATGTATATCATGGCCCTGCGTAGTGATAACTATCATTATCCACATTTACAGATGAGAAACTGAGATTAAATAAATTGACATACAGCCGCGAAGTGTTTAGGTCCAGGTTTTGAACCTACACAATCATCTGATCCCAAACCCCATTCTGCCTATTAGGGTTAGTATGCTTAAGAAAAATATGTGAGTTGCTGACGAGATAACTCCACTATTTTTCATACTACTATTCCAGGGCTCTGTTGACGCTCATTTCCACTGCCACACTTTCATATTCCATTATTTGAGAGAATTTAGAGCTTTTACCTCTTTTTTTCTGAAGAACTGTCCCAGGCATCACTGGAGACAGCTTAAGTTTTTAGCCACTGCTGATATACCTGAATTCAAGTCACTTTTTTTGTACTCTCCTCCATGATTGTTGATTTCCATATATGAATCATAATACCTGTGATCTTCCTAATTAGTGAGGTCATGTTATTGTGAGACCTACTTGCCTAATGAAAGGAATATAGGTGTTTGCAAGCAATTCTGGATATATCTAGTAGCTGTATTGGGAAGGTAAGTTGTAGTGATTATCTCCTAATATGGTAATAATTATTAGGAGAGTAAAAAGTTGTTATATGTACTCGGTGCTTATATATATTTTTTCATCATAAAAGATAAACAACAATGTTCTTAGTGTTCTCCATTTTTCAGGTGACTTACCTAAGGCTCGAGGTTAAGTAACTTGCCAAAGTCAAAAAGATAATAAGTAATAAACCTGAGGTTCAAACCAAGTCTATGTGGCTCCAAAGCCTATATTATTTCAACCACATTTGTGCAAAATTACAAATATTCCATGTTCCTAAACGCTTTTCTTCTTAAGTGAAATGTGTAACAACATTAACCTGAACACACCTCTATCCTTTCCTTATGTCCCTCTTTCTAGGTCTTTTCCCTCTCTCGTAACATTAGTCCTGTACTGAATGATTGCCCTGTTTAAAAGCTACATTTTTTTTTAAATAAAAAGATTATAGATATCCTCCATATAACTTGTGGCACAGAATTTTTGTCACTCATTATGTTCAAATTTGTCAGTAATGTTAAATGTTGCAAGATCGTTTTCCACGATTTTTACTGGCAAACTTATGGAGTCAGGGGAGTACGTTGGGATTACTTAGCTCTATGCTAATGAGCTGCACAATTTCATCAACAACTATGGAAAAAATTATGCATCCCCAAATCTCTTAAATAAGACTAATTTTTAAGGAATTAAAGCACCAGGCTTTCAAAAGATATCATTACATAAAACTACACATAAGGTTACATCAGTGACTTCTATATAATCTTAAAAGTAAAAAAAATTTTATAATCTTAAAAAAGTGTTTCCTTTCAAATCAAATAGTTTGCATTATAAAATGTATAGTTGGTACTTGATGCTAATATGGAGGGTATTAAAAAATATATTGGATATAAAATTACAAACAGTACCTAAGTGTTCAAAAGTTGACTAAGTGATACAATATTCCATCAAAATTTGGTTTAGAAGTTTCTGTAACCTCCAGAAATATTAACTTGTAGTATATAAATTAAATAAAAATATTCAATATTTATATATTATTTAAATAATATTTAAAATTAACTTCTTTCTATTTTCTAAGGCAAATCAAATGTCTTTGAATTGAACATAAACATTAATTTTTAATTAACATTTTAAAATTATACATTGTCCATGGATGGACCTCACAGATAATGATGAACAAAAGAATCCAAACACGAGATTATATATCTTATGATTCCATTTGTATGAAATTCAGAAATAGTCAAAACTGGGAATTCCTTGGCGGTCCGGTGGTTAGGACTCAGAGCTTTCACTGCCAGGGTGCGGGTTCAATCCCTGGTCGGCGAATTAAGATCACACAAGCCGTCCGGCGTGGCCAAAAAAAAAACAAACCCCAAAATAGCAAACAAACAAAACCAAACAGAACAAAAATAGTCAAAACTAATGATGATAGACATCAGAATAGTGGTTACCTTTGGGAGTGTGGTACTGACTAGGAAGGGACACAATGGAAACTTCTGGGGTGCTGGAATTGCCCTTATCCTGATCTAAGGATAGTTACAGAAGTATCTAAAAATATAAAATTTAACAGTTAGGGTTTGTTCACTTTATTGTATCTAAATTTTATCTGAATTCAAAAGTAATTATAGTACTTAATTTAAAAAAATTAATAGATACCATTAACAAATCCATTTTATCCTTGAAATCCATTTTATCCTTGAAATAAAGCAATGTGGATTTTGGTGTCAGGAAGAGTAGAAGGCAGAGAGACTTGGAGGCACAAAGATCTGTTTGAACCCTCACCCTGCTCCTTCACTAGCTTTGTGACCCTGGACCAATTTCCTTGCGAAGTTACCTTCTGTGCGCTTTACCTAGTTGTAAAATGAAGACAGTGATTTCTACAGTATAAGATTGCTATTAGTTTAAATACAGTATCTATAAAGCTCCTGGCCCATAGTAGGTGCTCTATTCATAGAGCTTATAAATATTACTTTATAAATTTTGGCTTAGACATTTTCTTTCAAATTATCCCAAGATGCTTTGTGGGGGTGAGACATAGGTAAACTGAAAATTCTTGGGTGGGGGAGAAAAAAGAAACCTTGATACAGAATTCCTATACGCTGAAAGTAAGAGGCAAACCCTTCCATTTGTAATAAGACATGTCAGGCTTGCTATCGGCTATTTTTAGTATTTGTGAGGGATAGGCCCTTCAATAACAACATCCAGGGACTTCCCTGGTGGCACAGTGGTTAAGAGGCCACCTGCCAATGCAGGGGACACGGGTTCGAGCCCTGGTCCAGGAAGATCCTACATGCGGTGGAGCTACTAAGCCTGTGCACCACAACTACTGAGCCTGCTCTCTAGAACCTGAGAGCCACAACTACTGAGCCTGCGCGCCTGGAGCCCGAGCTCCGCAAAAAGGGAAGTCACCGCAATGAGAAGCCCGCACACTGCAACAAAACATGGCCCCCGCTTGCTGCAACTAGAGAAAGCCCGCGCGCAGCTACAAAGACCCAACGCAGCCAAAAATAAATAAATAAATAAATTTATTTAAAAAAAAATAACATCCACAAATTTGTGAGTACAATAGTGAGCTTTAGAAAAAATATTTCTGACAGTAACAACTTTATAAACTGCCCTTCATTTCTTTGTTAAAACTAAGTAATACCATATTGCCAACCGTAACTAATACCACACAGACACAGGAACTGAGAAACTTTAGTAAATCAAATGATCAAAAAATTTATATTTTTAAAATTAGCTAATGAATTAAAAATACAAAATAAATTAGAAAAACAAATTCCGTTACACTGAACTTTTATTTAAATTATAAGCTTGCATATTTAAATTACAAACAACATTATTTGTGTAGTTGTTTGTAATAGTTATTGTTTATTGTTTATTCTACTCTTTATTTTCACTTATTTAATCTACTCACAATTTTTTTGTGGGGTATATTTTCTTTAATCTATAAAAGAGTTATTTTTTTCTCTTAGTGTTATGAAGAAAAATCACGGTAACGTGGAGAACAATGACCTAAGTGGCTGATATAGGAAATGAATTGGCCCTGGGGAAATTGCCAGGACCAGCTGAGGTTAGGAAAGATGATCTTCTACAGGACAAAACTGACGTCCCTTAGAAGAGGATATTACAGCATGTCCACGAAGTTCGGAAACATAAACTGACTTAAATTATGTTATTTACACTTTCAAATAGTATACTCAGTACGTTTCCTGATGAAGTGCTCTAAATTTAAAGCAATAGGTCCAATTGTTATTCTAGAAAAATATATAATCGATACACTACATAGTGTCCAGAACATCTGGAAACACAGGGAGAATAGTGTATTTATTATACTTCATCCAAAAGCATACTGAACATAGTATTTGGAAGTATAACTGAATAGTTACACACTGTTTAAAAAAATAAAATTCTCCGATGTTTCTCGCCTTTGCAACATTTGTGACTACCAGCTGAACAAGGCAGGTGCAGCGAGAGCGGCTGCCAGCTGCCAGCGGACAGTGACAAAAACAAGACTTACTGAAACAAACAAGTGTTTCTTATAAATAATTTGGAAACAATTTTGAAATCCATTTCTTGGCAATGGAAATAGTACATTTCAGATCCTATTACGTGATTGATTTATATGTGGGAAGCCCTCAACTGGTAGTTCTGGAAATATTTAATGACGCTATGCCACTGTCTGTAAAGTTGAGAGGATATCCTACAGAAAATGAAAATCCCAGAGGAAGGAAGACATGTGGGAGTATGCTGTCTCTGCATGGTCACGATCACCTAATACAAGGTTAGTGCTGGAGAACTGTAGTGACACGACCGGTTACAACTGAAATGGGCCCTGGGGATGGATTGGAGACAAAACAGGAATCCACAGAACAGTTCCATTGTATGTTTGAACAAGCATCCAACCAGCCAAACTTTCTGTATTTTTCCAGTCATATGACTTCTCTTTTTCCATGATCCACTTAAGTACATTTTGCCCCCATGTGGGACATACCTATAGTCCAAAAGTCAGTCATATTCTTCCCAGCTGTAAACTGACTACAGAGATGACTAAAATACCATGGAATTGAACTTAAAGTAGTATATTTGCTTTTTTTTTTTTTGGTTCAGTGCTGCATTAGGAGATGAAAAGATTTCGAAGAAGTTTCAACTCAGGGGCTACTGACCCCACCAGTATTCAAGAAGCCTATGAATCCACACGTGCACTCAGCATTGACAGTAGACTGAATAAATAATATGTCTTACATATGTATCTACTATTTTTATGTGTAGATATGATTAGTTAAATGCAAATTCAATTAAAATTATTACTGAGTTCACAGTATTCTTGAAATTATGTTTCCTCAATTTATACCAAATGTTCAATTCATATATATAAATATGCAGAGCTGTCACTATTTTTGCTGTTAAAAAAGGATTCTAGTCCTGGAAATGGTTGAGAATCACTGCTAAAAGTATCAGTCTTCACTGTGCTATAAATTCTGTAAAATTCTATAAAAGCTTTGATAATTCCATGTCTATACTTTTTAAATGCTTTACTGAGGTATAATTTATATGCCATAAAATTTACTTAAGTGTTTAATTTTATGATTTGGTAAGTTGTACAATGTTGTACAGTTATCACCACAATCTAGTTTTAGTCCATTCCCATCACCTCAGAAGGATCCGTCATGCCAGTTTTTAGTCACTCCCCATTCCTATTCCCAGCCCCAGGCAACTAGTCTCCTTTCTGTGTCTATAAAATTGCTTTTTATAAAACTTTCAGATAAATGAAATCACAAAATATGTAGTCAGTAAGTCTGGGTTTTTTTCATTGAACATAACATTTTTGAGATAGATTCATGTTGTAACATGTATCAGTAGTTCATCATTCTCTTTTTCTTTTTTGCTAAATAATATCCCATTGTATGGCCATACTAATTTTGTTTACACATTCCAATCTTTATTGTTTCCACTTTATGGCTATTATGAGTCATGCTGTTGTGAACATCTGCATTGTGTTTGTGTGGACATATGTTTTCATTTTTCTTGAGTGTATGTATATCTAGGAGTGAGATTGATGGAGCCTATGGTAAATTTATATTTAATTTTTAAGAAGCTACCAAATTTTTTCTGTTTTTCAGAGTGGCTGCACCATTTATAATCCTGCCATCGGTGTTGAGGGGTTCTCATTGAGGAGGTTCCACATCCTCACCAATACTTGTAATTGTTGATCCATTTTGATTATCACCATTCTAGTGGGTGTGAAGTTTATTATGATTTTAATTTGTATATTCCTAATGAATAATGATGTTGACTTAGCATCTTTTCAGGTGCTTATCAGCCAATGGTATATCTTTGGTAATATGTCTATTCAGATATTTTGCCTATTTTTAAAATTGGGTTGTTTTCTTACTATTGAATTATAAGATTTCTTTATATACATTCTATATTACAAATCCTTTATCTGATATAACTTGGAAATATTTTTCTGCCAGTCTGTGGCAGGCATATAAATGTAACTCAATTTAAAAATAGTATCCTTGGACTTCCCTGGTGGCGCAGTGGTTGAGAGTCTGCCTGCCAATGCAGGGGACACGGGTTCGAGCCCTGGTCTGGGAAAATCCCACATGCCGCGGAGCAACTAGGCCCGTGAGCCACAACTACTGAGCCTGCGCATCTGGAGCCTGTGCTCCGCAACAAGAGAGGCCGCGATAGTGAGAGGCCCGCGCACCGCGATGAAGAGTGGCCCCCGCTTGCCACAGCTGGAGAAAGCCCTCGCACAGAAATGAAGACCCAACACAGCCATAAGTAAATAAATAAATAAATAAAATTTAAAAAAAAATAGTATCCTTCACATTAAGAAATTACCAGTGTAGAGACATAATAATCCCTCTGGTAGCTATGGATGTTTGCAGTCCTGAAGCCTGACTAACTGTCCGCTGCCCCTCCCAGCTACATGCTGCATCATTTATGAAAATTTTAGAGCAACCATTGTGCACGCAGTCTTGTTTGTTTGGGTAGATTTCTAGAATTGGAAGACATGTAGAGAGCATGTAGTCCAGCACACTGCCCCAGTAAGTTAGTATGAAATTTCATGTTAGGAATTTTTGTTCTCTTCTGTGGTGGGTATACTGTGGGCATGTCCAGTATGACTAGGGAGTGGGGTGGGGGGGAGCGGCATCTCTTGAGAATGTGAAGAAATGGCTTTCGTTATCTTTAAGTCAAAGTAGTATTTCTGTATTTCAGTATGTGTATAAAGGTATGTGTGTGTGTATGTCTGTGTGTGTAAATAAACAAACATGGTTGGAGGAGGTGGTTCAACCAGGCACTTCATGAAGGGTACAAAAGAATAACTGGATCTACCTTCAATAATGAAAACTGTGTATACAGCAAACCATAAAAGCCAAATGTAGATTCTCATATTAGCCTCTGGTTCTTCCTGAGAAAATGGTGTATAACCATTGTAGTAGCAGGAATTGTTTTGGTCCATCTAGAGCCTTTTTTTTGTTTTGTAGTTTTATTTTCAAGTTTGCTCTTGTCCACTGCTGGACTGGCAGCTTTTTGCTCCACATCAGAGAGTCATTAAGTCTTTGCTTATGTTCTCATTCAAAAATGAGTCCGGGGCTTCCCTGGTGGCACAGTGGTTAAGAATCCGCCTGCCAATGCAGGGGACACAGGTTCAAGCCCTGGTCCAGGAAGATCCCAGATGCCGCGGAGCAAGTAAGCCCGTGCGCCACAACTACTGAGCCTGTGCTCTAGAGCCCGCGAGCCACAACTACTGAAGCCCATGCACCTACAGCCCGTGCTCCGCAACAAGAGAAGCCACCTCAATTAGAAGCCCGCACACCGCAACCAAGAGTAGCCCCTGCTCGCCGCAACTAGAGAAAGCCCGTGCAGAGCAATGAAGACCCAATGCGACCCAAAATTAAAAAAAAAAAAAAAAAAAGAGTCTGCATCAGTTTTCTATAGAAAACATTTTAAAATCTCTTATATAAAAGTGCCCTGTGGGACTTCCCTGGCAGTCCGGTGGTTAAGACTCCGAGCTTCCACTGCACGGGGCTTGGGTTTGATCCCTGGTCAGGGAACTAAGATCCTGCATGCCGCGCGGTATGGACAAATTAAAAAAAAAAAAAGCCCCTCACTTGCAGTCTCTGCCTGATGCAGTTTCTTTTCTCTTCTCTCTTCCCATTTGGTGGAACGAATTTGTTCCTGTTTGAAACAAAATATTTTCTCCACTGCCCAAAAGTGTGGACATTAAGATCACTGTATAGTGCCATTAACCCCCTCAAAAAAAGCCCAGCAACTGAGATATGATATTGGGCAGTGGTCCCCAGACCTGGGTGTACATTAGAATCACCTGTGATGTGCATTTAAACTACTGATCCTCCAGCCCCTTAGGCAAAGCTCTTCTGCAAAGTTGATACCAGCTAGTTTGGGGAGCCAGTAGGGAAGGCTAAAATGGCTCAGCAGGCCAAGGTCCAAGCTGTCGGTGCATTGTGTCATTACAGTATGTTTAGCACAGCTAGAAGGAGGGACTCACCCTGCTGGACAGCCTGGTACTGCAGACCCTCAGGCACAGGGCTGTCTAAACCTCAGGTGTGGGCCATAACTGATGGGGACAAGCTGGCCATATTTGGAAAAATTCTATTGTAAGGGGCAAATGTGGGTGAGATTTAGGAGCCATAGGGAAATATAGCAGGACAGATTAAATCTTGTGCTATGCGAGAGATGTGGGAGAAGCTAACTATTGGCAGAGAAGTCTCTGACTCCTGAATGGATGACTTGTGAGCATGTGGCCCATTTGGGTTGCAGCAGCTCAGCCTTTGGGAGATAGTTGAAGGAGGGGAGGAGTGAGAGGTGTACCGAAGGGCAAATGCACCCTTTCCTGGGCAGGGGTCAGCATTCAAGCTGCTGAAGGGAACCCCGTAACCTCTGTTTCCCATCTCTCCTATCCTCCTCAAGTCCTGGTTCTAGAGTATATGATCTGCTCACTTGCTCAGGATTCTTAAGTTCTTGCAAATAGGTTTATAGAAAAAAGTTACCCTCACCCACCTCTTAAATGTCTCCTTATTTTGTTTTTTGGTGAGGGGAAGCAGTCTCTCTTTTAATGTGGCTTTATATGACATAGCATTCTGAGATATCCAATTTTGGTTTTATCAGATGAGAGGAAAACTGATTGTGAGGCTCCATTCTAATTATAACTTTGTCACTAAGTGGCTCTATGACTCCAGTAAATTACTTCGACTGCCTCGCCTGTAATTTCTCCTTATGTAAAATAAGAGAGTTGATCTAGATGAGTGCTTCTCATCATGTGGTCCCAGGAACAGTAACATCAACATCACCTGGGAATTTATTAGACACGCAAATTCTTGGCCACCATCCCACACACACTGAAATACACTTAGGAGGGGGTCCAGCAGTCTGTGTTTGAACAAGCCCTCCAGGGGATTCTGATGTTCGGCAAAAATCTGAGAACCACTGGTCTAGATCAGTGGTTCTCAGTCATAGTTGTACATTAAAATCACCCAGGCAGCTTTTATCACCTACCAATCCTGAGCTTTAACCACCAAAGAATCTGATTTAAATGATTTCTGGTGGGGCCCAGACATTGTTATGTGGTTCTAATGGACATCTAGATGCTCTCTGACATCTGTTACAACTGAAAGTGACTATTTCCAAATGTAAATGTGGGCATCCAGACCTGTAGCCTTCTTAGGCCACTCGGGGTTGCTATAATAGGAAAAAAACCCAAAAAACAAACAAGAAAAGAGGCATTTTCAAAACTCTGCTGCTGGATATGCCCAGAGGAGGAAAATGTATTTCTTAACTTATGATAACAGGTTATTCTGTGATTTATATCTGAGTATAATTTGTTAAATATTCATTTGCAATTTGTTCAATTTTATTCAAAGGAAAAGTCCATCAATGATAGTATGAATTGTAGTATATACATACAATAGAATACTCCTCAGCAATAAAAATAGATAAACTAGTAATGCACACAACCACAGTGCTGAATCTCACAATTTAATGATGAGCAAAAAAACCAAAAAAACACCCCTTCTCTCCCCAAGAACTGGACACAAAATAGAAACACTGTATGATGCCATTTAAATAAAAATCAAAAACAGGCAAAATTAATCTGTGTTGGTAGAGGTCAGAATAGTGGTTACCCTTGGGGGGTAGGGTGGTAATAACTAAAAGTAAGCACAAGAAAACCTTCTAGAGTGCTGGAAATATTCTACTTCTTGATCTGGTGATACTTATATACATACTATACATATGTATGTTGAACTGTACTCTTTAAGATTTGTGCATTTTACTGTACAAATAATAAAGACTTACAAAATAAGTCGATAGTAAAGACTTACAAAAGTTGAAATGTAATCCTTAAGGGGAGTAATTGACACATCAGCCAACTATCACTCAGACTATTTTATTTGTGCCATCTGTGGTCACCAGACATGAACACAGCACTTTGTTTTCATGTTGATATTAAACTACAGTGTACAGTATATCAATCTCTATGACCCCAAGTTAAGAAGGTAATGGCATGATCTCTATATATTTAAAGCCCTTGTTTGTTTTGAATATTTGTATGTGTCCAGGGCTCACATTCTGCAACAATACACTTGTGTAATTGATTTGTTTAGGGCAACCCTCTGCTATCTCTTCCTTACTCTTCAAATCTTGTAATAGAATCTAAGGAATAAAACTGCCTGTTCTTTGTTATCTGCGGAAAAAGACTTCACCACCTCTCCTGTCAGTGATAGGAGGTCAATTGCATCCTAACAAATCAAGGTGAGATAAGAAGAATCGATCTGTAGCAGAGAGAAACAAATCCTGGCAAATTGTACCAAGGCATTCACTGTCAAAACAAGGCATATTTAGAAGGGCATTCAGGGAAGAATAATGTGTTGGGGAAAAGAAAACCAGAGTCACTTAGCAGAATGCACAAAAATCCATTGGAAAGGGAGCCTTATCATAACAGATGGGAAATTACCATCCATTACTCAGCTATCACTTTATTTATTTATTTTTTAAAATTTATTTATTTAATTAATTTATTTTTGGCTGCGTTGGGTCTTCGTTACTGCGTGTGGGCTTTCTCTAGTTGCCGTAAGCGGGGGCTACTCTTCATTGTGGTGCGTGGGTTTCTCACTGCGGTGGCTTCTCTTGTTGTGGAGCACGGGCTCTAGAGTGCAGGCTCAGTAGTTGTGGCGCACAGGCTTAGTTGCTCCGCAGTGTGTAGGATCTTCCTGGACCAGGGCTCGAACCCGTGTCCCCTGCATTGGCAGGCGGATTCTTAACCACTGCGCCGCCAGGGAAGCCCAGCTATCACTTTAAAGTCCCATGCTGGGTGATATGATTTCATCTTAAGCCCTGCTAATCAAAAGCAGGAGCTGGACTGGCTGACGCCTGCCTATGAAATCACTCAAGGAGAGCTGAAATCTATGTTCAGCTGGGACTATATTAAATGCCATCAGAGTTTTCCCTGATTCAGTCATTTTGAAATGCTGTGCTCTGTCTCATTATGTTCCAGTCACTTTGATGTCCTTCTATTGGAATTGGGCAGAATATATAGGGCAGATATTTTTCTTCAGATAATTTGTTTTTATCACGCTTTATGAGTTACTATCATGTAACTCAGTCTGTGGACGTGTTATGGCCTAGCTCTGAACATTGAAGTACTTTCATTCATTCACTCATGCCAAACTGTCCCAGGTGCTATGGGAGAATCCATGGAAGGGTAAGACAGTTTCTGCCCCAAGGAGTTTATAATCTACTTGTGGGGACTGAACATAAACACACAACAGTTAATTTTTAAAAACTACAAGATATTTTCCATTTGTCTCTCTAGATTAACTATCCTGCTGCCCCTGCCCTGTGACCTGGGAGCCTGACCTTATGGGTTGCATCCATGATGTCCTTGCCCTTTGGCTTCCAATTGAATTTGTTCAATGGGAATCCCTGAAAGAAGAGTCCAGATTATTCCCCTGATTCCCTTTCACTGGCGTCACCATGGGCAGGCTGAGTAAAAGCAGA
Source organism: Balaenoptera ricei (assembly GCF_028023285.1). Classification (NCBI taxonomy): domain Eukaryota; kingdom Metazoa; phylum Chordata; class Mammalia; order Artiodactyla; family Balaenopteridae; genus Balaenoptera; species Balaenoptera ricei. The sequence continues at coordinate 75,384,651 of NC_082644.1, forward strand.
GAGAAGTTCTGATGGCTCTCTGCATATAGACCTCTCTGTCTTCCAGTTCTGGAAGGACAATCTCATATCTCCTTCAGGTCTAGGGGTGGTAATGATGCCATGCTGTTCCTAGCCTCAGGGTACAGTACCATGCTTTGTGGGTTCCCTATACCCTACTCATATCCTTGTAAATAGTCTCTTTTAAAAACTCTCTTTAAACAATCCAATTTTAGTGTGTCATCTTTTTTTTTTTTCTGGGATCTTGACTGACATAAAAATTGCCGTCACAAGTGGCCCCGGGAAATAGATGCTCAGAATGGGATTCTGGGTTTGGGTTGCACACCTATTTGAAGAGCACAGAGATACCTTATTTGCCAATGAGAAATAGGAACTATAATCCCTGGTATAAGGCAGCATTGTGATTATTCAGATTATCACTGTGTGGGCATGAGATGAAGTACAGGAAGAGGACAAGGCATTGGGAAATCAAGTAGCTGTGGCATTCAGTCATTATGCTGATAATAAATTATTATATAGATCATGGAGCCACCTGGCTTCTTTTGACAGCCTTAGAGAGTGTATGAAAGATAAAGGAGAAATGAAACAGTGAGTTTCCAACTGTAAGTGGATAATCTGAAAGCCTTTTGAAGCTTCTGAAGGTTGTCAGATTTTGAAAGATGAGAGCATCTCCTGTAGTTATGGAGCAGATGTCATTGTGGTTACCGTTATAGAAAGGGTAAAGTGAAAACGCTGGAGCTACACAACTCTCCCCATCAAGATAGTAAGCCAAAAGCGATTTTCTGTTTCTAGAGAAATTGCAGAGGTTGGTGCCACCATCAAACACTTGAAAGTTGCAGTGGTGTGATTCTATCATATCCCCTTTTGAGTTGCTTGTTTGGCTAGTATAAAAGTCAGATGGGTTATGGAGATGTTACTGCAAACTTAAACAGATGGTAATGACAATCATAACCATGGCCTGACTGGAGTATCATTACTAGAACAAATCAATATAGTCCTACATATCTGTTTACAGCTGTTGACCTGGCAAATGCTTTTTTTCCATTCTCATCATTAATAAAAATCAGAAGCATCTTGAAGTAGTTTGCCTTTTCAAGGCAGGGCAACATATACCTTTCCTGATTTGTCTCTAGGCCATGTGAACCCTCTTGCTCTGTTATAAAACAGTCCAAAGGGAATTTGATCATCTTGATAGTCTACATAGCATCAGTATAATCCACTACAATAATGATACAATGCTAATAGGAACTGGGGAACAGGAAGTAGCAAGTATCCTAGATGCCTTAGTAAGTCACATTCATCCTAGAAGGTGGGACAAAAGTCTATGAAAGTTCAAGGGCCTTCCACATGTGTGATGTTTTGATGTGTGTAACAGGCTGAGGCATGTCTCTCTAAAGTGAGAGGCAAGTTGCTGCACCTTGCATTGACTACCACAAAGAAGCACAAGGTATGTTGGGTTTCTTTGGATTTTGGAGGCAGCATATGCCACATTTGAGTATGATGTTCCAACCCACTTACCTAATAAGCTGTGAAGCTGACAGTTTTGAGTGGGCTCCAGAGCAAGAAAGCATTCTGAAACAGGTGCAGGCTGAGGTGCAAGTTGCCCTGCCCCTTGAGCCTTATGACCCAGTAGACCCAGTCATACCCCAAATATCTGTGACCGATAGAATGTCTTATGAAACCTCTGGCAATCCCCAGTAGGAGATTGTTCATGGCAACTTTAGAGCCCAAAGCTGGGGGAAAAAACCTAAATGTTCATCAACTGGTGAATGGATAAATAAATTGTGATATTTCAATAGAATACTACTCAGCCAAAAAAGGAATGAATTATTATTATTATTATTTTTTGGAATGAATTATTGATATGTGCAATGATAAAGATGAATCTCAAATAATTATGCTAAATGAAAGAAGTGATATAAAAAAAGCATAGTTGCTGTATGATTTCATTTATATACAGTTTTAGAAGAGGCCAACTAATCTATAGTGACAGAAAGTAGATCAGTGATTGCCTGGGGCAGGAGGGGAATTGGGAGGGTTGAGAGGAGGGACCACAAACTTTTGGTGATGACAAGTATGTCTATTATCTCAATTGTGGTGATGGCTTCATGGGTTTAGAGATGTATATTTAAACCCAAGAAATTGTACATTTTTAAAAATGCAAGTTATAGTATGTCTACTATGCCTCAGTAAAGCTGTTTCTTTATATTTCTTTATATTTATAACCCAATCCAGGAAGAAATTGCCTGGGCTTAATTAAATATGTACTATAGGAGTTTCAACAGAGAAATAGATCATGGAAATCCCACACAGTTAGGAAGATGAGAGAAGGGAAAGGAATAAAGGATGCTTGTGTGCTCAGTACCTTACTAGGGTTTTTGGGTTTTGGTTTGTACTTTATCTCATGTAATCTTCATGACAATCCTAAGAGAGGGTAATATATTGATTGTAGAAATAAGGAAACTCTAACTCAGAGAGGAAAAGTAACCTAAATCCATCTAAATCTACTTCATATTCTTCTGCCTATACCATGCTGTCTTTCTTTCTCAGGCCAGAAATTGAAATGGGCCTCCTATAACAGATATGAGTGAAAGTAAAGATTTGGGGAAATAGATTCCAAAAGGTTAGAAGCAACTCTAGCAATGGCAGCAGGAACAACTGTGTTTGAAAAACAGTGGGCAGGCTAGTTTGACAGAGGAAAAGTATCCTTTGGGGAAAGCAAAGGCAGAAACACTTATAATGGTGAGCAATAGTCAGATTTTTGAAGGCTCTGAACTTCTGTATAGAAAGTTGGGACTTTGTCCCACAGCGTGCGGATCTTAGTGAACAACAGGATTCACTTACCCCTTAAGCAGTAGGCACAGTGCCTAGGACTCATGATATTTTCAGGAACCCACAACAGTGTTTGAATTTTAATTTATCTCAAAATGAGAAAAAAAAGAATATATAAAATGAATCCAGTCTGGATTGTATCCATCTTTATAACCATACAGTTACAAAATTTTATTATATATATACATATATATGTAGGAGGATGATTCAGGAATATCTTTTTAAAAAAATTTTTATTGAAGTATAGTTGATTTACAATGTGTTAATTTCTGCTGTACAGCAAAGTGATTCAGCTATACATTGTATATATATTCTTTTTCATATTCTTTTCCATTATGATTTATCACAGGATATTGAATATATTTCCCTGTGCTATAGAGTAGGACCTTGTTGTTTATCCATCCTATATATAATAGTTTGCATCTGCTAACCCCAAACTCCCAATACTCCCCTCCCCACTCCCTTGGCAACCACAAGTCTGTTCTCTATGTCTGTGAGTCTGTTTCTGGCTCATAGATATGTTCATTTGTGTAGTATTTTAGATTCTACATATAAGTGATTTCATATGGTATTTGTCTTTTTCTTTCTGACTTACTTTGCTTAGTATGATAATCTCTAGGTCCATCCATGTTGCTACAAATGGCATTATTTCATTCTTTTTAATAGCTCTAATATTCCATTGTATGTGTACATATATATACCACATCTTCTTTATCCATTCATCTGTTGATGGACATTTAGGTTGTTTCTGTGTCTTGGCTATTGTAAATAGTGCTGCAATGGAATAGGGATGCATGTATCTTTTTGAATTATAGTTTTTTCTGGGTATATGCCCAGGAGTGAGATTGCTGGATCATATGGCAACTATATTTTTATTTTTTTGAGGAACCTCCATACTATTTTCCATAGTGGCTGCACCAATTTACAAGGAATGACTTTAAAGTTTAGAAACTGAAAAGGTTAAACAGAAAGGCTAAATGTGTCATGGCTTGAGATGGCAAAATCAGGAAAAGCTGGTTTATGGGAAATACTGATGTTCTGCTGAGTTGGAGGCTGATGCTGAAATTCTGGTATGAAGTGATAAGGATTTTGATCCGGTGCTGACTTTGAGAAGAGGACAGTGTCTTTGAATTGGTGTCTAATTGGATTGGGAAGAGAGGGTTCAGTATGGGAAACCACCCCTGGAATTTCCCACCTCTCTATCTGCTAGATGACCCCAGGCTTTCCTCTTACTGCCATGACAGGAAGACAGAGGTTGAGAGGTTCCTCTCACCAAAGGCTGTACTGGGTCACAGCCTCCCGTGCCATTAACTCTAACCTCTTTCACATCTCCTGCACCCCACCTTGTTCTCTGTGGTCCTATATACTTATGTAGATTATTGTATCATTTACATTTGAAATTAACTATAATGTGAAGAGCACAACATCATTGTAATATCAGCAATCACAATGTTTATTTGTAGAATACCTTTTCTAGGAAGTGCCTTATAGCATACGACACCCCCAAGAGAGAGAAAGGGCAGATTTCCTAGTCTACAAATAAAAGCTTGTCAGGGGTCTCAGTCTTTGATAGAGCTGGGATTAAAAATCATATCCTTTGACTCTAATTCTCTTTCAACTTCACCATTAACAATCAGCTTAGATTTAGTTGAAAAAAGTCAAAGTCTCACCACTTTGCAGGTTTCAATTCAATTTTAAAATACCAAAAACTTCTTTATGGAAAACCTCAGTCTCCCCTGTCCACTCATCTTGGAGATGCCTTCTAGCCCCCAATAAAAGCCCTTGGTCCTAGGGTGTACTTAGCCTTGATTTATTTCATCTTTCTCCTTGGAGCCATTATTCTCTTGCTTTTCTCCCTTCTTTATTCTTTCTGTTCTAACCCTCCCTGTCTTTGCCCCTGTACTCTCTATTCTCTCTCTTCTCTCTCCCTCTCTTCCTCTATCCACTTTCCCTCACTTCCCCTCCTTTTTTCTCTTTATTTTTCCTTTTTATGTTCATATCTTGGTACTATCTCCCCAAAATTTGTCTTAGTGTCATCATCATTCTGTCTCCTGCAACTAATTTAATTATCCATATCATCATATAGCCTTGTTATATTTCCTTCGTGCTTACAAAATAAACTTGCATTTATAAAGTAAATCCATAAACTTTTTACAAGTGTGTGTTCAAACAATATAATTAGAAAATGAGCAAAGGGCATGAAGAGACATTTCACTAAAGAGGATGTATGGATGGCAAATAAAGACATGAAAAGACATTCAACATCATTAGCCATTAGGGAGATGCAAATGAAAACCACAATGAGCTATCACTACACACCTATTATAACAGCTAAAATTAAAAATAGTGGCAATACCAAATGCTGGCAAGGATAAGGATCTCTCATACATTGCTGGTGGGAAGGTCAAATGATACAGCCACTCTGGAAAATACTTCGGCAGTTTCTTAAAGTACTAAACACACACTTAGCAGATGACTTATAATCAGACTCCTGGGCATTTATCCCATAGAAATGAAAATTCATGTCCACACAAAAATCTGTACATGAATGTTCATAGAAATTTTACTTGTAATAGCCTCAAACTGAAAACAATCAAAATGCCCATTTATAGAGGAATGATTAAACAAACTTTTCTCTTTTATATACACAAGGTTATTATATACACTGTTCTGCAACATGATTCTCTCCTCCCCCAGCTACTCCCCCAATCATAATTTATCTAACCAGTCTCCTACCATTGATGGTCCAATCTTTTGCTGTCATAATAATATTGTACAATGAATAACTTTATATACATATGTCATTCTAAAGGTAGGAACTTATGGATACAGGATAAATTCCCAGAAATGGAATTGCTGGATTAAAAGAATCTGCAGTAGTATCTTCAATAACTTTAACAAGTGATTGGAGTTGTCCATTTAAATTCCTACTAGCAATCAGAGTGAAGTGTCGGTCTTCCTTGCTAACAGAATGTGTTTTTTGAATTTTAGCGAATCTAGTAGAGGAGGAAAATGGTATCTCAGGATAGTGTTAATTTGCATTCTTTCATTATGAGTGAGGTTAAGCAACTCTTCATAAATCTACAGTCATTTGTACTTCCTTTTCTGTGAATGGTCTTTGCCCATTTTTCATATCCTTTGCCCATTTTTCTACTGGTTTTTTGGTTTTTCTCTTTTTGATTTCTAGGAGCTCTTTGAGTATTAGGGAGAGTGGCTCTTTTTCTGTAATATTATTTGTAAAGATTTTCCACTATGAGTCTAACTTCAAAGTCACTGTTTTCTTATATGTTATTGCCTTTGAACATAACGTAAATGATTTTTATTTTTATTTTATTTTTTTAGTATTATGAAGTATATTTTTCTCAACAAGTAAGTCATTTTCTTGCAGCTTGACAAAATGTCCTTTCCCTTTTGTTGCAGAATATTCCATAGGTATTGCGGTGTTGTCTTCTGTGTACTGTTCCTTGAAAAATGAGATCTTTCCGGACTTCCCTGGTGGCGCAGTGGTTAAGAATCCGCCTGCCAATGCAGGTGACACAGGTTCGAGCCCTGGGCCGGGAAGATCCCACATGCCACGGAGCAACTAAGCCCGTGTGCCACGACTACAGAGTCTGTGCTCTAGAGCCCATGAGCCACAACTACTGAGCCCATGTGCCGCATCTACTGAAGCCCCGGCGCTCTAGAGCCCATGCTCTGCAACAAGAAAAGCCACCACAATGAGAAGCCCGCACACCGCCATGAAGCCCCCCACTCACCACAACTAGATAAAGCCCGCGCGCAGCAACGAAGACCCAACGCAGTCAAAAAATATAAATTAAAAAAAAAAAAAAAGAGAGATCTTCCCAACCCTAAAATTTGCCAGCAGAAGGGAAGCCTGCCCTGCCTCCTCCACACTTGGGAGCTCTTGGACTCCTCTCTGATCATCAGTGGGGACTGCTTTCAGTTGTAGCCAGAAGTAGTTCTCAGGTGGTCATAGAGTTCAGACTCCTGGATTAAGGCTGGCTCTTCTTCTGGACCTGCTACTTCATCACTTAACCTTACAGAGAATTTATTCCTGGGTAATTTAAACTAGCTTGCAATTTCTTGTTTTGTTTTGATCAGAAGTGGTGCCTGAAAAACCACAATGCCTAGGGAGCCACACTTGCTTTCAGAGCCCTCCTGAGCTCACGGCCAGCATCAGCATCACTGCTCATGCTGCATTTCTAGGGTTTGAAGACTCAGAATGGATAGAGAGAAAGTAATCATCAGTTTAGGGGTGTGGCAGTGGCCCTAACTGCCTCAGAAGAGGTCCTACAGTTTTGGGGTGACCTCTTGGTTTGTCCGTGGTGGATAGGAGAGTGAGAATAGAGGAAGCGGGTCTGACGTTCACCTCCTTCCTGCTCAAACACTGTACGTGTCGCTTCAGGGGTTCACAGCTGGCCTCTGTGCTGACTGATCCATGACCACGTGCTACCTGTTGTTAAGTATTTTCGCTATCCACCCTCCACCCTCCACCCTCCATCCCCAGTGGAGGCTTTGTTCTCCTTTCTTTCTTTTGGCTACGAAGTTTACAAAGTTTAGTTTCAGGGGTCATAATTTGAACCAGTCGGTGATGGTTTCTCAATCACATTATATTTACTGAACATTAGGATCTGCCTTCCTGATGATGGATATTTTTATTTTGAAGTCCTGTTGGGACTTTCTATTCTTTTGTACAGTGTCTCTCTCTCTCTTTTTTTTTTTTTGGTAAATCCCATTAAGCCAGGGGGATGATTCAGCCAAGTGTTCTACAGCTGCCCTCTTAACCAGGAAGGACTGAAAAACAGCTTTCGGAGCCAAACCCTGAAAGTTGTATCCATTTTTTTGTTTGACTTTTCTAGAATTTGGTGTGCTAATAACACTCACTGCTTATCCATATTGTAAGTAATGTAACAATTTATTGGATTGTTTATATTTTGAGTTAAGAAACACTGACCCTAGGTGAGCCAAATACTGGAATGTCTCCCTGAGCGTGTGATCTAGAGCGATGGGTTGTAACTGGGGATGCATCAGGATCACCTGTGATGCTCGTTAAAGGCCCTGACGCCTTGCTTTTATAGGTCCTAGCCTGGCCCTCCAGATAGGTGGGTACTTGAAAAAATGGGGATTGATGTTTGACAAGGGACACGGGAAGACCCATCTGCTTAACCCACTTACTTGGGTTTTCATTATTCTTGGAGTAGGATCCAGATTCATTTCCAAGGCATTCAGACCTGTGTGATCTGTGGCCTGCCCACCCTGAACGTCATCTGTTAGGGTCCTTCTCTTTTCTCGTGTTTCAGCCACACCAGCTTTTGCTGTCTCCCAAGAACACTAAGCTCATTCCCACTTTAGGAACTTTGTATTAACTGCTCCTGTGTCAGAGTGCTGTTCCCCAGCTCTCTTCTACCCAGCCCCCTCTTATTCTTCAGGTTTCAGGTCAAATATCCCTTCTTCAGAGAGGTCTTCCCTGACGTCCTTATCCAAAGTATCCTTCCCCAGAAACTCTACATTTCATCATCCTGGTTTTTTTCTTTTCCTAGCATTTTTCAAAATCTGTAATTTTTTTAGTTACTGACATTCTCATTGACCAACCTCTCCCACTAGACCCTAGGCTTCATGTGGGAGCCTAAGTCTGTATATGGTGGGCCCCAAGTCATGTATATGGTGGGCCCTCAATAAATATAAACTGAAAAGAATGGATGAACTCAAAGACATACCACAATCCTTTTGGAAATTAAATGGCAAGAATTATGAGGAAGATATGGCATACAATTCATGTTTTAACATAAAACATCTTTAGAGAGATTACTGTGGTAATCCCAGGGTCTGTGGCAAGAAACAATTTCCCTCAGGCCACTAGGGGAAATGGATACCTAAACCACTGAGTCTCATTAAACTGTGGACAAGAATAACTCATCATGAACTTTTACCTGTCAGTGTCTCGTCTCACCAGGGCTCCGTTTTTATATGTGCTACTGTTGCTTTACTTTTCATTACCTTGAAATAGATTTAACTGAATTGCTAATACTTTCCTGCCTTAAAAAAGCAAAAAAAGATAATCCAATTTATTCACTTATTTATGGTTAGAAGTAGAAGGTTCTGGAGCTTGCAGGCACTAGGCAGAGGTACTAGTGAAACATTTTCAAGAATCTTAAAGAGTGTTTGAAAAAAAACTAAAAATATTTTCAAAATTAATAGTTTTTGAATTGGACGCATTCTTAGAGATCATTTGGTTTAATGCTATTTTCTTGGAAGACTAAATGGTAAAGTGGAAAGAGACGCTTGGTGTGTAGACTGACACTTAAGAGCCTGTATGACCTTCGGCAGATCATTTAATCTCATGGAGCTCCACTTGCCTCAGCTGTAAAGAGGAGGGGGAGAAAGAGAAGGGTCAGCCTGGCCCAGTTATTCCGTGATGATTGCTGCAGGTGGACTTAATTAAGTCAGCCAGTCAACAATTGCTTTTGGAGAGTTTTCGAGGTGTTAGCAACTGAGATGTGCTTTTAAGTCATGACTGTGAGCTTCCAGTCTCTCCCGGAGGACTGCTCTTTTCTTTGTCCTGCTGTGGGTTTGGGGATATGGTTTCCCTGCTGTTACTACTCTATGTAAGAACCCGCACTGTTTTAGTCTGATGGTTTGTGTCCCCTTTCTGCTGTTGCTTCTGAAGCTATTAGGAATTCATTCTTTTAAAAATACATTTTTTTCTGCCATTACAATGGGATTTGAACAAATGGTAAGTACATATTCTCATTACATCATCTTTGAAAAAATATTATGAAATATAGAAGACTAATGTAATAAACACCAGAGCCATTTAGTACATAAAATGTTTCCAGGACACTTGTTATTCCCGTGTTTCTCTCCCCTGAGAAGGATCCACTATTCTGAATTCATGTTCTGTCATTCCCATGTACTTCTTTATAATTTTCCCATATGTCTATGTATCCCTAAACTATACACACGTGCAACACACGTATTTGCTTATTTTATATATATATACACACACACACGTGTGAGCATATATTTTCTGCCTGGTTTTATACTTTATAGAAATGGTAAAATATTGCACACATCTTTCTGTAACTTACTGTTTTTACTCTGGTTCATTCCTTTTCACTGCTCTTAGAGTATTCCATGTTACAAGAATACCACAACTTAGTACCTGAAACTTTTATCAACCTAGGGAATTTCTTCAACCTAATAATATTTTTTGCCTTAAATTCTATTTTGCATTAGTACTATAGCTACAAAAGCTTTTATTTTGGTTAGTGCTATCTATATTTCAGTTCTTTTATTATCAGTTTTTCTACGTTCTTATGTTTTAGGTCTTTCTCTTGTATATAGGATATGACTAGAGTTTTTATTTTCCAGTCTGACAATCTCAGTCGTTTAACAGGTAAATTGAGTTCATTTCTTTTTGTGACTCCGGATGTGCCCAAATTTATTTCTAAGTTATCTTTTGCTTTCTCATCCTGCTGTTTCCTATGTTCCCTCTTTTTTTTCTACTACTGCTTTTGTTACTGACCCTTTCGAGTTGGTACCCAAAAAGGGTCTACCTGCCCAGTGTCGTTGTAGTCAAGAGAATGAGACCAAGTTTGGTTCAGAAGCAAAGATAAGTTCTATTCTTCGATCCAAGAATGGAGAGGTGCGAGCTAGCACTCGTTCTCCCGACCGGCTGTGGGCAGGGCTGTTTCATAGAGATCTTGTCAGTGGGGAGAGGAGGGGGCGGAGTTCTTGCATGTTGGACGCAGCTGTGCCGCTTAGGCTCCAGATCCCAGCGTCAGGCCCAGCGTCTCTGCACACGGCCTGCCGCCGCCATCTTGAATGGAGGCGTTCTGCGCAGCGCTTCTGCGCACGCGCCCTCCGAGTGCAAGCGTCAGCACAGCTGTTTCTCACTAGAAGCTCCGTCTGAAGTGCTGGGTGGAAGGTTTCCGAGTGCGGCGTCCTACGAGCAAGTGAAAGACTAAGCACAAAGGGAAACGAAAAAAAAGGTTAGACTTTATTTCATTACCTAGAATGGGCTTTGCTGGTGACACTTTCTTCTGAATTTATTTTCAGTTTGACTTTGGTTTCTTCTGTTTTGGATTTTATGCACTCATTTCTTTTTCTTTAGTGAATAGCCTTAATTAACAATCCGAAATGCATAGAAAATATAATATCTTGCTACTGAGAATGTGGTTCATGAAGCAATAACATCGGTACCACTTGAGCGCCTCTTAGAAATGCAGAATCCGAGGCCCCCCAGAACTGCTAAGTCTGAATCTGCATTTGAACAAGGTCCCAGTTGATTCATGTGCACTTTAAAGTGTGAGAAGCACTAGTTTAATGAAAAAACATCTCCTATATTTAACAAATATTGGCATTTTGCCATAATTACTTCATATATTTATTTTTTCTTTACATATTTAAAAGTAAATTGCAGAAAGGAAAAAAACTTGTATTTTAAATAGTTTAATATGGGTCTCTTAAAAATAAGAACATTTCTACATATTTGCAATATCGTCATCAAACTTAACAACATTAACTATAATTTCCTAATATCACTGAGTACTCAGTTAGTATTCAGATTTCTCCAACTACTTCCAAAATAGCTTTTGCAGTTACTTAGTGTGTACTAGGATCCAATCTTGGTCTGTATGTATCTTTTGGTCATAATGTTTCATGTCTCTTAAGCTTCCTTGAATCTAGAATACTCCTCTCCTCCCTCCCACACACGCCTTTTCTTTTTATGACATTGTCTAGTTAACGACAGGTCAGTTGTCTTGTAGAATGTCCTCAATTCTGGTTGTGTTTGACTTGCTTCCTTGTAGTCCTGTTTAACTTGTTCTTCTAGCCCCTGTATTTCCTGTAAACTACAAACGAGAGCGAAAGACTTGATTATATTCAGGCTAAGCATTTTTGGCAAGAATACATCATAGGCAATACTGTTTACTTCCCATTGCATCACATCAAGTTGCACATAATGTCTCATTCCATTTAATAGTGACGAGAATATCCATCACTGGGTTCAGATGGGGTAAGCCGAATGCCTTCAACATAATGTTTGGTTTTTCCTCTTGTGACTCACAAGTAACCTGTGAAATATTTGCTTTGCAAATATCTCATTCTCCATCAAATTTTTACCTGTTGGTTTTACTGTTTATTTGTAATCCTTGCTAGACCCATTTTTTGTTTGTTTGTTTGTTTTGTTTTTTTTGTTAGGGGCTACAAAATGGTGACTCCTAATTTTTTATTTCTTTTACATGTATTAGCTGAAATTCTTTGATAAGGAAGAGCTTTCTTTTTGGCTAGGGCTGTTGGGTTACTCTTAATTGCAGTTCTTCAAATATGGTATAAAGGTTTAATTATTTCCTGTTAACCCTTACAATCTTAATGTGTGTTCTTAACAAAATCTAAGTTAATCCATTTCCCCCCCAATTCAAGAACCTTGGCATTTGTCTTACACATTATTTTTTTCAGGGTTTTAATTCTATCTTCTTTTGTTTTCCCCCCTAATTAGACTTCATTACTACTGACTTATGTAGTCAATCTGTGTGTGTTTATATTTACCAGGATCTTAGCCTGTTTCTTTATCCCCTCCTTCCTATTTCCTTCAATCACCTGTGATCACTTTCCATCTTCAGGTATGTTTTTTAACATTTCTCTAGTGAGAGTCTTTTGGTGGTAAGCAGTTTTAGTCTTTGTTTTTCTAAAAAGGAAAAGAGTTTTACTGAGAATGTGGTTCTAGGTTGATCATTGTTGTCCTTGGTCTCCTTGGTCCATTCTGAATTGCTGGTCACCGCTCTGCCTCTCAATTCTGTGACTTCCTTTTGTAGGGTCCCTGTTTTCTGTATTCCATGCTGTCTCCTTTGTTGTTGTTAAAACTCCTTTACTTTGCTGAAGCACATTCTACAGTGGCTTCTTAAGAAAGCATGAGCTAAGTTTTTGGAGCCCTTGCATGTATGTAAGTGTCTTTATCTTCACCCTTGATTTGTAATTTGATACAGAATTTGGCAGGCACTGTTTCTTAAACATTTTGAGGTAATTGTCTTAACACCTTTTGATGCTGGTGTTGCTCTTCAGAATCAAATATCCTTTTTTTTGTGTGTGTGCAAAATTTCCTTTAATAATGACTGAGTCTGATGCAAATGAATAACAAGAAAGGTTTCTAAGACAGCCAAGCCATATCTAGTTTTCAAAAACATATTTGTTGTGAATTAAGGGTGCACTTCACTGAATGAAGTTATTTTTTCTTTTTTCTCTTGGCAATATGTATTTTTTTTTTTTTTAGTCCTTTAATATTTAATCAAATATCCTTTTGATTCCCCATCCTTTATGACTTGTTTTTCCTGTCTGAAAGTGGTATGAATCTTTAGTTTGTTCCTGCAAAATTTTTTTGTGATATGCTGAGGTGTGAGTCTTTTTTGTTTGTTTAAATCAGGCAGTTGGTGAGCTCTTTCCAGCTGGAGACTTATGTTCCTCTATTCCGGATGTTTTTGTTTTGGATATTAGTTCTTTGATAATATTCCTTCCATTTTATCTATTTCCTTTTTCTGCTACTGCTGTTTGTCACTTGATAGATATCTTTGATTTCCTCTTTAAGTTTCTTGTCTTTTTTTTCTTATTTCCATTTCTTTGTCTTTTATGTAAGACATTTTGGGAGATTTACTTAATTTTTATCATCTAACTCCTCTATTGAATTTGTAAGTTGTTTGGTAATACTCTGAGTTTTCAAAGAACTTTTTTTATTCTTGATTCTTTTTCCATAGCACACTGTTTAGTTTCTATGGATGAAATATGTCCTCTTGTCTCAATGAAAATAATGATGGTTTTTAAAAAATATTTTACGCTACTTCCTACATTATACCTGTTTCCTCTGGGTTCCCTTTTTTGTGTTTGGTTTGGGCCTTTATTTTTCCTATTGAAGCTTTCAACAAATGTCTGACTATTCTTGATTCATAGCACACAATATATTCTATCAGAGACTGAGAGGAAATTAAAGGATAAAGAGGATTTGCTTTGGCTGCCATTGTTTTTGAACTAGACATCTAATTCTTGATTATTATCCTACTTTCAACTTCATACATTATTGTCTTGGGAGAAAAAAATGCAAGCAATCTTGACTTTTTAATAAGACGATTATGCTTTCTATGGGTGAATGCAAGTATAAGCATACTTTTGTGGGAGATTTTTAATAGTACTGACCGTAAGGAGATACATTTCTTTGTCTTAAGTTTGGGGAGGGCCAACATTTTGCCTGTACGTACTTTCACAAGCACTAGACTATGAGTTAGGAGGCCTGGGTTTTAGTTCTTGGTCCTTGCTGTGTGATCATAGGTGTATCACTTACCTTCTCTGAACTTCAGTTTCCTTATGTATAAAATGAAATTCATTTTTCTCACTGGGCCATTATGGGCATCAAATGTGATATACCAATTGTCTTCACCCATAAATCATCAGTCAGAAATTTCTTAAATCCCTCCATTCCACAAAGATCTGCAAGCATGACACTTGCTCTTCAAGCCATCCTTTCATAAAAGATTACCTTTTGGCTGAGGGTCAGCAAACAGCTGCCACATTTTAATTTCTTGTGATTTCTTTGTTTACGTTTCTCTAACCTGGTCTAGGAATGAAGGAATTGTTTCAGTTGTTTGAATCTGGATGAGAATCCTGAGGCCATATTCTATTTTATTTAGGCTTTGAATGGTCTTAAAAGAAACAAAAACAAACCTGGCTGCATGAAGTTGATGTCAGAAAAATGACTTTAGTCCATTAATCACCTTGGGTGGACAAGACAGGGAGCCACTGCAGGTATAAAGGAAATACTAATCTAAGAGTGACTAAGCTTAAAGTAATCCCCTTCAGAACTAAGTCAAGCAGTGTATTTAGGGCTTGGGTGGTGAATCAGTCTGTGGAAGCTTGGACTTCCAGGTTGAGGGACTTGCAAGGTGTTTTTGGGGAGTGTGTGTGTGTGTAGCTAGGTCGGAAGAGTGATTCATCCTTCTAGAAGAGTCTCTGCATCTCTGTCTCTTTCTCTCTTGTGCTCTCTCCATCTTCTCACTCATTTTCTCTAGCTCTCACACTCTAAGACTCGCTTTTGCTCCTTCTCTTAGACCTGCTTTGACTCCAGTTTCTTCCTGGCATGTCCTTTTAAGGTCTAGAGCAAAGGTTTTGCCTGAGACTTGTCAGGGCTGGGGAGGGAAGAGGACTGGTATACCCATGACTACCACAGGTGGAGCTTGATCTGAACCCCTTCTAGTACTCTTCTGTCCATTACTTTATCTTGTTCTTTATTTGGAACTCAGTGATGTCCACAGAGAAACGTTACTGGGGATCTAGATGCTATGGTCATCTCTTGTCAGTCCTCATGTCCTCCTACTCCTGCTTTAGTCTATGTTTTGAAGACCAATAGGCTTTTGGAAATACTTGTGTGCAAGAAAACAGGGAGTTTTACCGGTCCTCTATATGTAAGGGGCACACAACCACAAAAAAAAAAAAAAAAAAAAAAGGATAAGAAGGGAAACATAGTGGGAAGTTTAATTTTCATTCTCAAGAGAACCATAGATGGCCTAAAAGGGTAATTAGTTATTGATGAGCTTTAAGGGAGAAATTTTTATGCATATTTTTCTTCAAAAACAGCCCACAGTCATGATAAGCCATGACAACTGAAATAAATACAAGACTAGTAATTATGCACAGGTTTCCAAGATAATGATCCAGAAAGACAGACTACAGAGAGAAGGAAGGATAAAGGTGTAGTTTATTGAGCTTGTGTGCTATCTAGAAAGCTACAGCAACTTTAAAAATAATAAATGATCCCAGGTACTGTGGATAAATACAGTTGGATAAGAACAAATGGGTAACATCAGTAAAGTATATTGTGCTTCTGTGGGTGAAGAGATGTTATAAGCCATAACTCAGTTCACTTCTGATATTTATTAGGCACACTCCAGGGACAAAGCCCTGCCCTAGAAATTGGAGGGAGCTACAAAATACATAAGACACTGTTAAGGAAATAAAGACTTCCTGCTGTATTATATGTATCATATTTGCTCAGATTATGCAATTCTTGTGTTGTATTATGTTCTCATTGGTTTTGTTCCTGCTAAGGCTGTGGGGTGAAACATCTTACTATCTCTTTGTGGCATGTGCATATGCCCTGAAGAAAGGGGCTGGGGAAGAGAGGCTGGATCTGTCAGGAAGCTGGGACTCAGAGGGCTCTCGGAACTCAAAGCCATAAAATATAAACCATATTATCTGGTTGGGTCTAGCTCTGGGTGTTTGTGGGTTTTTTGGTTTGGTGTTGGGTTGTTTTCCTCCTGAGCCTTTTAGTATGGTCTCGTTTCAAATGTCTGGCCTTGTTTCCCCTGTGCTTCTGAAGACACCAAGGGGGATCTTAGATCCTTGGGAGCAGTGGTTTTCACAGTGTGGTCTGGGGACCAGCAGCATCAGCATCTGTCTGGGAACACATTAGTAATGCATGGGAACTCATTAGTAATGCATGGGAACTCATTAGTAATGCACATTCATGGGTCCCACCCAGAGCTATTGGATCGGGAACGCTGGGGGTTCCTGATGTGATGTGTGTCTTAAGCCTTCTGGGGAATTCTGAGGCTGGCTCCCTGAGAACAGCTGCTCTCTTGGCTGTGGCTCTAGCAGTGAGTGGCCACAGCCAGTGCAATACATCCTCTAGGACAACAGCATTCGTACCTCTTTGTGGAGCATGTCCACATCCATTTATACACAAATATTTAAGGAGCATCTCCCATAGGCCAGGTGCTGTCTAGACACTGTGGGGAGAGCTGTCAACCAAACAGCCATGGCCCTTGCTTTCAGAGAAAATTGTTAAACAAATAAGTGAACAGAATAATTTCAGATGTTAATAAGTGCAATGAGGAAAATAAAAGAGGATGATGTGATAGGGAGCGACTGGGACAGTACCACTTAGACTTGGCAGGTGGGGAAAGCCTCCCACAGGAGGACACTTGGCGAGAAATCTGAAGAAGGCCCCAAACAAACAGATAGACACCCCAAACAGTTGTGAACAGATCTGGAGAAGAACATTACAGACAGGGGAAAACACGAGGGCAAAGCTGCTGAGCTATGAGTAAACTTGGTGTGTTTGATGTATTTATAGCGGAGAGAGGGGAAGGGAAGTAGTGGGGTGCGTCTGGTAGGCAAAGGCCATGGTGAGGAGTTTAAATTTTGTTCTAAGGACAAAGGAGAGCCATTGAGCAGGTGAGTGACCCAATATTATTTACATATATACAAATTATATTACTTATTTAATCCTCTCAACAGATAGTGAGGAAATTAGTGCTTAAGACAAAGAAAGAAAGATACTGAAAAGTTATGTGATGGAGCCAGAGGTCACCCAGCAAAGGCTGAGCAGAGTCTGAAACCTGGCTCTTCAAACTCCAAGTCCAGTGTTGTCCTCTGGGCACCAGCTGAGTGCCAAGTAAGATTAATGGCAAGGACAAGAGTGTGGTTGTGGTATTTTATTTGCACACATACTAAGTACATGATAAAGGGATTGGGGAATGAAGGTGTCCTGGAGAGATATATTTCTTAGTGGACTTACATGCAGCAGTTCAGCTAGCTTTGGAAGATTTCTAGAAGACAGAGGAACTGGTTCTGGAAGAGCCTGACCTCAGGATTTTCAGTTCTATAGGGTTACGGGATAATAGTGATATTGTAATAGCTCAATCTTTTTTTTTTTTTTCTCCTTATTATCAATAGTTCATTCATGTGGAACACTAACTGTGTGCTAGGCACTGTTTTAAATGTTTTATAAACACACACACACACAAACAAACAAACCAGTCTTTGAATGAACATTACAGTCAGGGAAAAAGGCACAAAGTTTTTGAGATACTGATAAGCTTATGTTGGATGAATAGAAAGAGGTCAGTGTACAAAGAGCAGTGATACTTTTTCTCTTCACATCAAGCCAGTGAGGAAGGTATTGTCATTATTCCAATGTTGCAGACATGGGAACTGAGGCATGGAGAGGTTAATAATTTGCCCAAGATCAAACAGTGACGACGTGGCAAGAGCCCTAGAGCCCACACTTTTCAACCCCATATCACACTGCTACTTACTGAGTGGAAAATAGGACAGGAGCTCTATACAAATTATTCTTGACCCAGTCCTGAAATATGGCCATCATTAGTTTCCTCATGTAGTAGATAATAGAAATTCAGAGAGTATAAATAATTCCTCCAAGTCGTCCAGTGAGCTCGGATTCAAATCCAGGTGTGCCCAATGCCTAAATTCATACCCTTCGCTTTACATTCCGTTGCCTCTTAGGCGTCCCAAGGAGGACCACTCTCTTAAACTGGACTGAATAGCAGGCCTCCACCAATCAGAAACACGATACTCAAACCTGGGGTCAACAGCATTTCAGGTGTTCTTGTTATTAGTCCACTGAGATGCTTGGATTGAAAAAAAGTAGCTCTGGAGTCTTGCTGAGAGGAAGATACAGGATTTAAGAGGCAGGACCCTCCCAGAAGTCATGACCAAGAACGTGGCTTAAAGCCTAAAGCCACAACTTTTCCCACAAGGAAGAGCTGGATAAAGTGACAGCCACTAGGGAACTAGGACGGTGTGTGAAAGAACCCCAGCCTATACCCCATTGCAACAGACCCACTAGCCAGTCATTTTTTTCATGTTTTCTCAATGACCGTCTGACCCATTCAATACTTATTACCTTTCATATCTCCCGAGAGGCAGACATATGGCGACTTTGTTTTTTGGCCAAGAGAATTCCATAGTCATGTATGTATATAAATTCTTCAGCTCTTATTTCTCTGAATATTTTTTCATATTCCTCATTAGTCTTAAATATTTCTTATGATTGTTTTCTAACAGTCAAGTCTTAACAAATATTAAATGTAATTGTGTATGTGTATGTTTGATGTTGAAGGGACTATTTATAATGACTGTTGTGTGCTCATGTTGGATTTTTACCATATCATTTAATAACCATGAAATTTGTACAGGAACAACTTTATGAAATCTAAAGTTTACTGCCAAGATAATTAACATTTTAGACAATAAGGTTAAGATAAAATAGACCTATTGAAATCTTAGTTAAATTGTTATCTATATTTAATCTTGCTAAAAATTCACTTAAAGTTTCTACTGCCTACTTTTCTATGGCTTTCTAGTCTTATGTAAAGAACTGATATGGAGCTTTAAAATGGTCGGTTTCATTGAATCTATATAGTCAACAGGTAATGTTGCCATGAGTAAATTGTATCAAAACCCCCAAACTTTATGAATATTATCTATAAACCTATGATTATGAGGGTCTTTTGGGTTAAAGAAAGAATTTATGTCCACAAGACTCAGAATTCATGAGGTTATACTTTTCTGTAGATTATTACTTTAATTAATATTCAAAGATGAGCCCCCCCCCCCCCTCCCAAGAGCAGCCTGGAAGTGAGGGGAGTTAATGGCCCCAGGAGCAGTCCTCAGCCAATGGGGGATGGGAGCCAGTGAATAAATGCTACAGCTTTCTATCCTTCAGATGGAAAATTCTACTTTTCAGAAGGTACCAGAAGAATCAAGATAGGACCAACCTTGACAGTACACACTAACACTGACTTTTCTTTCTTTCTTGATTCACTTTCCCCTCTTCTTCAGTCTTGTTTCCTGGGCTCATCTTACGAATAAACAACCTGCACTCAAGTCCTAGTCTCAAGTTCTGCTTTAGGGTGAATCTGAACTAAGATATTTGGACCAAAACTAGCCCTAGAAAACAAGCCATTAAAATGGTCTCTGGAAATGTCTTACTGGTGGTTGGCTAGTGGTAAGTGGGTGATGTTATCCTTTGCCTGCGGTAGCATCACAGTTGCTAAGGCTCTCAGTGTGGTGGGTTGTGTGAGGTATAAGTGAAAGGGGAAGCACTGAGTTGTTCAGAAGCTCAGCACTTGAGTGGTATGGGCAGTGGCTATTATAAAGATGATGGAGTTGGCTGGATGTCTGCCTCGGAATCTCTGAAGGAATAGAAGAACACATCCTGGTCAGCCAGCTGTTAACTCAAGGGAAGCTGTAAGAGCCAGAAGGCTTGCTTGGCACCATATAACAAGAGTCTTATCTCTTGCAGCTATAGGGCAGCCTGCGCTAAAAATCAGGCCCAAGGTTTAAATAAGGTGGCTGGGCTACAAAGAACACTGTTCAAGTGCACAGCCTCCACCAGTCTCCCGTGCTAAAGTCAGGGCCTCAGGATGAAGACATTTTCAAGGATGTGTCTAAGAACCTTGAACCCCTCCCTATATTCCTGTGAACCCACGGGGCTGGCAGAAGCAATAGTCTCCTCTTGCCTGGAGAACATTCAGAGACCACCCATGAGGTGGCTGTGTTACAAGCTGATGTTTGTTCTCAAGATCTGGCACTCCCATCCCCAGCCTCCAGCTCATTGCCTGGAGGCAATAACTAGGGTTAGGTCTCAGGATAACCCAAGAGGGGAGGTTTAAAACTTACTGTGGTAGAAATAGGTATTTACCCAAATAATTGCAGGGCGTGGCTAGTATGGATTGTGTAGAACCAGGGGAGCATGTGCAGGAATGGATTTTGAGACTATCGGGATGGGCGAGGTGGTGGAGGAGCAGAATATGAAGCCGGATGGGGGAGAGTGAAATGTCACTGGAGCATTCTCCCGTAACCTGGGATTAAACATGCAGCTGGTCCCGATATGCCACTGGGATGGGAAGCTTGAACATGATGATGACCTTCAGCAAATGAGGTGGAGATGCCAGAACTGATGTGGAGGCATATGGAGGAAGGAGTCCGTATGATTGAAAAGGTGGGCATGCAGAATGGATTTATTAATAAGACCAGAGAAGCCACCTGCTGGCTGGATTCTCAAAGAGGACCCAACACATACTGCTTGTATAAAAGTGATAACGAATGTACTAGTGAGGGGCACCAGAATCACTGAAAGCTCAGTGGTGGCTGTCCTTGTAGGCGGGGATTATCAATCATAGGTGCTTTTGCAAAATTAATCTTCCTAGTGTCAATGGGAAGAGTAACAGAGGCCAGTGGCAGCACGTAAACATCAGATGCAAAGTATACATAATTATCATAATTAACAGCGAGGGTGGAGTATCAGGCAGAGCACCTTGACCTGCAGGGATCAATAGTGATGGTTAATAGACCATGGTGTTTTTAGGGATGAGAAAAATGGGTTGCCAACTGGGGAGATGCTTGACTTGTATAACCAGAAAAAAATTAAGAATTGGTGAGCAAAAGACCGACATCACTTTTCCACTATAAATAATCTTTCTCCCAGTTTTCATATTTGAGTGGTTCTAAGACCCAAAGCCGATCACTTGAAGGGAAGGAAGGGTCCCTGGAGGTAGGCTTCTGCAACTCTCCAGCAAGTACACACAATATATATTCCTTCAATTCTTCCCCAAATAGACGTATATACTGAGACAGTTTCTATCTGAGCTCTGTCCACACAGATATAGGGACTGAGCTCAAAATCTGAAAGGCTTTCCATTGTATTCCTATTCAATTCAGCTGCATGACCTCTGCAAAAACCAGGTGGATTGTTGTAGTAAAGATGGACTATATAGACTTAAACAAAGGTACCCCCAATTATAGCTGCTGTACTGTATGTGACATCTTTATTGTTGCAGATTGGCCATTTGATATATGACTGTTGGTCTGGGGAATGCATTTTCTTTCAATTCTTTCAGTGAAGATGATCAAAAGAGTTTACAATGTGGAAAAAACAGTGAGGCGCATTCACTGATTTTGACCAAAGTTATATCAACTGTCCTGATCTCTGGCACAAAATAATCTTCATAAACCTTGATCATCTTGATATTTTGCAACATAACACACTGGTCCATTATATCACTGATACAATGTTAATTGGAGCCAGTGAACAGAAAGTAGCAAATATTATGGATGATTTAGTTAGACATATGCGGTCCAAAGGATGAAAGACAAATTGAAAAAGATTCCGGGTCCTGCCGTATTGGTGAAGTCATTAGGGGTTCAATTGTCTGGGAATGCTGGGACATCCCTTTAAGGAGAAAACCAACTTATAGCACCCTTATACCTTCAGTCACTAAGAAAGAGGCGCACTGCTTGTTGGGCCTCTTTATATTTTGGACACAGCCAGTTTTGAGTGGAGACCAGAGCAAGAAAGGACTTTATCACAGGTTAGGGTTGCATTACAGTCTGCCCGGATGGTTGTGCTAAACGATTCAGCAGACCAAATGGTGCTAGATGTACCCATGGTGGAAAGGATACTGTTAAGTCTCTGACAAGCTCTGATAGGAGAACAACAGCACAGACCTGAAGGGTTCTGGACATCACCATGCCTTCTGTAGCAGAGAACAACTCACCATAGTAAAAGAAGCTCCATGAGGGCTACTGTGACATTTTAGAGATGGAGCAACCTGACCATAGGATATCAAGTGACTATGATATCACCATGGGCTGGGCGACATCATAACCACCGAATCATAACGAGCTGCCACAATCCACTGCATGATGAAGAATGGTTCCTGCAAATCAGGCCCAAGCAGGTTTAGTGGGTGTGTCACCTTGGTGGCATAGCACCTCTTCCTCAGTTTATGCACTTGATCTCACAGCAGCTTCCAGATGATCCAGTGGTCGAAGAGGAAACTTCTTGTGTCTGGTTCATAGGTGGGTTGGATCAGTATATTGGGAGAGGGAAATGAACAGTTGTCACATAATAGTCATTCAATATTGATTTTCAAGGACTGAGTGAGGGGAATCCTCCCAGTGGACAGAGCTGTGGCTGGGATACTTGGTTGTTTGATTTGTATGGGAGGAGAAATGGCCAGAGATATGGATATATATATAGGCTTCTGGGTAGGGAGCAAATAGTTTGGTTAGTTGGTCAGGGGCATGAAACTAGCAAGATTGGAAGATTGGAGATAGGTAGGTGGACTGATAAGAGTGGATACAAGGGCACCCACTCTAGGGGAGATGCTCAGTAACCAGGTGGGCAGGATGACTTAGTGAATATCAGCCAGTATCTCTCCCTGGCCACCAAATGTTTGAGCAATGGGCCCGTAAATAGAGTGACTGTACTAATATGAATTGAGGCTCTGTGTCTTTCTAACAGAATGAGCTGCCTCTCACCAAGGCTGACCTACTGGTTACTGGCTACCGCCAATGCTGAATTTCCAGCATGTTAGTACCAAGGAATGACATTGAGCCCTCAGTGGGGTACAATACCTGGAGGAGATCAGCCAGCTGCTCAGTGGCAGGTTGATAACAGAAGACCTCTTCCACCTTGGTGGTGGCAATTCAGACCATATTATGCCAATCCATGTCTGGGACTTCATTCTGTTTAAGGGGAGATACAATTTTTTTTGAGATTAAAAGCATAAAGAGGATCCATAAATGTCTTTGAGGTATTTCTGGTTTAAGCATAATTGCTAACAAACCATTTGGCCTCATTTCCTCTGGTTCTTTCTTTAGTGCAGTGGTCCCCAACCTTTTGGGCACCAGGGACCGGTTTCGCGGAGGACAATTTTTCCACGGACGGGGCGGGGGGATGGTTCAGGCGGTAATGTGAGTGATGGGGAGCGATGGGGAGCAATGCAGAGCGGCAGGTGAAGCTTTGCTCGCTGGCCGCTCACCTCCTGCTGTGCGGCCCGGTTCCTAACAGGCTGCGGGCGGGGGTTGGGGACCCCCGCTTTAGTGGACATGAGGTGGGACAGTGAGTTGTTACCATTTTCCATGGGAAAGCCTTTTGAGAAAAAGATTTTAAATGGCTCCTTCGTAAATAAGAAATCCCGGTCCCAAATTCTCCCTCAGGTTCTCCTGCATATCTAAACCCCCTCAGAATGTTTAGCATCTTACCCCCTTCTAAATTTCTAGCACTTATTACATGGGTGTAATAAGAGTTTGTCTAGTCTTAACAGAAAGGATTCTAACGTTTTGAACCATCTCTGTAGTAGCATTAGTTAAAGCAGCCAATGACTGGGCACTTCCTGCTTGCTAGCCACTTGACTAGGTGTTTTTCATAAAGTATTCTATTGTCTTTCAGAACAATTATACAGAGCAAATATTATAATCATGACATTGTTGATGACACCACGGATCAGAGAAATCAAGTAACTTGCCCACAGCTGGTCAGTTATACAGCTAGGACAGAATCCAGTTGTGGTCCTCAATGATGCAATATAGGATTCCCACTTGATTTTTATTTTTTAAAAAAATTATTTTGTTTTTGGCTGCATTGGGTCTTCATTGCTGTGCATGGGCTTTCTCTAGTTGTGGCAAGCAGGGGCTACTCTTCGATGCAGTGCATGGGCTTCTCATTGTGGTGCGTGGGCTTCTCATTGTGGTGCCTGGGCTTCTCATTGCAATGGCTTCTCTTGTTGTGGAGCACAGGCTCTAGGCGTGCGGGCTTCAGGAGTTGCGGCGTGTGGGTACAGTAGTTGTGGCCCCTGGACTTAGTTGCTCCACGGCATGTGGGATCTTCCTGGACCAGGGATCAAACCCATGTCCCCTGCATTGGCAGGTGGATTATTAACCACTGTGCCATCAGGGAAGTCCCTCCCACTTGATTTTTGAACTTCAGTGCTATATAATCCAGTGGATCAGTTGAACTCACTACACCCCAAGAATTACCTTCCCTCCTTTCTTTTTCCTATATTTTTTACCCTTTCACCCTCTGTCAGACTTCAAACCACATCCTCAGGCACTGTTACAGGTTGTGATTAGTTAACTTGCCACAAAGACCACTTAGCATATGTTTTGATAACTCAAGGATTTTGCCTTGCATAACTTGGTGCAGGATACTGGGACCTAAACAGATAATAAGTAGAGCATCCTGGCTTGATGGATAAAGGAAAGAGCGGTGCAGGGAGTCACTATGATGGACCGCAGGGTGCAGTTACCACTGTTGGCCACCAGATGGCAGAGACACTCAGGGAAACGTGGCAAGGAGGCTACAGGTGCGCTGAGGGCCTGGCTGAGGTGAGGCTCCCCACAGGCCTGAGAGCCGAAAGCAGAAGGGTTTGTTGACAGCGTTCTAAGCAGGGAGGGCCAGTTGTTTAGGCAAATATAATTCAGAAAGCTTGAAAATAGAGCTCACTGGTGAGTTTCAAACAGGCTTACTTTGGTTCTGACAGGATTTATGCCAGAAAAATGAAATGCAGAAGAGTGCATGCCTCTGTGTGTGTGTGTGTGTGTTTTGGAGGTGTGGTTCATTGGAAGGCATAGTTTCAAAGAAACCACATCAAAACACAAGATGAACAGTTGAACTAGAGAACAGGCTGGATATGATCACCAGGTAGGATTCAGTCCAGGTGATTAGCATTTTAGGGTGAGTTCTGTAATGTGGACTTCTGTTGCAATGAGGTTTTAGAAGGCAGGGTTCTTAATTTTTTTTTTTTTAATGCCATGAGCTCATTTGACAGGCTGGTGAAATTTATAAATCCTGGGGTAGATAATATTTTTTAAAAATGGCCTCAACCATATTTCAGATCTCATCTTTTTTCCAGAAGCTTAGTTCTTCTCCATCAAGAGGCAGAGTCTGTATGCTCTCCCCATAAACCTGGGTGGGCCTTCATGACTGCCTCAACTAATAAGGTACAGTAGAAGTGACGTGTGACTTTTGAAGTTAAGTAATAAAAGGTGGTACAGCTTCCCTCTGGCTGTCTCTGTCTTGGGTTACTGAGTTGCCATGTGAGGAATCAGGCTACCTTGGAGCTGCCACGTTACAGAGACCACATGGAAAGACACAGTGTTTTGTCTTGGGAATGGCAAATTATGCTGAGACTGATATTCTCTTTGCCAATAGTTTATTTAACACATGTTCACTGCAGAAATTTCACAAGCCACTAGTATACAGGGTCATGTCTCTTAATAAGACAATAAAGAAATAATACACTCTAAACCAATGATAGGTTAATCACACTCTTGTTCCGGACAAGGGGAGATGACAGAAGTAAAGTCCAAATTAAGTCGAGGTGTACCTTTATGCAAGTTTGGTTTCTAGGGAAAGAAGGCTTAACCAAATGGGAGCTGACTTTCAGCTGCCAGTACAAAACGAAAGTCCCTTGCTGCTGGAGCTCGTTGCTAGGGAACCACAGCACCTGTGGGGCAGGGTAGGCGCCTCCCAGGGTTATCCCTCCAAGGACCGTTGCCCACCTTACACCACTGCGAACAAGGAGTGCTCAAGACAGGAAAAAGATGTCCCTTCTCCTCTTTAGACTGCTGTACAGTTTAACACCACTGCCGACCAAGAGCAGCCTGGCCACGGCAGGAGCAAGTGGAGAGCTAGATCATCAACTCAAAGTCTGTAGCTTTTGCCCAGACCGAAACTCTTGGATATTCCTCACAAACTCTAGGTGCTCACAGTCTAAATGTCCCCTTGCCTTTAGTCCCCTTGCTTCTCTACGTGCTCTTATCGATAGGTCCCCAGCGGGGCCCCTCAGCAGCTGTGCATATCAAGGACAACTGATGTGACGATGACATCCTGACACAACTTCTAAAAGCAACTTTTTTTTTTGGTCTTTGTCATAAATAAGTGCATTTGAAATCATATCAAACCAATACACAACACAGGTAGAGAGAGAGATGCTGAGTGAGCCCACCCGTTCTTGTTCCCAGTGGTTCAGGTCTTCCCAGCCTAGGAGCTAGACTTGTAAATGGATGGTTCCAGCCCCACACACTGCCCGACTGTAATTCCATGAGAAACCCTGAGGGAGACTGGCCTTGTGGAGGTCGGTCAGCCCCAGAACCATGAGAGATAAAAATAAAATGATTGTTGTTTTAAGCCACAAAGTTTTGTGATGAATTGTTATACAGCAGTAGATAACACAAACAGACCCCATTTCAGAATAATGTTTCCAAGTACTAAAAGAGCATATATAGGATTACAAAGGCACACTGAGAGATTAAAAACACAGTATATGACAATACATGTGCTTTTCATCAATGTATTAAATAAGATCTAGTGTTGCGTATAATGACTACTGTAATTTCAAAGTGTTGATTGTTTGGAGTTGTCCACACAGCAGACGTTTTTTGTCTGTGATATAAATAACATGATATAAAGATATTTGCTACTTTTTGATGAAGTCACAGGTAGTTCTAATACTATGGCCACATGCTGCTTTTATTCATTATGGAAGGAAAAGCTAAATTTCAGTTACCAGTGAGTGAAAAGAAAGGAATAATGGTGTAATTTTTTTCCCATCCAAGTTCATGGACTGCTTTCCTCCACCCCCCACACCCAACTGAGAACCACAGGAAGCTGGTGCTAGCAAGAATCTCAGGAATTATAAACCAATCCTGTCTTTTCCATATGTTGGAAGCAAGGGGCGTGACATTAAGTCTGATGATAAATTGAGATTATAATGGAGTAATCATAGCTCAGGCATACAAAAATGGAGTCAGGTGGCCATTGAGGATCTGGTCTCAGACATGTCCCTGCACCACTGAGGACCAGAACTTCCTGTGAACTATGCCTACGCCAAGGACACCAGCCATTTTTAAAACAACATCTGGTAATTGCAACCTTGAGTCTCAAGGTTGTTCCCCCTTGTAACTAATTATGCAACCATTTTGGACCCCAACCAAGCCTTACTTCATAAGCACCCTTACTTCTTGCCAGCTCCAATTATGATTCATGATAAATCACTCATGTAACTAACCGGAACCTTGCAGTTTTTGCCTTTATAGACCTCCCCCATTTTGTAGTTTGGTGGAACACAGTTCAAGTGCTTCTTGAATACGTGGTCCCCTGGGCTTCTTGAATCTGTGTCTCCTGGGCTGCAGTCCTAACAAACCCCAAATAAACACCTTTTTATTTCAATCAGGTCTCCATTTCTCAAATTTTGGTTAACAAGTCTTTGCTCAATGTGAGTGGCTCTTTGGTAGCCGTGTATTTTCCCAAGCCACTCCTCTGTTCCCCTTCTCTAGAGTTATCTGTCTTGTACTCTCCCTTCATGGATCTGTCTGCATCTCTTTCTCCATGGCCTTTTCTTCTTCTGTGACCCCTCCTAGTCATGAAATTAAATGCAGAGCTTTAAAATCAAAGCTGTGTGTATACTCACTTCTTTCTCAGTCTTCCGCCACGATTCAAGAATTCATTTACCGGGTACTCAGTTTTCTTCTTTACATGCTGCGATTTGTCACGTGAACCCTCTACTTAGATTAAACAGATCATGAAACCAGGTACATCCCTGTGCCCCACCCCCAGAATGCTCTGTCCACTCCTCTACTTACCTAAATTAGTGTCTCCTCAGTATGTAGTCTGTGCTCTGCTTGTAGCAGAATCGCTTGGCTCCACCTCTAACCTAAAGACCGCCAGGGGGCAGGTCTTAAGAACCTGCTTTTTAACAAGCTGCCCTGGGTGGTTTAATGGCCCTGATAGTTTGAGAACCCCCCACCCTGGTCGACAGATGTCCACACAATTTCCACCTCTTCTGCCCACCACGGCCTCACCTGCCTCTGACATTCCCATTTTCAGAATTGCTATTTATCTTATCCTGCCCTGCCTTCTTGATGGAAACTTTAGAGCAGTGAGGAAGAAAGAAGAGGATCAGGTGGTGAGCACTTGTCATGTGCCAGACATTCTATGAGATCCAGTGAAGTAAATGTTATTGACCTTGTTTTACAAATAAGAAAATTAAAGTTCAAAAAGTTGAGTGACTTGTTCTGGGTCACACAGTTACTAAATGGTGGAAATAAACTTACAGCCGTGGTCCTTTTTTTTTTTTTTTTTTAAGCTCCAAAGCCTCTGTTCTTCTCCTGACACAGACCTTATTCAACTGAGCGTCAGGGTTGAAGCATAGCCACTTTCCATATGCTAAGTCCCAATGTATGTTCCTTTTTCCCAATAACCTGAACTTAATAACCTGAGCTTTCCCTTGAGCCTTTACAGACTTTTCTCATTTTATGCCCCGCCCTTCCCATTCAACATATGTCTTTCTAAAAGTCCTTCTCTGGTCTCTTTTCTCACTCTTCATACTGACCTCATTTTTTGAACTATATGCTGGATGCTCAAATCTATCTCCAGCCCAGCCTTCTTTCTTGAGCTTCAAACCCAGATGCCGGATGCCATAGGTACTAAAGTTCAACAAGCTGGACTCTATTCCTTGGCCCTATTCCCATCTACAAACCATCTCAGTCACTGTGGCAGATTCTGAGGAAGTGTTCTTTTAACATCTCTTCCAGCCTCTATCTAGTGGATATCCCCAATGCAGAAGCCAGAACGCTCCTTCTCTTCAACTCTACCTCTAAATTTTCCAGAGCCCAGAGCTCAGTCCTACACTTACACCTTAGGTGTTCTTTCAGTTCAAAGGCATTCAATAGCATATATTTGCTGATGAATCCTGAATTTCTCTACCAGACCTCTCCCTTGAGGTTCAGACTTGTATATTTGACCTCATAAGGGCAGTCTCCATGTGGGCATCTAATCAGCATCTCAATATGTCCGGAAGAGAACATTGAGATCCCTGCTGCCTGCAATGCTCGCCTTCCACACTGTAGATGACTTACTCCTCTATCTCCTTCAGATCTCTGCTTGGAGATGCCTTGCTCTACTCATCCTATCTAAAACAGAGCATGCACTGTCACTTTAGCCCACCTAATTTTATTCCCATTGTATTTGCTTAACAGGAATTAGGTTATTATTGTCTCATTCCTCCACTATAATGTAAGATTTCTAAGAGCAAGAACTTGTTCACTGCTATATCTACGGTACCTAGAACGGTTCCTGCACATAGAAGTGCAAGAAATATTTCTTATTCTTAGATGCCCACTGCCACTTTCCCAATATAGGGCACCATTACCTCTCACCTGGCTTGCTGCAAAAGTCTAAATGTTCTGTTTGTCTCCAGTTCCAATTGTTTTCCAAACTGAAGCCACTGTGACCGTCCTAAAATGCAAAGCTGTTCATCCGCTGCCCTTCTTAGACTTTTTGGGAGGATCTGTGTTAGTCTGGACCCTGGATCTCGAGCATCAGAAACCCAGCTTGCTCAGGCAAAAAGAAATTCTAGGGTACAAGAATCTAAGAAACTGTTGAGTCACGAAAGTGTGGGATGAGCTGGGATGCAGTGGGATTTCAAGAACAAAGGGGATGGGGGATTCAAATGCTCCCTCCTCCCCATCTCTCAGTGATGTTTCTGTTATCAACTTTATCCTCTCTCCTTGCACACTGGCGTTTTTCACAAACAGAAAACACAGCTGCTCACAGGTTACAGGTTTTCCATCCCATTGTACAGACAGTGACTCTCCCTTTCTTTAGTTCAAGTTTAGTTGAAAAATTCCAAGTCAGAACTCCACTTGGCCTGTTTTGGGTCATATACCTAGTCAAGAAACAGTAACAGTGTTCAGGGGGTAGAGTAAGACACAGGCATTTTCTGTGGAAGCCCTTTGGCTGGAGTGTGGGGATGAGGCCCAGTTCCCAGAAGAGGGTGGAGAGGTGCTAGACGGTCAGCACACAGTAGGCTGTCACAGTCCCTCATTGCTAGAGGAAAAGCAAACTCCTGGCATGCTGCAGGACCCTGCCACATCTAACTCCACCTACTTTTCCAGCTCAGCATGGGTCTTTCCCCTCCCCAGCTTTACCAAGATACTATTGACTTAGAATATATGTAAGTTTTAGGTGGACAGTGTGATTATCAGATACATGTATATAATGCAAATGATCACCACAATAAGGTTTGTTAACATCTCCCTCCCTTCACGTAATTACAATTTTTTTGTGTGTACGTGGTGATAGCATTTAAGATCTAGTCTCTTAAGAACATTCAAGTATGTAATACAGGATTTTTAAAAAATTAATTAATTAATTAATTTATGGCTGCTTTGGGTCTTAGTTGCGGCAGGTGGGCTCTTCCTTGCCACACGTGGGCTTCTCGCTAGCTGTGGTGCGTGGGCTCGGTAGTTGCGGTGCGCGGGCTTAGTTGCCCCGTGGCATGTGGGATCTTAGTTCCCCGACCAGGGATCGAACCTGCGTCCCCTGCACTGGAAGACAGATTCTTAACCACTGGACCACCAGGGAAGTCCCTATGATACAGTATTGATAATTACAGTCACCATCCTGTGCATTTGATCCCCTGATCTTATTTATCTCGTAGCTGGGAATCAGCACGGGTCTTGATCTCTCAGTCTGGGCACCAGGCATCCTGAGCTCTACTTGTGCCTCAAAGCACAATGTTGACCCTTCTATTTGGAATCTGTATCAGTTAGATTCTCCAGGAAAAGAGAACCAATAGTATGTATATGTGTATATAGACAGATATATATTCAGGAGTTGGTTCATGCAATTATGGGGATGGGCAAGTACAAACTCTGGCAGTTTGGAGACCCAGGGGAGAGTTACAATTCAAGTTCAAGGCCATCTCCTGGCAGAATTCCTTCTTCCTTGGGGGATGTCCATCTTTTTTTCTATTAAGGCCTTCAGCTATTTAGATGAGGCCCTCCCGCATTATGGAATCTAATCTGTTTTATGCAAAGCCTACTGATTTAAATATTAGTTCCACCTGAAAAATACCTTCACAGAAACACCTAGAATAATATTTGACCAGATCTGGATACTGTGGACTAGACAAGATGACACATAAAATTAACCATCAGAGAATGTTTTCCCTCCAACCTCCCAGGTCTTCTGGCTTATTCCTATCTTTCAGATTTTAGCTTAGTCATATCTCCTTTGAGAGCCTTTTGTGACCAGCATTGGAGTAGGTACCTCTCTTTTGAACCCCGTATATCAGCCTGTGTTTATTAATATGATAGACTTATTACATTATATTACAAATGCCAATTTTTGTGGTTTCTTCCCTTGCACAAGAAGTAAATGCATGAACATCAAAATTATTCACTATTGGATCTTTATGACTTTCATTGTACCTGACATGTAGGAATTGCTTAATAAATATTTATTGAAGTAATGAATTCTACGTGCTTCAAGTTTCTACACTTATTGGCTACATCTTCTTTCTTTCTCTTCCTTCTCCATAACCAGAGCTGTAGCTTGACCTGCCACTACATTTTTGCCCCACGGTTCTGAATTTTCCCCAGGGTGCCAAATTTTAAATAATTGTGAAATTAATTCAACAACACATGCATGTAGTATCACTAAGTTTAACACCTAGTTAGAAAGAATAATTAGTTAAAATAGGAAACTACCAGATGGAAAGTATTATCAATAACACCCCTATGTGAGCCAAGACATGAATTGCAAAGTTAATTTGAGGGAATGTTTTATGCTTGCCTTGGCACCAAAATTGATAGTTACAGTGATGCTGGAAGTTCTGTTCTACACAATAATTTCCGATGGCAGATCTATTAACTTTATTCAGTATGTGTGGGGATGAGAAGGCATAAAATATACTCACACCAAGAAGTGATCGGAAGGATAGATTATGGACCTGCCTTTCTGTATTCGTCCTGTTATTTGGAGCATTAGGATTTGAGGTTTGGCCAAAAAAGACTACAGGATTACTTACTGGTGGTAATCTGTGAAGATCAAGGAAATATGCACGTAGGAGATACGTGTCCACCAGCAGGTAGAGCCTCCTCTAGTGCCTTCACTTGTAGGATTTGCAGCCATATGGGTCTGCCACTGGGAGAGAGAGTGTGAACTACTCTGGACAGTTGGTGCTGTAATGACCCCAGGTCTACCCAAAGATGTGGGTGTTTTACCATTGCCTCCGACATTGAACATCAGCCTGGAGTTTTAGCCATAAAGGTATTAGCACATGAAGTTCTTCACTGCAGAAAATCAAAATTTAAAAGAGGGCTCCCTGTTTATGTAGCTTGTAATATTCAGCGCTTCAGACTTTTCTCCATCATTATATAACTGAGTATTTTTTTCTGTCCAAAGTCCTAGTCAGATTCAGAGTTGCTTATGAAGCTCAGAGTTCAATCATCAACCATTCCATTGACTTCTATTTCTTTGCTCCTGTGCTTCCTTCAAAGACCATAAGTTGCATTTCTCAGACACTTGAAGCATTTGCTAAGGGGTCAGGGTCGTACCATCCCAGTGGCTCAATTTCTTGCCCACCCATGTGGTTCTCCCAGGGGCTGGCATTTGTGGAGGAGTGAAGGTAATATGGACATCACTGGAAGACCCCTCTCTGCCACCTGTCAGCTCTGGGGGTCTCAGACTCCTCACCAGTATGGCAATGGCCATATTGATGATAAAAGTTATGCTTTCAATAATAAGTAATGCTTTCAATAATAAGTAAGTAAATAAACTAGAATAAAATAAAATAATAAAATGTGTGCTCTCTGGAACTTCAGAAAACCTTGTAACTGAGTGCCAGCAGGTAAAATGTTAACATCCCTCCTTTGCTAGTATAATCATTTTCACTCTCTTCTCTGCCACATCCTCCAGATGCCCCCAATTTATCTATTGTAAAGAGTTTTCCTTTAAATGAATTAAGAGGCATTAACCATTGAGGTTTCTATTTCAGTTGCAGAAAGAAAATGTAATCAACAAGGAAGCCAACCTGGTATTCAGAGGGTCAAGGGAGGTCCTTAGATTTATTAGCACTTCAATCTGATGTCTTATAAATAGATTAAAATCAGGCTAATCTGGTATCATTTTGTCTTTATGTGTGAGGGCTAGGAAAAAGTAAATTAGCTGAAGAAATCTTGAATGGGGCTTGAGTGGAGGTGTAAAATGAAAAGATGCAATTGCATGTCTCTAGACCATCTGTGTGTTTCGAGGGAAATTATAACTGAGAAATCATTAGGATGAAAGGAAGACAATATGACACTGAGATGCCACTCTTGAAATAAGATCCCATGTAAACCAAGTAATGGGTGTGTTAACCATGGGGGAAGGGAAATGCCACACCACCCCTTGCATGATCAAGTGTGCTTGTTTCCCATAGCTTCTGTAACAAGAATGCAAATTAATTATCTTACCATTTTGGAGGTCACAAGTCTAAAATGTGTCCACAGGGCTGCATTTCTTTTGGAAGCTCTAGAGAAGACAGTGTGTCCTTGACTTTTCCAGCCTCTAGAGATTGCCCACATCCCTTGGCTTGTAACCCCTCTCCTCCATCTTCAAAGCCAGCAGCAAGGCATCTTCAAATCTCTCTCTGACCTCTGCTTCCACTGTCACATCTTCTCTGACTCTGACCTTCCTGCTTCCTTTTTTTTTTTTTTGGCATGGTTTTTCAACTTTTGATCACATGTAAGGTGAATGTTTTTACACTTTTTATTTATTTATTTAATTTTGGCTGTGTTGGGTATTCGTTTCTGTGCGAGGGCCCTCTCTAGTTGCGGCGAGTGGGGGCCACTCTTCATCGCAGTGCGCGGGCCTCTCACTGTCGTGGCCTCTCTTGTTGCGGAGCACAGGCTCCAGACGCGCAGGCTCAGTAGTTGTGGCTCACGGGCCCAGTTGCTTGGCGGCATGTGGGATCTTCCCAGACCAGGGCTCGAACCAGCGTCCCCTGCATTGGCAGGCAGATTCTCAACCACTGCACCACTAGGGAAGCCCTCCTGCTTCCTTCTTAAATAAAGACCCTTGTGATTACTACATTGGGCCCACCTGGGTAATCCAAGATACTCTCCTAATCTCAAAATCTTTAATTTAAGCACATCTGCAAAATCACTTTTGTCCTGTAAAGTAACATATTCATAGTTTCCAGGGATTAGAACATGGACTTCTTCGGGAGGTCATTACTCCGTGTACCAATTAAAGGATGTGAAAGTTATTTTTGTTTCCATGGTGAGTTTGGGGTCAAATTGACATGCAGCTAAACTGCTTCAACACTGGCCACTGCTGTCATGGTTTGCATTTCTCCTACAATTTCAGGGATAATACAGATCTAAGTGAGCACTGATCATATAACTAGAGCCTATCTCATGAGCTGTATTTAGCATGTGTTATTTTTAATGTAAGAAAACAATAGCAAAGAGGTGTTAATGTCGAGTCATATATACATACCTTGTTTCATTGTGCTTTGCTTTATTTTGCTTCACAGTATTGTGTTTTGTACAAGTTGAAGGTTTGTGACAACCCTGTGTTGAGCGTCTATCAGTGCCATTTTTCCAATAACACTTGCTCACTTCGTGTCTCTGTGTCATATTTTGGTAATTCTCGCAATATTTCAAACTTTTTCATTATTATTATATTTGTTATGGTGATCTGTGATCAGTGATCTTTGATGTTACTATTATAATTGTTTTGGTTGTCACAAACCGCATCCATTTAAGACGGGTGAACTTAAATGACAGATGTTGTGTGTATTCTGACTGCTCCACTGACCAGCTATTCCCCCATCACTCTCCCACTCCTTGGGCCTCCCTATTCCCTGAGACACAAAAATCTTGAAATTAGGCCAATTAGTAACCCTACACTGGCCACTAAGTGTTCAAGTGAAAGGAGAAGTTGCATGTCTCTCACTTTAGATCAAAAGCTAGAAATGATTAGCTTAGTGAGGAAGGCATGTCAAAAGCCGAGAGGCTGAAAGCTAGGTCTCTTGCATCAAACAGACAAGTTGTGAAGGCAAAGGAAAAGTTCTTGAAGCAAATTAAAAGTGCTGCTCCAGTGAACACATGAATGATAAGAAAGTGAAACAGCCTTACTGCTGATATGGAGAAAGTTTTAGTGTTCTGAATAGAAGAGCAAACCAGCCATAACATTCCCTTAAGCCAAAGTCTAATCCAGAGCAAGGCCCTAACTCTGTTCAATTCTATGAAGGCTGAGAGAGGTGAGGAAGCTTCAGAACAGTTTGGAGCTAGCAGAGGTTGGTTCATGAGGTTTAAGGAAAGAAGCCACCTCCATAACATAAAAGTGCAAGATGAAGCAGCAAGAGCATGTAGAAGCTGCAGCAAGTTATCCAGAAGATCTAAGATAATTAATAAAGGTGGCTACACAAAACAACAGATTGTCGATGTAGATGATGCAGTCTTATATTGAAAGAAGATGCTATCTAGGACTTTCATAGCTAGAGAGGAGAAGTCAATGCCTGGCTTCAAAGCTTCAAAGGACAGGCTGACTCTCTTGTTAGGGGATAATGCAGCTGGTGACTTGAGGTTGAAGCCAATGCTTATTTACCATTTTGAAAATCCTAGGGCCCTTAAGAATTATGCTTAATCTAGTATGCCTGTGCCCTGGGACTGGAACAACAAAACCTGACAGCACATCTGTTTACAACATGGGTAACTTAATATTTTAAGCCCACTGTGGACCTACTGCTCAATAAAGGATTCCTTTCAAAATAGTATATTAGTATTCACTGTTCATTGACAATATACCTTGTCACCCAAGAATTCTGATAGAGAGGTACAGTGAGATTAATGTTGTTTTCATGCCTGTTAACACAACATCAATTCTGTAGCCCATGGGTCAAGGAGTAATTTCAACTTTCAAGTATTCTTATTTAAGAAATATATAATGTTTCATAAGGCTATAGCTGCCATAGATAGTGATTCCTCTAATCGATCTGGGAAAAGTCAATTTAAAATCTTCTGGAAAGCATTCACCATTCTAGATGCCATTAAGAATATTTTGATTCATGGAGAGAGGTCAAAATATTGACATCAATAGGAGTTTGGAAGAAGTTGATTCCAACCCTCATGGATGACTTGGAGGGGCTCAAGACTTAAGTGGAGGAAGTAACGGCAGATGTAGTGAAAGTAGCAAGAGAATTAGATTTAGAAGTGGAGCCTGAAGATGACTGAATTGCTGCAATCTCATGATAAAACTTTAATGAATGAGGAATTGCCTCTTGGATGAGCAAAGGAAGTGGTTTCTTGGGATGGAAACTACTCGTGGTGAAGATTGTGGAAATGACAACAAAGTATTTAGAATATTACATAAACTTAATTGATAAAGCAGTGGCAGAGTTTGAGAGGATTGACTCCAATTTTGAAAGAAGTTCTACTGTGGGTAAAATGCTATCAAACAGCATTGCATGCTGCAGAGAAATCATTTGTGAAAGGAAGGGTCAATTCATGCAGAAACTTCATTGTTGTCTTATTTTAGAAATTGCTTCAGCCACCCCAACCTTCAGCAACAACCACCCCGATCAGTCAGCAGCCGTCAGCATGGAGGCAAGTTCCTCTACCAGCAAAAAGATTATGACTTGCTGAAGGCTCAGATGATGGTTAGCATTTTTTGGCAATAAAGTATTTTTTAATTAAGGTGTGTACATTTTTTTTTAGACATAATGTTATTGTACACTTAATAGACCACAGTATAGTGTAAGCATAACTTTTATATGCACTGGGAAACCAAAAAATTTATGTGACTCTCTAAATTGCAATATTTGCCTTAGTGGCAGTTTGGAACCAAATCCACAATATCTCTGAGGTATGCCTTTAATGTTGGAACTTGAAGGGATCTGAGAGATCATGTGATCCAATCCTGTTCGTCTTACACAGGAGGAGAATGAGGTGCAGAGAGACCAAATTGACTTGCCAAGGTTACCAGCTAATTAGCGACACAAAATACCAGCACCTTGCTTCCTAGTTCTTTTTTTTTTTTTTTTTTAGGCAGAATACTCTTTGACATAAATTGCAGCAATATCTTTTTGGATCCACCTCCTAGAGTAATGAAAATAAAAACAAAAATAAACAAATGGGACCTAATTAAACTTAAAAGCTTTTGCACAGCAAAGGAAACCATAAACAAAACGAAAAGACAAACCACAGAATGGGAGAAAGTATTTGTAAACGGTGCGACTGACAAGAGATTAATCTCCAAAATATACAAACAGCTCATGCAGCTCAATATCAAAAAAGCAAACAACATAGTTCTCTTCTCATTACATCACTTGGATTGTGAGTTAAGCTTGGGAAGCTCCCTGGAGTTAGTCACTGATGATCTGATCTTGTCATTTGTTTCCTCCAATATATTGGGTAATAACATTAGTTACATTTAAAAAACAAGAAAAATAGAAGTAAAATCTCAATGAAGTTCACTGATCTAGGATAACCACTGTTTACCAATGTAGCTGATGCATAGAGTGATAGAATAGTAGCAAATGGATTTAAATCTCAGGATGAAGAAACTTTTTTTTTTTGTAGTTTCAGAAATGTGGTCTAAGGAATATGGGTAAAATGAGTGTGGAGGAAAATGTCTAGTTTCCTTGGGCTTTTTAAAAATGCTTGTTTTACTTCAAAGTTTATAGAAAAGCATTTGCTGAAAGTCAACTGTGTGTAGGATGTTGTCCTAGGTTCTGTGAAAAAAAAAATAATAAAGTTTTTATTGAGATTTATTACTTACCATTTGAATTTCTCAAACTCCTAGAAATACAGAGAAAAACAACTTTAAATTTTAAAACACAACAATCTTGAAGTTGCAAAAGCAGGGCATTGAATGAGAATAATTGAATATGTGGCACATTAAAAAATGTGAAATGCAGTTCAGAGTATATTCATAACACTTTAAAATTCCTTGTGGATGGAAATCCATTTCCCTGCTTCCGTTGAAGTGCTTGATCTGCCAAAACTAGATTAGCCAAAGCACTAAGGCGTGGTTAAAGTATAGAAATCCAGTATTTTGCCAAATCCTAACACAGATGGGAAAAATAAGTACCAACCCTCACACCTTCTTGAGCCCTTTGCCATTTGGGTTCATAGTTCTTACAGGCCTGGTTTGCTGATTCCTGGTTTGTTTTTCCTGCAGTGTTTGTTAAATCAGTTTCTCCAGTACAATAAATTGCCCTGAAAGAGCAAGGCAGTTTGCTTTGGAAACCAAATGAACCCTTTCAGGTCACTTGGTATCTTGCGATACAATTCATTTGAAACTTTATTTTGCAATATGGAAATATTTAGGAAAATTAGTAAACTAGAGATGATATGAATAATTTGACTCAGAGAGTCACTCACGTTTTTACTTCTTTGTAGCTTTGAAATCATTGAAAAGGGAAATAAAAAAGAGAAGAAGAGAAAGATTGTGCTGGAAAGGATGTTTCTGAGATGAGTTAGGAGTGGTGGCTGAGAAGTTGGGCATCTTGAAAGCCCAAATTGGTTTCAGACAATAACTCCTACAACCTGCAGGTCTGAGGCTTTTGCAGAAAGCTGATTGATGGTAGCTGCTGTCTTGGGATGACCAGTTCAGGCTCTGAGATTGACTGATCAGTCAAGCAATTTGGATATGGGCCCCTGGATCAGAAATTGCACAAAGGACGATGACAGCAGTGAGTAGAGTGAATTTCATAAGTTGTCACGATTCTCTTGAAGCACTCGTCTTGGCTCTCTGTGCAGCCTTGAACTGAATACCATTGAATTCCACCTGGGGGAAACAAGAGGTCATGGTAGAAGAATCCCTTGGGAGGTACAACCTACCTGGCCTCAGTTGCTTCAGATAACTAACAGGTTAAAAAAACAAAGACAAAGGAAAACAAAGCAAAAACTCTAGGTCTATCAGGATACAATCATCTTGCCTTTTAAGAACTCCCACCTAAAGTTATTCTAGTTGTGTGCATTGCAATACAAAAGCTTTGAAATTGTAAAGCAAAATAGCTTTCAAACTCAGTTCATAAAACTATGCAATTGCCAGTTTCTGTGTAGAAATTTCTGAAATGTTAGCTTTTTAGAAACTTCCTAATAATCATCCCCCAGTTTTACCAGGTCATGAGTTATTCAAAGGGCCGAATCCACAGAAGGGTCATTTAGATGTGTAAGTGCTTCTTAGGAACGGAGGTGTGTCGTTGACCTCATTTAATTTTCCCCCAATTACAAGTAGTAATGCATGTTCGCTGTGGAAAATGTGGACAATACACAAAAGTGCAAAATAAGTGACAACAATGTCCTGTAATCTTAGCATTCCCAGTTTCAGTTGTATGGGGGAGAACACAAATGAGCAATTCTCTAAAGGCAGCAAAACATGGTTGGAAACTTGAGAAAACAGTAGCCTTTCAACTGTGGGCGATTTTGCTCCCCAACCCCAGGACATTAGATAATGCCCATAAACATTTTTGTTGCTACAACTTGGAAGATATTACTGGGATGTAGTGGGTATAGGCCAGCAGTGTGCTAAATATCCTACCATACACAAAATATCCCTGTATAACAAAGAATCCCTGCCAAAGTGTCAATAGTGTTGACAGGGGCTTCTCTGGTGGCGCAGTGGTTGAGAATCTGCCTGCCAATGCAGGGGACCACGGGTTCGAGCCCTGGTCTGGGAAGATCCCACATGCCGCGGAGCAACTAGGCCCGTGGGCCACAACTGCTGAGCCTGTGCGTCTGGAGCTTGTGCTCCGCAACAAGAGAGGCCGCGACAGTGAGAGGCCCGCGCACCGCAATGAAGAGTGGCCCCTGCTTGCCGCAACTGGAGAAAGCCCTCGCACAGAAACGAAGACTCAACACAGCCAAAAATAAACAACAACAACAAAAAATAGTGTTGACAAACTATTGATGAAACGATCAAAAGCCTAAGTTCCAGTGGTATTTGTTTTGCATCAGCATGCAATGGCAGACTTTCCATGTTAGGAAACTGCTCTTCCCACAACATTGTAGTTATTCCAGGTCCTTGACCCAACCAAGAGCTATTGTCAAGATTTTGCTGTATAAGCTTCCAAGCTCTTTCTTATGTGCAGAGTTTTTATGGTAAGTTGACTAGATGGCTATCTATCCACCTTCAGGAAGGGAAGTCACTGAGAGCTAACGTTTCATGGCTCCAGGGGGGCTTGGCCCCTTTCCTCTTCAATAAGGAAAGGGTTCTTGACTGGTATGGGTGAAAGTCAGAGGGAACTTGGGGCTCAGAGAGGGGACATAGGTTGAACAAAGCTCAAGTAACCCTGTTAAAACCAAAACCCCAGCAGACATGACCCCAAATTTTCTTCCTCTCTCCCAACTGACTTTGATTTCCTCTAATTTTTTTTCTCCCCTTCCATTTCCATAGAGAAATTTAGAGTTTTGCTTTGTGGATTTTTATACATAAGTGGCATACTATACGTACTGTTTTGCAACTGACTTTTTTTCTGCTCAACAATGTTTTAAAGATTTTTTTCATGTTAACAAAAGGATCTGGTTCATTCTAAGTATTACATAGCAATCCATGGTCTGAATATATCATAGTTTAACACCTATAGACAAACATTTAGATCATTTCCATTACTTTACTATTAAACATAATGCTGCAATGATAACCTTGATACATGCCTTTTTGTGTTACATGTAAATATTTCTTTGCAGTAGATGCCAAGAAATAAATTGCTTTGTAGACAACTGTGCTCATTTAAAATTTTAACTGAAATTCACAAAGTGTCTTTAAAAAAGTCAAACCAATCTAAACTGTCATTAGAAAATGTATGAGAGTTCCCATTTCCCCATATTGTCACAACCCTTGATATTATAAAACTCATAATTTTTAGCAATCTGATGGGTTAAGAATATTATTTCTGTAATTTGCATTTCTTTGATATTTACTGATGGGTTGAGCTGCTTTTTATGTGTTTTTTTTTTTCCCAAAGTTTAGGGCGGCTCTGTTTGTTTGTTTGTTTGTTTATTTATTTATTTATTTATTTATTTATTTATTTATGACTGTGTTGGGTCTTCGTTTCTGTGCGAGGGCTTTCTCTAGTTGTGGCAAGCAGGGGCCACTCTTCATCGCGGTGCGCGGGCCTCTCACTGTCACGGCCTCTCTTGTTGCGGAGCACAGGCTCCAGATGCGCAGGCTCAGTAATTGTGGCCCACGGGCTTAGTTGCTCCGCGGCACATGGGATCTTCCCAGACCAGGGCTCGAACCCGTGGTCCCCTGCATTGGCAGGCAGATTCTCAACCACTGCGCCACCAGGGAAGCCCTGCTTGTTATGTTTTTAGGTTAAGTCATTTATATCTCCTCTTCTGAAAATTGCCTTTCTATTTCTTTAACAAGTTTTTTTTTTTCCTTTTTTTTGATTGTTGGTCTTTTAAAAAATGAGTTTTTTAGAAG
Source organism: Balaenoptera ricei (assembly GCF_028023285.1). Taxonomy (NCBI): domain Eukaryota; kingdom Metazoa; phylum Chordata; class Mammalia; order Artiodactyla; family Balaenopteridae; genus Balaenoptera; species Balaenoptera ricei. Next base: position 75,426,316 of record NC_082644.1, read on the forward strand.
TTCTTTATTCTGGGTAGATATTAATATTTTCTTGTTTTTTCCCAATTATTTTTGCCCAGTTTATTCCTTATCTTTTATAGTTTTGGAGTTATCATTCATTTCATAAATTTTAAAATACTGATATATTCAAATTTATCATTTCCTTTATGATTTCTGTCTTTTGGATGTTAAGGAGGCCTCCTCTCTTTCAAGCTTAAAATATGTTTTTCAATATTTTCTTCTAATGTTTTCATCATTTGGATTTTTATGTTTCTCTCTTTAATCCATGTGGACAAGGCCAGCTTCCTGGGCATTAAACCTGTGTGATTACACAGAGCCCTGCACTTAGAGGGAAATTATGTATTAATTTTTTGTGAGGATGTGAATGGTGTGAATGAGGCAGTATATAGATTTCTTTAGGAATGTGTGCTCTGGAGTTAAGTACTCACATTTGAATTAGACTACAACACTCCTTAACTGTGTAACATCATGCAAATTTCTTAATCTTTCTATGCCTCAGATTTCTTATCTTTAAATTGGGAATAGCGACAAGATCCAGCTCATATCATTGATTTATTGGTGCGATGTAATCTAGGTAAAGCCCTTAGTATAGCATGTAGTAAATGCTCAGTGAATGTTTGCTCTTACATAAGGAGTTTTCCTGTGCTCATTTTAGTTAAATGTTTTTAAAGTGTTATGACTTACCTTTAATATGGACCTCTTTTATACAATACTGTCCAGGTTTTGTTCTGCAGGTTCCAAAGTCCAAAAGACATCCATGGAAGGGGATTGAGAGGTTGCATGATCTACAAATCACACCTCCAACACCTCCAAATACAGGACAGAAAAAATAAGGGAAAAATAGAGATGGACACCAGAGACAGAAAAAAAGACAGAGAGAAAAGAGAAATCCAAAAATAAAGCAATGATTTTCAACTTTAAAAAGTATGCAGTATTTTATAAATTGATTCTAAAAAGTCACATAAATTTAAAATATTTTTATTTGGAGAATTTAATAGGGGAAATTTCATAACATATGCTACATTAAAGAACTGGAAGCACTCTGAACTGATACTAATAAAAAAATGAAACCAGGTGGGCTAAACAACTTAGTTGGTTAAAATGTATTCAGTTCCTCAGAGCCTAATTAAATCAAACCAAAGTTATTTGGCCAGGATATTTAATTTCAGCCATATATCCACTGTTAGGTCTTCATTTCCATGTCTAAGGAAGTACATTATATATAGTAGGTTCTCTGTATTTATTGTTTGATTAATATTTACATATTGGTAATCTTCAATACTCAAATTCAGTGGCTTAAAAGTGTTATTTATCTTGGTTATGTAGAAATAGCCCAGAGATTTTTGACCTTGGTCAACGTAGATAAGATTGGAAAACATTAACTGGAAGATTACTTTCCAAATCTGACTATGCATCAGATTTACTTAAGCAGTTAAAATGAACACAGATTTCCACAGCCTCCACAGAACCTGAGTTAGAATCAATAAGAGGTGGGGCCCAGGAATCCGTACTTTAGATATCCAGAAACAGTGGAGGGCGTGTGATTTGAATGTAGATGTCTGGACCAGTTTTTGAGAACCACTGGTTCTATTGAATTCAGGAATCTCCTTTATAATAACCCCTATAGGAAGCCTTGGCTAGTGATGGAGAGCTCATCATGATTAAACCAGTGCAGATTGTTAAAGAATTCTTCTGAAATTGAGCTGAAATTTGTCTTAATGTTCATAGTTCCAATCTTTTAATATATGAAAACTATTGCTGTTCCACTCCTATTCACTGGTTAACTCTAAAGAAGAGTTTACTAAACATTTTGTGCAATGTATTTTATATCTCCGACATATTGGGGATTAGAAGAGATCACTTTTAATAGAAAATAGTCTGGCTGATGAGGCTAATTAACCTCTGTTGACTATTCTCCCCAGCTTCAAACTCATCTAAAGATATTTTGGAAATATCACATTGGTTTTCTCATTGAGCATGACAGAATTTCAATCCATAATCAATGATCAACCAGCAAATATTTTTTAAAGAACTAAGCTTATGCCAAGGATTCTGCTAAGCAATTTACATTTCCCACAATAAATCTTTCAGGCAGGTATTATAGTTGCCCACATTTCACATAAAAGAAAACTGAGGCCTTAAGATTTTAAGTAGCTCACTTCAGTGGCAGAGACAGGAGTTGAAAGAGGTCTGATGAAATCCAAACCCCTTGTTTTTAGCAAGCACACCATGTCACTGAAGTTGCCTTTGTGTATCCCAAACCTTCTGATGTCACCTTCTTCTTGCTGGAGATTTTGACTCTTCCAAGATTCAGGGTCAGTCTCCTGCCCAGAATACTAGGGCTGCTTGCTTCTTCAGGTCATGCCTAAGGGAGTTTTCCTCCTGGACTCGTGATTTCTCAATTCATAACTTGTCCTTAATGATCCACTACATAGCTCAGACCTTGGTGCCAGTGGCCCCCCCGGTGGAGAGCTTATATGATGCCAGATCTTTCTCTGCCGTGCCTAAGGCCCCTGGATTGTTTTCCTGGATGAGATCTGCTCTAGTTTCTTTCTCTCCCTCTCAGATGGTCCTTCTTCCTTCTGATTCCACACCCAATATCCACAGCCTTCTTCCTAAAACCTTGGCCGTGACATTCTTTACTACAGCTGAAGGCGATGCCTTAACTTTTAGGCTTTCTGCTGACCGTATTTGTTCCATTGCATGAATACTTATAAATATGTTCACAGATCCATTTCCTTTCTTCCAGTCTCTTTTTGTCTGAAAATTTATTGTTGGTTTTATTAATATAACATACGATGTATACCAATTTGACAACTAAATTTAAAGTTTCAGGTTTTATGTTAAATTAATAGTTTCCTCACATGATTAATTCTGAAGTATCCTGTTCTACTTTATGATCTTATTGTGGGGAAAATCTAATAGACTATATTTAATTACTCAAATGCATATTATAAATATATATGTAATTATTTAAACATTATAAATCATGATGATGGTGATCTTTTTAAAATAGCCATCCCTTACTTCATGGACACTCCTTACTTCAAAATTTCTCTTTATGCTGAATTTTCTTCTTTTACCCTCACATCTTCCCTGTGTATTCAACAAAATTAATGCAATCTCCTGCCTCAATCATTTTTTTCATGATATCCAAGACAGGGAAGATGTTCTCTTGAAATTTTTCATCTATTCCTATGTTCCCTTCCACATTCTTTACAGAAGAGAAGTGTAAAGACTTAAAATGCAGCAGAGACCCAAGCAGTTTGAGTTTGCTCCTGCCCTTTCTGCAAGGGGTCATCAAAACTCTATTGCGCATTGTATATAGTAATGAGGGTAGTGTGGGAAGCAGAGACTACAAACAAGTGGTTCAGGGGCTAGACCTGGTCTGTTTAACTTGCATAGTGCTTTCAAAATGTTAACATTTAAAAGTTGGGAGAGTTTTCCTGCAAACCTGAATATCTGGCTTCTCCTGAAGAATCAGATTTGGCAGTGTTCAGCTCTCCTTTCTCCATGTCAGCTGGGTACTGGCTGCCCTCCTCTGGTTTTGTTACTGGATGATCCCCCCCACCCCCCCATTTATATTATCTGACCAAACACTTTAGGCATTTGAGATGGTGATCCCAGTATTAGGTACCAAAAGTCTCTAAGTGTCAGTATTAGAATTTTATTTACCTCTGGGATACCTTTTAGATTCTTCCTACTGGCATGTGGTCTCCAGACCAACAGCATCGGCATCACTTGGAAGCTTGTTGGAAATGCAGACTCTCAGGCCCTACACCTGACCTGCTGAATCAGATTGTGCATTTTAACAAGATCCCCAGGTGACTCATATGTACATTAAATCTTCTGATTCTAAGAGACCCTGCCCTGTTAACCCCTGGGTTCAGCATAGAGCAGCCATCTTCATTAACCATATTACCATTTCATTGGGAAGGAGAATTCCCATGTGCTTAAACATGCCTGTTTGGAGATATTACCTTCATGAACATCTACCTAATTTGAAGGGCCTTAGGAATTCTGTAAAAGGGATTGAAAGCTCTCTGTTATGTGGTACTTTTATAAATGAAGGAATATTAGAGTTGGTGGTGATGAGCACATAGAAAAAGTGCTGGGAGAGCCTTGTCTATGCTTATTTGGTCATTTTTTGGGTCATATTTATAAGGGCTTCCTGCCTAGATTGATTAGTTCCAGCTTAATGATAATAATAGCAACATGTGGGCCACCATCTACCAGCTCAGTTTACTCATGTATAAAATAGGAAATAATAGCACTTAACTCATAGGATTGTCATATGGATTCAGTGCCTTAATACAAATAAAATATTTAGACCAGTACCTGGCATATAGTAAATGCTGAATAAATGTTAACTCATTGTTATTTAAGGGTTTACTCAGGCTTTGTTTTAAGGACCTTTAGTACTTTATTAAGGCCACCCTCCACTTATATTGTAATTCTGCAATTTCTTGAGTAATTTTTCCTCTTTTTTGATTTATGTTTTCTTAATGACTTACCACCTAAGAGGCAGAATAAGATAAAAGTGCCACTGAAGACAATCCTTCTCATTCTAAGATTTCTAGCCAAAAAAGAAGATGGATGGAAGGACATGTACCACCATTAAATCTTTCCTAGGGAAGTAATAAAGTTGTACACTTGTTAGCTATTATAAAAAGGGAAATCACTAAATAAGTTTCATTTCTTTCATTAAGAAACTATAAAGAAATTCATTTTGTGAAGGAGGAAAAACAATGTACCTGTTTATGTCAAAAATTCACCATAAAACTTTTCTTAGTTCCAGAACATTTTAAGTTTAGCTGTCTTCTTATTATCAAATACCATTCCCTCCCTTAATAATTTCCCTGAATTGAAAAAATAGGAAATAATATAGATAACGTTTCTAGAACAATATCGTGTTAAAAATACTTTTAACTATTAGCCAAAAAATTTTTATTTATGCTTCCTCATAAACTACTGCTTTCATTGCAAATGATCATATTTATAAGGAAAGTATTTATATCATAGTTAACAATAGTTAACACTTATTAAAATGAAGAGAAAGAAATTGTCAGATTGGCTAAAATATAACATTTCAGTTATGCATAACTTACCTGCCTTCTTCATAAATGTATTGTGGGAATTTTCTAGGTCTGAACTTCTTTAAAAGATAACAAGTAAAATTTCTGATGTAATAAAGTTCGTTATAACTGAAACCAGCAAGTCTGATCCTCTAGATTCCAAACAGTTTAAACAGTAAAATTTGCCCAAGTAAACAGGAAAAATTTTCACCAGAACACTCTGATCTATAGGGAACTTAATTGCTTTATTTATGAAATTAACATAATAAGACTAAGTCAGGCAGTTGTTAAACTAATTAACTGTAAATATAGCTAAAGATTTCTATGTTCACTATGCTACAGATTAATTAGTTCACATACACATAGCCACGTGGGCATTCTTTCGGTTCATTATATAAAGTACTTGATCTTGATATTTTTAAAAATGCCATGTAATCTTTATAATAGAACTTGGTGCATTCAGAAAGCAATTTGATTTTTTTTTAAACATCTTTACTGGAGTATTATTGCTTTACAATGGTGTGTTAGTTTATGCTTTATAACAAAGTGAATCAGCTATGCATATACATATATCCCCATATCTTGTCCCTCTTGCGTCTCCCTCCTCCCCTCCCTATCCCACCCCTCTAGGTGGTCACAAAGCACAGAGCTGATCTCCCTGTGCTATGTGGCTGCTTCCCACTAGCTATCTATTTTACATTTGGTAGTGTATTTATGTCCATGCCACTCTCTTAGTTCGTCCCAGCTTACCCTCCCCCCTCCCCGTGTCCTTAAGTCCATTCTCTACATCTGTGTCTTTATTCCTGTCCAGCCCCTAGGTTCTTCAGAACTATTTTCTTTTTTTTTTTTTAGATTCCATATATATGTGTTAGCATACTGTATTTGTTTTTCTCTTTCTGACTTACTTCACTCTGTATGACAGACTCTAACTCCATCCACCTCGCTACAAATAACTCCATTTTGTTTCTTTTTATGGTTGAGTAATATTCCATTGTATATATGTGCCACATCTTCTTTATCCATTCATCCGATGATGGACACTTAGGTTGCTTCCATGGCCTAGCTATTGTAAATAGAGCTGCAATGAAAATTTTGGTACATGACTCTTTTTGAATTATGGTTTTCTCAGGATATATGCCCAGTAGTGGGATTGCTGGGTCGTATGGTAGTTCTGTTTTTAGTTTTTTAAGGAACCTCCATACTGTTCTCCATAGTGGCTGTATCCATTTACATTCCCACCAACAGTGCAAGAGTGTTCCCTTTTCTCCACACCATCTCCAGCATTTATTGTTTGCAGATTTTCTGATGATGGCCATTCTGACTGGTGTGAGGTGATACCTCAATGTAGTTTTGATTTGCATTTCTCGAATGGTTAGTGATGTTGAGCATTCTTTCATGTGTTTGTTGGCAATCTGGATATCTTCTTTGGAGAAATGTCTATTTAGGTCTTCTGCCCATTTTTGGATTGGGTTGTTTTTTTTTTTGTTATTGAGCTGCATGAGCTGCTTGTAAATCTTAGAGATTAATCCTTTGTCAGTTGCTTCATTTGCAAATATTTTCTCCCATTCTGAGGGTTGTCTTTTGGTCTTGTTTATGTTTTCCGTTGATGTGCAAAAGCTTTTAAGTTTCATTAGGTCCCATTTTTTAATTTTTGTTTTTATTTCCATTTCTCTAGGAACTGGGTCAAAAAGGACCTTGCTGTGATTTATGTCATAGAGTGTTCTGCCTACGTTTTCCTCTAAGAATTTTATAGTGTCTGGCCTTACATTTAGGTCTTTAATCCATTTTGAGTTTATTTTTGTGTATGGTGTTAGGGAGTGTTCTAATTTCATACTTTTACATGTACCTGTCCAATTTTCCCAGAACCACTTATTGAAGAGGCTGTGTTTTCTCCACTGTATATGCTTGCCTCCTTTATCAAAGATAAGGTGACCATATGTGCGTGGGTTTATCTCTGGGCTTTCTATCCTGTTCCATTGATCTATATTTCTGTTTTTGTGCCAGTACCATACTGTCTTGATGTCTGTAGCTTTGTAGTATAGTCTGAAGTCAGGGAGCCTGATTCCTCCAGCTCCATTGTTCGTTCTCAAGATTGCTTTGGCTATTCGGGGTCTTTTGTGTTTCCATACAAATTGTGAAATTTTTTGTTATAGTTCTGTGAAAAATGCCAGTGGTAGTTTGATAGGGATTGCATTGAATCTGTAGATTGCTTTGGGTAGTATAGTCATTTTCACAATGTTGATTCTTCCAATCCAAGAACATGGTATATCTCTCCATCTATTTGTATCATCTTTGATTTCTTTCATCAGTGTCTTATAATTTTCTGCATACAGGTCTTTTGTCTCCTTAGGTAGGTTTATTCCTAGATATTTTATTCTTTTTGTTGCAATGGTAAATGGGAGTGTTTTCTTAATTTCACTTTCAGATTTTTCATCATTAGTGTATAGGAATGCAAGAGATTTCTGTGCATTAATTTTGTATCCTGCTACTTTACCAAATTCATTGATTAGCTCTAGTAGTTTTCTGGTAGCATCTTTAGGATTCTCTATGTATAGTATCATGTCATCTGCAAACAGTGACAGTTTTACTTCTTCTTTTCCGATTTGGATTCCTTTTATTTCTTTTTCTTCTCTGATTGCTGTGGCTAAAACTTCCAAAACTATGTTGAATAATAGTGGTGAGAGTGGACAACCTTGTCTTGTTCCTGATCTTAGTGGAAACGGTTTCAGTTTTTCACCATTGAGGACGATGTTGGCTGTGAGTTTGTCATATATGGCCTTTATTATGTTGAGGAGAATTCCCTCTATGCCTACTTTCTGGAGGATTTTTATCATAAATGGGTGTTGTATTTTGTCTAAAGCTTTCTCTGCATCTATTGAGATGATCATATGGTTTTTCTCCTTCAATTTGTTAATATGGTGTATCACGTTGATTGATTTGCGTATATTGAAGAATCCTTGCATTCCTGGGGTAAACCCCACTTGATCATGGTATGTGATCCTTTTAATGTGCTGTTGGATTCTGTTTGCTAGTAGTTTGTTGAGGATTTTTGCATCTATGTTCATCAGTGATATTAGCCTGTAGTTTTCTTTCTTTGTGACATCTTTGTCTGGTTTTGGTATCAGGGTGATGGTGGCCTCATAGAATGAACTGGAGAATGTTCCTCCCTCTGCAATATTTTGGAAGAGTTTGAGAATGGTGGGTGTTAGCTCTTCTCTAAATGTTTGATAGAATTCGCCTGTGAAGCCATGTGGTCCTGGACTTTTGTTTGTTGGAAGATTTTTAATCACAGTCTCAATTTCAGTGCTTGTGATTGGTCTGTTCATATTTTCTATTTCTTCCTGGTTCAGTCTCGGTAGGTTGTGCATTTCTAAGAATCTGTCCATTTCTTCCAGGTTGTCCATTTTATTGGCATAGAGTTACTTGTAGTGATCTCTCATGATCATTTGTATTTCTGCAGTGTCAGTTGTTACCTCTCCTTTTTCATTTGTAATTGGATTGATTTGAGTCTTCTCCCTTTTTTACTTGATGAGTCTGGCTAATGGTTTATCAATTTTGTTTATCTTCTCAAAGAACCAGCGCTTAGTTTTACTGAGCTTTGCTATTGTTTGCTTCTTTTCTTTTTCATTTATGTCTGATCTGATCTGTATGATCTCTTTCCTTCTGCTAACTTTGGGGTTTTTTTGTTCTTCTTTCTCTGATTGCTTTAGGTGTAAGGTTAGGTTGTTTATTTGAGATGTTTTTTGTTTCTTGAGGTAGGATTGTATTGCTATAAACTTCCCTCTTAGAACTGCTTTTGCTGCATCCCATAGGTTTTGGGTCATCGTGTTTTCATTGTCATTTGCTTCTAGGTATTTTTGATTTCCTCTTTGATTTCCTCAGTGATCTCTTGGTTATTTAGTAGTGTATTGTTTAGCCCCCATGTGTTTGTATTTTTTACAGATTTTTTCCTGTAATTGGTATCTAGTCTCATAATGTTATGAGGTTGGAAAAGATACCTGATACTATTTCAGTTTTCTTAAATTTGCCAAGGCTTGATTTGTGAACCAAGATATGATCTATCCTGGAGAATGTTCCATGAGCCCTTGAGAAGAAAGTGTATTCTGTTGTTTTTGGATGAAATGTTCTATAAATATCAATTAAGTCCATCTTGTTTAATGTATCATTTAAAGCTTGTGTTTCCTTATTTATTTTCATTTTGGATGATCTGTCCATTGGTGAAAGTGGGGTGTTAAAGTTCCCTACTATGATTGTGTTACTGTCCATTTCCCCTTTTATGGCTGTTAGCATTTGCCTTATGTATTTAGGTGCCCCTCTATTGGGTGCATAAATATTTACAATTGTTATATCTTCTTCTTGGAATGGTCCCTTGATCATTATGTAGTGTCCTTCTTTGTCTCTTGTAATAGTCTTTATTTTAAAGTCTGTTTTGTCTGGTATGAGAATTGCTACTCCAGCTTTCTTTTGATTTCCATCTGCATGGAATATCTTTTTCTGTCTCCTCACTTTCAATGTGTATGTGTCCGTAGGTCTGAAATGGGTCTCTGTAGACAGCATATATATGGGTCCTGTTTTTGTATCCATTCAGCCAGTCTGTGTCTTCTGGTGGGAGCATTTAATCCATTTATATTTAAGGTAATTATTGATATGTATGTTCCTATTACCATTTTCTTAATTGTTTTGGGTTTGTTATTGTAGGTGTTTTCCTTCTCTTGTGTTTCCTGCCTAGAGAAGTTCCTTTAGCATTTGTTGTAAAGCTGGTTTGGTGGTGCTGAATTCTCTTTTGCTTGTCAAGCTTTTGCTTGTCTGTAAAGGTTTTAATTTCTCCATGGAATCTGAATGAGATCCTGCTGGGTAGAGTAATCTTGTTTGTAGGTTTTTCCCTTTCATCACTTTAAATATGGCCTGCCACTCCCTTCTGGCTTGCAGAGTTTCTGTTGAAAGACCAGCTGTTAACCTTATGGGGATTCCCTTGTATGTTATTTGTTGTTTTTCCCTTGCTGCTTTTAATATTTTTTCTTTGTATTTAATTTTTGATAGTTTGATTAATATGTGTCTTGGCGTGTTTCTCCTTGGATTTATCCTGTATGGGACTCTCTGCACTTCCTGGACTTGATTGACTATTTCCTTTCCCATATTAGGGAAGTTTTCGACTATAATCTCTTCAAATATTTTCTCCATCCCTTTCTTTTTCTCTTCTTCTTCTGGGACCCATATAATTCGAATTTTGTTGCGTTTAATGTTGTCTCAGAGGTCTCTGATACTGTCCTGAATTCTTTTCATTCTTTTTTCTTTGTTCTGCTCTGTGGTAGTTATTCCCACTATTTTATCTTCCAGGTCACCTATCTGTTCTTCTGCCTGTTATTCTGCCATTGATTCCTTCTAGAGCATTTTAAATTTCATTTATTGTGTTGTTCATCATTGTTTATTTGCTCTTTAGTTCTTCTAGGTCCTTTTTAAACGTTTCTTGTGTTTTCTCCATTCTATTTCCAAGATTTTGGATCATCTTTACTATCATTACTCTGAATTCTTTTTCAGGTAGACTGCCTATTTTCTCTTCATTTGTTTGGTCTGGTGGGTTTTTACCTTGCTCCTTCATCTGCTGTGTGTTTCTCTGTCTTCTCATTTTGCTTCACTTACTGTGTTTGAGGTCTCCTTTTTGCAGGCTGCAGGTTTGTAGTCCCATTGTTTTTGGTGTCTGCCCCCAGTGGCTAAGGTTGGTTCAGTGGGTTGTGTAGGCTTCCTGGTGGAGGGGACTGGTGCCTGTGTTCTGGTGGATGAGGCTGGATCTTGTCTTTCTGGTGGGCAGGACCACGTCTGGTGGTGTGTTTTGGGGTGTCTGTGACCTTATATATATACAGTTTTAGACATCTTCTCTGCTAATAGGTGGAGTTCTGTTCCTGTCTTGCTAGTTGTTTGGCATAGGGTGTCTAGCATTGTAGCTTGCTGGTCATTGAGTGGAGCTGGGTCTTAGCGTTGAGATGTAGATCTCTGGCAGAGCTTTTGCCATTTGATATTACGTGGAGCCATGAGGTCTCTGGTGGACCAATGTCCTGAACTTGGCTCTGCCACCTCAGAGGCACAGGCCTCACATCCGGCCGGAGCACCAAGACCCTGCTCTGTTTTCTTCCACTGGCCGCTGATGCCTCTGCCGTGCTTGCTGTGCTGGAAGTTCTCAGGCTGTTGTGGATCATGCGCTGTGCGTTCAGACGTGGTGATTCTGGGAACAGTGAGAAGCTTCTTTGTTTGCAGTCTATCTGCTGTGGACCTCATATCTTCCAGGAGGGCTTCGAGCAGTAGCTCTGACAGAGAGATCCAGAAACCTGCTTACATTTCTCTCCCTCCTGAATCAATTCTTCTGTGGGAAACCAAATGCCATGAAACAAGGCTGTTCAAGCAGACTGTGGAGGAGTCTGTGTGTCAAGGAATGCAGGTCTCTGACCAATAGCCAGTGAAGAATGGAGACGTACGCACAGCATGCGGCTCTGTAGGCACGAGAAGCTGGGGCCACTGAAGGTAGCACCTATCGCTCCCTGTGGGGTGGCTGGAGTGGCCCAATTTGACTTTTTAAAATGTTTATTTCCAAATTAATATGTAATTACAAATTAATATATTCTTTTTGAAACAGATTAAAATATGAAGACTGTTGAAATCTCTTTTCACCGTGTTCCCACCAAACTGAGTGTCTATCCGAAATGTAACCATATTAAATATGTTGGGTGTCCTTTTTATTTTGCGCATTTTCATAATACACTTGTAATTTGGGAATATGTGTAATATTGCTTTTTGTTTTATTTTTGTAAACATAGTATCATATGCTACATATTATTTTTCCCTTTGTATTTCACTCAAAAATATGTTTAAAATCTTTCTAGGTCAGTCTTTAAAACTACTTCATTGTTTTTCATTGCTATATAATATTTTTGGTATGGATATACCATGTTCATTTAGCCTTTCCCTGGTTGATGAACACATAGGCTCTTCTTGTTTTGTTTTGTTTTGTTTTAATGACAAACAATGTTACAATGTGTGTATATGTCCTTGGGCACATATGCAAGTAATTTTTATAAGACAGATCCTGAAAAGTGGAATTGCTTGTCACAGGGTATATTTCTAATATATTTTAATAGATACTATATAATTGCCCCTGAAAGTAGCTATCAATCTTCCTACTTCCTAAAAGAGTATGAGTACTTTTTTCCCTCATACCCTTATTAATACTGAATCAAAGATTTGCAATATAATGTTTATTATTATCTACAAATCTAAATTAAAATAACATTATATTTTAGCCTATCAAGTTGACAAAGATGAAAAAGTTATTGTTGACAAAAGGTATTCTGAAATATGTACTTTTAGTCACAGTGTCAGGAAATGTAAATTAATGTGTGTATGTACAGGTACATGTGTGTGTTAGTACATACATACTATTAGTACATTTACTCATATATACATTAGTGTATTAGTACGTGTATGTATTAGTACATATGCACTATTATTACATTTACTCATACATACATACATACACACACAAGAAATACTTTGTATTACACCATATATATAAATACTTTGTATTACACCATATATATTACAGATTTGTAGCTTGCTTTAAAAAAAAACACTTCATGTTTTGAGTGTTTATTATGTTATTAAATATTCCTTAAGAATATATTTTAAAGATTCTGTAATATCCAACATAGTAAGTCAATAGACTTACTGTAGCTTATTTAATAATTCCCACATGTTTGTATATCTCATATTTTAGTTGTATCTGAATATATTTTTAGGATAAATTTGTAGAAATGGAATTACAGGAACAAAGACATAAACCTTTTATAAGGGTTTTGATACACATTAGTAAATTGTTTTCTAGAAAAGCAACACCAGTTTAGAGCTATAGTGTGGCATATTCATTAAAAAAATTTTTTTAACTGAAGTATAGTTGATTTAAAATGTGTTAATTTCTGCTGTACAGCAAAGTGATTCAGTTATACATATATATACAGTCTTTTAAAAATTCTTTTCCATTATGGTTCCATTCTATATGTAATAATTTGCATCTGCTAACCCCAAACTCCCAATTCATCTCTCCTCTACCCTCTCTCCCCCTTGGCAACCACAAGTCTGTTCTCTATGTCTGAGAGTCTGTTTCTGTTTGTAGATAGGTTCATTTGTGTCATATTTTAGATTCCACATATAAGTGATATCATATGGTATTTGTCTTTCCCTTTCTGACTTACTTCATTTAGTATGATAATCTCTAAGTCCATCCGTGTTGCCACAAGTGGCATTATTTCATTCTTTTTTATGGCTGAGTAGTATTCCATTGTATATATGTACCACATCTTCTTTATCCATTCATCTGTCGATGGACATTTAGGTTGTTTCCATGTCTTGGCTACAGTGCTGCTATGAACATAAGGGTGCATGTATCTTTTTGAATTATAGTTTTGTCTGGATATGTGCCCACGAGTGGGATTGCAGGATCATATGGCAACTGGGGACCCACCATACTGTTTTCCATAATGGCTACAGCAACTTACATTCCCACCTTGGCATATTCATTTTTCAATTCCCAGTGCTTAGCTTGCACTGTGCCTAGGCCATAATAAGCTCTCAGTTAATGCTAATTTCCTTCAGTCCCTCTGGACGTTTTCCTTTTGCTCACATACCTTCCTTGTAAGTTTGTTTTTGGCCCTGAGGAACCACTATTAGAAAAGTATTTCCTTGAATCAAGGTGAAATTATCTGATTAGTCAATCTGTAAACATATGTTTACACAAATATAAACTCTTAGGTATTAATTATGAGGATATTTTCCTTGATATATATTATCTATATCTCCTTTCCTTTAATGAGAGTTTTTTTTTAGTCTCTAATTGGTATCTGTAGGAAATAGATTTTGGTGAAAGCAATCAATATGGAAAGTGGGGCCCTGAAAGTAGGCACTGGGGGTCTTGGAGTTTCGGGATAAAAATTTCCATCTGAGATGCCCTAAGAAAGGTGACTGGATACAAAATAATGATACTCAAATCAATAGCAGTACATACTGTATAATTCCATTAAACATATGAAATTCAAGAACAGGCAACATGAGTCTATAGTGATTGAAGATGGAATAGTGGTTAAATCTGGGAAGGAGGATAGACTTGAGAAGGGGCTTGAGAAAACTTTCTAGGGTGAAACGAAAATGTTCTGTATTTGATCTGGGTGGTAGACATGTGTTTATGCAAATGTAAAATGGTACTGAGCTGTACATCTTAGATTTGTACATTTTACTGAATAATACCTTCAGGGGTTATATGTTTTCATTACCCTCTTCATTAGGGATAAATCAGTGGGAATGTTTTGCAAGCACCTCTGTATGAATTAGGTTTTTACTGAATTGTGTAAAGGGAGTGACATTATTCAATAAATGTTTATTCAGTTTCTACTATACTCTAGACATACTGATTTCAATTTTTTTCTAAATCATTCTGGTAGAAAAGTGAAAGTTAAGTTGGCAAAGGTGAGACTGGAAGCAGAGAGAAAGTTCGGAAAGTACTGTATTAGCTCTGTCAAGAGATGATAAAACCTGGAACTAGGGCAGAAGCAGGAGGGATGAAAAAGAGGAAATGAATGAGAGAAATGCTAAGAATTAAGTGTTCACTATCTTAACGCTAATGGTCTTGAGTCAAGGAATACCTTAGTCCTAACTCTCTCTACTGTAGCACTCCACTTAACACCCTTTAAAAGAATTATCTCTTTATATTCTCTCTCACTAGATTGTTATCTCCTTGAGTGAAGAAATGCCAACTTGTTATCTCCAGCTTCTAGTAGGATGCCCGGCACATAATAGGTGTTTGATAAATGTTTGACAAATGAATGAGATATCTTTGGTGGAAGGAAGATCAGAGGAAAGAATCTCAGAGTAGTATGGGGGTAAGAGGTTGTGAGAACGGTAAGGGACATTGAGTGACAAGGATGAGCAATGTGGTTGGATGGACTCTCCTTGGGCTGCTGTAGACTGAGGTCCAAGGTGCTGGTTAAGGCTTGAGGAGATGAGCAAACTGATTTTTTCTAGGGGTTGTTTTTCTGTCTCCTAAGATAGTTCTCCCGTGGCAGTAAGAAGGAAGAAGTAGCTGGTCTCTAGGATGCAACCTTCTGATTGAAATCCTAAAATCCAAGCTAGCTACGAGTCCAGAGTTTTTAAAGTTAGATAGGCTGGAGCACCTTGGGAGAGCTCTATCCAGGCAAATCAGGACAGGATTGTCTGCCTCCCTGGATGGTCACCTCTGTGGTAGTACAAAGACATTTAATGACCTTAAATAATTCACTTCATCGTCCTGAGCCTTGATTTCCTCATCTCTATAACTAGGGGCTAGATTATAGTGTTCTATGGTTCTACTGGTTCAAAATCTTGGTAGCTCCATTTTAGTCCTCCATCTAGTGAGCAGAAGGAGGAACTCTAAAACCACAACTTAGATAAAACCTCCTTAGTAGCAGGAAAGGACATTTTGTGTTCTATGAACCTTGATTTCTCACCATAGTAAGAGGAGTATATATGCATATAAGGGGGCTGGTACCTGTCACCATGGACACATAGATATGGACACTGCAGAGTACCACTAGTGAGTCACATTTAAGGTGCTCTCCTCTGTTTTCTGGTAGATTTTGTGATGAAGAGAAATGTGAAGGTGCATAATTTTACATTATGCCCGGGAGGATAAAATCAGGGTTAAAAAGTGCTCTAATACTTTTGAAGATGATTTACCTGTGGAGCCATTGTCATCCTAATCTCTGCTAAGGACTAATGCTGAATTATATTACTTTGAAGCTAGAAAACATTACCAACAACCTGCTTAGGGATAGAAACATTTTTATTCCCATTTGGGGAAATTCAGAGAGATTACAATATTTCCTTAACATGACACATTGAGTAAATGAAGATCTGGGACAAAAAACAACCAAGTGTCCTCATGCTTCATGAGGTTGCTTCCTAAAATACAAATAGTCTGAACTTCCTTTACGGGTGACAGAGATGTTACAGTAGTAAATGAATGTTATAATTTATATGCAATAATAACTAGAATTTATAGCAGTTTAAGATTCTAAACCAAACTTTAGATATTGCCATTTATTCCTTTATTCAGTAATTACTTATTGATCTCCTACTATGCATCAGATACTGAATAGTTAAAGCAAAAGAAAAAAAAAGATAAACAGTAGCTTGTCCTCATGCAGCTTGTATTTTGTTGAGAGAGAGAGAAAATCAGAAAGTAAATATACATACATATAAACAAATTAAATAATATCAAATAATGATAAATGCTATAAGAAAATAAAATAGGGAAATGTGATAGAGAGTGAAGACAGATAAGAAATATCTATCAGAGTCCCATCAGGTGTTATGGGTTGAATTGTGTTCTTCCAAAATTTATATGCAATCCTACCCCTGTACCTCAGAATGTGACCTTATTTGGAAATAGGGTTATTGTAGATGTAATTAGTTAAATCACATCATTAGAGTAATTCCTAATTCAATACGACATGAAGGAGAAATTTGGACACAGACACACACAGGGAGAACATCATGTGAAGATGAAGGCAGAGATTGGGATGATGATTTTATAAGCCAAGGAATGCCAAAGATTGCCAGCAGGGCTTCCCTGGTGGTGCAGTGGTTGAGACTCTGCCTGCCAATGCAGGGGACACGGGTTCGAGCCCTGGTCTGGGAAGATCCCACATACCGAGGAGCGACTAGGCCCGTGAGCCACAATTACTGAGCCTGCGCGTCTGGAGCCTGTGCTCCGCAACAAGAGAGGCCGCGATAGTGAGAGGCCCGCGCACCGCGCTGAAAAGTGGCCCCCACTTGCCGGAACTGGAGAAAGCCCTCGCACAGAAACGAAGACCCAACACAGCCAAAAATTAAAAATAATAATAATAATAATAATAATTCCCATTTAAAAAAAAAAAAAGATTGCCAGCAAACCATCATTAGCTAGGGGAGAGGCATAGGACAGATTCTCCCTCACAGCTCTCAGAAGGAGCCAACCCCGTCCACACCTTGGTCTTGGACATCTAGCTTCCAGAACTGTGATACAACAGTTTATGAATGATAACTTTCTGTTGTGTAAGCCACCCAGTTTGTGGTACTTTGTTATGGCAACCCTATCCGACTATTACATCAGGAAATGGATGGCACGCTGAAGGTAAAAGGGATTTTAATGAAGGAAAACCAGCAATGGATGATGAAACACCCCAGACCCCAAAATAGGAAGTGACTATAACTCCTGAGCCTGAAGGGATGAAGGGAAGGAGCCATTAGTGGAAACTCATGGGAGGTGATAACTATAGAACTTTGGTAAAAAAAACATGGCCACCACCAACCAACAACTCAGCATTGGGAGAACCAGGGAAATACCCAGATCTTTCTTTCCTTCTGCCCTTCTGTTTCCTGTCATTGCTTCCCATTGGCAAAACCCAATAGAAAGAGAGAGCAAAGAGGCCTGGTTGATGTATTCTATGAAGGTCAGCTTTCTGAGGGACAGGTTAGAATGGAGAATAGTAGACAGGATATCTGGAGGAACAAATGAGGACTATTTAGGAGGGGTTAGAGAAGGTCTTTTTTGAGCATATGGCATTTGAGCTGAAAACTCAATGAAGCAGTGATCATAGGGAAGTGTGTTCCTGCAGAGGGAACAGTAGGTGTAAAGACCCTGAGGTGGGAATGAACTAAGTAATTTGAGAAACAAAAAGGAGAGCCAGAGTGCTCATAGTGTGGTGAATGCAGGGGAGCATGTACTTGGTGAGCTGAGAGGTGGGCAATTGTTGGAACTTTTAGGGCCTCATGAGGTGTCAAGAAGAAGGTTAGACTTGTATTGTAATTGTAATGGGAAATAAACAGAGAATTTTAAATTATTGAGATGTGATGTGATTTGCATTTTGAAAGGATCACTTTAACTGTTTTGTGGAGCCTGGTTTTAGGAGGGTGAGTGTAGAAGCAGGGTGCTTGCGTAGGAGGTGATAGCAGTACCCAAATGAGACATCATGGTGGCTTGGACAAAGGTGGTAGAAAAGAAGGTGGAGCAAAGGGGACAGATTGAGGGTCTATGTTGAAAATAGGGAAGACAGGGCTTGTACTTCAATTTATGTGGGAAGAAAGGAAAAATGAGGAATTAAAGTTGATGATGTCTGGGTATTTTGGCTTGAGCAATTCAGTGTTTCATATTTACCGAGATAAGGAAATCAGGGGAAGAGCAGATTTGAGAGGAAAACTATGAGTTCTGATTGGGATACATTAAGTTTTAAATATCCTATAAACTTCCAAGTAAAGATTTAAAGTAGCAGCTGGCAATGAATCTCAAGCTCAGGAGAGAAGTTAGGGCTGGAAATATAAATTAGATGTGTTATTTGAAGCATATATATGAAATTGGCTAGAACTGCCTACTGCAAGATTATACATAGAGAAGAGAGGTCTTTTTCTGGCAATGTGGAAAGCTAGAGATTCTGAAATTCATGCCTGCTGCGTGACATCTAAAAATACTCAACAACAATAAAAAAAAAACTCTTTTGAAATAATCAAATGAGCTCTTTAAGAAACTAATGAAAATTCTCCAAGGTTAGGAATAAAGAGGAACAGGAGAACCTGGAGGTAAATGTTGTGGACTGAATATTTGTGTCCTCCCAAAATTCATATTGAATTTGAAGCCTTAGCCCCCAATGTGGCTGTATTTGGAGGTGAGGCCTTTGTGGAAGTAATTAAGGTTAAATGAGGTCATAAGCATGCTACCCTGATCTGATAGGATTAGTGTCTTTGTAAAAAGACATTGGAGACCTCCAGCTTCCACCCCCTTCCTCAGTGTGAAGACACAGGGAGAAGGTGGCCGTCTGCAATCCAGGAAAAGGGTCCTCACCAGAAATCAAATCTGCTAGAACATTGATCTTGGACTTTTAGCCTCTAGAACTGTGAGAAAATAAATTGTTGTTTAAGCCACTCAATCTGTAATGTTTTGTTATGGCAGCCTGTGCAGACTAAGACAATAAATGAACCTTGAATCCTTTGCATATATTGAAGCCATTGGATATGGGTGGCTTAGAGCCTTGGAACACAAGAGATATTGGAGACAAAGTCTTGGGTCAGTGCAGGACATAGATTTTACTAGAAACCACCTTACATAAATCCAGGACATAGAAAGAGCTATGCTCTTAGGTAAAGAGTGAACTAGAAAAGGAAAGCTCCTGTCTCAGAAGCAGACAGCAATATTGGGCATGGTACTGAATGGAGATTAAAGAAAAGAACTGTCTCCTCCTAACAATCTCTTTCATATTTGGCTGAATTTATATTATTTTCATGGTCCTAAGAACTACAGGCTAAAGATTGTAGTTTAAAGTAGGTACTGGTGTCCTCAGGCACAGAGCAAAACCAATACAAATTCTCCTTAGGGGACTTTTTCTTTGTTTTAGGCCTCAGAGAATTCCCACAAAGTTCAAGCAAATTTAAAACACGTGAGAAAACAAGCTACTTTGAACAAAGGTAGCAGAAACAATAAGCAGAATTAGAATTGTAAAATATTCAAATTTGGAATTACTGGATGTAGAATACAGAAAAGTATGTTATTGCTTAGCAAAATAAAAGGAGGAAATAAAATCTGACAAAGAAATAAAAGACTACCAAATTGAGCAAATAAATTGGAAAAAAAGCAAATTGAATTTCCAGGAATAAAACATATACTCTTTAATTAAATATTTAGTGCCATGTAAGAGACACTAGTGGTAGGGTTTACTGACGTGAACAAAATAAACAAAAATATTTGACCTCATACAGCTTACCCTCTAGGTGAGGAAATATATAAAATTTGAAACATAGTGGAAGGGTTCAAGAGCAGACAATTCAAGCTTAAGAAAGAATTAGTGAAATGGAAAATAAATCTAAAGAAGTAACATAGAATTCTGCCTAGAAATACAAAGGTATGAAAAATGTGACAGAGAGATTAAGTGATAGGATAAGTAAGAAGGTATAAAAGACAGTAAAGTTACAAAAGGAGATAATAGAATATGTGAAAACCAATTTTCAAAAGTTAATGGTTGATAATTTGTTAAAAGTCATGATTTTTCAGGTTCATATTACAAAAGTAAGATGTTAAAAGTGGCCTGAGACAAGAATATACAGTGGAGAAAAGACAGCCTCTTCAATAAGTGGTGCTGGGAAAACTGGACAGCTACATGTAAAAGAATGAAATTAGAACACTCCCTAACACCATACACAAAAATAAACTCAAAATGGATTAAAGACCTAAATGTAAGGCCAGACACTATAAAACTCTTAGAGGAAAACATAGGCAGAACACTCTATGACATAAATCACAGCAAGATCCTTTTTGACCCACCTCCTAGAGAAATGGAAATAAAAACAAAAAGAAACAAATGGGACCTAATGAAACTTAAAAGCTTTTGCACAGTAAAGGAAAACATAAACAAGACAAATAGACAACCCTCAGAATGGGAGAAAATATTTGCAAATGAAGCAACTGACAAAGGATTAACCTCCAAAATTTACAAGCAGCTCAGTATCAAAAAAACAAACAACCTAATCCAAAATTGGGCAGAAGACCTAAATAGACATTTCTCCAAAGAAGATATCCAGATTGCCAACGAACACATGAAAGGATGTTCAACATCACTAATCATTCGAGAAATGCAAATCAAAACTACAATGAGGTATCGCCTCACACCAGTCAGAATGGCCATCATCCAAAAGTCTACAAACAGTAAATGCTGGAGAGGGTGTGGAGAAAAGGGAACACTCCTGCACTGTTGGTGGGAATGTAAATTGATACAGCCACTATGGAGAACAGTATGGAGGTTCCTTAAAAAACTAAAAATAGAACTACCATACGACCCAGCAATCCCACTACTGGGCATATACCCTGAGAAAACCATAATTCAAAAAGAGTCATGTACCACAATGTTCATTGCAGCTCTATTTACAATAGCCAGGACATGGAAGCAACCTAAGTGTCCATCAACAGATGAATGGATAAAGATGTGGCACATATATACAATGGAATATTACTCAGCCATAAAAAGAAACGAAACTGAGTTATTTGTAGTGAGGTGGATGGACCTAGAGTCTGTCATACAGAGTGAAGTAGTCTAGCCACACCAGTCAGAATGGCCATCATCAAAAAGTCTACAAATAACAAATGCTGGAGAGGGTGTGGAGAAAAGGGAACCCTCCTACACTGTTGGTGGGAATGTAAATTGGTGCAGCCACTATGGAGAACAGTACAGTATGGAGGTTCCTTAAAAAAGTAAAAATGGAGTTTTTTAGTTTAGTTGTATGATCCTGCAATCCCACTCCTGGGCATATATCTGGAGAAAACTCTAATTCAAAAAGATACACGCCTCCTAATGTTCATAGCAGCATTATTTACAATAGCCAAGACATGGAAGCAATCTAAATGTCCATCAACAGATGAATGGGTAAAGAAGATGTGGTATACTGTATATATACAATGGAATATTATTCAGCCATAAAATATAATGAAATAATGCCATTTCCAGCAACATGGATGGACCTAGAGGTTATCATACTAAGTGAAGTAAGTCAGACAAAGACAAATATCATATATCACTTATATGTGGAATCTAAAATATGACACAAATGAACCTATCTACAAACAGGAACAGACTCACATAGAAAACAAACTTATGGTTACCAAAGGAGAAAGGGAGGAGGGATAAATTAGGAAGTTGGGATTAATAGATACACACTACTGTATATCAAATAGGTACAATATATCAAATAGGACCTATATGTAAAATAGATAAACAACAAATATCTATGGCATAGGGAACTATATTCAATATTTTGTTATAACCTGTAATGGAAAAGAATCTGAAAGAATACACCTGAAACATTGTAAATCAACTATACTTCAATTTAAAAAGCTCTTAAAAAGAACTAAAAGTACTAATAAAACTGACAAACTCCTAATAAAATTATTCAAGAAAAAATAGAATGCAAAAATTAAACAATTATTCGACTGACTGTGGATTTCTTATCAGAAAAACAAAAGGCCAGAAGATAGTGGAACAATATAATTAAAGTACTAAGAGAAAAGAATTGTCAACCCTGAATTCTACATCCAGCAAAAGGAAATGTCTTTTAGGAATGTAGGCAAAATGGAGATGTTCTCAGTGAAGAAAAAGCAAGAGAATTGTCACCAGGATACTTATTCTAGAAGAAATTCTGAGTTCTGTAGACTGGAGGGAAATGATACCTGGGAGAAGCTTAGAACATCAAGAATAAAGGAAGAACAACAGAAATAGCAAATATCTGGGTAAATGGTATAGACTATTTTTCTTAAGTTCTTTTTAAAAAAATTTTTATTTTTTTTACAGCAGGTTCTTACTAGTTATCTATTTTATACATATTGGCGTATATATGTCAATCCCAATCTCCCAATTCATCCCACCACCACCCCCTTCCCCACTTTCCCCCCTTAAGTTCTTTAAATACATGCGACAGTTGAGCAAAAAGTATTTAACATTGTCCGGTAGAGTTTTCAACATAGTACAAATGATGACTATAATACAAAGGAGGAAGAGTGAAGGGTTCCATGTGGTTGGAAGGCTTTTGCATTGTATGTGAGGTGGCAAAATATTAGCTCTAAGTAGATCAAGAAAGGTTTGTATATTATAATCATGACAGCAACTACTAAAACAATAACACCAAGAGGTATAGCCTCCTGGTAATCCTAGAACAAATAGAAAATCAGCAAGGATATAGACCTGGATTTCTTTCAAGGGCACATGGAACATTTGCTAAGACAGATAATATAATTATTCATAAAATAAATCTTAAAGTTTTAAAAGAAAATATTTATAATGTCAATAGATTTTTGACAAAGGTCAAGAAAGTATAGTGTTTTTCAACAAATGGTGCTGGAACTATTACATGTCCATGCAAAAAAATTCACCTGAACCCATACTTCACACTTCATACAAAAATTAACAGAAATGCATCACAGAGCTAAATATAAAACATAAAATATGTGTACTTTCCACAAGAAAACAGAGGAGAAAATATTTGTGAGTGTGAATTGAGAGTTCTTAGACACCAAAAGCATTATCCATAAAAGAACAAAAAAAACTTGATAAATTGGACTTAATCAAAACTAAAAACCTCTGTTCTCCGGAAGATAGCCACAAGAATGAAATGAAAAGTCATAGTCTAGGAGAAAATATTTGTAAATTATATGTCTGAAAAAGGACTTGTATTCAGAAAGTATATAAAGAACTCCCACAACTAAATGATAAAAAACAAACAGCCCAGTTAAAAAAAATAGGCAAGGGATTTGAACAGACACTTCACCAAAGAAGATATACAGATGGCAAATAAGCACATGAAAAGATGCTCACTCTCATTAGTCATTAGGAAAATGCAAATTGAAATCATAATTAGATACCAGTATATACTATTAGAATGGCTAAAATAAAATAAAAAGAAACCCAAC
The DNA here is from genome assembly GCF_028023285.1 of Balaenoptera ricei. NCBI lineage: Eukaryota > Metazoa > Chordata > Mammalia > Artiodactyla > Balaenopteridae > Balaenoptera > Balaenoptera ricei. The sequence continues at coordinate 75,449,890 of NC_082644.1, forward strand.
AATACCAAGTAATGGCTAGGATACAGATCACCTGGAATTCTCATTCTTTGTGGGAATACAAATTGGCAGTGTCTTTGAAAAACAGTCTGGCAGTTTTTTGTAATAATAAACATACACTTAGCATATGACCTAGCAATCTCACTCCTACATATTTACCCAAGAGAATGAAAATGTATGTTCACACAAAAACCTGTACATGAATGTTTATGGCAGTTTTACTCATAGTTGCCTCACAATGGAAGCAATCCAGGTGTCCTTCAATCGGTGAATGGGTAAACAGACTGCAGTACCTCCATGCAATGGAATACTACTCAACAATAAAAAGTAATGAACTACTGATATACAAACAACATAAATGGATCTCAGTTGCATTATTCTGAATGACAGAAATCATACCCATAAGGCTGCATATTCTTTGATACCATTTAAATGGCATCTGGAAAAGGCAAGACTATAGTGGTTGCCAGGGGTTGAGTTGGAGGGGAGGGACTGACTACAAAAAGATAGCAAGAAGAAATTTTGGGGGGTGATCAAACTGTTCTGTACTTTTTTGTGGTTGTAGTTACAAGACTATGCATTTTTGAATTTTAGTGGATATAAATTTAAAAATTAATGGGAAAAAAATCCCTGAGTGTTGGCAGGGAGAGATACTGGGAGTTACAAGAAACAATAAAGGGGGGGTATTCTAATTTATTATTTATACTGGGGGATCAGGGAAGACTCTGAAGAAGTGACTTAAGCTGAGCTGTGAAGGATGTGGAGGAGTTGGCTAGGAGAGAGGTAAGGGAAGAGAAGATTACAGGCAGAGGAAATAGCTTATAGAAATACTTGGCAAGGCAAGTGAGTACTCTGGTTCTTAAAAGCTGAGAGAAAGCCAGTGTGGTTGTAGCCCAGAGCACTAGGGCAAGAGTGATGAGAGGTGGGATTTAAGAGAGAAGGCCTTATGGGCCATTTAAGGATTTTGGCTTCTATCTGAAAACAATGGGATTTTGCTAACAATTAGGAATAGCTTGATTAGATTAAGAATTGTGCTTTAAAAATAGGGCTGCATGTTGGAGAACAAATTGAAGAGGAGAGAAAGTAGCAGTTGGAAGATCTGCTTGGTGAAGTGACAGTTCCAGCATAGAAGAAAAAAATGGTCTGGGACATAATCCTTTCATAGACTGTATGTAATTCACACCCTCCTTCTGGGAAAAATTAGCACTTCTAATAAATGGTTATGACAGTTTCTAATGAATTTTGATGAAATGAAGAGTTGTTCTGGTTAACTAGTGACCCATACAGTTGACTATCAGCTAACTATCAGTCAGGGATCTACTGAACTTCAACCAGAATTATTCTTCCTTTCTATATCTAATCCATTTTCTTTTGCTAGAAAATTTCCCTGCTAGAAATAGATATTTTAATTGACCTAAAAAGAGCATTTTTTTCTTGCATGCATGCGAGATTATAATAAAATGTTGACACATGTTTATTTTAAAAAAAGATTTTAGCAAAGTTTCTGGGTATAAGATCAATGTCCCAATATTAACTGCTTTCCTGAATATCATCAATAAACCACTAACAAACATAAATTCTAAATAAAAGATGCCATTTCCAATAGCAATTGGAGGAATTTGGGAATAAATACAACAAAAGTACATGTATACAATGGAATATTACTCAGCCATAAAGAAAGAACAAAATAATGCCATTTGCAGCAACATGGATGGACCTAGAGGTTGTCATACTGAGTGAAGTAAGTCAGACACAGAAAGATAAATATATGATATTGTTTATATGTGGAATCTAAAAAAAAGGGTACAAATAAACTTATTTACAAAACAGAAGTAGAGTCACGGATGTAGGAAACAAACTTATGGTTAGCAGGGGATAATGTGGGGGAAGGGATAAGCTGGGAGATTGGAACTGACATATACAAACTACTATATATAAAATAGATAACTAATAAGGACCTGCTGTAAAGCATAGGGAACCCTACTCAATACTCTGTAATGGCCTATATGGGAAAAGAATCTAAAAAAAAAAAAAAAAAGTGGATATAGGTATAACTGATTCACTTTGCTGTACACCTGAAACTAACACCAACATTGTAAATCAACTATACTCCAATAAAAATTAAAAAAGAAAAAAAAGAACAAACTACTATGCATAAAATAAATAAGCTACAAGAATATATTATACAGCACAGGGAAATATAGCCATTATTTTATAATAACTTTAAATGAAGTATAATCTATAAAAATATTGAACCACTATGTTATATATCTGAAACTAATATATTATAAACTATAATTCAATTAAAAAAAGATATGCAAGGTCATTATGAAGAAATTATAAAACTTTATTGAAAGTATGTGGCTGTCCTAGGACAGCCATAACAAATTACCACAAATTGGTAGATTAAAACAACAGAAATTTATTCTCTCACAGTTCTTTATGGCAAAAATCCAAAATCAAGATGTTGGCAGGGCTGCAGTCCTTCTGAAAGCTTTAGGGGAGAATCCTTCCTTGCCTTTTCCAGCTTTTGGTAGCTCCAGGTGTTCCTTGGCTTGCAGCTGCATAAATCTTATTTCTGTCTCTACCTTCACAAGGCCTGTCTTCTGTGTCTGTTCTCTTCTGTATCTTATGACACTTGTTCTTAGAGTTAAGGTCCACTTGGATGATCCAGGATGATAGCATCTTGAGATCTTTAATTATATCTGCAGAGACCCTTTTTTTTTTCAAATAAGGTCACATTCACAGGTTCCAGGGGTTAATACATGGACATATCTTTGGGGGGCCGTCATTCAAAATAAAGAACCAAATAAATGGAGGGATGTACCATGTTCAAAATAATGACGACGACTATTATAATGATGTCAATTTTTGCCAAATTGATCTTGCCAAGTTGATTCAATGTTACTCTATCTCCAAAGGTTTTTTCAATGGAACTTAAATAATTGGTTCTAAAAAGGACAAATAGCCAGGATACTTTTTAAAAAAACTGGGCTAAGAGATGTGATCAACTAGATATAAAGATTTATTTGAAAACTATACTAAAAAAGATCACATAGCATTGACACAAAGATAAACAAACTGACCAATGAAACAGAAATTAACCTACAAATATATTGAAACCTGATAGATGTGGCAGTGCAGATCTGTGGGGAAGGAATGATTTTTTAGATGTTCCTGGAGCAATAGGTTATCCACACTGAAAAAACTGAAATCAGATCCCTACCTCACACGATATCCAAACCTGAATTCCAGATGTATTAAAGCCCTACATATAAAAGCCAAAACTTTAACAGTATTTGAAGAAAATACAGAAAATTATGACAATCGAGCAGGAAATGACTTATTAAGCAAGAAACAAAAGTACTAACAATAAAAGATAAAAATGATAAATTTTACTACATTAAAATTAAGAATTTTTTGTAAATGAAAAGATATCATAAAGAGAGTAAAAAGATATGCTGATTGTCCTTTATATGCCCCCATAACTTGCTGTATATTACACTACTATATACCCCCATCCTCACCTCCTTTACCTTCCAGTTTCAGGGGGCTTCTTGCCAATATTTCCTGTCCAAGGAGAGTTCCATCTCCTCAAAGAATGTCCTGCTGGTCATTCTTAATCACTTCCTTTTGGGAGTTCTTAGATTGTTTCCATACCTTTTGCTATTTGTAAAAATGCTGTGAAGAAAAAAAAAAAAAAAGATATGCTGAAAACTTAGAGAAGACATTGGCTACATACAACAAAAGATAGATATCCAGAATATGTAAAGAATTTCTGAAAAAACTGAAAGACCAACAAAATATTCATATATATTCTATTATATCTACATGTATTACTATATCTATTAAATTATATTCTAATATAAAATTGGGCAAAATGCCTAAGCAGGCATTCTAAAGAGGAAATGTGAACTAAAAAACTTGTTCAATCTCATTATTAATTATGGAAATACAAATGAAAACATTAATGAAGTATCACATTACACCCACTAGATTAGCAAAAATTTATAAGTTTTAAAACATTGTATTCTGCTAGGCCTGAGAAGCAACAGAAACTGTTGTTGCTGATAGTGGATATTGGTACAAGCATTTTGGATCGCAATATGGCATTATCTAGTAAATTCCAACTTGTGCACACCATATGACTCAGAGATTCTCTTCCCAGGAGTAGATTCTGGGGCTTAGAGAACCTCTCAGCCTGTAGACAGCAGGCATGTATAAGAATGTTCACAGAAGCAAGGTTTGTAATGACAAGTAACTGGAATCAACCCACACATCCATCAGTAGGAAAATGGATGAATAAAGATGTAGTCATAGGGTGGAACACCGGAGAACCACGAAGAAGGGTGAACTACAGCTGCTCACCTAAGCACGAAGGACTGTTTGAGACTTAATATTAAATGAAGAAAAAAGAATGACTTAGAGGAATATATTAATGTTTTATAAAAAAAACTGTGGTCAGTTTTTTCTTCTGTTTTTCACCTGTCATAATTGGCCTCAGAACTGTGTGAGGAAATAAGTTTTTGAGGCCTGCTTTGGACAGTAGAAAGGGCCAAACTAGAAGAAAGGAAAATAGACATAGGATCTTGGATGATTTAAGACAATGGGTGAGAAAATATTGATTACAAGATCTACACAATGAAGACACAGAAGCAGAAGGGGAGAAGGTATTCAGCATCTGGAGGTTGGTTCCTCATGGGCATGGCTGTGGACCATGTTACTTCTGGTTGGTCTTCTGCTGGGTTGGGCCTGGAATGACCATTGAAGTGTATGTCTCTGGCACCTTGGTTGCTAGGCTGAGTAGCCAATATCTCATAATAACTATAAATGTAGTATAACCTTTAAAAATTGTGAATCACTATGTCACACACCTGAAACTTATATAATATTGCACATCACCTATACCTTAATAAAATATTTTTTTAATATTTTAAAATAAATAAATGAAATATCAAATTTGTGGTAAATTTTGTATGTGAATTTTGCAAATCTGGTAATTTTGTATATTTTGCCTTTTAAAAATATTTTCTTGTTCAGTCTTTCTAGTAGTTTGTCTATATATATATAATTGGTCTTTTTACAATCTAGCCTCTAGGTGAATTTATCAAATATTTTCAAATTCTCCAGTATGTGAATGTTTCATATTTCTCTCTTTTAAACTCATTCTTTTGGTTTGATTATATATATATATTGGATCTCTTGGATTTGTACTCCACAGCTCTTATGTTTTGTTTATCTCTTTTATTGCTTTTTTATTTTTTCCCCAAGTTCTGGGAGGATTGCTTGGGGCTTAGATTCCAATTCACTGATTTGCTTGAAACTTGACAACCAGGTTTTCTATTTTCTCAGTCTTTTCTGATTTCATATTTTTTCCTTTTTAATTACTGCTTATTTTGATGTTCAATATGCAAAATCCTCTTCAACCAATCAGAGAATTTCCAAAATTTCATACAGAAATATTTAATCTCATTATTCAGATTTCACCCAGATTAATACATTTTTTGACTTGTGCTACCTTTTCCTCTTTTCAGTTATTTACTGAATTAAAGAGGGAGGTCAGAGTTTGTCCAGTATTGTTGGTCTAAGTGCTTTTAGAGCTTATGTGGGTTTGAAGTTCCAGACCAACTAAGCCTAAGATTAGCTGGGGCAGCAACCCCATTCTTTCTCTGGCAGAGTTGCCTTTATTTGGAGAGATCTATAGCAGCATTTTTATTTTTTTCCCAGCATGGCAGTCCATTTGCAGTGTAAGATATTTGAAAGGACTCCAAGATCTCTGCTCCTTGTGGCTCTGGCATGTAGTGCACTCCCCAGAGCTACAGGCTGATTCACATTTGCCCCTTACAAGGTCACCGATGACTATTGTTGACTCCAGCCCTTGCTACTACAATGAAGGACATAGTCAGATTTTGCTGAGATCTCTTTTCATTTAATTAAAGAAACCTGGGGTGATAGGTCTTTTCTTTGTGGTATTTAGCAAAGATTCCTTCATTTCTTAATTACCAGCATTGCTATGTTTCCTATTTATGATAGCGATAGGTTATTTCAGTAGAAAACTTGGATGGAATATAAGGTAGTTAAATGTATCCTCAAGTCACCATTTTTAGCTGAAAGCCATCTCTGCCTTTCTGAAATCTGGGACAGCTACCAAATCAACACCCCCACGTACTAGTAATGGCTGGCAGAGTAGGGAATCGGGGGCAGAAGATTTATGCCCTATATTTATTCCATTTCTCAGTCATCACCTACAAGCAGATGTCTTCTACAAGAACATCATTTCGGTGGCCAAGAGTATCTTGGAAAGAGGAAGCCAAGATATTTTCCGTAATGCCTCATCTTCCAGTGTTTTTGATATCTCAAAGTCACCAGATCAATTAAATGTTCAGTAATGGCCATCTGCTTTCTGCATTCTGCAATCCCATCTGTTGCTGCTGTCAGGGTCCTTCAGGATCACAGGTAGATACCTTTATAACATCTCTGTTTTACCCCCTACAAACCGTTTCTTGTTAATAAGATTTACCTTCAGGTGGATGGAAATTTAAATAATTCCTTCCACATGTAAATTTTCTTCTTTTAAATTTAGATTGTCAGCATCCCATTGCACACGCCCATCAACTAGACTAAGGAATTTTGCCAAGCATGCCCAGGTTTTAATGGTGACATCAAGTTTCCTTTTAAAATTCTAGACACACATACTTGGCTTATCATCTTATATTTAGGTTTTATTTCCCATATAATTTTTTTCCTCAGGTACTGGCCAGATTTCCTCTTATTTTCAACTAATTACTGTGGAGTAGGCAGTGCTCAAATTCAGTGAGTTAGGAGCAAAACTTTTGGAAGCTTAGCATTTGGCCAAAGCCTTGAAACTTCAGCAAGAAGAATGCCAAGTCTTCAGTTATTTCTGGGAAGTACATGTGAGATAGGACACTTGAGCAGAGAAGGCTGTTAAGAGCTGAGGTTTGATACAAGCGCTACTTTGGGGACTTAGCAGGAAAGCCTAGATGGAGTGACACTTAATGTGAGTGAACCCAGTCTTATTCATAAGAAGATTGCCAGGGGCTATTTTTTTTTTTTGTAACATCTTTATTGGAGTATAATTGCTTTACAATGGTGTGTTAGTTTCTGCTTTATAACAAAGTGAATCAGTTATACATATACATATGTCCCCATATCTCTTCCCTCTTGCGTCTCCCTCCCTCCCACCCTCCCTATCCCACCCTTCTAGGTGGTCACAAAGCACCGAGCTGATCTCCCTGTGCTATGCAGCTGCTTCGCACTAGCTATCTATTTTATGTTTGGTAGTGTATATATGTCCATGTCACTCTCTCACTTTGTCACAGCTTACCCTTCCCGCCAGGGGCTATTTTACTGCTAACACTTATGAACAAAATCGGAAGCCTTCTAAATCTGTAGGTGACTAAACAAATTTGACAAGAGTAATAGAGTGCTACTGATGCTACAGTACAAGTGGTTATTACCATTCAATAAACATTTATTGAGTGACTACTGTATTCCAGTCACTGTGCCAAAAGCAAAGTCTACCAAGATGCTTAAGACCTGCCCACCAAAAACCTGATCATTTGGGTATAAGATTATATTAAAAAGAGGAGCCTATAGAATTCTGTGATTCAACCAATTGTGTTTCATCTAACTCTTATTGATGTTTTCAGATGTTTGATTTTAGAAAATTTCAAACATATACAAAAGGAGAGAAAACAGTGTAATGAACCTGGTGTATTCATTGCTCAGCTTCAAAAATTATTAATACGCGGTCAAGCTCTTTTTATCTAGATTCCCTCAACTCTTCCCTCATTGAGATTATTTTAAAATATATCCTGAACATCATATAATTTCCTCTGTAAATATTTCAGTCTGTATCTCTAGAAAATAAGGACTCTCTTTTTTAACATACCCACAATACCATTATCATCACATGTAAACAAATTTACAATAATTTATCAATATCATCACATAAAAGTTCACATTGAACTGATTGCTTGCCCTATTTTAAAAAACTTTTTTTTTTTTAATAATAACTATTTTTTTTTAATTGGGGTATAGTTGCTTTACAATGTTGTGTTAGTTTCTGCTGTACAATGAAGTGAATCAGCTGTATGTATACATATATCCCCTCCCTCTTGGACCTCCCTCCCTCTCCCCCTCCATCCCACCCATCTAGGTCACCACATAGCAGCGAGCTGAGCTCCTTGTGCTACACAGCAGGTTCCCACTAGCTATCTCATTTACACATGGTAGTGTATATATGTCAATCCCAATCTCTCAATTCATCCCACCCCTTCCCCCCTCCCCCCGTTTCCACCTGTCTGTTCTCTACGTCTGCATCTCTATTCTGGCCCTGCAAATAGGTTCATCTGTATCATTTTTCTAGGTTTCACAAATATGCGTTAATATATGACATTTGTTTTTCTCTTTCTGACTTATTTCACTATATGACAGACTCTAGGTCCATCCACGTCTCTACAAATGACCCGACTTTGTTCTTTTTTATGGCTGAGTAATATCCATTATATATATATGTACCACATCTTCTTAATCCATCCATCTGTCGATGGACATTTAGGTTGCTTCCATGTCCTGGCTATTGTAAATAGTGCTGCAGTGAACATTGGGGTGCATGTATCTTTTTGAATTATGGTTTTCTCAGGGTATATGACCAGTAGTGGGATTGCTGGGTCATATGGTAGTTCTATTTTTAGTTTTTTAAGGAACCTCCATACTGTTCTCCATAGTGGCTGTACCAGTTTACATTCCCACCAACAGGGTAAGAGGGTTCCCTTTTCTCCACACCCTCTCCAGCATTTATTGTTTGTAGATTTTCTGATGATGCCCATTCTAACTGGTGTGAGGTGATACCTCATTGTAGTTTTGATTTGTATTTCTCTAATAATTAGTGATGTTGAGCAACTTTTCATGTGCCTCTTGGCCATCTGTATGTCTTCTTTGGAGAAATGTCTATTTAGGTCTTCCACCCATTTTTTGATTGGGTTGTTTATTTTTTTGATATTGAGCTGCATGTGCTGTTTGTATATTTTGGAGATTAATCCCTTGTCAGTTGCTTTGTTTGCAAATATTTTCTCCCATTCTGAAGGTTGTCTTTCATCTCGTTTATGGTTTTCTTTGTTGTGCAAAAGCTTTTAAGTTTCATTAGGTCCTATTTGTTTGTTTTTGTTTTTATTTCCATTACTCTAGGAGGTGGGTCAAAAAATATCTTGCTGTGATTTATGTGAAAGAATGTTCTTCCTATGCTTTCCTCTAAGAGTTTTATAGTGTCCAGTCTTACATTTAGGTCCCTAATCCATTTTGAGTTTATTTTTGTGTATGGAGGTAGGGAGTGTTCTAATTTCATTCTTTTACCTGTAGCTGTCCAGTTTTCCCAGCACCACTTACTGAAGAGATTGTCTTTTCTCCATTGTATATTCTTACCTCCTTTTTCATAGATTAGGTGACCATAGGTGCATGGGTTTATCTCTGGGCTTTGTATCCTGCTCCATTGATCTGTATTTCTGTTTCTGTGCCAGTTTCATATTGTCTTGATTACTGTAGCTTTGTAGTATAGTCTGAAGTCAGGGAGCCTGATTCCTCCAGCTCCGTTTTTCTTTCTCAAGATTGCTTTGGCTATATGGGGTCTTTTATGTTTCCATATAAACTGTAAATTTTTTTGTTCTAATTCTGTGAAAAATGCCATTGGTAATTTGATAGGGATTGCATTGAGTCTGTAGATTGCTTTAGGTAGTATAGTCATTTTCACAGTATTGATTCTTCTAGTCTAAGAACATTATATATTTCTCCATCTGTGTCATTTTTGATTTCTTTCATTAGTGTCTTATAGTTTTCTGCATACAAGTCTTTTGTCTTCTTAGGTAGGTTTATTCCTAGGTATTTTATTCTTTTTGTTGCAGTGGTAAATGGGATTTATCACTTCAACAAAAAGAATAAATTAAGGGATTACTTCCTTAATTTCTCTTTCTGATCTTTCATTGTTAGTGTATAGGAATGCAAGAGATTTCTGTGCATTAATTTTATATCCTGCAACTTTACCAAATTCATTGATTAGCTTTGATAGTTTTCTGGTGGCATCTTTAGGATTCTCTATGTATAGTATCATGTCATCTGCAAATAGTGACAGCTTTACTTCATTTTTTCCCGTTTGGATTCCTTTTATTTCTTTTTCTTCTCTGATTGCCATGTCTAGGACTTCCAAAACTATGTTGAATTACAGTGGCCAGAGTGGACATCCTTGTCTTGTTCCTGATCTTAGAGGAAATGCTTTCAGTTTTTCACCTTTGAGAATGATGTTTGCTGTAGGTTTGCCATATGTGGCCTTTATTATGTTGAGGTACATTCCCTCTATGCCCACTTTCTGGAGAGTTTTTATCATAAGTGAGTGTTGAATTTTGCCAAAAGCTTTTTCTGCATCTATTGAGATGATCATATGGTAAAAAACTTTTTTTTTTTTTTTTGAATCACAATCCAAATAAGGTCCATAGTTTGCCAATGATTGATTGTCTTGAAGTTTCTTTTAATCTATGGTGTCTTCCTACATCTCTCTTTTTTTCTTGAATTTTTTTTTTTGTTTGTTTATCTTATAGTTTCCCACAGTCTGGATTTTATTAATTGCATCCCCATGGTATGTTTAAAGTATTTCTTTATTTGCTGCATTTCATATAAATTGGCAGTTAGATTAAGAAGAGGCTTGGTATATTTCAGGTTAGAGTTGTTCTTTGTTTTTTTTTTTTGACACTGCTTCATTCGTGGTGTGTTTTCCATCATTAGGAAAACAATGTCCTAGTGTCTTTCTTTTTGTGACTTTCATTAGAGGTTACAAAATGGTGATACAACAATTCTATCATTCCTTTTTCATTTACTTTTTGAAGTACTTCTATAAACAGAAACTTCCCCTCATCAACTATTTGGTTATCCTGTAATACAGACTAGATAGGAAGGGCAGGAAAGGCTTGATTCTATCCCTTTATTTATCAGATTTCAAAATAATGAGACATTCCCCTGCCATCTTCCAAAGGAGACCAATTAGTTTGGTTTTAGTATAATTATAAACTCACAGTTTTTTTTTTTAATTAATTAATTAATTTATTTATTTATTTTTGGCTGTGTTGGGTCTTCGTTTCTGTGCGAGGGCTTTCTCTAGTTGCGGCGAGCGGGGGCTACTCTTCATCGCGGTGCGCAGGCCTCTCACTATCGCGGCCTCTCTTGTTGCGGAGCACAGGCTCCAGACGCGCAGGCTCAGTAGTTGTGGCTCACGGGCTCTGTTGCTCCGCGGTATGTGGGATCTTCCCAGACCAGGGCTCGAGCCCGTGTCCCCTGCATTGGCAGGCAGATTCTCAACCACTGCGCCACCAGGGAAGCCCCTAAACTCACAGTTTTAAACATATATAAAGTATTTCAATCCATTGAAGTTATTATGCTTATTGATGCTCAAATATCCTATTTTAGCCCAGCAGAACTTATTTAGATTGAGTCCTGAGTCCTTTTGACACCACCCTGGTGGTCTTCAATAGCTTCCTTGCTTTTTAGAAGAACAAGATGTCCTAGCATATATTTTACACTTCTTGTCCTAGACCCAAAGAGCCCTGGTTGTTTAATAGGGAAATGATATTTAGAGATTATAATCTGGACACTAGGGGTGCTCATTGCTACTGAGTTGGTCATTGGTTCTTTGCCTTTACAGTGATTAGAGTTAGGGAATATGTTTGTTTGTTTTTTTTGTTCAGGTAAAAGACATCATGAATTCATACTTATCCTTTCAAGGCCAAGTTATGACTTGGTTTTTACTTAACCTTATCAGTTATACATCTGTATCTCCTGGCAGTTCTCTATGACACTAGCCTAATTAGATGTTTTATTTTCCCCATACAGTACACACAGCAATCTCAGAGAGCAATTCTAACACTACCACCTCCAATATGATTACTGAAAATGGTTGAAAAAAATTTTTTGCAGCTGTTTTTGTCCTTAAAATACATCTCTAATGTATCCCTTAGGAATATACAGTTCTTGTGTTTTAAAATTCTTTGTTATAATTTCTGTCTTTGAGATTATTCTCCCAACTACGAATTGTTAAAGAGGAAACCACAGGCTCAAGATGACATCACTTGTACTAAAAAGCCTGTTATACCAGACCTAGATTTAATACCTCACATATTGCTGTTTGGACCTTCACCAGAAATATAATCTTAATCAGCCAGTCTGGAATTTTCTGGTCAGCACCAGTGAGGTAATCTGTCATATGGGCCCTCTCCATCCCTTAAAAGAAGAAGTAATTTGCATGGTAGACTTCCTCCTTCCCCCCAAAAACGTAACTTGGGCTGAAACAATATTTTCTTTTCTTTTGCTAACAGCTTCCTTGCCCCATCCTCCTCCTGCCTATAAAATCTTCTATTTTGTACAACCCCTTGGGGTGCCTTTTTATTTATTAGGTGGGATGCTGCCCAATTCATGAATCCTTGAATAAAGCCAATTAGGTGTTCAGATTTACTCAGTTGTTTTTAAACAATATATAGCCAGATTCATTTTTTCATATTACTTTCAAATTCAGAGCTTGTTTTTATTATTTAATTTTGTTTGCATTTTTAAGTAAACTATCTACGTGGTTCTAAAGCCAAACCTACAGAACAAGGCATATTTAGAGAAGTCTTCTATTCTTGTCCCCTCTACCATGTTCCCTTCCTCCTCCTATAAAAAGCCATTTTAAAAAATGGTTTATCTTTTCATTATTTTAAAATATATAATTAAATAAATACATCTATGATAATTATTCATTTGGACCTTTGAACCCAGCCCAGGTACAAATGAATACAGTTGAATCAAAAACCCACATGAAGCAAAAGAACTGCCTGTGGGGCCCTACCCAAATCTCTGTCCCAAAGAATTATGAGAAATGATAAATTATTGTTTTAAGTAACTATGTTTTGGATGGTTTGTTATACAGCAATAAATAGATGATACTACAGTATATCCTATAGTTCATGCTATAATAGTGTATAGAATATTAATATTTATCTTTTAATGTGTGTCAGAAAATAGGTTTTTTTTTTTCCTTTGAGAGTGTGAAAAGAAAATCAAAATGGAGGCAGTACTGCTAAGAGAGCTCTTTAAAATGGAGGCAGGAGGCCATTGTGATTTATGCACATCTCAGCCCAGATGGGATCTAAACTTTGACCACTTATTGTCTTAATGCAGACATCCAGAACATCTGCACAATATTCCAAAAACTGAAGATACTTATTGGACCCATATCCTAAAATAACTAGTGACAGCCTATCCCTTCAGGACAAATATTCCTTTCAATTTTACCCAAGTGGCAATTCTTAAAACCCCAAATAAAACTTTGTTTTTTGCAGCCTAAATACTGATTATTGTTTGACAAGAATAACAGGTAGGCTGAAAAATCATCGTTAATTAATATTAATACCATCATTAGGCTGACATTGGAGGGATTTGCCCCACAATCAACTTGATTACAAAGATACTCTCAATGGAGAAATGGCATGAAAATACACCATTTCCTGGTGTTAGGGAGGAAAATAAATTTCCCTCTACCGTCCTGAGTCTTTGGCTGAGACCCCCTGTAATAAAAGACAGATTAAAAAGAGAAAAACAAGCAGAAGTTTAATAACGTGTACCTCCTGTATACACGGGAGAAACCCAGGAAAACTGATTAACTCCTCGAAATGGCCCAAATCGCCACCTTAAATACCATCTTCAGCTAGTGACAAAAGAAAGATTTTTGGAGTGAAGGGGAACCAGTAATTGGAGGATACCAGAAAAAGCAGGGTAAGTAAGGGTAAGGTTTGTTATGCAGACTTAAATCTTATGATTTAGTCATCCTTCCATTCTTGGTACAGAGAGGGAGACACACTTACAAATGGAGGTTCCCTTTATAAATTGTAAATTTCCCTTACAGAAGGGTAAATTCTACTCTGTTTTCAGAGCTTCTCTTGGATCTGCTGTTTCTCAAAATAATCAGCTCAAAACAATCATTATGCCGAAGAGATATATTTTGGGGTGGTACCTTCTACTACCCCTTACTGGATTTGTTTGATGGACTAATAGAGATGCTGCAAGAGTCTTTGGTTTATGGGTGAATTTGTATATATGGCCTGAGGAGCAAAATTAGACTTCCTTCAAGGTGCCATAACGCATTAGTGTTCTCACCATTCATTCATTCAGACTGTTATGTATATCCCTTTAGGAAGAACTAGGAGTCCTGTGACTCTGTTTTAGTGCTGAACTATTGTTTAAGCTATCATTACTTTTCTTGCTTGACCGCTTTTCCTTTCTTTCTGCATTCCCTCACTTCTGTAATTAGTAACTGCTTGAGTCTGCTCTTTGGAACTTGGGGAAGACCTGGAAGACTAAAGCCTTTTTCTATAAACAAGGAAAGGAAGGCACAGAGGCGCTCTTGTACCTGGGAAGCCCTGCAGGGTCCTGCTCAGTTTCAGTCCCACTTTTTCTTTGATATTCCTCAATCTTGATAGGAACAGGAGCAAGACAAGAAAGGGAATAAATTTTTGGATAGAGAGGTTAATCATAGACTTGGCAGGGGAACGCTGTTTTAGGGGGACTTGGTTTCAACCCCATGTGACTAGGAAGCCATGGCACTATTTGAATTGATGGAGATTCCTCTTTTTCTGTTGTCTGCATTCCACCACCTCCCTTTAGTTTGAATAAGCCTTCTTAGACAATATGGGTAGAGGAAGGCCCAATGGGCATACTGGACTGACAATAATGCAGTGATTAATTGAAAAAAAAAAAAAAAGAAGCAAAATAAGAAAATGATGTGAGGACAGTGTTCCTGAGTTTGTGGAAAAGGCAGTACTAGTGATTTCTAGAGTGTGCTATCCTATAGCCACGAGACCAGTAGTGCACCTCCATGTGCCTGACAGGCATTTAGCGCTGTTGGATTTGCTTTGATGCTGGTGATTCTGTAGTTCTACCCATAATAAACTTCTCTCTGATTTCCAGTGCTTTGGTTTCTTTGGAACAAGCTCGCTGGTTAAATGCTTCTGGGAAAGTGGAGACATGGTTACACAAAATACATAAATAGGTGTAGGGGAAGAAAAATAATTTTCCCCCTACCCCTCTAGGTTCTTGGTTGAGAAACCCCCTGTAATAAAAGACAGATTAACAGGAGAAAAACAAACAGAAGTTTAATAACTTTTTAACCTCCTGTACACATGGGAGATACCCAGGAAACTGTATAAATCCCAGAAATGGCACAAGCCACCACCTTAAATAACATTTCCAGCTAAAGACAAAATAAGATTTTAGGAGAGTGGGATGGGCAGTTATGGGAAGTTATCAAGCAAAGCTTGGAAAACAAGGGTCTGGTTGTTATATAGATTTAAATGCCTTTCCCACTAATGAGTTTCTTATGATTTAGTTATCCTTCCCTTCCTGGTACAGAGAGGGAGACACTTAAAAATGGAGATTTCCCTTATAAATGTAAATTTCTCTTACAAAAGGGTAACCTACTCATTATTGGAGCTTTTCCTGTGTCTGCTCTTTCTTAAAAATGACCATCTCAAGATAATCCTATGACAAAGAGACATATTTTGGAGTGGCATATTCTGCTCCCCTTCACAGGCCAGCTGGCTTACAGAAGTATCTCCCTCTTCAGGATCATTTCTTGATTTATTTAATTCTAACTGGTTTGGTTCATGGGGACCATGCCTTGGAAAACTCTTAGGAATGCTTTTAATAATAATAATTATCTCCCTGGTACAGTTGCATTCTCTCAAGGGTTTTAAATGCTTGTACACAGCCAGGGGCCAGCCAACAAATGGTCTCCTTCAGACTGGAATGACAAAAAAGATCCAAGGAACAAAGACAACATCAGGATTATGAACCTGACATCATTTCCTGCAAAATATATACCAAAGAGGCAATTATAACTTAGAATAACTTGCAACATTGTCTTTGATCAAATCTCTTGCTTGGCCAGAGGTTGATCAAAAGGTAGAATTGTCAAACTGATCTCACATTAACCTTCCTTGGTAGATCAAGTGCCACTTATCTTGGGAAACCACATCAGCAAAATGAAACTTAACTTTTAGGTTTCATATTCTTGTTTATGTTCTGTCAGCCCAGAATTCAGACCATCTGGCTAACCAGTTCATGATCGCCAAGTAACGCAGGTGATCTCCTGTTCCTGTGTAACCCCAGCCAGTCAGATATTTTTATTCCTTATTTTCCTTGTCCCCTATTTTTCATCCAATAAAAGCTTCCTTCCTTCTGCCCCACCTTGCAGTTCTCCAAACTCTTTGAGAGTGGAGACGTCCCACTCCATGAAGTGTTAAAAACTTGTTTCTATTGCCTAAATTGTCTTTTTTAATCATCTTAACAGCACATACTGGGCATTTAAAAATAGTGAATTGAAAAAAAAAAATAGTGAATTGATCTATGCTAGGTCTTTGTAAATGCAGAACGAGGATTGAGCTCTCATAGTCACCAGAGCAATTTTCAAAAAATATATAGCTTTATGTTTAAACAGATCTACTGAATCAGAATTGTTGGGATATGGAGTCTGAGAATTTGTATTAAATAAAAGTCCTTTAGGATGATTTTAATGTTCAGGTAGGATTGGGGACCAGAAGTATATAACAAGAAATATGAAAAGAATTTATTTTAACCCACAGAGATGTCAAAGGCATCCTGTTCCTCAGCATTTACTTTCTTTCCTTTGACTCTCCTAAAACAATATCCATAAATAAACATTTGAAAGCAAAGAGATTATTGACATCGTTGCTATGTGTCATGCCTTCCGTTTGAGAATGTTTCTGAGTTCTCGTTGATGTTTGGCAGTCTTACCAGCACATCCTAAATTAAATCAGATAGCTGCTTCTCCTAGCAGGGCATTGGAATGACTCCAGCTAAGAATCGATCCAGTAACAAACAACTTAATTTATGATGGTATAAAAAGCCTCAGCCTCAGAATATCTGTAATTAGGAAGAGTCCAACTGAGATAGAGCTGTGCTAAAATGAATATTCTCGTCTCCTTCCTTTGCACACTGCGTGCACGCACGCACACACACACACACACACACACTTCTTCATAGATCCTCATAGCCAGAATACTCAGTGAAAAATCATTTGGTCTATCATGTGGGCTTTTAGGCTTTTTGGATGAATAGAATATCCTGAAACTGTGATAATCCTAAGGGATGAAGTTGCCCCAACAGCCCTTGGAAGGTTAGAGGAGCTCAAGATAAAAGAAAATAGAGTCCTTTATAAAGATGTTCATGGTACTGTCCATACTCTGGCATGTTCTTAAACAGAAATAGACTCATTAATAGGGGTCTACCCCCCACCCCTGCTCCCTGAGTCACCTAGCATCCCCTCCTGAATCAGCTAGGGTTAGCTTCAGGTATGAATGATGCAAACCCCCATGTATTAATGATCTAAGATAGAAATGTATGTCTTTCCCATGAAAACAAAGTTCTGAGGTAAGCAGTCCAAGGCTGGTGTGATGAGACCACCATTAACAGGGACACTGACTCTTTTCTGTTGCTTTGCTATTGTCAAAAGGGGGCTTTTCTCTCATGCTCCAAGTGTAGGAAGCCTGAGTTCCAGGAAGCAGGTCCACAATCTTGCCGGTAGGAAGAAGAGGGAGAGGAGAAGAGAGAACAACTCCTTTTTAAAGGACACAGCGTTGGCCAGCCAGAGCCACACGTGTTTGCAAAGAGAGCTGGGATATGTCATCTTTATTCAAGTCAGCCATGAGGTTAGCTAAAAGCTGGGGTTCTATTACTAAGGAATAACTGGAGAATAGATAGTGGGGGACAAATCAGTGATTTGATCCCATCTCTTTATAGGCAACCTTTGTTATCAATTTTTTGTGTAGCCTTCAAGAGATAGTCTATATAAATAGTTAAGCATACATGTGTACATATCCACACCCCTGCTTCTTTTTTTAAAACAACTAGAAGCCTACAAATTACACTTCACTATTTCTTGTTTGTTTGTTTTCTGTGTAAAGTATATTCAGGAGATCAATTACTATCTGTCAATATATAGATTTATCCTTTTTAAATGGCTGTGGAGTTCCCCATTAAGGTGATACACCATAACTAAAAGCCCACTAATGGCATTTAACTGTGTTTTGGTCTTTTTCTACTAGTATAAATATTCAACAATGGCTATAATTCTAAGTTTGCTCACATGTGTAAACAAAGCTATAGGATGTATATATAGGAAAGGAAACACCGCGTCTATATTTTGATAGCCGTTATCAAATTGCCTCCAAAGAGTTTGCTCCAGTAGTTTTTTGGGAAAGCGTTCCTAAGAGAGAAAATATTCTGAGATCTCACAATATTCTACCTGTACACTTGATGTACATTTATATTTTGCCTGGGTATGGATTTCTAGGTGGAAGATAATTTTCTTTCAGAATTTTGAATGCTTCGTTCCATTGTCCTAGTTCAGTGTCATTCTGATTCCTAGACTGTTTTATTTAATACATAATATGTTTCTTTTTGAAAGTGTCAAAGACATATTCATTCCTGGCATTGTGAAATTTCACAATGATGTGCTGTAGTTTTCATTTTCACTTATTGGACCACCCACTTGCTGGGGTCTTCCAACCTGGATACGTAAGACTTTCAGTTGCAGGAAATGTTCTAGTACTCTTTCTTTGATACTTTGCTCTATTTTCTCTGTTCTCTCTTTATGGAACTCCTATTAATCAGATGTTGAAGCTCCTAAAATGATTATCTAATTTTCATATACTTCATATCCTATTGTCACCTCTCTGACTTTTAAAATTCTATATTTTGGTGTGATTCAATAGCTCTGTCTTCCAAAGGGAGACTATTGAAGTCTGAAAGACTTGAGTATATGCAGGAAATAAGTCAACAGAAGAGGAGAGATTGAAGATACGGGAAAGACAGAAGGAAACTGATAGAATAGATTCCTGAAGGAGTTAAGAAGGAATGGGTTCCTCAAATGGGTTCACTAGTTTTGCTTAAGATGAGGCAAAAAACCTCATTCTCAGATATGCTAAGATTCTGCACCCAAGTTTCAACATGTGGTTTCTTTTTTTCCCCCAACAACACCAAGCAATTCTTGGACATGAGCTGGGTGTCTTACAGTTCAACTCAATTCTGACACTATATCCAAGAGATAATGTCAGATCCCACAGATTAAGGGCCCAGCCCTACAAGACTGCCAACTCCCAATCACACTTCAAATGCCAGTCGTAAGTCCAGGTTATCACCTGTGCCTCTGATCAACTGACTATAGACGAGAGGTTCCAAAGATTCCCTCCCTGGGTTCAGTTGATCTGTCAGAGTGTCTCAGAGAACTCAGAGAAACATTTTACTTACTAGATTACTGGTTTATTATAAAAGGATATAACTCAGGAACAGTCAGATGGAAGAGATGCATAGGGCAAAATATGGGGAAAGGATGAGGAGCTTCCATGCCATCTCAGAGAACATTACTCTCCCCAAATCCCCATATGTTCACCAACCCAGAAGGTCTCTGAACCCTGTCCTTTTGGGTTTGTATGGAGGTGTTGACCTAAAACAAATAGACTGCCAGCTATTTCTCCAGCAAAAATGGGTTTATTCAGGATCAGCAGAGAATTACAGTTTGGGGTCTGCAACCATGGTGGGCCATGTGCAAGTCCCCCACAGCAAGGGAAGGAGAACTCTTTTTTAGAGGGGAAAAAGAAGTTGGGAGGGCCTTAGTAAACAGAGTCCATGGTTATTTATTAGTTAAGTCCTTGCCAGGAAAGAAGAGGAGTCTTTCTTCTTCCTGCTGGGCTCTGCTATCATCACAGGGAGAGAGCGCTCCCCTTTCTGGTCTCCTGATTCTATTTAGTTGAGGTTTCTGTTTATGAATTTTTTACAGAGACATGAATGATTCATCACATAAGTATGATTAAAATTATTGGCTGTTGCTGTTTGATTCAACCTCTGGCCCTTCTCTCCTCCCCAAAGGTCAGGGGGTAGGACTAAAAATTCCAACCCTCTAATCACATGGTTGGTTCTCCTGGCAACCAGCCATCATCCTTAGGTGAATCCAAAAGTCATTCATTAACATAACAAAAGGCATCTTTATTGCTCTCATCACTTAGGAAATTCCAAGAGTTTTAGGAGCTCTATGCTAGGAAAAATGGAGGAAGACCAAATACATATTTCTTATTATAAATCCCAATATCATAGATGCAGTAAGCAAAGCTATGCCTAAGCACTAAAAGTGGCATTGTGTAGTGTTTTAAATGTGGGCTCAGAGTCAGAGATCTGTGTTTAAGTTCTGACTCTCCTAGTTACTAGCTCTGTAACCATGGCCTTGATGGTGGACCTCTCTAAGGTATGTGTGTTTAGATGTAGATATAGATATGTATGTGTATGTGTATACATATATATATATATATATATATATATATATATATCCATAAGGAGAAAGCAATAATAATGTAATACTAGTTCATAGGGTTGTTGATATTATAAGGATTATAGGACAAAACGTATGTAGAAAGGATTTAAGGGAGGAAGTAGAGATTGAGTGTATGGGCTCTTACACTTGGACTAATCCCTTTACTTTCTGACACCATAACTACAAACATCTGTACTTGGGTTCATCATTCTATAGCCAACATTTATTGAGTGCTTAGTAGATGCGTGTTACTATGATACATAATCGTAATAAATGCTCATATGTTAGCAATCATATTATTTAGCACAGTACCTGCCATCTAGTAAGCATGTTGTAAATTTTAGCTCTCCAAAGATATGGTCAGATATAGATTATTTTAAATAAGAAAAAAAATAATTTAATACCTAATAATCTCCACCTTCTTTGTGAAATATAGATCAAAGAAATCTATAAAAGTGTGGGTGTGAGTGTTTGGGAGAGTGATTGGGAGTGAGAAATAAGCTTAGATAAATGCAGTATAACATTGTTAAATAGCGGTGAGGGTCTGTTGAGATTAGACACCACAATTAGCTGCGGAGATTAGCAGTTCCATTGTCATATCATGAAGAAAACTAAGTCATTTTCTCCAGCAGTTCTCATCAGCATGGAGGCAAATATTTGGACTAATCCAGGTTAGAAATTAGAGGATGACTGCCATGTTGAGATAAGGGAATAAAGAATGATGCCACAATAATTGTTGAAGCAAAGTCCCAGGGAGTCTAGACTAAATGGGGAAAGAAGTGAAGCCAGGGGGCTTCTCATATGTTTGGAGATAAAGTGGCATCAAGATGGACAAGAGGAAAGAGTGTAGACTTGGTGGAAGTATGGAAATGAGAACACGGATACCTCAGATTTAATGTGAGTTTGGGCAGAGTCCTCAGGGATCCAGTCTTGAGGACAGAGTCATCTCAGATCAAGGTCTCAGATAAAGATTTAAGAAATTAATCTTTAAAACTCTACTACTTGTTCTAGAGGTACAAAGCTGTAAGAATGATCAATCTTTGGTTCATTT
This sequence comes from Balaenoptera ricei, assembly GCF_028023285.1. Lineage (NCBI taxonomy): Eukaryota > Metazoa > Chordata > Mammalia > Artiodactyla > Balaenopteridae > Balaenoptera > Balaenoptera ricei. The sequence goes on from NC_082644.1 coordinate 75,471,357, forward strand.
AGTTTTGGAGGAGTCATTTATATATGTTCCACAAGAATAGAATAATTCTGTGACTCTGTGACTTCTTATTTATAACCTTAAACACTCAAAAAGACAAAAGTGATGCAGGCACAAAAGTTTAAAAGGTAAATCTCTCCCCTTCTCCAATCCAGTTCCCAGAGGTAATCACCCTTAGAGATGAGTGTTGTCCTAGTTTGGGATCCCCCAGAAATAGAGCCTGAGACAAGGGCTTGCAGGACTATGGTGCAGGTACTCCACGTGGAAGGTCACGGGGAGCAGGAGAAAGAGGCAAGAAAGAAGGGGCAGCCAATATATGGCACATTATCAAGATTCTGAGTGTAAATTCCACCAGAATCTAGAAATATACAGTTTGACAGGTCCTCAAACATTTAAACTTCTAGTTATCTTACAACTAGCATTTTCACTCATGGGTATATGTATCCAAAAGAATTGAAACAAGGACTCAGATACTTGTATACCCATGTTCATAGCAGCATTATTCACAATAGCCAAAAGGTGGAAACAGCACAAATGTCTATCAACAGATGAATGGATAAATGAAATGCAGTTTATACATGTAATAGAATATTATACTTCAAAGTTGGTAAGAGACAAGATCTTAAATGTTCTCACTACAAAAAAGAAATGACAATTATGTGAAGTAATGGAGATGTTAGCTAACATTTTGGTGGTAATCATATTGCAACATATAAATGTATGAAATCAACACACCGTATGCCTTAAACTTACACAATGTTATATGTCAATTATATCTCAATTTTTTTTAAAAAAGGAAAAATTATTCAAATTTAAATTTAAAAAAATGCAATTCTGTTATATGCTATGATATGGATGAACCTTGAAAACATTATGCTAAGTGAAATAAGCCAGACACAAAAGGATAAATATTAAATGATTCTACTGATACAAGGTACCTACAATAGACCAATTCACAGACAGAAAAAATAGAGGTTCCCACGGTCTGTGGGGAGGGGAGAATGGGTAGTTACTGGATTTTGAGTACAGAGTTTATGTTGGGGATGATGAAATGGAAATGAATAGTGGTGATGGTTGCACAACAATTTGAATGTACTTCATGCCACTGAATTGTGTATTTGAAAATTGTCAAAATGGTCAATTTATGTTATGTATATTTTACCACAATAAAAAAAAAGAAGTATGCAGAATGACTCCCAGACCTGTCCATTCAAAGATTGCAGTTGATGGTCTGGAGCATTTATCCATTAGCTTTTATTCCCCATTAGTTGAGTGTTTCTCATGGAGGTGTTCACTCACTTGTCCTTCTGGGTGGCTCTTTTTGCAAGTCTCAGTGGGCTCCCTTGAGAATCCCCAAGGCAGAGTTTGGAAAGGCCACAGGCATTCTCTTTTGGTGGGACATCATCAGCTTGAGTCTGAGCTTGTGTGGAATCATCTACCACAACTGTGGCTGATATCTGAGATGGACAAAGGAAATGTGACACGGGACCTCAAAAAGTCTCTGGCACAAGTATGTGTTCTTTCGGACAATTCTCTCATGCGTTTAAAAATATACAAATAAAGCTATCTATCTATATCTATACCTACACACTGATATTTTTTTCCATTGCAAATATGAAATCATGCTATTCATGTTATTTGCCGACTTGCTCTTCTCATAGACATATTTCTAACTTAGAACTTATAGATGCTCCTCAATCTTTTAAACCACTGCAGAGCAGTCCATTGTACGGAGGTGCTTTACTTTTTAAACCCACTGCAGTTGTGCTCCTACATTCATCAATAACAAAATGACTCTTGCCAAGGTCACTAATAACCTTCATATCTTTAAATCCAATGAGTCCATTTTTAGTTCTTCTCTTATGTGGCCCTCCCTTGCTGTCATCATCTTTGTTGTGTTTTTCTTTGATGTTTGTATTATGATGAGTATATTCTTTGCTTCAAGTCACACCTATTTCAGACATGATTTTAAAAGAATTAGCAAATGTGATGATACATTCAAAGTCAAATTGTGATATAAGATAGAATAGGGTTTGTTTTTCTTGCCCTATTTTTTTTTAAGAAAGTATGTTTTTCCAAGCTGTTTGCTCTTGAATTTTCTGTAAGCAAGAAAAAAATTCTCAAAAATGTTTGACTTGATGTTTGAAGAAGATATCTGCTAATTATAGTTTTCGGGCATGTGCAACAAAATAACACACACGTGGATTACAGCATTCCATATTCTTTGCTGACACTGAGTGAAATAGGCTATTATTAGTTGAGAATTATGTGGGCAGAATATAGATGGGGGGGATTTTAACAATTAAGTGAAAAGACATCTTTTTCTCCTTTCAGTGTCAGTACATTTTATTGTATTTCAAGAGCCAGTCTTATTTAATTGAAATCACTTCAGGAGACTTAGGAGTGTTAATTTTGAGCTTCCATTAACTTTCAAAATTTGGGTTTGGCGCTTGGGACTAAGAGTACAAAGTATAACATTTATATTAGTTGGAATGCAAAGAGCATAGGGGTGAAAAGCACAGGCTCAGCCATCCTGGGTGTTTTAATCAGCTTGGGCTGCTATAACCATAGACTGTGTGGCTTACACAACAGACTTTTATTTCTCACAGCTCTGGAGGCTGGAAAGTCTGAGATCAGCATGTTCTGGGTTTGGTACGGGCCATCTTCCTTGCTTGCAGTCATCAACCTTCTTGTTGTATTCTCACACAGGAGAGAGAAGGAAGCTCTGGTGTCTCTTCCCCTTCTTATAAGGGCACTAATCCCATCATGGGGGCTCCACCTTCATGACTTTATCTAAGCTTAACCACCTCTCACAGGTCCTATCTCCTAATACTAACACACTGGGAGTTAGAACTTCAGTATATGAATATGGGGGTGGGGGAACACAAACATTCAGCCCATAATACTGGGATGTGTGTTTTGGCGCCTATTACCTGTATGACTTTGGTTATGTCACCTAACCTTAGTTTTCTCATCTGTAAAGTGATAGTCACATTTCGTAATCTCATACAGCTCCTGTAAGGATGAAATGGGATGACATTTCTGAAGTTCTTGATGAAGTGCCTTTTGTTTATGTAGCTATTATTAGGACTCTTCTATGACTACAGAGTGTCAATTACTCTTCACAACCCTTCAGTACGGTGGTGATCAGTTGTGTTGAAAGAGGAGGCTCTCAGACACAATGGAACCTGAAACTATTAACTGTGCCAACAAGGACACCTACTTGGAGAGGTGACCATCTACACTTGCTGCATTCTGACAAGGTTTTAGGATGCACTGAGGATTCACAGAATGCTAACTGACAGGCAGGTAGGCCAAATTCATCACACTGTAACCCCCACAGGGAACTACAGAAGTGCAAGAAACCAGAGACCTGATGCAAGTGCTTTTAACTTAGGATCCCACCAGGATTGGAGGGAATGGACAGGCTTCAGATGTACCCATGCAAATGGGTTTTATCTGCAGAGAAGCCCAGAGTGTCCTCAGATTCTCATATGGGTCTCCAGTTCAACAAACTTTAAGAGTCTCTGACCATAAAGAAACTTACAGTGTTTTCCAGAGCATCACCCTTAACTAAATTTCCTACACCCCATACTTTTGAATGAAAAACTTGTGTTTTTCTTCCCTAGGAAAAGATTAAATTCTATTTTGATTTTCAAGATCTAAAATTTGATAAATTAATACATTTTTGGAGGGAGTTTTTAATTAAGTAACAGAAAAGAGCTATCTGTAAATTAGAAAATAATGAAGGAAAAAGAAGCTGCAGTCATTTTCTTTAATTTTAATATTGCAATGTAAACTGAATGTCCCCAGCTCACCAACCAGTGGGTATAAATGAGATCACTGGAACATTAATAAGGCCTGCATTTAGCTTCCTCATAGACCATATGTCAGGACCTCTGTTCATCTCCAGTTTTTTGGCAATTTCATGGGTATCTCACTTGAGCTCAGGAATAAGTCTGCACATGTTCTAATTTTGTGTCACTACTGATGTCCATTGCTATTAGCCATTGTATTGTAGTTCTGTGGCCAGGATCCTCAGTGGGAATGCTGCTTCCTGGCATTCCTGCTCCACAGCTGCCTTGAGATTCCTGCCAAATGTCACCCTGTGCTGTGCAGAGATTGCAGACATGCTCTTCTCTCTAAGTAGCAATTTGGCACATAGTGCTATTGTGTATGCAGTATACACAAAATGCTCATCAAAATGCTCATCTCATCAAAATGCTTTAGCTTTCACTTACAACTTCTCCCTTCTTCTCTACAGGGAGTCCCTGACAGATGGGGTGGATAGCAGACACTTTTTAATCTTTCTTTTCCACATCACTCTTTTCTCTGTCCCAGATGACCATGAAAAAGGTCCCTGCATTCTTTTGTGTGTGTGTGTTTGGGGGTGGGGGAGGGCACAAGTCTTACATACTGAGTGACACAGGCAAATAAATCTCTGGAGTTAAGGATTTGAGGATGTTAACAACATCTGCTTATGCTCAGCTTAGATACCTCTTTAACTTTTTAATAAAAGTAATAATAAACCTTTTATATCAATTAGAATGCTTTGGGCTGCAAGTAACAAAATATTAAATTTACAGTGTCTTAAACAATAATGACACTAACATCTTCTACAATGTGCTCTAGATAAATGTCTAATGTAAGATTGTCTATTTTATTTACCAGTGTATCCCTAAAGCCTAGGACACCTGGCAAGAGTAAGTGCCCAATAAATATTTTTTGAATGAACAAATGAATGTCCACGCAGTTCTTCTGGCTTTCTTTCACAAGCACAGGAGAGTAGCAGCTGCTCTAAATATCATGTTGTAACCAAAACAAGAATAAAACATGCTGGAGGATAAAAGACTCTATCCATATGTACCTATTCTAGCAGGTCTTTCCAAGAAGACCTCAGCTGACTTCCTATTCTTCAATGTCTAGAAATAGATTACAAGCCCACTGCAGACCAATCACAGTAAGAGCAATATGGGATTGTCATAACTGACTTAAGTCAGTCTTGATTCATCTGATGAGGCTGAGCACTTTGTAACCTAAACAAAATTGGTAGCTTGAATGGAGAGAATGTCTGTTGGGTTGCTAATCAACAGTGTCTGCCATACCCTTTCCAGTATTTCTAAACCCAGTTTTTGTATTTGTTCCATTTCCTCACTTGCAAACATATGTTGGTGATTGGAGTAAAATAATCGACCATGTCCTCATTTTTAAAAGTCTTCCACTGGATAGAAATGGGCAGAGTATCTGGTCTGTGTATTTTCTAAATGAAGAAAAAAAGCCCAGCAGTCCAGATCTTCATTATCCTTGGAAACTAGACTATAGCAAGGGCCTCCCTGCCTCCAGCCTCTTTCTGCTCTAATCCATCTGCCTCACAGCCAACAGAGTGATTTTTAAAATTCCAGACATGATAGGTTAATTTTTCTGCTTAAAAATTTCTGATAGTTCTCATCACCTCTCATCTCATTAGTATCACAAACAATGCCCTTCACAGTCTTGACTCATTCTCTCTCTCCAGTGTCATCTTCAACTCCCTTTCTTACCCTCTTCAGCTTCATTTTGCCATGAAAGGCATTCTCACATATCTGTGCCTACTACAATGGCATTCCCTCTTTCTGGAACATCTTTCTCATTTTGTCTGCCTGGTCATCTTCATTTTATGAGCTTTCCTTGATAGCTCTGGGAGTCACAGATGCAAATATCTGTACTTATCAGGTGGATGAGTGAGGTGAGGTAGGTATAAGGAAAAAACGTGCTTCTGATCATTGAACTTAGTGTCTTAGAGACAATAGGGAGTTGTGGAGACTGTGGCAAACTGGAGAACATATGCTAAAGGGGGCGTTCATTACTCAGCTTCAGCAGATTGTTGCCATGATGGAACGTGGGCCTTCATTTCCAAATATTCTGACTACTCCAGAGAAGCCAGATATGAATATTTTATGTGAAATCTCCTAATTTTATGCACGTAGAATTTTAATTTTTCAAAATATTGTAGATGGAAACCAAGCGAGATAGAGTGGGCCGTCTGTTTTTCATCACAGCCTTGGTTACACCCTCCTCTGAGCACCCATAGTATAGGAAATTGCTGAGTGGCAATTATGTAAGTTTCAATTTGATACTTTGATCCTGCTATCAGTGTAGCATATAATACGGTGGAGAATGGTTATTTGAGAATGGCTTGAGCTGTTCCATAAACCTTGGGTACAGGATGTCAGACTTCTTAATTCCTTCCCAGAGTCTGCCCCAACTGGCATTGGTATGACATACAATTATTTATTTTTTAGGGCCTTCATCCGCATCTCTTCCCTGTGGAGAACACCCCTAACTTGAACAACCTACAGTGTGGGACAAGGCCATGGTGAGGTTTCCTGTCATGCTTCCAGTTCCATTCAGAGGCAGGCAGTTCCTTTGCTCTAGGCACATACTCTCTCTGTCTCACTCAGCCCTTGGGACTCGGCTGTGGCTTCCAAGGACATGGTACTCAGTAAGGAGGCATCCCTCTTTGGGGTGCTGTGTGAGAGCAGAAAGCAGGTCCTCACCACTGTTGGAACCACACCTCTCTCCTTATAGTCTGGGGGAATCCAGTTCTTCCCAGAGTTGGGCTGCTCCTCTCCTTCAAACTTGGAGCATTTTGCTTTTCAGACAATCTGGATTTTTGCATCCCTGGGCTTGGATTTTGAAAAGCAAAGACCTCTTAAGAAGGAAGAGAAAGCTTAACCCTTAAAATTAGAAACTCGGGTCCAACTTTTGAGCCTTTAAAGAAAACATTGCACAGGTTAAATGTGCCTATTAACTTATAACACTAGAATATCAATAATTCACGATGCTACATTTGTTCACACAAAAACCTCCCTTACATTGTGTAGCTCACACACTTAGCAAGGCACCTGGCCCTTAGTAGATTCCCAACAATTGATCAATGAATTGACCTCAGTATACCAGGTTCTGAGAAAGAAAGGGTTGGAGAATGAGAGGGAAGGAGAAAGAGAGTGAAGAGGGGGCTGGAGGAAGAGGACAGGCAGGAGGGAGAGGAATGAACAATTACTGAGTACTGATCATATTTTGGTTCTTTGTAGTTATTGCATTTAATCCCAAGAGAAATAATCATATAGGCATTTTCATTCATATTTTACGGGAGAGGATACGAAGACTGAGTGAAAGGTTAAGTAATGTACCAAGATCACTGAGCTTCTTAGCTGAGCTGGGATTTAGACTGATATGCCTTTCACTCCAAAGTCCTGCTAATTATTACACCTGCCTGTCCAAATAGTCCCAACTAATCTGGAGATACTTGAGACTCTGGTGGAAGCTGCCTGCATTTGTTGAATTGAAGATAATAGAAAACTCGCCTATTATTTGGCCTGGGGTCACCATGGAGTGAAATGCAAGAAGCTGAATGGATGAATTGGGAGATTGGGATTGACATGTATACACTAATATGTATAAAGTAGATAACTAATAAGAACCTGCTGTATAAAAAAAATTTTAATTTAATTTAATTTAATTTAATTTAAAAAAAAAAGAAAAAGCTGGAACCTGAGAGATGGTTTCCGTAGAGGCCAAATGTGACTGTAGAACAGCATGGCTTCTACTGCGCCTGTGCAAGAAGTCCAAATGCCCTCAGTTAACCAGTTCTGTGCATTCTATGGCTCTGAACTCAGTTTTCTAAAGGAAAGTGCTCCCCTGCTCTACTCTAAGAAACTTTTTCTGACAGGAGACCTTTACTAACGCCAGTGGTTTTTCACTGTGAGCTCTTAAGAGGACTAAGCATTGGGGCTCTCACACTGTCCATGCGAAATTATACAGGATTATTCCTCTAGTTGAGAAAGAGTACCTTCTGTCCCCAGAATGTTCCAGACAGACAAGATCTTCTGGGGTCCTCACCACTGTAGGGGACAACTTATTTTTTTCTTTTACACCTTCTTTCTTTTCTATGCCTCCTTGATGTCTCTGTGTCTACAGAAACTCCTTTAAATTATTGCCTGTTCTAGCCAAGACAGCTCTGTGTATAAAAGTCTGGTTAGTTTCACTCCGGTGTCGCTTGGATTTCTTTTCTGTGGTGCACAGTTTACAATGTGAACCCAGATTAAGAGGGAATGAGTTGATCCATTACTGGTGTATTAGTAGAATGTCAATTTAACAGAACCCACTCAAGCATCCCACAAAACAAAGGATTTTTTGAACGCAGGCTTCTGAATTTGCATGATTTATAAACTTGGGCTAGTTATGAGGGAGGTCAGCCAGAATTAAGAAAAACTCTGAATTATAGTTTAATATACTAGAAAGAAAATTTGTTATTCTTATTATTTTCCTCTAAGAAATAGAATTAATTCAGTCTAAAGTATTTCCAAATCAAGGTTACCTAAGCCTGCTTTTACATGTAGAAGCTTTGCATTTTTGGTTGTTAGGATCACTAATTTATACTTAAATTAATACTACAAAGTTGTAAAATACAGGCAATTCTCTTAAGTAAGTCACTGACCTTCAACATGATATGAATTTTTTAAAAATCAGAAACTTATACAAATGTAAATCACAGCTGAACTGCTTGAAAATGAGGGAGAAGGTACACAAGCAGATCTTTAGATGACAGTAATAGCTACTATTTATTGTGTTCCAGTGCTGTACCAAAAGGATAATCCTAAGAGGTGATAATTAGTATCCTAACTTTTCAGTTAAGTTATAGCTTTTGAGGAGGCTAAACAACTGGCCCATAGCCACACAGCTAGTAAATAACAGAACCCTGGCTCAAGCTGAGTGAGCTTGTCGCAGACCTTTGTTGCTAATGCCCAGTTTACACTGTTTTCATTTTAGTGCTAAAGGAGATTTAGAGTTGAGCTAGTCCAGTGTTTCTCAAACTGAATGATGAACGATTATCCCTTAAAAAAAAAAAACAAACAAAAAAAACTCATGTGGATTCACAGTGTTGACATAAATTATTTTTATTATAAGAAGCTTAAATATGTATAAACTATGTTCCTTTTATTCCCATATTTCTTATATAAGCCTAAAGTCAAACCACATTACAAATTAAATATCAAGAAAATTACAAAACCAATAAAATGTTAAGTTAATAGCATTAACATGACAGAAAATGCTTTTCTGCTGAAACTAAATTGCCTAGATTAGCTTTAAAAATATCAAAAGATATCTACTAATCACTAGGGTAGAAAATCGGAGTCTGTAGCAATGGGGTGTTCATATAAATGTAATGTTCAGAATGTTATTAATAATTTCAAGGCAGTGAGAGATGTTCAGATGCCAATTTTAATGGAGTCTTTTATAACTCTGTAAATTATCTTATTTACTTGAAGGTAAGGTTAGCATTCTGCCTTTTGGGAAATCTACATTAAAGAATATCTGATTGAATTATCACTGGGCTGTGAAACTAAGATGTACTCATTATGTGTTAACTGCCTTACAAAACTGTTCTTGAACTATTGCAGACTGGTACGGAGGGTACCAGAAAGTGAATTCTCTTGGGTTCAGCAACTCTAAACTACTGCTATGCTGCATGATGGTTCAATGCTCTGTCTACTTGTCTCTTTTCAAAGTTTTGTGTACTAATTAAGGATAGTGTTAGCGGTTACAACAGGTAACTGAATTTTCAGTAACTGAACCCAGTAAAATTTTGCTTCTCACTCCACAGTCTGGTCAGGCAGCCTTCCATGTCACTCTTTCAGGGACTGGTCTCCTTCCATTTTGTGGCTCCACTTGCCTTTGGTCCTCAGTGGCCTTTCTGTTCAGCTGGCAGATGGGGAAAGAGAGCAAAGGCTGTATGTGCTGTGGGGAGGAGAGTGGGTGCTTATTTGGGCCCAACGTGGAAATGGCACACATAACTTCTGCCAGTCACCCAGCCACACCCAAATACAAGAGAGGCTAGTAAATGTAGTCCAGCTGTGTGCTGAAAAAGGAAAAGGAAACAATAAATATATAGCAGAATATTTCCTCATTGTAAGAAAAACATTGTTTTTTTTTTAGTGAACCAGAATTTCTTAGATGAGCCAGATTATAAACACAGGTATGAAAATGGGTCCCGTAATGATGTAGCAGTGACTAGATTAAGTGGCTATCCTGACCTACATATGCTTACACTAATATTTTAGATTATCCCTGAAATGAAAACATTAAGTGTAAAAATTGTCTCTGAAAACTCAAAGGCCTCTAAGAAGATACATAGAATCCTCAAGGTCCATACATCCTAATTTTAAGGACGATCACCCTAAATGAAATCTCCATTCTAGTCTGGCTAGAGGGTTTCCTGATGCCTGTTCATTCACCATAATTATTCCTAGCCTTAGGCTTTTGTTTATGCAGTTTACCTGCCTAGAACGCTCTACCGATTTCTTTTCAGAAATTTATCGAATTCCTACTGACCACTTGGCTAATGGTCCCCCACCTCTAGGAAGGTTACCCAGCCTTCCTGTCATCCAGGATCTCTGATTTGGCAGAACTCTTACCTTACACAGAACTAAAAAGTTATTCATATCATTATTTAATTTATGCATATATGTCTTGTTTCATGACTTGTTTCATCAGGTGATTTCCCAACCAGAGCCTGGAGGAGTTTTTCACTCCACAAAGAAATGAAGAAAATAAGGATAGAATGCTGGGTTTTTGAAAAGGTTTAATTAATTCAACCTTCAAAATTTTTTTCCTGAGAGTACATATTTTCTATTTTTTAAATGTTAAAATGACTCTGCTTTTATAAAATGATGATTTGAAATACAGAGAACAATCTCTGTCTTTCTCTCTGTTTCTCTGTCTCTCTCTCTCCCAGTGAAGAGACTGAACTCAGAGAGGTGAAGTAACATTCCTAAGGTTACATTGCAAGGTCAAACCGAAGTGTTTCAGTCAGGATATTGTGGACAATGAATGACAGGAAACTCAAATGAAACCCAAGTGTCTTAAGCAGTAAAGAATCATATGAAGAAGTCCTGAGGAAAGGCTTCTATGCAGGGTTGATTTATTCAGTGGCTCGATGATGTCATCAAAGGTCCAGATTCTTTCTCTATTTCTTTTTTTTTTAAATTTAATTTAATTAATTTATTTTTTATACAGCAGGTTCTTATTAGTTATCTATTTTATACATATTAGTGTACAGATGCCAATCCCAATCTTCCAGTTCATCCCACCACCACCACCCCACCCCCAACTTTCCCCCCTTGGTGTCCATCCATTCGTTCTCTACATCTGTGTCTCTGTTCCTGCCCTGCAGGAACCAGTTCATCTGTACCATTTTTCTAGATTCCACATATATGTGTTAATATACAATATTTGTTTTTCTCTTTCTGACTTACTTCACTCTATATGACAGTCTCTAGGTCCATCCACGTCTCTACAGATGACCCAGTTTCCTTCCTTTTTATGGCTGAGTAATTTTCCATTGTATATATGTACCACTTTTTCTTTATCCATTCGTCTGTTAATGGGCACTTAGGTTGCTTCCATGACCTGGCTATTGTAAATAGTGCTGCAATGTACATTGGGGTGCGTGTGATATTTTGAGTTATGGTTTTCTCAGGGTATATGCCCAGTAGTGGAATTGCTGGGTCATATGGTAGTTCTATTTTTAGTTTTTTAAGGAACCTCCATACTGTTCTCCATAGTGGCTGTATCAATTTACATTCCCACCAACAGTGCAAGAGGGTTCCCTTTTCGCCACACCCTCTCCAGCATTTATTGTTTGTAGATTTTCTGATGATGCCCATTCTAACTGGTGTGAGGTGATACCTCATTGTAGTTTTGATTTGTATGTCTCTAATAATTAGTGATGTTGAGCAGCTTTTCATGTGCCTCTTGGCCATCTGTATGTCTTCTTTGGAGAAATGTCTATTTAGGTCTTCTGCCCATTTTTTGACTGGGTTGTTTGTTTTTTTAGTATTGAGCTGCATGAGCTGTTTATATATTTTGGAGATTAATCCTTTGGCAGTTGCTTCATTTGCAAATATTTTCTCCCATTCTGAGGGTTGTCTTTTTGTCTTGTTTATGGTTTCCTTTGCTGTGCAAAAGCTTTTAAGTTTCATTAGGTCCCATTTGTTTGTTTTTGTTTTTATTTCCATTTCTCTAGGAGGTGGGTCAAAAAGGATCTTGCTGTGATTTATGTCATAGAGTGTTCTGCCTATGCTTTCCTCTAAGAGTTTGATAGTGTCTGGCCTTACATTTAGGTCTTTAATCCATTTTGAGTTTATTTTAGTGTGTGGTGTTAGGGAGTGTTCTAATTTAATTCTTTTACATGTAGCTGTCCAATTTTCCCAGCACCACTTATTGAAGAGGCTGTCTTTTCTCCACTGTATATTCTTGCCTCCTTTATCAAAGATAAGGTGGCCGTATGTGCGTGGGTTTATCTCTGGGCTTTCTATCCTGTTCCATTGATCTATATTTCTGTTTTTGTGCCAGTACCATATTGTCTTGATTACTGTAGCTTTGTAGTATAGTGTGAAGTCAGGGCGTCTGATTCCTCCAGCTCCGTTTTTTCCCCCCAAGGTTGCTTTGGCTATTCAGGGTCTTTTGTGTCTCCATACAAATTTTAAGATTTTTTGTTCTAGTTCTGTAAAAAATGCCATTGGTAATTTGATAGGGATTACATTGAATCTGTAGATTGCTTTGGGTAGTAGAGTCATTTTCACAATATTGATTCTTCCAATCCAAGAACATGGTGTATCTCTCCATCTGTTTGTGTCATCTTTGATTTCTTTCATCAGTGTCTTATAGTTTTCTGCATACAGGTCTTTTGTCTCCTTGGGTAGGTTTATTCCTAGGTATTTTATTCTTTTTGTTGCAGTGGTAAATGGGAGTGTTTCCTTAATTTCTCTTTCTGGTCTTTCGTTGTTAGTGTATAGGAATGCAAGAGACTTCTGTGCATTAATTTTGTATCCTGCTACTTTACCAAATTCTTTGATTAGCTGTAATAGTTTTCTGGTGGCATCTTTAGGATTCTCTATGTATAGTATCATGTCATCTGCAAATAGTGACAGTTTTACTTCATTTTTTCCCGTTTGGATTCCTTTTATTTCTTTTTCTTCTCTGATTGCCACGACTTCCAAAACTATGTTGAATAACAGTGGCGAGAGTGGATATCCTTGTCTTGTTCCTGATCTTAGAGGAAATGCTTTCAGTTTTTCACCTTTGAGAATGATGTTTGCTGTGGGTTTGTCATATGTGGCCTTTATTATGTTGAGGTACATTCCCTCTATGCCCACTTTCTGGAGAGTTTTTATCATAAGTGGGTGTTGAATTTTGTTGAAAGCTTTTTCTGCATCTATTGAGATGGTCATATGGTTTTTCTCCTTCAATTTGTTAATATGGTTTATCACATTGATTGATTTGCATATATTGAAGGATCCTTGCAATCCTGGGATAAACCCCACTTGATCATGGTGTATGATCCTTTTAATGTGTTGCTGGATTCAGTTTGCTAGTATTTTGTTGAGGATTTTTGCATCTATGTTCATCAGTGATACTGGCCTGTAGTTTTCTTTCTTTGTGACATCTTTGTCTGGTTTTGGTATCAGGGTGATGGTGGCCTTGTAGAATGAGTTTGGGAGTGTTCCTTCCTCTGCAATTTTTTGGAAGAGTTTGAGAATGGTGGGTGTTAGCTCTTCTCTAAATGTTTGATAGAGTTCACCTGTGAAGCCATGTGGTCCTGGACTTTTGTTTGTTGGAAGATTTTTAATCACAGTTTCAATTTCATTACTTGTGATTGGTCTGTTCATATTTTCTATCACTTCCTGGTTCAGTCTTGGAAGTTTATACCTTTCTAAGAATTTGTCCATTTATTCCAGGTTGTCCATTTTATTGTCGTAGAGTTGCTTGTAGTAGTCTCTTGGGATGCTTTGTATTTCTGCGGTGTCCGTTGTAACTTCTCCTTTTTCATTTCTAATTTTATTGATTTGAGTCTTCTCCCTCTTTTCCTTGATGAATCTGGCTAAAGGTTTATCGGTTTTGTTTATCTTCTCAAAGAACCAGCTTTTAGTTTTTTTGATCTTTGCTATTGTTTTCTTTGTTTCTATTTCATTTATTTCTGCTCTGATCTTTATGATTTCTCTCCTTCTGCTAACTTTGCGTTTTGTTTGTTCTTCTTTCTCTAGTTCCTTTAGGTGTAAGGTTAGGTTGTTTATTTGAGATTTTTCTTGTTTCTTGAGGTTGGCTTCTATAGCTATAATCTTCCCTCTTAGAAATGCTTTTGCTGCATCCCATAGGTTTTGGATTGTCTTGTTTTTATTGTCATTTGTCTCTAGGTATTTTTTGATTTCCTTTTTGATTTCTTACGTGATCTCTTGGTTATTTAGTAACGTATTGTTTAGCTTCCATGTGTTTTTGTTTTTTACGTTTTTTTCCCTGTAATTGATTCTAATCTCATAGCATTGTGGTCAGAAAAGATGCTTGATATGAGTTCAATTTTCTTAAATTTACAGAGGCTTGATTTGTGACCCAAGATGTGATCTATCCTGGAGAATGTTCTGTGCGCACTTGAGAAGAAAGTGTAAACTGCTGGTTTTGCATGGAATGTCCTATAAATATCAATTAAATCTATCTGGTCTATTGTGTCATTTAAAGCTTCTGTTTCCTTATTTATTTTCATTTTAGATGATCTGTCCATTGGTGTAAGTGAGGTGTTAAAGTCCCCCAGTATTATTGTGTTACTGTTGATTTTGTCTTTTATAGCTGTTAGCAGTTGCCTTATGTATTGAGGTGCTCCTGTGTTGGGTGCATCTATATTTATAATTGTTATATCTTCTGCTTGGATTGATCCATTAATCATTATGTAGTGTCCTTCCTTGTCTCTTGTAACATTCTTTATTTTAAAGTCTATTTTATCTGATATGAGAATTGCTACTCCATCTTTCTTTTGATTTCCATTTGCATGGAATATCTTTTTCCATCCCCTCACTTTCAGTCTGTATGTGTCCCTAGGTCTAAAGTGGGTCTCTTGTAGACAGCATATATATGGGTCTTGTTTTTGTCTCCATTCAGCAAGCCTGTGTCTTTTGGTTGAGCATTTAATCCATTTACATTTAAGGTAATTATCGATATGTATGTTCCTATTACCATTTTCCTAATTGTTTTAGGGGTTTTTTTGTAGGTCATTTTCTTCTCTTGTGTTTCCCACTTAGATAATTTCCTTTAGCATTTGTTGTAGAGCTGGTTTGGTAGTGCTGAATTCTCTTAGCTTTTGCTTGTCTGTAAAGCTATTGATTTTTCCATTGAATCTGAATGAGAGCCTTGCCAGGTAGAGTAATCTTGGTTGTAGTTCCTTCCCTTTCATCACTTTAAATATATCGTGCCACTCCCTTCTGACTTGTAGAGTTTCTGGTGAGAAATCAGCTCTTAACCTTATGGAAGTTCCCTTGTTGCTTTTAATAATTTTTCTTTGTCTTTAATTCTTGTCAATTTGATTACTATGTGTCTTGGTGTGTTTCTCCTTGGGTTTATCCTGCCTGGGACTCTCTGTGCTTCCTGGACTTGGGTGGATATTTCCTTTCCCACGTTAGGGAAGTTTTTGACTATAATCTCTTCAAATATTTTCTCGGGTCCTTTCTCTCTCTCTTCTCCTTCTGGTACCCCTAAAATGCAAATATTGGTGCACTTAATGTTGTCTCAGAGGTCTCTTAGGCTGTCTTCATTTCTTTTCATTCTTTTTCCTTTATTCTGTTTTGTGGCAGTGAATTCCACCATTCTGTCTTCCAGGTCACTTATCTATTCTTCTGCCTCAGTTATTCTGCTCTTAATTCCTTCAGTGTATTTTTCATTTCAGTTATTGTATTGTTCATCTCTGTTCGTTTGTTCTTTAATTCTTCTAGGTGTTTGTTCTTTAATTCTTCTAGTTCTTCATTAAACATTTTTTGCCTCTTCTTGATCTTTGCCTCCATTCTTTTTCTGAGGTCCTGGATCATTTTCACTATCATTATTCTGAATTCTTTTTCTGGAAGGTTGCGTATCTTCACTTCATTTAGTTGTTTTTCTGGGGTTTTATCTTGTTGCTTCATCTGGTACATAGTCCTCTGCCTTTTCATTTTGTCTATTTTTCTGTGAATGTGGTTTTCGTTCCACAGGCTGCAGAATTGTAGCTCTTCTTGCTTCTGCTGTCTGTCCTCTGTTGGATGAGGCTATCTAAGAGGCCTGTGCAAGCTTCCTGATGTGAGGGACTGGTGGTGGGTAGAGCTGGGTGTTGCTCTGGTGGGCAGAGCTCAGTAAAACTTTAATCTGCTTGTCTGCTGATGGGTGGAGCTGGGTTCCCTCCCTGTTGGTTGTTTGGCCTGAGGCGACCCAGCACTGGTGCCTACCTGGCTCTTTGGTGGGGCTAGTGGTGGACTCTGGGAGGGCTCACACCAAGAAGTACTTCCCAGAACTTCTGCTATCAGTGTCCTTGTCCTCACGGTGAGCCACAGCCACCCTCCGCCTCTGCAGGAGACCCTCCAACACCAGCAGGTAAGTCTGGTTCAGTCTCCTATGGGGTCACTGCTCCTTCCCCCTGGATCCTGATGTGTGCACTACTTTGTGTGTGCCCTCCAAGAATGGAGTCTCTGTTTCCCCCAGACCTGTTGAAGTCCTGCAGTCAAATCCCTCTAGCCTTCAAAGTCTGATTCTCTGGGAATTCCTCCTCCTGTTGCCGGACCCATAGGTTGGGAAGCCTGACGTGGGGCTTAGAACCTTCACTCCAGTGGGTGGACTTTTGTGGTATAATTGTTTTCCAGTTTGTGAGTCACCCACCCAGTGGTTATGGGATTTGATTTTATTGTGATTGTGCCCCTCCTACTGTCTCATTGCGGCTTCTCCTTTGTCTTTGGAGGTGGGGTATCTTTTTTGGTGAGTTCCAGTGTTTTCCTGTCGATGATTGTTCAGCAGCTAGTTGTGATTCTGGTGCTCTCGCAAGAGAGGGTGAGCGCACGTCCTTCTACTCCGCCATCTTGAACCAATCTCTCCCTTTCTGTATTTCCTTCTCAGCCATCTGCAATTGGGTGGCTTTGGTTTCAAGGTGGTACTCACGGTTCTAGATGTCATAAGCAGACATGCTGGTGTTTGGCAACGTGAAAAGAGATGGTCTCTTTCTGTGTTTTTCTTTTGTAAAAGTGAGGAAACCTTTCACGAAGGTTACCAGCAGACTTCTCCCTCAACTCACTGGCTAAAATGTGTCACATGCTGAGACCCAAACCAATGACTGTGGAAAAAGGAATGGGGTGAACATGATTGGTCAGGATGTACCACTGAGTTGGTTTAGGGTCACCTTCCCTGAGGAGTAGAAAGAAAACAAAATTGGGTTTTATGAACGCAAAAGAAGGGGGAGAAATGGCTGTCAATAAACAATCATTAAGGCTCACTATGCCAGACTGATAGACTGATTCTAGGGGTCTTCCTACCACACAAAATACTGGTTGAATGAATAGAGAGAAGTGAAAATATACATGTAGGAGAAAGATATTTAGAATATCAATTAAGGCATTGAGAGAAGGAAAACTGATTTCTCATTTCTTTCTTTAGAACCATCAAATACTTTTATAATTTATGATAATGCACATTTGTATGAACCATATAGAAATTCCTCCTTCAGGCTTTCTTATGTTGCTATAAAGATAAATGAGCTCTATGAAGTCATACACCATAAATATAAGTTTTTATCACAATACTGATTATTACAACTCTATTTCTAAAGAGCTGTAGAAATTTCATGAAAAGAAAAATGAAACTCTAGGAGATGCATAGAAAAGCCAAACAATTGCACAGATTTTTAAAGCAGCATTTTCCAAAAATATGTCAGCGCAATATAAATATATGAAAACATGTTCAGCTTCACTAGTAATCAAAGGAATGCAAATTAGCATGAGAAACATTTTCACTCATCAAACTGGCAATTGTTTTTCTAAGCTTGGTGTTAAAGGTTGGTGAGTGTGTAAGAAAATAGGCATTCTTATATACTGATGGTGGGATTGTAACTTGCTGCATCATTTCTGGTTGTCATTTTAACAATGTGTGACAAAGGATTGTTTATTTTCCGTCTTCACTAGATCTTAGGGTCACTGAGTGCAGGGACTATATTTGTTCTGCTGAATATTCCTGGTGTCTAGACCATTGCCTAATAATTCAGTAAATACGTATCTAATAGTTATTGACTGGTCACTAAATATTTGCTGAATTAATAAACAGATATTTTAAAAAAGTAAGCATAGCCTTTAACCTGGCATTAAATTTTCTAGGAATATATATGAGAAAAATAAGAATTATAAACCAAGAATCATTTATAAAGATGTTTATCCCATTGTAATTTACAGCTTGAACAAGATAAAAATGTCAGTGGGGGAATAATGTTTAGCATAAGGGATTAGTATTCTAAATGTTAGCATATCCAGATGATAAGAGCTAATAAAAAAACATTGCGGACGGTTATTTAGTAACATTGAAGATGTTCATAAATGTGTATTCTCAAATCAAGAAAGTTTTAACAATAGCATGACCTCTTTTGTTAAATACATGGATATGTGAAAATGCTTAGAAAAAATGCTGTAAATATATACAACAAAATGTGCACAGTGATTATTTAACTTTGATGGGAATATAGCTGATTGTTTTTCATGTTTTTAATACTTAACATGTTTTGTAATAAGGAAAAGAAGCATAAATGTTCTTTTGTTCAAGTGAGTGATTTGGAAAAAAAAAACCTCTCTCCATTTGATTACTCCTAATCAAATGTCATTTTATTTTGGTAATGATGGCTTGATAAAGCTATATACTATATCAACCCAACTAAGCATAAAGAATCAATCTGTGGTACTTTTGTGGCAGATTGTGGGATGTTTTCCCACTGTGACTCCTGCAGCAGGTTTTTAAATGATATTTTAAACATTACCGAAAAGAGTCACAAATTTCTGTGTAAACTGTGGAAAAAAATTTAATCTATTGTATTTGAAGTTAAGCTTCAACCTTGTATATCTTATACTCGAGAGCAGCAACTTAATGTTTTAAAAAGCTGCTTGCCTACATCTCTTTCTTTGACAGTGCTATTTAAAGTGTGGTTAAGCACACTTATCAATAGGATGTATGAGTCATATCAATAATTATGAGCAACAGCAATAGTTTTCTCAAAGATGTGCAGCATTTTTTAAAAACATTAAGCAAAATGGCATCTTTATACAGTTGAATGGTGTTAGGGGCTGTTTAGAAGCAATGGAGTCTTTTGTTGTTTCCAATCAATCTGTATCATTGTAGATGAGAAACAAATCAAGTCATGCATTAACATAAAACATGACATTTTTAACATGACCCAGTTGATGCACATATTATTGGGCATAAATAAACTCATTGTCCCTAAGACATGATTCACATTCCCTAACATGTTTTATATGGTCTAACTTTGTTTATCAGCAGCCTCCAGGTAGCTCCCTGGTTTCTCCATAGTAGATATTTGAATTTTTTTCTGCTCTTATCAAGCCTATGCTTTCACCAACCTGTCCCTTAATACATGACTTCAACACTTGCATCATTCAGAAAATAGAAGGCACCAGAAGGAAAATGACTGTACTTTGCTTCACTGAAACTACAGATTTACCTACCTTAGCACCCACCAATCCACTTTCCTTCCTACAGTGAATTCCTCTATCTGTGCTTTGGATCTCATCTTCCCCTGCCTTCTCAGGACTATACTCCACAAATTAGCCCCCTTTTCTTATCTCCAACTCTGACTTCAGCCATAGGCATCTCAATATCCTCACAAGTAGCACATGGATAGCATTAATAAAATGGCAATTCCCCATTTACTAAGCATTTCGTCTGTACTGGGCACAGAGCTTTGAATCTATTAGCTTATTTCTTTCAACCTCTTTGTATGGTGGGTGTTGTTTTCTGTATTATGCAGATGAGGGAATTGAAGCTCAGAAAGGTTAAGCACCAGCTAAGATTATGCAACACGCATGTGGCAGAGTTGGGATTCAAACCAAACTCTGTCTGATTACAAGATTATATCTTAACTGTTGTGTTATTTTGCTCTTGTTTGTCTCTGAAAAACCCTCTCTTGGACTCAATCTCTATCTCATCATAGACAACTTCCTGGAAGACCTGTATTCACCTGCTCTCTCTACTTCACTCCTCACACCTCACACCTCAACCCACTGCAACTTGGCCTGTGCAACATCGTCAGTTACCTTCTCATTTCTAAAGCCAGAAGGTCTTCTGAGTCCTCTTCACAACTTGATTTGTCGGAGACTTTGACTCTGTTGACAGCTCTCTCCTTGAAACATTTTCTTCTGTGGACTTTCATAAAATACCCACTTTGCTAGTTTTTTTCCCTACTTAATCTTTGGGGTTGTGAATTACTTCTTTTTTTTCCTCTTTGTGTTAAAATTCCTCAGATCTGTCCTTTGTTTGTTACAAATACAAATGTTTTCATTACAAATACTGTCCTAGGGATCTCATCCACTCCCATGGCTTTATGTCTATTTGCTGATAAATCCCTCATTTCTGTCTGGACCCCGGGTCTTTGTTCTGACCTTCAGACCTGAATATCTGCTGCCTGTTTCACATCTGACTTTACCTGTCCCTCAGGCACAGAAGTGGAGTAGTGAAGTATTGGGAGCATCCTATCTAGACTCACGCCGGGGCTTGAATCCTGGTACCACCACCTAGGACCATGTGCCTCTGGGCATTCAACCCTCTGGGCCTCCATTTCCTCACCTCATCTGCAGTTACTGAGTACACACACATAAAATTTTTCTCTTTTTTAAGAAAAACAGGTCTTAGGCAAATAAAGATACTACTATACCATTGAAGGTTATTTTTCAAATTATTGTGCAGACCACCTGCCACTCCATCAAGTGAGAAAATAATGGTATGTTCTTTATTTTAATAGTCCAGTATCCTATTTTTTATGGGTCAAAAACTGCAAAGGAGATGGAAAGAGAGATAAAGGAGGGAGAAGGAGAGGGAGGAAGAATGGTTGAAATTTTTAAAAAATTAAAAAAAAGAAAACCTGAATTTTCATAAAAATTTACACAGATTACTATTAATTAATGGTATCATTCAAGGTAATTAGTGTCAGTTATTCACTAAGAGGGACTTGTGGCATTCAAGCAGATTGGTACTCAGTAAACAATAATCAGGAATAGTGTTTCTCAAATCTGGTGATCATCAGAATCACTACAGAAAATTTAAAATATACCTATGTGAATTCCTCCCCTGATTTACTGAATCAGAATCTCTGGGGATGGGAGCCAGGAATATGTATATTTTAAAATTCTCAGCAGATTCTAATGATCTATCTTATTTGGAAATCACTGTTGAGCAGGATTTTTTTTAAAATTAATTAATTAATTTATTTATTTATGGCTGTGTTGGGTCTTCGTTTCTGTGCGAGGGCTTTCTCTAGTTGTGGCAAGTGGGGGCCACTCTTCATCGCGGTGCGCGGGCCTCTCACTATCGCGGCCTCTCTTGTTGCGGAGCACAGGCTCCAGACGCGCAGGCTCAGCAATTGTGGCTAACGGGCCCAGCCGCTCCGCAGCATGTGGGATCTTCCCAGACCAGGGCTCGAACCCGTGTCCCCTGCATTGGCAGGCAGATTCTCAACCACTGCACCACCAGGGAAGCCCCTGAGCAGGGTTTTAACCTC
Source organism: Balaenoptera ricei (assembly GCF_028023285.1). Taxonomy (NCBI): domain Eukaryota; kingdom Metazoa; phylum Chordata; class Mammalia; order Artiodactyla; family Balaenopteridae; genus Balaenoptera; species Balaenoptera ricei. Next base: position 75,492,946 of record NC_082644.1, read on the forward strand.
CAATATAATAAAATAGTCATACCTTCTTTAGAACAAATGAAAACTATTTTTAGTGCTATATGATATTTTATGTTTGAATCTTGGATACTTTGAGAGAGGACTCAAACGACTCATCATTAATGGCATTGACCTAGGTAAAGACTACATTTAGGAGCTTCAAGATGGCGGAAGAGTAAGACACTGAGATCACATTCCTCCCCACAAATACATCAGAAATACATCTACATGTGGAACAATTCCTACAGAACACCTACCAAGCGCTGGCAGAAGACCTCAGGCCTCCCAAAAGGCAAGAAACTCCACACATACCTGGGTAGGGCAAAAGAAAAAAGAAAAAACAGAGACAAAAGAATAGGGATGGGACCTGCACCAGTGGGAGGGAACTGTGAAGGAGGAAAGGTTTCCACACACTAGGAAGCCCCTTTGCGGGCGGAGACTGCGGATGGCGGAGGGGGAAAGCTTCGGAGCCACGGAGGAGAGCGCAGCCACAGGGGCGCGGAGGGCAAAGCAGAGAGATTCCTGCACAGAGGATCAGTGACGACCAGCACTCACCAGCCGGAGAGGCCTGTCTGCTCACCCGCCGGGGCGGGCGGGGCTGGGAGCTGAGGCTCGGGCTTCGGTCGGATCGCAGGGAGAAGACTGGGGTTGGCCACGTGAACACAGCCTGAAGGGGGCTAGTGCACCACAGCTAGCCGGGAGGGAGTCCAGGAAAAAGTCTGGAACTGCCTAAGAGGCAAGAGACTTTTGCCTCTTTGTTTCCTGGTGCATGAGGAGAGGGGATTCAGAGCGCCGCCTAAACGAGCTCCAGAGACAGATGCGAGCCGCGGCTATCAGCGCGGACCCCAGAGACGGGCATGGGACGCTAAGGCTGCTGCTGCCGCCACCAAGAAGCCTGTGAGCGAGTACAGGTCACTATCCACACCGCCCCTCCCGGGAGCCTGTGCAGCCCGCCACTGCCAGGGTCCTGTGATCCAGGGGCAACTTCCCCGGGAGAACACACGGCGCACTTCAGGCTGGTGCAGCGTCACGCTGGCTTCTGCTGCCACAGGCTCGCCCCGCGTCCGTACCCCTCCCCCCGGCCTGAGTGAGCCAGAGCCCCAAAATCAGCTGCTCCTTTAACCCCGTCCTGTCTGAGCGAAGAACAGATGCCCTCAGGCGACCTACATGCAGAGGCGGGTCCAAATCCAAAGCTGAACCCCAGAAGCTGTGCGAACAAAGAAGAGAAAGGGAAATCTTTCCCAGCAGCCTCAGGAGCAACGGATTAAATCTCCACAATCAACTTGATGTACTCTGCATCTGTGGAATACCTGAATAGACAACGAATCATCCCAAATTGAGGAGGTGGACTTTGGGAGCAACGATATATATATATTTTTTCCCTTTTTCTCTTTTTGTGTGTATGTGTATGCTTCTTTGTGTGATTTTGTCTGTATAGCTTTGCTTTTACCATTTGTCCTAGAGTTCTGTCAGTTTTGGTTTTTTTAAAAATTATTTTTCTTATTAATTATTTTTTATTTTAATAACTTTATTTTATTTTATTTTATCTTCTTCTTTCTTTCTTTCTTTTTTTCCTCCCTTTTATTCTGAGCTGTGTGGAGGACAGGCTCTTGGTGCTCCAGCCAGGCATCAGGGCTGTGCCACTGAGGTGGGAGAGGCAAGTTCAGGACACTGGTTCACAAGAGACCTCCCAGCTCCATGTAATACCAAATGGCGAAAATCTCCCAGAGATCTCCATCTCAATGCCAAGACCCAGCTCCACTCAACGACCAGCAAGCTACAGTGCTGGACACTCTATGCCAAAAAACTAGCAAGACAGGAACAAAACCCCATCCATTAGCACAGAGGCTGCCTAGAATCATAATAAGGCCACAGACACCCCAAAACACACCACCAGACGTGGACCTATCCAACAGAAAGACAAGATCCAGCCTCATCCACCAGAACACAGGCACTAGTCCCCTCCACCAGGAAGCTGACACAACCCACTGAACCAAACTTAGCCACTGGGGACAGACACCAAAAACAATGGGAACTACGAACCTGCACCCTGTGAAAAGGAGACCCCAAACACAGTAAGTTAAGCAAAATGAGAAGATAGAGAAACACACAGCAGATGAAGGAGCAAGGCAAAAACCCACCAGACCTAACAAATGAAGAGGAAATAAGCAGGCTACCTGAAAAAGAATTCAGAATAATGATAGTAAGGATGATCCAAAATCTTGGAAATAGAATGGAGAAAATACAAGAAACGTTTCAAAAGGACCTAGAAGAATTAAAGAGCAAACAAACAGTGATGAACAAGACAATAAATGAAATTAAAAATTCTCTAGAAGGAATCAATAGCAGAATAACTGAGGCAGAAGAACGGATAAGTGACCTGGAAGATAAAATAGTGGAAATAACTACTGCAGAGCTGAATAAGAAAAAAGAATGAAAAGAATTGAGGAGAGTCTCAGAGACCTCTGGGACAACATTAAACGCACCAACATTCGAATTATAGGGGTCCCAGAAGAAGAAGAGAAAAAGAAAAGGACTGAGAAAATATTTGAAAAGATTATAGTTGAAAACTTCCCTAATATGGGAAAGGAAATAGTCAATCAAGTCCAGGAAGCACAGAGAGTCCCATACAGGATAAATCAGAGGAGATACATGCCAAGACACATATTAATCAAACTATCAAAAATTAAATACAAAGAAAAAATATTAAAAGCAGCAAGGGAAAACCAACAAATAACACATAAGGGAACCCCCGTAAGCTTAACAGCTGATCTTTCAGCAGAAACTCTGCAAGCCAGAACGGAGTGGCAGGACATATTTAAAGTGATGAAGGAGAAAAACCTACAACCAAGATTACTCTACCCAGCAAGGATCTCATTCAGATTTGATGGACAAATTAAAACCTTTACAGACAAGCAAAAGCTAAGAGAATTCAGCACCACCAAACCAGCTTTACAACAAATGCTAAAGGAACTTCTCTAGGCAGGAAACACAAGAGAAGGAAAAGACCTACAATAATAAACCCAAAACAGTTAAGAAAATGGTAATAGAAACATACATATCGATAACTACCTTAAATGTAAATGGATTAAATGCTCCCACCAAAAGACACAGACTGGCTGAATGGATACAAAAACAAGACCCATATATATGCTGTCTACAAGAGACCCACTTTAGACTTAGGGACACATACAGACTGAAAGTGAGGGGATGGAAAAAGATATTCCATGCAAATGGAAATCAAAAGAAAGCTGGAGTAGCAATTCTCATATCAGACAAAATAGACTTTAAAACAAAGACTATTACAAGAAACAAAGAAGGACACTACATAATGATCAAGGGATCAATCCAAGAAGAAGATATAACAATTGGAAATATTTATGCACCCAACATAGGAGCACCTCAATACATAAGGCAAATACTAACAGCCATAGAAGGGGAAATCAACAGTAACACAATCATAGTAGGGAACTTTAACACCCCACTCTCACCAATGGACAGATCATCCAAAATGAAAATAAATAAGGAAACACAAGCTTTAAATGATACATTAAACAAGATGGACTTAATTGATATTTCTAGGACATTCCATCCAAAAACAACAGAATACACATTCTTCTCAAGTGCTGATGGAACATTCTCCAGGATAGATCATATCTTGGGTCACAAATCAAGCCTTGGTAAACTTAAGAAAATTAAAATCGTATCAAGTATCTTTTCCAACCACAATGCTATGAGACTAGATAAAAATTACAGGAAAAAATCTGTAAGAGATACAAACACATGGAGGCTAAACAACACAGTACTTAATAACCAAGAGATCACTGAAGAAATCAAAGAGGAAATCAAAAAATACGTAGAAACAAATGACAATGAAAACATGACAACCCAAAACCTATGGGATGCAGCAAAAGCAGTTCTAAGAGGGAAGTTTATAGCAATACAATCCTACCTTAAGAAACAAGAAACTTCTCAAATAAACAACCTAACCTTACACCTAAAGAAATTAGAGAAAGAAGAACAAAAACACCCCAAAGTTAGCAGAAGGAAAGAAATCATAAAGATCAGAGCAGAAATACCTGAAAAAGAAATGAAGGAAATGATAGCAATGATCAGTAAAACTAAAAACTCGTTCTTTGAGAAGGTAAACAAAATTGATAAACCATTAACCAGAGTTACCAAGAAAAAAAGGGAGAAGACTCAAATCAATAGAATTAGAAATGAAAAAGGAGAAGTAACAACTGACACTGCAGAAATACAAAGGATCATGAGAGATTACTACAAGCAACTATATGCCAGTAAAATGGACAACTTGGAAGAAATGGACAAATTCTTAGAAAGGTATAACCTTCCAAGACTGAACCAGGAAGATATAGAAAATATGAACAGACCAATCACAAGCACTGAAATTGAAACTGTGATTAAAAATCTTCCAACAAACAAAAGCCCAGGACCAGATGGCTTCACAGGGGAATTCTATCGAACATTTAGAGAAGAGCTAACATCTGTCCTTCTCAAACTCTTCCAAAATATAACAGGGAGGAACACTCCCAAACTCATTCTACGAGGCCCCATCACTGTGATACCAAAACCAAAGATGTCACAAAGAAAGAAAACTACAGGCCAATATCACTGATGAACATAGATTGAAAAATCCTTAGCAAAATACTAGCAAACAGAATCCAACACCACATTAAAAGGATCATACACCATGATCAAGTGGGGTTTATCCCAGGAATGCAAGGATTCTTCAAAATATGCAAATCAATTGATGTGATACACCATATTAACAGATTGAAGGAGAAAAACCATATAATCATCTCCATAGATGCAAAGAAAGCTTTCGATAAAATTCAAGACCCATTTATGATAAAAACCCTCCAGAAATTAGGCATAGACGGAACTTTCCTCAACATAATAAAGGCCATATATGACAAACCCACAGCCAACATTGTCCTCAATGGTGAAAAACTGAAACCATATCCACTAAGATCAGGAACAAGACAAGGTTGTCCACTCTCACCACTATTAGTCAACATAGTTTTGGAAGTTTTAGCCACAGCAATGAGAGAAGAAAAAGAAATAAAAGGAATCCAAAATGGAAAAGAAGAAGTAAAGCTGTCACTGTTTGCAGATGACATGATACTATACATAGAGAATCCTAAAGATGTTACCAGAAAACTACTAGAGCTAATCAATGAATTTGGTAAAGTAGCAGGATACAAAATTAATGCGCAGAAATCTCTTGCATTCCTATACACTAATGATGAAAAATCTGAAAGTGAAATTAAGAAAACACTCCCATTTACCATTGCAACAAAAAGAATAAAATATCTAGGAAAAAACCTATCTAAGGAGACAAAAGACCTGTATACAGAAAATTAAAAGACATTGATGAAAGAAATTAAAGATGATACAAATAGATGGAGAGATATACCATGTCCTTCGATTGGAAGAATCAATATTATGAAAATGACTCTACTACCCAAAGCAATCTACAGATTCAATGCAATCCCTATCAAACTACCACTGGCATTTTTCACAGAACTAGAACAAAAATTTCACAATTTTTATGGAAACACAAAAGACCCCGAATAGCCAAAGCAATCTTGAGAAAGAAAAACGGAACTGGAGGAATCAGGCTCCCGGACTTCAGACTATACTACAAAGCTACAGTAATCAAGACAGTATGGTACTGGCACAAAAACAGAAATATAGATCAATGGAACAGGATAGAAAGCCCAGAGATAAACCCACACATATGGTCACCTTATCTTTGATAAAGGAGGCAAGAATATACAGTGGAGAAAAGACAGCCTCTTCAATAAGTGGTGCTGGGAAAACTGGATAGCTACATGTAAAAGAATGAAATTAGAACACTCCCTAACACCATACACAAAAATAAACTCAAAATGGATTAAAGACCTAAATGTAAGGCCAGACACCATCAAACTCTTAGAGGAAAACGTAGGCAGAACACTCTATGACATAAATCACAGCAAGATCCTTTTTGACCCACCTCCTAGAGAAATGGAAATAAAAACAAAAAGAAACAAATGGGACCTAATGAAACTTAAAAGCTTTTGCACAGCAAAGGAAACCATAAAGAAGACGAAAAGACAGCCCTCAGAATGGGAGAAAATATTTGCAAATGAAGCAACTGACAAAGGATTAATCTCCAAAATATACAAGCAGCTCATGCAGCTCAACATTAAAAAAACGAACAACCCAATCCAAAAATGGGCAGAAGACCTAAATAGACATTTCTGCACAGAAGATATACAGATTGCCAACAGACACATGAAAGAATGCTCAACATCATTAATCATTAGAGAAATGCAAATCTAAACTACAATGAGATATCATCTCACACCAGTCAGAATGGCCATCATCAAAAAATCTACAAACAATAAATGCTGGAGAGGGTGTGGAGAAAAGGGAACCCTCCTGCACTGTTGGTGGGAATGTAAACTGATACAGCCACTATGGAGAACAGTATAGATGTTCCTTAAAAAACTAAAAATAGAACTACCATATGACCCAGCAATCCCACTACTGGGCATGTACCCTGAGAAAACCATAATTCAAAAAGAGTCGTGTACCAAATGTTCATTGTCGCTCTATTTACAATAGCTAGGACGTGGAAGCAACCAAAGTGTCCATCAACAGATGAATGGATAAAGAAGATGTGGCACATATATACAGTGGAATATTAGCCATAAAAAGGAGCGAAACTGAGTTATTTGTTGTGAGGTGGATGGATCTAGAGACTGTCATACAGAGTGAAGTAAGTCAGAAAGTGGAAAACAAATACCGTATGCTAACATATAGATATGGAAACCAAAAAAAAAAAAAATGATCATGAAGAACCTAGGTGCAAGATGGGAATAAACATGCAGACATACTAGAGAATTGACTTGAGGATACGGGGAGGGGGAAGGGTAAGCTGGGACAAAGTGAGAGAGTGGCATGGACATATATACACCATGAAATGTAAAATAGAGAGGTAGTGGGAAGCAGCCACATAGCACAGGGAGATAGCTCAGTGCTTTGTGACCACCTAGAGGGGTGGGATAGGGAGGGTGGGAGGGAGGCAGATGCAAGAGGGAAGAGATATGGGAACATATATATATGTATAACTGATTCACTTTGTTATAAAGCAGAAACTAACACACCATTGTAAAGCAATTATATTCCAATAAAGATGTTAAAAAAAAAAAAGACTACATTTATTAGTCTGCATTGCAGCAAGGGGTGACCATTTGACTAAGTTCTGCCAACTGCATGAGAGTGGAAATGAGGCATGCAAATTCGGGTCTGGCCTTTCAAGCAGTGGATTTTAATGGTTTTTGTTCCATAGGCCCTTTTGACAGCCTGGAGTAGACTAAAAGCTCCTTTTTAAAATAATATTTTATATGCATAAAGTAAATACTTAGAGTTACGAAGGAGACCAATTATATGACATACTGATATCAAAATATTAAAAGAATAAATTTGTGATACAGTGATATAGATGTTTATCAACACATCCAACACCAAGATTTAGCAGCAGGTTCATGGCAGAATTATGAACATTAGGGTTGCTTGGGGTGAAGGTTGAGAGATATTTCAGGGTAGGGTAATGCTTGGATTCAAAGCACTTAGGTTTCTCTGGGTTCTAAGAGTAAATGGACTCTATTCTCATGTTTTCTAGACTCTAGAAACTTCTAACTTTGTCCTAATCCTACCCAAAGTCCTAATTCTCAAGCATCACTTAAAGGAAAATTATAGATGCATAATGGACATGGCTTTCCTGTGAATTAGGAAGGTAAAGAGCAGGTTCAGGAATGTTTTTAAACAAGGCGGGACCTTTTAAAGTGTTCTGACTCTGGTTTACGTGATTTTGTCAACCCAGCTAAAAGAAGTGGTATTTCCTTTATTGGGCTCCTCAGCACCTAATTCATTTATCCATCCATCCATCCATCTATCCATCCGTCCATTCATCCAACAAATATTTTTTGAGAAAAATGAATCTGCTATAGTCCAGACACTATACTGGGTTAAAAATGTACCACTATACTGATAAAAAATGTTGGCGACTCATAAACTTGCCAGATGTTGTGTAGTGGTTGTGACCTGTAGTGACAGGCCAATGGCACCTCAACCTTAAGTCTGATCACATCTGCCTGTCCAGTTAGAACAAGATAGGAATTAGATTTACAAAGCACTCTAAAGGGATAGTGAGGAACTAGTTAGTTTTTGGCTCCCTGTTTTAAGTTTGCCGTATAACTGCCTGATCTTTTCTGAGAGTATCTGTGTCTCTCTTTGAGCAAACTGCTGGCTTGTAGTAGGTCAGTTCAAGGAGAGCATACAGTCATTCCTAGGAAATTTCCATAATAAAAAATTCTCTGTGACCCTAATGATTCAAACTGGCCATCTGCCTTGCTCAAAATCACTGGGAAATATGTTGCATCCTAAATTTCCATTTATTAATGTCTGACTTAGCCTGATCTTTTAAAAACTGCATGGCACTTGCTATATTGAGCATTGCTATATTTAATGCTCATCTTGGAATAAAGTAGAAGTTATGTCCTTTTTTAAAAAAAAAAAATAAACATTTGAACCAGGTTGAATCAAAATCAGTTTTTTAATTTAAATTGGTTGATGGGAAAATAAATCTTTCTGAAATGAGCACAAAAAAATATATGAAAGTAAATCTTTCCTGGGAGAATCTACAATATGTCTGTAGGTTTAGTTGTTCTTTCCTTTCAGGCTCATCCTTGGACATTTTCTCAGGTTACCTGCCTATATCAGATCAAATGAAATGATGTATGAGACTGGCCTTGTAAGCACCACTGTTCCATGCAAAAGAAGGCATTGCCACTGTCAACTAATGGCCTAAGAGGTCATTTCCTCCAAAAGAAGTTAGGTGGTTTTCCCCCTTATGTATCTGTTTATCTTTTACTTTTGGCTTGTTTATTCTTTTTCGTATCTATGTGTAACTGTAAACCATTTATTAGAGAGGACTTTGAATCCTGTCTCTCAGTTCTATCAAGTATTTTTCTTGGTGGATTCACTTGAGCCAAAGACTTCTAGATTTTCTGTTTAGTGGTTTACTGGATTTTTGTTACTTGTTACCCACATTCCCACAGAGAAGGGACTTCTGATAAATGGAAAATAATTTCATATCAGAAGGAGATAAATGTAACTGGCATAGAAATGAATAGGTAAGATAAATGAGAGTCATATGGCTGCTTCTGGACCTGCCTATTACCACCATATTATCCTTGATGTACTTAAAAGCTATCTCTATAACTAAGTAAATGGAAAATGGCAAATGGTTTATTTACCATTCTATGTTCTCTTAAATAAGGGGTTCAAATATTGGAGTGGTAAAATGTGGTAGGGTGGGGGTGTGTTGGATGGCTTTCTTGACATTCTTTTGAAAAATTTGCTTTACATTGGCAGTCTCTTTGCTAATCGTAATAGTAATAATGATAATAATGAAAAACTACTATCATTTTGGAGCACTTACTATGTGCTAGGCATTTTATATACATTATCTTCACAACAAAAAGGGAAAATAGGTGCTATTATTTGCTTGCCAATGCCTATATATGTGTGTATATATATTTATATATATAGATATATAAAGTAGTAAGCATATAATGTTGATATAATTAGAGTGGATTAGTTATTTGCATTAGGATTTTGACAACTTGTAGGAGTTCTTTACCCGATTTCAAGCCAGCTGTAAACCCTCATAAAAGTCTTGTGAGACAGGCTGGCAGCCAGCATCTTTATATAGGCAGGGCTTGAGCCTGATTCAGTTTTTTGCCTAACACCTAACTTATTTTTAGAATGCAATACATAGTAATAAAAATAAAATAGTGAACAACAATATAATCAAAGTAATACAAATGTACTTCTCAGATTAGATGGGCTCTCACTGGAATTTCTTTTAGGGTGTCTGAGGTATTCCTTGTCTGGCAATAGAGATGGAATAAAATTATACCAATTTTAGATTTCTTTTGATAAAAATTATTCAAGCTTTCAACAGAACAGGCCATCAGCCTCTCCCTGTGAGTAAGCCAGGCAGAGCTGGAGTCTCCACTGACTGCTTCACTCCTCCTGGCACATTTGCCTTGCCACAGTGAGCTTGTGTGTGCCCTCCACACCTGTGGGCATCCTCCGGCTGTGTCCACAATCCTCGGGTAACATTAATCACCACCCCTCTGCTTCCAGACCAAGTTAGGATGGAGTCAGGGTGTCACTGAAGAAAAATTACTTTTAAAATAATTTAAAAATTATTCTTCACATTCCCATATTCTGGCCTTCAGTCTTACAGCTCCACTGATGTGATATTGCTAGGAGCCTGGGATTTCCCAGATACAGGGAGACAGATTAATGCTTTATCTAGCTCACAACAGACTCCATGTAAAAACCACCATGTTAGGGTATTTAACTGACAATGAGAAATGTAACTGCCAAAAAGAATTTCTCTTAGTGAAATCTATATGAGAAGCTAAATCTTAATCAGAGGGTTGCTTGGTTAGCATTAAAGCAGGGCAGGGGAGTTAGCATAATGAGTTGAATATTTAAAGACCCCAGGGACATGTTAGTCTGGGACCAGGAATCTTGTGGCCACCAAGATGGGAAACGGTAAATTCTTAAGCCAGAGCATTTCTGCCCCTGGAAGTTTCCTGCCCTGGAGATGACTAGTGCCTGCTGGAGACTGTTGGATGATGCTGGAAATATTTCCCCTGGCCACTGGCACCTCCCCAGTGCACTGCACTGAGTAGGCACTAAGAGAAAGATAGTTAAACAACAAGCCCCTATAGCACATAGACGTAAATGCCTTTATTCTAATCCTACATTCACATTGGGAAGTGATCATATTTCTGAACTAAGATGCCAAGTAGTTTAAGAAAAAATTATCTAGCTAGAGAATAAAGGTGGTAGATTAAAATAAGCCAAAAAAAAAAAGGGAGTGGAGTGCAAATCCCATATAGATGTTTCAATTTCATTTAATGGCTTATTTATGTAGATAAGAGCATTTTAAAAAAACAGACACGTCCAGGAGGTTTAAATCTACGTAATATTCATAACTTAGTACACTTAAATGAATAATTTTTGGTGACATATAATGCTTGATTTACAGAAAATGACAAGATACAGAGAACAAACTAGTGATTACCAGTGGGGAGAGAGAAGTGAGGAGGGGCAAGATAGGATAGAGAGGTACAAACTACTATGTATAAAATACATAAGCTACAAGAATATATTGTATAGCACAGGGAATATAGCGGATATTTTATAATAACTTTAAATGGAGTATAATCTATAAAAATATTGAATCATTATGTTGTACACCTGAAATTAATATAATATTGTAAATCAACTATACTTCAATTTTAAAAAATGACAATCAAGAACTTTACACAAGAAGAAGCTGAGACCCACAGAGTTGAAGACATACAAATGGTTAGAGGTAGAAGCAAAATATACACTTGCTTAACTTTCTGTCCAAAGTTGTTTGCATAATTAAGTACAGCTTATTTTTCTTCTATCACCCAGTTGATATGCACCAAATAAGGAATGGAATTTGGGTTTGAGAGAGAGGAAGAGGGGTAAGGGGTAATTTTTTTGAGAATGAGACAATGTTAGGGGCCAGGGAACCTAAGTAGAGCCCCAGTGGAAGGTCATAGGGTGCAGAGAGGACCATAATGGACATCTTCAATTCTGCAGTTTTTTTAGAACTGGTCAGCGGCTCTCATGCCAGAGTTTGGGTAGCTTTATGTTCTATTACTTCAACTACGTTAGTTTTGTAATACACAAAACACTCATCATCAAGTACATGAGGGGAAAACAGAGCTGCGGGAAGATGATGACACTAAGACCTGGAGATCCTGGTTAATGGATAACTTATGAGAATGTAGCAAACTCATTTGTTTTTCATTCTATATTTATTGAGTACCTCTGCCCAGATATGCCCTGGGCGTAACCCAGAGGACACAAAGGTGAATAGCACATGGTCCCTGCCCTCAGGAAGCCACAGTCCAGTGAAGTCTTTCACTTAATCAATTACAGTTACTGCATAATATACCCGATGATCCAAAGGTATATAAGGCATGGTGATAACATAGAGATAGGAGAATATAATTCTATTGGGAGTGGTCAAAGAAGGCTTTCCAGAAAAGGTGACCTATGAACTGGGTTTTGAGTAATGAATAGCCTTAACCATGGCCTTAAGCTGTTACCTCATCCCACCACACCCCTGCTTCATGAACCCTGTGCTACCCACTTTGCCACTCTTAACTGCACCATGGATTTTTCCTTAATTGCAATGCCTTTTCTCTATTACTTAAAAAATAAAAAAGCTTACTTGTCTTTCAAGGCCTATCTCTAGCACCCTCTAAACCAGAGATCAGAAAACTATGGCTTGTGAATCAAATTTGGCCCACTATTTGTTTTGTAAATAAAGTTTTATTGGAACACGGCCATATTCATTCAAGTATCACCTTATAGCTACTTTGGGGTTACAATAGCAGAATTAAGCAGTTGTTTCAGAGATGGCATGGCCTCCAAAACTATGTATCCTTGAGATAATAGTTATTTAACTTTCATGTTTCAATTTCCTTATGAGTCACATGGCAGTAATTATAAAAGCTGCAGCATGTTTTTTTTTTTTTGCAGCATGTTTTTATAATGATTAAATGAGCTGTTGTGTATTTGATGGATGCTGTGATGTGGCACCCTCATCCCGCTTCTGAATGAGGATCTATTTCCTCAGTTGTCAAAAGATAGCACTTAGCTGTCAACCTTCTGCTGTGTTGGAAGAAAACTTCACCTCAGGTCATGACTCTTTTCTGGGGCAGCGCCCATCTAATGACTAGTTACTCTGGCAAGTATGGACTTACCCCCCTACCCCCCAACTCAGATCTGTACCAGCACCAGAGGTCCCCATGGATCATGGAAATTCAGGCTTTTCCTGTGCCCGATCCTGCTACCTTCCTCACTCTTCCATAGGTGTTGATCTCAAGAGCATTCCCTAAACTTCTTCTCAGGGTCTACACCCAATGACCCCCACCTGTGATAGTAGGTACCAGGATTGGTCTCCAAGCATAGACACTAAGATGGCATTTTGGAGCTGATCACCATCTCCTGGCTGCCAATGTGAGTGCTGTCACTGGTAGGTAGAACATGCATAGCCCAGGCAGCTGTGCAGTTGTTTCACCAGTCATGACCTCCTAGTGGAAGGGGATGTGCTGGCTGATGCTGTGTGTCAGGCATTTGAGAAGTGAGAAGGAAATAGTAATCTCAAGGGCAGTGAATTGGCTGGCTGTGGTCAAGTTCCACTGATGCCCTGGAAAAGGGTAGCAAAAGAGCTGAGATGGATTAATCAGCTATTAAATCCTAATTGTGAAGACCAGACGGCCTCCCTGGAAACATAAAAAAATGGCTCTTATATCATAAATTGAGGATAAGGGGTTCAAATACGAGGACCAAGGCCAGGATGTAATGGTAAGAGTAGCTGAGGCAGGTTTGTTATGCCAAGGTTGGGAAAAATGGGCCCCTGACACAAAGGATGGGTGTATCTATGTGGATCCCCCCCCCACCCTCCAAGAATCTTTAATTTCCAGATTACCCTGAACCCTCTGAGCCTGCACAAATGGCCCACTCTTCCTCTCTGTTACACACACACACACACACACACACACACACTCTCCATGCTTGAAGTTAATCCTCTGTACTCATTCAGGATCTCCGCCATCTCCCCTCCCAATCACCAGGTCAATAACTAGGATTAAATCACAATATACCTCTGCCAAGGACCTGCTGGAACTGCTAAGGGAGGAAAAGGACTATCCCCCTATAGTCTAACTTCAAGACTAGCCAACTGGGGAAGTATGCATGGGACTGGGTTCTGAGCGTGCCCGGCCAAGGTGGGTGGACGATAAATTTAGATATGAGAGTTTGCCAATATGAGAGCATTTGCCCACAGTACAGGATGTAATAATATCCTGGCAGGGACCCAAGAGAAAGGATGTGAACGTGTTGCAGGCTGGCTCCCAGAAGCATGGAAAAAGCAATGCCACATACTAAGTGAGGTAGAAATGATGGAATTGATGTGCCAGACAGCTTTACACAATGGAGAAAGGAAAGAACATGTTCAACGGCTCTTCTCCCTTGCCCAAGTTGACAGTAAATGACACGTGCAGCAGTCTTAGCCTAGTTTTATTATTGCTATATCATTCTGAAGATGTCCAAATCAGTCAAGAGGATGCAGATTTGTGTCAAGAAGAGTACTCCAAGAATGTCCCATAGGGACACAGTAGTCCAGACACACTGGGAGATACACAGACCATTGAGGGTTCTGCTGGATCCAAACAGTTATAGTTTCTGGAATCCTCTTACCTCCCAACACCACATTCTCAACCAGATATCCCTGTATCTGTCCTAGGTGTGCAGGTTTGTGGCTCTGGCTTATGGGACCCCATTATGCAGGGCCGCCTTGTATAGTTGTGTCTGGCTATGAGATGGGACCCATCATTTCCAAGGACAAAGTGTAACAGAGGAAGAAAAGGAGGCAGCTGGGTGCCCTTTGTGTGATTATCAATTTCAGGAGAACTGTTCTTCTCTAATAACAGGAAGTAATTTTTGCTTAGGAAGCAATCTCTGAGCTTTCTCTTTTCTGGTCTCCATCTATATTATTTATTGATTTGCAGGTTCCAGCATGTCAGCTATATTTTACACGAATTCTTTTCTATTTTAAAAATCAGTAATGTATATAGTTTAGATACTATTCGGACATCCCTTGTGTATTGTTCTTTGGGAACGTTGAGCTGAGAATGCTTACTTTTAGATTAGCCAAGTGACCTTAGCACACAAAGAAATTATTACCCATCATTTTTTTTTAACATCTTTATTGGAGTATAATTGCTTTACAATGTTGTGTTAGTTTCTGCTGTATAATAAAGTGAATCAGCTATACCTATACCTATATCCTCATATCCCCTCCCTCTTGCCTCTCCCTCCCACCCTCCCTATCCCACCCCTCTAGGTGGTCACAAAGCACCGAGCTGATCTCCCTGTGCTATGCGGCTGCTTCCCACTCATCCATAAAAAGAAACGAAATTAGGTTATTTGTAGTGAGGTGGATGGACCTAGAGTCTGTCAAGCAGAGTGAAGTAAGTCAGAAAGAGAAAAACAAATACCGTATGCTAACACATATATATGGAATTTTAAAAAAAAATGGTTCTGAAGAACCATCATTTGTTTTTAAACTCCATGGCCTTACATCGTCCTGATTTTCCATGGGTAGAATACATATTCACGCTGGTTGCAGTTTAAGGAGAGTTAAGAAAGCTCCCTTATTTTCTCTTAGACTGACTTCCTAGAAATATTCTCCCCGAAAGTGTTTTAAATTCCACTATAATCAACACTGTTGTACAATAATGCTATGAATGGGTCCAAAGTAGTCACTCTACATAATGCAGTGCTGCTTTAATGCAAGGTTCAAGACATAAGCCCGGGGAGCCTGCTGGAAGGACTGAAGCCAATGCCAAATCCCATTACATTGGAATCTGAGCTATCACAGGACTGTGTTATCATCGTTTCATTCCATGTTTAGCAAACTGGTCTCTGGTTACTCGTTGAACTCTCCCTGTGTTTCTCATTTACTTCAGAAGAACCAATCGGGTTCTCTCTTTACTCTTTGTTTAAAGAGTGGAAATCATTGATGTAATGGGGAGCAGGAAGACCATGAAAAAGAGAACAATAGGAGAACAAAGGGAAGGGATTCAGCAAATAGGTATAAACACCAGTTTGGGGCTGAAACAGTTTGCTCAAATAAAAGACCAAATAGGGTGATGGAAAGAATTTTGAGTTAATTGCCAGAGTTCTGAGGCTCTTAGAGAACCAGTGTTGCAGTCTTGAACATAGCAATTAATGTTTGTTTATCTCAGTTACTTCATCTGTAAAATGCAAAGTACTATGCTTGCCTTGCCCATCTCCCTGGCTGATTGTGAAACCCAAGTTTATATTTCTGATGACTCTCCGTGAAACATACTGTGCTCTAGGAAGGCACTTGGTTTTTGTTATGGGTTTCTGAGTGTGTATAAATCATGCCTCAAAATCTATTGGGAAAGTAGTTGGGTATAAAAGAGTACATAGAACTGAATTAATATTTATGAGACATATCAATAATAGAGGAGTGTCTACTTGACAATTTTGCCTGGTTGCAATCCTGGTGCTGCTATTATAGAGCTGAGGATGTCCCAGTTGACCAGCCTCCACTGGGGGAACTGTGGTTTTGGCGAAGAAGGTGGCTGGTCCAGATCACATCCATCTATGATATCCAGTAACTTGGGTTTATTGTTGGTTACCTCTCAGTTGAGTGATATTTCTCTGGAAGCACAAGATTCTACAGTTCAGGGAAGACAATGTCAGCTAAAAAAGAATTCCTGCTCCATTTGCTTTGTTTTGTTTTTCTGTATCAGTATCCACAGTTAGCTATTCATTGGCAAGAATGACCCATTTTTACATCCACTTTTGAATAAATAAATTTTTACCCAAGAAAGAATTAAGGTATGGTCCTGGACATCATGGCCTTTTTTTCCTTTGAGTTTTCAAATTTCAGTCAACAAAAGAAATCACGTCATCAAATAATAAAAATAAATAATATTGAGCACCTTCTATATTCTAACTGCTGTGCTAAGAATTATATGTATATTATTTCACCAATTCTAATAGTGAAACTGAGAGTAGGTATTTGTGTTTCTGTTTGGAGAAAGCAAGATTTAAGATGAAGCCACACACACAATATTGCATAGTCATAAGGGGTAGATCCAGGATTCAGATCCAGCTTTATCTTATTTTGAATCCCAGATCATTAATCACTTTGTTCTCCTATCTTCACCTAAGGGCATCTGCTCTGAGGAAGGTGTGCTGTGTACTGGGGATGGAAGGATGAATGAAGTAGTAATTCTGTCCTCATCAAGTTCCATTTGATGTTTGAATGAGCATTATAAAAGCTATTATTGAGAGGCCCACAAGACTGAAATGATTACCATAATAGTTTTTCATAGAAATAATAAATTTTTACAATTTGAGGGGAAAATATTCCATTTTTAAGCAGTAAAAATGATAGCAGAATGTGTGTTATATCTTGACTTCAGCAAGGCGCCAGACAGTATTTCATAACATTTTTGAGGGAGAACTGTAGAACTATCATGTAAATGACAGTGTAATATGGAGAATTCAGAGCTGATTAAACCCATACATCAAAATGTATTGACTAATACAGTCTAGGTCAAGCTGGAGTGAGGTTCTGGAGGTGAGCCATTGGGCTCTGTCTTTACTCATGACCTACTCATCTCTTTTAACAGTGCCTTAGGTCATTGATTTATTTAGCACATAACAAATCTGTGACTGGCATAAGACTTTGAGAAATAATTGACACATTGAATTAAACAAGGTCATTATCATTAAGGATAATGTAAAGCCTTTGATTTAGGTTCAGGAAGTCAACTACATTTGTATAGAATGATACTAATAATGGGCTAGAAAGATTTAAACGTGCAGTATGTCTAAATAACAAAATATGTATGCTAATGGAGCAGGTGTTACCTTAGACTGAAATAATAGAAGTCTTATGTCCAGATCAACAAAGATAAGTTTCAGTGTATTTATTGCTGTACTTTAAAAAAATATTCTGACAGTTCCAGGTGTCTTCCTTGAAATGAGATATTGACCAGATAGAGGCAACAGAGACATTTATTGAGGACCTACTATGTACCAGATTATGTGCTAGGTGTCATCCAGATCTCACGACATCTCTGTGAAACACTTTTAAAGAAGACGTAACAACTGAACCTCAGAGAGGTTAATAAGTTGTTTGCAGTGAAGCTGAGATTTGATGTCAGATTGATGTAACTCTAAAACTCATAGCCACACCACCACATCAGGCTCCCAGAGGGCTCTAACCTCTGAAGGGAGCAACCTGGGGGTGGGAATGAACGGAGGTAGCTAAGAGTAGAGGAGAAGTGAATTAACATTTATTAGGCATCTACTATTTGCTAGACATTTTACATGCATAGTCTCAATTAATATAGTAACTCAACAAAATAGGTATTATCACATACCCATTTTAATATGAGAAAACTGAGGTTCAAATGGCTAAATACAACCTAGGCATTTTGAATGTATAGAAATATTGAACCACTATGTTGTATAACAGGAACCAACATAGTGTTGTAGGTCAGTTATATCAATACTTCAAAAACAAGCAAACATGCAAACTCATAGAAAAAAAACATCAGATTTGTGATTAATAGAGGCGGGGGTAAGGGTGGGAATTGGATGAAGGCAGTCAAAAGGTACAAATTTCCAGTTTAAAATAAATAAGTACTAGGGATATAATGTACATGATAAATGAACACTGCTGAATGTTATCCATGAAAACTGTTGAGCATAAATCCTAAGAATTCTCACTGCAATGACAAAATACTTTTTTTCTATTTCTTTAATTTTGTATCTATATGAAATAATGGATGTTCACTAAACTTATTGTGATAATCATTTCATGATGTATGTAAGTCAAATTATGTTGTACATCTTAAACTTATACAATGTTGTATGTCAGTTATATCAAAATAAAACTGGAAGAAAAAAATAACTTATCTAAGGTCACCTAATAAATAAGTAGTAGAGTCAAGATCAGGCTACTCATCTGTTCGATTCTATGACCATGGTTTGCCATTAGTTCCCCACTTTCAGATATAACACATGGCACCCATATTGATTTTGCCCAGTCTGTAAATCTGTGTTGTAATTAACTTTTTAGAAAAAAAACTCAATTTTTAAAACTTAAATTCAACTATTTTTAAAAATATTTATTTATTTATTTATTTTTGGCTGCATTGGGTCTTCGTTGCTGCACGCGGGCTTTCTCTAGTTGCGGCAAGTGGGGGCTACTCTTCGTTGCGGTGCGTGGGCTTCTCATTGCGGTGGCTTCTCATTGCGGAGCACGGGCTCTAGGTGCATGGGCTTCAGTAGTTGTGGCGCACGGGCTTAGTTGCTCCACAGCATGTGGGATCTTCCCAGACCAGGGCTCGAACCCGTATCCCCTGCATTGGCAGGCGGATTCTTAACCACTGTGCCACCAGGGAAGTCCCTAAACTCAACTATTTAACTGGAAAATTGTATACAGAACCATAAATGAGAAGCCAGTTATGCCAAATCTATAAAAGAGAAACTAACACCCCTTTGCTATAAACAAGAAGAGACCATAAACATAAGAATGTTATAAACAAAAGGATGTTGGATACTAGCTAGATATTGTTGCCTGCAGAAGGTTCTAACTCTGAGGTCCCCTTTCTCTTTGTTAGAAAGCGAAATTAGCATGGTTACTAAGCTGTTTAGAACCCTGACCTGAAAAGAACTGAAGAATTCAAACGGAAGTAATTTTCTCACAATAATTATATGTAATTCAATGCTGTTTAATGCAGTGTCTGTGAGATAGCTGAAGTCATCTCCTGAACCATCTGAAGACATCTCAGCTTTCACCAGTTGCTCACATCCAATATTTTTGAATATACTCTTTACCATTCTTCTTAATTGCCTTGAAGAATAGTAGGATGATGAATCTGGTGGGGGGAAAAAAAGGCTTAGGACAATCACCACCATTTCAAATTCTGGAGGGCTGACATGTGGGAGATAGTACTTATTTCTTATTTTATCCTCAAGAAAGTCAAACAAGGACAAATTATGTGATACTTTGAAATACAACTTTCAGTTCAATGTAATATACAATATGAACATTAAAACTAACAAAATAGATGGCTATTGCTCAAAGAACTGAGTTCTTTGCTCATGAAAATTGATAGTGGACCATCTTCCAAGATTGATATAAAAGAAATGATTCTGTTGTTTGGGGGATTGAAGTCAAATTAAAGATCATTTAGAACTTTAAGATCATTTTCAGTTCCATCATTCTCTATGATTCCATGATGCTGCTAGTAGCTCAAAGATCACTGGACATTTAAGATCCTGTAGCTGATGATCTTACCTAGACAAAGATTTTTCAACCTCAGCACTACTGACATTTTTTGACTAGAAAATTCTTTGTCCTCTGCCTTGTAGGATGTTTATCAGCATTTCTGGCCTCTATCCACTAGATACTAGTAACACCCCCGCAGTTGTGACAACCAAAAATGTCTCCAGGCATTACCAAATTTTCCCTAGGGAGCAGACCACTCTTGGCTGAGGATCACTGTTCGAGACCCACTTCTCTCTGTGCATATTTGCTCTTTTGAGATAGTAATCAGTAAGAAATTTCTTAAATATTTATATCTTATACATACCTTTACCATTGCACTTAATGCATTTAACAAACATCTACAACGTGCCAGGTGCTGTGTTAAGCACTGTGGCTACAATGGTAAAGGAGACAGAGCCAGTCCACACAGAGCTCTGTGGTGGGTGGATGGGATTGCAGGGGTCGAGGGGAGAAGAGACAGACCTGTTTATGGTTTATCAGAGTTAACCTGTGTTCCTGTCCACCTGTTCCACAGGTGGAAACCTGTGTTTCCACCATTATCTTGGGAGCTTCCTAAGGGTGAGAACCACGTCTTTGAAATCTTTGGGTTCCCAGGGCCTAGCTGAATGCCTGGAATATAGTAGGTGCTTGAGAAACATTTGCTGACTAAATGAATGAGAGGGTAGAAGATTGGATAAGGGCAGGAAGTGGTAACCTACCCAGCACATTAAACCACCACCACAACAAAATCAACCATGTTTAGTTGATTGGGGAAGGAGGAAAATTTATATAGTTTTTGTTAGGTCTTGTGGAAGATTAATATCATTGCATCTTTCCATAGTTTCATTTTTTTTTTAATCATAGAGTTTTACTAAAAGCCAGGAATAGAGAAATCTCAGAATGAGGGAAGTGTACTTATAGGGGTATGGGTAGGGGGGAGGGAGGGGAACTTTGGCTCAGAGGATTTCCATACTTTCATTGTGTGTTGTTTTTATGAGCATTGTCCCTTATCCTAACACATCTAAGAATATAAAAAAAAGATGAACCAGGCATGACCGGCCACCCCTCTTTATAGCACTTTACCTTAAGGTTGACAAGTAAAAATTTGACCCAGAGAAATGATCAAAGCAGTGCGTTTTGTTGTGGCTCATTTGAATTAGGCATTTCGGTGTATTTGGTCTAAGTGCAAATTTACTGAATTTCATTACCAATTTCAAGATGGCATGAGGGATAAGTAAGGATTGGGAAGATTAATGATCAAATTGACATTGCAATGCTATATGTTTTAAGTCATTAAACTATCTCTCCATTGAAATAACCACATCAATATGTCCCATACCTGGAAATGACATAATTTACATAAAGTAAGTGCATGGCAAATAGAGAAATTCCTTATGGCACCAAAAATGTTAAATATCTTTCTTCTAAGTCATAATGGCTCAATCTCTGACCCAGATCTATGTATTTATGTCCTTCTAAGGGAAGAGCAGTCTGTAAATAAAAATTAAAAGAGTAGTTCACTCTGCACTTTATTTTTTAAAAGGTCCCTTACACTTGTGATTCTTAGTGTGAGGACAGGAACTATTTCACACTTACTTTTATATCCCATACAACACACAGCACATTGTCTTACTCATAGGAGGCACAAAGCAAGGTTTATTGAAGGAAAAAAGAAAGCATGTTGCAATAGAATCATTTCATGTACATCATGGATTCTGTCATACTTTACCAATATTTATACCTGTTACATAGTTGACCCTTGAACAATATGGGTTTGAACTGCTCAGGTCCACTTACTGTATATGTATTTTTTTTCAATAAATATATTGGAAAATTTTAATGGAGATTTGAGACAATTTGATAAACTCTCAGATGAACCATGTAGCCTAGAAATATCAAAGAAATTAAGAAAAAGTTAAGTATGTGAAGAATGCATAAAATATATGTAGATATTAGTTGATCCTTACATAGGCATAAGGTGAGTGATATTTAATATAAAACTAATAATGTGTTCATTTTCTTACTGTTTCATAACTTTGCTTTCAGAGAATTACATTACTGTTCACTATGCCTCCCTCTTTCATAATTGGTGAAACTGCACATCAGTCTGTCATCACAGGTAAGTGATTTTTTAAAAAATGAAGTTTCCAATACTCTATTATGAATATGATTGTTATACTGTATGCCATAAAAATTTTATAATGATTCATTCATTAGTGTATAGGGTAGGCTATACAATCGATATGTGAAGCAATTGTATTGATTACACTAGGCTACCATATTGCTATCATATTGCTGCTGCTTTATTATCAATGCATGAATCGTTACACCTGTAAATAAATATGAATTTCTTTTTCACGTTATCTTTTCATTTTTGATGTCTAGTGTTAATAATAACCTCTACAGTATTTTATATCATATAAGACAATTTTGATATAGGTACTGACAGATGATTCATCTTGTAAACAGATGATTCAAACTTACTATAACAATAAATGCAATACTGTACTGTAAATGTATTTTTGCATACTTATGGTTTGCTTAATAACATTTTCTTTTCTCTAGCTTACTTTATTGTAAGAATACAGTATATAACACATATAACATACCAAATATGTGTTAACTGTTTATGTTATCAGTAAGGCTTCTGGTCAACAATAGGCTATTAGTAGTTAACTTTTGGGGGAGTCAGAAGTCAAACACAGATTTTTAACTGCCTGGGGGTCTGCACCCCTAACCCCCAAGTTGTTCAAGGCATCACATCTCACATTGCCCTCTATGGTGATTGTTGTGGGACCGGACATTGGTCCAGTTGGGGCAAATAAGGCAAAGAGCTGTCTGTTGTTGTTTTCCTGGAAATCTGGAGGAAGGTTGTTTGGTGCTTCCCTCAGTTGAATTTGAGAGAGTATGAAGTCTAGAGCTGTTGCTGCCATGTTGTAGCCATAAGGAGAGAGATGCTAGAGAATTAAGTCTGTGTGAAGGAGGGATGGAGGAGGGGGGAGGGAGGGGGGGAGAGAGAGGGGAAGAGAGAGGGGGAGAAAGAGAGAGAGAGAGAGAGGGAGAGAGGGAGAGAGGGAGGGAGGGAGAGGGAGGGAGGGAGGGAGAGAGAGAGGGAGAGAGGAGAGAAACAACCATGTGCTGTAGACATTGACGGAACCTGCAACCAAGCTGGGCCAGAAGCCAGTGAGATTATGTTTTTGGTTATGTGAGACAGTATATTCTCCTTTGGCTTAAAAAGTTTGAACTGATTTTCTGCCACTTTCAACTCATAGTCTTTACTTACACATGCCCTAAACTCAAATTACATTTTCTTCATTTCACAGCATATTATAGTATTATACACACTATGGCAATTTTAGTGCTGCGGGGGGGAGATGAGGGTGTCTGAATCGGGGGTTTAGGATATATAATGTAATGTTAATTCATCTAATATTTAGTGAGCCCCTATTATATTCCATTGCACAAAGAATTCTGAAAAACAAACCAAACTTATAAAAGCAATTAGAAAAACTGCTTTTCTTAGATGTTTTTATTCTCCGATTAGGGCTAGATTTTTGTTATAAATATAATCAGTGGTTTTGCATTTCATAAGGAAGAGTCTTCTGTAAATGGTAGGTTCCTTCATTTATACGTAATATTAAAAATGATCCCTTTAGAAATATGCAGAGAGGAATTTTTGACATTTATAGTTTCCCAAATAAATTTAATTTTATACATTCAAATAATACTCTAAGAATTCCTCAGAAGTCTTTTTTTTCCTTTAAAAAATCATTATTTTATCATTTAATTTGAGTTTCAGTTAGCCTTTAATTTCCATATCCAAAGGGGCTCTAATTGTGTAGCTTTTCTAAGGATGGTAATATTTGGCTTTCTGCTGGGATAGAGTCCAACCTTGACATGGCTTCTAGAAGCATGGACTCTATAGGCATGCAATAGCTGTTATAGTATATTGACTATCATGTCATTAGCTGGCGCCAGCATTTTCCCAACTTCGGAACCGTGATTGCTCAAGCCACTTGAGTTGTGCATTGATATCCTTGAGGAAAACCAACCTTTCTCTGTGGTCTTAAGAATTAACACCTAAGTAGTATTCACTTAATCCTCTAGGTCTCAGTCATTGATGTGGCATGATGGATATGTGTAAAATATACTCTTTTAGTTCAAGGCAGAAAATTAACAACTAATTCCCCAAAATGTGTGCAATCAGGTCAATGATTCCCTACCCTAGTTTGGTTTTTATCAACCTAGAGTCCCAGGATACTAAGGAGGATTATTCAACAAATTAAAAAACATATTCCTTAAGCTATTTCTAACATTTCACAAAGCCTAACAGAATTTGTGCAACTTGAGATAGATTGCATGGGCTACATGAAATGTTAGATCTGCTTTTGTTTTGAATTATGTTAACTCAACATACTGATACTAGACAGTTCATGTTGATCAGCAAAATTTGATTGGTAGTTAATTTGGTCTTTAAAAAAAATAGGGAAATAATTTGTTCAACAAAAATTTATATCAAGCATCTATCTTATCTTCTTGATGGATAAAATGTTTTAAAACTTAAGATCTTAACAGTCCTTGAGAGTAAAGAAGTATGGAGCCAGTGATAGTATGTGACCTTCCATCTTATAGATGGAGAAACCAAGCCAAAGAGGTGGAATGACTTTCCCAAGGCACCACTGGCTAGTGGCTAAGCTGGAACAGGAGTCTATAGATATTGATTCTATCTGGTGCTTATCCTTTGATATTAAACATAGGAAAATATCTATGTTAGGGCAGAAATGTAGGCAAAGTAACATCAGGTGAATAGTATTTGCTTTGAGCTTGCTGTCATGACATGGAAAGTGGCATAAGGTAATCTCTGCTAAGGTGCTATGTGATTCTAAGAATCAGCAGTATGAGTAGGTGGAGGCAGCTACTTACATGGTTCTGAAAGCTTTCCAGCCAGGAAAAATATCTTCCTGCACCAGCTTGGCATAAAACCTAATTCATGTTGAAACACAATCCTCTCGTTTGGAAGTTTTCCTTTCTTCGTTAAAATTCAAGTGAAATATATGCCTTCTTCCAAATTTCTCCAAATTTAATTGCTGTTCTACAAAGTAGAGGTAGCTTCTCTCTAGCTTAGTTTTCCTTTCTACAAACTTCTAGGCTGTCTATTATCTTTTGTCTTTTCTATACTTGAACTTTTCTAAGAAGATCTCAAGGGTGCTAATGGTGGTGATATATCTGGGTAGTGAGATGTGAGTATTTTTTAAAATAATCAAATCTTGAAAAATGAACATATATCAGTTTTACAAAAGCAATAAAGTAGCTACTTAAAAATACAGACTTCTTTAAAACAAATAACGTTAAAGAAATCACATAACCTCTGCATTGTTATCAACATGTGTCACTTCAGCCTTAGTCTTAAGTGCATTTTATTATATTCATGTAATTTACAATTTGATATGTAGTATATATGATAATATGCTATTTGCCAGTCATGCTAGGGAAATGTTATAAAAACTAATCCTACTCCTAGAGGTGATGGAGAGAAAGAAGATTAGTATAAATTGCATATGGACAAGATAATATCTGTTTCATACACTGTTACATCCACAGAGCCTGGCAGAGTGCCTATCGTAATATAGATTTCCAATAAATATTGGCTGAATGAACAAACAGAAGAAAATGTATAGGGACTAGTACCATATTCTCATAAAAATCAGCTCAGTGAGGTTTGAGCCATTTCTCTGTTGCCAGTAAATGCAGAAGTGAGATATTCACAGACATAACTACTGCTACACAGATGATTTTGGGGAGCCAAGGGTGCTCCTTTGATGGGTATGCAATCCTGTGTTCCCACTTAAGAAGTGGAAAAAATCAAGATCATTATGATTTGCTATCTATCAAGACTTCCTACTCAGGAGCACACAGTTTTAAAAGAAATCCATTTATCCCATCTCAGATTTTTGGTGTGTGTGTTTTTTTCCCTAAAGCATAACGAGCTTGTCAGAGTTTCCATGGTGAACGTGGGGCACCATGGAAACTGATAGATTTAGCTACACGAAAAGAATAAATAAAATAGGCAGGCATTTATTTCACTATGCAATGACAACTTCTCTCCCAGATAGGAGAGGAAAGTGGCTTCTCATTTAACCCGCCTGACCTTCACTCTCTGTGCCTCTTGAAAGTGTGAGTTATTCTCACTGGATCATTTTACTGACTTATGTTGATTGGATTGTTCTTCTCCTCAAGGTGCATTAGTCTTACTTTGGTTTTTCTTCAGGGTAGATCTGTATGTCACTGGCAGCTGTTGAAAAATCATGTACAATGTGAAAGTTGTAGATGACAACCCACAATGTTGTGACCAAATGAGTCATGGCAAAATTGAATGGAAATTCTTCACAGTCTACTGTGATGAGACAATGAGTGAGAATAACTGGAGTTAAAACCCAGGTCTATCCTATACTAATTGGATAGGCAAGCCAACTGCCCTGAACCTCAGTTTCCCCATCTCTGAAATGGTTAAAATACATCCTCTTCCTACTTTATAGGGTTGTTGTGAGGTTCAAAATGAGATAGTAAAAGAGAAAGTTTTTTAAACAGTCAAGCTCTATCTAGCAGGAGAGATTGACCAGCTGCAGGTATAGTTACACTGATAAGGTGATCAAAGTGTCAAAACTGGTCATGCTATGGTCCTGTTCCTTGCTTCACACAGTTAGAGGTTCAGTTTCTACTGGTCCCATCCAGTTGTTGTTGAGTTTGAGATCACTTGGCTCCATCTGAAGAAGGGAAAAATGTGATCTTAAGAAATGAAGCTTTTCAACTTTTCTGTATGTTTGAAAATTTTCACAATGAAATGTTAGAAAACTAAATAAATGAAATAAAACTCTTCCTTAAATTCTGGTCCCAGTGAATTGCTCACCATTAGCACACACCCGCTGTTCTCTTCTTTTTTATCACTGAAATATAGACAATAGAGTCATCTCTTGAAATCCAGCATTTATATGTTTATTGAGCAGCTCCTACTGGTCAGACGCTGTGTTAAGGGGGTACAGAGAAAAAAGGGAAGGAAGAAAACATGGTCCTTAAGGAAACAGCAATCTTCTCAGGGAGACAGACTGATAAGGAATACTTACAGCAACCCCACAAACTCAGAGGTGGAGCACTTAACACCTGAGAGAGAGAGGAGGTGTAAAGATTTCCTGGAGGTGGGTGGGAGTGCGCAATTAAGATGAGGGATTTAGCCAGGGGAGAGTGGGCAGTAAAATGAGGCAGGCGCAGTATAAAGTGGTATAAGGGCGCTGCAGACAGAGAGATCGTGAGCAAAGCAGATGCATGGTATGTGGGATACTGGAAGAAGAGCCTGAAGAAGCAGCCAGGGCTTCAGGAAGCGTCCATGGCAAGGAGAGTCTCTTTTCTTCGGTAGGAAGTGATACGTAGGGGTAGGGCACTGAAAGTGCATACCACCGTTGGATTTCCTTTAGAGAAATTGAGTTGGTGAGGGTTGAAAGGAGCCATTATTGGCAGGGAACAGTGATCCTAGAAAATAGCAGTGAAATGCACATTGAATAATAATCTCTAAGGCTCTTTCAGTTCTAATATTGCATGAATTTAAAATGGGCTACAGAAAGAGCTGATGAATACGAACAGGTATTTCCTTGAGACTTCGGAGGCACAATAAGCACCACTTGTCACATACTTTGCCCTGGTCAGAATAATTATACTAAACCAGAGGCTGGCTTGCGGTGTGCTTGAGCTGTGTTTCAAAGGTAAATATAAAAGCTCTGCACTCCTTTCTTCCTCCAAACCTCAGTAGCCTCCAGAACGTTTCCCTAGAGATAACAGGATGGGAGTCAAAATTGCAGGACTAGGAATTTAAAGGAGTCTCCACCCAGGTGAGGATAGTTGGGAAGCCAAGATTTCTTGATGTGTGGCTGAGCTGAGGGTACTGGATCCTGAGCGAGGTGCCTACACCTTGGCTGGGAATGGAAGTGAAATTGTGCCCTGCTTGGAAGAGCTAACACTCACCTGAGAAGTGCTAATGCCATGTCACCCAGAGGCCCATGGCCATATCTTCTGTTTAAGAAGATCAGCTTTATTCAAAGCTACACAATGATTAGTCATTCCATAAGGCCACATGAAACAAAGTCAATAAACATCAAAACACAATTCCCCAGCAATTGCACTACCTCAACAGAATGACTGCCATTGTTTGGTACACTTTTTTAATTCTAGCCATTATGCCCTAGGCTTTTCCTGATTTTAACCATAGCATAAATGCCATTAAAAAAAACAAAAAAACTTGACATTTTATTATACGTAATTCCTACAAGATTACATATATCCCGTATTGTTTTCAATAACTGCATAATATTCTACTAAGTAAATAGATTCTAATTCACTAAACTAGACTCAATTGTTGGACATTTAGGTGGCTTTCATTAAAAAATATATTAGCTGTATTTATGTTAGGAAACCAATACATCTTTTAGAAATATTTGATTCCTCTTTTACAATAACAGCCAGACATTTTCTTCACTTTTCTTTCTGAGGTTTGTGTGTACACAAGCCTAGATCAAGAGGATGTTTTCAGTGTTCTGTCTCTTGCGACTGCAAGTAGGGAGTGTGGTCTGCATAATCAGAAGTAAGCGACAGGGAGAAAGGGCTGATGTCTCCCTGAGGCAAGTGCAAAGCTCTCAGCTTCCTGATCTCAGGGCTTCCTAATCTGAGTTCTTGGCAGGTGATCAACCAGCTTGGTGTGCCTGGGACTGAGGAGTTTCCTGCATTGTGAGACTTTCAGTGTTACAGCAAGAAAAGTCCCCATGAGTTGGTCACCCTACACCTTGGTAAGGGGGAGGTGAAGGAACTGAGAAGGGAATGAATCATTTATATAAGCTACCCCTGTGTCATAAAAGCAGCAATTCAGAGAAAGCTTGCTCATGCACGGCAATGTGAAACCCTTATCCTTTATGTAGGAGCCAAAATAGATATTTATCTCAGGTTACTGCTCTGCTCCCAGAAAAACCATTCATTCATTCATTCATTCATTCAATACGTATGAAACACCAGGCACTGTTCTAGGTAAAAGACTGCTGTTCATGTGGTGCTTCTATTACTCTGTGTGTGTGTGTACTGGGGGAAGGGAAGCAGAAATAAATGAAAAAGCATAAAATAAATGAGAATGGATATGATAAATGCAATAAAAGAAACAAAATAGTTTAATGCGATAGAAACTGCCAGGGATGGGGACGTGCTATTAGCTTGGTGTTGGAGGGAGGTTACTCCGAAGAGCTGACACTTGAGGCAAACCAGTGATGAGAAGAGCCAGTCATGTGAGTATCCACGGGAGGCATTAGGGGCAGAAGGAGCAGCATGTGCAAAGGCCCTGAGTGGAAACCAGTTCTTCTTCCTGGAGGGACTTAGTAAAGTACTTTGTGCACATACTGTAGGGAAGGAATGCTGACCTAGAATCAATCTTAGCAACCACGCAGTCCAAGTTCTATTTTCACAAACAAGGATAAGGATGCCGAGTCCCACCTGCACTGACCATAGTCTCTTGATTCCTAATCCAGGACTCTTTCCACCAAGCCATGCCACACTGCCATTTCTGGCTACTTGGCTTGAGTACTTAATTTTCTCCCCCTGTACAACTGGAAGTAAATCAAAGAGATTCATTTATTTTAGGTATGAGAAAAACTGGAATTGGAGTTGTTTGTGGGTGGACACAAGGGCCAAAACATTGGCCTCAGGTGAAGAGAGGAACTTTGGGGTCAAGATTAGCCTCCACCGGTGGGGCCCCCATAATTCTGTAAGACATGCTTTCAGAACATCAGGTTAGGACAAATTCTGCAGCCCACAGAAAATGAAACTGGTTGGTAAAGTAGGCAGCCCTAACAGACCTGTCACCCTGGCACTGAACTTGTGCCCGTTCAGACCTTGTGGTACTACAGGTTGAAAAGGTCCAGGGTTTGACCACAAATAGTCCTAAGAGTTTAAAGGGCAGAGAAAGCAGATAGATGCAACTCTGGGCGTGCCAACTAAAGGAAGGTGGAGGAAGTTGGGGCCCCCGGCAAAAGGAAATTTAATGGCCAGTTAAAGGTACAGGGATGGAATCCTGAATCCTCCAGCTCCTTCCTTCATCTCCCGCCCCCTGGGTGGGTGACAACAACCAAGGGTTAAAAGAACCGCAGCGTGAACGGTGATTTTGGAAACTCAGAGAGTTAACGTATCAAAAACTAAAGCAGGGGAGGAGAGACTGGAGCCAACTCACGGGAGAAAAAATCCTATTGGCATCGAGGAGGCAGGGAGCCAGCCCCTGGGCGCGGTCTGCAGGGGGCAGGCGATCGCGCGGGGAAGCGGGGGCGGGACGAGGCCGGCGCTGGTGCCGGCTTGGCAGCTGCTCGCAGCCGCAGGGAGTCCTCGCCGCGCCTCCGCCCGGTGCGCCCTCCTTGGGCCGCGGACTCCGCGCTGCGCTCCACCGCTGTCATGTGTGCCGCCCGGATGCCGCCCCTGGCGCACATCTTCCGAGGGACGTTCGTCCACTCCACCTGGACCTGCCCCATGGAGGTGCTGCGGGATCACCTCCTTGGTGTGAGCGACAGCGGCAAAGTAAGCGGGTGCGGGGTCTGGCGCACCCTGACGGGCGGGCGGACAGGTGGAAGGAAGCTCGCCGCGTGAGCCGCGGAGCTCGGAGTTAGCTCCGTGTGGAGCGGGCGCCGCGGCGCTGGAGTTGAACTTGAGCGTTTTGGCTTTGGGAGAACACCGGGAGAGCCCTGGCACTGGGTTCGTGGGCTGGACTGGGAGTAAAGTGTTCCCAGGTGCTGGGAGCCGTGGAGTACGCACACCCACGATTGGTTCGACAGCCATGCAGGCTGTGGTGGCAGGGAGCGAGGCTATGCCCTGCCAAATCTTAAGAGATCATTAATAAACTAGCAGCGCGCTTCATTCATTTTTGTATCTCAGGCGCCTGACACAGTGCCTGGCACCGCCTAGGCGCTCCGTAAATTTGATTGAATTTATTGTGAAAGAAATAACAGAAGGGTCATTTGATCAGTGTTGTTGAGCCCTTTCAGTGCATTGGAATAAGTAAAGAACTGATTTCATTCACCTGATCATTCAGCAAACAATATATGAATGATTCAGACTAGATAACTTGTAATACTAGAAAAGATAGTCTGAGATAAATTACCCACCCAACCCCCCCCCCCCCAGCCATTTGCATCAAAGCAAGCAGTTCCATTTTAAGGTTCAAAATGTCTTCTATGAGAGTATCTTTCACACTTATGTTTCCAAAATCAGGATTTCTGCAAACGACATAGGTAACTTGACTGTTCCATACACAACAGTGGTAACTGTATTGGCAGTGGCCTGGCCAGTTTCAGTGGAAGCCATTCCATTTTTAGGAGAAAAATTAAAGATAGAGATGGGTTATTTTTGAGCTTTTCCCCAACTACCGGTTTGGTTAGCATAAGTACACATATTTGGAACTTGTCAGCTTGAAGATACTATTCCTGACTAAAGATGCTTCCAAGTCAGTGACAGTTTTGAATCGTGACTCTTACATTTGGGGATAACTAAACCCTGTTTTCTTTTGGTGCTTAAAAATCTATACTCCCTGTGTATATTCAGGGAGCCTGCTGTTGTGTTTCCAAGGTGATGAAACTCTCAGAGCTCTCCCAAATGGGGAGACTCCAATAAACCCTGAGACTGATGAATTGTTGCCTTGGGTACTTGACCCTCAAGTTTCAGGGACGCCTTAGGCTTGGGACAAGTCCCAAGAAGCAAAGGAAGAGAGACTGCTAAACCAGGGAAAGATTAGAGGTATTTGCTTAATCACAAGGAATTGTTCAACAATTAGGTTTCTTTTTAAAATTTAAATTTTCATTTCCAAGATTTGAATTGGTAGGATAGCAGGTGAGAGAATTGACTAGGGGACTGCCTTTAACCAGTGGAGAGGAGGAAGAAAAGGAAGTAATTTATCTAAAACTTTACCTTTTCTGGGGGTTGTACAGAAGAAGAATAAAAGAGTGTCCTGAACATGAAATTAGTAGTTGAGTCAGGGAGTCTATTTATATCTAAGGAGCATATTGAAGTTATAAATTTAGAAAAATGCCATTCCCCCACAAGATAAAATTAACTAGGAATCAGATACAAAGGTGAGTTAATCAACTGGATTAGATTTACACTATACAATGTCCTAATCAGTGAAATGGCAACTGTTTTATCGCTCTCCTGCTAAGTGCAAGGCAGTTAATTCCTGACTGTGTGTAAAGGGTGGACATGTCATATATATTTTAAGACTTGATTTCTTTCATTTTGAAAATGGGACTGCCTCACCTTTAGAGTTGCTGGGATAAACATATTATTCATTTAAAACTTTTCAAGGTTCTTACAGAAAATTATATTCCCATGAAGTAAATAAATATGCAGCTGATCTTTATACTTTTACTGAGCTCCCAAAGCTGTTCTCAAACCTTGGGATGAATCAGAAACATCTGGGGTGTTTGTTAAAATGCCAGTTCCTGGGTGTCATCTTCAGAGAATCTGAATCTGTAGGCCTGGATTAGGTCCTAGGAAGTGGCATTCCAACAAAGGTCCCAGGAGATTCGGACACAGGTAGTGGATGGATTACATTTTGGGTAACCTCAGTATATAGGTTGTGTGATGCAGCCAGTTATGTGGGGTCTTGGGTGCTCAGTTCTCCGTTTCCAGCCCTGGGCTGGGGTAGCATCTCAGAGAGACGGGACATGATTTCCTCTGTCCTCCCTCTCCCTTCTAGACCTAATCTTTCATTTCATTTAGGCCCAGAGAATGGTAATGATTAACTGCTTTTAGTTCATTAATTAAAACTCATTCAAAATTAGGTTAATTTTTTAAAAAATTCTCTAGTCAATATTTTAGTATTGGGCATTTTGAATTCAGAGTTAGTTTTTCTCCTCAAGTGGCATGTAGCTTTTTGAAAGAAAAACTCCAGCATGTGTAATTCATTTGCAGATAGGTAATTAATTGTGAGACACTGTGTGCTCAAATATTACTAAATTATCTGATTCTTCCAGCAGGGTCAGGTTGACTTTAAAGATAGGTAAAGATGTCTTGGGTCTTTTAAGCACACTTAGCTGAAAGCAACAGCAAGGAAGAGAATCGTTTTGGAAGTAGTGCCCTGGGGTAGCAGGAGCAAGTCCTATGGAGACCTGAGTTCAAGTCAGGTCTCCACCACCTACATGTTCAAAGTCCATGGGTGAGACCTTAACCTCTCTGAGCCTCAATTTCCTCACTTGTAGAATCAGATACTTTTGCTAAGTATTAAATGAGATAATGTATGAAAATTCCTGTCACTTAGTGGATACGCAACACATACCATGTTCATTTTGTCCCCTTCCTTCCCTCTGTGCCTAGCAAATCCTTAACCTCTTGCTCACTGTAGCATTTTTGCATATTTCCACATGGTGGCACCCATGCAGGCCAACAGGTAGAGAAGGAAGCCATGGCCTGGGATGAAATATGTGGGAAGTGGGGGAGGTCACTGGACCTCTGGTGTGCAGCCTCACTGCTCATGCCATTGACCCTCTGGGACACAAAGATGCACCTAGGAAGAAAGATCTAAACAGCAGTTGCTGCCAGTTCGCTAGCACATCATTTTCAGTGTCTCTTTTAGTCTTCAGTGTGATTATCTCCTCCTAAAGTTGGGAAAGTTGAGACTTGAAAAATCATGCATCCAGAGACGGATTTTGAATTAACATGGCCAAAGCCCATATTCTCTCTCTCTCTCTCTTTTTTTAATTGGGGTATAGTTGCTTTACAATGCTGTGTCATATTCTGCTGTGGCCACCGCAGAGGATGGAGCTGAGCTCCCTGTGCTATACAGCAGGTTCCCACTAGCTATCTACTGTACACATGGTAGTGTATATATGTCAATCCTAACCTCCCAATTCATCCCACCCCCTTCCCCACCAGTGTCCACACATCCGTTTTCTACGTCTGCATCTCTGTTCCTGCCCTGCAAATTGGTTCATCTGTACCATTTTTCTAGAGTCCACATATATGCGTTAATATAAGATATTTGTTTTTCCCTTTCTGACTTACTTCACTCTGTATGACAGACTCTAGGTCCATCCACATCTCTACAAATGACCCAATTTTGTTCCTTTTTCAGAATGGCCATCATCAAAAAATCTACAAACAATAAACGCTGGAGAGGGTGTGGACAAAAGGGAACCCTCTTGCACTGTTGGTGGGAATGTAAATTGATACAGCTACTATGGAGAAGAGTGTGGAGGTTCCTTAAAAAGCTAAAAATAGAATTACCATATGACCCAGCAATCCCCACTACTGAGCATATACCCTGAGAAAACCATAATTCAAAAAGACACATGCACCCCAATGTTCATTGCAGCTCTATTTACAATAGCCAGGACATGGAAGCCCATATTCTCTTTACTAGAGTAGCCTACCTCCCTGAGGCACAGTCCCTGACCTCAGTGAACTTGCACTTTTAGCAAGGGAGCTTAGAATTGTACCTGTAATAAAAGTGGATTGATTCCTGAACCAAAGACTGGGCTCATTGCTGGAGATACACTGATGAATGAAATATGCAAACTCTGCCCTGCCCTTGTGCGGTTGATCATCTCGTGATTAACAGAATCTGCTATGACCTGTCAGAACTTGAACTAATCTGGGAGGTAGGGAAGAGCCTTCTAGGTAGAGGGAATAGCCTGTGCAAAGGCCCTGGGGTAGGAAGGAATGAAAACATCAAGGTGGTCAGAATCCAAAGTTCTAGGAGAGGATAACACAATGTAAATCTGGAGAGGTAGGCAGGGCATAGGGAGTTGGGGGAGGGATTGTGCCATGACCAAATTTTGCATTTTTTTTTTAAAGATCATTTTAGCTTCAGGATAAAGAATGCATTGGAGAGGAGTTAAGTGCAGGCAAGGAGATCAGATAGGATCCTGTTGCAGTAGTTTAGGTGAAATGGGATGTGGCTTAGAAGAGAGAGGCAGTGTAATGTATCAATTAAGAAATGAACTCTCAAGAGTACTTCTATCACTTATTACCTATGTGAATTTGAATAAGTTACTTAACAATTCTACTTCCAAGTTTCCTCATGTATAAAATGATTACTATAATCTACCTCACTGAGCTATTGAAAAGACTAAATGAATTAATAATTGTAAAGTGCATAGAATAATGCCTTGCAGCATAGCACATGCCCAGTAAACATCAGCAGTTATTATCAGCAATGGAGATGGAAAGAGGTGGACAGAATTGGTAACTATTTAGGTCAAATTAATTGGATTTGATGATAGGATTAGAAAGATGTTTGTGAATGTATTAAATAGTATGGTGGGATACAAATTGGTTGGTGATAGGAAAAACTTGATGAAGGAAGCCAAAATTGAACTGGACATTAAAGAACACACAGGACTTGAGCATGCAGAAGAGGGTTAAATAGCCCTGGTTAAGGGAAATGAGTCAATGTTCTGTAATTTCTAAAACTGCTAGGAGGAGCAAGAGTTGTGTTTCACCTGTGACTGCATCATCACCTTGCTCTACCAGGAGTTCTCATAGTCTGAATCACAAATCTTAGTGGTTGTGTGTCATCTTTTCCTTCTGCTTGGGCAGGTGAAGACCTATCTTCCTATAAGCTCAAGACCTCAGGATATCTTATCATTTTGAAGTGGGAATTTGGGATAAGCTATCCCTTCTGAGGCTGCTGAATCAGGGCTTCACTTTCATCAGAAACGTGTTCGTGCCCAAGGATCAGATTATCATCCTGTAAATTCCCATTTTCTGGAAGGCAGATTGCTTTGTTCAAAATGCTCATGGCAGACCCTGTTGGTTACCCACTCACTAGCCATAACCACTTCTTCCTTATTAACACTTTCTGAGTTTGATAGCCTGCAATATACTTGGCTCATGGATAGATCATGGTGTAAGCCAGTCATAGTAATCATAATCCTGTTTGCTGGATACTTATTTTTCCAGTTTCCAGGTAGCTAAGGGTGGCCAGTGATGCCATTCCAGCATTCAGGAAGTCATCTCAGGGGCTTCTGGGAAATATTTTTTTCCCTAATAAATAGACACAGATGTGGGAAGAGAAGTCCTTCGTTTTTTGGATACTTTCATGCGAGGAGTGGAGCTGCTGCCACCACTGTTTGAGACTATGAGGAAAAAATTAAGAGGTTTTCAGAGGCACCAACCTAGTCCCTCTTTGAACATCATTGAATACATACGTGAATAATATTGAGTAGTTAACGGTCCCTGGAGCTGCCTACTACCTTGACTTCTTTTGCGAGATAATGAAATGTCTTTATTGTCTACCCTTCTGTCAATTGCAGCTCAAAGCACCTCTAACAATTATACCACTTTTTCAAAGAATCATATTATTTTTCAAAGGACTGCTAGCTGCCTTCTCCTTTTTCCGTTTCTATCTTCTCCTTATTTGCCAAAAATGTCAGTGTCTTTCCAGGCACCCATATCAGTATTCAGGTCCCCCCAGTTATCCCCTGGGGTATCTTTGTGCACACCCTTTCCATTTTCATTGGCCCTGTCCAGCCTTCCATTGCCTCTTGCCTGAAGTATTACAGGAACCTCCTAACCGTTTTCTCTTCCCCCATTCTAATATCTCTTCCACATTACTGACAGTTACTTTCCTGGAGCATGGGTAGTGTCATGTATCTTCTCTTTTGCAACTACCTATGGCTCTCTATTGCCTCTAAGATCCAAATGCCCCAGGAAGATATTTTAGACATGACTTTGGCCCTAACCTGCTTTCCTAATACTTCCTCCTGTTCCATCCTTCTCTCTTGCAAATAGGAGTAGGATTACCATGAGGTATCCACAAGCTGAGGGATATCTATGCATGCCAATTTCTCACTGTTTCCCAGCACATCACATCTTTTTACACCTCCACCTTGTTGGTGCCAATCCCTCAGCCTGGAATAGTCCTCCTTTATATAATCCCTTTTCCTTCCACCTCTGTCAAAATGAAATCTTGCTTTTCCTCCAAGGCCCAGTTCTGATGTCCCCTTCTTCCCAAAAGCTTCTCTGGCGACCGTCCCCCAGTTGAAATAAATTACCTTTTGTTTTTCCATAAAATTTGCATATATATTCAAACCAGTGTTTTCCTGGTGGTTAAGAGCATGGCTTCTGGAGTCAGATTATGTGGATTCAAACCCCAGCTCTGCCACTTACTTGGAAACATTTCCTAACATATTTGAGCCTTGGTACCCTCACTTATAAAATGTGGACAACAGCACCCTGAAGAAGAGGTGAGGCAGATGAGATAGTGTATGTAAAGCACTCGGCATATAGTAATTGCTCAATAAATACTGGCCATTGTTATTATTTTTCTCTCGCTAAAGTGATTATTTCACTTTTGCCTTTTTTTTTTTTAATTAATTAATTTATTTTGGGCTGCATTGGGACTTTGTTGCTGAGCGCCGGCTGGCTTTCTCTAGTTGCCGCGAGCAGGGGTTGCTCTTCGTTGTGGTGCACGGGCTTCTCATTGTGGTAGCTTTTCTTGTTGTGGAGCACAGGCTCTAGGCACGTGGGCCTCAGTAGTTGTGGCACACGGGGTCAGTAGTTGTGACTCGCAGGCTCTAGAGCACAGGCTCAGTAGTTGTGGTGCACGGGCTTAGTTGCTCCGCGGCACGTGGGATCTTCCCGGACCAGGGCTCGAACCCATGTCCCCTGCATTGGCAGGCAGATTCTTAACCAACTGCGCCACCAGGGAAGTCCTCACTTTTGCCTTTGATTATACTTAGCTTTATAGAATGTTCTCACTCATTGAACTGATTTAAAGTTCTTTGACAAATGGGAGGTGAACTGGAGAGAAGGTAACGTTTATTAAGTCATAATTTGTGTCAGACACTCTGCCAGATTCTTTATACGTCAGCAGTTCTGAGATGAGACGACATCATCATCATCATCATCATCATCATCATCATCATCATCATCATCATCATCATCAATCTTCTTCTTCTTCTTCTTCTTCATGATCCCTACTCTACAAATGAGGAAATGGAGGGTAAGCTAGTTAGTTGACTTGACTGCAGTCACGGTGAGTAAGTGGCAAAACCAAGAATCACACCCAAGTCTGTCTAATTTCCAAGGTTCGTGCTCTTTCCAGGAGTTCTGGCTGCCTCCTGTCATGAGGAGGGCTGACACTCTATTGTCTTTAAGGCTCCTCAACATTGTCTTATTGTTTTAACACAAAGTAGGTGATCAGAAAAGTGTTTTGAAAGTGATGTGTAGTACAAAGACATTTGTGTGTGATGATTAAAAAAAAAAACATTTCTAATTCCAGAGTTCTGTTTTGTTTTTTTTTTAAAGCACTATTTGACTTATTCTTCGAGGCCTTGAAGCAACACTACTGGGCATGACGGGAGTTTGCCACCCTTCTGGTTCTGTAAAGTTGTCTGTTAATTCCTGGAATTTCTTGGCAGTCTGGTTGATTCAGCGCTGTGGCTGTGAGGCAGCATAGGTGTTGGTATATCTGACACATGGCTGACTGGGAGCTTCTGACAGGTGCAGAGGTGGTGGGCAGGATCTCCTGCAGGCCTATGGCATGCCCATTCACTTAATGGGCATTGATCTGACTATTTAGGGATAAAGGCCAGGTGGACTTCCCTTACCTGCAAGAAGAGAATCCAATCGGTCATGTGTTTACAACCCCCTTTTTGTAGAAAGGATTTAAGGCAGCTCTAGAGGGCACAGACAAGTGGTGATGCTTTTATACATTTAAGGGAGAAGAGTCAGTTGTTGACATAAAACAAAGCTAGGAATTAGATTTAAAATGCATCTTGAAATGACCTACAGTCTTATTGGCCTCTAACTTTCCTAGGTGCCAGCCATTAAAAGGACACGTGTTACCTAGTTGGCAATATCTGTACTAAAAGCAGTTGCTCAAGAGGAACACCCCTGTTCTTGATGCTGAGTTCGGATGGGAATTTCTCCTAGATGGACACTGTCTCTTATGATTATGCTTAACAACTTTCCAGTGCAAGATAGCATTTCATAGGATTGCCTCTCTTGAGCTGAAGATGTGACAGGAAGAAGGGGGTCCATAAAACTATTCTGTAGTGTTGAAGCTGTGGGGAGGGGACAGTGGGAGGTGGTCCAGGTACCCAGGTCTTGGCTGGTCTGAAATGTCCTAGAGATGGACTTCAGGATGTCAGAG
Organism: Balaenoptera ricei; assembly: GCF_028023285.1. Classification (NCBI taxonomy): domain Eukaryota; kingdom Metazoa; phylum Chordata; class Mammalia; order Artiodactyla; family Balaenopteridae; genus Balaenoptera; species Balaenoptera ricei. The sequence continues at coordinate 75,532,125 of NC_082644.1, forward strand.
GGGTGGCAGGACTCCATGTCTTCCAGGTACTGCTAAGAGTGGTCCTTTGGATGGGGTTATGATGAACACCAAGAGGGAGGAGCCTAGTAGTTATTGGCATAAGCCTGGAGTGCAGTTTGTTTCTTGTTGCCAGTAAAATTCAGAACCACCTACCTTTACTGCTAATCCAGCTTTGTGGATGTTGAGGAGCCTCACAAGAGACTATTCAATAATTTCAAACCCATTGACATTGGTGAGAAATCCATTTCCATGGTGGCCATGGCTGCCCTTTGTGACCACACGATGCTACACTTGGGTGCTAATCCCAGCCATCTGCCTGCCATTACTATGCTGTTCTGTCCAGGCTGGAAAGGGCTTTCCTCTAGGTCAGCTCAGTGGCAACTCCACACCCCTGTGCTCTGTTTGTTCTAGAACAACTCATACAGACTGCTGTGGTCACACTGGTCTTAATATTTAGCTCCCGCTCTAGGGAGGAGAACAATGTGTTATTCTTTCCCGGTGCATCCAAGGCACTAAGAAAACAAAATACAAGATAAATTCTCAGTTGGTCACTCAACTACAACAGTAAGTTTTAAAAATGAGTTCCATGGTATATTTAAATTATGATTTTAAAAGTTTGATCAATAAAAATATAAGTAGCACATTTGTTATGTTAAGCAGATGTGCATTAAAATACTATAACATGAATAAAAAGGAAATGAATTTTGTGTGTAAGTCATCTTCTTACATTGCATTGGGTTTCTAGCCCATGACACTGGGTTATAAACTCATAAACAGGAGGTACATTGATGGTGCTATTGCTCACATTAACAACTACAATAATATTGAACATTTATTAGACACTTGTTATGTGCTAGGTTCTGTACTCAGTGCTTTGCAAAGCATAATTCTCCTGACTACTTTATGAGGTGAAACTATTACCGATTCCTGATTAGGTTCTTTCCCTACCTGGTTATTGTTCATATCAATAAGGTGAAATTACTTTTTTAGTAGCAAACAGAAACTTTATTCGTTGGCCAAAGAATGGAGACAGAGGAGCTCATGCTCTAAAATCACCTTCTCCCCATTACAGGCAAGGCGAAATTCCTATAGAAAAAGGTGAAGGAGGCTATGGGGCACGGGCATCTTTTATTATCCTGACTTGTGGAAAGGGGTGGTGATTTTCCAGAATGCAGCCCACACCTATTTTCAGCCCTTGTATGGTCCTTCAGTGTCTGGGTCAGAAGTGGGTTTAACCAGCATGGCGCAGGTGGGAAGAGATCTTATTACAGTGAGATGGTAATGAGCTGTAGAGAGACCTTTGTCCCAATTTTTAATTCGGCTAGCTTATGCCAGTTTCTTGTGGTTAAGCGCTCTTGTTCTAATTATGTAAAAACAACTAGAAGATACAGTCAGTTTTTGGTTTTCTGCAAGTTTGCCTGGAGTAGAGAGTTTACCAGAAGTGGGGCACTTCTTTGTCTCCTTGCCTGAGACAGGTGCACTTGTGCTTTACAGAGACAGTTTAGGTACAGATTAAGGACCCTTGACCTCATCCCCTGGGTGACAATACTTTTCCTTATTTTATTGACAAGGAAACTGAGACTCAGAGTGTAAATCCTAACTTTGAAATAAACATCTGATTACTCTACATTGGATGACTTCTCTCTCCTAAAGCCACTGTGTAGCTCTTTGTTTTCAGATAGTCAAATGGCAAAGTTATAATAGCGTTCTGTACTTAAATTGTTAATACCAATTTAATCCCTAAGATTAAAGGTGAAGACAGATTCATCTCTTCTGATACATTTTTTAAGACTGAGCAATAGGGAATTTACTGGCAGTCCGGTGGTTAGCACTCTGCACTCTCACTGCCGAGGGCCCAGGTTTAATCCCTGGTTGGGGATCTAAGATCCCACAGCCACAAGGCGTGGACAGAAAAAAAAAGAAAAAGACTGAGCAATAAATGTTGATCATCTCCCCGAAAATCTTACTTTGACATTATTTCCTACCTTCTAAAAAGCCTTACCCTTTTCCTTTATGAAAGCATTGTTTCATTGACGTTATTACACTAACTTATTGACTCTAAAGGATAAATTACATTAACTTTATTTTTTTTCTTTTTTAAAGTATTTGATATATTTTAAGCATCAAACAATAGACTACATGCTGTGTTAGATATTTTATCTTTTATCACATTAATACTCTACAATCATATGAGGTAGATTTTTTTTCTCTTATATTGGAGTAGAGTTGATTAACATTAACATTAAATTTAACTTCTAATTGAGATCTGTTTTTCAAAATCTTTTGACTGTTGAAGTTGGTGCCTTTGCTTGTGAAATGGTGATTTGTTTTTCATGAATTAGTTATTCATGCACTGTTACCTGAAACCGTTTCATAATAAATACCCTTCATGCCTTCTCTTCTCATCATGGTTCTGCTCAGGTTGGCATCACCATTAGACCTGCTTCTGTAGTCACAATGCTTTTTCTCTTCTCAGCCTGTTACTGGGTTTTAAAAAATTATTTTGACAGAATGAACTTTCCTCAGTAACCTCCACCTGAAAACCCAGCTGTGTTGATCTCAATTTATCAACCAGCTATTGACTCGTGAGTTAAAAAAACTTTGAAGGCTAAACAATTATAAGGTAATTCTAATTTAAAGTGAGTCCTTCTAGACTTACATATACTGATATAGGAATTTTAAGAACCCAAAGATTTCCCAATAGTTTAAATGGACAAAAAACTGTATCGTATGACCATACAACACTCTCCATTCACCCACACACTTATGTACACACATATAAAACACATTTCTGGGAGGCAATATTAAAATTAAAAACCTAAATAACTTTTAGTTTTGTAGAGTAGGATTGGAGAGTTGGGGATGTGGAGAAGAATTTTCATGTTCCACTTTATAACTTTCTGCATTATTAGTTTTTGTTTTATAATTTTCCATAAAATTCACCATTTTAAAGTGTACAATTCAGTGTCATTTATCACATTCACAATGTTGTACAACCATCAGCACTATCTAGTTCCAGAATATGTTCATCACCCCCAAAGGGAAACCCATTAACCATGAAGCAGTCCCTCCCTATTCCTCCCCTCCTTCCCCTGAGCAACCACTAATTTGCTTTCTGTTTCTATAAATTTGCCTATTCTGGATATTTTATATAGATGGATACATACAATGTGTAACCTTTGTGTCTGGCTTTTTTCACTTAATGTTTTCAAGGTTCACTCATGTTGTGGCATGTGTCAGAACTCCTCTCCTTTTTATGGCTGATTAATAGTCCATGGTATAGATATACAACATTGTGTTTATTCATTCATCAGTTGATGGACATTTGAATTGTTTCTACCTTTTGCCTATTGTCAACAGTGCTACTGTGAACATTCATGTGCAAGTTTTTAAAACCAATTTATTGTTTAAAGTCGTTTTATGGTTCCACATTGCTTAACTGTGGGATAATTCCTGGCCTAGCCTTGCTAACTGATTGCCCCACCTTTCATATTGTTTACGCCCTTGTGTCTTTGTTTATGCTCCTCCTTCACCTTCCTTCTGCTGGTTGAATGTACCTTAGAAACTAGTTTAAACGTTACTTCCTCAAGGAGGTCATGGCCGACATTGCTCCCTGCCTTCCGTTTGCAGGCGGAGCTGAACCTGAACCTGGCTTCTTTGTGCCTCAGTTTGTGCTTGGCACCTCTTTGTGGCTCTTTATTTTGTGGGTCTCTCCTATAACCCAACCTTGAAGGCAGGGGCCATGACTTGATCACTTTTGTATTCACGGCTCCTAGCACATGGTAGGTAGGCACTCAGATGAATATTTGTTAGATAAACGATTCTTGGATTTTTTTTTTACTGCAGGATAACCAGGTTGGAAAAGTTCACTTTAGGATCACCAAAATGTACAGCCAACGAAAAATATCTTCCAAATAATTGTTTGAATAAGAACTCTGGGTTTTTCTAATCTGGATGTTTGATACAATGTACTTGGCCACTGGGAGCTATAATTAGTTTCATGTCCTAGTGAGTAATTAAGAACCTTGGAAGAGTAGATTCTAATTGGAACTCTGAGACCTCATAAAGTTTTCAAATGCCTTTAACTTGGACTGTGTTAAGGATCTGGAATAATGCAGATTATATAGGCCTGCTTTCTCCCTTTGGTTTTATATTATGGTTTAAGTGTTCACTTCTTCATAAAATGGTAATTTACTTGAAATGTTGCTTGTAAATTGCCACTTACAATTTACAGTCCTGGAACATGGTAGACCCTCCGAAAACAATAGCTCTTATTATCCATCTCCTGCCCCTCACAGTACTTGGTGCTTTAGCACAAAATCAGCATTCAATAAATGCTTCTGAGTAAAAGAATGAACAGAATGGGCTGCTATACTGAGAGTACACTATTCCTTTTGACCCTCAGATAGTCCTGGCTGTGTAGGCAGGAAATAGTTAATCAACATGCTCAGCTTGTTGTAGCCAATATTTGTGAAGGTGCAACAGAAGAAGTAACATTGTTAATGCCTTCCAAGAGTGGGACAGATTTTTTTCTTTGTGCTATTTAACTTGGAAGTTGTTTCCCTCCTGCCATGTGGAGGGTGGTCTTATGTAAACCCTAACTATTTTTTGAAGTGCAAAAACACAGGGAGAAACTGTTCCAGCTCCCTGGGACATGAACCTCCAGCTCCAGCATGTGGACTCACTAACCTGTGGAGTTAGTGCCCTTGGAGCTCATAACAACTGATAATGGCTGATGAAGAGCAAAAACTTAAAGGGGTTCAGGATAAAATGGTGAGCAAAAGGAATGCAGATACTGCCTTATTTGTACTCAGAGTCAATAATCAAATGAGCATGAATAAGTATATGATCTCTACAAAGGAAAAATGCAGAGTGCTATGGAGGTATGAAGCCAGAGGACCTGGCTTATTTTGAGGAGGTGTTTCAAGATGCATCCCTAAAGAAGTGACATTTGGTTGAGTCTGAAGTCTAAATGGAAGTTAACTAGGCAAAGGAAAGGAGGGGAAAGGCCATGCAAAGACCCAGTGGGGTGGAGGAATTAGGAACCTGTGATGGAGGATGGGGGTGGAAATAGATGAAGCCAGAGAGATAAGCAGTAGCCACGGCAGTGTCTTTGTAGGCCTTTCCCTTTATTCCAAGGGCAATGGGAAGGCAATGAAGACTGTTAGAATGAAGAAGATAGATCAGATTTGCATTTTAAAAATATGTAAACAGTCACACCTGTCAGAATGGCTATCATAAAAAACCCAGAAATAACAAATGTTGGCAAGGATGTGGAGAAAAGGGAAACCTAGTACACTGTTGGTGGGAATGTAAATTGGTGCAGCCACTATGGAAAACAGTATGGAGGTTCCTCAAAAAACTAAAAATAGAACTACCAGCAATTCCACCCTTAGGTATATATCTGAAGAAAAGGAAAACAGTAATTTGAAAAAAGGCATGCACCCCAATGTTCATGGCACCATTATTTATAATAGCCAAGATATGGAAGCAACCTAAGTGTCCATCAACAGATAAATGGATAAAGAAGATATATATAAATGAAAACAAACAAACCTATATATATATATATGAATTGTAGGGTGGAGAACAGACTAGAGCAGAGCAAGAGTGGTTGCTGTAGGAGATGTGTTGGAAGGAATTGCAGTGAACCACGAAAGAGAGGTAGGTGGTGGTAGACTTGGAGAGAAGTAGGTCCATCTGTGAGACAATAAGGATGCAAAAAACTCAATGGGATTGGGTGACAGGTTGGATATGGGGTGGGGACAAGCTTCCCCTAGATTTCAGGCTTATACAACTGGATGGATGTGGTGGACATCATTGAGTTAGGGAACAGAGAAAGAGGTCAGACCCTGAGGTCTGTTTTGGTCATGCTGAGTTGAGGTGCCCTTGAGATATCTGAGTAGGAGATAGTGGAGTAAGGATTGAGCACAAGAAGGTAATGTCATAGAAGGCAAAAGATGGGGATACTTCAAGATGGAGGGAGTAGAGCAAATGTCACATGTTACTGAGAAGTAGAGGAGGAATAATACTGGAAAAATTTCCAATGGATTTAGCAACATGAGATTATTGTTGAACTTACGAAGACTTATTTTGGTGGAGAGAGAGGGTGATAGTCATCTTGGTTTGGGTTTGAAATGGGTGAAAGATAAGGAAATACAGATAGTGATCATAGACAACCCGTCTGAGATAAGTGTGTAATATTTTTATTTATCATAAAGTGCCTCCAATAGTAATAAAATACAAATAAGTTACGTATGTTTTATTCCCCCAGTTAAGTTATTTGAGGGCTTTTCTACAAATGTTTGTGCTTGTAAAAGTTACATAAGCATGCTAGTATTGCCCATTTACAAATATTTGAGTGGACGCTAAAGCATTGGCAAACGTGTATGTGCCAGAGTCTAGAATTAGTTACAGCCTTCTTAATAATCATTTTACTATCTTATCTCAGAAATGTAATTTAGCACCTCAGAGTCACTGGAAGTCTTGATATTCAGTCAGTATTTTTGTTTTAAAGTGTGGGATGCTACTAGTGAAGCTATTTTCATTTTATTAAGACCAAACAGGGAAGGCATCATTTTTCTGTACATTTAAGATTGTTTTGAAATTAAAACAAACAAAAGCAGGTAAGACAATAGAAACAGATGTTTCCTGTATTTTAAATGCGCTTTGATCCTGGGGAAGCATTTTTGGACTCCTGCCTTCTCTAAGGGAATTAAGAAAACCTCACCTCACTCCCTCTCTCCCGGGTGGATGACTGTGCAAGAAAGATGTAATCCGGTTGAAAAAAACCACATATAAATGACTCACATTAGGAGGGAAAACTGCAACCCGTATGTGTATGAATGGAGGCCTGAACAATCATTCTTTTTTTCTTTCTCTGTCCAGACAATCAAGTAGGAAGAAGAAAAACAAGATTTATGCTAGATTATGACAGTTGAAATTAGAATAAGGAAAACTATCCGTGTAATCTAGACAGGATTGGATTCTTCAAAAATGCCAAATCATTGTAGGAAGTAGGAAGGAGAAAAACAAGATTTATGCTAGATTTATGACAGTTGAAATTAGAATAAGGAAAACTATCGGTGTAATCTAGACAGGATTGGATTCTTCAAAAATGCCAAATCAGTGGGTACATAGAGTGAGAAGACAGTTAAGAGGAAAATATGTGGAAAAGGAATGATGTGACGATTATGACGATATAAATACACATCAGTTTACATTTTTTTCATGTCTTTGGGCTTCCCCATCTTTGTGTCTTACCCTGAATGCCCTAACCCCTCACTCTTCCCTACTTATAACTTATCCATCACCTCCTCCAAAAAACAACCTGATTTTTGTTGTCCTCACTGATTTCTCCTTTCTCTGAGTTTTCACAGCTCAGTTCATAATGCCAGTTTGGCTCTTAGAAACATGCCACTGTGCATTGTTCTCAGTTTCCTATCTGCACATAAATTTTATTTCCTCTGCCAGAAAATAAACTTTCAAAAGGCAAGAATTATTTCTTATACATTTATCTGAATCCTTAACAGTTTGATGGGCATATGATGTACATTTAAACAATATGTGTTGCCTTGAATCATTACCAGGTAAAATGCATTACTGAACATGACAAAAGGTAGGCCAAGGAGTATATTTTATACAACTTCCAGCCAAATGTTGGCATTTTTCCTCCAAGCCTCTGTACCTAATGATTTGTTTGCCATACACCCTGTAACAGGCCCTTGGTGAGCACAGGTGTGACTTTCTCAGATGAATTTGGAAGGTATTTGTAATTTAGTGGAGGCGTATGTCTGAATCCCTAAAGCTGCATGGTGGTGTACTGGTCAGTATCACTTAACCAGCCATTGAGCCCATCTTGTCCTCCAGCGTCAGCACCTCAGTATCATTTCTGGTCCTTTTTGTATATGCAGTAACTCTCATGAAGAAGGTGAAAAGCAACCCACACTTAGCATATTTATTAAATGTTACTATGTTCTTGAAAAATTGATGACCCCAGTGTTTGTAGCAGTATTATTTACCATAGCCAAGATATGGAAGCAACCTAAGTGCCCATCAACAGATGGATGGATAAAGAAGATGTGGTAAAAATATATACAGTGGACTATTACTTAGCTATAGAAAGAGTAAAATCTTGCCATTTGTGACAACTTGGATAGACCTGGAGGGTATTACGCCTAGTGAAATAAGTCAAACAGAGAAAGACAAATACTGTATGTTTTCATTTATATGTGAAATCTAAAAAAGCAAAACAGAGAAATATAACAAAACAGAAACAGACTCACAGACATGAGAACAAGCTAGTAGTTGCCAGAAAAAGGGGAGTGGGGAGGGGGGGTGAAATAGGTGAAGGGGATTAAGAGGTATAAACTACCAGTTATAACATAAATAAGTCACAGGGATATGATCAATATGTTATAGTCAATATGTTACAGTAACTTTGTGTGGTGCATAATCTATAAAAATATCGAATCACTACTTGTACACTGCAAACTAATATAATATTGCAAGTCATCTATACTTCAATTATTAAAAAAATGAGCAAGTGAAGATGTACAGCTGTCAAAGCAGTTTCCTTTTACTAGCATTGTTGCTGCTGTAGATTATTAATTCCTTGAGGGCAAGGATTTATGTCTTACTCATATCACATTCACCAGGCTGGGCACATCATCTGGTAGATAGAATGTGCTCAGCAAGTATTTGACGAATGAACAAGTAAGCAAATGATTAATTTCTAAAAAAGGTAAAAGATTGTATAGCATTTATTGTGTGCCAGGCACTAGTCTGAGTCTTTTACATGTATTAACTCATTTAAAAATTACTACAACTCTGTCAATTAAGTACCATTATATCTCCATTTTGCAGATGAGGAAACTGAGTCACCAACAGATTGAGTGCCTTGTTCAGGGTCACATAGCTGGAAACTGATGGAGTTAGGGTTTAAATCTACATGGTCTGGTTCTAAAATCTGTAGTTTTAGCAGCTCTGATTTGGGAGAAATTAAATGCTGTACTGGTAACCAAATACTTGGGGATATATGAAAACCTTAGGATATAGTCACCAGTCTCTGTTATAAAATTTTTGTTTGCTTTTGGCTTTTTGTCTTACCAGAGAAAACTCATAAGGCATTTTGGCAGTTTGTAAGTAAACTTTCTAAAGCGATTATGTGTCCTTTCCAAGATCACTAATTTGCTAATTCTTACTCAGGTTTTCAGGGACGCTGTTATGTCGTTGCATGTCAGAGCTTTGGAACCAGGGGCGTAGGCACTGGCTTTGGGAGTGGGGAAAAGTAAACTAGTGTCAGTGCTTGGCTCTGGCATCCTCATACAGGAGAGGGATTTGCAAAGCCAGTAGTGGGGCTTGTTCTGAATTTCTTTATTAGCTTCAAGAGTTGAGTTTGTTGAGCTAATAAGCAGGCAGTTCAATGAAACTCACAATATGTTGGCTGTTTGAAACCTAACATCAGGTCTATCCAGAGCCACCACAAAGAAAAGAGAGACAAACAAGAGCGAGTACCAATCACATGGAATATTTCTGATTGGACTCAGATTTTATTTTTTAAATCTACTCTTTTGGACATAGAGCCACAATTTGACAAACCTTGGCTGCTCTGTATGCATATTCTCTAGATGGCCACCATGATTTCCATACATGTTCATACTGACTTTTAAGTAGGCTTTGTAAATCAAACCTTGGACTAATTGTCCTGGTGTAACTTATTTAAAGAGCTACTCCCAGTCGCAGGTACAAAGTCTTGGGAGTTCTGTTTGGCAGAAACAAATGGAACCAAAATTTTGCTTTTCTACTTTCATCCAATTCCCTATATGTAGTCAATCTGATTAAAACAAACAAATAAACACCCAAAAAACAAACCTGGCTACTGAGCTCACACTGGAATTGGAAATTGTGAAACATTTGGTTTTCCAGGGGCACTAGGAAGGTCTTTGTAATTAATGTGATAGAAACAAAGAGGTTTTCAATTTCACCACATATGATAGAAAAAAATAGTAATTTAAAAAATGTATCTTCCAGCTCTGAGAGCAGGTAAAGGTCCCCTGAACCTCCAGTAGGAGGTGCTCTTGCTAATTCATACAGCTGTGTCCCAATGACCAAATGGGGTGAAGAGAGATGAACTGTAAATTAAACAAACAGAATGAAGCATAAAGTGTTTTTCCCCCTTTAAAATTAGGGAATATGACATGAAATAGCATTCTCTGGTTGCCATAAAAATACAACAGGAAAGTTGGATTAGACTCACAGTTTTGACTAATGAATGCTGTGCTCATGAAAACACATAATTATCCCTGAGCTCATTTTTTTTTTTTTTAATTTATTTTTGGCTGTGTTGGGTCTTCGTTTCTGTGCGAGGGCTTTCTCCAGTTGCGGCGAGTGGGGGCCACTCTTCATCGCGGTGCGCGGGCCTCTCACTGTCGCGGCCTCTCCCGTCGCGCAACACAAGCTCCAGACGCGCAGGCTCAGTAGTTGTGGCTCACGGGCTTAGTTGCTCCGTGGCATGTGGCATCTTCCCAGACCAGGGCTCGAACCCATGTCCCCTGCATTGGCAGGCAGATTCTTAACCACTGTGCCACCAGGGAAGCCTATCCCTGAGCTCTTGATATGAGCCAATTGCAGTAGCTTGGGTGAGGGGGCACTTGCACATATTAATTTTAAAGATAGAATACTGGTTGGCAAAAATGACTCTCCTAGTACTATATTAAAGGATGCAGCAAGAAGGAAGGAATACACATAAAGACTGAAAGAAACATAAATCTCATTGCTGTTTTCATTGAGAACAGATTTCTTAGAACTTAATAACTGGATTTTTGTGGAACTGTATTTAAAGAAAATTTTATAGATTAAATATTGTGAAAAAATGTATTAGGCCATAAGTTGGGATACCTTAACTAGAGAAGGGATTCTACTACTCATAGGATTGTGTGATCATGGGCTAGTCTGGGTCCTTTGTGTGTCTTTCTTCCTCATCTGTGAAGTGGGTTTGGGGATACGGTCCTCCAGAAAGGACTTTTATTTTCTTCTGTTGGGAGCTGGGGACTGTTGGGGTCACCGGGCATTTTGTCTGAGCTTACTGCTCATTGGTCCTCTTTCACCCTAGAGCCTCTTTTTAGTCTCTCTTTTTTTTTTTTAAACCTTGATACTTCCCTTGTGTCCTGCAAGCATTACCTAAAAAGTCTTATGCAGCATAGAGTTATTTGTACCTTTAGAGTATCTCACCCCCTTATTTATGGAAGCAGAAATTGCTGGTGTTACTGAATACTTACTCTATGCCAGGCATTCTTTTGAGCATTTTACTTGTGCCATTTCACTTAATGCCAACGACAACTTTATGAGGAAGTTAGTATTTTTATTCTCATTTTATGAGTGAGGAGACAGAGGCCTAGTGAGATTAAGTAATGATTTGCCAATGTTACACAGCTGATAAATGCTGGAACTGGGATTTAAAAAAATACACCAAAAAAAAAAAAAAAATCCATGCACATGATAGGAAATTCCAAGTTTACAAAAGGATATATGTAGTGGCTAGCAGGTCCTGTTTTTGTTCCTGTCTCCTGGACATGACAGTGCCCCTCCCAAAAGACAACCACTATTACCAGTTTCTTATATATTTTTCTAGAGATAATGTACAACATATAGAAGCTAATATATATATTTTACGTATTCAAGTACTTATATATTTTTATATATTCATTTTTTCCCCACAAATGGTGGTCCACTAAATGTTTAATGCTTTGCTATATACTGTCAGCCCTCCATATCTTCAGGTTCTGCATCTGGGGGTACAAAGGGTCAACTCTGGGACTTGAGCATCCCTGGAGTTTGGTACCTTCACGAGTCCTGGAACCAATACCCCGTGGATACTGAGGGATGACTCTTTGACATCCTTGCATACCAGTACATAAAGATTTGCCTCATTTTCTCACTTTTCCACAGTTTTCCATTGCAGTGATGGGCCAGAATTTATTTCACCATTCCCTATTGATGAGTATGTAAATTATTTCATCTGTTTTGCTATTACAAACAGCGTGGTGCTGGGATGTGAACTCAGATAATCTGACTCCTGATCCCTACTTCTTTGCCAACCTTCTCATTTGCTTTCCGCTAAGGAGTTTCCTCTGTACTCTGAAAATGATGATGAGAAACATTTTAAAATAGGGGAGTGACATGTTACCAGTGCTCTGTTGTTGAAAGAGAACTCTGGTGGCTGCAGGGAGGAGAGTCTAGATAGAGAGGAGTTTGGAAGCAAGGGTATTCTTTTTCCAATAATTAACACCACTTTCCCCTTCACCATGTGGACAATGTGATCTCTTATTCTTCCATCTCCAGGGACCTCCATCCTCCTTCCACTCCAGCCACCAGCATGGCCTCACGTGGAATCTTCGCAGCTCTGACCACGACCTGTCCCTTGCTTCGTTCCCAGCCCTCAATTTTCATGGGAGTGGGCCTTACCCTGTTCTCCTCTGTCTGGATTTGATAGAAAAATAGAAATAACAAAACTAGAAAGTAACGTTTCTTGAATTCTTACTCTATCCCTGGCATTTCTCATTCATTACCTCTTTTAATCTGAAGAATTATTAGTTTTATTTTAAAGGTGAGAAATTGAGCCTTAGGAAATTTAAGTAACTTGTCCATGGATGCCCTTAGCCCCCCTGTACTGGGTTAGGGTGAGGGTTAGAGTTAAGGCTGGGCTAGGGTTCACCTTAGGATCGCCCCTCTATCTCTGATGCCCAGCCTGGATGTGGCCTGTCCCAGGCTGTTTTGGGATTGCTGGCTCCTGGGGAACATGGGGGTTGGCACGAAGCTCAGCCCTGCCCAGTTTCCCTACATTCATATTGTCAGTTTCATGTTTAAGGATAAGCCTTTATCGGCCACTCTCTCTATTTTGAAACTCCCTCCCTCTTTTTTCTTCTTGTTCTGATTCTTTTCTTTCAGCCTTTCTATATTTGAGTTCCTTTGTGTGTCTAGCACTTTGGTGCCAGAAATACCAAGGACCAAGGGCATCACTGTCTTCTGAGGAGGTTATACTTTAGTGGGGAGACAAATAGATGAACTCTAGATTATACTGTATTGAGTTTAGTGCTTGTATCAATATTAGCCTCCTGTGGTGTTACCGCAGACTTGGTGGCTTATAACAACACACGTTGATTCTCTTACATTTCTGGAGGTCCAAAGTCTGAAATCCGTTCCCCTGGGCCAAAATCAAGGTGTCAGTAGGGCCCTGCTCCCTCTGCAAGTTCTAAGGGAGAATCTATTTCCTTGCATTTTCCAGTTTCTAGAGCTACATTTTTTGCATCCTTGATTCCTGTGCCTTCCCTCCATCTTCAAAAACAGCATCTCGCCCCAGTGGTCACATTGCCTTCTGCTTCTGTGTCAAATCTCCCTCTCCCTCTCTCCACTAAGGACACTTGTGATTGCATTTAGGGCCCACCCCAGTAATCCAGAATAATCTCTCCATATCAAGATACTTAATTTAGCCACATCTGCAAAATGCCATATAAGGTAACATTCGCAGGTTCCAGGGATTAGGAACTGGATATTTTTGGTGGCCATTATTCAGCCTACCACATTGCTGATGGCAGGTGCATGCAGACATTGCCAAAGAGCAGTTTCTTTAGCTTGAGGGGTCAGGTCAAAAAGGGCACCTGAGGAAGTGGTTGACCCTTCAGCTGAATTCTTAAATAGGTAGGAGTGAGCTTCCATTCATTCCATTCATTACTCCCCAGGCCTGTCTCCCTGACTTTACCTTTTCCAGTTCCTTTCCTGGCTCCTCTCACCCTTCTAGACTTTAAAAATCAGCCACAAAACCCCAGGCTTCCCCTGTCAGCGCTTCTCACTCCATCTTCTCTTCCCCAGAAATGTCAGCCTCTTGCATGGGCTTCACATTCACCTCTGCACAGATGGATGCAATATCCATCTCCAGACCTGTGAGTTTCCATGCTCTGCCCACACCTGCTGTTGGACAGCTCTGTCTGCAAGTCCTGCTCCCCTGCGTCATCTCCCCTTGACACCTCCAACTCACATCTCCTTTGGTTGTCATAGTTCTGTCGTTTCATCCTCATTCTCTCATTCAGAGACTTAGTATTTCTATATATCCTCACTGTTTCTTCTGGATCCAGTGCACTACCAAGTTGTGTGGGTCCTTCCTTAACATTCTGCTCCCATGATACTTCTTCCCTCTCTGCTCCTCTCTCCACTGGCCATTGCCTCTACCCAGATGAACCATTCAAATGGTTGGCTAAGGGTTCTTCCTATCTCTAAACTCTCCTCCTAAATTACCTTCTATCATTGCTCCGTTAATTTTCATCTGCGACCCTTGTTTAAAAACTTCTAGAGAAAAAATTCTAAAGTCCTTTGTGTGACACTTCAGCGTTCTTCAGAGGCCAGCCCTACATCACATTCATTTATTCATTCATCAGATGTTTAGTAGGCATCTATCATGTGTTCCCCTCATGCCAGGAAGTGGAGGTATGATAATAAGTAAAAATAGACATCTCCACCTTTGTGGAATTTGTCATCTAATGGTAAAGACAGATATGAATAAAACAATAATTATGAATATGTGTGAAATTGCAGCTGTCGTAAAACAGTAGTTCAGACTTATGTAATGTCTGTGATGTGTCTGTCACCAATCTAAGCATTTTACCTATGTTTCATTTAATCTTCACAACATGTTCATAACTATTATTCCCACGTTACAGATGAGAACACAGGCACAGAGAGTTTAAGTAACTTGCCCAAATTCATAAAACCGGAAAGGACTGAAGTCAGGCATCCTGGTTCTAGATTTGTGTATTGAATAACCACGATGTTGTATTTTCATAAAGAATAGGTGCCTGGTGCTTAGAGAATTGTTAATCGGGGGTGGGATATGAATGAGGGGTGTTATGAGGGATTTGAGCTTATCAGGAAAGGCTTCCTAAGGAAGGACAGCTAAACTGAAATAGGAAAAATCAGTTGGGATTAACTGGGCAGGAGGAAAGAAAGGTGTTCCATGCAGAGGGGGGAAAAAAAGGCCCGATGGTGGGGAGAGCAGGCTGCTTACAGAGTCTTCAATGGGACCAGTGTGGTGGAGCAGAGAGAGAGGGGGAGGGGGGAACAAAGAGTGGGATTTGGCTGAGGTGGGATTAGGCTGGGAGGCAGGTAGATGCCAAACCACCCAGGACCCTACAGACCATGTTACAAATGTTTTTCTTGGCCCTAAACACAGTGGGAAGCCATTGAGGTTTTAAGCAGGGGGTAAGAGAGATGTGACAAAGGTTTCTGGATTGGGCCCTGAAAAGATGTGGTCTCATTTTCTAGAGCAGGAACTCTGGAAAGGGACTCAGTTCAGGAATAAGATCATGGACTTTGTTTGCACATGTTGACTTTGAAGTGCTTTGTGAGAAATACTAATGAGATATCAAGGACAGTGTCAGATATAGGAATCTGGAGTCCATATAGAAGTCTGAGCTGGACCTTTAAGTTTGGGTGAGCAGATGGTGCCACACTGAAGGAAATGGTTCCTTCATTATATGAAGCATGGAAGGGCTCAGCCTTGTTTCATTGACCATTTGTGACACAGAGATGAACTTGCTGAAGGAATTCTCTCCTGCTAAAGAGCACATTAAGACCTCTTTGTGAGGTCTGTGTTAATCTTTTGCAGCAGATTTGAATGTGGGTTGATAATCAGCCAGAGTGGGAGGAATTAATTTTAGATTCCTTCTCTACTTTCTGCTTTTTACAACAGAATACTATTGGTAATCATTTATCCTTCAATGATGAGAACTAGTTTTTGGAAATTGTGGTTTGAGTGTATTAAGAGGAGACTGGCAGGAAAAAAGAAAGAAAAAAAAGCTCTGTGAGCAGGCTTCTTAAGATTACAGTGTACCCTCACTGTTCACATCAAAATGGATTGTATTTGTTAGCTGTTGCTGCATAACAAATTACCCCAAAACTTAGGGGCTTAAAACAACAATTTATTATCCTTACAGATTCTTTGGGTCAGGGATTCAGGAGCAGTTTAGCTCAGGATGTCTCATGAGGTCTCAGTCAAGGTGTTGGCCAGGGCTGAAGTCATCTGAAGGCTTGACTGGGGCTGAGGGATCCACTTCCAAGGTTCAAGTTCATTCTCATGACAGTAAGCTGGTGCTTACAGTTGCGGACAGCAATCCTTGGTTTCCCCCCATGAGAGCTTCTCCCAGGGCTTCTTAAGTATCCTCATGGCAAAACTGGAGGCTTCCTGCCATAATAATAATTCAAGAGTGAAAGAGCCAGATGGAAGCTGTCCTTTTCATAGCTAGCCCGAGAAGTCACATAGCATCATGAGTGCTTTATTCCAAGCACATTATGAAGTTTGGTACACCTCAAGGCACCTTTTGAAGAGAGGAGTGTCGAAGAATTTGTGGACATATTTTAAAGCTACCACATGGATGTTTAGAATCTGAGCTGTGGATGGAGCCTCCACTCTCATCCTGTGTAGGAACTAAATTCTGCTACAACATCCCTGACAGATGGTCACTCAGCCTCTGCTTAACACTTCCAACTATGAGGAGTTCACTACGTTGTGAGTCAGTGAGTTCCATTTATATCCAGTTTTAATTGTTAGAAGCTTCTTCTATTCATGAACTTGAGAACACTATTGCTATTTCATTATTGAAGCTAGTTTTGCTGCTCTAGAATGGCACTTTTATGTCATGACTTTTCCATTATTTGCAATGATGGTAATCTTCTTGACTTCTCTCTTCTTCAGACAAAATACTGTCAGTTTCATTCAGAATTTACTCTCATGTTTTGATTTCAGGGTCTTTCCACATTCTGGTCACTTTCCTATAAAAACATTTCAATTCAGTTCATCCCTCCACAACTGAAGATCAATTAGTCCTGTACCCCAAGCTAAGTGTAAAAGAACACCACAAGGTAGTCTTCACTTTGCATAATAATGCAGGAGAAAAAGGGCCCTGAAAGCTGAAATCATGCAAGTAATTTTAAGAATCAATGGGAAAAATTACGATTACTCTGAGACCTTTTAAAACTGTTAAAACATTAAAAACTTTCAGATCTAAATGCATGGGGAAATGAAATAAACAGTGAAACTAGTGTTCATTTAGTATACTGTAATTTAAAACATTAGAAACATAAAGTGTTTCATTTCTTTGTTTTAAAAAAACTTAGCAAGAGTAGTTTGAACAGTGCTTGCCTTTTTCTTCTTATCATAAAACTGATAATACAGAGTAAGCATCTTTTGTTTGCCTTGCAAATTGTCATCCTGCTTTATAAATTTGGATCAGCTTCCAATATTTTATCTTTTGAGCTCTGAATGTTGTGAATGTCTCTGAGACACATCTCAATGAATGAAGCTTTTTGCTGCTGCTGTTTCTTCTGAGACATCTTCAATCACTATCCTCGTTTGTGTCAATAAGTTCACCTCCACTGAGTCCCTGGGGCCATAGATCTAGAGTATCTTGAATGAGGGCAGTGCCAACATTCCTGACGATAAGCTGTTTTTTCCATAACTCCATTTATGTTAGATTCAAGTTTCATTGTTTGTGCTATCATTTTTCATTTCTTTGCTGCACTTTCATCTTTGTTGAGCAGTTTGCTCTTTCAATTATTCATTTTGTAAAATGCTGTGTGAGTTTATTGCTGGAAGACAAGGAGGCAACACAACTACATGCTTTGTTGTCTGTGTATTGAACTGATGCACAGTGATGCACAGTGACCAATCACCACAGACTTTGGAAGAAGTGATGTGATTGGCCACTGATCATGATACACATCTGTTATGTATATAATGATTTGTGGAATGGAGAGTGAGGAGCCAAGTTTGTACTTCATTCAGTCACTCACAGTTAATATACCATGGTAACTGATATTTGAACCATGTTTTGGGGGGCTGGTTTTATTTAACTGTCTCAGTACCTGAGATTTATGTATATGAGAACCATGCAAAGCAAGGACTGCCTATGTTTATACAAATTTGACCTTAGAATCCGTTTCTATAGGCAACTATTCCATACTGCTAATTTTGAACTCATCATTCTTGCTCTTATCAGGTCTCATAATCTATACCTCGTGCATTTGATTTTCCTTAAATATAAATGTTGGATTTTACTTGCATTCCTGTTCAGCTTTGTCTTATTAGTCTTAGCCCGTGGCTATCTTTTAAAAACTTGATTGTGCTACCTAGGGAACAAACTGTCCCTTCCAAATGGTTATCCTTTTCACATTTAAGCCATTGATAAGAACAGGGCTGGGGCAGAGCTCGGTGATATGTCTCTAGAGCTCTCCAGCCACGCTTCCCTCATCCTATTAATCAACCCTTTGAGTAGGAGTAGACAACCAGATATGAATTTCTCCAAATCTGCCTATTTTGAGCTTGTTCAACAAAGTTAACTTTCTGGTGCCATTAGGTGCCTTTCTGAAATCAAAGCACACTGTGTCAGCAGTTGCCTCCTGAAATAACCCCTCCGGTTACCATGTCAAAAATCAGCATTACTCATAATACCTTACGTTTATGGAGAACTTTTACAGTTCATGGAGTGTTTTACATATCTCCATTAAAAAATATTTTGTCTTGATAGCATTGAAAGGAGATGTGGCAGATATTCTTACCATATTTTCAAACATGATAAGTCAGAAAGGTTAAGGGATTTGCTTTGTTCACAGAGCTAGTAAATGGTAGAATCTTGATTCTTTAGTTAAGTCTAGTGTATTTTTTGCCACCTCAGATTTCTCAGATGAAGTGCCTACAGTAAACACAAAAAGAGAGTTTCTGTAATGTTTTTCCTTTGTTGATTTATTAGACCAGTCTTATAATCCCCTCTCCCATAGAGTCTTGTGTTGGTTTGCTAGGGTCGCCATAACAAAGCACCACAAGCTGGGTGGCTTAAACAACAGAAATTTATTGTCTTCCAGTTATGGAGGATAGAAGTCCAAGATCATAGTGTTGGCAGGGCTGGTTCTTTTTGAAAGCCGTGAGGGAAGGATCTTTTCCAGGTCTCTTTTCCTTGGCTTGTTGATGGCCATTTTCTCCAGGTGTCTCTTCACATCATCTTCTCTCTATTCACGTCTCTGTGTCGACATTTCCCCTTTTTGTATGGACACCGGTCATGCTAAATTAGGGCGCACCCTAATGACTTCATTTTAACTTGATTACTTCTGTAAAAACCTCATCTCTAAATATTCTGAGGTACTGAGCATTTAGGACTTCAACATATGACTTTTGGGGAGACAATTCAACTTATAACAGGTCTCTAAGGCAGATTTTATATTTGAAAATAATGATCAAAGGAGCAGGCTTGTGTAGCCAGTGTAGGTAGTACATGCCTGTATTTTCTTATCCATATCTGTGCAGTCTGATGAGATAAACTTTACCATCAGTTGATATCCCCTTTCAGTTTTCAAAAGAGAGAGTAGATGTTTTTCCTAAAGTCATTCTCAGTTGTCCACTTGCTGAATTTAGTCTCTGAAGATGTCTTTTGTAAGGCAGCTGCTGAAATTATTAGCTTGTTTAATGACTTCAGGATTCAGATGTGTCATTTAACCTTGGCTCTGAGATTTGTGATGAATTTGGCTCAGTGCTTAGTTATGATTATACTCCCATCTAAGTAGATTCCTTATTCCACAAATTGGTTAAGGCATCAAGGAATTCTTAATTTAGGGGACAAATAAATTAGAGAGTAACAGTTTGTACCCCCAAAACATTCACAACTATCAGGTGCATGTAAAGATTGTTTAGCACGTTACTGACCTTTTTAAAAAGAAGGGACAAATATAATATCATTTTAGATTACTAACATCAGCATCAGAATACTATAAATGTTTCACCCATGTCACTCTGTTTTCTCATTGCCTCTACCCTCCTGTAGTTTTACTTCTTGGTCATTTGGGTGTTCCACAGAGCATTAATGCTCATAGCAATGTGAGCATTTCATATGACATGGATTTTGCTGTTTAAAAAAAATTACATTTAGTGTGAGCGGAGAATTTCTTTTGCTCATATATTTGTTCATATAAAAAAACAGTTATAATGTTTCTGTAAGGTGTAATGAATGAAGACATGGTGAACCCTTCTGTTATCTTTGATGCCTCCTATATCCCATTTTCTTCCCTTCTACTCTGGTGAAATCATTATCTTAAATTTTATGTTTATCACGTCCTTAACTTTTCCTTATACTTTAAGTATTTTCATTTCTAAACAAATATACTGTTTAAGTTTTGTAGTTAAAAATTTTAACTCCCCATCCCATTTTCTTCCCTTCTACTCTGGCAAACTCATTCTCCTAAATTTTATGTTTATCATGTTCAGAACTTTTCCTTATACTTTAAGTATTTGTGTTTCTAAACAAATATACTGTTTAAGTTTTATAGTTAAAAATTTTAAACTTTTTAAGTCATTGAGAAATTATTTAAATAGTTACAAGAATAATATAAATAACTCTCATATAGCCTTCACCCATGTTCCCCAGTGTTAACATTTTACCATATTTGATTCACAGTTCTTCCCTACTCTCTCCAGATATATGTAGGTATAAATATGCCAGTACATACACACATATTTTTTCTGAGTAAGTTACAGATATCCTGTTCCAGTTTAAATACTTCAGTGTGTATTTCCTAAACGTAAGGATGCTGTCTTACATAGTCATATGCAAAAATCTAGATCAGGAAATTAACATTGATATAATTCTACCACGTAATCCACAGATCCACTCAAACCTCGCCCATTGGTCCTATAATATCCTTGGTACCTTTTTTCCCCCTTCTGGTTCAGGATCCTCTCCAGAGTCACAATTGCATTTAATTGTCATGTTTCTTTAGTTGCCTTCCATCTGGAACAGGTCTTCAGTCTTTCTTTCTCTTTCATGTCCTGGATAATTTTCAAGAATACAGAATAGTTTTTTTTTAGGAGTATCTCTCAATTTGGGTTCATCTGATGTTTCCTCATGTTATGCATTTTTTGGCAGGAATGATGCTGTGTTCTTCTCAGTGCATTTTATCAAGAGGCACAACCTTGATTTATCCCATTATTCTTTTTTTTTAACATCTTTATTGGAGTATAATAGGAGTATATACTCCAATTTATTGGAGTATAAAAGGCTTGTTGCTATGGAACAGAGTAAACTGCTCTTTGGGCCATTGTGAAATACCTTGGCCATCTAACAAAATAAGGTAATATATATTGCAACACAAAATCCACTCAGGCACAGTAATGGGAGATAAAATCAGATAAAAATGTGAGGTCTCAGTGATTTCTGAAGCTTTTGGACAGAGATGAAAATTGCCATACTAGCTCAATTCATATCAAACAGATTAATGGAAAAGATGAAGGGAGACTGCTTTTTAAAATAAACTGTCAGCCTATAAAAGTAGAATCGAGTGAATTCATGTTACGAAGGCACCAAAGGGTA
The DNA here is from genome assembly GCF_028023285.1 of Balaenoptera ricei. Classification (NCBI taxonomy): domain Eukaryota; kingdom Metazoa; phylum Chordata; class Mammalia; order Artiodactyla; family Balaenopteridae; genus Balaenoptera; species Balaenoptera ricei. The sequence goes on from NC_082644.1 coordinate 75,553,529, forward strand.
GCGTGAAGGACTTAGATCTTCAGGTCCAATATTCTCATTTCACAGATGAGGAAACAGACCAGGATATGTGACTTGTCCAGGATCACCAGGCAAGGCAGGAGTATCTGCTGGACTTGACCCATCTTCCCTGAGATTCTTCCAGACCTCTGTGACTGCTTCTCTAACAGTATAAACCAAGAGTCAGCACACTTTTTTTTTTTTTTAACATCTTTATTGGAGTACAATTGCTTTACAATGGTGTGTTAGTTTCTGCTTTATAACAAAGTGAATCAGTTATACATATACATATATCCCCATATCTCTTCCCTCTTGCGTCTCCCTCCCTCCCACCCTCCCTATCCCACCCCTCTAGGTGGTCACAAAGCACCAAGCTGATCTCCCTGTGCTGTGCGGCTGCTTCCCACTAGCTATCTATTTTACATTTGGTAGTGTATATATGTCCATGCCACTCTCTCACTTTGTCCCAGCTTACCCTTCCCCCTCCCCATATCCTCAAGTCCATTCTCTAGTAGGTCTGTGACTTTATTCCCGTCTTGCCCCTAGGTTCTTCATGACCTTTTTTTTTTCTTTTTTAGATTCCATATATCTGTGTTAGCATATGGTATTTGTTTTTCTCTTTCTGACTTACTTCACTCTGTATGACAGTCTCTAGGTCCATCCACCTCACTACAAATAACTCAATTTCATTTCTTTTTATGGCTGAGTAATATTCCATTGTATATATCTGCCACATCTTCTTTATCCATTCATCTGTCGATGGACACTTAGGTTGTTTCTGTGTCCTGGCTATTGTAAATAGAGCTGCAATGAACATTGTGGCACATGATTCTTTTTGAATTATGGTTTTCTCAGGGTATATGCCCAGTAGTGGGATTGCTGGGTCATATGGTAGTTCTACTTTTAGTTTTTTAAGGAACCTCCATACTGTTCTCCATAGTGGCTGTATCAATTTACATTCCCACCAACAGTGCAAGAGGGTTCCCTTTTCTCCACACCCTCTCCAGCATTTATGGTTTGTAGATTTTTTGATGATGGCCATTCTGACCGGTGTGAGGTGATACCTCATTGTAGTTTTGATTTGCATTTCTCTAATGATTAGTGATGTTGAGCATCCTTTCATGTGTTTGTTGGCAGTCTGTATATCTTCTTTGGAGAAATGTCTGTTTAGGTCTTCTGCCCATTTTTGGATTGGGTTGTTTGTTTTTTTGATATTGAGCTGCATGAGCTGCTTGTATATTTTGGAGATTAATCCTTTGTCAGTTGCTTCATTTGCAAATATTGTCTCCCATTCTGAGGGTTGCCTTTTTGTCTTGTTTATGGTTTCCTTTGCTGTGCAAAAGCTTTTAAGTTTCATTAGATCCCATTTGTTTATTGTTGCTTTTATTTCCATTTCTCTAGGAGGTGGGTCAAAAAGGATCTTGCTGTGATTTGTGTCATAGAGTGTTCTGCCTATGTTTTCCTCTAAGAGATTTATAGTGTCTGGCCTTACATTTAGGTCTTTAATCCATTCTGAGTTTATTTTTGTGTATGGTGTTATGGAGTGTTCTAATTTCATTCTTTTACATGAGGCTGTCCAGTTTTCTCAGCACCATTTATTGAAGAGGCTGTCTTTTCTCCATTGTATATTCTTGCCTCCTGTATCAAAGATTAGGTGACTGTATGTGCGTGGGCTTTCTATCCTGTTCCATTGATCTATATTTCTGTTTTTGTGCCAGTACCATATTGTCTTGATTCCTGTAGCTTTGTAGTATAGTCTGAAGTCAGGGAGTCTGATTTCTCCAGCTCCATTTTTCTTTCTCAAGATGGCTTTGGCTCTTCGGGGTCTTTTGTGTTTCCATACAAATTGTGAAATTTTTTGTTCTAGTTCTGTGAAAGATGCCATTGGTAGTTTGATAGGGATTGCATTGAATCTGTAGATTGCTTTGGGTAGTAGAGTCATTTTCACAATGTTGATTCTTCCAATCCAAGAACATGGTATATATCTCCATCTGTTTGTATCATCTTTAATTTCTTTCATCAGTGTCTTATACTTTTCTACATACAGGTCTTTTGTCTCCTTAGGTAGGTTTATTCCTATGTATTTTATTCTTTTTGTTGCAGTGGTAAATGGGAGTGTTTCATTAATTTCTCTTTCAGATTTTTCATCATTATTGTATAGTAATGCAAGAGATTTCTGTGCATTAATTTTGTATCCTGTTACTTTACCAAATTCATTGATTAGCTCTAGTAGGTTTCTGGTTGCATCTTTAAGATTCTCTGTCTATAGAGAATATACATATTCTCTATGTATATATCATCTGCAAACAGTGACAGTTTTACTTCTTTTCCAATTTGGATTCCTTTCATTTCTTCTTCTTCTCTGATAGCTGTGGCTAAAACTTCGAAAACTATGTTGAATTAGAATGGTGAGAGTAGCCAACCTCATCCTCTTCCTGATCTTAGTGGTTTCAATTTTTCACCATTGAGAACGATGTTGGCTGTGGGTTTGTCATATATCGCCTTTTTTATGTTGAGGTAGGTTCCCTCTAAGCCTACTTTCTGGAGGGTTTTTATCATAAATGGGTCTTGAATTTTGTCCAGAGCTTTTTCTGCATCTGTTGAGGTTATCATGTGGTTTTTATCCTTCTATTTGTTAATATGGTTTATCACATTGATTGATTTGCATGTATTGAAGAATCCTTGCATTCATGGGATAAACCCCACTTGATCATGGTGTATGATCCTTTTAATGTGCTGTTGGATCCTGTTTGCTAGTATTTTGTTGAGGATTTTTGCATCTATGTTCATCAGTGATATTGGCCTGTAGTTTTCTTTCTTTGTGACATCTTTGTCTGGTTTTGGTATCAGGGTGATGGTGGCCTCGTAGAACGAGTTTGGGGGTGTTCCTCCCTCTGCTATATTTTGGAAGAGTTTGAGAGGGATAGGTGTTAGCTATTCTCTAAATGTTTGGTAGAATTCACCTGTGAAGCCATTTGGTCCTGGGCTTTTGTTTGTTGGAAGATTTTAAATCACAGTTTCAATTTCAGTGCTTGTGATTGGTCTGTTCATATTTTCTGTTTCTTCCTGGTTTAGTCTTGGAAGGTTGTGCTTTTCTAAGAATTTGTCCATTTCTTCCAGGTTGTACATTTTATTGGCATAGAGTTGCTTGTAGTAATCTCTCATGATCCTTTGTATTTCTGCAGTTTCAGTGGTTACTTCTGCTTTTTCATTTGTAATTCGATTGATTTGAGTCTTCTCCCTTTTTTCCTTGATGAGTCTGGCTAATGGTTTATCAATTTTGTTTACCTTATCAAAGAACCAGATTTTAGTGTTATTGATGTTTGCTATCATTTCCTTCATTTCTTTTTCATTTTTTTCTGATCTGATCTTTATGATTTCTTTCCTTCTGCTAACTTTGGGTTTTTTTGTTCTTCTTTCTCTAACTGCTTTAGGTGTAAGTTTGGGTTGTTTATTTGAGATGTTTCTTGTTTCTTGAGGTAGGATTATATTTCTATAAACTTCCCTCTTAGAACTGCTTTTGCTGCATCCCATAGGTTTTGGGTTGTCATGTTTCTAGGTATTTTTTGGTTTCCTCTTTGATTTCTTCAGTGATCTCTTGGTTATTTAGGAGTGTATTGTGTAGCCTCCATGTGTTTGTCTTTTTTACAGATTTTTTCCTGTAATTGATATCTAGTCTCATAGTGTTGTGGTTGGAAAAGATACTTGATACAATTTCAATTTTCTTAAATTTACCAAGGCTTGATTTGTGACCCAAGACATGATCTATCCTGGAGAATGTTACATGGGCACTTGAGAAGAAAATGTATTGTGTTGTTTTTGGATGGAATGTCCTAGAAATATCAATTAAGTCCATCTTGTTTAATGTATCATTAAAAGCTTGTGTTTCCTTATTTATTTTCCCTCTGGATGATCTGTCCATTGGTGAAAGTGGGGTGTTAAAATCCCCTACTATGAGTGTGTTACTGTTGATTTCCCCTTTTATGGCTGTTAGCATTTGCCTTATGTATTGAGGTGCTCCTATGTTGGGTGCATAAATATTTACAATTGTTATATCTTCTTCTTGGATCGATCCCTTGATCATTATGTAGTGTCCTTCTTTGTCTCTTGTAATAGTCTTTATTTTAAAGTCTCTTTTGTCTGATATGAGAATTGCTACTTCAGCTTTCTTTTGATTTCCATTTGCATGGAATATCTTTTTCCATCCCCTCACTATCAGTCTGTATGTGCCCCTAGGTCTGAAGTGGGTCTCTTGTAGACAGCATATATACGAGTCTTGTTTTTGAATCCATTTAGCCAGTCTGTGTCTTTTGGTTGGAGCATTTAATCCATTTACATTTAAGGTAATTATTGACATGTATGTTCCTGTTACCATTTTCTTAATTGTTTTGGGTTTGTTATTGTTGGTCTTTTCCTTCTCTTGTGTTTTCTGCCTAGAGAAGTTCCTTTAGCATTTGTTGTAAAGCTGGTTTGGTGGTGCTGAATTCTCTTAGCTTTTGCTTGTCTATAAAGGTTTTAATTTCTCCATCGAATCTGAATGAGATCCTTGCTGGGTAGAGTAATCTTGGTTGTAGGTTTTTCCCTTTCATCACTTAAAATATGTCCTGCAACACCGTAGTGGCTTGCAGAGTTTCTGCTGAGAAATCAGGTGTTAACCTTATGGGGATTCCCTTGTATGTTATTTATTGCTTTCCCCTTGCTGCTTTTAATATTTTTTCTTTGTATTTAATTTTTGATAGTTTGATTAATATGTGTCTTGGCATGTGTCTCCTTGGATTTATCCTGTATGGGACTCTGCACTTCCTGGAGTTGATTGACTATTTCCTTTCCCATATTAGGTAAGTTTCCAACTATAATCTCTTCAAATATTTTCTCAGTCCCTTTCTTTTTCTCTTCTTCTTCTGGGACCCCTGTAATTCGAATGTTGGTGCGTTTAATGTTGTTACAGAGGTCTCTGAGACTGTCCTCAATTCTTTTCCTTCTTATTTCTTTATTCTGCTCTGCGGTAGTTATTTGTACTCTTTTATCTTCCAGGTCACTTATCCGTTCTTCTGCCTCAGTTATTCTGCTGTTGATTCCTTCTAGAGAATTTTAAAATTTCATTTACTGTGTTGTTCATCATTGTTTGTTTGCTCTTTAGTTCTTCTAGGTCTTTGTTAAACATTTCTTGTATTTTCTCCATTCTATTTCCAAGATTTTGGACCGTCTTTACTATCATTACTCTGAATTCTTTTTCAGGTAGACTGCCTGTTTCCTCTTCATTTGTTTGGTGGGTTTTTACCTTGCTCCTTCATCTGCTGTGTATTTCTCTGTCTTCTCATCTTGCTTAACTTACTGTGTTTGGGGTCTCCTTTTCACAAGCTGCAGGTTCGTAGTTCCTGTTGTTTTTGGTGTCTGCCCTCAGTGAGTAAGGCTGGTTCAGTGGGTTGTGTAGTCTTCCTGGTGGAGGGGAGTGGTGGCTGTGTTCTGGTGGATGAGGCTGGATCTTGTCTTTCTGGTGGGCAGGAGCACGTCCGGTGGTGTGTTTTGGGTGTCTGTGAACTTATTGTGATTTTAGGAAGCCTCTCTGCTAATGGATGGGGCTGTGTTCCTGTCTTGCTAGTTGTTTGGTATGGGGTGTCAAGCACTGTAGCTTGCTGGTCGTTGGGTGGAGCTGGGTCTTAGCATTGAGATGGAGATCTCTGTGAGAGCTTTCGCAGTGTGATATTACGTGGGGCTGGGAAGTCTCTGGTGGTCCAATGTCCTGAACTTGGCTCTCCCACCTAAGAGGCTCAGGCCTGACACCCAGTCAGAGCACCAAGACCCTGTCAGCCACATGGCTCAGAAGAAAAGGGAGAGAAAAAAAGAAAAATCTATAAATACAATTATTGAAATAAAAAATATTATTAAAAATAAAAAAATTTTAAAGTAATTAAAAAAAAGAAAGAAAGAAGAGAGCAACCAAACCAATAAACAAATCTACCAATGATAACAAGTGCTAAAAACTATACCAAAAAAACCCAAAATGGACTGACAGAACCCTAGGACAAATGGTAAAAGCAAAGCTATACAGACAAAATCACACAAAGAAGCATACACATACACACTCACAAAAAGAGAAAAAGGAAAAAAATATATATACACACAAAACGAAGAGAGCAACCAACTCAATAAACAAATATGCCAATGATAATAAGCTGTAAATACTAAACTAAGATAAACATAAAACCAGAAACAAAGTAGATGCTAAAAGCAAACCCCAAGTCTACAGTTGCTCCCAAAGTCACCGCCTCAATTTTGGGATGATTCCTTGTCTATTCAGGTATTCCACAGATGCAGTGTACATCAAGTTGATTGTGGAGATTTAATCCGCTGCTCCTGAGGCTGCTGGGAAGAATTTCCCTTTCTGTTCTTTGTTCACACAGCTCCTGGGGTTCAGTTTTGGATTTGGCCCTGCCTCTGCATGTGGGTTGTCTCAGGGCATCTGTTGTTCACTCAGACAGGACAGGGTTAAAGTAGCAGCTGATTAGGGGGCTCTGGCTCACTCAGGCTGGGGGGAGGGTGGGGTATGGAATGTGGGGCGAGCCTGCAGCAGCAGAGGCCAGTGTGACATTGCACCAGCCTGAGGCGCAGCATGTGTTCTCCCGGGGAAGTTGTCCCTGGATCACGGGACCCTGGTAGTGGTGGGCTGCACAGGCTCCCGGGAGGGGAGGTGTGGATAGTGACCTGTGTTCGCACATAGGATTCTTGTGGGCTGCAGCAACAGCCTTAGCGTTTCATGACCATCTCTGGTGTCCGCGCTGATAGCCACAGCTCGCGCCCGTCTCTGGAGCTCCTTTAGGCGGTGCTCTGAATCCCCTCTCCTCGCACACCCTGAAACAATGGTCTCTTGCCTCTTCGGCAGGTCCAGACTTTTTCCCGGACTCCCTCCCGGCTAGCTGTGGTGCACTAGCCCCCTTCAGGCTGTGTTCATGCAGCCAACCGCAGTCCTCTCCCTGGGATCTGACCTCCGAAGCCCGAGCCTCAGCTCCCAGCCCCCACCCGTCCCGGCCGGTGGGTGAGCAGATAAGCCTCTTGGGCTGGTGAGTGCTGGTCGGCACCGATCCTCTGTGCGGGAATCTCTCCGCTTTACCCTCTGCACCGCTGTTGCTGTGCTCTCCTCCGTGGCTCTGCAGCTTCCACCCTCCGCCACCCCCGTCCCTGCCATTGAAGGGGCTTCCTCATGTGTGGAAACCTTTCCTCCTTCACAGTTCCCTCCCAGAGGTGCAGGTCTCGTCCCTATTCTTTTGTCTCTGTTTTTTCTTTTTTCTTTTGCCCTACCCAGGTACGTGGGGAGTTTCTTGTCTTTTGGGAAGTCTGAGGTCTTCTGCTAGTGTTCAGTAGGTGTTCTGTAGGAGCTGTTCCACATGTAGATGTATTTTTGATGTATTTGTGGGGAGGAAGGTGATCTCCACATCTTAATCCTCCGCCATCTTGAAGGTCCCCTGTCCCATTATTCTTGATGTTAACTTTGTTCACTTGGTTAAGGTGGTATTTACTAGGTTTCTCCAGCATAAAATTACTGTTTTTCTCTGTAAGCTAAATTTTGTGGGAGATACTTTGAAATTATGTAAATATCCTGTTCCTTAACAAATTTTCACCCACTAGTTTTAACATTCATTGATGATTTTTTGCATGAATCATTTATTACAATGATGGTTGCCAAATGCTCATTTTCTAATTCTGTCATTCCTTCCACATGTATTAAGTGGTATTCTACTATAGGGAAGAACACTCTGTTATTCGTTCATTCATTTATTTAGACTCAAGGATTCATATTTTATTTATTGGGGTTTAATTCATTATTATTATTATTTATTTTGATGCTCAAATTGGCCTATATTTGGCTAGCAGGAGCTTCTTCAAGAGGGTTCCTAGGTGTTTTTTACCACTTTCCAATCGCATCTTTAGCATTTCCTCACTTTTGACACTTTTATTCCAGACTTATGTTGTACTTTCTGTGCTCCACCTGTAGTGTCATTCTGGTTCTTTCTAGTGGAGAATGGTATGTAGAAACCAAGATCTGAGCATTAGGGGTGCTGAGTAATACAGGGTGTCATTGTTTCTAGGCCCTTTTAGCAAATAGAGCTAGGAAGGATAGACATAGACACACACAAACACACACACACACATATATTTTTCTTGGTCATTTGGGCGTTCCACAGATTACCAGTGTGAGCATTTCATATGATATGGATTTTGATGTTTTTAAAAAGTAACATTTACAGGAAGCAGAGGCCATGTGTGTGTGCACATGCATACACCTGTGCACGTATATGTATGTGTATATCCTTCTTAGCTCTATCTGCATATGTGTGTGCATACATGCACTTACTTGTTTATTTATTGATCTACCTAAGTTAAAAACCATGAGTCGACACAAATACCTCCAATTCAAATCCAGTATGACAGAGTTTGTTTTAGCCTTTCCCTTTTCCATTTTTGAAACTCCTTTCTGAGAAGCCTGGCTTTCATTATTCACAATATATTTACATACTTGCCTGTTACCCTCATGTGTAATCACCGTGGTGGCTGTCTCCTTAGCCACATCTCTGCACATTTAACTTGCCTCTTTGACTCTGTACTTCTCCAGTCCCAGTTCCCTTGGCACTGTTAGCCTTCTCAGTCTTGACCATCCCCTTCCCCCAACTGTCTCCATATTCCTGGCCCTAGCAGGCCCACCAACCTGGGCTGTATTAAGAGAAGGGAAGGAAGAGGAAAGACACTAAGAAATATAAAGAAAAAGAAACAAAAGGGGAGAGCTGTTTTATTTATTTCTGTGTGAAATGCTGTTCTAAAAATATATAATAGTGTTGAGTAGCCCTTACTTCGAGGCTGACTGTGGTTCAAATTCTAAATTTACCTCCTACCAGGTGTGTAATCTTGGGCAAGGTACTTAACATCTGTGTGCCTCAGTTTTCTCACGTGTAAAATGGGGCTAGTAATAATACCTGTCTCATAGGGTTCTGGTGAGGTTTAAGTGAGTTAATACGTATAAAGTGTACAGGACAGTGTCTTGCACACAGTATTTTTATTATTATCAGACAACCTATCATTGTGAAATATGTTGTTTTTTTCTAATAAAAAATTACTAAATACCAATGAATCATTAGTGATGTCTTCAGTAGAGATAAGAAAAATTACTATAGTTACTTTGTCATCTATCAAAAAGTATATGTTTTCTACAGGAAAATAAGGCAGCCAGAATTGGTACTTTTCCAAGAGTTGTTTTTTTTTAAATCAGGCTCTGAAGTTAAAGGAAAAATCATTAAAAGTTATTGCCAAATAGAGATATTAGTCTAAGCCACGGGGATGGTTTTCAAATTATACAGTTTTAATTCGCATGCATCTTTTTAGGAGTCTGCATCAGAAGTTGGCAGTCTGTGGCCCACAGGTCAAATCTAGCCCATTGCCTGGTTTTTATATGGCCAGTGAGCTAAGTGTGGTTTTTACATTTTTTAAAAACTTATTTATTTTTATGGAAGTACTGTTGATTTACAGTGATGTGTCAGTTTCTGGTGTACAGCAAAGTGATTCAGTTTCATATATATATATATATTTTTTTTTTCTTTTTCATAGTCTTTTCCACTATGGTTTATTATACGATATTGAATATTTCCTATGCTATACAGTAGGACCTTGTTTTTTTAATCTATTTTATATGTAGTAGTTTGTATCTGCTAATCCCAAACTCCTAATTTTTCCCTCCCCCACCCCCTTTCCCCTTTAGTAACCATAAGTTTGTGTTCTATGTCTGTGAGTCTGCTTCAAAAGTAAGTTAATTTGTGTCATATTTTAGATTCTACATATAAGTGATATCATATGGTATTTGTCTTTCTCTTTCTGACTTACTTCACTTAGTATGATAACCTCTAGGTCCATTCATGTTGCTGCAAATGGCATTATTTCATTCTTTTTTACGGCTGAGTAGCATTCCATTGTGCATATATACTACATCTTCTTTATCCATTCATCTGTCAGTGGACATTTAGGTTGCTTCCATGTCTTGGCTATTGTAAATAGTGCTGCAGTGAACATTGGGGTGCATGTATCTTTTCTAATTATAGTTTTGTCTGGATATATGCCTAGGAGTGAAATTGCTGGGTCATATGGCAACTCTGTTTTTAGTTTTGTAAGGAGGCTCCACACTGTTTTCCACAGCGGCTGCACCAATTTACATTCCCAACAATGTAGGAGGGTCCCCTTTTCTCCACACCCTCTCCAGCATTTGTTATTTGTAGCCTTTTTAATGATGGCCATTCTGACTGGTGTGAGGTGGTACTTCACTGTAGTTTTGATTTGTATTTCCCTAATAATTAGCAATGTTGAGCATCTTTTCATATGCCTATTGGTCATCTGTATGTCTTCTTTGGAGAAATCTCTATTTAGGTTTTCTGCCCATTTTTACATTTTTAAATGGTTTAAAAAAGTAAGAATATTTTATGACAAGTGAAAATTATGTAAAATGCAAATTTCATTTTCTATAAGTAAAGTTTTATTGGAGCATAGCTACACCTTATTTGTGTATATCTTATCTATGGCTGATCTTGCTCTACAGTGACAGGGTTGAATAGTTACAACAGAGACAATACAGTCCACAAAGACTAAAATACTTACTGTATGGCCCACTCTCACCACTATTATTCAACATAGTTTTGGAAGTTTTAGCCACAGCAATCAGAGAAGAAAAAGAAATAAAAGGAATCCAAATCAGAAAAGAAGAAGTAAAGATGTCACTGTTTGCAGATGACATGATACTATACATAGAGAATCCTAAAGATGCTACCAGAAAACTACTAGAGCTAATCAATGAATTTGGTAAAGTGGCAGGATACAAAATTAATGCACAGAAAACTCTTGCATTCCTATACATTAATGATGAAAAATCTGAAAGTGAAATTAAGAAAACACTCCCATTTACCATTGCAACAAAAAAGAATAAAATATCTAGGAACAAACCTACCTAAGGAGACAAAAGACCTGTATGCAGAAAATTATAAGACACTGATGAAAGAAATTAAAGATGATACAAATAGATGGAGAGATATGCCATGTTCTTGGATTGGAAGAATCAACATTGTGAAAATGACTCTACTACCCAAAGCAATCTACACATTCAATGCAATCCCTATCAAATTATCAATGGCATTTTTTACGGAACTAGAACAAAAAATCTTAAAATTTGTATGGAGACACAAAAGACCCCGAATAGCCAAAGCAGTCTTGAGGGAAAAAAACGGAGCTGGAGGAATCAGACTCCCTGACTTCAGACTATACTATAAAGCTACAGGAATCAAGACAATATGGTACTGGCACAAAAACAGAAACATAGATCAATGGAACAAGATAGAAAGCCCAGAGATAAACACACGCACCTATGGTCACCTAATCTATGACAAAGGAGGCAAGGATATACAATAGAGAAAAGACAGTCTCTTCAATAAGTGGTGCTGGGAAAACTGGATAGCTACATGTAAAAGAATGAAATTAGAACACTCCCTAACACCATACACAAAAATAAACTCAAAATGGAATAAAGACCTAAATGTAAGGGCAGACACTATTAAACTCTTAGAGGAAAACATAGGCAGAACACTCCATAACATAAATCACAGCAAGATCCTTTTTGACCCACCTCCTAGAGAAATGGAAATAAAAACAAAAAGAAACAAATGGGACCTAATGAAACTTAAAAGCTTTTGCACAGCAAAGGAAACCATAAACAAGATGAAAAGACAACCCTCAGAATGGGAGAAAATATTTGCAAATGAAGCAACTGACAAAAGATTAATCTCCAAAATTTACAAGCAGCTCATGGAGCTCAATATCAAAAAAACAAACAACCCAATCCAAAAATGGGCAGAAGACCTAAAAAGACATTTCTCCAAAGAAGATATACAGATTGCCAACAAATACATGAAAGAATGCTCAACATCATTAATCATTAGAGAAATGCAAATCAAAAGTACAATGAGATATCATCTCACACCGGTCAGAATGGCCATCATCAAAAAAATCTACAGACAATAAATGCTGGAGAGGGTGTGGAGAAAAGGGAACCCTCTTGCACTGTTGGTGGGAATGTAAATTGATACAGCCACTATGGAGAACAGTATGGAGGTTCCTTAAAAAACTAAAAATCGAACTACCATACGATCCAGCAGTCCCACTACTGGGCATATACCCTGAGAAAACCATAATTCAAAAAAGAGTCATGTACCACAATGTTCATTGCAGCTGTATTTACAGTAGTCAGGACACGGAAGCAACCTAAGTGTCCATCAACAGATGAATGGATAAAGAAGATGTGGCACATATATACAATGGAATGTTACTCAGCCATAAAAAGGAACCAAATTGAGTTATTTGTAGTGAGTTGGATGGACCTAGAGTCTGTCATACAGAGTGAAGTAAGTCAGAAAGAGAAAAACAAATACCGTATGCTAACACATAGATATGGAATCTAAGAAAAAAAAAAAAAAGGTCATGAAGAACCTAGGGGCAAGACGGGAATAAAGTCACAGACCTACTAGAGAATGGACTTGAGGATATGGGGAGGGGGAAGGGTAAGCTGGGACAAAGTGAGAGAGTGGCATGGACATATATACACTACCAAATGTAAAATAGATAGCTAGTGGGAAGCAGCCGCACAGCACAGGGAGATCAGCTTGGTGCTTTGTGACCACCTAGAGGGGTGGGATAGGGAGGGTGGGAGGGAGGGAGACGCAAGAGGGAAGAGATATGGGGATATATGTATATGTATAACTGATTCACTTTGTTATAAAGCAGAAACTAACACACCATTGTAAAGCAATTGTACTCCAATAAAGATGTTAAAAAAAAAAAAAGTGTGCTGACTCTTGGTTTATACTGTTAGAGAAGCAGTCACAGAGGTCTGGAAGAATCTCAGGGAAGATGGGTCAAGTCCAGCAGATACTCCTGCTTTGCCTGGTGACCCTGGACAAGTCACATATCCTGGTCTGTTTCCTCATCTGTGAAATGAGAATATTGGACCCGAAGATCTAAGTCCTTCACGCTACCCTTTGGTGCCTTCGTAACATGAATTCACTCGATACTACTTTTATAGGCTGACAGTTTATTTTAAAAAGCAGTCTCCCTTCATCTTTTCCATTAATCTGTTTGATATGAATTGAGCTAATATGGCAATTGTCATCTCTGTCCAAAAGCTTCAGAAATCATTGAGACCTCACATTTTTATCTGATTTTATCTCCCATTACTGTGCCTGAGTGGATTTTGTGTTGCAGTATATATTACCTTATTTTGTTAGATGGCCAAGCTATTTCACAATGGCCCAAAGAGCAGTTTACTCTGTTCCATAGCAACAAGCCTTTTGCCCGCATTTGCCATCTGGTGTTTGAAGCCTGTATCTTGTGGAGATTTTTTTCATTAGCTGACAGTCATTACTCATCTGCTTTTGGCTTTAGTATATCTGACATTCTCATTATTGCCCATCCTAAATAGTCTCTGTTTTAAGTAAGAGAGCACTTGGAGTTGTTTGCTTAATAGAAGGGATTCAATTTCCTCATCTGGAAAACAAGGGGGTTGGATGAGAAGGTTCCTGCCAGTTGGCACCATCTATGATTTTATGAAACTTGGGTTTTAATGACTTATGTATGTGATTGACAGCCCACCTAGACTGTGGTCTGTGAAAAGGAAGGCCATGCCATGATAGGCTCTCTTGATGATGAATAACTGAGTAAGTGAATGAATGGCCACATCAGCCCAGGTAACATCAGGATGAGAGAGCCATTGCCCCATAAAAGCAATACCAATGATATTTTGTAATTTTTCCACATTCATTTTCCACAATATTTTTAGAGGTTTCCTAAAAATAAATCTCGAGGCCATGACCTACAAAGCCCCTTGCTACCTCCTCCATCTGATTTTTTACTACTCTTTCTTCTAGTCTTTATACTATATCCCCAGTGGTCGTCCTGGTATTTCAAAACATGCCAAGCATCTAATTTAAGTTTAATTTAAATATACATATCAGGGTCCTTGTACTGGCTGTTCCCTCTGCCTGGAATGCCGTTCCAAGAATATGCAAGTGGTTTATTCCCTTCATGCAAATCTGTGCTCAAACATCGTCTCCCAGAGAGACTATCACATCCCACATCTTATTTTATCCATTTACTTTGCTTTATTTTTCATCATAGCACTCACTAATATATTCAATGTGTCTTATATTCATCTATCAATTTATTGTTCCTAGCCCCTGGAATAGTGCTTTGCACACAGGAGTCACTCAAGCAGTAATTGTTGAGTGAATACATGAATGAGAACAAGAAAAAAAAATCTATTAAGTACTTGATTTGTGAATTAAGGCTCTCTCCAACTCCACTGTTAAAATACACACCTGTTTATAACACAACTTGTAGTTTTTTGCCTCTATGCCTCTGCACCTATCATTATTTACCCTTCTATCCCTTTCCCACTAATTCTGGATACTTATTAAGTCCCAAATCCTACCCCTCATTGTCTGAGTTCTGCCTTTTCTTTGAAACCTTCACTGATCCCGCCCACTATCTCTTCATCTGAACTGGTGGGGCCAATGGCACTCTGTCATCATGCCCTCCCCCATCTGATTCATTATCTATCTCTGCATGTCTTAACTCCCCGACCATAGGCTCTATGAGTAGAGATTATTTTTATGTATTTCTATTTTGTTTTACTTTATATTTGCATGTATATTTTAAATGGAATTGACTTTATTGTTTTAGATAGAATAAAACATTTACTATTAACAATTTTGAATCTGCAAAGATATAAAGATGAAAGCAAAAATTACCCCCAAATTCTACTGTAAAGAGAAAATAACCACTGTGAACGTTTAGACACACCAACCCAACACACACACACACACACACACACACACACACACCATATTCTTATAAAAAATTGGATACCATATATGTTATCTAGTACCTTGAATTTTTTTTTGCATTTTTAAAAAAAACTTAAGATTATATTGAGGATAATTCAGTAAATATGTCTTCACTGATACTTCTAATTGCTGCAGTTTCATCATATTTAACCAATCCCTTATTTGACTGACTTTGAAATTATTTGCAATTTTTAGCTATTGCAAATGTTTGATGTATATTTTTGGGGTAAGTGGGATGAGAGATTTGAAGAGAGGGTAGACTTGAAATCATCATGGTGGAGGGGTGGAACATGAATTGACTAGAGAAATACTCTTCACATTTTTTTTACTAATGTGCCCCCTAAAAGAATTTTGAAAAATTCTATTTGCTTTTGCATTTTTATAAGTTGATATGTATAGTTTTTATTAAATTTTAAAATGTTTAAAGCTTATAATCTCTGGCAAATTGTAAATATATACATGTTAAAATTAAGCTATGCTATTACTTTTTAAAAGATGTCTGATGGAATCAAAATATAGTGGTTTGATATCTACCTTAATCTATTTTTCAAAAAATCATGAACTAGCTCCTTATTAATGATCTGAAATGGTATACAGTCCCTTTTTCTTCTAGAATTACTAATTCTGTTCTCCTTTTCTTACAGAGTTTGTGCTAATACAATATAGTTTTACACTTCAAAGCCTTTTACTGGTCAACCATTGCAATGAAATTTGTGTGCATAAATTTAAATATTTAAAATTTTCTGGGACCACAAGGAAATTTTTAAATGTGTATTACACATTTTGAAAAGTAATTTGTTAAATGTATTAATAAAATAAAAAAGCTGTTTTTTTCTTCCAACTAGGTAATGTATCTATGGATGAGTGTTACTTGTTGGTAGAATTAAATAGGAGCAGTATCAATTTTTTTCTTATTTTTCATTTTTATAGATGTAAGTTCTGAGAAACATTTTCACATTAATCAAGTAGATGGGAATGGGCAGAGTTTTGTTATAGCAATTTTCCTCAATCCTTTGAACTCCGTTTGAGTTATTTGATAAAAAAATTGTGTATAAATTTATTACCAAAAAATACTTCTAATGATCTGTCAGTGGATAAGCAATTAGGCCTTCTGTCAGTTTTATTGACAGTAAAGACACGGCTGGAGAAATGTCTCAGGGGGCCAGGCACAGACATTGGTTGGAGCACCTTTGAACTTGATGACTATGGATATTCTGTCTACTGTGTGGTGTGCTTGCCCCAGTGCTGCTTGGCTCCTCAGGTGCAGCCCAGAGAAGCAGGGCTGGGTTTCGTCAGGGTTGAAAATTCAGCACATGTGTGTTCACTAAAAGATATTAGAAATATGAAAAAATAGCTGGTGGAATCCAGGCTGGACAAGGAAAGTGGTGAGATGGACTGGGGGAAAGTAGAGAGGAGAAAGTAAAGGGAGGGCTCTTTAAGGTAGATGATTGTTTGGAATAGCTGAAGTGGCAAACAGGAAAAAGAGGGAATGGTGGTCAGTTGTGTGATTCCGTAGTTTTAGAGGTAGAGCAGTTACGGGTCGTGAACATGCCCAAGGTGTGGTCATGACGTGAAGTTCATAAACTTCATTTGTTCATAAACAGATCACATGAAGATGAGTTCATGGAAATAGGTGCTATGATCTCAAAAGGGTTGTCCATGTTGATATGATAAGGAGTGAAGGCAGGGCTTGCAGTGGAGAGATAGAGTGTGGGGCAGGCATCAACAGATTTGAACAGTGAGAGAAGGTTGGTAAAGCAGAACAACAAAGAAAGAGGAAGAATGCCTTGAAAGCTGAAAGGAGTGGGTCTTAAGGGAGCTTTGCATATTTACAAGAAGCTGCAGGAAAAATGGTTTAGAAATGGCCATGGTGGGTATGGAAACTCATTGCCTGACCCTGATGTATGAATACCTGTCATTTGAGAAGTGTAGGGGAGGCCATGTCCTCAGGGAAGAGCCCCAGTTATCAGGAGGGAGAAACTCAGAGCAGATATTGAAGACACAGGGAAATTTGCTGTTGATGGATGGGCAGTAACAAGAGGTCACAGTGAAGTGGAGAGTGGTAGGAGCAGGTCCGGAACAAGAAAGTAGCACAGAGCTTTTTGAAGAGAATGTTACAGATCAAGATCCCTGCTATGTATTTGAGGAGCAGGTGAATTCTAGTTTTCATGTTGACTGAAGAAAACAGAAAAGAGGGCAGGTGGATTTAGCCCAGTGGTCTCTGAGGAGTAGGGCCTTTGCCCATCTACTCAACATCAGCTTTAAGTTCATTGAAGATGTGTCTTGCTTGGTTGAAATAATTGAGGCTTACATGCTGCAGACATGCTGAATTATTATTTTAACGTATTTTTGCTTTTTATTGCCAGTATATCATTGAGATTATTTTTGCATCTGTATTTATTATTAATTATTTATTTAGTAATTACGTTACAAAAGGCATTGGCTTATAATTTTCATTCTCTGTATATCTGTGTTTATGTATATTGTGTATTTTTTCAGGTTTTGGTATGAGGATTATGGTAGCTTTTAGAAATAGAGAGGTGTCCATTGTTTTCCACGCTCTGGAGCTCTTAGCACAGACGTTATCTGTTCTTTGTAAGCTAGAAAGAACTTTGCTATAAAATTCTCTGAATGTGTGCTATCTAATATGGCATAATAAGCACCTGAAATGTGGCTAATATGACTGAGGAACTGAATTTTTAAATTTATTATTTTTATTTTAAATTTAATTTCTCATTTAAAAATTGATACTCATCTCAGTGTTTCAGTGTTTTGGGGACAGACTGGTTATGTGAGTCTACGTTTTATAGATTATGTAAAGTCTAAATATACAGATGAAGTATTTCTAATGAAAATTTACCAGCCAGATTGAAATGTACTTTAAATGCAAAATATACCCTGGATTTTAAAGACTAAGAAAAAGTAAAATCAATAACTTTTACATTGATTTTTATGTTGACATAATAATTTGTTGTCATGGCCACCTATGTTGTTAAATAAAAGATGTTATTATAATTAATTTTACTGTTCCTTTTTACACTTTTAGTGTGGCTATTAGAAAATTTAAAATTATAAATGTGGCTTGCATTTGTGACAGGCATTATATTTCTATTAGACAGCATGGTTCTGAACCATGAGCTTTCCTAAAAGGAAGTAAAACTTCCTCAGTTTCTTTTTTTTTTTAATTTTCATATCTGCTTTTATTTATTTACTTATTTATTTTTAATTAATTTTTTTGGAGTATAGTTGATTTACAATGTTGTGTTAGTTTCTACTGCACAGCAAAGTGAATCAGTTATACATATACCTATATCCACTCTTTTTTTAGATTCTTTTTCCATTTAGGTCATTACAGAGTATTGAGTAGAGTTCCCTGTGCTATGCAGCAGTTCCTTATTAGTTATCTGTTTTATATATAGTAGTGTGTATTTGTCAATCCCAATCTCCCAATTTATCCCTCTCCTCATTTTCTTATAGAGTTACTGGTTCATTCAGTTTTCCTATCTCTCCAGAATAAATTTTGATCATTTACATCTTCCTCAAAAGTATTTATTTCAAATATATGAATATAGTACTTTACAAATATTTCCTTCCTTCCTTCCTTCCTCCCTCCCTCCCTCCCTCCCTCCCTCCCTTCCTTCCTGTCGGTAATGGTAAATGGTAAATCAGCTCTAAGATACATTGATAAAATTCTGTTTTTGTGATTTTCAATTAATTTTGTATCTGCTTTGACATTTATTGATTCAAATATATTTTTAGAATCATCAAATTACTTTTCCTTATTTGTAGGAATTACATTTTTATTTTCTCTTCTGATAAAAATCCCTGTTTTTTAAAAAAGGATATCATCAATGAATAGGGAAGTCAATATTTATTTTATTTTATTTTCTGTTCCACAAACTATTTTTTCTGCAGTATATTGTCTTCTAATTGTTTAGATACATTTTATATAACAGTTTTCTTTCAATATTTCATGTTCCATGAAACATTTTTTACAATATTGCATTTAAAAATGAAACAGGATATGTCCTGCACGTATATTTCATTTTTCTTTGTCCTTTCTTGCTTTGCAATCCACTTTTACAGAGAAAGCAATCACACTGTACTTAAAAAGAATCAACAGTAGATGCAATGTATCTACCATTTAAATGTTCCAGGGATGTGCTAACTTCTTAATTGAAATTACCATATTTAGCCTTCACAGTAGCTCTGTGAAGTATGTACTGATGGTATCCTCAGTTTGCAGATGGGGAAACCAGACCAAGAGGGATTGGAACCCATCCAGGGTTTCCCACCTATTGCCCATGGACTCACATCCTCCATGGGAGAGATCATTCTGTTAGTTTCTCATGCACAATACTAGAAGAATATAGCAGACCTCTTTATAGCAGATGTCTAGCATCAGAACATCAACATAGTTCATGCTAAGATTCCATTGTCAGGCAGTTATTACATGCAGTTATGTTCAGTGTTAATAAATTGTCCCATGGTATACTACTACTGTGTTCTGGACTTGGGTTTCCTATAACAGCCTAACAAAAATCTTTCATTCATCTGCAGTGAGGTACACTTTCTATAAACAATTGTTTCCTTTAATCATTTGGTGGGTGGGGAGAAATAGATACCAATTAGCCATTTTTAATACTGTGTATCTTCAAATTAGAATTTTTGAAGTCTTACTTATATCTATAGAATGGCAGAAAAGGAGAAACTTCATACAGTTTACTTCTTTGGGCAAGCAAAGGCAAATCCCTGTCTTTTTGCCTCTGAACTCTATCCCATTTGCTGTCAAATACCTTTTAAAATTAATTTAGCTATGGTATAGTCTCTTTTAAGATTTAGATAGTTAATAACAACAAATGACTATGGTTCATTAATTTGTGATTCTTTTCTTTCTTTTTTTTAAAGATAGTGTTTTTGGAAGAAGCATCCCAACAAGAAAAACTGGCCAAAGAATGGTGCTTCAAGCCATGTGAAATAAGAGAACTGAGCCACCAGTAAGTCAGAGCCAACATTTTCCCCTTTTACTTGATGCTGTTAACTAGTCTCAAATGATAACCTGTCTTGAGAGACAGAGAGGCTTTTTTTTTTTTTGAAGGATGAGGTGGGAACGAGAAGGTAAATAGAGAACATGGAGCTGAAAGACAGAAACTTTGAAAACTAGAGGCTGCCATCATTCATTTACTTCTTCAGCAAATATTTGTTGAGCTTATTATGTGTAAGAATAGGATCTGGAGGTGAAAATGATCTACCGAGCCTTGGTCCTCACTGGGTTTACGGACCATGGGGAACAGGGAGCATAAACAAGTGCACAGATATGTAAGCATGACAGTGAAGCCTTCTATAAAGGAAGTAACAAGGGAGCATGATAGAGATAAACTAGTGCGGTGGAGGGGAGTTTGGGGAGGAATAACTCTGACAGTGTGCTTAGGGAAGACCTATTTCCAAAAGTGCATTTGAGCTACGATTTTATGTTCCAGCTACTTTAGTGGTTAATATTTGTGCCAAATGTGTTTCCTGTTGATTGGTCTACTCTCTTCATAGCCTGGGTGATTTGTCTTATAGAAATGGGAATACTTCTTTTAAACTCAAAAGATTTTGTCTAGTTTCAGGCCAAATATGTTTCCAAAGTCAATAAAAGTTCCAAAGTCAACCAAAATCATTTTCATTCTAAAAACACTTTTATAACTTGGGAAGTGGCTTTAGAGTAATGTAGTGGGAACACTGAATTAGGAATTAGAACACCTGCCACGAATCCTCACCCTACAGCTCTGCAGCTGTTAGATGGAAAGCAAGCCACTTCCCCTCTTTGAGCTCGTCTCCTGGGCTGTTGGCAAAGGATTGTCCTAGATTGTGGTAGACACCTTGTCCACTGCAGGAGGACTGTGAATTGGGTTCCTCCTTAGGCTTTGAGGCAGAGGAGCTGGCCACAGTCCAGAGAGATGGGGTGACTGACCCTAAAGTTTTGTTGCATTTATACTCACATCTCCTCCTCCTTCCCTCTCTGTGCTGCCTCCCTGTTGGCTTAGAAGCATGTGGCCAGTGGGCATGCAGATGAGTCCAATGGGCATGGAGGTCATTTTAGGCACCTCTGCTGTTGCCATCTGTTTCCTCTGCTAGATTTTCTTGAGAATATATGTTGAGCAATAACTGACATTTGTAAGTCACCTTCTTGCGTTGCTTTGTCATGCAGGATTAGAAGGTGGCTTGGGAGTGGATGAGATGGAGGTTGGGAGAGGGTGGGAGGATGGTGGAGTGGCTGGAGGGTGAGGAGTGAGGTGAACACATCTGTGGGTCTTCATATCCTTTTGTCCCTCTTTACGAGGCTGCTTTTGGAGTTAAATCCATCTAACAAATTCATATTCCAGGAGACCTATAAGCACTACACACAGAAAAGTGGGAAGGTAAGAAAAAATGTGAACTTTGGTGGAAGACTAAAATCTTTGAAGAAAAGTTATATTTAAAATGCAAAGTGATTTTTTATATCAAACCTATAAGATAGGTACAGTTGAATTTCTTCAAGTCAGGATTAAAATACATGATGTCTCTGACAGTCTGTTTAATAGAGTCAGTGTACCTACAGGTATCTCAGCACCGTGTGGATTTTTTTTAAATGAAAATTACAGCTGGAGCACTCTGAGCCGTGCTTTGATAGGAGTGGATTAGACTATGACCATGGACCAGAGAGAGGTTGACAGGGCCAGGATTAGGGTGAGGCAAGTGAGGCATTCGCCTTGAGCACAGAATTTAAGGATGTTGGGGAGGGCAAAAAACTTACTAATCAAGATAAATAATACTTTAATGCAGTATTTTTAAAAATCAAAATTAATACAAAAAACCCACAATGAACAAAATACCAAAATTTTTAATAAGGTCAAGATGTTGTTGTTTGTTTCACACCCTTGCATTTTTGTGCAATGAAAGAGTGGTTTTCAAACAGCCCAGGATTCCCAGGCCCTTGGGACCATTGCATCCCCAGCAGTGCATGTTGATGAGGGTTGCCAATAGTGTGCAAGCAGACTGAGTAACTTAGGCTATTATATAGAAGGTCATGTGTTTTGATTGTAGGGCTTTTTCTAGCATTTTCCACTTGGTTAAAAGACAGGTGGATGTTCTGACACGTGTATATAGGGGCACATATTGTTCTTTTCCCTCAGGTTCTGATACAGCCTAGGCAGCACTGTAAGTTTGGGATGTGAAGTTGATGGTTTTTATCTGGGGAAAGTTGAGATTTTCTAAGGAAGTTAGGATAGTGATTAAGTAAAGTGAAAAGAGCAAAGTGGAAGAGCAGAAGGAGAAAGGAGAGCTTTTTCACCTTCTCCTGCTTCAGGCTTCAAGCCCCCCTGCTTTGCCTGCAGTTTGACTTTTGATGGCAACCATTTAGCTGCAAGTGATATCTTGAGTGGAGTTCTAAGCCTGGCTGGGCCACTCATCATCCTCAAGCTTCCTTTGTTCTTTCCGTAGATGAGTAGCTGGGCTCAGTGACCGCTAATCTCACGTGCAGCTCTGACGGTCCACACACTCCTGCCTGTACTGCTATCTGTAATAATCCTGGAATATAATTTTGATTATGTGAATGTTTCTATTAATAAGCATTTCATAATACTTCCTGTTTCCTAAAAAGGATTGCTAGGCTTTCTGGATGAAAGTTAAACTTCTGATACAGTAAATCCTTGCTCCCTGTCGCCTCTGAAGACTTTGTATCCTGTGTTATCTCCTTTACTTCTTTCATCTCTGGTACCTTCAGAATATGCTCAGGTTTCTCCTACATGGAAAACAAAAAGTGACTTTCACTCTTCCCCTACATTACCATTCTAACTTTCACTACCGAATAGTTTTTGCCCAGTACTTTCTCTACACCGGTCTTTCCTGTTCATGGCTCTCTCCTCAGCACCTAGGACAGTAACTAAAACATACTAGGACTGGGTAAGTACTTAGATAGTAAAGGACTGAATCCATGTGAAATCAGGTGTCTCCCCAATCATTGTGTGGAAATGAGAGCTCACAGGGTCTGGACTCTTGCAGTCTTTAACACTGGTCACTGTCCTGCACTCCTTCCCTAAATTGCTGTCCTCAACACCTCTCCATCATAGGTCTCTATCTTCCTGACAATGATTCTGTCTAGATTGAACACGACCTTCTCTTCCTCAATCCTGCTCTTTAAGTGGAGGCTACTGCTCAAGGTTTAGTTTCATTCTTTCTTCCACAGAAATCTCTGGCACCACCAACTTCTAGGGTTACCTAATCAGGGGAGACTCTCAAATCTGAATGCCATCTTTAACTCTGTGACCTCTTATCCCATGTGTTCAATTGCTTTTTGGAGACTTGGAGGTCATAATTTGACTGTAGGCTTAGTATGACATTGTCCCTCCCTGAAAGTGGACTTTCCTTTTAAATTCTCTGTACTTTATGTCATTTATTCAGCATCACATGCTCAGAAACTTACTCTGACTCTTTCCTCTGCTACCTAGAGCTAATAAAAATCAAGTTCTTTCTCTCATATTTATCCTTTTCCTTTATTCAGAAATGCTCTCATGCTTGAGAGATTGAAAGAGTGTCCCCACATGTGCCTGCCACCACCAGATTCAACTTCCTAAACCTGGGGTTCAATATGTCACAGTTCTGCCAAAGAAGATAAAAAACAAAGGATCAAATATTCTCATGATCCCCTCCCTCTTGGCTACTTGTCTTATTTTTCTTTGGATTCAAGGTGTAGCAGAGTTTCTTAAACATAGTAGATACTTGGGAAATATTATTTGATTGAACAATTCAACTACATGAAGAAGTCACACTGCCATTCCATGTTATGATGGTGGGGACAGTAAAAGCCCCAAGGACTGAAGTGTTCTGGAGAGGTCAGTGACTGACACCGAAGAGGAATCTGTATTTCCTTCTCCCTCTCTGCATGCCCCCACCTTGTAGGCCCACTTACTGCAGCCTTCTTGACGTACTTGTAGGTTGTCACTGCTTTTCATTTCCAGAGTGAATGAAAAATTCAGAGGGTAGTGACCAAGAATACTGAGGCTACTGCCTGGGTTTGAGTCTAGGCTCTAGAGCTGAAGTTGAATGATTACTTTTTTCAAGCTATTTAAATTTCCTGCGCTTGAGTTTACTCTTGTGAAGATGGGGATTACAATACTACTTCTTAAGTTTGTTGTGAGCATTACATCATCATCACAACTAATTTTTTTGGTGCTTTCCATTATCTAGGCACTGTTTTTGCAAATATTAACTCAATCCTCACAACAGCCCTACAGTGAAACTACTATCTCCGTTTTATGTAAGGGGAAACTGAGTCACAGAGCAGTTAAAGAATATGTTGAATATCCCACTGCTGGTTTACGGTGGGATATAAATTCAAAATCAGGCAGTATCAGTCAAGAATGTGTATACTCAAACCCTATAATAAACCGCCTTCCACAAATAAGATGATGTAAGTAGAATGCTGTGCCCAGTGGCCAGCATGTCCGACTTCAGTAAACATTACCTGCTGTCACCATCATCATTATCATCTTCACCACCATTCCTAGTTCTCATTTTTAAAAAATAAAGCATTTATAGATACCCGTGGCTTTATTTATCTTCCATTTAGGTGGTATACATTTGAATTGGTACTATATGGGATTCTTTATTATGTCCAATTCTGAGTTCAAGTTCCTTACGTATATAAAAATGTAACTAATATTTCCTTGCGGTGATGGTGGTGGTGGTGGTGCATACTGTATTTTAACAAATATCTGCTTGGATGCAATTAGACACTTAATAGACACCAGTGAACCAGATTATTTCTTTTTTTTGATTATTTCTTTAGAAAAGCTTTAAGTATCTATTAGCATTGGGCTGCCTCAATTCTGTGGGCAGTGCCTCTGAAAACTCTAAAAAACATCGTTCTAGGACTTGCTAGAAGTAGGAACAGAAATAGGAAAATTGATGGGTGGAACAGTGGAGTGATCAGAAACATCTGGAGAGTGGTTGTCATAGCACTGCATCTGTATCTTCACTTAACTGTTTATACCACTCACCCACTGACACTCTCATCTTCTCAGATTGCCCTTCCCTAACCAGCCTCAGTTTGCTCTTGTTGCTTCTGTTTCAGAACTCAGCCCCTCCATCACATGGGACAGGACTAGATTTCTTGCAGTCAGCCAAGGCCAAGATGACCACTGGGACTAAAATTGTGGCCATTCTGTTTCTCATCATCAGCCATCCTTAGTGACTTGTGTGTAATTCCTCATCATGGCTCTAGAAGTTTTGGCCTCCTCTCTCACCTTTGCCCTCTGTCTTACAACCCCCAATTGTGAGAACAAAGTCATACGATTAAACTGTAGCTTCACGCATTTCTTGTGCAACGACTGCTTTGCTTCTGCTCAGTGCTGTGGTTTTTCCTCCTTTCATGATCTCTGGTAAACTTTACACCAAGACATTCCAATTTAGGACTGTTATCTCTCCTAGCAGAGTTTCATTTTTATTTTCTGATCTCTAAATAATAGAATAATTTACATTCATCTGATTGCATTGGCTCTAAACCTGGGTGGAGTAAACAGTTAATCACTGTATAGAGAAAATGTGATTTAAAGGTATGGAAAATGACTAAAGATGTTATTAAATTCTTTTCTCCCTATCTTAATTTCCAGTGAGTTCTTCATGCCTGGGCTGGTTGATACACACCTCCATGCCCCTCAGTACTCTTTTGCCGGGAGTAACGTAGACCTCCCACTTTTGGAGTGGCTGACCAAGTACACATTTCCTACAGAACACAAATTCCAGAGCATCGACTTTGCTGAAGAAGTATATACCAGAGTTGTTGTAAGTATCCTGCTTATGAGTATTGGTGCATTGTGTTCAGTCATCTATAGAAACATCCATTTCTTGGGGGCAGATTTAAGTTATTAAAAATAGGCAGTTAAGGCTATAATAGACTGTACAGACTTTTTCAGTTCTTTCACAGCTCAGTGAGTTTGTGACCACTTCACCTACATAGCTAGCCACTAGCAAAGAGACAGCTTGAATCTAAATCCTCAAATCCCCTGGGTTCTCATTACTCTCATTTACTTCTCTGTTTACTTTACTAAATTTGGGTTTAATGCATATGTGTGTTCCTTTACTCTTGCCTATCCACACTGCTGTTCTAGGTACCATATGGAATAGCTGTGTAACCTTTGGAAAGTTCTGTGACTCATTTTCCCCATTTGTAAAAAAATAGGGATAATGATAGTACCTACTTCTTAGGATTGTTATGATAATTAAGCAAGTTAATATTTGTTAAGCTCTTAAAATAGTGCCTGACATATGTATTTGCTTTACAAAATACCCAAGGAAATCTAAAATTAAACTTTCAAGTTACAGTGAGAAGGGTATCACATTATTTTGGTAGCTTCGAAAGGAAGGAAAATAGGATGGTCCCCTGTTGCAGGGCGTGTGGGAATGTGATGAGCATTAACCCAGTAGAGGGAACTATGGAGCTAGTTCAGTCAGAGAACAGTGGCTGTGGTGTGTGCCAACTAAAGGCCCTGAAATGTCCTTCCTTCCACTCTATCAGGAAAATCAGTTCCCTTTATTCTACTCCAACCCTATGCCCAGTCCACTCAGCAGCCAGAAATAACTTCTGCAGCTGAGAATTAAAGCTGCAAATACCCTATCTGACCACGAACTCTTGTCATCTAGCATACTTAGTCTGAACATTCCTGCATTTTTATTGGACCCATTGATGGTTTTTCTCTTAAAGTAATGGTGTGAGGGTGATAATATTATAAGCCTTATACAGTGACCTAGCCACCCTGCCAGTTTCCCAGATCTTGCATCATCCAAGTCTTAAAGAGTAAAAGCAAGTGCTATCTTTTATATACTTGCCTTGCTTACTTATAAATTCAGTGTAATTGTGGACTTTACTTATTTAGCACGGATCCACATGACACCAGGAAAACTGAGAAGGACTAAGGCTGTGTTGGAAGTTGCTAGTGCATTGTGTTAATGAATTGTGTTAACCACATCAAATCTTTTTATTCTCAAAATTTATTTACACCTTGCATTGTTCTGAAAAGGGTTAGAGATATCTTAAAATTGCATGTATACAAGAGAAGAAAATGAGTCATGAAATCACGGCAAAGGAAAAAAAAGGAGGAAAAATAAAATAAAGCCAAGAGGTAAAAGTATACCATGGGGGTCCATGCACTTGTTAGGATTTGTCACACATTTGGCTTTAACTGACCCAGAGAGGGAAATCAAAGTATTTGATGTCAGTGAGTACAAAATAGGTGAAATAGGTGTTATTCTCTACAAGTATTTTCGGTGTACACATCCTCTGTTTCTGATTATGAGCAGGCCCATAGACTTTAAGAGTTGGATGAGCTGAGAGTATAATTGACATTTGTTTAAGAAAGTTGAGATTTGTTAACTAGAACCCGTCCCTAAGGCTGAAGACTGCCTGTGGCAATGCAAAGGGGGTGCTAAGGCAGTACCCATGAACCAAGACATTTTTTGTTTTGTTTTTTATTTTCTGCCTCAGAAAACAGTCCTGGATCTATTCTTCAACAAATGGGCAATCCAGACCCCCGAGTTTTGCACCACAGATTTTGACAGTGATAATTTAATCTGAAAGTAATTTAAAGTATATATTAGCAAACATCTCCTAAGATTGTTAAGAAAAAAATCCCAGTAAGTCAGTCTTGGAATATCTCCCTTTAAACATTGCAAACTGGGTGAGAGATTGAAGTTTCAAATAGACTTTGGACTGGAATGAACCAAAAAGACTCGAAAGTTCAGGAATCTGTATATTATATAGACTATAGTCAAGGGACTGGAGAGTAAGATTTTTGGTAAATATGCCAAGACAAACTGGTTGCAAATATTCTCCTGGATAATAGAATGAATATGCTTACTCTATGGGGTTGTCAGATTCAGCAGATAAATTCAACTAATTCCAAAGAGGTGTCAAGTCATTAAAGTACAGGTGAAAAGACAAGGAGTCAGGCCACTCTTTTCCCCTATTTTAGCTCATGGAAATTGTATAACCTGTTAAGGGACCTGTTGATACTGGCGTTGAAGCTCAGTAGTAGTTTGCAATCTATTTTGAGCTCAAAAGGCTTGGTCTCAAGAACTGACAATTCTTATCAAGAATTGAAAGCAGGGGAAAGGTTGGGAAGCACAGCCAATATTTTGATGTTATTCCTGATAGATTTCTTTATAAATTGGAAAGTCATCATTAATGGAAAAGCCCTCTCAAAAGCTTATGAGAAACTAGGGTGGAACAGGTTCCCAGAAACCCAAACATATAACATGCGAAGAAGAAAAGTAGCTGCATTTTAGACGGCTTACCTAGTAAGATTTTTCAGCCAAATGCTTTCCTTACTTTTTTAACTACATAAGTCACACACATGTGGCTGAACGCAGTGGGAACCAACAGGAGTAGCTTTGGGGGTTCTTTCTTCTCTCCCTCCTTCCCTCTCTTCCTTCCTTTTTTTTGCCCTCCTCTATGGGCTCTCCCTGTCCTGTCCCTTAAATGTAATTTGGGCCAATTCTTGAGCTTTCTAGTCTTTCTAGTTTGTTCCAATCCAATTTGAAACTGCAGTTTCTCATCTAGAAGCTTTTCTGTATGAGAAGCGTTTTCCCCCCTGACTCAGAGGAAAGACTTGCTGTTGGTGTCTGGGTAGTACTTCCATTGTCATTGTTGCTAATTAGCTGAAATTTTCCATTTTGATCTCTTCTTCAAGCCCCTGTTTTAGAAAGGTGTTTAAAGTGTTGAGAATTTAGAAAATGTCAGATTACACTTCTGTTTTAATTTTGAGTTTCATTTTATTTTGCTTAGTAAATGTAACTTGTGTGGTTATTTTTCTTGGGAATTAGTTCACTGTTATTTTATGACCCAATAAAAGGTCAATTTTTATGATTATTCTACACATTTTTAAAAAGACTGTGTTTTCTCTGTCAATATGACTTTTTAAAATATCTGTTAGATTAGGTTGTTGAAAGTGTTAAACAAGTCTTGTATCATTTTCCTCTATAGTCTCCCACATAATAAGACAAGAAACTTAAATAGTCTTCCCTTCAAGATGCAGCCCCCTCACCATGTCCTGTGTTACATCACGTGAGATTTTAGTTCCAGTGCTTTTTTTTAATTTTGCCATCTACATACATTTAATTTAAAATGTTTTTTTTAATTTAATTTAATTTTTTTATACAGCAGGTTCTTATTAGTCATCAGTTTTATACACATCAGTGTATACATATCAATCCCAATCTCCCAATTCATCACACCACTCCCACCCCATCACTTCCCCCCCTTTGGTGTCCATACGTTTGTCCTCTACTTCTGTGTCTCAATTTCTGCCCTGCAAACCAGTTCATCTGTACCATTTTTCTAGGTTCCACATATATGAGTTAATATACGATATTTGTTTTTCTCTTTCTGACTTACTTCACTCTGTATGACAGTCTCTAGATCCATCCACGTCTCAACAAATGACCCAATTTCGTTCCTTTTTATAGCTGAGTAATATTCCATTGTATGTATGTACCACTTCTTCTTTATCCATTCGTCTGTCGATGGGCATTTAGGTTGCCACCATGACCTGGCTATTGTAAATAGTGCTGCAGTGAACATTGGGGTGCGTGTGTCTTTTTGAATTACGGTTTGCTCTGGGTATATGCCCAGTAGTGGAATTGCTGGATCATATGGTAATTTTATTTTTAGTTTTTTAAGGAACCTCCCTACTGTTCTCCATAGTGGCTGTATTAATTTACATTCCCACCAACAGTGCAAGAGGGTTCCCTTTTCTCCACACCGTCTCCAGCATTTGTTGCTTGTAGATTTTCTGATGAAGCCCATTCTAACTGGTGTGAGGTGGTACCTCATTGTAGTTTTGATTTGCATTTCTCTAATAATTAGTGATGTTGAGCAGTTTTTCATGTGCTTCTTGGCCATCTGTATGTCTTCTTTGGAGAAATGTCTATTTAGGTCTTCTGCCAATTTTTGGATTGGGTTGTTTGTTTTTTTAATATTGAGCTGCATGAGCTGTTTATATATTTTGAAGATTAATCCTTTGTCCATTGATTTGTTTGCAAATATTTTCTCCCATTCTGAGGGTTGTCTTTTGGTCTTGTTTATGGTTTCCTTTGCTGTGCAAAAGCTTTGGAGTTTCATTAGGTCCCATTTGTTTATTTTTGTTTTTATTTCCATTACTCTAGGAGGTGGATCAAAAAAGATCTTGCTGTGATTTATGTCAAAGAGTGTTCTTCCTATGTTTTCCTGTAAGAGTTTTAGTGTCCGGTCTTACATTTAGGTCTCTAATCCATTTTGAGTTTATTTTTGTGTATGGTGTTAGGGAGTGTTCCAATTTCATTCTTTTACATGTAGCTGTCCAGTTTTCCCAGGACCACTTATTGAAGAGACTGTCTTTTCTCCATTGTATATCCTTGCCTCCTTTGTCATACATAGGTACATTGTTGACCATAGGTGCGTGGGTTTATCTCTGGGCTTTCTAACTTGTTCCATTGATCTATGTTTCTGTTTTTGTGCCAGTGCCATATTGTCTTGATTACTGTAGCTTTGTAGTATAGTCTGAAGTCAGGGAGTCTGATTCCTCCAGCTCCGTTTTTTTCCCTCAAGACTGCTTTGGCTATTCGGGGTCTTTTGTGTCTCCATACAAATTTTAAGACTTTTGTTCTAGTTCTGTAAAAAATGCCATTGATAATTTGATAGGGATTGCATTGAATCTGTAGATTGCTTTGGGTAGTATAGTCATTTTCACAACATTGATTCTTCCAATCCAAGAACATGGTATATCTCTCCATCTGTTGGTAACATCTTTAATTTCTTTCATCAGTGTCTTATAGTTTTCTGCATACAGGTCTTTTGTCTCCTTAGGTAGGTTTATTCCTAGGTATTTTATTCTTTTTGTTGCAGTGGTAAATGGGAGTGTTTCCTTAATTTCTCTTTCAGATTTTCATCATTAGTGTATAGGAATGCAAGAGATTTCTGTGCATTAATTTTGTATCCTGCAACTTTACCAAATTCATTGATTAGCTCTAGTAGTTTTCTGGTGGCATCTTTAGGTTTCTCTATGTATAGTATCATGTCATCTGCAAACA
Organism: Balaenoptera ricei; assembly: GCF_028023285.1. NCBI lineage: Eukaryota > Metazoa > Chordata > Mammalia > Artiodactyla > Balaenopteridae > Balaenoptera > Balaenoptera ricei. The sequence goes on from NC_082644.1 coordinate 75,584,536, forward strand.
GTGACAGTTTTACTTCTTCTTTTCCAATTTGTATTCCTTTTATTTCTTTTTCTTCTCTGATTGCCGTGGCTAGGACTTCCAAAACTATGTTGAATAATAGTGGTGAGAGTGGACATCCTTGTCTTGTTCCTGATCTTAGAGGAAATGCTTTCAGTTTTTCACTATTGAGAATGATGTTTGCTGTGGATTTGTCCTATATGGCCTTTACTATGTTGAGGTAGGTTCCCTCTGTGCCCACTTTCTGGAGAGTTTTTATCATAAATGGGTGTTGAATTTTGTCGAAAGCTTTTTCTGCATCTACTGAGATGATCATATGGTTTTTATTCTTCAATTTGTTAATATGGTGTATCACATTGACTGATTTGTGTATATTGAAGAATCCTTGCATCCATGGGATAAATCCCACTTGATCATGGTGTATGATCGTTTTAATGTGTTGTTGGACTCTGTTTGCTAGTATTTTGTTGAGGATTTTTGCATCTATATTCATCAGTGACATTGGTCTGTAATTTTCATTTTTGTAGTATCTGCCTGGTTTTGGTATCAGGGTTATGGTGGCCTCATAGAATGGGTTTGGGAGTGTTCCTTCCTCTGCAATTTTTTGGAAGAGTTTGAGAAGGATGGGTGTTAGGTCTTCTCTAAATGTTTCACAGAATTCACCTGTGAAGCCATCTGGTCCTGGACTTTCGTTTGTTGGAAGATTTTTAATCACAGTTTCAATTTCATTACTTGTGATTGGTCTGTTCATATTTTCTGTTTCTTCCTGGTTCAGTCTTTGAAGGTTATACCTTTCTAAGAATTTGTCCATTTTTTCCAGGTTGTCCATTTTATTGGCATAGAGTTGCTTGTAGTAGTCTCTTAGGATGCTTTGTATTTCTGCGGTGCCTGTTGTAACTTCTCCTTTTTCATTTCTAATTTTATTGATTTGAATCCTGTCCCTCTTTTTCTTGATGAGTCTGGCTAATGGTTCATCAATTTTGTTTATCTTCTCAAAGAACCAGCTTTTAGTTTTATTGATCTTTGCTATTGTTTTCTTTGTTTCTATTTCATTTATTTCTGCTCTGATCTTTATGATTTCTTTCCTTCTGCTAACTTTGGGTTTTGCTTGTTCTTCTTTCTCTAGTTCCTTCAGGTGTAAGGTTAGATTGTTTATTTGAGATTTTTCTTGTTTCTTGAGGTAGCCTTGTATAGCTATAAACGTCCCTCTTAGAACTGCTTTTGCTGCATCGCATAGGTTTTGGATCATCGTGTTTTCATTGTCATTTGTCTCTAGGTATTTTTTGATTTCCTCTTTGATTTCTTCAGTGATCTCTTCATTATTTATTAACGTATTGTTTAGCCTCCATATGTTTGTGTTTTTTACTTTTTTTTCCCTGTAATTCATTTCTAATCTCATAGCATTGTGGTCAGAAAAGATGCTTGATATGATTTCAATTTTCTTAAATTTACTGAGGCTTGATTTGTGACCCAAGATGTGATCTATCCTGGAGAATGTTCCTTATGCACTTGAGAAGAAAGTGTAATCTGCTGTTTTTGGATGGAGTGTCCTATAAATATCAATTAAATCTATCTGGTCTATTGTGTCATTTAAAGCTTCTGTTTCCTTATTTATTTTCATTTTGGATGATCTGTCCATTGGGGTAAGTGAGGTGTTAAAGTCCCCCACTATTATTGTGTTACTGTCGATATCCTTTTATAGCTGTTAGCAGTTGCCTTATGTATTGAGGTGCTCCTATGTTGGGTACATAAATATTTATAATTGTTATATCTTCTTGGATTGATCCCTTGATCATTATGTAGTGTCCTTCCTTGTCTCTTGTAACATTCTTTATTTTAAAGTCTATTTTATCTGATATGAGTATTGCTACTCAAGCTTTGATTTCCATTTGCATGGAATATCTTTTCCATCCCCTCACTTTCAGTCTGTATGTGTCCCTAGGTCTAAAGTGGGTCTCTTGTAGACAGCATATATATGGGTCTTGTTTTTGTATCCATTCAGCAAGCCTGTGTCTTTTGGTTGGAGCATTTAATCCATTCACGTTTAAGGTAATTATCGATATGTATGTTCCTATGACCATTTTCTTAATTGTTTTGGGTTTGTTTTTGTAGGTCATTTTCTTCTCTTGTGTTTCCGACTTAGAAAAGTTCCTTTAGCATTTGTTGTAGAGCTGGTTTGGTGGTGCTGAATTCTCTTAGCTTTTGCCTGTCTGTAAAGCTTTTGATTTCTCCATCGAATCTGAATGAGATCCTTGCTGGGTAATCTTGATTGTAGGTTCTTCCCTTTCATCACTTTAAGTATATCATACCACTCACTTCTGGCTTGTAGAGTTTCTGGTGAGAAATCAGCTGTTAACCTTATGGGAGTTACCTTGTATGTTATTTGTCGTTTTTCCCTTGCTGCTTTCAATAATTTTTCTTTGCCTTTAATTTTTGCCAGTTTGATTACTATGTGTCTTGGCATGTTTCTCCTTGGGTTTATCCTGTATGGGACTCTCTGCACGTCCTGGACTTGGGTGGCTATTTCCTTTCCCATGTTAGGGAAGTTTTCGACTATAATCTCTTCAAATATTTTCTTGCGTCCTTTCTCTCTGTCTTCTCCTTCTGGGACCCCTATAATGCGAATGGTGTTGCGTTTAATGTTGTCCCAGAGGTCTCTTAGGCTGTCTTCATTTCTTTTCATTCTTTTTTCTTTATTCTGTTCTGCGGCAGTGAATTCCACCATTCTGTCTTCCAGGTCACTTATCCGTTCTTCTGCCTCAGTTATTCTGCTATTGATTCCTTCTAGTGTAGTTTTCATTTCAGTTATTGTATTGTTCATCTCTGTTTGTTTGTTCTTTAAATCTTCTAGGTCTTTGTTAAACATTTCTTGCATCTTCTCGATCTTTGCCGCCATTCTTTTTCCGAGGTCCTGGATCATCTTCACTATCATTATTCTGAATTCTTTTTCTGGAAGGTTGCCTATCTCCACTTCATTTAGTTGTTTTTCTGGGGTTTTATCTTATTCCTTCATCTGGTACATAGCCCTCTGCCTTTTCATCTTGTCTATCTTTCTGTGAATGTGGTTTTTGTTCCACAGGCTGCAGGATTGTAGTTCTTCTTGCTCCTGCTGTCTGCCCTCTGGTGGATGTCTACAGTGTTTTAAATTTGGATCCTCTGTCTTTGTTTTGGATTTATTTTCTTAGACGATGATAATCTTTTCCAATAAGGTGGGTGACAAACAATCCAAATCCTTGAACTACCAAAAATGGTTTTACTTTTTTCTGACTCTTGAATGATGCACTTCAGCTATAGAGAGAATTCTCTTTAAAATGATTTTCCCACCAGCATCCAATGTGCTGATGTAAATCTGATTCTCATTCCCTTCTAGCTAATTTGCTGGCCTTCAGGATTTTCTTCATTCTTGAGGTTCTGAAATTTCACTTAGAGATCTGTTTTTGTTTTTGTTTTTTTCAGTCCATTTTCTTTAATATAGTATTACTTCTGTTCTGGGAAATGAATTTCCTTCTCTCTCTCTCCTTCTTGTGCATGCACGCTCAATCATTTTCTCTGCCACCCCCCAACCCCATTTCCCTTGCTCTTAGTATATTCTTCCCTCCAATCTGTTCTTTTTTTCAGCAACTCTTCTTAGAAAAATAGTGAAACTTCTGTGTATACTTTTGTGCTACATTCTTAGAGAATGCCAGTGGCCCAACTTTGCAAGTTATTAATTCACTCTCACTGTTACAGTAGCCTGTTCCTCTGTCAAGGAGACTATGTCCTATTCTATGCACGTAACAATGCTTATTTTAGATCATTTTATGCCTCTTGTTGCTTTAGTAAGTCTGATTCCTCATGTGTTCATTCAACAATATTTACTAGGCACACACGAGGATCCAGGCACTTTTCTGGTTGCTGGAGATTGAATTTGATGCCTCTGTCATGGTTTTAACTTTTCTCTTGGGTGTGTGATTCTGGTAGCAAGCTAGTACATCCTTTTCTATAGGTGACAGGCTATATAAACATCCTTTACTTGCAGCCAGAAATACTTTTTTTCATGTGCAAAGTGTCTTAAAATTTGAGAAGACTGACATAAAAATCCAGTTTTCCTAATTCTCTTGCCCTTCATTACTAACTGACATCACTGGTCTCTCTTTTTTGTTGTTGTTTTTTTAACAGTTGGCTGAAGCTGAATAGAGGCTGCTAGGATACAGCATGTTCTTCCCTATTACTTTAAGTCCAAATTATTTTCCTCCTGCAGACATTTACATTTCTAATCCAACCCCATTCTAGACAAGAGTCCTCTTATTTCACAAATGAGGAAACTGATGTTGAGGATATAAAGCAACTTTCTCAAGGTCACACAGGTCATAATATGCAAGAAGCAAGAACTCCAGTGCAGTTTTTCCTCTGCACTTTAAAAAGCTTCTGCTATGTGTTGGGGCTGGGGGCATATGGGAAGTCTCTGTACTGTCCTCTCAATTTTGCTGTGAACCTAAAACTGCTCTTAAAAAATGTCTTAAAATTTTAAAAAAGAAGAAGAAGAAAAAGCTTCTGCTTAAGACAGACCCCTCTCAGGTCAATCAGTACTTCTCCAAGTGCTCAGACAAGTCAGGCAATATCAGTTCCGATTTCTTTCTCAAAATCTTCCCACTGCCTTCTATTCCTTTGTTTCACTCTGGTTGGGATTGTCTCTGTCACTGCTATAATCTGGGCATTCCCTTTGCTTCTCCTCTGTGTTTAATTCCCATTTTCTGGACTTGAGAAGTTCTTTTTCTTTGCTCTCACATTTTTTAAAAACACATCTTCTAGGAGCTTCCTAAGCTCTTAAAGGAGAAAAACATTCAAGATTTTGTGTATCTAATCATATCTCTATTCTGTTTTCACACTTGACTGATAATTTACCAGGGTATAAAATTCTACTTTAAAATAACTTCCCTCCTTAAATCAACTATACTTCAATAAAATAAATTTTTTAAAAATTAAAAAAAAACTTTCCTCCAGAATTTTAAAGCCATTGTTCTGCTTTCAGCATCACTGGTGATAACACCAGTGCCATTGTGATTCCTGCCATTTGTCTATGACTGGTTTTCTTTCTCTGGAACCTTTCAGAATCTTCACTTTACTTGTAGACTTAATATCTCACAATTATATGCCTTACTTGGCTTCTGTTTTTCATGCACTGAACTGAGCATTCTATGAGGATTTTCAGTTTGGAGAGACTAGTATTATTTCTCAGACAATTTCACCGCCTCCATTTCCTTTAAAAAAAATTTGTTTTTTTTAGAACTTTTATTCTAAATGTTAGATCTCTTAGATTGAGCATAATTTTCTTATCTTTTCATCCTTGACTTTCATCTTTCTTCTCTGAGAAATTCTCTTCTAATTTAACCTTCTGTTGACTCCCATATTTCATTTTTAACATTTTTACTTTTGGAGAGCTCTTATTCTCTGATTTCCACAGCATTCTGTTCTTTTTTTTGTGGATACAATATCTTCTTTTATTTCTTTGAGATTGTTAATCATAGTGTTGTTGTTTTTTTTTAAATCAAGCTTCCTTCTGACCTACAGATTGCCTGTTTCCTCCAATATTTTATCCATATTCTTTCTTCCTTCCCCTCTCCCCTTTTTTATAGTAGCTTTCCTTCAGTGTCCGTTGAAGCTTAAATGTACATTCATATTTAAGTGTGATGCTCCAAGATGCTGATTGGAGGATCTGGGTGGGGTAGCATTTGTTGACTGGTAAACTTCATTATATGATGAACAGTGAAGGTAGTAAACAGCCCTTTAAATTGTGGGTCCCAGAAGTCATTGTGAGGACATCTTCCTTCTAGAGCCATTCATCTTCTCTAGGAAGAAGTCCTTCAGTTCTGCCAGGACTGGTGGAAACAGTACATGTGGCATTTTGGGGAAGATGACCAAGGGTCCCAGAGGTCAGCCAGATGTCCACTTAAACCTCTTCTTTTCAGCCTATGCCTCACCTTGTCCTTTTGGGCTTGTACCCTCTAAATACTACCCAATTTCTACAAAGCATAAATCTTTTCTGCAAGGAGCAGGTTAGGGGTGGTTGGCTGATTTCAGCAGGGAAAAGAGTCCTGCCAAGGTTTAATTATCTGTATACAGACTTTCAGCCAATTTCCTGTTAACAACCACATGCTCCTCTCTCTTTCCAAGTTGCCTCCAGGTTCTTATACTTGTTTTTTCTTCCGAGAAGATGTTGAAATATTTCCTCTGCTCACGTCTCCTCTCCGCTTATGGTTTAATAAATGTTATACTCCTTTACTGTTATTTTAGTAGAGATTTGCTGAGGAAGAGAGATGGATACATGTTATCAATCTGCTAGGATGAATTAAAAATCTGGCTGAATAACTGCATCCTGTAATCACTAGAAAAATCTCATTTATTCACTCCCAGATGCAATAAAGTTTGCATATTCTTAAACAGTCCTAAAAAAATAAGGAATTAATTAGTATCACATTTTATAAATCCTGCAACACAGAACTGTGTGAATCTAGGAAATTGAAAGCATCAACTTCTCCTCTAGCTAACACTTTTAAAATATAAATACTTTTACCATTTGCCTTAACTACATTTCATACTGAGATGGCATGCCTTTAAATAAAAACATCTTAAAATTGAAAACTAAAATTCCATTTTCATCTGTATATACCATGTGACTTTTCTGGGCACAGGCGATTCATGGTTTTTGTGATTTATTTTTAGAGGAGAACACTAAAGAATGGAACAACCACAGCTTGTTACTTTGCAACAATTCACACTGACTCATCGCTGCTCCTTGCGGAAATTACAGGTGAGGAGATGAAAGGATGATTTACGGGCACGTGAAGCATGTCCAGACCATGCTGGCAGTGACTTATACTTGTGAGCAGTCCTGCCTTTTAATTGCTAGAATTTAAGCACTGCACTTCTTGCAAGTAATTAGGTATTTGTGTATCACTGTGGCCCTTGAACTTTTTCTGTTGTTTAAGTAATTTGATTATTTACTTTTAGTTTTTGGCTGCAGAATGATGTGAATGTGTCTGAATTTTGTGTATTAATTTAGGGCTTTTTGGAGCAGGTTTACTAATTCTAGCAATAGCAACAGTTTATCTATCAGCAGATAGATCTTAGCTGTTGGCTAGACTCAGGGCACTATGCTAGATGCTGGGAACACAGTAAAACGGAAAATAGTCTCTGCCCTTGAGGAACCAGACAGGATTAACTGATTAATAGGTACATGCACTGATTAATGACTTTAGTAATAGCTGTAGTGCTTTTACTAGATGCCTGGTATTGTGCAAAGAACTCTATGTTGATTAGTTCAGCTCAGTTGCAGACAGCCTTCTGGAGCAGTTATTCAGATCCTTGTGTTACAGATGGATAAACTGATGCTCAGAGAGGTTATGTAACATGCCCAAGTCACACAGCTAGTAAGCAGAGCTGAGACTGGATTTACACTGATGATTCCAAAACTTGTACCCACTACAGTGCCTAGCACATAGCAGGTGCTCAGTAAATACTGTTGACTGATGTGCTGACACTCCTGCTTGCTGGCCAAGGTAGTTTATACCAAAGACCTCAAGGGTGACACTGAAAGTAAATATTGCAAATTTTGGAGGAGACAGAATGAACCCAGAATTGGATCACCTGGGAAGACTTCATTGGAGGGATCTTTAAATTGGGCTTTGAAGGGAAGATAAAATGAGGAGAGAGGAAAATGCCTTTCAGATAGGAAAGATGACATGGGGGTATGGGTATGGGGACAGGAACATTCATAGTGGATATACAGGAGGCAGGGAACAGAGTAGCTGAACTAAAGGGAAGGATTCATGGCATGGTGGGATGGGAGAGGTTGGGCAGAGGGGATGGTTCAGTCTCTGGAGAGATTCAAATATGCATCAGACTCCAAAAAGTTTTCAGCGAGATGAGGTATGTGATGAAGTTGGTGTTTTAAGGAAGAGTAATCTAATGGCCATGTATTACAGTGAATTACAGGGGAAAGAGAGCAATAGAAAGACTTCTGAAAGACTCAAGACAGAGGTGGAGACATTGTTGAAAAAATGAACATTGCCTCATGTAGCATCAACTTTCTAGCTGAAATAGAATTCCTCTAGCACCTCTGATAAGCATGAGGTTCTTCAGTGCTGAGAACTGCTGGTAGGAGTAAGTAAAATCCCCCACAGATAATGATGTTGGCACTGCTACACTTAAGAATAGCGACAGTATCTTTTCTAAGCCCTATGTGCCAGGCACTTTACATACATTATTGGGTATAGTCCTCATAACCCTGCACATAGCAGAGGACACTGGGCACATCTGGGTTTAGCAAATAATATCCTTCATTCTGGGAGAAATCAGAGGAGTAAGGTGCTAATGGGAGAACCTTTACTACTTACAGAATTGATCGGGGTCTTGTTATTATTGTTCTTAAATGGTGTGATGATCTTTTACATTCTCACTTATGTTTTTATAACGATTTTAATTTAAGATGTTTTAAAGAGGCTTAGGAAAGGTACAGTTTGGGAAAGAAACATGACTTTAGATTCTTTTTGTGTGTCTCACAGATAAATTCGGGCAGCGGGCATTTGTGGGCAAAGTCTGTATGGATTTGAATGACACTGTTCCAGAATACAAGGAAACCACTGAGGAATCAATCAAGGAAACAGAGAGGTATGTTTGTCTTGATTTGTCTTATGGATGGAGTTGGAGATGGGAAAAAGAAACCTCTTTAACCCAGGCAGAATGTGCACATATATCACTGCCTGAGTTTGCCTAACTTCATGAAATTGATCTGATCCTAAGGAAAATGTTGCATGTCAGTACTATTTTTGTATATCAAATCATATTTTAAAGCCTCTGGGAACTTGTTATAGGAGTCCTAGGGCAAATCCCTTTATAAAATGAAGGATTTTTAAAAAAGTAAATGATTTACCCACTCCCTGTCCTTCGTTATTGACTGGGGCTTCTCCTGTAGATTAACCTGGCACAAAGTGTCTGTGGCCTGCTCATCAAATTACTTTTGGTTGTGGGTCATCCTATTGCTTGAGATCATGTGCTTTTGTTATGTTCTTTTTATTTTACATGGGGATATGCTAGTGATACCATAGGTACTTTTTCTATATTTCTTTAATGGCTTTTCCATGGTGCCTTGAGGATTTGACAAGGAATTGTGTTGTATGACACTCAACATCCAAGAGATATAGAAGAAAATTCTTTAGGTTTAAATCTTGCCTAAGACCAAACATATCCTGATGCAAGTTTGAGAAGTCCAGCTTTTCTCCATTCCCCAGGCCTCCTTCACCTTAGTGTGTCCTCTGAAAAGGGTGGCTTAGGTGCTGCTATGTTCCCGTAGAGAGAAGGAAGCACACACTTTCCCTTTAGCATTTGGCCATGTGCTCAACTTTTCTATGAATCTGTGTTTGTGGAAATAGTGAACCCTGATTCACATTTTATTCTTAAACAAAGGATTACCAGAAAGCAGGAAGCTATAGCTCATAAATATTTCCAGCCAGGGCAGAAACAGTCATTTCATAGGCCCTACAGATACCACCATCGCTGCAGATATAATTGGTAAGATCACCATCCCTGTCACTACCCATTTCACAACCATGTCTGGCATATTCCTTCTGCTTTACTCCAACATCCATGCCCAGTAGGACTCAGCCTTTGAAAATAAATGATGCTATTGTGATTTTGTGAGCAAGCAGCTTCCACTTTAGGGAAACTGGGAGTAGAGAGCCCCATGGCTTCTAAACACCTCCAGATACATAGGACTCCATGACTCTGATATCCATGGAACATAACATACTGCAGTATTCCCGCAAACAGAGCTTAAGCTAGTAGAATGGCTTGAGTGCTGTGGGAATACTTGTGAACAGCCCGGCTGATGTTAGATGATAAAATTGCATTTCCCTGTGATTTTGCACTCCATCGCTCTGGCTGCAAATGAGAAAGCAGGGTAATTACTACTTGTTAATCCTTAATTAGTGGTGGTGCAACATGTGCAGCATTAGAAATGTTTACATGGAAATTAGGACATGTAAGGGTCATGTTTTCATGCTTTTAAAAAATTAATTTGAAAAATGCCTAAAATTTCTAACTTCCTGTTTGTTGCTTTATTTCAGATTTGTGTCAGAAATGCTCCAAAGGAATGTAAGTAAACTTGTTCCCAGCTCGTTTTTTAATTCCCTTCCTGTTAGTTGTAGGATTTGTTATTAAGCTGTTTGGTAGAGGTTAGCCTGTGTACGTTTGGCTTATTCCATGCATGCAGAAGTATTTTCCTAAAGCCTTAAATTGTTTTCATGGTGGATGCATCAACTTAGCTCAGGGAAGGTCAGGCGTTTTTTACTTTCTCAGTGGTTTTCCCTCCCTCTCCTCTGGGACCTTCTAATTTCATAGGACAGGCCAGTGGGGAGGTGGGAGAGGGCTTCATGGATGTAGACAGATTGGTGGCAACTGGATGTTGTGGCATGGTTTGTTGGCTACATCACCATTGCCTCTGGCCTCTTGTACCCCCTGATCTGGTCTGAAACACAGGTGGTGTCCAGCCCTGATGCCCCAGCCAGACTGCCTTGGTCCATAGATGCGTGGCATGTCGTGTGGCCTGCAGGCACTCAGCCAGGCACCCCGTTCCACAGTGCCCCAGTGTTGGTGATCCTGTGAAGACAGTGCTGTCTTCTGTCCCACCCCCAGCAGGCTGGTCTATGGCTGTACTGTGCAGTCTCTTAGATTTGCAAACCAGACTCTTCCCTCACCATTTTTTAAGGTCTGATTGGAAGCCATAGGAAACCTCAGTATTTCTTTCAGTCTAATCTTGGGAGACCCAGGTGCAGCTTTGTGGATCCTTATCCTCGCCACTCTTCTATGAGTCCTTCTCGACTGCTCAGCCACAAAGGTGACATCAGAGCCATTCCTGCAACTAATTAACAGTCCTCAGGGAAGCCATGGCCAGCATACCACCCCAAGATGTAGAAAGGGGAACAAGCCACCACTTCATTCTTAGTCTTCCCAGCACTCTCCTTTAAAACGTCTCCTCTGCCTCCTAATTCTCTTCATAAAAGCCACCCAGTCTAGGCCTGGTCTGAGCCTTCATGTGCCTTGCATTTGAGATGGGATCTTCTTCCATTGAACTTGGTGCTACAGAATATACCCTTCCTTGTTCTCATCCATGAGCCATTTCCATGAAACCCAGCACTTCCACCCACTCTCTAGGAATGAAGGACTATCCCTAGAGATGAAGACATAAAATCATTTTGTGGTATGATATGCATTTCCTGACCGAGTGTTTTTGATTATTTCCAGTATTCTAGAGTGCAGCCCATAGTAACACCACGTTTTTCCCTTTCCTGCTCTGAGACTTTGTTGGGTGAACTTGGAAACATCGCAAAGACCCGTGATTTGCACATTCAGGTGGGCATTTTTCTCCTATTTGCCTCTGTCTAGACCTGCAAGACTTCTCTGTACCCTAAATTCTGGCAGTAATCTCGTTATCTCCAATTCTTTTACTGAGATTATGGAGGAGGTGGGTTTCCCCTTTTCTCTTTTAGTTCTTTTGGTTGGCAATTAACATGACATAAAGCAGATTAACAGGAGAAAATCAAATTTATTATGTGCGCACAGGAAATCCACATAAGTATGAAGAATTCCAAAGACAGCAAGGCAAGGTGAGGTATATATATATTCTGGACTAAGTAGAAGGAAGCAGGGGTCTGAGGTTTCAAGAGGAAATAAGGTAATTCACTGGAAGATAAAAAGTGTTAATATTTGGTAAACAAAAGTTTTCTGAACCATTCATTCAAAGACAATGGGACACAGACAAGTTTGATCGGGGGGCCTGCCTTTAGCCCCATAAGAGACAGCATCATAGGACGTAAGGTCCCTTACAGATATCACCTAAATCTAGTTCTTTAATTTTTTAGTTAAAAAAAGTTAAGAAACCTGAAGTCCCTTTTGCCTTCAGTCTTCTCTGATCTGGCTCCGAGAGATGAGAACATCTTAAGTAACCAAGCAAAACCAATGGCAAACTGGTTACCTGTTCTCTGTAGGATACATTTAATGCATTTCTTTCCTGCTCTCTTTTATTTGATACTTTCTCAGTGTTCTAGTCCTTCCTTTTTGGAGGAACCATCTATTATTTGAAAAACAAAAGGAACCTAATTTCCACCTTACCAAAATGGATTTAAAAGCCCTTTTGTTCCAAGTTTCTTAATTTAAAATCAGGAACAAAACAGTATATCTTACTTTGTCATTAAGTGGTTGCAATTTAGGAATAAAACACTTTCTAAATCTTCCAGCTGGGTTAAAATTGGGAGCTCCCCTCCCCGCATCCAAACTTCATTACATACTGCACTAAAATTCTCCCTCTTAAGAGCTATCTTAAAACAAAGGGCGTGTCGGGGAAAGGCAACACATAGATCCTATATCATTTTGTAGGGTGGAAGCGTTTTTTTTTTAAGATTTATCTTGTTAGGACTCATTAACTATTTTCATTCCCCCCCCCCTTTTTTTTTCTGGGCTGTGATATTCAATCCCACACAATTGTAGGGGAGGAAAAAGTTATCCTTGACCTATTTAGGGTCCCTGGCTGGGCCTGAAAACTAAACTGACAAAGCTAAACAGGAGAAAAGCATACAAATTTATATAAGGTTTACATGGCACAGGAGCCTTTATAAGGAAACAAAGACACAAAGAAACAGACCTGAGTATTTTTATGTTAGGTGTGGTGACAAGTGTACAGTCCTGGAGGAACATAAGTTAAGGAGTACAAGGTAAGTATAGTAAACTGGGGGAAACTTAGCAAGGCCTGTTTCTTCTTGGTTCCCTTTGTCTTCAGAGATAAGGATGCTCCTTTCCTCTATGTATAGGGCGGGCGCCTCTCATTTACGAGTTTTATGACCTGTTTCAGGGGAAAAGGGTGGGGGCAAGATCAGAGTGACCTTCCTGCTTCTGCCATTTTCTCAAACTCCTTCGGCATAAAATATTCAGTATTCCAAGGTGGCATATTTTGGGTTCGTGTGTCCTGAAACCCAGAAACACACAACAAAATCAAGTATATACTTACTGGGGGTGTATATATGTGTATAAGTGCATATACTCAAATCTATCAAAATGACACAAATCTTCTCTTCTGATGCCCATGCCCATTTCTTCAGTGGTCTGGAGTTCCTCAAGGCCAAGGATAGAACTCATTCTGCAGGTGGAACATTCTGTTTTTAGTCCATTGCTGTTTTTTTCTTTTATTTATTTGATTATGCATACTCTACCTCAAGGAGAAAGGGAAATGGCATTGCTGTTCTTGGAAGTGGTAACTTGCTCATGAGTTATTTCCCATAGTATATGGTCATCACCAGTTGGTCAGAAATGATTTTTGTTTTAGGTGAGGGGTTGGGATGGTGTTATGTTGTGTCTTATGGAGACTTATGTTGTGTCTCCAAAACACTTTATGCTGTCTCAGGTTTGTGGTGCCCTGGAGAAAGGAGAGTGTGGGAGCCAGGACTCACTTGTTTTGCTTGCATGTGGATTCTTATAGGCTCTTTCTTGACGACTGCAGGACTGCCTAGCTCTGTTATTTTCAAACTGTTTCCTGCAGAAGGACTCATCCTGGAAGCTGACAAAGGGGATAGAATGGGGACAGGGTCCCAGAGTCCTAACCCTGCTTCATCCTGCATAGCAACTTGTTTATGCTGTTTACATATTGAATTTCTATGATTTTTTAAATAAGAATAACACATCTAAAGCTAAAAGAATTTGGAAAATCTCTCATCTAGCCCAACCCTTTTATTTGAGAGATGAGAAAATGGAGGCCCAAAGAAAACAATGGACTCAACCCTAAGACACATAACTAGGGTCAGAACTTGGGCTAAAATTCAGCTTTTTAATTCAAATTTCAGCTTTCTATGAGGGAACCATGCTCTATCCTTTTGATGGCCAATGAACTCTTCTTAAATGGCCAACACCAGAAGAAGCAGGTGACCATGAATAGCTAGGCTCTTGACTCTCTTCAAGGAGTACTTTTTATTTTTACTTATTCTTGCTATAGTTTGGAATTTGAAAAGACTTTGTCAGAAAAACATTACATGGGTTAGGGTTAGGATATTACATATTCATATAATTACATTTTCATAGTTTCTTTGTCATATATATCTTATAAGAATTGTTTCAAATAAAATACACAAGAATCTTCATTTTTTTTACATAGGCAAGTAGAAACCATCCATATCATTTGGGGGTAGGAAGTATAATTTCTCATGGTATTTTACATTAAAAAATTGAAAATATTTCTTTTCTTTTAGAGCCATATAAGTGAAAATTGTGATGAAGTTAAAGCTGTGAAAAACTTATACCCTGGTTATAAAAACTACACAGATGTGTATGATAAAAACAATCTTCTGACAAATAAGGTAAGTTGTACATCATGATATAATCTATATGAAGTAGGGCATATTTATTTAAATTTTAAAATCTCAGTAGTAACCTTCAGACTTCTATAATACACGTGCATTTCCCAAACTACAGAGTGTGCATATGCATGTGTGCGTAGAATTAAAAATGGGCCTGGTTTCATCCCTAATGAATAAATCATTAAATTTATTGGTAAATAAATCTAAAAGCTTCTTTGAGGTGGGAATGTCATGTGGTCCAAGGACATTTTGTCAGTATCCATTAGAATGTAAATGTGCATTCCTTTGAGTTAGAAAATGTATTTTTTTAAAAAATCTATTTATTTTTGGCTGTGTTGGGTTTTCGTTTCTGTGCGAGGGCTTTCTCCATTTGCGGCGAGTGGGGGCCACTCTTCATCGCGGTGCGCGGGCCTCTCACTGTCGCGGCCTCTCCCATTGCGAAGCACAGGCTCCAGACGCGCAGGCTCAGTAGTTGTGGCTCACGGGCTCAGTTGCTCCGTGGCATGTGGGATCCTCCCAGACCAGGGCTCGAACCCGTGTCCCCTGCATTGGCAGGCAGATTCTTAACCACTGCACCACCAGGGAAGCCCTAGAAAATGTATTTTTGAAGATCCATTCTGTAAGGACTATGAATAGGGATGTTAATTACATATGAAAGTTAAAAAATGGCTATCAGTGGGAAATTGTTTAAATTATAGAACACACATAATTAGAATTTTCTCCAACATTCACAAAGAATGAGGTATACAGACTTACAAGGAAGAGTGTGTATACAGTATTGTTTGATATGTGTGTATACGTGCGGGTGCATGCTCACTTAGCAAACACTGTCTGGAAGACACACATTGAACGTTAAAAGTGATCCTGAGGGAGAAAGCAGAGGACTTTTTACTTTTTATTTTTAAACACTCTAAGATTGCTCTGTAAAAGAAATGAGTATTACTACATTTATAATTAAACAATTTAAAGTTAATTAAAATTAATATGAGTGGGCTTCCCTGGTGGCGCAGTGGTTGAGAATCTGCCTGCCAATGCAGGGGACATGGGTTCGAGCCCTGGTCTGGGAAGATCCCACATGCCACGGAGCAACTGGGCCCGTGAGCCACAATTACTGAGCCTGCGCGTCTGGAGCCTGTGCTCCGCAACAAGAGAGGCCGCGATGGTGAGAGGCCCGCGCACCGCGATGAAGGGTGGTCCCTACTTGCCACAACTAGAGAAAGCCCTCGCACAGAAACGAAGACCCAACACAGCCATAAATAAATAAATAAATAAATAAAAGAACGTGAATTTAAAAAAAAAAAAAATTAATATGAGTGAGGAGAGACCTGATTACAACAATATACCCCCTGGCCTTGGCATTTAATGAAATGTATGAACTGCATGGAGAGTTTAACTATTACAGCAAATAAATTCTTAGGGACTCTGTGCTCAGAGATCTGAATGTGACTAATTTGAAAGGTTAATACTCTGCATAGATCTTGTTTATGCTACATCATAATTTTCATCCTCCTCTACATATATTTCTATATAATTAATAAATTAGCCTTCAATTTGCATGTTAATTTTACTTGCATAGAGGTCAACTGGACCAACCCTCATTTATTTTATAGATTAAAAAAAAGAGAAAAAGATCCACAAATGTGTGGCACTTTCATAATCCAATGTTTTCACAGGCCTTTTCTGAGGTGTAACTTGTACACAGTGATTTTATACATACAGGTAATCATCAGTGTTCTTGTGAAGATGATAACAGATAAGTCAGAGCTTTTATGTGCACCTATAATATCTTGTGAGTGAGGACTGACTTAAGCATTTTTGAGTGGTAGAGTCCACGTAGGATGCTCTTCTCTCCAGACAGTGATGGCACATGGCTGCTACCTTTCCGAAGAAGAACTGGATGTATTCAGGGAACGAGGAGCATCCATCTCGCATTGTCCCAATTCTAACTTATCGTAAGTAGGCAATTATTGATTAGTAGATTATGA
Source organism: Balaenoptera ricei (assembly GCF_028023285.1). Taxonomy (NCBI): domain Eukaryota; kingdom Metazoa; phylum Chordata; class Mammalia; order Artiodactyla; family Balaenopteridae; genus Balaenoptera; species Balaenoptera ricei. The sequence goes on from NC_082644.1 coordinate 75,600,896, forward strand.
ACGTTTGGGTTGCAAAGTAGCAGCCAAATACCTTTGTTTTCTCAGTCATTCCTCCAGTATCTCTCTTCTGTAGTTGTGTTCAATTGGGATGTGAACTACATAGAAGGATACCTACCTATACTGTACTGGGGAGACAGAGAGCACTTAAAAGAGGCTATTTTTTGCAGAGCATGCATTTGAAGAGCACCACATCTCTTAAAATTTCTGAGTTTTCACAAAACAGAACAATAGGAAATAGAGTTCAAAACCAATAGCACTGAGAACTTAGAGCTAAGGACCGAAAGAGTGGGTGTGCCAACCAGGTGTTCCAGAGAGAGTGTACTGACCTCTTATTACTTTGTGTTGTACAAACTACTAGAAATGTGGACATTACCAGAAATGGTGCAATGCTACTAGAAGCCAGCACCCTTCAGTAAATGTCATGCTGCTACATCTGACGAGATGCACTTAGGAGGGGCCTTGTCCTACTGTAATTCACCCAAGCAAAATTTTTATTTATACCTGGTTCTTAACCTTTGAAAAGTTATAGATGCATAAGGGAATCAGATGAAACTTGTGGCCTGTATCTTCAGAAAAAAAAGCCCATAGACATAAAAATGCTGCATCCAATTTCAGGGAATTCATAGATTCTATAATGCCAATCCTTGGACGCTAGGCTAAGAATTCATGCTCCATGATTAGATACAGAAAGGATTTCTCATTTCTTGTGTTAGTTGGCCCAGAACAGAGCTAGAGGCAGGTTGGGGTGGATCATTCATATATTCATTCAATAAATTTATTAGCTTCTGCTGGATTTTTTTTTCTTAACATCTTTATTGGAGTATAATTGCTTTACAATGGTGTGTTAGTTTCTGCTTTATAACAAGGTGAATCAGTTATACATATACATATATCCCCATATCTCTTCCCTCTTGCATCTCCCTCCCTCCCACCCTCCCTATCCCACCCCTCTATGTGGTCACAAAGCACAGAGCTATCTCCCTGTGCTATGCGGTTGCTTCCCACTAGCTATCTATTTTACATTTGGTAGTGTACATATGTCCACGCCACTCTCTCACCTTGTCCCAGCTTACCCTTCCCCCTCCCCATATCCTCAAGTCCATTCTCTAGTAGGTCTGCGTCTTTATTCCCGTATTGCCCTTAGGTTCTTCATGACCTTTTTTTTTAACTTCTTAGATTCCATATATATGTGTTAGTATACGGTATTTATTTTTCTCTTTCTGACTTACTTCACTCCATATGACAGACTCTCGGTCCATCCACCTCACTACAAATAAGTCAATTTCGTTTCTTTTTATGGCTGAGTAATATTCCATTGTATATATGTGCCACATCTTCTTGATCCATTCATCTGTTGATGGACACTTAGGTTGCTTCCATGTCCTGGCTATTGTAAAGAGTGCTGCAATGAACATTGTGGTACGTGACTCTTTTTGAATTATGGTTTTCTCAGGGTATATGCCCAGTAGTGGGATTGCTGGATCATATGGTAGTTCTATTTTTAGTTTTTTAAGGAACCTCCATACTGTTCTCCATAGTGGCTGTATCAATTTACATTCCCACCAACAGTGCAGGAGGGTTCACTTTTCTCCACACCCTCTCCAGCATTTATGGTTTGTAGATTTTTTGATGATGGCCATTCTGACTGGTGTGAGGTGATACCTCATTGTAGTTTTGATTTGCATTTCTCTAATGATTAATGATGTTGAGCATTCTTTCATGTGTTTGTTGGCAATCTGTATATCTTCTTTGGAGAAATGTCTGTTTAGGTCTTCTGCCCATTTTTGTATTGGGTTGTTTGGTTTTTTTGATATTGAGCTGCATGAGCTGGTTGTAAATTTTGGAGATTAATCTTTTGTCAGTTGCTTCATTTGCAAATACTTTCTCCCATTCTGAGGGTTGTCTTTTTGTCTTGTTTATGGTTTCCTTTGCTGTGCAGATGTTTTTAAGTTTCATTAGGTCCCATTTGTTTCTTTTTGTTTTTATTTCCATTTCTCTAGGAGGTGGGTCAAAAAGGATCTTGCTGTGATTTATGTCATGGAGTGTTCTGCCTATGTTTTCCTCTAAGAGTTTAATAGTGTCTGGCCTTACATTTAGGCCTTCATTCCATTTTGAGTTTATTTTTGTGTATGGTGTTAGGGAGTGGTCTAATTTCATTCTTTTACATGTAGCTATCCAGTTTTCCCAAAACCACTTATTGAAGAGGCTGTCTTTTCTCCACTCTATATTCTTGTCTCCTTTATCAAAGGTAAGGTGACCATATGTGCGTGGGTTTATCTCTGGGCTTTCTATCCTGTTCCATTGATCTATGTTTCTGTTTTTGTGCCAGTACCATACAGTCTTAATTACTGTAGCTTTGTAGTATAGTCTGAAGTCAGGGAGCCTAATTCCTCCAGCTCCGTTTTTCTTTCTCAAGATGGCTTTGGCTATTTGGGGTCTTTTGTGTTTCCATACAAACTGTGAGATTTTTTGTTCTAGTTCTGTGAAAAATGCCAGTGGTAGTTTGATAGGGATTGCATTGAATCTGTAGATTGCTTTGGGTAGTATAGTCATTTTCACAATGTTGATTCTTCCAATCCAAGAACATGGTATATCTCTCCATCTATTTGTATCATCTTTAATTTCTTTCATCAGTGTCTTATGATTTTCTGCATACAGGTCTTTTGTCTCCTTAGGTAGGTTTATTCCTAGGTATTTTATTCTCTTTGTTGCAATGGTAAATGGGAGTGTTTTAATTTCACTTTCAGATTTTTCATCATTAGTGTATAGGAATGCAAGAGATTTCTGTGCATTAATTTTGTATCCTGCTACTTTACCAAATTCATTGATTAGCTCTAGTAGTTTTCTGGTAGCATCTTTAGGATTCTCTTTGTATAGTATCATGTCATCTGCAAACAGTGACAGCTTTATTTCTTTTCCAATTTGGATTCCTTTTTATTTCTTTTTCTTCTCTGATGGCTGTGGCTAAAACTTCCAAAACTATGTTGAATAATAATGGTGAGAGTGGGCAGCCTTATCTTGTTCCTGATCTTAATGGAAATGATTTCAGTTTTTCACCATTGAGGACAATGTTGGCTGTGGGTTTGCCATATATGGCCTTTATTATGTTGAGGAAAGTTCCCTCTATGCCTACTTTCTGGAGGGTTTTTATCATAAATGGGTGTTGAGATGATCATATGGTTTTTCTCCTTCAATCTGTTAATATGGTGTATCACAGTGTTTGATTTGCGTATATTGAAGAATCCTTGCATTCCTGGGATAAACCCCACTTGATCATGGTGTATGATCCTTTTAATGTGCTGTTAGATTCTGTTTGCCAGTATTTTGTTAAGGATTTTTACATCTATGTTCATCAGTGATATTGGCCTGTAGTTTTTAGATTTTCATTTTTTGAGGTTTACTTTATATCCTTACTTGTTTTAGAGTTCTTGCAGAAGCAGAATATGACGTGAGGATTTATGTACAAGTAATTTATTTGGGAGGTGATCTCAGGAAGCACCTTTATGGGGTGAGACAGAGAAGGGAAGGAAGACAGTAAAGAGCACATCACCAAGCTAGTTACCACCATGGGTTCCTGGAATTTAATCTTTCTGGAAAACTCAGGGAGCCAGTGTACAAAGCAGACCTCAAAGACAACCTGCCCAAGGGTGGTTGAGCCAGAGTAATTATACCTAAACTTATCAGTTATTGGTGGAGGGCTGCTGGGTGGGTGCGAAGGGGCATGAAGTCCCTGAAACTTTGGACCTTCCCCAAACAAGGGCAGAGCGGGCTCTACCCGAGTGAAAGAGCCTCCAGGCAACGAGTAGGAGGTGCCAGCAGTCAGAAGTCTAGGAACTTTGCAAATAAAAAAGTTCTACATCAGTGGCAGTATGGGAAAGGCACGAGAGCCACAGCAATGTATTTCTGGAGTGTTTTGAGAGGTTCCAGAGGCTTTTAGTTTTCAGACATAAAGTGGCCATACATAACAGGCAATCTTGCCTATGTACAGCTTAGTGACCGTAATTATGGTCTAGTGACCAGTTAGGGGAAGGGTTTAACATCCTGTGGGTTTAGTTACACAACATCTAAATTAAAACATGACCCAGTTTTGCAAACTGAGGTTTGAAGTTAAATTTCTTTATGGCTAATATTTTGGTTTGAATGGTCACTGTTATTCTTTCTCCAGCCACTTTGAGAGATTTATTGCATGTGCACTGGCAGTTTGAAAATGATAATTATGTGGATTTTCAAGCAGACTACTTTGACCTTTGCATCATCTCAGACTTCTAAGGATTGCTTTAGTTTTTCTTTGTCTCTTTAGAAAGGTGGCACATCTACTGAGACAGGGTCACGAGCTCCGGAATTCAGTCCAGGAACCATCTCTCCTAGTTGCTGCTGTCCTCAGAAGTAGCATTTGAACCACCAGGCCCTGACTTACAACCTGCATCCCCTCTTCCAGCTATACCCCTCTTTCTTTGATCTTGCAAGTCACTACTCATTCAGAGCAACAAATGATCCCAGGAAGAGAGGAAAGGCAACGCTTTACAATTTCTACTTCCTAGCATAGAAGGATGGGTTGGTTAAAAAAAAATTTAAAAAAAAAATTAAAGACCTATAGTTGATAACACCATATTGTATAACTGAAATTTGCTAAGAGAGTAGAACTTGTATGTTCTCACAAATAAAAAAGGTAAATATGTGAGGTGATAGATGTGTTGGTCGCCTCAGTGGGGGAAACTCCTCTCGCAATGTATACATATATCAAATCATCATGTTGTACACTTTAAATATCTTACAATTTTGTCATTTGTATCTTAAGCTGAAAAAATACTAAAAATTGCAAAAATTTTTGAACTAGTTGCAAGATTTAATTTCTTCATTTATTTTTCCTTACAAATGATCCCCTGCTCTCCCTTCTAATTCTTGCTGCTTTGTGCCCTCCTGATACTAACCTCTGCTCAATGGTTCAAACTCCTTCATGATCCTTTTCTACTCCAGGACTCGGATGGTCTGATTTGACTAATGTGTTTGTGTCAGCATTAGAGCTGAGATGGGAATCATAATTTTCAGTGATATCACCATCATTTTTGTTAGTGCCCTTCTCTTGTTGGACCCACGTGGGTCTCCTTGTTCTGACTATCTCCTCTCTCTGCAGGCTCAGCAGCGGCCTTCTCAATGTGCCAGAGGTCCTGAAACATGGAGTGAAGATAGGGCTGGGTACAGGTTAGTAGTTTCCTATGAAGAACCATGGCAAAGTGGTTAAGTGCATAACTTTCAAATGTGACTAATTTTCAAGTAAGAGTTCTATGTTTTAAAAGACTTAGTTTTATTTTCTAGTAGTCATATCTAGAGCTAATAAAATAGTGAGGTTGGAAGCAGTAAAAAAAGTGTATGTGAAGGGAAAAGTTTTGATGACATTAACCTCTTGAAAGCCATTAACCATGTTTACTATTCAGACACGGGGCTATAAAGGATAAGTCCTTCTCAAGTGTTTTAGAGATTCTTTTTGAAAAGTCCTTGTTTTTTTGTTTGTTTTGTTCTTCCTGCTAAATGTCAATGGTTTGGATTTGTATGTTTTTGGTTTTCAATAACTGTGTCATCACAAATACTGTCTCAAAAGAAAATTATTCAACTTTGCCAGTAGTGAGCACAAATTCAGTCTATGCCATAACGGAGAACTCTAAGATATGTTAAAAAGCATGCTTTGCTTTTAAGCAGTTTTTAACAAAATGAGATTCTAATTCCCACAGGCAGTCTGATGTTTGCTAGGCTGAAGGACAGTCTAGGTGGCTGATGAATTAGTGATGTCTCCTTTTTTTTCACAGTACATTTTAATTGTTTTTCTTGAGTGTGTACAGTGCTGCTCACTTTAGAAGTGTCAGTCAGGCCCAAATGTTTAGGCATCCTTTTTTTTTAATCACTGTGTGTGAATGAACTAAAACAAAAAATTTTTTTAATGGCTGTGGGGCACGAGGTCTTATTTTTCATTCTTGATGCGTTTGTCTTCCTGATATGTAAGAGCACCAGAATGTTTGCATATTGACAATAATGGTTTTTATCATTCTCTGCAATAACTCAAGTCTCAGTTAATTTTTATACCAAGCAATATTGGTAAGACAGACATACAATAATACAAAATGATTTATCTATAATTGGAAAGAGGTGTGCTAGATTAGAAGCTTTTCTTAATTTTACATGAATCAAAGCAATTAAAGTTCTTAAAATTTTGAATTTAAGCCTTGAATCATTGAGATTGTGTAGTACCTGGATATAGTCTCAGGTATTATGGCAGGAAACCAGTTATTTTTAACTTCACAGAAAAGCTTTAACGAATGAATAAGAAAAAAGTGGCCAAGAGTTTTTGTCAATTAATGGAAAATTTGGTAGAAATGCAAAAATCAGATGTACTGCTTTCAAATTTTCTAGGATTTTGGTCTCCATGATTTAAGTTCATCACATGATTTCCAGTTCTTGATTTTGGGTTGTATAGCGATGGTCTGAAGGTAAAGCATGTCACTTATTAGCTGTAAGACCTTGAGCAAATTACTTTAATTTTCTAAGGCTTCGTTTCCTAATTTCTATAACAAGAACAACAATAATTATAATAATGTCTACGTTACAACCTTGTTTTGAGGCTTAAATGAAAAAAAAATGTGTGTGAGGTGGTTAGCACATACCTGGCATGTTGCAGTAGTTAATAAAGATAGATAGGCTTAAAAGGGAAAAAGTAACGTTGGTTTCCTGATTAAAGGTTTGATTAAATATGATATATTATCATATCAACTTGGAGAATGTTGTTGCATTTTACATAGTCTCTGTTGTAACAGCCATCCTATGCACCAGTATTACCTAAACATGACCTTTATGTATAAACTTGTCCTTCTGCTTTGGACTTCAGTAGATTATTTAACTTATACTGTGGACAGAGAGCAGGTCCAAGAATGGATTATTCACCATGTCTATAAGAAGTAGAGGCAGATCTGGACTTTCTCAAATATTAAATAGGAGAAACCCTCATGAAGCTTCACAAAAATATTGCAAAACAAGAGAAAGCAGTATCAAAAAGAATAAGAAGATGAACATACCTCTGAAAAGCATCTACTTCAGGATCCAGAATAAGAGTTCAGAAAATTGCTATCATCCTTAGAGTACAAGAAGACATGGCAGTATGAAAAGACCATGAGTTCTGATGGAAAAGGAAAATCTGAAAATGAAAGAAGAAAACTGAAAAAGAAAAGAAAAAAAGAATAAGAAGCATGTAGACCCTCATACGCTACTGCAGGGAGATTAAATGGTACAACCAATGTAGAGAACTGTTTGGCAGTTTCTTATAAAGTTAAATATACATCAGTAATTCCATTTGGGGTATTTACCCTAGAGAAATGGACACACATATTTGCACAAATAGTTGTACAAGAATATTTATAATATCTTTATTCATAATAGCCCCAAACTGGAAATAGTCCAAACACCTTCCAACAGGAGGACAGATAGGCAAATGTGGCATATTTATACAATTAAATATTATTCAGCATTCTAAAAACAGAACAAAACATTGAAATATTCAGAATATGGATTAATCTCAAAAATATTTTGTTAAAAATACTGGAGAGGGTGTAAAGAAAAGGGAATGCTCCTACACTATTGGTGGGAATGTAAATTAGTGCAGCCACTATGGAAAACTGGAGCTTCCTCAACTAAAAACAGAGTTGCCATATAATCCAGCAATCCTACTCCTAGGCATATATTTGGACAAAACTATAATTCAAAAAGATACATGCACCCCTATGTTCACAGCAGCATTATTTACAGTAGCCAAGACATGGAAGCAACCTCAATGTCCATCAACAGAGGAACGGAAAAAGAAGATGTGGTATAGAAGATTTAGATGCCTAGAGGAGACAAGATGGCAGAATGGAAAGACTTGAGCTCACCTCCTCTCACGAAAACACCAAAATCACAACTGATTGCTGAACAACCATCGACAAAAAAGACTTGAACCTACCAAAAAAGATATTCTACATCCAAAGACAAAGAAGGAGCCACAACAAAATGGCACGACGGGTGCTTTCACCACATAATAAAATCTCATACTTGCCAGGTAGGTGACCTGCAAACTGGAAAATAATTATATCGCAGAGGTTCTCCCACAGGAGTGATAGTTCGGAGCCCCATGTCATGCTCCCCAGCCTGGGGATCTGGCATCAGAAGGAGGAGCCCCCAGAGCATTTGGCTTTGAAGGCCAGTGGGGCTTGAATGCAGGAGCTCCACAGGACAAGGGGAAACAGACACTCCACTCTTGAGGAAGCACACAAGGTTTCACAGGAACTGGAACCCAGAGCAAAGCAGTGACTCCATAAGAGGCTGGGCCAGACCTATCTTCAAGTCGTGGAGGGTCTTCTGGGGAGGTAGGGGTTGGCTGTGGCTCACTCTGGGGGCAAGGACATTGGTGGCGGATGCCCCAGGGAATACTCATAGGCATTAACTCTCCTGGAGATAGCTGTTTTGGCACTGAGAACTGGCCTCACCCAACAGGTTGCAGGCTTCAGTGCTGGGATGCCTCAGGCCAAACAACAAACAGGGTGGGAACACAGCCCCACCCATCAGCAGACAGACTGCCTAAAGTCATCCTGAGCCAAAAGCTGCCTATAAACATACCCCTTGACATAGCCCTGCCCACTTGAGGGACAAGACCCAGCTCCACCCACCAGTGGGCAGGCACCAGTTCCTCCCACGAGGAAGCCAGCACAAGCCCCCAGACCAGTCTCACCCACCACAGGGCACCCACAAGAACCAAGAAGAATTACAATCCTGCAGCCTGAGGAATGGAGATGGCAAACACAGAAAGTTAGACAAAATGAGACAGCAGAAAGAAGGAACAAGATAAAAACCCAGAAGAACTAAGTGAAGTTGAGATAGGCAATCTACATGAAAAAGAATTCATAGTAATGATAGTAAATGTGATTCAAGATCTTGGAAAAAGAATGGAGGCACAGACTCAGAGGATACAAGAAATGTTTAATAAAGAGCTAGAATCTTTAGAACAAACAGAGATGAACAATAAAATCACTGAAATGAAAAACATACTAGAAGGAATCAATAGTGGAATAAATTAGGCAGAAAAATGAATAAGTAAGCTGGAAGACAGATTGGTGGAAACCACTGCTGCAGAACAAAGAAAGAAGAATGAAAAGAAATGAGGACAGTCAAAGAGACCTCTGGGACAACATTAAACACACCAATATTTGCATTATAGGGGTCCCAGAAGGAGAAGAGAGAGAGAAAGGGCCTGAGAAAATACGTGAAGAGATAGTAGTTGAAAATGTCCCTAACATGGGAAGGAAACACTCACTCAAGTACAGGAAGCACAGAGTCCCATACAGGATAAACCCAAGGAGGAACACACCAAGACACATATTACTCAAACTGACAAAAATTAAAGACAAGGAGAAAACATTAAAAGCAACAAGGGAAAAGCAATAAGTAACCTTATGGGAGTTCCCTTGTATGTTGTCCGCTGATTTTTCAGCAAAAACTGTGCAGGCCAGAAGGGAGTGACATGATATATTTAAAGTGATGAAAGGGAAAAACCTATAACCAAGAATACTCTACCTAGCATGGCTCTCATTCAAACTTGACAGAGAAATCAAAAGCTTTACAGACAAGCAAAAGCTAACAGAATTCAGGACCACCAAACCAGCTTTACAGCAAATGCTAAAGGAACTTTTCTAGGCAGAAAGAAAAGGCCACAACGAGAAACAAGAAGATTACGAAATGGGAAATCTCACCGGTAAAGGCAAACATACAGTAAACGTAGGAAATCATCCACACACAAATATATCAAAACCAGCAAACATGAGAAGAGGAGAGTACAAATGCAGGATACTGGAAATGCATTTGAAATTAAGAGACCAACAGCGTAAAACAAACTTGCATATGTATATAGACTAATCTATCAAAACCTCATGGTAACTGCAAACCAAAAATCTACAATAGATACACACACACACAAAAGAAAAGAGAATTCAAACACAACATTAAAGTTAGACATCAAATCACAAAACAAAAGAGGAAGGGAAGAAAAAAGACCTTCAAAAACAAACCCCAAACAATTAACAATGGCAATAAGTACATACATATCGATAATTACCTTAAATGTAAACAGATTAAATGCTCCAACCAAAACACATAGACTGGCAGAATAGATACAAAAATAAGACCCATATATATGCTATCTACAAGCAACCCATTTCAGACCTAGGGACACATACAGACTGAAAATGAGGGGATGGAAAAAGGTATCCCATGCAAATGGAAATCAAAAGAAACCTGGAAGAGCAATACTCAGACAAAATAGACTTTAAAATAAAAACTGTTACTAAAAACTGTTACAAGAGACAAAGAAGGACACTAAATAATGATAAAGGGATCAATCTAAGAAGATATAACAATTGTAAATATATATGCATCCAACATAGGAGCACCTCAATATATAAGGTAAATGCTAACAGCCATAAAAGGAGAAATTGACAGTAACAGGGTAATAATGGGGGCCTTTAACACCCCACTTTCATCAATGGACAGATCATCCAGAAATAAAATCAATAAGGAAATACAGGCCTTAAATGACACATAAGAGCAGATGGACTTAATTGATATTTATAAAGCATTCCATCCAAAGGCAGTGGAAAAAACGCATTCTTCTGAAGTGCACATGCAACATTCTCCAGGATAGAACACATGCTGGGCCACAATGCAAACCTCAGTAAACTTAAGAAAACTGAAATCATACCAAGCATTTTCTCCAACCACAACACTATGAGATTAGAAATCAACTACAAGAAAAAAAATGGAAAAAACACAAACACGTGGAGGCTAAACTATATGTTACTAAACAACCAATGGATCACTGAAGAAATCAAAGAGGAAATCAAAAAATACCTAGAGACAAATGAAAATGAAAACACAACAATCCAAAACCTATGGGACACAGCAAAAGCAGTTCTAAGAGGAAAGTTTATAGCAATACAATCTTATCTCAGGAAACAAGAAAAATCTCAAATAAACAATCTAAACTTATACCTAAAGAACCGAGAGAAAGAAGAACAAAATCCAAAGTTAGTAGAAGGAAAGAAGTCATAAAGATCAGAGCAGAAATAAATGAAAGAGAAATGAAAAAAAGAAAAGATCAGTGAACCTAAAAGCTGGTTCCTTGGGGAAAATAAACAAAAGTGATAAGCCTTTAGCCAGACTCATCAAGAAAAAAAGGGAGAGGGCTCAAAGCAATAAAATTAGAAATGAAAAAGGTGAAGTTACAATTGACACTGCAGAAATACAAAGGATCATAAGAGATTACTACAAGCAACTATATGCCAATGAAATGGAAACCCAGAAGAAATGGACTAATTCTTAGAAAGGTACAATCTTCCAAGACTGAACCAGAAAGAAATAGAAAATATGAAGAGACCAATCACAAGTACTGAAATTGAAACTGTGATGAAAAAGCTTCCAACAAACAAAAGTCCAGGACTAGATGGCTTCCAGGTGAATTCTGTCAAACATTTAGAGAAGAGTTAATAACTATCCTTTTGCAGAGGAAGGAACACTCCCAAACTCATTCTAAGAAGCCACCATCACCCTGATACAAAAACCAGCCAACGATACCATGAGAAAAGTGAATTACAGGCCAATATCACTGATGAACATATACTCAAAAATCCTCAACCAAATACTAGCAAACCAAATCCAACAATACATTAAAGGATGATACACCATGATCAACTAGGATTTATCCCAGGGGTGCAAGGAGTTTTCAATATCCGTAGATCAATCACTGTGATACACCCCATTAATATTGAAGAATAAAAACCATATGATCATCTCAATAGATGCAGAAAAAGCTTTTGACCAAATTCAACACCCATCTATAAGAACTCTCCAGAAAGTGGGCATAGAGGGAACCTACCTCAACATAATAAAGGCCATATATGACAAACCCACAGCTAACATCATACTCAATGGGGAAAAGCTGAAACCATTTCCTCTATGATCAGGAACAAGACAAGGATGTCTGCAATCACCACTTTTATTCAACACAGTTTTAGAAGTCCTAGCCATGGCAATCAGAGAAGAAGAATAAAAGGTATCCAAATTGGAAAAGAAATAAAACTGTCATTGTTTGCATATGACATGATACTATACATAGAAAATCCTAAAGATGCCACAGAAAAGTACTAGAGCTCATCAATGAATTCAGTAAGGTTGCAGGATACAAAATTAATACACAGAAATCTGTTGCATTTCTATACACTAACAACGAAAGATCAGAAAGAGAAATTATGGAAACAATCCCATGTACCATTGCATAAGAAAGAATAAAATACCTAGGAATAAACGTATCTAAGGAGGTAAAAGACCTGTATTCTGAAAGCTATAAGATGCTGATGAAAGAAATAAAAGATAACACAGACAGACAGAAAGATATTCCATGTTCTTGTATTGGAAGAATCAATATTGTCAAAATGACTGTACTACCCAAGGCAATCTACAGATTCAATGCAATCCCTATTAAATTACCAATAACATTTTTCACAGAAATAGAACAAAAAATTTTTAAATTTGTGTGGAAACACAAAAGACAACAGAGCCAAAGCAAACCTGAGAAAGAAAAACGGAGCTGGAGGAATCAGGCTCCCTGACTTCAGACTATACTACAAAGCTACAGTAATCAAAACAGTATGGTTCTGGCACAAAAACAGAAATATAGATCAATGGAACAGGATAGAAAGCCCAGAAATAAACCCATGCACCTATGGTCAATTAGTCTACTACAAAGGAGGCAAGAATATAGAATGGAGAAAAGACAGTCTCCTCAATAAGTGTTGCTGGGAAAACTGGACAGCTACACATAAAAGAATCAAATTAGAACATTCTCTAACTCCATACACAAAAATAAACTCAAAATGGATTAAAGACCTCAATGTAAGACCAGATACTATAAAATTCTTAGAGGAAAAACACAGGCAGAACACTCTTTGACATAAATTGCAGCAAGATCTTTTTGGATCCACCTCCTAGAGTAACGAAAATAAAACAAAAATAAACAAATGGGACCTAATGAAACTTAAAACCTTTTGCACAGCAAAGGAAACCATAAACAAAATGAAAAGACAACCCATAGAATGGGAGAAAAATACTTGCAAATGAATCTCAAAATAAACAAACAGCTCATGCAGCTCAATATCAAAAAAAACCCCACAACCCAATCAAAAAATGGGCAGGGGCTTCCCTGGTGGTGCAGTGGTTAAGAATCCGCCTGCCAATGCAGGGTACACGCGTTCGAGCCCTGGTCCGGGAAGATCCCACATGCCACGGAGCAACTAAGCCCATGCACCACAACTACTGAGCCTGTGCTCTAGAGCCTGCGAGCTACAACTACTGAGCCCGCATGCTACAACTACTGAAGCCCACACGCCTAGAGCCCATGCTCCACAACAAGAGAAGCCACCACGATGAGAAACCCACGCACCGCAATGAAGAGTAGCCCCCGCTCACCGCAACTAGAGAAAGCCCACGCGCAGCAACAAAGACCCAACGCAGCCAAAAAAAAAAAAAAGGGCAGAAGATCTAAATAGACATTTCTCCAGAGAAGACATACAGAGGGAATTCCCTGGCAGTCCACTGGTTAGGACTGAGCACTTTCACTGCCATGGCCCAGGTTCAATCCCTGGTCAGGGAACCTGCAAGCTGCGTAGTACAGCTAAAAAAAAAAAAAAAGAAGACATACAGAAGACCAAAAAGCACATGAAAAGATGCTCAACATCACTAGTTATTAGGGAAATTCAAATCAAAACTACAATGAGGTATCACTTTACATCAGTCAGAATGGCCATCATCAAAAAGTCTACAAACAATAAATGCTGCAGAGGGTGTGGAGAAAAGGGAACCCTCTTATACTGTTGGTGGGAATGTAAACTAGTACAACCATTGTGGAGAAGAGTATGGAGGATCCTTAAAAAACTAAAAATAGAACTACCATATGATTCAGGGATCCTACTCCCGGGCATGTATCCACAGAATAACATACTTTGAAAAGATACATGCACCCCAATGTTCATTGTAGCACTATAAACAATAGCAAAGACTTGGAAGCAACCTAAATGTCCACTGACAAAGGAATGGATAAAGAAGATGTGGTATATATATATACAAGGGAATATCATTCAGCCATTAAAACGAGTGAAATACTGCCATTGGCAGCAACATGGATGGACCTAGAGATTATCACACTAAGTGAAGTAAGTCAGACAGAGAAAAATATCATATTATATCACTTATATGTGGAATCTAAAAAATGATACAAATGAACTTATTTACAAAACAGAAATATACCCACAGACATAGAAACCAAACTTATGGTTACCAAAGGGGATAGGGGGAGGAAGAAGTTAGGAATTTGGGATTAACAGATACACATTACTATATATAAAATAAACAAACAAGGATCTACTGTATAGCACAGGGAGCTATATTCAACATCTTGTAATAATATATTCAATATCTTCTAATAACCTCCAATGGAAAAGAATCTGAAAAAGAATTTTATATATATATATATAACTTTTTAATAAAGTTTTATATATATAATTTATTACTTTGCTTTATACCTGAAACATGTAAATCAACTATACTTCAATAAAAAAAAATCCTTAAGCATTCCCTCCCATTACCAACAGTGTCAAGTCTAAATTCCTTAGGGAAGTAAAGATATCAGGCACCACCTGGTCCCTCCTGTCCTTCCCACTCATCTCTTCCTGTATCTACGGAACAGAAACAGACTCACAGACATAGAGAACAGACTTATGGTTGCCAAGGGGGAGGAAGTTTGGGGGAGGGATGGATTGGGAGTTTGGGATTAGCAGATGCAAACTATTATATATAGGATGAATAAACAACAAGGTCCTACTGTATAGCACAGGGGACTATGTTCAATATCCTGTGATAAACCATAATGTAAAAGAATATGAAAAACAATATATATATAATATAGTGTATATATATATATATGTAACTAAATTACTTTGCTCTACAGCAGAAACTAACACAACAAATGTAAATCAACTATACTTCAATAAAATAAATTTTAAAAAGGGGTCCAATCAAGACGGCAGAGCAGAAGGACGTGGAGCTCACCTCCTCCAACAATTACAGCAAACAATTCTCACAGAATACCTACTGAACGCTGGCAGAAGACCTCAGATAACAGAAAACTATCTGAGAAATTTCTCCACCTTAACTGGGTAGGATGAAAGAAGAAGGGAAAAAAGGAAGTGGGCTGGGACCTGTGCCCCTGGGAGGGAGGTGAAAAAGAGGAAAGGTTCCTGCACCCCAGGAAGCTCTCTCTCTGGTGGGGAGATAAGCCCTCTCTCTGGTGGGGGACAGAAAGCAAGCTTCAGAGGCTTGGAGGAAAGCACAGCATTCGGTTTGTGGCTGGCAGAACAGAGAGAGAGCTTCCCAGAAGGTCTGTGCCACTGCCCTGCACTCCCCAGCCTGAGACATGTGTCTGCTGTTGCAGGTGGGGGCTGGGTGCTGAAACTTGAGCTTTAGAGGACAGACCTAGGGAGAGACCTGGGGTTGGCTGTGGGGACACAGCCTGAAGGGGCTGGAGTATGGTATGGCCACAACCTGGGATGTACATAGAGAAGCCCAGGCCCACCATAGAAGTGAAGCACCATTAAGGGGCGCGTGAAGGGAGTGGCAGGGCCCACCATAGCAGCCTTTTTCTCCGTGCTCGCTCAGGTGGCACAGCACCGCCTCTGTGAGCTCTGGGAGCACACAAGCCAGTGGGTTGCCTACACAGAGGTGGGGCTGAAATCAGAGCTCAGCCCCAGGGGTTGCACAACTTAGGAAGCAGGACTGAAATCTCTCCCTGTGGCTGCACAATACACGGATTTATGCCACTGCCTTTGTAAACTCAGTGCCTGTGGGTCATCAGAGTGGATGGCGGGTCCTCCCGTGGCTGGGATAGGTCTGGCCGTAGCAGCTGTGGGCTTTGTGGGCATGTTCATGTGGAGGCTGGGCCAGGCCAGGGTCTGGGCTGTCTCCACAGCTTCCATGGTGAGCCCAGGTGTGAGACTGCTGCAGTCCTGGTATCTGACTTCAGTGGATCCGCGCCTACAGATCTCTGCTGGTGGCTTTGTGATAACAATGCCTGAGCGACACCAGAGCCAATTGCTGGCATTCCCACGGTGGAGGCAGAGCCAAGGGCAGTGCTAACCTCAGTGTATTTTGTGAGCCTGTACAGCGGGTGACAGGTGACACACCAAAGTGCACTCCCAGGTGGACAGCTTCGGTGAAGGAATACTCAGTGGCTCCTCTCCCAGTGGGAGTGCTCCAACCCTGCTTACCTCACACCACAGCTCAGAAATGGATAAGGGGCTTCTACTCCAACAACTAGGGAGAAGACCCTGCCCCCACAAGGCTGTGACAACCACAGAGCAAAGAGGAGGCCCCGCTCAACATCCAGTACTGGCTCTGATCACCACAACACCAGTCACACCCCCCATCAAGAGGATAATGGCCAGCACACACTGAGGAAAGAGGCAGCAGGCATCCATATTAAAAATAGCACTTGTACCAAAAATATTAAACCTACACAGGCTAATTAGGGATGCTCCCACATAAAAATAGCCCTCCAAGACCACAGTAGATAATTGTTTCTCCTAAACTCATACAGTAAGATAAACATAAGAAAAATGAAGAACCAGAGGAACCACTCCCAGTTAAAAGATCAAGAGAATTCCCCTGAAAGAACAATTAACCAGACCTCTCCAGCTTAACAGACACTGAATTCAAAAAGGAGAAAATCAAAATCCTGAAGGAATTTTAAAGGCTAAATTAAAAAGGCTATCAATAGAAAGGCAGATTACTGTAAAAGGGAAGTAGAAACTATAAAGAGGAGCCAAGAAAAATAAGAAAACTCATTTGTTGAGATGAAAGCTGAGCCAAAGGCAATGAATAGCAGATTGAATAATGCAGAAAAATGAGTAAGTGATCTGGAAGACAGAATAATGGAAATCACTCAAACAGAACAGCAGACAGAAAGCCAAATGAAACAAAAATGAAAGCAATATAAGAGACCTATGGAATAATATAAAGCATGTCAATCTATGCATAATAGGGATTCCAGAAGAAGAAGAAAGAGAAAAGGGGATCGAAAGTGTATTTGAATAAATTATGACTGAAAACTTCCCAAACCTAAAGAAGGAAACAGATATGCAGGTACAAGAAGCACAGGGCGTCCCCAACAAGATGAACTCAAACAGACTACACCAAGACATATTATAATTAAAATGGCAAAAGTTAAAGATAAAGAGGGGGATTCTAAAGGCAGCAAGAGAAAAACAAAGAGTTAATTACAAAGAAACCCCCATAAGACTATCAGCTGATTTCTCGACAAAAATGTTGCAGGCCAGAAGGGAGTGGCAAGATATATTCAAAGTCCTAAAAGGGAAAGATCTGCAAACTGGGTTACTCTACCCAGCAAGATTATCATTTAGAATAGAAGGAGAGACAAAGAATTTCTCAAGACAAGCAAAAGCTAAAAAAAAACCCCACAGCAATACTAAACCTATCCTAAAAGAAATATTGAAAGGTCTTCTCTAAATAGAAAAGAAGCAAGAATCTATAGGAAAGAGAAAATCACAGCTGGAAATAAGTCACTTAAATAAGCCAGTATACAGATTAAAAAAAATCAAAAAATGTTTGTGAAAGTGATGATAACCACAATGAACAGTAAAAAGATAAACATGAAGATGTAAAAGAGGACATCAAAATCATAAAATGTAGAGTAGGAGAGTAAGAAAATGTAGATTCTTTTTTTTTTAGAATGTGTTTGATCCTATATGACTATCAGTCTAAAGCAAGTATATATAGGAAGGGGTTAACATACTTGAACAACGTGGTAACAATAAATAAAAAACATACAATAGATTCACAAAAAACAAAAAAAACAGAACACAAGTGTAATATAAAAGGAAATCATCAAACCATAAAAGGAAAAACAAAAAAAATAAAAACAAAAGGGACAAAGAAGATATACAAAATCAACTGGAAAAGAAGGTTTAAAACAGCAATAAATATCTATCAATAATTATGTTAAATGTCAATGGATTAAATGCTCCAATCAAAAGACACAGAGTGGCAGATTAGATTAAAAAAACAAGTGCCTACAATATGCTACTTACAAGAGACCCACTTTAAGGCAAAGAACACACATAGATAGAAAGTGAGGGAATGGAAAAAGATATTTCATCTTTTGGGGACTGCAATACTAATATCATACAAAATAGACTTTAAAACAAAGGCCATAAAGAAAAAGAAGGACACTACATAATGATAAAAGGATCAGTACAAGAAGAGGATATTACACTCATCAACATATATGCACCCTACATAGGAGCACCCAACTACATAAAACAAATAGTAACAGACATAAAGGGAGAAACTGATGGGAATCCAATAATAGTATGAGACTTTAACACCCTACTCACATCAATGGACAGATCTTCTAGACAGAAAATGAATAAGGCACATTGAGATCCTAAATGATACAACAGAATAGACTTAATTGATATCTTCAGGACATTACATCCAAAAAAAAAAAAAAAAACACACAATACATATTCTTTTCAAGTGCACATGGAATAGTCTCTAGGATTTACCACATACTAGGACACAAAACAAGCCTCAATAAATTTAAGAGTGTAGAAATTATTTCAGGCATCTTTTCTGACCACAATGACATGAAACTAGGAATCAACCAGAGGAAAGAAATGAGAATAAAACGATTACATGGAGACTAAACAACATGCTACTAAAAAACCAGTGGGTCAACAATGAATACAAAGAGGAAATTAAAAAATACCTTGAGGCAAATGACAATGAAAACATAACCATATAAAATCTATGGGATGCTGCAAAAGCAGTTATTAGAGGGTAGTTCATAGCAATACAGACCTTCCTCAGAAAAATCTCAAATAAACAACCTAACTTACCACCTAAAAGAACTAGAAAAAGAAGAACAAAAGCTAAAGTCAGCAGAAGGAAGGAAATAATAAAGATCAGAGAGGAAATAAATAAAATAGAGATTAAAACTTAGAAAAAAAATCAATAAAACCAAGAACTGGTTCTTCAAAAAGGTAAATAAAATAGACAGATCTCTGGCCAGGCTCACCAAGAAGAAAAGGGAACCCAAATAAACAAAATAAGAAATGAAAAAGGAGAAGTAACATCCAATACCACAGAAATACAAAAAACCATAAGAGAATACTATGAATAATAATATGCCAACAAATTCAACAACCTAGAAGAATGGACTTGTTTCTAGAAACATACAGCCCACCAAAACGGAATAAAGAAGAAATAGATAATTTGAACACTGATCACTAGAAGTGAAATAGAATCTGTAATTTTTAAAAACTCCCTATAATACAAAAGTCCAGGACCAGATGGCTTCACAGGCGAAATATACCAAACATACAAAGAACTTATACCAATCCTTCTCAAACTCTTCCAAAAGATTGAAGAGGAGGGAACACTCTCAAAGACATTCTATGAAGCCACCATCACCCTGATAGCAAAACCAGACAAAGACACCACCAAAAAAGAAAATTACAGGCCAATATCTTTGATGAATATAGACGCAAAAATTCTCAGCAAAATATTAGCAAACCAAATCCAACAACACATAAAAGATATCATACACCACAACCAAGTTGTATTTATCCCAGGGTCACAGGGATGGTTCAACATACGCAAATCAATCAAAGTGATACACCACATCTACAAAAGTAAAGACAAAAATCACATGATGATCTCAATAGATGCAGAAAAAGCATTTGATAAAATTCAACATCCATTCATGATAAAAACTCTTACCAAAGTGGGTAGAGAGGGAACATATCTCAACATAATAAAAGCTATTTATGACAAACCCACAGCCAATGTAATACTCAACGGTGAAACGCTGAAAGCTTTCCCACTAAAATCTGGAACAAGACAGGATGCCCTCTCTCACCACTTCTATTCAACATAGTATTGGAAGTCCTAGCCACAGCAGTCAGACAAGAAAAAGAAGTAAAAGGTATCCAAATTGTAAGGAAAGAGGTAAAATTGTCATTACATGCAGATGACAAGATATTATTATTATATTTAGAAAACCCTAAAGACTCCACACAAACACTAATAGAACTGATAAATTCAGCAAGGTAGCAGGATACAAGATTAACTTAAAGAAATCAGTTTTATTTCTTCATACTCAAAATAAGAGAAAGGGAATATAAAAAAACAATCCCTTTTAAAATTCCATCAAAAAAATAAAATACTTAGGAATAAACCTGACCAAGAAGGTGAAAGACTTACATGCTGAGAACGATAAAACATTAATAAAGGAAACTGAAGATGATTCAAAGAAATGGAAAGATATCCCATGCTCTTGGATTGGAAGAATTAATATTGTTAAAATGGCCATACTACCAAAAGCAATCAACAGATTTAATGTGATCCCTATCAAATTACCCATGACATTTTTCACATAACTAAAACAAATAATCCTAAAATTTATATGGAACCATAAAAGACCCAGAATTGCCAAAGCAATCCTGAGGAAGAAGAATAAAAGAGGAGGCATAACCCTCCCAGACTTCAGACAATACTACAAAGTTACAGTAATCAAAACAGCATGGTATTGGCACAAAAACAGATGTGTATCAATGGAACAGAAAAGAGAGCACAGAAATAAACCCACACACCTGCAGTCAATTAATCTTTGACAGAGGGGGCAAGAATATACAATGGAACAAATACAGTCTCTTCACCAAGTAGTGTTGGGAAAGTTGGACAGCCACATGTAACCCAATGAAGTTAGAACACACCCTTACACCATACACAAAAAAAAAACCTCAAAATGGCTTAAAGACTTAAATATAAGACATGACACCATAAAACTTCTAGAAGAGAACATAGGCAAAACATTCTCTGACGTAAGTTGTACCAATGTTTTCTTAGGTCAATAGAAATAGAAAGCAAATATTAATAGAAATAAAAACAAGGCCAATAAAAATAAAAGCAAGGCAATAGAAATAAAAGCAAAATAAAAATAAAAGCAAAAATAAACAAATAGGACCTAATCAAACTCACAAGCTTTTGTACAGCAATGGAAACCATCAACACAGTGAAAAGACAACCTACGGACTGGGAGAAAACATTTGCAAATGATGCTCCCAACAAGGGCTTAATTTCCAAAATATATAAACAGCTCATACAACTCAACAACACACAGACAAAAACAAACAACCCAATCAAAAAATGGGCAGAAGACCTTAATAGACATTTCTCCAAAGAAGACATACAGATGACCAACAGGCACATGAAAAGATACTCAACATCACTAATTATTAGAGAAATGCAAACCAAAACTACAATGAGGTACCACCTCACACCAGTTAGAATGGGCATCATCAGAAAATCTACAAACAACAAATGCTGGAGAGGGTGTGGAGAAAAGGGAACCCTCCTTCACTATTGGTAGGGATGTAAAGTGCAGCCACTATGGAGAACAGTATGGAGGTTTCTCAAAAAACTAAAAATAGAGTTGCCATATGATCCAGCAGTCCCACTCCTGGGCATATATCCAGGTAAAACTATAATTCGAAAAGATACATGCACCTCTATGTTCATAGCGGTGCTGTTTACAATAGGCAAGACATGGAAGCAACCTAAAAGTCCATCAACAGATGAATGGATAAAGAAGATGTGGTTCATATATACAATGGAATACAATTCAGCCATAAAAAAGACTGAAATAATGCCATTTGGCATTACCTAGAGATTATCATACCAAGTGAAGTAAGTCAGAAGGAGAAAGACAAATACCATATGATATCACTTACGTGTGGAATCTAAAATATGATACAAATGAACCTATCTACAAAACAGAAACAGACTCACAGACATAGAGAACAGACTTGTGGTTGCTGAGGAGGGTGGGAGGGAGAGGGATGGACTGGGAGTTTGGGGTTAGTAGATGCAAACTATTACATTTAGAATGGATAAACAACAAGGTTGTAGTGTATAGCACAGGGAGCTCTATTCAATATCCTGTGATAAACCATAATAGAAAAGAATATGAAAAACAATGTATATATGTATGTAAACTGAATTACTTTGCTGTATAGCAGAAATTAACACAACACTGTAAATCAACTATACTTCAATAAAATAATTTTTTAAATTAATTAATTTAAAATTAATTTTGTTAAGTGAAAAAAGCCAGGCACAAAAGAGCACACAACTGTATGGTTTGTTCCCTATGTATGAAATCCAGGGATCAGCAGAGCTAACCTACATTGACAGAAATCAGAAAGTGGTTGCCAAGGCTTGGGGGTGGGTGTGGGGAGGGGAATTGACTGGAAAGGGCCATAAGGGACCTTGCTGGAGTGATGGAAATGTTTAATATCTTGTTTTCTTGAAAGGTAGTTAAATGCCTATATACAATTGTTAACATTCATCAAACTGAACACAAGTTCTGTGCATTTTATAATATCTTAATTATCCTTCAGTTAAAAAACAAGAAACAAGCCATATAGAAAGCTATGAGATGTAGAATTATTGTTGCAGAAAATTAAATCAGTGGTGTGGAGAACAAAGTTGACCAAAGATCAAAGGGGGTGTTTGAGCATGATCCACACGGAGGGCAGAGAGCACAGCACCAGCACACGGGATTTTCCTGACCAAGGTTCCAGAACTAATGGAACAGAAGCAATAATAAGAGCTCTGAAGGATAAATCTTTTCTGAAATTAAGAAAGAACCAAGTATCATATTGCAAGAACTTACCCTGTTCTAGGCTAAACCATAATTGAACTCATTATGGCAAAATATTTGAATTATAAAGAAAAAGAAAAAAAGTTCTAAAACATTGAGGCAGGGGGAAAAGTCAGTTATCAATAAAACAAAAACCAATTTGGTTGCAGTTGTTTTTGTTGGCCCACAAAATATCAAGAACAGGAGTTTGGAGACAAAGTGGTTGTTATTCAAGAATATTATACTGGACCACATTCCCCCTCATGTGTGAAGGCAACAAAATTCTCAGATGTACAAAGGTTTGGAAAATATTCTCCCCATGAACCCTTTGAAGAAATTAGTTGAAAATATTTATCATTCAATGAGTGATGAGGCAAAATGAAGGGTCATGGTATAGAGGAGTAATGGTACAACAGAATGTCAGGGAAAGCTAAAATCACTTAAAACAGGAATAAGAAAAAAAATTGTAAAGGAGTTTAAAAAATGATAGTAAAACTCAATGTATTTCAAGAGAGAATACACACAATGTTAAAAGTAATATCCTTTTTAAAAAACTGTCAGACTATGAGTCTTAAACTGCTCTAAAAACAAAGTCTTAATAAACAACAACAAAACATTTAAATAAATCAAAATGGCAACATAAATCAAGAAGGTGTTTCCCTCTGTTTGGGCAGAGGTTCCTGGGACCTGAATATATGATGCTTTTTAAAAAAATTTTTTTATTGGAGTATAGTTGATTTATAATGTTGTGCTGGTTTCAGGTGTACAGCAAAGTGAATCAGTTATACATATATCCACTTTTTCAGATTCTTTTCCCATATTGGCTGTTAGAGCATTGAGTAGAGTTCCCTTTGCTATA
Organism: Balaenoptera ricei; assembly: GCF_028023285.1. Lineage (NCBI taxonomy): Eukaryota > Metazoa > Chordata > Mammalia > Artiodactyla > Balaenopteridae > Balaenoptera > Balaenoptera ricei. Next base: position 75,624,595 of record NC_082644.1, read on the forward strand.
CAGTAGGTCCTTATTAGTTATCTATTTTATATATAGTAGTGTGTATGTATGATGCTATTTTTGAAACTGCATGTCAGGTCCTTCCGTTTTGGTATTTTCCCTGTATCATTTGAACGTCTTCAATATTTTATCATAAAATTTTAAAATAATATACGGGCTGCAAGAAGAACCTTCCAAGTACTAAAAATTATTCTACTTTCTGATTTTCTTAACGGAAACCAAGAAGTTGTAGTTTATGTGTAAGGTTGAGAGGATGAAGATATATTTGGCAAGTGGGAGCAAAATTATAAGTGTATAAAATTCTTTGTCTCAGAAAAAAAAAAGACATAACAAATTACCAAAAAAACAGTAACCTGAAAAAAAAAAAAATGGAACAAGTTTATATCAACATGACCTACAAATTCATCAAAACAACATATATGGAGCCAGGATTCCACTTTCTAGGGACAAATTCCTATCCTTCTAACTTACTTCAGTTAATCCCAAAGCAACATTCTTTGATGAACTTGTAGACTCCAATCCAATGTTTACACGCTTTTTCACAATCCATTATGCCCTTCCTAATTTACGTATCTTAGATGCCAGAGTACTCACTATAATCATTCCCTTGGAACTTCCTCGTTTCTCATGTCCCTCTTGTTTTCTTTGTATTCACTTTCAAAAAGCCCAACCCCCTTGGTTGTCTCAACTATTCCCCTTCTCAGTGTTTACAGCTGAGCAGCTGGATGTTGCTGGAAAAAAATTTTCTAGTGGTTTCATTTTAAATGTTGCTCTCAAATCCTAAGTGGCCCTTAGCCCTACCCAAATAGACAATTATGTTCCTCTAATATGTCCCCATATTCCAAGACAGACTTATCTCATTTCTTCCTAAACTTTTAATCCCAAATCATACCCTCCTCACTTCCAGCTAATGGCCTTATCTCATAAATCTTTGAGAAAATAGAAACAATCAAAAGCCCTACCTATTTCTCTCTCTCTCTCCCCCCTCCCTCCCTCTCTCTCTCCCCCTCCCCCTCTCTCCCTCCCTCCCTCCCTCTCTCTCTCTCTCTCTCTCTCTCATTTTCTCACTTTCCTTCTAAGCCTTGTGCCTAACAGGGCCATGGTGCTCCAGCCAGCTGTCCGGTCTGGGCCTCTGAGGTGGGAGAGCTGAGTTCAGCACACTGGACCACCAGAGGCCTCCCAGCTCCACGTAATATCAATTGATGAGAGCTCTCCCAGAGAGCTCCGTCTCAATGTTAAGACCCAGCTCCACTCAACAACCAGCGAGCTCCAGTGCTGGACACTCCATGCAAAACAACTAGTAAGACAGGAACACAACCCCACACATTACCACAGAGGCCGCCTAAAATCATAATAAGGTCACAGACACCCCAAAACACACCACTGGACACGGTCCTGCCCACCAGAAAGGCAAGATCCAGCCTCATCGACTGGAACACAGGCACCAGTCCCCTGCACCAGGAAGCGTACACAACCCACAGAACCAACCTTACCAACAAGGGGCAGACACCAAAAACAACGGGAACTACGAACCTTCAGCCTGCGAAAAGAAGGCCCCAAACACAGTGAAGCAAAATGAGAAGACAGAGAAATACGCAGAAGATAAAGGAGCAAAGTAGAAACCCACGAGACCAAACAAATGAAGAGGAAATAGGCAGTCTACCTGAAAAAGAATTCAGAGTAATGACAGTAAAGATGATCCAAAATCTTGTAAATAGAATGGAGAAAATACAAGAAACGTTTAACAAGAACCTAGAAGAACTAAAGAACAAACAAACAGTGATGAACAACACAATAAATGAAATGAAAAATTCCCTAGAAGGAATCAATAGCAGAATAACTGAGGAAGAAGAACGGATATGTGACCTGGAAGATAAAATAGTGGAAATAACTACCACAGAGCAAAATAAAGAAAAAAGAATGAAAAGAATTGTGGACAGTCTCAGAGACCTCTGGGACAACACTAAATGCACCAACATTTGAATTCTAGGGGTCCCAGAAAAAGAGGAGAAAAAGAAAGGGACAGAGAAAATATATGAAAAGATTATAGTTGAAAACTTCCCTAATATGGGAAAAGAAATAGTCAAAAAACTCCAGGAAGTGCAGAGAGTCCCATACAGGATAAATCCAAGGAGAAACATGCCAAGACACATATTAGTCAAACTATCAAAAATTAAATATAAAGAAAAAATATTAAACGGAGCAAGGGAAAAGCAACAAATAATATACAAGGGAATCCCCATAAGGTTAACAGCTGATTTTTCAGAAACTCTGCAAGCCAGAAGGGAGTGGCAAGACATATTTAAAGTGATGAAAGGGGAAAACCTAAAACCAATATTACCCAGAAAGGATCTCATTCAGATTCGATGGAGAAATTACAACCTTTACAGACAAGCAAAAGCTAAGAGAATTCAGCAGCACCAAACCAGCTTTACAACAAATGCTAAAGGAACTTCTCTAGGCAGGAAACACAAGAGAAGGAAAAAACCTACAAAAACAAACCCAAAACAATTACGAAAGTGGTAATAGGAACATACATATTGATAATTACCATAAATGTAAGTGGATTAAATGCTCCAAGCAAAAGACACAGACTGGCTGAATGGATACAGAAACAAGACCCATATATATGCTGTCTACAAGAGACCCACTTCAGACCTAGGGACACATACACACTGCAAATGAGGGGATGGAAAAAGATATTCCATGCAAATGGAAATCAAAAGAAAGCTGAAGTAGCAATTCTCATAACAGACACAATAGACTTCAAAATAAAGACAATTACAAGAGACAAAGAAGAACACTATATAATGATCAAAAGATCAATCCAGGAAGAAGATATAACAATGGTAAATATTTATGCACCCAACATAGGAGCACCTCAATACATAAGGCAAATGCTAACAGCCATAAAAGGGGAAATCAACAGTAACCCAATCATAATTGGGGACTTTAACACCCCACTTTCACCAATGAACAGATCATCCAAGATGAAAATAAATAAGGAAACACAAGCTTTTAATGACACATTAAACAAGATGGACTTAATTGATATTTCTAGGACATTCCATCCCAAAACAACAGAATACACTTTATTCTCAAGTGCTCATGGAACATTCTCCAGGATAGATCATATCTTGGGTCTCAAATCAAGCCTTGGTAAATTTAAGAAAATTGAAATAGTATCAAGTATCTTTTCCGACCACAATGCTATGAGACTAGATATCAATTACAGGAAAAATCTGTAAAAAATACAAACACATGGAGGCTAAACAATACACTAGTAAATAACCAAGTGATCACTGAATAAACCAAAGAGGAAATCAAAAAAAAACCTAGAAACAAATGACAATGAAAACACAACGACCCAAAACCTATGGGATGCAGCAAAAGCAGTTCTAAGAGGGAAGTTTTTAGCAATATATTCCTACCTTAAGAGACAAGACAAATCTCAAATAAACAACCTAACCTTACACCTAAAGCAATTAGAGAAAGAGGAACAAAAGAAAACCCAAAGTTAGCAGAAAGAAAAAAATCATAAAGATCATGTCAGAAATAAATGAAAAAGAAAGAAGGAAACAATAGCAAAAATCAATAAATGAAAAGCTGGTTCTTTGAGAAGATAAACAAAATTGATAAACCATTAGTCATACTCATGAAGAATAAAAGGGAGAAGACTCAAATCAACAGAACAAGAAATGAAAAAGCAGGAGCAACAACTGACACTGCAGAAATACAAAGGATCATGAGAGATTACTACAGCAACTATATGCCAATAAAGTGGACAACCTGGAAGAAATGGACAATTTCTTAGAAAAGCACAACCTTCGGAGACTGAACCAGGAAGAAATAGAAAATATAAACAGACCAATCATAAGCACTGAAATTGAAACTGTGATTAAAAATCTTCCAACAAACAAAAGCCCAGGACCAGATGGCTTCACAGGTGAATTCTATCAAACATTTAGAGAAGAGCTAACACCTATCCTTCTCAAACTCTTCCAAAATATAGCAGTGGGAGGAAACTCTTAAACTCATTCTACGAGGCCACCATCACCCTGATAGCAAAACCAGACAAAGATGTCACAAAGAAAGAAAACTACAGGCCAATATCACTGATGAACATAGATGCAGAAATCCTCAACAAAATACTAGCAAACGGAATCCAGCAGCACATTACAAGGATCATACACCATGATCAAGTGGGGTTTATCCCAGGATTGCAAGGATTCTTCAATATATGCAAATCAATCAATGTAATACACCGTATTAACAAATTGAAGGAGAAAAACCATATGATCATCTCAATAGATGCAGAAAAAGCTTTCGACAAAATTCAACACCCATTTATGATAAAAGCCCTGCAGAAAGTAGGCATAGAGGGAACTTTCCTCAACATAATAAAGGCCATATATGACAAACCCACAGCCAACATTGTCCTCAATGGTGAAAAACTGAAACCATGTCCACTAAGATCAGTAACAAGACAAGGTTGCCCACTCTCACCACTGTTTTTCAACATAGTTTTGGAAGTGTTAGCCACAGCAATCAGAGAAGAAAAAGAAATAAAAGGAATCCAAATCAGAAAAGGAGGAGTAAAGCTGTCACTGTTTGCAGATGACATGATACTATACATAGAGAATCCTAAAGATGCTACCAGAAAACTACTAGAGCTAATCAATGAATTTGGTAAAGTAGCAGGATACAAAATTAATGCACAGAAATCTCTTGCATTCCTATACACTAATGATGAAAACTCTGAAAAAGAATTAAGGAAACACTCCCATTTACCATTGCAACAAAAAGAATAAAGTACCTAGGAATAAACCTACCTAGGCAGACAAAAGGCCTGTATGCAGAAAACTATAAGACACTGATGAAAGAAATTAAAGATGATACAAACAGATGGAGAGATATACCAAGTTCCTGGATTGCAAGAATAAACATTGTGAAAATGACTATAGTACCCAAAGCAATCTACAGATTCAATGCAATCCCTATCAAATTACCAATGGCATTTTTCACAGAACTAGAACAAAAAATTTCACAATTTGTATGGAAACACAAAAGACCCAAATAGCCAAAGCAATCTTGAGAAACAAATCGGAGCTGGAGGAATTAGGCTCCCTGACTTCAGACTATACTACAAAGCTACAGTGATCAAGACAGTATGGTACTGGCACAAAAACAGAAATATAGATCAATGGAACAGGATAGAAAGATAAATCCCCACACATGTGGTCACCTTATCTTTGATAAAGGAGAATATACAATGGAGAAAAGACGGTCTCTTCAATAAGTGGTGCTAGGAAAAGTGGACAGCTACATGTAAAAGAAGGAAATTAGAACACTCCCTAACACCATACACAAAAATAAACTCAAAATGGATGAAAGACCTAAATGTAAGGCCAGACACTATAAAACTCTTAGAGGAAAACATAGGCAGAACACTCTATGACATATATCACAGCAAGATCCTTTATGACCCACCTCCTAGAGAAATGGAAATAAAAACAAAAATAAACAAATGGGACCTAATGAAACTCTAACGCTTTTACACAGCAAAGGAAACCGTAAGCAAGACGAAAAGACAAACCTCTCAATGGGAGAAAATATTTGCAAAGGAAGCAACTGACAAGGGATTAATCTCCAAAATATACAAGCAGCTCATGCAGCTCAATATCAAAAAAAACAAACAACCCAATCCAAAAATGGGCAGAAGACCTAAATAGACATTTCTCCAAAGAAGATATACAGATTGCCAAAAAACACATGAAAGGATGCTCAACATCACTAATCATTAAAGAAATGCAAATCAAAACCACAATGAGGTATCATCACCTCACACTGGTCATAATGGCCATCATCAAAAAATCTACAAACCATAAATGCTGGAGAAGGTGTGGAGAAAAGTAAACCCTCTTACACTGTTGGTGGGAATGTAAATTGATACAGCCACTATGGAGAACAGTATGGAGGGTCCTTAAAAAACTAAAAATAGAAGTACCATATGACCCAGCAATCCCACTATTGGGCATATACCCTGAGAAAACCATAATTCAAAAAGAATCATGTACCACATCGTTCATTGCAACACTATTTACAATAGCCAGGACATGGAAGCAACCTAAGTGTCCAGCGACAGATGAATGGATAAAGAAGATGTGACACATGGAATATTACTCAGCCATAAAAAGAAATGAAATTGAGTTATTTGTAGTGAGGTGGATGGACCTAGAGTCTGTCATACAGTGTGAAGTAAGTCAGAAAGAGAAAAACAAATACCATTTGCTAACACATATATATGGAATCTAAAAAGAAAAAAAATGGTTCTGAAGAACCTAGGGGCAGGACAGGAATAAAGATGCAGATTTAGAGAATGGACTTGAGGACATGGAGAGGGGGAAGGGTAAGCTGGGACAAAGTGAGAGAGTAGCATTGATATATATACACTACCAAGTGTAAAATAGATAGCTAGTGGGAAACAGTTGCATGGCACAGGGAGATCAGCTCGGTGCTCTGTGACCACCTAGAGGGGTAGGATAAGGAGGGTGGGAGGGAGGCTCAAGAGGGAGGGGATATGGGGATATGTGTGTGCATATAGCTGATTTACTTTGTTGTACAGCAGAAACTAATACAACATTGTATAGCAATTGTACTCCAATAAAGATGTTGGAAAAAAATTACTGTAGAAAATAAAATTTGTTTATTTTCCTATTTGAAAATAAATAAATGGGCTTTCTACCTCCATTTTCTTTATCACTAACTGAACACAGTTTATAGTTAATATTTGTTTGTTTATGTCTCTTTTCCTTATCCTCCACTAGATAGTAAGCTCATGTGGAACCTGTAACTTTCATTTATGAGTGCTTAAATAAATCAGGCACATAGAAGGTGCTTAGTAAATCTGTCAGTAAATGGATGAACGCATAAGATGAACACATACATATAAAATTACTTTTATTTTTCTGTTGCCCTCTTGCTCAAGTTTTTACTCTTATACAGTTTTCTTAGCTTCTTCTTGTAATAAATAATGTCCCTATATTGACTCTGGCAAGGAAGTGATAGTGCCACTCTTTTTCATGATAGTAGAGGTGGCATGGGGTTAGGGAACAGATTTTCTGAGAAAAAGCACCCATTTTCTTCCCTCCACCATTCTCCCATGCAATTTCTACCCTTTGGTCCTCATTCCCCAGCACTTATATTATTTAAGTGGATTTTCTCAGCAACTGTTAAGATAAATGATGTTATTTCTATTTTCTGAGAAAATTGAGGGTCATAAGTACTGAGTAACAAGCAAAGGTCAACAAAGCAAAAAACAGTCCAAATCCACAGTTTAAAACCAGGTCGGTAAAATGTGGAAGTTCACCGTTTCTTTTTCCACCCTATCACTCTGCCTCTTGTTACAGATAAAGCGGGGATTCTACCTACATTACATGTGCTGTAGAGGGAAGAAGAAGCCTCCCGGGCTTAGCTCACTGGGCAGGGCAGGGATCGGGAAGTTAGTATCATGCTGGAAATTCTTCGAAGAAAAGCTTTACTCTCACACATATGGTTCTGACTAAATATCATCGTTTGTGTGGTCCAGGGTTCATTCTTTCATCTGCCCAGTATTGTTCCGTGTTGGAAGCTACTTCATTAACAACATCCAGAAGAATATAGGATGATTAAGTCATCTTATAATTCAGCAACATAAGACGGCTCTCAAAATTTTCTCAATAAATTACATAGCATTATTTCCTAATCTATCCTTATTCTTTCTAAATGGATAGTTCTGGTTAGATACGAAGGAAAAGACTACTTTCTGTCATATTTTATAAAACCTGTTTTTATAACTGCAAGTATTTAAATCTTCCATGTTCACACCATCCTAACAGCATTGCTTTTGTTTTTGTTTCCTTCCACTCTTCACCTACATATTTTGAAATATATATTCAATCTTTACATATTTCCATACCATGCAGTGATAGCATTTTATTCTTCTTTTAGATTGAACATTTTCTTTGTTCTGGTAATAAAGACTCAGTAGACAAAGTATTTCAAAGCTTAATGTGCATTATTCCCAAATCGTATTTGTTTTCTTAGTTTGATGCTATGATAAAATGAAAAGCTAATTGATGGTTACTGTATATGAAAGTGAACTAACTAAGTAGATGAATAAAAGTTGTCATGGAACTGGATGATCTTCTGGCAATACTATTCTGGCTAAAAAAAAGTATTTTCCAAAAAAACAAGTCATACAAGTTTATCTAAAGACATGTAAGACAGTTGAACATAAAATTAAACTGCAATCTAGGATTATTACTTAATAGGCTATTACTTTTGATCTTTGCAATATATATAGGCACTAACAATTATATATATCTTCCTAGACATGACAGAAGGAACCCTTGAAATATAAAGTGTATTTTATAAGCTATAGATGTACTTTTCCTCTAATAAAACATGTAAACTTACTTGACATTTATTTATACAAACTCATTAAATAACTTCTATATTCATTCTTGTCAAAGGTAGTATTTCAATTTAATTATGATTAGGGATTTATTTAAATCACTATAAAAATCTAATTCCTCATCTAATGATGCCAGTGACAAATATAAAGCTGTCTACATCAGCATTGCTCATTTATTACACCAATTTTCCAGAATATATAGGTCATTCTAAAAGCTCTTCCTGAAAAAAATATCATAAAGCAGCTTTTTAATTCTCAAAGTTCTCATCAGAATTAAAATAGAGTTAGGTCACGTTTTCAGAGCATAGAGCTGTGAGATTATTTTACATTATTTTTATTTATTTGAGTTTAGGGAATATTCAGAGATGTTTTTTCTCTTAACTTTATTAAACATTTGGGCATTGTCCTGGGTTGAACTGTGCTCCCCCTACCACCTCCCCAAAAAAGAGATGTCTACCAGGAACATGTAAATGTAGCCTTATTTGGAATAAAGGTCTTTGCAGATGTAATTAAGGTAAGGATCTCAAGATGAAGTCATTCTGAATTAAGGTGAATCCAATAACGAATGTCCTTATAAGAGACAGACAATGAGAGGTACATAAAGACACAGAGGGAAGAAGGCCATCTGAAGATGGAGGCAGACATTGGAGTTATACTGGCACAAGCCAAGGAACGCCAGGAGCTGCCAGAAACTGGACGAAACTAGGAAAGATTCTTCCCTAGAGCCTTTGTAGGGTTGGTGGCCCTGCCAACACTTTAAGACTTCTGCCCTCCAAAACTGTGTGAGAATGAATTTCTGCTGTTTTAAACTACCACATCTGTGGTAATTTGTTGCAGCAGCCCTAGAAAACTAATACAAGTATACATTTGATACTAACTGCAGGTTTTGAATTCCTTTAAATGTTAGTCTGTGTCTATTCTGTGTTTATAGATAAGATCTTTTCTTTGAAGTATATTAAAGAGTGAATATCTGTCATTAAAAACAGAAAAAATCCTATATACCTAACATTCCATTTATCTCATAAAGTTACTGTTTTGGCTTTATTTTATCTACCACAGATGTGGCTGGTGGTTATTCATCTTCCGTGCTTGATGCCATCAGAAGAGCAGTGATGGTTTCCAACATGCTTTCAGTTAATAAGATAAATGCAAAAAGCCTCACCCTCAAAGAGGTCTTCAGACTAGCTACTCTTGGAGGCAGCCAAGGTAATGAGCATTTTATTTCTCACACGATGTACAACCATGCCAATCTGTGTCCTTCGCTGCAGTGTGAGGGCTCGTGATAGTGGCATCAGCAGGCACCCCCATATTCATGACTGTTGCATCTCATATAATATAACCAAAACTTAGCAAGTACATGTTCAAGCATGTGGTGGAGGCATCATTCTTTTAGCAAGTTCCCTGTTATTGGCAGAAGAGATGTTCAGTATGCAATTATCATATTAATTGTTTTAATGGATACTTGGCATTGGTCACATGCATACGAGTTCTTTAAAATAATCAGTTTTTTTCCATTGAGTCAAGTAACATGCTCTCTATTGGCCTAAGTAGTAATAATAATAATAATAGCCAAGACTTATTGGGCCCTTACCGTGTGATAGGCACTATGCAACATGCTTTATGGATGCTGTTATTTAATCCTCAGAACCACTGTTATTAATTCCATTTTACCAACAAGGTACCTGAGTGAGGCTTACACACCTGTCAAGCTACAGTGTGCCATGATTTGAATCCAGAAAATCTGATACCAGAGTGCAGGGTGTTACCCACCGCCTTCCACTGCAATATCTTCCTGTATAAATCTTAGCTTAGACTATGTATTTTGTTTATATACTTAAGTACACTAATTACCCAAGCCTCTTTCAAAGGAGAAAGATGGAGAAGTATAGTTGATTGATAGGCAAATATTGTTCATCACCTTTTCCCAGTTCTCACATGTAACTGTATTTTTACTGAAAAAATAGAAATTGGTAACTGTATTGCTTTCTGTCACTTTAAGTATTATAGTATAATCTGGATGGATGATAGTGAACATATCATGAAACCTTAGGTAGCTAGTGAGAAAAACAAAGATCTTGAGACAGGTGTATATTTTTAATATATTTTAATATTTTTATATTTATGATATATACCCTAGATCTTATAAATGAAGTATGATGGAGGCCAGGGTATCCTGGGAAGAGAAACTTCCTGGCTCTTCTCTGAATGTTCTGGGCTATGATGAATGCCATAAAGAACATTTCAAGAAAGAAAGCAAAGGTCATGCGCTTTGCATTTCCCCCAGTCTTATGATTTCACTGTCTGAAGTTCCAAGTTTTAAAAGTTCTGTTCTTTTAGCAAGTGTGACACTCCCTACCCCACCCCCGTTTTCACATCTGAGTTGTCCTACCATCTTATTTTCATGGTGCAAATGACTTGTATTTAAATAGTGCTTTTTTTATTCTAGGCTCTCTGTGAGTTGTTTCATCAGGATCCTGTATCTGACCAGGCCGGCATGGGGTGCTTACCAAATCATTTCTACCTTACCGTATAGCTTTCAAATCTATTTTCTGGGCCGCTGTTATGAAATTTCTTCTCCTTAGCTTGTGTCTCTACAAGAGTCTGAGTGAATGAGATGAATGCATCCCTGTTTAAAGTTGGCATCTTCCCCGCTTTACATTCACTCTCAAGATCAAGATGTGCATAAATCACCTTCACAGAGCCAACATTTGCTCCAAAGACAGTAAAACTGCGTTTCCTAAAATGCATTTGAGTTGCTTACCAGCCCAGCTAGGGCTCTCTGAAATAATGTGAATTTAGATCAATTTACAATTCACTGACAGTAGTTGTGTTTTTTTGGTTAGTTCATACCTGAACTCTCCAGGTTCTAACAAATAGTCCAGTTAGTTTATATATATATAATACCATCAATTCCTGGCAAATGAACCTGGTTATCTGGCCTATTAAACACAGTTTTATGTTGAATACACTCATCAAAAACTCATGTTTGTCATGCTGTTTGTCAAGGGAAAAACGAAGTAGAGTGTAATCGATGGAGGAGGAGAAAATTTCCAGTGATTTTCTATTACATTCAGTTCTTCCCCCCATAATCAGTGGAAGTCACCTAACCACTTTTAACGTTTCTAATTATGTTTGCGCCTCTTTAAGAACTCTTTAGCTAAAAAAATCTTTTTCTTTTCTGAGAATAAAAGAGTTGCCCTTTAAATAACCATTTAAGAACAAGCAAGATTTCTAAATCTGTGCTTAGAGCATTGCCAAAAGACTTCTGCATATCCATACCTAGAAATATAACGTAGTGGGTATTGTCTAACAGGAATATGGTGTCTAATATTTTCACATACGACTGTATTCTGACAGTGACAGAATACAACAAATACATGTAAAAATTCAATTAAGTAATGCTGCACTCCAGTTGACCTTTCTTTCATGCATGCTTCTATTTGGAACACTCTATCCAGATTCTGGCTTTAAGGAGCTTTAAATTCAATACCTTCATTAACCAGGAAAACCAACTACCCTCATCTTCTGAAACTAAACCATAAAAATGAGAGATGTTCTTCCTCAACATCCACTATTCATGGAACAGGAATTCTAGCTGGGAGATGGATCAAGTCAATAGATATTATTGACCTATGCCCTATTTTAGAGAACCATTCTTCTCTGGCAACCAGAAAATCTTTAAGGTTACAGAGAAATTAGTCTGCTTTCAAAAGCATTGGGACTCTTGAGTTATGAAAATCTATTTACTTTCAGAAGTGAATTTTTTCTATTCAAAGGATTTAAACTAAGGAACTTAGGATGGATATGCCTGCATTGACAAATATGCAAAAAGATAATTATTTTTTACTTATTTGAAGTTCATTTCACTGCCACAAAAATAGATCTTGTCAGCTATTTCATAGAACAAAAAGAACAAAAAGGGCAAGGAAAGGAGTTGGAATGTTGGAAGGAGAATAGGAGGGAAAGAGAAAGATATTATGTCCATCATCATGTTTCTTAGAGGTGAATGGAAATCACAGACCAGTTGGACTGTGAAGGGAACTGATAGAGCTGAAATAGACAACATCAGAATTATGATCATGGTGTTGAAGAGAACTCTTTTTATTCTCAGATTTTGCTTTCCCTGTGCTTACTCTGCCTTCTATAAGTCAAAGTCTTTCGACCTATTGGAATGCTTCACTATTAAAATACTAATTTTTTTCTAGTGACACACTGGCAGATTTTGTCCTTGCAAATTGGGATATTTGCATGGTCCGATGGCTAAAAATACTAACTGTTTATTAATTTATTCCATCCTGTAGCCCTGGGGCTAGATAGACAGATTGGAAACTTTGAAGTGGGCAAGGAATTTGATGCCCTCCTGATCAACCTCAAAGCATCTGACTCTCCCATTGACCTGTTTTATGGGGATTTTGTTGGTGATATTTCTGAGGTACGTAAAAGGAAGTTGATCAAAAAGCATTTATTTCATGAACTAGTCAGTCAGAACAGCTTCCCTATAGAAAAAAAATAGACACTGAAACATTTTAATGGAGTGCAGGAGAATCTTCTAAGGGAATCTAGATCCTTTTTTTTTTTTGAACATCTTTATTGGAGTATAATTGCTTTACATTGATGTGTTAGTTGCTGCTGTATAACAAAGTGAATCAGCTATACGTATACATATATCCCCATATCCCCTCCCTCTTGCGTCTCCCTCCCACCCTGCCCATCCCACCCCTCTAGGTGGTCACAAAGCACGAGCTGATCTCCCTGCTGCTACGCGGCTGCTTCCCACTAGCTATCTATCCCACGCCTGGTAGTGTATACAAGTCACTGCCACTCTCTCACTTCACCTCATCTTACCCCTCTCCCTCCCCGTGTCCTCAAGTCCATTCTCTACGTCTGTGTCTCTATTCCTGTCCTGCCCCTAGGTTCTTCAGAACCTTTTTTTTTTTTTTTAGATTCCATATATATCTGTTAGCATATGGTATTTGTTTTTCTCTTTCTGACTTACTTCACTCTGACAGACTCTAGGTCCATCCACCTCACTACAAATAACTCAATTTCATTTCTTTTTATGGCTGAGTAATATTCCATTGTATATATGTGCCACATCTTCTTTATCCATTCATCTGTCAATGGACACGTAGGTTGCTTCCCTGTCCTGGCTGTTTTAAATAGTGCTGCAGTGAACACTGTGGTGCATGACTCTTTGAATTATGGTTTTCTCAGGGTATATGCCCAGTAGTGGGATTGCTGGGTCATATGGTAGTTCTATTTTTAGTTTTTTAAGGAACCTCCATACTGTTCTCCATAGTGGCTGTATCAATTTACATTCCCATCAACAGTGCAAGAGGGTTCCCTTTTCTCCACACCCTCTCCACCATTTATTGTTTGTAGATTTTTTTGGTGATGGCCATTCTGACCAGTGTGAGGTGATACCTCATTGTAGTTTTGATTTGCATTTCTCTAATGATTAGTGATGTGGAGCATCCTTTCAAGTGTTTGTTGGCAATCTGTATATCTTCTTTGGAGAAATATCTATTTAGGTCTTCTGCCCATTTTTGGATTGGGTTATTTGCTTTTTTGATATTGAAATGCATGAGCTGCTTGTATATTTTGGAGATTAATCCTTTGTCAGTTGCTTTGTTTGCAAATATTTTCTCCCACTGTGAGGGCTGTCTTTTCGTCTTGTTTATGGTTTCCTTTGCTGTGCAAAAGCTTTTAAGTTTCATTAGGTCCCATTTGTTTATTTTTGTTTTTATTTCCATCTCTCTAGGAGGTGCGTCAAAAAGGATCTTGCTGTGATTCATGTCATAGAGTGTTCTGCCTATGTTTTCCTCTAAGAATTTGATAGTGTCTGGCCTTAAATTTAGGTCTTTAATCCATTTTGAGTTTATTTTTGTGTATGGTGTTAGGGAGTGTTCTAATTTCATTCTTTTACATGTAGCTGTCCAGTTTTCCCAGCACCACTTATTGAAGAGGCTGTCTTTACTCCATTGTATATTCTCCTTTATCAGAGATAAGGTGACCATATGTGCATCGATTTATCTCTGGGATTTATGTCCTGTTCCATTGATCTATATTTCTGTTTTTGTGCCAGTACCATACTATCTTGATTAGTATAGCTTTGTAGTATAGTCTGAAGTCCGGGAGCCTGATTCCTCCAGCTCTGTTTTTCTTTCTCAAGATTGCTTTGGCTATTCGGGGACTTTTGTGTTTCCATACAAATTGTGAAATTTCTTGTTCTAGTTCTGTGAAAAATGCCATTGGTAGTTTGATAGGGATTGCATTGAATCTGTAGATTGCTTTGGGTAGTATAATCATTTTCACAACGTTGATTCTTCCAATCCAAGAACATGGTATATCTCTCCATCTGTTGGTATCATCTTTAATTTCTTTCATCAGTGTCTTATACTTTTCTGCATACAGGTCTTTTGTCTCCTTAGGTAGGTTTATTCCTAGGTATTTTATTCTTTTTGTTGCAATGGTAAATGGGAGTGTTTCCTTAATTTCTCTTTCAGATTTTTCATCAGTAGTGTATAGGAATGCAAGAGATTTCTGTGCATTAATTTTGTATCCTGCTACTTTATCAAATTCATTGATTAGCTCTAGTAGTTTTCTGGTAGCATCTTTAGGATTCTCTATGATAGTATCATGTCATCTGCAAACAGTGAGAGTTTTACTTCTTCTGTTCTGATTTGGATTCCTTTCATCTATTTTTCTTCTCTGATTGCTGTGGCTAAAACTTCCAAAACTATGTTGAATAACAGTGGTGAGAGTGGGCAACCTTGTCTTGTTCCTGATCTTAGTGGACATGGTTTCAGTTTTTCACCATTGAGAACGATGTTGGCTGTGGGTTTGTCATATATGGCCTTTATTATGTTGAGGAAAGTTCCCTCTATGCCTACTTTCTGCAGGGCTTTTATCATAAATGGGTGTTGAATTTTGTCGAAAGCTTTCTCTGCATCTATTGAGATGATCATATGGTTTTTCTCCTTCAGTTTGTTAATATGGTGTATCACATTGATTGATTTACGTATATTGAAGAATCCTTGCATTCCTGGGATAAACCCCACTTGATCATGGTGTATGATCCTTTTAATGTGCTGTTGGATTCTGTTTGCTAGTATTTTGTTGAGGATTTTTGCATCTGTGTTCATCAGTGATATTGGCCTGTAGTTTTCTTTCTTTGTGACATCTTTGTCTGGTTTTGCTATCAGGGTGATGGTGGCCTCGTAGAATGAGTTTGGTAGTGTTCCTCCCTCTGCTATATTTTGGAATAGTTTGAGAAGGATGGGTGTTAGCTCTTCTCTAAATGTTTGATAGAATTCGCCTGTAAAGCCATCTGGTCCTGGGCTTTTGTTTGTTGGAAGATTTTTAATCACAGCTGCAATTTCTGTGCTTGTGATTGGTCTGTTTATATTTCCTATTTCTTCCTGGTTCAGTCTTGGAAAGTTGTGCTTTTCTAAGAAATTGTCCATTTCTTCCAGGTTGTCCACTTTATTGGCATATAGTTGCTTGTAGTAATCTCATGATCCTTTGTATTTCTGCAGTGTCAGTTGTTACTTCTGCTTTTTCATTTCTAATCCTCTTGATTTGTCTTCTCCCTTTTTTTCTTGATGAGGCTGGCTAATGGTTTATCAATTTTGTTTATCTTCTCAAAGAACCAGCTTTTAGTTTTATTGATCTTTGCTATTGTTTCCTTCATTTCTTTTCCATTTATTTCTGATCTGATCTTTATGATTTCTTTCCTGCTGCTAACTTCCACGTTTTTTTTTGTTCTTCTTTCTCTAATTGCTTTAGGTGTAAGGTTAGGTTGTTTATTTGAGATGTTTTTTGTTTCCTGAGGTAGGACTGTATTGCTAAAAACTTCCCTCTTAGAACTGCTTTTGCTGCATCCCATAGGTTTTGGGTCGTCGTGTTTTCACTGTCATTTGTTTCTAGGTACTTTTTGATTTCCTCTTTGATTTATTCAGTGATCTCTTGGTTATTTACTAGTGTACTGTTTAGCCTCCATGTGTTTGTATTTTTTGTATTTTTTTTCCTTAAGTGATATCTAGTCTTATAGCGTTGTGGTCGGAGGAAATACTTGATACTATTTCAATTTTGTTAATTTTACCATGGCTTGATTTGTGACCCAAGATACGACATATCCTGGAGAATGCTCCACGAGCACTTGAGAAGAAAATATATTCTGTTTTTTTTGGATGGAATGTCATATAAATATCAGTTAAGTCCATCTTGTTTAATGTGTCATTTAAAGCTTGTGTTTCCTTCTTTAATTTCATTTTGGAAGAATTGCCCATTGGTGAAAGTGGGGTGTTAAAGTCCCCTACCATGATTGTGTTACTGTCGATCTCCCCTTTTATGGCTGTTAGCATTCACCTTGTGTATTTAGGTGCCCCTCTATTGGGTACATAAATATCTACAATTGTTATATCTTCTTCTAGGATTGATCCCTTGATCATTATGTAGTATCCTTCCTTGTCTCTTGTAACAGTCTTTATTTTAAAGTCTATTTTATCTGATATGAGAATTGCTACTCCAGCTTTCTTTTGATTTCCATTTGCATGGAATATCTTTTTCCATCCCCTCACTTGCAGTCTGTATGTGTTCCTAGGTCTGAAGTGGGTCTCTTGTAGACAGCATATATACGAGTCTTATTTTTGTATCCATTCAGCCAGTCTGTGTCTTTTGGTTGGAGCATTTAATCCATTTACATTTAAGGTAATTATCGATGTGTATGTTCCTATTACCATTTTCTTAATTGTTTTGGGTTTGTTTTTGTAGGTCTTTTCCTTCTCTTGTGCTTCCTGCCTAGAGAAGTTCCTTTAGCATTTGTTGTAAAGCTGGTTTGGCGGTGCTGAATTCTCTTAGCTTTTGCTTGTCTGTAAAGGTTGTAATTTCTCCATCGAATCTGAATGAGATCCTTTCTGGGTAATTAATATTGGTTGTAGGTTTTCCCCTTTCATCACTTTAAATATGTCCTGCCACTCCCTTCTGGCTTGCAGAGTTTCTGGTGAAAAATCAGCTGTTAACCTTATGGGGATTCCCTTGTATATTATTTGTTGCTTTTCCCTTGCTTCTTTTAATATTTTTTCTTTGTATTTAATTTTTGATAGTTTGACTGATATGTGTCTTGGCATGTTTCTCATTGGATTTATCCTGTATGGGACTCTCTGCACTTCCTGGAGTTGTTTGACTATTTCTTTTCCCATATTAGGGAAGTTTTCATCTATAATCTCTTCAAATATTTTCTCAGTCCCTTTCTTTTTCTCTGGGACCCCTATAATTCGAATGTTGGTGTGTTTAGTGTTGTCCCAGAGGTCTCTGAGACTGTCCTCGATTCTTTTCATTCTTTTTTCTTTACTCTGCTCTGTGGTAGTTATTTCCACTGTTTTATCTTCCAGGTCACTTATCCGTTCTTCTGCCTCAGTTATTCTGCTATTGATTCCTTCTAGAGAATTTTTAATTTCATTTATTGTGTTGTTCATCATTGTTTATTTGCTCTTTAGTTCTTCTAGTTCCTTGTTAAATGTTTCTTGTACTTTCTCCATTCTGTTCCCAAGATTTTGGATCATCTTCACTGTCATTACTCTGAATTCTTTTTCAGGAAGACTGCCTATTTCCTCTTCATTTGTTTGGTCTCGTGGGTTTTTACTTTGCTTCTTCATCTGCTGCATATTTCTCTGTCTTCTCATTTTGCTTAACTTACTGTATTTGGGGTCTCCTTTTCTCAGGCTGCAGGTTCGTAGTTCTCGTTGTTTTTGGTGTCTGCCCCTAGTGGGTAAGGTTTGTTCTGTGGGTTGTGTAGGCTTCCTGGTGGAGGGGACTTGTGCCTGTGTTCCAGTCGATGAGGCTGGATCTTGTCTTTCTGCTGGGCAGGACCGCGTCCAGTGGTGTGTTTTGGGTTGTCTGTGACCTTATTATGATTTTAGGCAGCCTCTCTGCTGATGGGTGGGGTTGTGCTCCTTTCTTGCTAGTTTTTTGGCATAGAGTGTCCAGCACTGGAGCTTGCTGGTTGTTGAATGGAGCTGGGTCTTAGCTTTGAGATAGAGGTCTCTGGGAGAGCTCTCGCTGATTGATTATTATATGGGGCCAGGAGGTTTCTGGTGGTCCAATGTCCTGAACTTGGCTCTCCCACCTCAGAGACTCAGGCCTGACACCTGGCTGGAGCACCAGACCCTGTTAGCCACACGGCTGGAGTGCCTTCATAGTTGGAGAAGCTGGCTTGCAGTGGCTCTCCTTCTGCGCTGCACATTAGAATCACCTGCTTCTTCCTTGTTTTGCCCCAAAGGCAGTGTTCCACAGAGAAAAACAGTCCCCTTGAAAATAGTCACAGCTCTGAGATGGCTTTTTTTTTTTCCTTTGTGCTTAGTCAGGTTTCACTTGCTCACAGGGGGTCACGTGCAGAGGCCTCGCACCCGGCTCTTCCTACTGGAGTTCCTAGTTTGGAATCTAGATCCTTTTAAGTTATTATAATTTCATGACAATAATGGTTTTAAGAAACATTTGTATTTTGAATATATTTGTATATTTGAAGGTATTTGGCTATAAGAAGCCATAATATAGCTACCACTTATTGAACACACTTGCTATGTGCTAGATGGCATGGGATTAATACATCATTTTTGTTTAATTATCAGAACAACTATTATGACAGCCAGGTGCTATTAATATTACCATGTCGTTTATGGGGCAGTGAGGCTTAAGGGAGGTTATATGGTTTACCTAAGAACTCATGGCTAGTAATTAGTAGACAGAGTTTGGATTCCATCCCAGGACTTTCTGACTTCTGGAGTCTGGGCTCTTGATCACAATGCTACATGGATTCTCTTAATTATAAGAAAATGAGTTTTATTACTTTGTTCATCTTATCATGTTTTTCTATGTATAAAATAAACTAGTTCTTCTTACTTTAATAACAATTCTTGTTGGACAGTTTTTCCTTAAAAATTAACTATTGCCATTTATAAATTGATCCATTTATGAGAGTAAATGTGATACTAAATGTAACATACTGAGGTTTTTTGAAGAAAGGTGCTGGATTACTTGAAGTTGATACCATTAGTTATTTACATATTACTTATTCTTTTAGTTTTTTATTAGAGTGAGTTTCTGGGAATAGGGCTCAGGCCCATTCATCCAGTCATTTTTCTTGTATTATACACCTCTTGAAATGTTTAAATTATTATATTAAATTAAATTCTTTAATTTTTGTTAACACTTTCCTCTGAAGATTTCAAGGTTCTATGTTAAGAACTTTCAGGCAATGGGAAACATTTGTTAATAGTCAGTACTTTTTTTTTTAGGCAAAAGACCATTTCTTTTTCATTAATAAAAGTAGATTTTGGGATGTTCAGTCGATGCCAGCTTAGGTGAGACAGTGATTGTTAGCCATAGAATCCAACTCCTATGAGTAGAGTTAGGTCTTTTGGGGCATAGATTAGCATTTTGACTTGGGATACTGGATTGTTGGTGACAAATAATTCTTCCCCTTTACCCTTCCTGACTAACTCTGTTATTGGAATAGCCATCAGTGTATCCATTTCTGGGACCAAGTTCCAGCCAGGCTAATGTACACAACAGAGAGAAATACCTTTTAAATGGATGGATTATGTGTCTTATCTCAAGACCTTTTTCGGGTTTAAATTCAAAATATTTTCACTGTAACTCTTTGATATGGAATGCAAGACTAAAGAAATTCACATGTGGAAATGCAAACAGACATTGATTAATCAAGAGAGCATCTTTTATGTAAATATATAAATAAGTTTCGGCACTGAAATGTACAACTAACACATTTTTCTCCTTTGTGGGTTTAGCCATAATTCCAGTAATATATATATTTACAAAAGAAAAAAGTCTGTTTAGAAAAAAATAAAAATAGATTTTTGCCATTGAGAAATAAATTTATATTTCTGGATTTTGCCAACCACTATTGGCTGTGAATTTGCTTTTCTAAACGCACAAAATATTCTTTCTTCTTCTTATTTTTCATTTTAGGCTGTTATCCAGAAGTTCCTCTATCTAGGTAGGTATATATATCTCTATGCTAAATAAAATCTTTGTCTCTTGGGTATGCTCTCTGCATTTATTGTACCATATGTTAAGCCTTATGTGTGACCATTTGCTTTGATTCATTATATTTTTGAACATTCCTTGGCATTGAGTCCATTTATGGCACAATATTTAAAGGCACTATTTGAAATGAATATGCTCCTCTAGAACACAGTCATAAATCCTAAACTGAGGAATGGCAGGCCAAGGAGAAGAGATCATCCTGTACCTTCTTCCTACACTCATTCTGTACCCCCAAGTCTGCCCTAGCACGTTGTATTTGTGATTGTGGTGGAGTCTTGCCACACATGCTTTTTAACGTACTCACATTCAATTCTATTCACTGAGAGAGAGAAATAAATAGTGCAGAAGATTCTACTCTTCCTCCCACTCCGTTGAGTGAGCTCTGAGTTCTGAGTGAATTTGGGGTGGGAGAGCCACATGTGGTATTTCTTTAAAAAGCTCAGTTCTTGCAGGCCCTTCATCTCACCATGCTGCGTATGATTCTGGGGTGTAAAGATAAGTATTTCTTTTACACTTGGGGCTGGAAAAGGAAACCACTCACTTCAGCTGAAAGAATGGTGATTGGGGGTTGATTTAATTTTATGTGAATTCTGCTTTAGGCGTGTATTTCAGACTCTAATCCTCAAATTAGGTGCAGCGTCTTCTTTTGGTCATTTCTACCTGTTCAGATTATAAACAATGATTCCTTGATTTTTCTTTCAGGAGATGACCGAAATATTGAAGAGGTGTATGTGGGTGGAAAGCAGGTGGTTCCCTTTTCGAGCTCAGTGTAAGACCCTCTGCATCTACGAGTTCTCCTGGGGTAACACAGTTCTGTGTTTTCTTGTGCCCAGGCGGAGTTAGGAAGTCAAAAAACAGTACCTTGTTCTTGGGATGACTATCTCCTTCTGTGTCTAGTTACAGTATTCACTTGACAAATCTTTCGAAGGAAGTTGCACTAATTCTCAACTCTCTGGTTGGGAGGATTAAAAATTTTGCCTTTTTGAGCTGTTTAGATTTACTTTAAAGCTCAAACATAAGGGAATGTTATTACTGGTGGTGTTCTTATTATGAGATTTAAATAAAATCTATTTCACATTTGGACATGTGGAGAGAAAAGATATTCTTATAAGGTTAGATATTTTGAGCTAGTAAATGTGAAAATTAGGAAACAGAAAATGAACCAGTGAGTATATTTTTGAGGGAGAAAAAATTAGACTACGAACACGCGTTGGAAAATGACTTCAGATTGTGTTTGAAAATTATATACTGAGCATACTAATTTAAAAAGAGAACTTGTTGAATTTTAAAATGTGTTTCTAGATTGACCTTGTGTTCTGGAAATATGCACTTAATGGAATTTGCATTTCAGAGATATGTTATTGTTGTGCTTTGCCTTCTTTGGGGATGAAATGTCAGAAATTGAATGCCACATGCTTTCTTAATATAGTTCTGTGCTTCAAAGTGTTTGACAGAAGTTGGGTATTAAAGATTTAAAGTTTCTTAGGAATATTATTCATATAACTACATGGCATAAATAGCTATACTTTTGTGTACTTTAAAACCACCTTAATGTATAATTGTGTGATGCTATTATTGCTTCAGTTTTATTAGAAAAGAAACAAATTTCATACTCCACTGTTGTGTAGATTGGAGTCTTTCATATACTGGGGCAAGTGCTGGACATCCAGGAGCTGTCAATACTAAAAGGAAGGGTTTCATTGCAATGACCCGTTCTCTCAAAGAACTATTCCATAGTTGCTGGAAATTTCATACTCAGATATCAGTCTGTTAGAACTTTAAATGAAGGACAAATCCTACTAGATAAATATTATTAAAAGTCTTTAAACCTTGCATATTGTAAGTACTCTATTTTTCAATTTTATCTTGTCTTTTTCATTCCTAATAATTTTCAGGACATTAGAATTTTAGGATAATGAAGAATATTTAGATGTCCCACTACTGTTTATATTAATAGGACTTAATATGTACTAGACATCTAGAAACATTAAACAAAGCAAAGAGTGTTTTTATGTTTCCTAATATAGTGTGCTTTCCCATAACCTGGAATTAAAAACAAATTATGACGTCATGATAAATCCTTAAGAAATATTGACATGAATATTATTTAAATATTATAGTTTTCTCAGTTAACTCCAAATCCTATAAACCAACAAGGAAAAGGAGTAGTTTTCTTAATATATCATAACACTCATACCTAGGGCTTAGGGCTTAGGGCTTAGGGCTGACTCCTTATTATCACCTTATAGTAAAGAACTTTATGTAATATAGCGAACTCCATATCTGCAGAATGAAGAAGAAAATTTGTTCTCTAGTACTATAAATTTCATTCTTATATAATCATGCCAATTCAGCAGTAATTTGCTCAGTCTCTGGCCCCTCACCCCTGCAGAAACACTTCTAGACTTGGGTATAACCTACACCTAAAGGTAGAACAAATTTTTGGTCTTATTTAAAAAACAGAAACAAAAAACAGTTTGTGTTGTGAGGTATTAAGTAACTCAGTAAACCCAGTTTCCAGTCTCAGTCTCTGCATTTCTAGAATTCCTAGTTCCTGAGCCATGTCAAAGATGCCCCACCAAATTTCTTTCCATTTCTCTATAGTGCTGGTAGGTATTTTCTGCTCTATCTCCCCAGTCCCTGCCAAAGGAACTTGGTTACCTAGTTTCTAACCCACATGAGTGGGCTTAGGAATTTGGAATGACATGTGCAAGATCCAGTAATAGGCAGCAGCTGTACTTAGCCTTTGCAAGATCCTACACTTTTACCTTCCGTAAGGGTGTACATTTTGATGTTGAACATCAACTTTCATTTAGATTTAGGACTTACATGCAGTAAATATAAATAAGTGTGGCATCAGAAGCAGGAATAATGGCCATATACAACCAATCTGTCAAATGTTTTTAGCCCTGATAATATGTTAAGACCTGAATATCTTTTCTAGTATGAATAGAATGTGTTGAAATGTTTACATATACTTTGATCTCCCTGCATCACTTATAACTTGTGTTTTATTTCCCAGAGTGCAGTGTTGCTGAATGTTGCACCTGCTTTTTGCAGTACTGCAGGCATTAGCCATACACGTGCCCAGATGTTCTGCACTTTGAAATGTTGCCTTTGCTTAATGTGGGTTGACTTTCTGAATTGCGGAAAGGCAGTATTCCAAGCCAATCCTATTTGTCACTTTATGTTTGAATATTTTGCTCTCTGACAGGAAAGGAAGAATTAAAACATCTTCTCAGCCCCCTCACCCTACTCTGCACTATTTGCCTCAGGTTTCATGACATTTTTAATGGAATACACTTTAACAGGTAAAAACGTATTCAGTAGTAGTGACTATCATACATTTAAAAATATTTTTGCAACCAGAACACAAAAGCAGGCTAATCAGCCAACATGAATTTAATTTTCAAAAGAGAGTAAAATGTAGGATTAGAACAGGAAAGGTTGTCCTAGTAATTGTAAACTGAGACCAAAGAAACTCTGTCCCCTTATTTATTCTCCCAGCTTCTTCTGATTTAATTGTCAAAGGTTTTAGAATCCAAGAGAATATCTTGGAATAAGCTTCCTTCATGCTAGGAGGACGTCTTTCTAAATTAATATTATAAGCATTGAACCCCATTGCATCTCTTTTAATTTTTGTGAGAATTCTGCACAGTCAAGAAAGGAAGGCAGTGGGGAAACACCCCTGTTATGCTTAGCTGATTTGAAATATGCCCTTGAATATCCCTGTTGGCAGCTACAGTTGAGATCTCAGAAGGGAAACAATGGCTGTGAGATCCAGCAATGTATTTTGAATCTTCATTCCCTTCCAGACTCTTCCTATTTTTAATTTTTTCACCTCAGAACCAGACATATGGAAAGCTTTAAAGACAAGCTGGAAGGCACATTGTATCAATTCTACACGTGTGCTATACATGGAAGACATCCCGAGTTGGAGTCTCCTGTAGCCTGCTGGACAGAGGTGATGATGCCGGAAGCAATCACATGCTTTTTTTTTTCTTTTAAAGAGTGTTCTGAGTTATTAAAAGGTAGACTACAAAATATGTCATGGGCAATGTCTTGAAGAAATTTTTAAACTGGTGGATTTTTGTGAATTTTTAAGGTTTTTTTTTCTTTGCAATTTCAGATCTACTTAGCCACTTTAGGTATGACTTTGGACCCTGACACTTTTTTAATGTCTCTAAAGCATGGAAAGAAGTGCAGAAATGAACAGACATGTATTAGAAACCCTGGCATTGGTCCCATGCATGTTTTCATGCCCAGCCCCTCCTTCCTTTCCCTCCTACAGTCCTGAGTGTGAGAGATCAAGAGGTGAGGAGTTAATTTGTAAATCTGGTACAAATTGAGTGAAATGCAAAAGTTGAACAGGCCAATGATGAAACTAAATGTAAATTCCAAGATGGTTTCCACAGTCCACCGGATTCAAGTGACTTGAGTAACAGCTATTATGTGGCAGTGATTTATGTGTTCACTTCCTACTCAAAAGCCTGTCAGAAAGCATTCTTTATTGAAAACCACCTTACATTGTATTAAACTTCTGATCACTGCTCTTAAGAATATATATACATATGTATTCATGGGAACATTTTTTCTCAATATTTGTATGATTTGCTTATTGTTCCTGTGCTGAGTGAGCTCCTTTGTGCTTCAGACGAAAATAAACGAGATTTTGTGTTTATGTGTTTTTGTTGTTGTGAGTTCTATCAATCTGATAGAAGGGGGATTAATCTTAAAGTGGTTTCTCCTTTTAAGGTGAATTTTAAGATTGAAGGGGGTCAACTGTCTGGTGATGGATGGAAACTAAAATTTTTGGTGGTGAGCATGCTGTAGTGTATACAGAAGTAGAAATATAATGTTGTACACATGGAACTTATATAATGTTATAAACCAATGCTATCTCAATAAGAAAAAAAATATCATAAGACTGAAAAAAAATAGAATATTTAGCTGTGGGCCAACATGTGTCTTCTATCCTATAACAGTCAATATACACAACTTTTAAAAATTAAGCTATAGCTATAATGTTCAGCTCTTTAGAATCAGATTACCGTTGCCTTTGATTTAAGCATAGTTGATATTTCTTATTTTTTAAGCCACAACCCAGAGTGAGACATGCACTTTAACATCAAGAATTAGTTCACACATACAAATGTGCATGAGCATTTAAAACAAAAGTCTCACAAAATGATACTTTCCCTGTCTGTGATACCCTGGGCTATTTCTCATTTTATTCTATTCCCTGTAATTTTTTAAATGCTGATAGCGAATTTCCCACTTGGTTTCTTGAACCTCTATTGGGTTATCACCAGCAGTGAGGAAGCAGTTTCCAGTGTCATTTGAGCTGTATACTTTAAGTCTCCATGACTTCATTCTGTGATTTGGCCATGACATGAGGGCCTGCCTTAGGATCATGAGGATTAAATAAAATAATACATAGCCAGCACTTAAGATAGCAGCTGGAGCAAAGTGAGTGCTCACTGTATGGTAGTTATTATTTTTTAAATGAATACAAACTGAACAGAAATAAAAATAATTTAAAATGTGTTTTTCTCAGTTTAGTTTTTAGAATTGAAATCAAGTGGTGTTAAGGATCTCTCTGTACATAAAAATATTCTGTAAGGATTAAATCTGATTTTTTCCGGCACTATTCGGCACTATGTTCATTATTTTTTATTTATAACAAGAAGCCTATGAGAGTAGTAGATTTGGTCTATAAATTCTCCCTCAATGTTCTGAGCAACTTACTAAGCATCTTTTTTTTTTCTCCCAAGGAACAACTTAGTCAAAATACCCAGAAGAGAATGTTCATGTGCATTATGTATAGCAATAAAGTCTGCCTAATTTAATTTGCACTTTGTAGGCCAGAGTTCTGTAATGGGTACTTAATAGACAAAAACAAATTACTGCATGGTACTCAATTCAGGATTTAAATAAAATAAGGTTTAGACATGAAATATATATAACTAACTGCCAGTAGCAAAAAGGGCCTGTAGTAGGGTATTTTAAGACTCCATGAAAAGGCACTCAAAGGAACTGGGCCCACAAGCAGTTAGTTGTCACTAACAAGGAGTAGGGTTTTTTTTTCAAACCCTGTTTTTAAATGGGATAAGCAAAGTATTCTCTGTTCTTTGAAATGATAGAATATTATTTTAAAGTATAATTAACTTTTTTTCACTAATTCAGACTCATATCCTTTTACCATCAAGGCTGCCTACACTATCATTGTAAAGTTACATTACATTAAATTTGTCATACTCCTTGAATTTTTTCATGCTTCTTTATTAGTAAGATCTATATTTCAGCCTGGAAAGAGAGAGAGAGGTGGCTAAAAAAACATTCTCCATGGCAAAAACTTTGTAGAGAAATTTTTCAGTGGTAACTCAGAAAAAAATAAAACATTTTTGCCCCAAGGTAAAAAGTGCCAAAATATGAACAGATATGGAATTTCTCAAGTCACTGGGGCCCTCCTCAATTGCCTAGATTCTGCTCACCCCTAGGGAATTAAGCAAACATTTGTTTCCCTATTTGTAGAAAGAAAGCACAAAGTCATAGCAGTAAAATCTAACATAAGAGAAATAAAGGCCCTAGAAAGATTACCATTTATTCAGATGATAAGAGGTTCTCATGCACTTGCTTAAAAACCTAAACTTGAAGCTTCACTGTGAAGTTAATTTCTGTCCTTTTAATCCTGGATAGTCTCCACATCAGGCTTTTGTTTTACTGCTGTCAAATAAAGCCACGATCCATAAATGAGTAAACCAAGGAAGAATTTTACTCTTGATTTTTTTCATGACTAAATTTGCTTCCTGGAGCACTTGAGAGACCTTAAAGAGCTTTGATGTTTTCTTTCTCTTTCTGCAAGAGTTGATTCCATCCACACCTGAGCTGGGGAATAAATGCAGAGATGTCTTTGTGCTTGGAAAGCACTTTGAAAACATTGACTAAAGCACATGAACAGATAAAGACATGAGAGGCTTCTGTTATTTCAAAGGATAAAGAGCCTTCAAAGAGGCTCAGAAAAAGCAGCACACATACTTCTTTCAATTCATGAACACTCTCCTCCTGGCTGAACTATGAAAGATGAATCGGGCTTTGAAAATTATGTATTCTGGATTAATTCATATAACCACAACAAACCCTTTAGCATCACAAACATGTCCCTGCCTGGTGGAATGGCACAGTATGCACTCAGTAAAATCTCATGGCAAAGTTTTGGTAGTGTGCATGTAAAAGAGAAGCTATGGAGTTTGGGTTGTTTGTGGTTGTTGTTTTAAGCTCAGTGATCTGTTGATGTCCAGGACAATTGCACAATCTCCTTTGAGTGGATTATTTACTGTAACTTATAGGGGGAAAAAGACACCATTATGAAAAAACCTGTACAAAATCTTCATGTTCCCTATAAAATTAATGCCCAGGTAAGAAAGAAGTCAACATAAATGCATATACAACCTTCATTTAATGTCATTTGTGGTACTGTAGACCATTTAACATGGCATAATTGATTCTAAAGGAAATCAGAATTGGCTCACCTCCTCTCACGAGCACACCAAAATCACAACTAACTGCTGAACAACCATCAATAAAAAAAAGACAAACCTACTACAAAAAGATATTCTACATCCAAAGACATAAGAAGAAACCACAAGAGACACAATATAATCAAATCCCATACCACCTGGCTGGGCGACCCACAAACTGGGGAATAATTATATTGCAGAAGATCTCCCACAGGACTGAGAGCTCTGAGTCCCACATTAGGCTCCCCAGCCGAGGGGTCCAGCATCGGGAGGAGGAGCCCCCAGAGCATTTGGCTTTGAAGGCCAGTGGGGCTTGATTGTAGGAGCTCCACAGGACTGGGGGAAACAGAGACTCCACTCAAGGCGGGTGCACACAAGGTCTCGTGCACATCAGGACCCAGAGCAAAAGCAGTGACTTCACAGGAGCCTGGGCCAGACTTATCTGCTGGTCTTGCAGGGCCTGCTGGGGAGGTGGGGTGGGGTGGCGGCTATGGATCTCTCTGGGGTCGTAAAATATGGTGGCGGAAATAGCAGGGAGTGCACATCTACTTTAACTCTTCCTAGAGGCAGACATACTGCTTGGATCATTAGCAACAAGACCTGGCCTCACCCAATGGCCTGTAGGCTCCAGAGCTGAGACGCCTCAGGCCAAACAACCAACAGGACAAGAAAACAGACCCACCCATCAGCAGACAGGCTGCCTAACACTAAAGACAGTCATCAAATCACAAGAGAACAAAAGAGGACAGGGAAAAAATGACCTACAGAAACAAACAGCAATAAGAACATACATATCAATAATTACCTTAAACGGATTAAATGCTCCAATGAAAAGACATAGACTGGCTGAATAGATACAAGAACAAGACCCATATATATGCTGTCTACAAGAGACCCACTTCAGATCTAGGGACACATACAGACTGAAAGTGAGGGGATGGAAAAGGTATTCCATGCAAATGGAAATCAAAAGAAAGCTGGAATAGCAATACACGTATCAGACAAAATAGACTTTAAAGACTGTTACAAAAGACAAAGAAGGACACTACATAATGATCAAGGAATCAATCTAAGAAGAAGATATAACAATTGTAATTATACATGCACCCAACATAGGAGCACCTCAATACATAAGGCAAATGCTAACAGCCATAAAAGTAGAAATTGAGAGTAACACAATAATAGTGAGGGACTTTAACACTCCACTTTCAAAATGGGACAGATTATCCAGACAGAATATCAATAAGGAAACACAGGCCTTAAATGACACATTAGATAAGATGGACTTAATTGATATTTACAGAGCATTCCATCCAAAAGCAGCAGAATACACATTCTTTTCAACTGCACATGGAACACTCTCCAGGACAGATCACAGGCTGGGCCACAAAACAAGTCTTGGTAATTTAAGAAAATTGAAATCGTATCAAGCATCTTTTCCAAACACAACACTATGAGATTAGAAATCAACTACAAGAAAAAAAAACTAAACACACACACACACACAAACGTGGAGGCTAACGAATATGCTACTAATCAACCAGTGAATCACTGAAGAAATCAAAGAGGAAATCAAAATACCTAGAGACAAATGAAAATGAAAACAGGACAATCCAAAACCTATGGGACGCAGCAAAATCAGTTCTAAGAGGAAAGTTTATAGTAATACAAGCTTGCCTCAGGAAACAAGAAAAATCTCTAATAAATAACCTAACCTTACATCTAAAGAACAAACAAAACCCAAAGTTAGTATAAAGAAATAATAAAAAATCAGAGCAGAAATAAATGAAACAGAGATGAAGAAAACAATAGAAAAGATCAATGAGACTAAAATCTGGGTTGTTGAAAAGATAAACAAAATTGATAAACCTCTAGCCAGACTCATCAAGAAAAAAAGGGAGAGGGCCCAAATCAATAAAACTGGAAATGAAAAAGAAGTTACAACCAACACCACAGAAATACAAAGGACCATAAGAGACTACTACAAGTAACTATATGCCAATAAAATGGACCAACCTAGAAGAAATGGACAAATTCTTAGAAAGGTACAATCTCCCAAGACTGAACCAGGAAGAAACAGAAAACATGAACAGACCAATCACAAGTACTGAAATTGAGTCTGTGATTTAAAAACTCCCAACAAACAAAAGTCCAGGACCAGAAGGCTTCACAGGTGAATTCTACCAAACATTTAGGAAGAGTTAACACCTATCCTTCTGAAACTATTCCAAAAAATTGCAGAGGAAGGAACACTTTCGAACTCATTCTATGAGGCTACCATCACTTTGATGCCAAAACCTGACAAAGATACCACAAAAAAAGAAAATTACAGGCCAATATCACTGATGAATATAGACGCAAAAATCCTCAACAAAATACTCGCAAATCGAATCCAAGAATACATTAAAAGGATCATACACCATGATCAAGTGGGATTTATCGCAGGGTTGCGAGAATTTTTCAATATCCACAGATCAATCAGTGTGATACATCACGTTAACAAATTAAAGAATAAAAACAATATGATCATCTCAATAGATGCAGAAAAAGCCACTGATAAAATTTCACATTCATTTATGATAAAAACTCTCCAGAGTGGGAATAGAGGGAACATACCTCAACATAATAAAGGCCATATATGACAAACCTACAGCTAACATCATAATCAATGGTGAAAAGCTGAAAGCATTTCCTCTAAGATCAGGAACAAGACAAGGATGTCCACTCTCACCAGTTTTATTCAACATAGTTTTGGAAGTCCTAGCTACAGCAATCAGAGAAGAAAAAGAAATAAAAGGAATCCAAATTGGAAAAGAAGACATAAAACTGTCACTATCTGCAGATGACATGACACTATACAGAGAAAATCCTAAAGATGCTACCAGAAAACTACTAGAGCTCATCAATGAATTTGGTAAGGTTGCAGGATACAAAATTAATATGCAGAAATCTGTTGCATTTCTATACACTAACAATGAAAGATCAGAAAGAGAAATTAAGGAAATAATCCCATTTACCACTACATCAAAAAGAATAAAATACCTCTGAATAAAATCTCCCTAAGGAGCCACTCTGAAAACTACACAATGCTGAGGAAGAAATCGAAGATGGCACAAACAGATGGAAAGATATACCGTGTTCTTGGATTGGAAGAGTCAATACTGTCAAAATGACTATACTACCCAAAACAATCTACAGATTTAATGCAATCCCTGTCAAACTGCCAAAGACATTTTTCACAGAACTACAACAAAAAATTTTTTAATTTGTATGGAGACACAAAAGACCCTAAGTAGCCAAAGCAATCCTGAGAAAGAAAAACAGAGCTGGAGGAATCAGGCTCCCTGACTTCAGACTATACTACAAAGCTACAGCCATCAAAACAGTATGGTGCTGGCACAAAAACAAATACAGATCAATGGAACAGGATAGAAAGACCAGAAATAAACCCACACACTGATGGTAGATTAATCTACAACAAAGGAGGCAAGAATACAGAATGGAGAAAAGACAGCCTCTTCAATAAGTGTTGCTGGGAAAACTGGACAGCTACATGTAAAAGAATGAAATTAGAACACTCTCTAACAGCATACACAAAAATAAACTCAAAAGGGATTAAAGACCTCAATGTAAGACCAGATACTATAAAACTCTCAGAGGAAAACATAGGCAGAACACTCTTTGACATAAATTGCAGCAACATCTTTTTGGATCCACCTCCTAGAGTAATGAAAATAAAAACAAAAATAAACAAATAGGACCTAATAAAACGTAAAAGCTTTTGCACAGCAAAGGAAACCATAAACAAGACGAAAAGACAACCCTCAGATTGGGAGAAAATATTTGCAAATGATGCAACTGACAAAGGATTAATTTCCAAAATATACAAACAGCACATGCAGCTCAATATCAAAAAAAACAAACAACCCAGTGAAAAAATGGGCAGAAGACCTAAATAGACATTTCTCCAAAGAAGATATACAGATCGCCAAAAAGCTCATGAAAAGATGCTTAACATCACTAATTATTAGAGAAATGCAAATCAAAACTGCAATGAGGTATCACCTCACACTGGTCAGAATCACCATCATTAAAAAGTCTACAAACAATAAATGCTGGAGAGGGTGTGGAGAAAAGGGAACCCTCCTACACTGTTGGTGGGAATGTAAATTGGTACAGCCACTATGTAGAACAGAATGAAGGTTCCTTAGAAAACTAAAAATACAAAGAAAAACACAACAAAAAACTAAAAATACAGCTGGGCATATATCCAGAGAAAACCATAATTTGAAAGGATGCATGCACCCTGATGTTCATTGCAGCACTATTTACAATAGCCAGGACATGGAAGCAACCTAAATGCACATCCACAGACGAATGGATAAAGAAGATGTGGTACATATATACAATGGAATATTACTCAGCCATTAAAAAGAATGAAATAATGCCATTTGCAGCAACATGGATGGACCTAGAGATTATCATACTAAGTGAAGTAAAACAAAGAAAGACAAATATCATATGATATTGCTTATATGTGGAATCTAAAAAGATGATACTAATGGACTTACTTACACAACAGTAACAGACTCCCAGACTTCGATAACAAACTTATTGTTACCGAAGGGGAAAGGTGTGTGTGTGGGGGGGGGGGGCGGATAAATAAGGAGTTTGGGATTAACAGATACACAACCCTATATATAAAATAGATAATCAACAAGGACCTACTGTATAGCACAGGTAACTCTACTCAATATTCTGTAATAACCTATATGGGAAAAGAATCTGAAAAAGAATCATTGTATGTATATGTATAACTGAGCCACTCCGCTGTACACCTGAAACTAACAACATCGTAAATCAACTATACCCCAATATAAAATTAAAATTAAATTAAAAAAAAATAAGTGAATGCTGGCACATTCCTCCCAAAGAAGGACCTGCTCCCTCTGCAGAGGCAGCCACACCTTGATTCCATGGATTGGAGACCAACTGCAGGACAACCTTGGGAGCCATGAGCTGAATATGGCAGGGCCATGTGATGGAAGGAGCCTGGGTCACAAGTCACCAGTGGAAGAGAGTGTCCCCAATCTGGGAGTACATGGATTGAAAGAGGACAAACTGGCCCCA
The DNA here is from genome assembly GCF_028023285.1 of Balaenoptera ricei. Lineage (NCBI taxonomy): Eukaryota > Metazoa > Chordata > Mammalia > Artiodactyla > Balaenopteridae > Balaenoptera > Balaenoptera ricei. Next base: position 75,657,769 of record NC_082644.1, read on the forward strand.
CAGAAAATCCATGAAGTGTTAAGACACTGCCATTCAGATAGTGAAATCCAGATCTGTTAGTTTATACCTTGGCTGAGTCCTTTCAGTGCTCTCCCCCCTGCGCTACTGGACAGTCCAAACACCAAGCAGGGGCAGCAGGAGGGGAGCCTCCAGGCGAGAAAGAGCCCTGTGACCTTTGCAGGCAGGATCAGGCTTCCCTGCTGCCGAAGGAAACTTGAACTTAGAAGAATGAGTCGAGTCCTCCACCACAGCGTGCCCCATCGTTACTCCCTGACCTGCTCATGGGCAGAGAATAGGTAGTGGCATGGCACTGCTTTGATCTCCTAGTCTTCCTGGCACCGGGTCAGAGTGGTCAGAGCTCAGGCTGGTTTCCTCTGCCTGCAATCAGCGTTTCCACTTGCCCAATGCACTGGATACATAATTGCACTTTCTGTTTGTGCAGAATCATGAGCAGAGCCAAGTTAGAGACACTGTTTTATAGAACTCAACCCCCAGCCTACTGATGGTCTGTCTTGTTTGCCAGGCACTTGTTTGGATTAGCAGGGAGACACTCCACAGGGTTCCTTGTGGTCAGTTGTGGCCCACAGGTATTGGCAACTGGAGACCGAGTGGTGGTCCCTTTGGAGTCATGGAAGGCCTGATGACGGCCACAAAAATGTCTGCCCAGCCAGTTCTGGAGGAGCTGTTCAGTGCTCTGGTGATGGTGTATGAATGCTTGAGCCAAGGCCTGGGTCTCTGTGGGTCTCTGGAAGATTCTGGTATATGCTATCCTGATTGTTGTTATAAAAAAAAGAGTCAACATACTTTAAGGAGCTAGTAAAAAGAGCTAATAAAAGATTTTTTGCTCGGGTTGAAGAATGTTGTAATGTCCATGAGAGAATCAGACTGATTCCGCAAACCGATGGAACCCTCAAGTCACCTGGAGAGGAGGCCAGTCCTCTGAATCACACACTGAATTTGGCAGCATTTAGTAAATATCCAAACAGCTTCACGTCTTTATTTGAGGACACTGTAGACCTTCTCCAAAAAGAACAGAAAAGCGAACCCCCTAAACTTTCATTTCATGGAGTAATGATGGCTGGACTTCAAGGACAGACAAAACCACTTGAAGATGCATTAAAATCCTGTCACTCCCTGGTGACTCATGCCAAAAACATCTTAAAAGCATCTCAGAAGAATGCAGAGCAATTTCAGAGGGAAATCATGGATGGTCTGGATAAAAATACTAATTTTCAGGAAGGCCTGTAACTGCTTTTCCAAAGAGCTGCCAGGTGGAAGGAAAAAGTGCAAGAATTGAAGGAACAGGAAAAAAATATCTGAGGACTCGAATACGCAAATGAAACAAGTTGTAAACGATAAGGAGAGCCAGTCAAAATATCTAAAACTACACACAGAAAGCATTTTATGTTGGCAACTTGATATTAGACCAAAAGAGTAAATCAGAAAATGGAGATCACCTAGACTATGAATCAGTTGATTTGAAGAAACTCATTGATGCTGTTTACTTAAAAAGGCTTGAAGGACAAAGTCAAGGACACATTTTTGAATTTTGTGAAGATAATCAACTGAATAAAGAGCACATGGTCAAATAAAACGTCATCAGCTTGAGGAAGCATATTTACAGCTTAAAAATTCACACCTTCAAAATGAAATCTAAAAGCTTCAGCTGAAACTTCAAATACTCCTTGAACTACCCCAAGAACGTAATGTAACTTCACAGAAAATCAACTGAGGAGGGAGTTAAACATTTAATAGAGAAGAAACTTCCCAAAGTGAATGAAAACATCAGCTATATACATCAGAAGTGTGACTCCTACAGGCAGATAGCAGCAGACTTGGAGAACGAATCAGAAAGAACCATTTCCTTCCATCAAAGACGGATTATTAATCATGAGGAAAAAAAGCACAAGGAGGTTGGTTGGTAGCTCTGTCGACTGAGAGAAAGTTCAACGAGCTAAGCAAAGAATATAGTCACAAGGGACAAAAACTGGCTGATGCCGAGTTTAGATCCCAGCTTTTCCCCAGTGGCTACCCCACTGTTCCACATGCAGCCCTGGGGAGAGGCCTGAGAGGGTCAGAGAATCCCCTGGACCATCAGGTCCCTGAAAAGGAGAATTAAGCTGTGAGGACTCAGGGATCTGGGTCACCTGCAGATTTGATTCAGGTTTGCAGCAGGTGATTCCCAAATATCTGCAACCACAATCTGACTGTTTTCTCTCTTTGAGAAGAATAATTTTGATTTACCTTTTTAGTTTAACTGCTGTTATTTAATTAATGCTACATTTGTTCTTACTGCCAAAAACAATGTTCTCCAAATATAGACAGTTTAAATATAATTCTTATTGATACTGTATTCCCACTTCAATTTTATTTCCTCTAGAATCAGATGGTGTATGTATTTTATTTTGATTGAAATTAAAAGTCCACTATACTAAACCATGATTGAGGGAGGTCTGACATCACTGGATGAAGACATTTGAAACAATAAAAATCATTTCTATATGCTGTGAGTTTTTATTAAATATCTATAAAAGTTACTTAATATTTATTTCAATAAGTTTTAATTGGTTTTAAAAACAATGAAAAAAAACCCACAAAAGACCTAAATAACAACACCCCCAGCTAAACTTAGCAATATTTTTATTAGTTTAATCCTAAATTTACTGGTTATTTTAGGGGAGTTAACATTTTGCAACCATTTGTTTCTTTTGTAACTTTTCTAACTTTTCTTAGCCTTTATTTTGCTTAAGATATTCTTTGCTGTTTAAATACTTCAAAATTTTATGCAGTCAAAAAAGTCTTCATTTATGAAAAAAAAAATTGCATGTGCTCTCCTGCCAGCAGGCAGTCATTGCTGAACTGTCCCTTACAAAAGGTGACAGTCATTTCCTCCACACAGGATGCTCTACTGTGATACCCCATCCCCACCATCACAGATGATTGGCCAAGTATTTGTATTTGATCCAAGCTAGACCAATCCAATGATCTCTCCCTAGAATTAGAATTCAAGACCTAAATAAGCTAAGCGGGTTTGTCGCTGGAGCCATAATGGCATTATATTCAGAGACTGAGTATATATTCCCATTTGGGAATGGATGTTTAAAACCATCAATGAGCCAGATGAGTAAGCAGGTTCAGCCTGTAGAGAGAAGTAGAGCAGGGCAGACCTGTGCAGAGAAGCAAAGACAAGAGACCACATGGCCCCAGAAGACAGCAGCTGTGTTGGCCTCTTGATATCTTTTTTTCACCCTCAATTAAGGCTCCCAAAACGCCTGTGTATACTTCCTTGTCATTGTATTAAATCCTCTTTGGCTGTTTTGTTTTGTTTTTTTTTTTGGTAATCATACTTTTTTCTTTTTTTGGCATAAACAACAAGCATCTATTTCTTACAGTTCTGGACACTGGAAGTCCAAGATCAGAGTGCCATCATAGTCAGGTTCTGGTGAGAACCCTTCTGAGTTACAGACAGCTAATTTCTCATTGTATCTTTTTTTTTTTTAACATCTTTATTGGAGTATAATTGCTTTACGATGGTGTGTTAGTTTCTGCTGTATAACAAAGTGAATCAGCTATACATATACATATATCCCCATATCTCCTTCCTCTTGCATCTCCCTCCCACCCTCCCTATCCCACCCCTCTAGGTGGTCACAAAGCACCAAGCTGATCTCCCTGTGCTATGTGGCTGCTTCCCACTAGCTATCTATTTTACATTTGGTAGTATATATATGTCCATGCCACTCTCTCACTTCATCCTAGCTTACCCTTCCCCCTCCCCGTGTCCTCAAGTCCATTCTCTACGTCTGTGTCTTTATTCCTGTCCAGCCCCTAGGTTCTTCAGAACCTTTTATTTTTTTCTAGATTCCATATATATGTGTTAGCATACAGTATTTGTTTTTCTCTTTCTGACTTACTTCACTCTGTATGACAAACTCTAGGTCCATCCACCTCACTACAAATAACTCAATTTCGTTTCTTTTTATGGCTGAGTAATATTCCATTGTATATATGTGCCACATCTTCTTTATCCATTCATCTGTCGACGGACACTTAGGTTGCTTCCATGTCCTGGCTATTGTAAACAGAGCTGCAATGAACATTGTGGTATATGACTCTTTTTGAATTATGGTTTTCTCAGGGTATATGACCAGTAGTGGGATTGCTGGGTCGTATGGTAGTTCTACTTTTAGTTTTTTAAGGAACCGCCATACTGTTCTCCATAGTGGCTGTATCAATTTACATCCCCACCAGGAGTGCAAGAGGGTTCCCTTTTCTCCACATCCTCTCCAGCATTTACTGTTTGTAGATTTTTTGATGATGGCCATTCTGACTGGTGTGAGGTGATACCTCATTATAGTTTTGATTTGCATTTCTCTAATGATTAGTGATGTTGAGCATCCTTTCATGTGTTTGTTGGCAAACTGTATATCTTCTTTGGAGAAATGTCTATTTAGGTCTTCTGCCCATTTTTGGATTGGGTTGTTGTATCTTTACACAGCACAAAAAGCAAGAGAGTTCTTTGGGGTCCTTTTTTTATTTAAAGAGTATTAATTCCATTCATGAGGTTGGCACCCTCATGACCCCTAATCATCTCCCAAAGGCCCCACCTCCTAATACCATCACACTGGAGAGTAGGATTTCAACATATGAATTTTGAGGAACCCAAAAATTCAGTCAATAACAATATGGTTGATCAGTCTGACTCAAAATATCAACTTTTTGTGGTAAATGATTACAAAGGTAGCTCAAAAGTCCAGCTTTAGTATAAAAGAAGATCTAACACTGTAGCCCAGAGGTGATCTCTTTCAATCATTTTTTTTTGAGTTTTTTAATTTTATTTTATTTATTTATTTTTTATACAGCAGGTTCTTATTAGTCATCTGTTTTATACATATTAGTGTATATATAGAACTCTTGAATAAAGACCTGCCTGCCATTACAATGGGATTTTAAAATTCCTTCTGAGGCAACTATTACGCTGGCACACATTTCTTAAGGCCAGTGAGGGGGTTGAGGGGTGGGGGTGGGGTGTAATCAGGGGTTTCTTCTGCCATTTTGACAAGTTAGAGTTAACAGTCTTCACTGGTAAGGTGAAATAAGCTTCTGTTACCACAGTCAGTTGGTCTGATTACCCTATTAGTATTCTTTATGTTTCCACCTATGAAATAAGCCTCTGCACTTAAACAGCTGCCACCTCCTGCCTACTTCTCAGTTACACACCAATAGTAGCTGAATATCTCTTAACAGTTTATAAGGGGAGGGAACAAGTGACTTATGCAGTGGAGTCTGCCGTCCTAGATAGGGTAGCACCAGTTTGCCAGAGGTAAGACACCCCAACCAGATGTACTCCCCACTCTGAGGAGGAACAGATTTTTCTGACTTCCTCTCCTACTTTTTTTTTAAAAGTGAAAAGTAAAACTAAGGGAGGGGGGCAAGATGGTGGAAGAGTAAGACGCGGAGACCACCTTCCTTCCCACAGATACATTAGAAATACATCTACACGTGGAACTGCTCCTACAGAACACCCACTGAACACTGGCAGAAGACGTCAGACCTCCCAAAAGGCAAGAAACTCCCCACGTACTTGGGTAGGGCAAAAGAAAAAAGAAATAACAGAGACAAAAGAATAGGGACGGGACCTGCACCAGTGGGAGGGAGCCGTGAAGGAGGAAAGGTGTCCACACACTAGGAAGCCCCTTCGTGGGCGGAGACTGCGGGTGGCGGAGGGCGGAAGCTTCGGAGCCACGGAGGAGAGCGCAGCCACAGGGGTGCGGAGGGCAAAGCGGAGAGATTCCCGCACAGACAATCGGTGCCGAGCAGCACTCACCAGCCCGAGAGGCCTGTCTGCTCACCCGCCGGGGCGGGCAGGGGCTGGGAGCTGAGGCTGGGGCTTTGGTCGGTCGGATCGCAGGGAGAGGACTGGGGTTGGCAGCGTGAACACAGCCTGAAGGGGGCTAGCGCACCACAGCTAGCCGGGAGGGAGTCCGGGGAAAAAGTCTGCAGCTGCCGAAGAGGCAAGAGACTTTTTCTTCCCTCTTTGTTTCGCGGCGCGCAAGGAGAGGGGATTCAGAGCGCCGCCTAAATGAGCTCCAGAGACGGGCATGAGCCGCGGCGATCAGCGCGGACCCCAGAGACGGGCATGAGACGCTAAGGCTGCTGCAGCCACCACCAAAAAGCCTGTGTGCGAGCACAGGTCACTCTCCACACCGCCCCTCCCAGGAGCCGGTGCAGCCCACCACAGCCAGGCTCCCATGATCCGGGGACAACTTCCCCGGGAGAACGCATGGCGCGCCTCTGGCTGCTGCAACGTCACGCCGGCCTCTGCCACCGCAGGCTCGCCCCACATCAGTACCCCTCCCTCCCCCGCGCCTGAGTGAGCCAGAGCCCCCGAAGCAGCTGCTCCTTTAACCCCGTTCTGTCTGGGCGGGGAACAGATGCCCTCAGGCGACCTACACGCAGAGGTGGGTCCAAATTCAAAGCTGAACCCGGGGAGCTGTGCGAACAAAGAAGAGAAAGGGAAATCTCTCCCAGCAGCCTCAGAAGCAGCGGATTAAAACTCCACAAACAACTTGATGTGCCTGCATCTGTTGAATACCTGAATAGACAACGAATCATCCCAAATTCAGGAGGTGGACTTTGGGAGCAGGATATATTAATTTTTCCACTTTTCCTTCTTTTGTGAGTGTATATGTGTATGCTTCTTGGTGAGATTTTGTCTGTATAGCTTCGCTTTTACAATTTGTCCTCGGGTTTGGTCCATCCGTTTTTTTTTTTTTTTACTTAAAAGAATTTTTTTTTCTTAATATATGTTTTCTTAATAATTTTTTCCATATTTTCTACTTTTAAAAATTAAAAAAATTTTTTATCTTAATAAATTTTTTCATATTTTTTATTTTAAAAAATTAAATTTTTTTAATAAATTTTTTTATTAATAATTTTTTCTTATTATTTATTATAAAAAATTAATAAATTTATTTTTAAAAATTAAAAAAATTTTCGTAAATTTTTTCTGAATAATTTTTTTTCTTATTTTTTCTTATAATAGCTTTATTTTATTTTATTTTATTTTATCCTCTTTCTTTCTTTCTTTCTTTCTATTTTTTCTCCCTTTTATTCTGAGCCATGTGGATGAAAGGCTCTTGGTGCTCCAGCCAGGCATCAGGGCTGTGCCTCTGAGGTGGGAGAGCCAACTTCAGGACACTGGTCCACAAGAGACCTCCCAGCTCCATGTAATACCAAACGGCGAAAATCTCTCAGAGATCTCCATCTCAACATCAAGACCCAGCTTCACTCAACGACCAGCAAGCTACAGTGCTGGACACCCTATGCCAAACAACTAGCAAGACAGGAACACAGCCACATCCATTAGCAGAGAGGCTGCCTAAAATCATAATAAGGCCACAGACACCCCAAAACACACCACCAGACGTGGACATGCCCACCAGAAAGACAAGATCCAGCCTCATCCACCAGAACACAGGCACTAGTCCCCTCCACCAGGAAGCCTACACAACCCACTGAACCAACCTTAGCCACTGGGGACAGACACCAAAAACAACGGGAACTACGAACCTGCAGCCTGTGAAAAGGAGACCCCAAACACAGTAAGATAAGCAAAATGAGAAGACAGAAAAACACACAGCAGATGAAGGACCAGGGTCAAAACACACCAGACCTAACAAATGAAGAGGAAATAGGCAGTCTACCTGAAAAAGAATTCAGAATAATGATAGTTAAGATGATCCAAAATCTTGGAAATAGAATAGACAAAATACAAGAAACATTTAACAAGGATGTAGAAGAACTAAAGAGGAACCAAGTAATGATGAAAAACACAATAAATGAAATTAAAAATACTCTAGACGGGATCAATAGCAGAATAACTGAGGCAGAAGAAAGGATAAGTGACCTGGAAGATAAAATGGTGGAAATAACTACTGCAGAGCAGAATAAAGAAAAAAGAATGAAAAGAACTGAGGACAGTCTCAGAGACCTCTGGGACAACATCAAACGCACCAACATTCGAATTATAGGGGTCCCAGAAGAAGAAAAGAAGAAGAAAGGGACTGAGAAAATATTTGAAGAGATTATAGTTGAAAACTTCTCTAATATGGGAAAGGAAATAGTTAATCAAGTCCTGGAAGCACAGAGAGTCCCATACAGGCTAAATCCAAGGAGAAACACGCCAAGACACATATTAAACAAACTATCAAAAATTAAATATAAAGAAAACATATTAAGAGCAGCAAGGAAAAAACAACAAATAACACACAAGGGAATCCCCATAAGGTTAACAGCTGACCTTTCAGCAGAAACTCTGCAAGCCAGAAGGGAGTGGCAGGATATACTTAAAGTGATGAAGGAGAAAAACCTACAACCAAGGTTACTCTATCCAGCAAGGATCTCATTCAGATTTGATGGAGAAATTAAAACCTTTACAGACAAGCAAAAGCTGAGAGAGTTCAGCACCACCAAACCAGCTTTACAACAAATGCTAAAGGAACTTCTCTAGGCAAGAAACACAAGAGAAGGAGAACACCTATAATAACAAACCCAAAACATTTAAGAAAATGGTCATAGGAACATACATATCGATAATTACCTTAAAAGTAAATGGATTAAATGCTCCAACCAAAATACACAGACTGGCTGAATGGATACAAAAACAAGACCCATATATATGCTGTCTACAAGAGACCCACTTCAGACCTAGAGACACATACAGACTGAAAGTGAGGGGATGGAAAAAGATATTCCATGCAAATGGAAATCAAAAGAAAGCTAGAGTAGCAAGTCTCATATCAGACAAAATAGACTTTAAAATAAAGACTACTACAAGAGACAAAGAAGGACACTATATAATGATCAAGGGATCGATCCAAGAGGAAGGTATAACAATTGTAAATATTTATGCACCCAACATAGGAGCACCTCAATACATAAGGCAAATACTAACAGCCATAAAAGGGGAAATCGACAGCAACACAATCATAGTAGGGGACTTTAACACCCCACTTTCACCAAGGGACAGATCATCCAAAATGAGATTAAATAAGGAAACACAAGCTTTAACTGATACATTAAACAAGATTGACTTAATTGATATTTATAGGACATTCCACCCCAAAATAACAAAATACACATTTTTCTCAAGTGCTCATGGAACTTTCTCCAGGATAGATCGTATCTTGGGTCACAAATCAAGCCTTGGTAAATTTAAGAAAATTGAAATCGTATCAAGTATCTTTTCCGACCACAACGCTATGAGACTAGATATCAATTACAGGAAAAGATCTGTAAAAAATACAAACACATGGAGGCTACACAATACACTACTTAATAACGAAGTGATCACTGAAGAAATCAAAGGGGAAATCAAAAAATACCTAGAAACAAATGACAATGGAGACACAACAACCCAAAACCTATGGGATGCAGCAAAAGCAGTTCTAAGAGGGAAGTTTATAGCAATACAAGCCTACCTCAAGAAACAGGAAACATCTCGAATAAACAACCTAACCTTGCACCTAAAGCAATTAGAGAAAGAAGAACAAAAAAAACCCCAAAGCTAGCAGAAGGAAAGAAATCATAAAGTTCAGATCAGAAATAAATGAAAAAGAAATGAAAGAGACAATAGCAAAGATCAATAAAACTAAAAGCTGGTTCTTTGAGAAGATAAACAAAATTGATAAACCATTAGCCAGACTAATCAAGAGAAAAAGGGAGAAGACTCAAATCAATAGAATTAGAAATGAAAAAGGAGAAGTAATCACTGACACTGCAGAAATACAAACGATCATGAGAGATTACTACAAGCAACTCTATGCCAATAAAATGGACAACCTGGAAGAAATGGACAGATTCTTAGAAATGCACAACCTACCGAGACTGAACCAGGAAGAAATAGAAAATATGAACAGACCAATCACAAGCACTGAAATTGAATCTGTGATTAAAAATCTTCCAACAAACAAAGGCCCAGGACCAGATGGCTTCACAGGGGAATTCTATCAAACATTTAGAGAAGAGCTAACACCTATCCTTCTCAAACTCTTCCAAAATATTGCAGAGGGAGGAACACTCCCAAACTCATTCTATGAGGCCACCATCACCCTGATACCAAAACCAGACAAAGATGTCACAAAGAAAGAAAACTACAGGCCAATATCACTGATGAACATAGATGCAAAAATCCTCAACAAAATGCTAGCAAACAGAATCCAACAGCACATTAAAAGGATCATACACCATGATCAAGTGGGGTTTATCCCAGGAATGCAAGGATTCTTCAATATATGCAAATCAATCAACGTGATACACCATATTAACAAATTGAAGGAGAAAAACCATATGATCATCTCAATAGATGCAGAGAAAGCTTTTGACAAAATTCAACACCCATTTATGATAAAAGCCCTGCAGAAAGTAGGCATAGAGGGAACTTTCCTCAACATAATAAAGGCCATATATGACAAACCCACAGCCAACATTGTCCTCAATGGTGAAAAACTGAAACCATTTCCACTAAGATCAGGAACAAGACAAGCTTGCCCACTCTCACCACTATTATTCAACATAGTTTTGGAAGTGTTAGCCACAGCAATCAGAGAAGAAAAAGAAATAAAAGGAATCCAAATCGGAAAAGAAGAAGTAAAGCTGTCACTGTTTGCAGATGACATGATACTATACACAGAGAATCCTAAAGATGCTACCAGAAAACTACTGGAGGTAATCAATGAATTTGGTAAAGTAGTAGGATACAAAATTAATGCACAGAACTCTCTTGCATTCCTATACACTAATGATGAAAAATCTGAAAGAGAAATTAAGGAAACACTCCCATTTACCACTGCAACAAAAAGAATAAAATACCTAGGAATAAACCTACCTAAGGAGACAAAAGACCTGTATGCAGAAAATTATAAGACACTGATGAAAGAAATTAAAGATGATACAAATAAATGGAGAGATATACCATGTCCTTGGATTGGAAGAATCAACATTGTGAAAATGACTCTACTACCCAAAGCAATCTACAGATTCAATGCAATCCCTATCAAACTACCACTGGCATTTTTCACAGAACTAGAACAAAAAATTTCACAATCTGTGTGGAAACACAAAAGACCCCGAATAGCCAAAGCCATCTTGAGAACGAAAAATGGAGCTGGAGGAATCAGGCTCCTTGACTTCAGACTATATTACAAAGCTACAGTAATCAAGACAGTTTGGTACTGGCACAAAAACAGAAATATAGATCAATGGAACAGGATAGAAAGCCCAGAGATAAACCCACGCACATATGGTCACCTTATCTTTTTTTTTTTTTTGATTTATTTATTTTTGGCTGTGTTGGGTCTTCGTTTCTGTGCGAGGGCTTTCTCTAGTTGCGGCGAGCAGGGGCCACTCTTCATCGCGGTGTGCAGGCCCCTCACTGTAGCGGCCTCTCTTGTTGCAGAGCAGAGGCTCCAGACGTGCAGGCTCAGCAATTGTGGCTCATGGGCCTAGTTGCTCCGCGGCATGTGGGATCTTCCCAGATCAGGGCTCGAACCCGTGTCCCCTGCATTGGCAGGCAGACTCTCAACCACTGCGCCACCAGGGAAGCCCCGGTCACCTTATCTTTGCTAAAGGAGGCAAGCACATACAGTAGAGAAAAGACAGCCTCTTCAATAAGTGGTGCTGGGAAAATTGGACAGGTACATGTAAAAGTATGAAATTAGAACACTCCCTGACACCATACACAAAAATAAACTCAAAATGGATTAAAGACCTAAGTGTAAGGCCAGACACTATCAAACTCTTAGAGGAAAACATAGGCAGAACACTCTATGACATAAATCACAGCAAGATCCTTTTTGACCCAGCTCCTAGAGAAATGGAAATAAAAACACAAATAAACAAATGGGACCTAATGAAACTTAAAAGCTTTTGCACAGCAAAGGAAACCATAAAGAAGACGAAAAGACAACCCTCAGAATGGGAGAAAATATTTGCAAATGAAGCAACTGACAAAGGATTAATCTCCAAGATTTACAAGCAGCTCATGCAGCTCAATAACAAAAAAACAAACAACCCAATCCAAAACTGGGCAGAAGACCTAAATAGACTTTTCTCCAAAGAAGATATACAGATTGCCAACAGACACATGAAAGAATGCTCAACATCATTAATCATTAGAGAAATGCAAATCAAAACTACAATGAGGTATCATCTCACACCGGTCAGAATGGCCATCATCAAAAAATCTACAACCAATAAATGCTGGGGAGGGTGTGGAGGAAAGGGAACACTCTTGCACTGTTGGTGGGAATGTAAATTGCTACAGCCACTATGGAGAACAGTATGGAGGTTCCTTAAAAAACTAAAAATAGAACTACCATACGACCCAGCAATCCCACTACTGGGCATATACCCTGAGAAAACCATAATTCAAAAAGAGTCATGTACCAAAATGTTCATTGCAGCTCTATTTACAATAGCCAGGACATGGAAGCAACCTAAGTGTCCATCATTGGATGAATGGATAAAGAAGATGTGGCACATATATACAATGGAATATTACTCAGCCATAAAAAGAAATGAAATGGAGGTATTTGTAGTGAGGTGGATGGAGTTAGAGTCTGTCACACAGAGTGAAGTAAGTCAGAAAGAGAAAAACAAATACAGTATGCTAACACATATATATGGAATCTAAGGGAAAAAAAAAAGGTCATGAAGAACCTAGTGGCAAGACGGGAATAAAGACACAGACCTACTAGAGAATGGACTTGAGGATATGGGGAGGGGGAGGCGTAAGATGTGACAGGGTGAGAGAGTGGCGTGGACATATATACACTACCAAATGTAAAATAGATAGCTAGTGGGAAGCAGCAGCATAGCACAGGGAGATCAGCTCAGTGCTTTGTGACCACCTAGAGGGGTGGGATAGGGAGGGTGAGAGGGAGGGAGATGCAAGAGGGAAGAGATATGGGAACATATGTATATGTATAACTGATTCACTTTGTTATAAAGCAGAAACTAACACACCATTGTAAAGCAATTATACTCCAATAAAGATGTTTAAAAAAAAAATACACATTAAAAAAAAAAAAAAAAGTAAAACTAAGACTGAGTTAATAACAATAGCAAACAGTGTGTGCTTTGCCGGGAAGGAAGAAATTTTCCTCCACCGTTCTGGCTGGTCTAAGAATTAAATTGACATGAGAGAGATTAACAGGAGAAAATCAAACAAAAAGTTCAATAACATGTATACATGGGAGACAGCCAGAAAAACTGAGTAACTCGCCCAAATGCAAGAATACATACGATTATTTCAAAGTGAATGAAACTGGCTTTTTGGTACAAGATGTAAATTGGTATTTTTCGAGTACAAGTTGAGATTGCAAGGATCCAGGAAGATGGAGATACTGTTTAACCAGTGTACCACCTAGTGGTCAAAGCTTGAACAGATTGCTCTATGAAACAATCAAGGTCTCCCTCCAAAAGGGCCAAGGTGCAGAGGAAAAAAGAGGCTAAATTAATTTTATCGTGATACCCAGAAGAATAGAAATTCATAATTTTAATAAAGTTTTAAAACAATAAAAGAAAATTTAGAGTATTATTTTTCTAGTAGGAAGTTGGACTTTCTTTTTTCCTGTACAAGGAAATTAATAAATAATTTCTTAGGTTGAACCCAGACTCTATAATAGACCATGCATAAAGAAAATTATATTCTTGATGCAAACAAATATCATTTACTTACTGTGCTTAAAGAAGACAATTTCACAAGGAAAAAAATGAAACAAAATCATGATATCCCAAATGGCTTGCCTGAATCACTTTAGTACTTAGAAGATAAAAGACAAAGATTTGTCCATCAAAAGGAATCTTGCTTGTGGAAATACTGCAAAACGATGAACTTCCATGGGCATACTGAAGTTGGCTTAAGAAGTAAGGATGTAGTAAAAACTGTTTTACACATCCACCATAATAAAATTCAACAACACTGCCTAGAATTTGGTCAATTATTTTAGATATATGATTCAAACCATAAAGCTTCTCCTAGCTTATACAAACCAACTACAGTTAAAGGCAACAGCCTTTCGGCCAGGATTACACAGTCAAATGAAATCATCATCAGGGAAATGGGGAAATGGTGCTGTAAGGGTCCCAAGAAGGATGTTAAGAATCAAGTCTTAGAAACTTAGAACATCAGATTTGGAAGGAAACTTTAAAGATTATCTTGTCTGAGCTCAGGACATTGGTCCACCAGAGACCTCCTGGCTCCACATAATATCAAATGGCAAAAGCTCTCCCAGAGATCTCCATCTCAATGCTAAGACCCAGCTCCACTCAACGACCAGCAAGCTAAAGTGGTGGACCCTATGCCAAACAACTAGTAAGACGGGAACACAACCTCACCCATCAGCAGAGAGGCTGCCTAAAATCATAAGGTCACAGACACCACAAAACACACCACTGTATGCAGTCCTGCCCACCAGAAAGACAAGATCCAGCCTCATCCACCTGAACACAGGCACCAGTCCCCTTCACCAGGAAGTCTACAAAACCCATTGAACCAACCTTAGCCACTGGGGGCAGACATCAAAAACAATGGGAACTACAAACCTGCAGCCTGCAAAAAGGAGACCCCAAACATAGTAAGTTAGGCAAAATGGGAAGACAGAAAAACACACAAGATATGAAGAAGCAAGGTAAAACCCCACCAGGCCAAACAAATGAAGAGGAAATAGGCAGTCTACCTGAAAAAGAATTCAGAGTAATGACAGTAAAGACAATCCAAAATCTTGGAAATAGAATGGAGAAAATACAAGAATCATTTAACAAGTACCTAGAAGAACTAAAGAGCAAACAAACAGTGACGAACAACACAATAAATGAAATTTAAAATTCTCTAGAAGGAATCTATAGCAGAATAACTGAGGCAGAAGAATGGATAAGTGACCTGGAAGATAAAATAGTGGAAACAACTACTGCAGAGCAGAATAAAGAAAAAAGAATGAGAAGAATTGAGGACAGTCTTAGAGACTTCTCGGACAACATTAAATGCACCAACATTCGAATTATAGGGGTCCCAGAAGAAGAAGAGAAAAAGAAGGACTGAGAAAATATTTGAAGAGATTATAGTTGAAAACTACCATAATATGGGAAAGGAAATGGTCAATCAAGTCCAGGAAGCACAGAGAGTCCCATACAAGATAAATGCAAGGAGAAACACGCCAAGACACATACTAATCAAACTATCAAAAATTAAATACAAAGAAAACATATTAAAAGCAGCAAGGGAAAAACAAAAAATAACATACAAGGGAATCCCCATAAGGTTAACAGCTTATCTTTCAGCAGAAACTCTGCAAGCCAGAAGGGAGTGGCAGCACATATTTAAAATGATGAAAGGGAAAACTCCACAACCAAGATT
Organism: Balaenoptera ricei; assembly: GCF_028023285.1. Taxonomy (NCBI): domain Eukaryota; kingdom Metazoa; phylum Chordata; class Mammalia; order Artiodactyla; family Balaenopteridae; genus Balaenoptera; species Balaenoptera ricei. The sequence continues at coordinate 75,673,187 of NC_082644.1, forward strand.
ACTCTACACAGCAAGGATCTCATTCAGATTTGATGGAGAAATTACAACCTTTACAGACAAGCAAAAGCTAAGAGAATTCAGCACCACCAAACCAGCTTTAAAACAAATGCTAAAGGAACTTCTCTAGGCAGGAAACACAAGAGAAGGAAAAGACCTACAAAAACAAACGCAAAACAATTAAGAAAATGGTAATAGGAACATACATATCAATAATTACCTTAAATGTAAATGGATTAGATGCTCCAACCAAAAGACATAGACTGGCAGAATGGATCCAAAAACAAGACCCGTACATATGCTGTCTACAAGAGACCCACTTCAGACCTAGGGACACATATAGACTGCAAGTGAGGGGATGGAAAAAGATATTCCATGCAAATGGAAATCAAAAGAAAGCTGAAGTAGCAATTCTCATATCAGACAAAAGAGACTTTAAAATAAAGACTATTACAAGAGACAAAGAAGCACACTACATAATGATCAAGGGATCAATCCAAGAAGAAGATATAACAATTGGAAATATTTATGTACTCAACATAGGAGCACCTCAATACATAAGGCAAATACTAACAGCCATAAAAGGGGAAATCGACAGTAACACAATCATAGTAGGGGACTTTAACACCCCGCTTTCACCAATGGACAGATCATCCAAAATGAAAATAAATAAGGAAACACAAGCTTTAAATGATACATTAAACAAGATGGACTTAACTGATATTTATAGGACATTCCATCCCAAAACAACAGAATACACTTTCTTATCAAGTGCTCATGGAACATTCTCCAGGATAGATCATATCTTGGGTCACAAATCAACCCTTGGTAAATTTAAGAAAATTGAAATCGTATCAAGTATCTTTTCCAACCACAATGCTATGAGACTAGATATCAATTACAGGAAAAAATCTGTAAAAAATACAAACAACTGGAGGCTATGCAATACACTACTTAATAACCAAAAGATCACTGAAGAAATCAAAGAGGAAATCAAAAAATACCTTGAAACAAATGACAATGAAAACACGATGACCCAAAACCTATGGGAGCAGCAAAAGCAGTTCTAACAAGGAAGTTTACAGAAATACAATCCTACGTCAGGAAACCAGAAAGATCTCAAACAACCTAACCTTACACCTAAAGCAATTAGAGAAAGAAGGATGAAAAAACCCCATATTTAGCAGAAGGAAAGAAATCATAAAGATCAGATCTGAAATAAAGGAAACAATAGCAAAGATCAATAAAACAAAAAGCTGGTTCTTTGAGAAGATAAACAAAATTGATAAACCATTAACCAGACTCAACAAGAAAAAAAGGGAGAAGACTCAAATCAACAGAATTAGAAATGAAAAAGCAGAAGTAACAACTGACACTGCAGAAATACAAAGGATCATGAGAGATTAACAGAAGCAACTATATGCCAGTAAAATGGACAACCTGGAAGAAATGGACACATTCTTAGAAAAGCACAACCTTCTGAGACTGAACCAGTAAGAAACAGAAAATATGAACAGACAATCACAAGCACTGAAATTGAGACTGTGATTAAAAACCTTCCAACAAACCAAAGCCCAGACCAGAGGGCTTCACAGGCGAATTCCATCAAACATTTAGAGAAGAGCTAACACCTATCTTTCTCAAACTCTTCCAAAGTATAGCAGAGGGAGGAACACTCCCAAACTCATTCTACGAGGCCACCATCACCCTGATAGCAAAACCAGACAAAGATGTCACAAAAAAAGAAAACTACAGGCCAATATCACTGATGAACATAAATGCAAATATCCTAAACAAAATACTAGCAAACAGAATCCAACAGCACATTAAAAGGATCATACACTATGATCAAGTGCAGTTTATCCCAGGAATGCAAGGATTCTTCAATATATGCAAAGCAATCAATGTGATAAACCATATTAACAAATTGAAGCAAAAAAACCATATGATCATCTCAATAGATGCAGAAAAAGCTTCTGACAAAATTCAACACCCATTTATGATATAAACCCTCCAGAAAGCAGGCATAGAGGGAACTTACCTCAACATAATAAAGGCCATATATATAACAAACCCACAGCCAACATCTTTCTCAGTGGTAAAAAACTGAAACCATGTCCACTAAGATCAGGAACAAGACAAGCGTGCCCACTCTCACCACTATTATTCAACATGGTTTGGAAGTTTTAGCCACAGCAATCAGAGAAGAAAAAGAAATAAAAGGAATCCAAATCGGAAAAGAAGAAGTAAAGCTGTCACTGTTTGCAGATGACATGATACTATACACAGAGAATCCTAAAGATGCTACCAGAAAACTACTGGAGGTAATCAATGAATTTGGTAAAGTAGTAGGATACAAAATTAATGCACAGAACTCTCTTGCATTCCTATACACTAATGATGAAAAATCTGAAAGTGAAATTAAAACACTCCCATTTACCATTGCAACAAAAAGAATAAAATACCTAGGAATAAACCTACCTAAGGAGACAAAAGACCTGTATGCAGAAAATTATAAGACACTGATGAAAGAAATTAAAGATGATACAAATAGATGGAGAGATATACCATGTCCTTGGATTGCAAGAATCAACATTGTGAAAGTGACTATACTACCCAAAGAAATCTACAGAATCAATGCAATCCCTATCAAACTACCAATGGCATTTTTCACAGAACCAGAACAAAAAATTTCACAATTTGTATGGAAACACAAAAGACCCCGAATAGCCAAAGCAATCTTGAAAAAGAAAAACGGAACTGGAGGTATCAGGCTCCTGGACTTCAGACTATACTACAAAGCTACAATAATGAAGACAGTATGGTACTAGCACAAAAACAGAAATATAGACCAATGGAACAGGATAGAAAGCCCAGAGACAAACCATGCACATATGGTCACCTTATTTTTGATAAAGGAGGCAAGAATATACAATGGAGAAAAGACAGCCTCTTCAATAAGTGGTGCTGGGAAAACTGGACAGCTACATGAAAAAGAATGAAATTAGAACACTCTCTAACACCATACACAAAAATAAACTCAAAATGGATTAAAGACCTAAATGTAAGGCTAGACACTGTTAAACTCTTAGAGGAAAACATAGGCAGAACACTTCATGACATAAATCACAGCAAGATCCTTTTTGACCCACCTCCTAGAGAAATGGAAATAAAAACAAAAATAAACAAATGGGACCTAATGAAACTTAAAAGCTTTTGCACAGCACAGGAATCCATAAACAAGACGAAAAGACAACCCTCAGAATGGGAGAAAATATTTGCAAATGAAGCAACTGACAAAGGATTAATCTCCAAAATATACAAGTAGCTCATGCAGCTCAATATCAAAAAAACAAACAACCCAATTCAAAAATGGGGAGAAGACCTAAATAGACATTTCTCCAAAGAAGATATACATATTGCCAACAAACATTTGAAAGGATGCTCAACATCACTAATCATTAGAGAAATGCAAATTAAAACTACAATGAGGTATCACCTCACACCATTCAGAATGGTCATCATGAAAAACATCTACAAACAATAAATGCTGGAGAGGGTGTGGAGAAAAGGGAACCCTTTTGCACTGTTGGTGGGAATGTAAGTTGATAGAGCCACTATGGAGAACTGTATGGAGGTTCCTTAAAAAACTAAAAATAGAACTACCATGACCCAGCAATCCCACTACTGGGCATATACCCTGAGAAAACCATAATTCAAAAAGAGTCATGTATCACAATGTTCACTGCAGCTCTCTTTACAATAGCCAGGACATGGAAGCAACCTAAGTGTCCATCAACAGACAAATGGATAAAAAAGATGTGGTACGTATATACAATGGAATATTACTCAGCCATAAAAAGAAACGAAATTGAGTTATTTGTAGTGAGGTGGATGGACCTAGAGTTTGTCATACAGAGTGAAGTAAATCAGAAAGAGAAAAACAAATACCGTATGCTAACACATACATATGGAATCTAAAAAAAAAAAAAGGTTCTGAAGAACCTAGGGACTGTACAGGATTAAAGACGCCGATGTAGAGAATGGATTTGAGGACACGGGGAGGGGGAAGGGTAAGCTGGGACGAAGTGAGAGAGTGGCATGGACTTGTGGCATGTAAAATAGATAGCCAGTGGGAAGCAGCCGCATAGCACAGGGAGATCAGCTTGGTGCTTTGTGACCACCTAGAGGGGTGGGATAGGAAGGGTGGGAGAGAGACAAAGAGGGAGGAGATATGGGGATATATGTATATGTATAGGTGATTCACTTTGTTATAAAGCCAAAACTAACACACCATTGCAAAGCAATTATACTCCAAAAAGATGTTAAAAAAAAATAAAAAAATAAAGATCATCTTGTCTGGCCAGAACGCTGATGCCTGAATCCCTTCTTTAACATTTCCAACAATGAATACCCAAATTTGTTTAAGCCCTGAGAGTGATGGGGAGCTCAAGGCTATGTCTCAAAGCTCTTTCCATTCTTGAACCACCAAATTGGAAAATCCTTTCTTGAGGAGACAAAATCTTACAATCTCTTACCCTACCCCATCCCATTGTTAACCCTTACAAGAGCAAGTCTACTCCATCTGCATGTGACAGTCTTCACATATTTGAAGATACCTACTATGTCCTACTGAAGCACTTTCTTCTCCAGATGAAGCATCCCCAGTACTTTATATCTCACTGTTCTTCATCTTTTCATCATTAAGACCTCTTCTCCCCGAACAATACCCAGATAGTCCATTACTCCCTCTAAATATGTTGCCATGGATTAAAGGTAAGTTTTTAAACTTGGGTGGCCAGCAAAGAAAGATACAAATCCTTAATTCTGGACCAATGTTTCTCAAAGTATGTTCCCCAGAATACAGATTCTGGGAGATGTCTCATGAAAAAAAGTTTCTGTGGCCAAATAAATTTGGGAAATATTGCATCCTTTTTCCATATCCCCCTTCCCCTGAAGATTCACTATCTATAGTAGCGCACTATTGATTTTGAGGAGCTCTTCAACATGGTTGGAAGGTGATTCTGTGGCTAATAATTTTGTCTAGCTTTGTTTTACACATTAGTTCTAAAATTATTAGGCTACAGAACCACCTTCCAGTCATTTTTCACCATAAGATACCTATTAATATCCCACTAATATTTGGGGACGTTTTGCAAAAAAGTTTTTTAGATACAGGACTTTAATCCATGGGGGCTATGACCACTTTTTGGTATTTGACCACATGACACTATAGATGCATATTGAGCTTTATTATCCACCTAAACTTTTCATTCTCTTTCAAACTGCTCTGTTACATCATATGTCTTCTCATCATCAATTTTTTTTTTCCCACTGGAGTTTTAGATCCAGCTGCTGGACTTTTCCTCAACCCCTACTGAACTGCATGGTGCTAGAGTCCGTCCACCTTTTCGACCTTTTAGTCTTTGGATCCAGAATTTACTATGCATACCAGTTTTATACCATCTTCAAATTGATGAGCCTGCTTCCTTTCATCCAGAGCAGGCAGTCACCAGAGATTTTCCCATGCCTTATTTCATCTTTACAACCTTTTTACTAGGTGATGATGCTTCGAAAGTGATGATAATTGAGAGTCAGGCAATATTAATCCCATTTATAAAAAAAAAAAAATCAGGTGGCCAAGCTAGTCTCCAAAGGTGGACCTTAATGAACCATGCCTCCCTGTATTCATGCCTTTGTAGAGTACTCGTATATACTGAGTCTGGGCTAGACCTTTGACTCACTTTGATCAACAAAATTCAGCAGAAGTGATGGTGTGCTGGTTCTGGGCATGCCTTATGGAAGCCTGGAAACTTCTGCTTTTGTGCTTTTTGGGAGTTCTGAGCCACAATTTAAGAAGTCTGGTAAAGCAGCCATTTGGAATGACCACACAGAGAGGGCACATGGAGATAAAGAAGTCCTAAGATTACATGGAGAGAGTAAGAGAGAGAGAGACTCAGCTTTGCCAGCATCCCAATTGAGCCTTCCAGTCATCTCTGCCAGATGCCATACATGTAAGCAAACCACCTTGGCTGTTCTAGCCCAGGTGAGCCTCCAGATGACCATAGCCCAGATGCCATCACAGAATAGGAGAACTCCCCAGCTGAGCCTCATTAACCCTCAGAATCATGAGAGAAAATAAAATGATGGTTCTTTTAAGCCATTCTATCTGGGAATATTTTTTTACAGTCCAATAGATAACTCAGATAGGCAGGGTAATACGTACAGTGTCATGGCAGTTATCAATTTGTTGCCTGTCAACCTTAAATTCATCTTTTGTTGCCGGATCTATAAGAATGCAACTGGCCCTTTAAACATTCTTCCTTTGGCAGCTGACACAATATTAAGCTTCATCGGTAGAGGGCACTGGAGAGACATTCTAAGAGGAAGGGTTCCCCAGTTCCTCACTAGAGGGATTTCTTTCCAGAGCTAGACGCCTGTGGGGCACAACTCTCCCCACAGTTGGGACCAATTATTTTCTCCAGCTCTTGACTCAGGCTGTGGTGATGTGGCTAGCAGTCCCAGACAGTGCAGATCTACATCCCAGCCTGGGCTGCTTCCCACATGCTTTCCTCAGACCCACAGCTTATATATATATATATATATATATATATATATATATATATATATATATATATATATATATATATATATATATATATATATATACATACATACACATATATGTATTTATAGAGAGAGACACACACACACACACATACACACACGCTGTGAATATTTGCTTACTTCAAGGAAGGAAGATCGGAGGCAGACAGGTTGGTTACTGAATTTTACTTTATATGCTTCTATATTGTTTGAATTGCTGGTAGGCAGCAGTGAACACCCTGATTTGGGCTTCAAACTGATCCAAAATTTCAAGGCCTCTCTTTGGCTTGTCACTGACACACGTTTCTGTAGATTTTTGTTTTTATGATCACATATAAGCTGTTCATTAGAGATCATACACAAATCCATATTCTATTACTAAATCAGATATACATAATCTTCCATACATACTAATTTAACAGAGAGGATGTAGAGTGACACTTCCCAATGTGTCTTATACTGTGTTCCCTGAAAGGAAGGAACAATTAGAATAACAAGGACCAAGGGTCTTTTGCCTGAGCTAAGTAGGCCACAGTTAAAAATTCTGATATTTCAATTGTCTAAGTTGAGCATGATTCATTATTACCCTTTGGGTCAAATTATTCAGCTGATAATGAATGCAACTAATGTCCTCCTGTCTAAGAAACAATTGACACAAAACTAAATAGTGATGTGAATGAGGTAGAATTGGAAAGTATGTTGTGGGCAAAAATGCAAATCAGAGCACATCAGATGTTTTATTCAACTGGGATATAACCCAATGTTCAAACCAGAAAGTGAATACAGCATATTAAGTTGATTTGTATCTGTGAATTTTAAAGTGTATGACTAGCTTTGTACATATCTCAAGTGTCATTAACAGTGCTACTCAGTCTAATTATAAGAATTTCACAGGCATCTTGCTGTGACAATAATTGAAAATAATGTCAGCTATTTCACTTTCCTAAAATTACTGTAACTTCAGTTCAATAAAAATGTTTTCACATTGGCTAATTCATATTTTTTTTCCATCCACGAAGAGAAGACTTTGATACGTATAGTCAGCCCTTTGTATCCGAGGATGTGGAACCACAGGGATACAGGGGGCCAAATGTACTAGCCATTTTATATAAGGGACTTGAGCATCCATGGGTTTTGGTATCTGTGGGGGTCATGGAACCAATACCTTCAGATACGAGGGACAACTGTATACTATTTACTTACTGTAATGGAAATTGCTCATTACATTTCGAGGCTTGATAATCTTGGAAAGGATTTGTCTTTAAGGGAAAAAAAAAAAAATGTACCTGATCTGTGTTTTAAGACTTTGAGGACAGATGTGGGTTTGCCTAGAGGTGTAGACATTTACAACTTCTGGATCAAAAAGAGACTATGACATTTGTATCGATCAGCATTCTTTGTTGTAAGCAACAGAAACTGACCTGGGCTAATTTAAGAATAGCTGCTTAAAAACTCATCGTGGAGGCTGAAGAATCAGGCTTAGAAATCAGGCACTGTCCTACGTGAGTCTGACTTGCTGGAATCACAATCAAATAGGAGCGGTCTGTTCAGGGCCCTGCTGACACCACTTTCAGTGGACAGTGCCAATGCTGAACACCACTGGGTCCTCTTGCCATTGTGGAACACCACCAAGGTGAATGATTCTAACTGCCCTTCTACTTTGTTCCTGGGCATTTGATGGGCCAGCTTGGGTCATGTGCCCCTACCTCTCTAAGGGGCATAAGTAGGAAGACTTCATCCTGAGTTTCCTCAGTGAGGTTGGGATACACCACACTGAATGAAGGATTCTTACAAATAAAAAAGGGAGATGTGGGGACAGTCTGGATAAAGTAAAAACTGCCTACAATATTTATTTCTATGGTACAGGCAAGTTCTGACTACAAGTCCCATTAAAGTTCATATCTCCCAGAGCAATATTTTTATTCCTCATATCAAATGCCCTGCCTCAGTTCCTGCTTCCTGCCTAAGCCTCAGAACTCCTGATCCACCAGTAGTTTTACGCACCGCCCCCCCCACCATCACTACCATTTCCTTCCATTTTATGTTAGATCTTTCTTCCCAGGTCACAAGAGACACTCCTCACTAGTGTTTGAAGAAGGATAAACAAAAAGGGGAGGAGGCAGAGGCAGAAGGTCATTTGCCCAGGACAGTCCTTGTTCTCACTGTCAGAGCTACAGCAGGAGTAATGTGTGTTCTGATACCCATTGTTAGAAATCTGAATGCATGTGTTATACAAATGGGCCAAAGGTGAGCTCTGCACATTGGCCCTGTGTTTACTTCTTCATAGCAGGTAAGGACTATTAGCCCAAAGCCCACCAGCACCAAACTCAAACATTTACACATCCAATTGCTTTAAATATAGCCCAACTAAGGATGGAGACAAGATGGCAGTGTAGAAGGACGTGAGCTCAACTTTTCTTACGAAAACACCAAAATCACAATTAACTGCTGAACAAACATGGATTTTAAAAAATGCTGGAACCTACCAAAAAAGACACCCTACATCCAGAGACAAAGAAGAAGCCACGATGAGACAGTTGGAGGGGCGCAATGCAACAAAATCAAATCCCATACCCCTCAGGTGGGCAACCCACAAACTGGAAAATAATTATACCACAGAAGTTCTCCTACAGGAGTGAATGTTCTGAGCCCTGCGGCAGGCTCCCCAGCCTGGGGAGTCTGGAACAGGAGAAGGAGCCCCCAGAGAATCAGACTTTGAAAGCCAGCGGGTTTTGATTACAGGAATTCCACAGGACTGGGGGAAACAAAGATTCTACTCTTAAAGGGTGCACACAAGGTCTTGTGTACACCAGGACCCAGGGGAAAAAGCAGTGACCTCATAAGAGCCTGGGCCAGACCTACCTGCTAGTATTGGAGGGTCTCCTGTGGAGGTGGGGGGCAGCTGTGGATTACTGCAGAGACAAAGACATTGGCAGCAGTAGTTCTGGGGAGTACTCATTGGCATGAGCCCTCCTGGAGGCCACCATCTTCTCATCAAGACCTGGTCCCACCCAACAGCCTGTAGGCTCCAGTGCTGGGATGCTTCAGGCCAAACAACCACAAGGCAGGAAAACAGCAACACCCATCAGCAGACAGGCTGCTTAAAGTTTTCCTGAGCACACAGTGGCCTGGTAAACACAATCCTTGTCACTGCCCTGCCCACCAGAGGGACAAGACCCAGCTCCACCCACAAGTGGGCAGACACCAGTCCCTCCCACCAGGAAGGCTGCACAAGTTTCTTAGACAGCCTCATCCACCAGGGGGCAGAGAGCAGAAGCAAGAAGAACTACAACTCTACAGCCTGTGGAATGGAAACTGCAACCACAGAAGGTCAGACAAAATGAGACAGCAAAGGAATATGTCCCAGATGAAGGAACAAGATGAAATCCCAGAAGAACAACTAAGTGAAGTGAAGATAGGCAATCTACCTGAAAAAGAATTCAGAGTAATGATAGTAAAGATGACCCAAGACCTCGGAAAAAAGAATGGAGGCACAGATTGAGAAGATAGAAGAAATGTTTAACAAAGACTTAGAAGAACTAAAGAAAAAACAAACAGAGATGAACAATACAATAACTGAAATGAAAAATACACTAGAAGGAATCAATAGCAGAATAACTGGGGCAGAAGAACGGATAAATGAGCTGGAAGACAGCATGGTGGAAATCACTGCCATGGAATAGAATAAAAAAAAAGAATGAAAAGAAATGAGAACAGCCTAAGAGACCTCTGGGACAACATTAAATGCACCAACATTCACATTATAGGGGTCCCAGAAGGAGAAGAGAGAGGGAAAGGACCTGAGAAAATATCTGAAGAGATAATAGCTGACAACTTCCCTAATGTGGGAAAGGAAATGGTCACCCAAGTCCAGGAAGCACAGAGAGTCCCAGGCAGGATAAATCCAAGGAGGAACATACCTAGACACAGAGTAATAAAACTGAAAAAAATGAAAGACAAAGAGAAAATATTCAAAGCAACAAGGGAAAAGCTATAAATAACATATAAGGGAATTCCCATAACTTTATCAGCTGATGTCTCAGCAGAAACTTTGCAGGCCAGCAGGGAGTGGTATGATACATTTAAAGTGATGAAAGGGAATAACCTACAACCAAGAATACTCTACCCAGCAAGGCTCTCATTTATATTCAAGGGAGGAATCAAAAGCTTTACAGACAAGCAAAAGTTCAGAGAATTCAGCACCACCAGACCAGCTTTGCAACAAATGCTAAAGGAAGTTCACTAAGCAGAAAAGGCCACAACTAGAAACAAGAAAATTATGAATGGAAAAGCTCAATGGTAAAGGCAAACATATAGTAAAGGTAGGAAATCATCCACACACAAATATGATATCAAAACCAGCAATTGGACATAGCTTTTAAAATCTGTTTACTTTGTCCTATGCTTAGGTGCTTCTGCTATAAACAGCAATTAGCTAGGTTTATTATTATCATCATAATCATCATTATTATAGTTCATATGCTATACCTCTTCTTTCATTAGCAAAGTTCATCCATTTATATTTATTTTTATTACAATAGTAAGATATATGATTTAAAAACAAAAAACAAAAAACCAGCAATCGTGAGGAGAGTACAAATGCAGGATATTGGAAATGCATTTGAAATTAAAAGGCCAGCAACTTGAAACAATCTTGTTTATATATAGACTGCTATATCAAAACCACATGGTAACCACAAAGCAAAAATCTACAGTAGCTATACAAGCAAGAAAAACGAATCCAAACACAACACTAAAGTTAGACATCAAATCACAAGAGAAAAGAAAAAATGAGGAAGGAAAGAAAAAAGACCTACAAAAACAAATCTTAAACAATTAACAAAATGGCAGTAAGAACATACACAACAATAATTACCTTAAACATAAATGGATTAAATGCTCCAACGAAGACACAGATTGGCTGAATGGACACAAAAACGAGACCCATATATATACGCTGTCTACAAGAGACTCACTTCAGACCTAGGGACATATACAGACTGAAAGTGAGGGGATGGAAAAAGATATTCCATGCAAATGGAAATCAAAAGAAAGCTGGAGTAGCAATACTCATATCAGACAAAACAGACTTCAAAATAAAGACTGTTACAAGAGACAAAGAAGGACACTACATGATGATCAAGGGAGTGATCCAATAAGAAGATATAGCAATTGTACACATATATGCACCTAATATAGGAGCACCTCAATATATAAGGCAAATGCTAACAGCCATAAAAGGAGAAACTGACAGTAACACAATAATAGTGGGGGACTTTAACACCCCACTTTCATCAATGGACAGATCGTCCAGACAGAAAATCAATAAGGAAACACAGGCCTTAAATGACACATTAGATCACATGAACTTACTTGATATTTATAGAGCATTCCATCCAAAAGCAGCAGAATACACATTCTTTTCAAGTGCACATGGAACATTCTCCAGGATAGATCACATCCTGGGCCACAAAGCAAAGCTCAGTAAATTTAAGAAAACTGAAATTATATCAAGCATCTTTTCTGACACAAAGCTATGAGATTAGAAATCAACTACAAGAAAAAAAAAACTGTAAAAAAAAAAAAAAAACCAAAACATTTGGAGGCTAAACAATATGGTACTAAGCAACCAATGGGTCAATGAAAAAATCAAAGAGAAAATCAAAAAATACCTAGAGTCAAATGAAAATGAAAGCACAATGATCCTAAATCTATGGGATGCAGCAAAAGCAGTTCTAAGAGGGAAGTTTATAGTGATACAATCTTACCTCAGAAAACAAGAAAAATCTCAAATAAACCTTACGTAGGGGGGCAGAGTCAAGATGGCATACTAGGAGGATGCACAATTTGTGTCTCCTCACAACTAGAGCACCTACCAGGCACCTGTGGGGGACCACAGACACCTAAGGGGACGGGAGGAACCCCCAGCCACCGGGTAGGATGTGGGGCGTGGGGAGAGTGAATGGGGAAGAGAAGTGGAGGTGGGATGGGACTGGCGACGCTGAGGGGTGGCTAGGGGAGGGGAAGGGATCCCACGCCCAAAGGGGGAAATTGGGGAACCATTGGGAGGGCAGAGGATCAAAAGGGAGCTTGGCCAGGTTTCCCCTGCCCACTTGGGCACCCAGGAACCTGCTGAGATCCCGGGCCTGATCCTCTGCCTACCTAGGCCCCCTCCAGCCATGTGGGCCCTGAGGGAGTGGGAAGGAGGGAAGGGGGAGTAAAATTAAAGGCCGGACTTCCTGGACTGGCACCCCCGAGGGTTAGCTGGGAGAGGGGAGGAATTCCTACACCCAGCGGGACCCACCCATGGTTAGGGGTCCAGCAGCGACGGGGGAGACCTTGGGAGAGACGGTGGGGGAGTGGCACAAAGGAATGGAAGGGAACAGGGCCAGTGCTTTCCCTGTCCACTTAGGCACCAGGAAGCCTGTTGGGCTCCCGGGCCTAATTCTCTGCCCTCGGAGCCTCCCTCCTGCCATGCAGAGCACAAGCCCTGCACCTACCCCACACCCAGGGCCCTACCTCTACACTCGGAGACCCCCTCCAATGAGCTGGACCTAAACCCCACCCACACACCCTCACTCAGGGCCCTACCTCCAAACTCCAGAACTCCACACTCCAGAGGCCCTCCTTTCAACGTGTTGCCTCTCCTTTTCTGCACAGGTCCTAAGCAGAGGCCCCACCCCATGCTTGAACGTCGCCCCGCCTCACGCTCAAACGTCACCCCGCAACCTGCCTAGGTCCCACCCCCCACTTCCTAAGTTCCACCCCCGCCTAAATTCCACCCCCATAACCAAGGCTTTTTTTTTTTTTCTTTTTTCCTCTTTTAAATGGGGGTTCTGTTTTACCTTGTTGATCCATTGTTGTTGATTCTTTTATATTTTTATTTTTCCTAATAAATCTTTTATTTTTCTAATTTTATTTTATTCTTTATATTTTGCTATTGTTCTCTCCTTTAGGCTTGTCCCCACTCCCCCTTCTTTTTCTTTTTTCTGTTGTGGTTTTATTTTACCTTGTTGCATTTGTTTCAATTATAGTTTTATTTTTCCTAATATATTTTTTATCTTTCTAATTTTATTTTGTTTTTTATTCTTTGATATTGTACTGCTCGTTTTTTTCTTTCTTCCTTCTTTTTTTTTTTTTTTACCATGCCATGAAGCTTGCGGGATCCTGGTTCCCAGGCCGTAGGTCTGGCCCGAGCTCCTGTGGTGGGAGCTCTGAGTCCAAACCTCTAGAATAACAGAGAACCTCAGACCCCAGGGAATATCAATCAGAGTGAAGTCTCCCAGAGGTCCTCACCTCAGCCCCAAGACCCAGCTCTATCCAACTGCCTACAAACTCTAGTGTTGGACGTCCCAGGCCAAACAACCAGTAAGACAGGAATACAGCTCCACCTATCAAAAACAAAGTGAAATGACAAAAAAAATACGTGACAGACAAAGGAGCAAGGTAAAAGCCTACAAGACCAAATAAATGAAGACGAAATAGGCAACCTAACTGAAAAAGAACTCAGAGTAACGATAATAAAGGTGATCCAAAAATCTCAGAAACAGAATGGAGAAAATACAAGAAACATTTGACAAGGATCCAGAAGAACTAAAGAGCAAACAAACAGTGATGAACAGCACAATTACTGAAATTAAAAATACTCTACAAGGAATCAATAAGAGAATAACTGAGGCAGAAGAATGGATGTGAGCTGGAAGATAAAATGGTGGAAATTAACTGTCAGGGAGCAAAATAAAGAAAAAAAATGAAAAGAATTGGGGACAGTCTCAGAGACCTCTGGGACAACAATAAATGCACCAATATTCAAATTATAGGGGTCCCAGAAGAAGAAGAGAAAAAGAAAGGGAGAGAAAATACTTAAAGAGATTATAGTCGAAAACTTCCCTAACATGGGAAAGGAAAGAGTCATTCAAGTCCAGGAAGCACAGAGAGTACCATACAGGATAAACCCAAAGAGAAACACACCGAGACACATATTAATCAAACTATCAAAAATTAAATATAAAGAAAAAATATTAAAAGCAGCAAGGGAAAAGCAACAAATAACATACAACGGAATCCCCATAAGGTTAACAGATGATTTTTCAGCAGAAACTCTGCAAGTCAGAAGGGAGTGGCAGCACATATTTAAAGTGATGAAAGGGAAAAAACAACAACCAAGATTACTCTACCCAGCAAGGATCTCATTAAAACCTTTACAGATAAGCAAAAGTTAAGATAATTTAGCACCAATAAACGAGCTTTAAAACAAATGCTAAAGGAACTTCTCTAGGCAGGAAACACAAGAGAAGGAAAAGACCTACAAAAACAAACCCGAAACAATTACGAAAATGGTAACAGGAACATACATATCGATAATTATCTTATTTGTAAATGGATTAAATGTTCCAAACAAAAGACACAGACTGGCTGAATGGATACAAAAACAAGACCCGTACATATGCTGTCTACAAGAGACCCACTTCAGACGTAGGGACACATACAGACTGAAAGTGAGGGGATGGAAAAAGATATTCCATGCAAATGGAAATCAAAAGAAAGCTGAAGTAGCAATTCTCATATCAGACAAAAGAGACTTTAAAATAAAGACTATTACAAGAGACAAAGAAGGACACTACATAATGATCAAGGGATCAATCCAAGAAGAAGATATAACAATTGCAAATATTTACACACCCAACAGAGGAGCACCTCAATATATAAGGCAAATGCTAACAGCCATAAAAGAGGAAATCAACAGTAACACAATCATAGTAGGGGACTTTAACACCCCACTTTCACCAATGGACAGATCAACCAAAAGGAAAATAAATAAGGAAACACAAGCTTTAAATGACACATTAAAAAACATGGACTTAATTGATATTTATATGACATTCAATCCAAAAACAACAGAATACACTTTCTTCTCAAGTGCTCATGGAATATTCTCCAGGATAGACCACATCTTGGGTCACAAATCAAGCCTTGGTAAATTTAAGAAAACTGAAATTGTATCAAGTATCTTTTCCAACCAGAACACTATGAGACTAGGTATCAATTACAGGAAAAAAAATGTAAAAAATACAAACACATGGAGGCTAAACAATACACTACTAAAAAACCAAGAGATCACTATAGAAATCAAAGAGGAAATAAAAAAATACCTAGAAACAAACGACAATGAAAACACGATGATCCAAAACCTATGGGATGCAGTAAAAACAGTTCTAAGGGGAAGTTTATAGCAATACATTCCTACCTTAAGAAACAAGAAACATCTCAAATAAACAATCTAACCTTAAACCTAAAGCAATAAGAGAAAGAGGAACAACAACAACAACAACAACAAAAAAAAAACCCAAAGAGAGCAGAAGAAATCATAAAGATCAGATCAGAAATAAAAGAAAAAGAAATGAAGAAAACAATAGCAAAGATCAATAAAACTAAAAGCCGGTTCTTTGAGAAGATAAACAAAACTGATAAACCATTAGCCAGACTCATCAAGAAAAAAAGGGAGAAGACTCAAATCAACAGAATAAGAAATGAAAAAGGAGAAGTAACAACTGACACTGCAGAAATACAAAGGATCATGAGAGATTACTACAAGCAACTCTATGCCAATAAAATGGACAACTTGGAAGAAATGGACACATTCTTACAAAAGCACAAACTTCCAAGGCTGAACCAGGAAGAAATAGAAAATATGAACAGACAATCACAAACTTGAAATTGAGACTGTGATAAAAAATCTTCCAACAAACAAAAGCCCAAGACCAGATGGCTTCACAGGTGAATTCTATCAAACATTTAGAGAAGAGCTAACACCTATCCTTCTCAAACTCTTCCAAAATATAGCAGAGAGAGGAACAATCCCAAACTCATTCTAAAAGGCCACCATAACCCTGATACCAAAACCAGACAAAGATATCACAAAGAAAGAAAACTACAGGCCAATATCTCTGATGAACATAGATGCAAAACTCCTCAACAAAATACTAGCAAACAGAATCCAACAGCACATTAAAAGGATCATACACCATGACCAAGTGGGGTTTATCCCAGGAATGCAAGGATTCTTCAATATACCCATTCAGTGTGATACACCATGTTAACAAACTGAAGAACAAAAACCATATGATAATCTCAAGAGATGCAGAAAAAGCTTTTGACAAAATTCAACACCAATTTATGACAAAACTCTCCAGAAGCAGGCATAGAGGGAACCCACTTCAACATAATAAAGGCCATATATGACAAACCACAGCCAACACTGTTCTCAATGGTGAAAAACTGAAACCATTTCCTCTAAGATCAGGAACAATACAAGGGTGCCCACCCTCAGCACTATTATTCAACATAGTTTTGGCAGTTTTAGCCACAGCAATCAGAGAAGAAAGAGAAATAAAAGGAAACCAAATCAGAAAAGAAGAAGTAAAGATGTCACTGTTTGCAGATGACATGATACTATACATAGAGAATCCTAAAGATGCCACCAGACAACTACTAGAGCTAATCAATGAATTTAGTAAAGTAGCAGGATACAAAATTAATGCACAGAAATCTCTTGCATTCCTATACACTAATAACAAAAGATCAGAAAGAGAAATTAAGGAAACAATCCCATTCACCACTGCAACAAAAAGAATAAAATACCTAGGAATAAACCTACCTAAGGAGACAAAAGACCTGTATGCAGAAAACTATAAAACACTGATGAAAGAAATTAAAGATGATACAAATAGATGGAGAGATATACCATGTTCTTGGACTGGAAGAATCAATATTGTGAAAATGACTATACTACCCAAAGCAATCTACACATTCAATGCAATCTACCAATGGCATTTTTCATAGAACTAGGACAAAAAACTGCACAGTTTCTATGGAAACAGAAAAGACCCAGAATAGCCAAAGCAATCTTGAGAAAGAAAAACGGAGCTGGAGGTATCAGGCTCCTGGACTTCAGACTATACTACAAAGCTACAGTAATCAAGACAGTATGGTACTGGCACAAAAACAGAAATATTGATCAATGGAACAGTATAGAAAGCCCAGAGATAAACCCACACACATATGGTCACCTTGTCTTTGATAAAGGAGGCAAGAGTACAGTGGAGAAAAGACAGCCTCTTCAATAAGTGGTGCTGGGAAAACTGGACAGCTACATGTAAAAGAAGGAAATTAGACCACTCCCTAACACCATACACAAAAATAAACTCAAAATGGATGAAAGACCTAAATGTAAGGCCAGACACAATAAAACTCTTAGAGGAAAACATAAGCAGAACACTCTATGACATAAATCACAGCAAGATCCTTTCTGACCCACCTCCTAGAGAAATGGAATAAAAAAAAAAAAAGGGAACTAATGAAACTTAAAAGCTTTTGCACAGGAAAGGAAACCATAAACAAGGCGAAAAGACAACTCTCAGAATGGGAGAAAATATTTGCAAACGAAGCAACTGACAAGGGATTAATCTCCATAATATACAAGTAGCTCATGCAGCTCAATATCAAAAAGACAAACAACCCAATCCAAAAATGGGCAGAAGACCTAAATAGACATTTCTCCAAAGAAGATATACAGATTGCCAACAAACACATGAAAGGATGCTCAACATCACTAATCATTAGAGAAATGCAAATCAAAACTACAATGAGGTATCACCTCACACCAGTCAGAATGGCCATAATCAAAAAATCTACGAACAATAAATGCTGGACAGGGTGTGGAGAAAAGGGAACCCACTTGCACTGTTGGTGGGAATGTAAATTGATACAGCCACTATGGAGAACAGTATGGAGGTTCCTTAAAAAACTAAAAATAGAACTACCATATGACCCAGCAATCCCACTACTGGGCATATACCCTGAGAAAACCATAATTCAAAAAGAGTCATGTACTAAAATGTTCACTGCAGCACTATTTACAATAGTCAGGACATGGAAGCAACCTAAGTGTCCATCGACAGATGAATGGATAAAGAAGATATGGCACATATATACAATGGAATATTACTCAGCCATAAAAAGAAACGAAATTGAGTTGTTTGTAGTGAGGTGGATGGACCTCGAGACTGTCACACAGAGTGAAGTTAGTCAGAAAGAGAAAAACAAATACCGTATGCTAACACATATATATGGAATCTAAAAAAAAAAAAAATGGTTCTGATGAACCTAGTGGAAGGACAGGAATAAAGATGCAGACGTAGAAAATGGACTTGAGGACATGGAGAGGGGGAAGGGTAAGCTTGGATGATGTGAGAGAGTAGCATTAACATTTATACACTTCCAAATGTAAAACAGATAGCTAGTGGGAAGCAGCTGCATAGCACAGGGAGATCAGTTCGGTGCTTTGCGATCACCTAGAGGGGTGGCATAAGGAGGGTGGGAGGGAGATGCAAGAGGGAGGGGATGTGGGGATATACGTATGCATATAGCTGATTCACTTTGTTATACAGCAGAAACTAACACAACAATGCAAAGCGATTATACTCCATTAAAGCTGTGGAAGGTAGGAAGGAAGGAAGGAAGAAAGAAAGGAAGAAAGGAAGGAGGGAAGGGGGAGAGGGTGGAAGGAAGACACACAAAAAAACCTTACCTTACACCTAAAGCAACTAGAAAAAGAAGAACAAACAAAACCCGAAGTTAGTAGAAGGAAAGAAATCATAAAGATCAGAGCAGAAATAAATGACATGGAGATGAAGAAAAGAGAAAAGATTAATGAAGCTAAAAGCTGGTTCTTTGAAAAGATAAACAAAATTGATAAACCTTTAGTCAGAGTCATCAAGAAAAAGAGAGGGCTGAAATCAATAAAATTAGAAATGAAAAAGAAGAAGTTATAATGGACACCACAGAAACACAAAAGATCATTAGAGACTACTACAAGCAACTATATCCCAAATAAAGTGGACAACCTGGAAGAAATGGACAAATTCTTAGAAAGGTACAATCTCCCAAGTCTGAACCAGGAAGAAACAGAAAATATGAACAGACCAATCACAAGCACTGAAATTGAATGTGTGATTAAAAAACTCCCAACAAACAGAAGTCCAGGACCAGATGGCTTCAGAGGTGAATTCTACCAAACATTTTTAGAAGAGTTAACATCTATCCTTCTGAAACTATTCTAAAAAACTGCAGAGGAAGGAACACTTCTGAACCCACTCTATTAGGCCACCATCACCTTGATACCAAAACCGGACAAAGATACCACAAAAAAAAGAAAATTACAGGCTAATATCACTGATGAACATAGACGTAAAAATCCTCAACAAAATATGCACAAACCAAATCCAACAATACATTAAAAGGATCATACACCATGATCAAGTGGGATTTATCCCAGGGATGCAAATATTTTTCAACATCCACAAATCAATCAGTGTGATACACCATGTCAACAAATTGAAGAATAAAAACCATATTATCATCTCAATATATGCAGAAAAAGCTTTTGACCAAATTCAATATGCATTCATGATAAAAATCTCTCCAGAAAGTGGGCATAGAGGGAACAAAACTCAACATAATAACGGTCATAGATGACAAACCTACAGCTAGCATCATACTCAATAGGGAAAGCTGAAAGCATTTCCTCTAAGATCAGGAGCAAGTCAAGGATGTCCACTCTCACCACTTCTATTCAACATAGTTTTGGAAGTCTTAGCCATGGCAATCAGAGAAGAAAAATAAATAAAAGGAATCCAAATTGGAAATGAAGAAGTATAATTGGCACTATTTGCAGATGACATAATACTATACATAAAAAATCATAAAGATGCTACCAGAAAACTATTAGAGCTCTTCAATGAATTCAGTAAAGTTGCAGGATACAAAATTAATACACAGAAATCTGTTGCATTTCTATACACTAACAACAAAAGATCAGAAGGAGAAATTAAGGAAACAATCCCATTTACCATCACATCAAAAACAATAAAATACCTAGGAATAAACCTCCCTAAGGAGGCAAAAGACCTGTACTCTGAAAACTGTAGGATGCTGATGATAGAAATTGAAGATGACACAAACAGATGGAAAGATATACCATGTTCTTGGATTGGAAGAATCAACATTGTGAAAATGAATATACTACCCAAAGCAATCTACAGATTCAATGTAATCCTTATCAAACTACCAACGGCATTTTTCACAGAACTAGAACAAAAAATTTCACAATTTGTATGGAAACACAAAAGACTCCAAATAGCCAAAATAATCCCGAGAAAGAAAAACAGAGCTGGAGGAATCAGGCTCCCTGACTTCAGACTATACTACAAAGCTACAGTCATCAAAACAGTATGATACTGGCACAAAAACAGACATATAGATCAATGGAACAGGAGAGAAACTCAGAAATAAACCCACGTACCTATGGTGAATTATTCTATGACAAAGGAGGCAAGACTACACAATGGAGAAAAGACAGTCTCTTCAATAAATGGTGCTGGGGAAACTGGACAGCTACATGTAAAAAAATGAAATTAGAACATTTTCTTTAACATCATACACAAAAATAAACTCAAAATGGATTGAAGACCTAAATGTAAGGCCGGATACTATAAAACTTTTAGAGGAAAACATAGGCAGAACACACTTTGACATAAATCTCAGCAATATCTTTTTCAATCCATCTCCTACAGTGATGGAAATAAAGCAAAAATAAACAAATGGGACCTAATTAAACTCAAAAGCTTTTGCACAGCAAAGGAAACCATAAAAAAATGAAAAGACAACCCATAGAATGGGAGAAAATATTTGGAAACGAAGCGACCGACAAGGGATTAATCTCCAAAATTTACCAACAGCTCATGTGGCTCAATATAAAAAAACCCAACAACCCAATCAAAAAATGGGCAGAAGACCTAAATAGACTTTTCTCCAAAGAAGATATACAGATGGCCAAGAGGCCCATGAAAAGATGCTCGACCTCACTAATTATTAGAGAAATGCAAATCAAAACTACAATGAGATATCACTTCACACCAGTCAGAAAGGCCATCATCAAAAAGTCTACAAACAATAAATGCTGGAGAGGGTGTGGAGAAAAGGGAACCCTCCTACACTGTTGGTGGGAATGTAAATTAGTATAGCCACTATGGACAACAGTATGGAGGTTCCTTAAAAAACTAAAAATAGAACTACCATATGATTCAGCAATCCCACTCCTGGCATATATCTGGAGGAAACCACGGTTCCAAAGGATACATGCACCCCAATGTTCACTGCAGCACTGTTTACAATAGCCAAGACATGGAAGCAACTTAAATGTCCATCAACAGATGAATGGATAAAGAAGATGTGGTACATATATACAATGGAATATTACTCAGCCATTAAAAAGAATGAAATAATGCCATTTGCAGCAACATGGATGGACCTGGAGATTATCATACTAAGTGAAGTAAGTCAGACAGAGAAAGACAAATATCATATGATATCACTTATATGCAGAATTTTTAAAAAAATGATACAGATGAACTTGTTTACAAAACAGAAAAAGACTCACAGACTTAGAGAACAGACTTATGGTTACCAGGGGGAAAGGTGCGGGGGACAGATTGGGAGGTTGGGATTGACATGTACACACTGCTATATTTAAAACAGATAACCAACAAGGGCCTACTATATAGCACAGGGAACTCTGCTCAAGATTCTGTAATAATCTAAATAGGAAAAGAACTTGAAAAAGAATAGACACATGTATATGTATAACTGAATCACTTTGTTGTACACCTGAAACTAATAGAACATTGTTAATCAACTATACTCCAATATGAAATAAAAAATTTTTAAAAGTCACAGTTAAGAAAACATAAAATAAATTTAAAAATGTGTGTGTGTGTGTGTGTATAGCCCAACTAAGCCTATTTTTGCAATCTAGAACCTGCCTGCTTTGCATACCTCATGAAACTGCACCAAACACTGTGCTAACCACATAGAGGATAAAACCCACAGCTATAAAAGATTCCAAACGGTCTTGGTCCCTGCTGCCCTTCAGAGCTCTCTGACCCAGAGATCCCTGCCTTGCTGCTGAGTGACACAGCCTAGACACATAGCCCCTTCTCCAATTCCCTCTCCCCGAGAGTTCCCTGGTCCTTTCCCCTTCTGGGTGGTGGCCTTGCACCAGTGCCTCTGGAAGATCTTCTACTGTTAGGGACGTCCCCTCTCATGTAGCCCTGTCCTAGAACTGCCCAACAAGCATATTGTCCAATACTACCATCTCCTGGTCCTGGCTTTTCCTTGATCAGCCCTGAGATTCTCAGATACACCATGGCACCTTACCTTATCTTATCCATTATTCAGAACTCCTCCAAGATCAGGACTAAATTTCAACTCTACCAAGGGTTAAATAGGCTTCTGTGTACTAATCTGGAATCATAACCATCAGAAATAAGTAGAGTAACCAGTTGTCTTGGTTTCCCAGGACTGAGGGTGTTCCTAGGATGTGGAACTATCAGTGCTAAAACTGGAAAAGCCCCCAGCTAACCTCAATTAGTGGATCACCTTAAGAATAGCTGTTTCTATGGGAAAATACATTCTGCACTCCAAACAATTTCAAATTACCTTAGTGAATACAATCTTTGGCACCAGCCTGTTGGAAACTATTTGGTTCATCTATACAGTGTGATCTGGCTTGTAAATGGGGCAGACATGGATATCTTAATATGATTTTCTGACAGCTTTCACTGGAAGTCTTAATGTTCAGGAATATTTTATAGAGGCCAAACCTAGGGTACCAAGGATATAAGAGATTATCCATGACTTGGCTGAGTCAAAGGAACATTTTATAGTGGCTTAAGAAAAGAGCCAACAAATGGTTAGTGTCTTTCTTTAGAAATTTTTCATTAAAAGTTTGATTATTTCTGGGGACTTCCCTGGTGGCACAGTGGTTAAGAATCCACCTGCCAATGCAGGGGACATGGGTTCGATCCCTTGTCTGGGAAGATCCCACATGCCGTGGAGCAACTAAGCCTGTGCACCACAACTACTGAGCCTGCACTCTAGAGCCTGTGAGCCACAGCTACTGAAGCCCGCACACCTAGAGCCTGTGCTCTGCAACACCACAATGAGAAGCCCTGCAACGAAGAGTAGCCCCCGCTCACGACAACTAGAGAAAGCCCGCACGCAGCAATGAAGACACAACACAGCCAAAGATAAATAAATTAAATAAATGTATTTTTTAAAAAGTTTGATTGTTCCTGGTTCCTGGTCAAAATTCATTGCAAGCAAGCTGGTGAGACAATGCTGGCCAAGAGCCCGGTTGGCAGGGCAGCTGCGCTTCAAGTCTTGTGGGAAATTTTGTCATCAACAAAATTTCAAGGTCAGCTCTTCAGGTGGGAAAGACTCATGGCTGGAAACTGCTAACACCAATGAAACCAAACTCAAAGCCTTCCGAGTCATGCAAATCAATTTGGGGGAAGGTTCATATTTTCAGGTGTTCCTGAATCTATTTTCTTTCTGACTGGAAAAAATAAAAACAAAACCCAAAAAACCCCAGCTCTGTGAGTGAAGAGTACTTCTTCCCTACATTCCTACATTTAAACTCCTTGCTTAATATGTTTTTAATAGAACATCATTTGAATCTGTAAAGGCCAAGCTCATCATGATGTTTGTGTAAGTTTGGGTTTTCCCTAAAAACAGAGCCTGAGAAAAGAACATGGGTATAAGAAGTTTATTGAAAGGTGACCCAGGAAGCAGGAGTGAAGGAACTAGGAGTGTGAGTGTGAGACAGGGAAGGGAGAAAAGCAAATATAAGGGTGCATTATCAAGGTTACTATCATGAGCAGTGTGGGCTCAGTCCTGTTGGGAACACTGAAAAGCATACAGTTTCTGTGGATAGGGAATTTGGGAGCAGCTTGGCTGGGCTGTTCTGGCTGGCAGTCTTTCGCAAGGTTGCCATTAGATGTCAGTTGAGGCTCTCCACAGGGCTGCTTGAGCATCCTCACAGCATGGCAGCTGGCTTCCCCAAAGCAAGTGATCCAAGAGACCAAAATGGAATGTGTGGTACGTTTCATGATGTAGCCTTGAGAGTCACACATGGTCTATTCCTCCATATGCTATTGGTCACACAGATGAGCTCTGATTCAATATGGAAGAGACTACATGAGGGCATGAATTCCAGGAAGAGAGGATTACTGGGGTCATCTTGGAGGTTGGCTTCCACTTAGCCTCAGTTTGCTTATCACTGGGAATAATTATAGGACAATCGCATCGGGTTGTTAAGAAGATTAAATGAGATAATGTATATGAAGTTCTTAAAACATTGCTTGGTATAGTAAATGCTTAATAAATATTAGTTATTATTATTGTTACTAGCCTCTTCCTTCTACTCAGTGGCAAACCATCCTCACAGAAGCCATACACAAATTTACAATCATTACTGACCACATTACCAAAAGAGCTTGAGATTGCTCTCTATCTGAATTAAATAACCTAGTGTAAAATTTACGTTTTTGAAGAGCAGCAGGTTACCTGAAAGCTTGAGAGCTCTCTCAGCTCAAGAGCTGTGGTATGAATATCACTGCATTCATAGTTCTGCATCCAGTTCAAACCATCCCTGCTTGGAGGGCTTAGCTATACTTTTCTCCTCTCCTGGCACCACCATGGTCATGGTAAGTAATGATCACCTGAGAGCTTCTGGAGCTTGTATCAACTCACCTGTGTTCATCCCACAGGGTCAGGGGGTGGCAAAGAGAGTGCTTCCTTGTGGGCTTGAATCCCTCTCTCGATCCCCACTCCCATGGCTGTTACCTGGCTTCTTTGGAATCAGAATAGCATCCTGCTGACTTCTTTGGTTTGATTCCTATTCTTTGGGGACAGCTCTGTGGATAGATTTTATTACTTTATGTCCCTGAAAGCTGCTCAAATCCTCACCAGGTCACATGTTAACGTATTCTCCTTTGTCGCATTCTTGGCAAGAGAAAAAGCTTTTTGTCTGATTGCTAGAGGTGCAAAATATCCCCCTTGTCCTGTTGTACTTTTGGGGATAATGTGATAGAGTGATTGCTTGTTGCTTTTCTCCCGCCACTCACTATTAAGAATTGTATTTGCTTTCCCGTTATTTGGCCATGGCTGTGCTCGTTTTGACATCCAGTAAAAGCCTTTAGCCTAGAGCAGTGGTTCTCAACCTTGTCTGTTCATTAGAATTGCCTGAAAGCGTTTAGAAATCCCAATACCTTGGCTGTACCCCAGACCAATTACATAAGGATCTCTGGGCATGGAACCCAGGCATCAGTACTTTTTCCCGGTTCCTAGGTTGACTCCAATATGCAGCCAAGGTTGAGAGCATTGATTCTCAAACTTTTTTACCTCAGAACCTTATCATTCTTCAACATCACTGGGA
The DNA here is from genome assembly GCF_028023285.1 of Balaenoptera ricei. NCBI lineage: Eukaryota > Metazoa > Chordata > Mammalia > Artiodactyla > Balaenopteridae > Balaenoptera > Balaenoptera ricei. The sequence continues at coordinate 75,699,126 of NC_082644.1, forward strand.
CCCCTGAAGTGTTCTTATTTATGTGGATTTTTATCTGTAGATATTTGTTGTGTTAGAAATTAAAACATAAAAATTTTATGTATTAATTTACTGAAAAATAACAGCAGTAATAAGCCCATTATGTTAACATAAATAACATTTTTATGAAAAATAGCTGTATTTTCAAAAAAAAAAAATTAGAAGAGTAGCACATGTTTGCAGATCTCTTTAATGTCCAGCTTAATAGAAGACAGTAAGATTCTCAAATCTGCTTCTGTATTCAATCTGTTGAGACTTCAGTATGTCATGCATCCCCTGGAAATTTCCTCGCTATGCTCATGCAAGAACGAGAGTAAAAAAGGCAAATTTTTATGAAAACAGTTTTGACTTCATGGACCCCCTCGGGGTCGCCAAGCCACACTTCGAGAACTCCTGCTCTAGAAGGCTATAGAGTCTGTGACACCCCCCTCCCCACCCACCCGGGGGTTAGTTAACAAGCCCTTTCTACCACTTCACCCTCTTTCCTCTTCACTTTCAATTACCAATCTGTTCTCTTTGCCTTTATTACTATTGGCCTCTAGAGGGCGCCCAAGGCCGTTTACTCCAACACGATCAGGTGTGCTCGTCAAGTTGAAGAACATGTATGGAGCTATAAGATTAGGGCAGGGAGATCTTGGTGGGCTGTGAAAGAAAAGGAGTAAAAATTTTGACTTCTTCTATCACAGTCTCTTTCTCATGTTTCATTCATGGTGACTGTGACGGACCTCGGATGTAAGTTGAGCCAGAACCGTATACATGGTTGGATTTGCAGGCAGTGAGTATCCTCCATTGTGAGAGTTCAAGCATTTGCTGGGCATGCTGCACTATCTTCCATCCCTATGCTTGCAGAGTTTTTAGAGCCCTGTGCTCAGAGTGTGGTCCCAGGACCAGCAGCAGCAACATCAGCTGGGAGCTTCCTGAAAAGGCAGAATCTCAGGCTTCTTCTGTTAGGAGAAGGATAGGGGTTTATTCATCTTTGCGGGCCTTGCACATAGCAAACCCTCAGTATATGTTGACTTGAAGTAGTTTACAGAACTAGTTAAAGAAAGGAGGAGCAGTGATGTAGCAGGAGACAGTAAGCTGAGATGTCAGGATGGGGATCTTGGAGGAGCTATAAAGCAGTAGGAAGACTCAAAATAGTTTTGGAAATAAACTTGATCTACTTCTCTCTTTTGCCTTGAGCTCATCAGGGTCTCCATTCAATATTACTGCTTACGGCTGGCCCCACAGGCCCCACCAGGTAAGGTCAAATTACCAGTTTGTCAAGATGTGGACTGATGAATAGCCACCCTGTGGCAGGGTCAGGACCTGGTCCCTCTGCTCTCAGGTATCTCTCCTATACCCAGAACTGCTGCCCTTCCTTATGCTGGATTAGTTAGCTACTGCTGCATAACAAATTAGCTAAAAGTTTAATGGCCTAAAACAATAACAAACATTTATTATCTCACATACTTTCTATGGATCAGGAATCCAAGAGCAGCTTAGCTGGGTGATTTTGGTTCAGGTCTCTTCAAAATGTCTCCTTGGGCTTTCATCATCTTGACTGGTTAGAGAATCGCTTCCAAGATTTTCACTCACATGGTTGTTGGCAGGAGGCCTCAGTTCCTCACCACATGGACAGCTTCATAAGCTGCTTGAGTATCTTCATGATACAGCAGTGAGTTTCCCTCAGAGCCAGGGATCCGAGAGAGAGTAATGCAGAAGCTGCAATGTCTCCTATGACATAGTTTCAGAAGTCACACGCCATAATTTCTACAATATCCTATTGGTTACACAAATCAGCCCTATTCAATGTGTGAGAAGACTATACAAGGGCATGAATACAGAGAGGTAGGACCACTGAGGGCCATCTTGAGGGCTGGTGACCACATGCCCTTAGACTCCGGTGTTTCACTTTCGTCATTAAGACAGACTTCTTCTCCAACACATGTCTACATATGTAAACAGTATGCTGAACAAGCCTGGGTCATGGCACAATCAAAACACAACTTTATTTAACTCTCCTGCATTCCTGCAAGATTATTCCATGGGGGTGATCATCCCTAGTTCCTGCCAGGACCATGCCTTCACAGCTCACTCTTAAGCAACAATTAGACCCACTGTCATTCAGAAGCCAAACCTACTCTTGATTCAGAAATTAGAATATCTAGTCCAAAGTATAAATTCAAATATTGAACTTGATTTAACTTTGAGGTATTATATGTAACCTGAGTTGATAAAATCTTCGTCAACTCTCAGCGAATTCTCAGGCCCATGCAAGTGGAAACCCACATGTAAAAGAATGAAGCTGAACCCCTTAACTTACACCACATACAACAATTAACTCAAATTGGATCCTAGACTGAAATGAAAGCGCTAAAACTATAAATTGTCCTTTTTCAATATTGTTTTGTCTATACTGGGTCCCCTGATTTCCATACGAATTTTAGGATAAGTTCATCAATTTCTGCAAAAAATGCAGCTAGGATTTTGATGGGGTTTGCACTGAATCTGTAGATCAATTTGGAAAGTATTGCCATCTTAACAGTAAGTCTTCCAATCTAAGAACATGGGATATGTTTACATTTATTTCCATTTATTGGGACCTATTAATACTTTAATTCCTCTCAACAATGTTTTGTAGTTTTCAGTGTACAAGTCTTGCAACTTTTTGGTTAAATTTATCCCTATATATTTTATTCTTTTTGGTGCTATTGTAAATGAAATTATTTTTTTCATTTCTTTTTCAGATTGTTCATTGCTAATATATAGGAATACAACTGCATTTTGCATATTGATCTTATGTCCTGCAACCTTGCTGAACTTGTTGATTAGGTCTAATAGTTTTGTGTGTGTGTGTCTATTACTCATGATTTTTAATATAAAAGATCATGTCTTTTGCAAATTGAGATAGCTTTACTTTTTCCTTTACAAACTAGATGCGCTTTATTTCTTTTTCTTGGCTAGAACTGCAAGTACAATGTTAAAAAATTGGTGACACAGGACAGCATTGTCATGTTCCTGATCTTAGGAGGAAAACATTCACTCTTTCCCCATTGAGTGTGATGTTAATTGTAAGCTTTTCACAGATGCCTTTTACCAGGTTTAGGAGTTCCCTTGTATTTCTAGTCTGTGGAGTGTTCTTATCATGCAATGGTGTTGAATTTTGTCAAATACTTTTTGTATCTATTAAGATGATTGTGTGATTTTTGTCCTTTATTGTATCACTATGGTATATTACAAGATTGATTTTCAAATGTTACATCAATGTTGCATTCCTGGGGAAAAAAATCACACTTAGTCATGGTGTATAATCCCTTTTATATGTTGCTGGTTTCAGTTTGTATTTTGCTGAGGATTGCACATAGTGTCTTTGATAAATATGTGTTGACTGAATGCATGCATGCATAAGTGAATGAATGTTTAGAGAGGGAAGGCATCCCTCATAGAGGCAGGCCCTAAAATACATGCACACAAATTTTGCACATGATTTTAGGAAATTCAAGGATACAAAATTAGTACCTCTGAAGAGTTTGGCAGGATATATTATTGCAGAATCACCATGTGGAAAGGAGATGGTAATACTGGAATCAAAAGACAGGGATAATGGAGGCAAGAATATAAAATGGGAAAAAAGTCTCTTCAGCAAGTGGTGCTAGTAAAGTTGGACAGCTGCACATAAATCAATGAATTTAGAACACACCCTCACACCATACACAAAAATAAACTCAAAATGGCTTAAAGACTTAAACATAAGACATGGCACCATAAAATTCCTATAAGAGATCACAGGCAAAACATTCTCTGACATAAATCGTACCAATGTTTTCATAGGTCTGTCTCCCAAGGCAATAGAAATAAAAACAAAAATAAACAAATGGGACCTAATCAAACTTACAAGCTTTTGCACAGCAAAGGAAACCATTAAAAAAAAAAAGACAACCTATGGAATGGGAGAAAATATTTGCAAATGATGCAACAGACAAGGGCTTAATCTCCAAAATATATAAACAGCTCATACAACTCAACAACAACAAAAAAACCAAACAACCCAATCAAAAAAGGGGCACAAGACCCTAATAGACATTTCTCCAAAGAAGACATACAGATGGCCAGTAGGCACATGAAAAGATGCTCAACATCACTAATTATTAGAGAAATGTAAATCAAAACTACAATGAGGTACCACCTCACACTGGTCAGAATGGCCATCATTTAAAAAGTCTACAAATAACAAATGCTGGAAAGGGTGTAAAGAAAAGGGAACCCTCCTACACTGCTGGTGGGAATGTAAATTGGTGTAGCCACTATGGAAAACAGTATGGATGTTCCTCAGAAAACTAAAAATAGAACTACCATATGATCCAGCAATCCCACTCCTGGGCGTATACCCAGACAAAACTGTAATTCAAAAAGATACACGCACCCGTATGTTCATAGCAGCACTATTCACAATAGCGAAGACATGGAAACAACCTAAATGTCCACTGACAGATGAATGGATAAAGAAGATGTGGTACATATATACAATGGAATACTACTCAGCCATAAAAAAGAAAAAATAATGCCATTTGCAGCAACATGGATGCAACTAGAGATTATCATGCTAAGTGAAGTAAGTCACAAAAAGAAAGACAGGACTTCCCTGGTGGCACAGTGGTTAAGAATCTGCCTGCCAGTGCAGGGGACACGGGTTCGAGCCCTGGTCCGGGAAGATCCCACATGCCGCCGAGCAACTAAGCCCGTGTGCCACAACTACTGAGCCGGCACTCTAGAGCCTGCAAGCCACAACTACTGAGCCCACGTGCCACAACTACTGAAGCCCGCACGCCTAGAGCCTGTGCTCCACAACAAGAGAAGCCACCACAATGTAAAGCCTGTGCACCACAACAAAGAGTAGCCCGCACTTGCCACAACTACAGAAAGCCTGTGCTCAGCAACAAAGACCCAACGCAGCCAAAAATTAATGAATAAATTTAAAAAAAAAGAGAGAAAGACGAATACCGTACGATATCACTTATATGTGGAATCTAAAATACGGCACAAATGAACCTATCTACAAGAAAGAAATAGACTCACAGACATAGAGAACAGACTTGTGTTTGCCAAGGGGGAGGGGGGAAGGGAGAGGGATGGACTAGGAGTTTGGGATTAGCAGATGCAAACTATTACATCTAGAATGGATAAACAACAAGGTCTTACTGTATAGCACAGGGAACTATAACCAATCTCCTGGGATAAACCATAATGGAAAAGAATATTAAAAAAGAAGGTATATATTCTGAGTATAACTGAGTCACTTAGCTGTATAACAGAAATTAGCATGACACTGTAAATCAACTATAGGTCAATAAAAAAAAAATTGAAAAAAAAGATAGGGATGATAGCTTTACTTTGATAATTCCTGGATGAGAGAACTTGTATTGTTATCTTATTTAGATAGGCTCTGTTTCTTCATCTATATAATGGAAGTTGGGGGGGGCGGAGAAAGCTTGGGGAAGGGGTGTATTTGAACTAATAATCTCTCAGATACCTTTTAGTTCTAATAATCTATGATTCTCTAAAATACCATGTGAAATTCATTTTTAAGGAGAACATTTTGGGAACTCCCTGGCTGTCTGGTGGTTAGGACTCGGCGCTTTCACTGCCGGGAACCAGGTTTAATCCCTGGTCCGGGAACTAAGATTCCACAAGCTGCCTGGTGCAGCCAAAAAAAAGGAGAATATTTTACATGGTTTTGTAGTTCTCATTTGATGTCTCTAGAGCTTTGGGGGAGAAAAATATATCGATGATTTCAATATAGTATGATAAACGCAAAACTTATTTATAGTAGCACAGAAAAGAAAATAGCTAATCGTCTTTACGGGAGTATGATTAAGCTTAAAGGAAAGGAGCCATTTGAGCTGGGTCCCGTGAATAGGAGTTTGTCAGCTACAGAAGCAGGGTAAAAAGAGATATTTTTCTCTATTTCTGCTACTGTGTTTGTCTCTGAGTTTTTATTTTAAAATTTTCAAGAGGTAATTTTTAAAATGTGCTTCTAAAGTGTTCTCATAAATAATTTATGAAAGAAAATCTCTTAGTTTAAGATAGAATTTTATACAGACAGAGAACTCAGTAGTGTGGTCTTATCTTATTCCTGAACTCTGAATTTTCTGGACTGAGTATGTGATTGAAGTTAATCTGAACAGGCAGCAAGACCTGTAATTTTAGGGTCTTTAAAAGATAATTAAAGTCTTATGGGTGTCAGATTGGGCCTTCAACATAACTGCACAGTTCCTCCCATTTTATTTCCAGTTGTTATGTCAACACTACTCCAGCAGGGGGCAAGCTTTTAAAATTAAGCTCCTTCACGAATAAGATTCCATAACCTTTTTACTTTTGGTTCATGGACTTTAATTTTTGTGCATTTATCTCTACCATAATTTGCTTAGGGTACAGGAAATAGAAGTTATTTAAAATGAGATTAATCCTTAAATCACAAAACAACAAGAAGTCATAGAACACTTTAAAACAATGAAAATAGGTGGTAATGAGCACTTAGCTTTATGGAACCAGCAACAAAGACTGTTCAAGCATGCAGGATAAAATGAAGACAAAGCAACTACTCAGAAAGCAGAGACAAAAAGAATGCCTTTTTAAAACATTTTGGGAACATTTATGGTCAACTGAAGGTGCTTTAACTTAGTCCAAACAATTGTTTACATTTTTTCACCTTTTAAACATCTTTGCATTGATAAACAACAAATGAGCAGTCTATTAATTATGACTGCATGCATACATCATGCTGGGTTAAGTAGGTCATTAGGCAAGGACTCAAGGGACCCAACTTCTATTTTTGTCTCCCACCCGCCCCTTGCTAGTCTAATCACTTCCCTTCTTTAGGTCTCATTTTGCACAAAATAGAGACTATCATTTGCCTGCCTCAGTGTGTTGTTGAGCTAATCAAGGATAACACATATAAAATAGCCTTTTAAAACAATTAAGCTGCGTGCAAGTTAATTTTTAAAACAAGAAACACTTGGTTTTACAACTCTCCTCCTGACTGTAGAAGACCATATATTCAAAGGCAGAAAGTCTGTGTGAGTTCCAGAGCCTTACCTTTTACCGAGAGAGGCCAGCTTCATTCACAATTTTCATGTAAAAACCTTAATCACTGAGGCACAGGGTCTGATGCTAACAAAAGACTTTTTCTCATTGGAATGGTAAGCATGGCCTCATTAGTGATTGTCCTAAAAGTAAATTATCTTTGGGCTTCCCTGGTGGCGCAGTGGTTGAGAATCTGCCTGCCAATGCAGGGGACACGGGTTCGAGCCCTGGTCTGGGAGGATCCCACATGCCACGGAGCAACTAGGCCCGTGAGCCACAACTACTGAGCCTGCGCGTCTGGAGCCTGTGCTCCGCAATGAGAGAGGCCGCGATAGTGAGAGGCCCGCGCACCGCGATGAAGAGTGGCCCCCGCTCTCCACAACTAGAGAAAGCCCTCGCACAGAAACGAAGACCCAACACAGACAAAAATTAATTAATTAATTAATTAATTTTTTTAAAAAAAGCCTCTATTATAGGGAAACCCAGCTGCCTGGAATAAGTACAATGTTAACAATTATATATAAAATGTCTATATTATGAAGTAATGCAAAATAAGTTCCTGAACATGGAGCTGATTCTAACATGATAATTGGCTATAAAAAAAAAAAAGAAGTAAATTATCTGCGGAAACTAGCTCCCACATTGCAGCACTGATTTAGATATACATATTAATTCATTTTATTTAACAAATATATATTGAGCACTTGCTCTGTGCCAGGCACTGGGTTAGACACAGGGGATTCTCAGTGAATAAAATAAGACAAAAATCTCTGTTGTGTTGGAGCTTCCATTTCTGTGTGGGGCAACAGTTACTAAGGTTTTTGTTTGCTCATTTAATAGGATATAGAAATATTTTAAGGGAAGTTGGCATTTTCATTTCTCTAGAAATGATGACCGAATTTCTGCATCCTAAAAATAAAATCAATGTTTTTATTTAATTTCATCTTACCCTTGAGGGAAATTTCATGAAGAATTCAGTTTTATCCAGCAATCCCACTCCTGGGCATATATCGGGAGAAAACCATAATCGAAAAGATACAGGCACCCCAGTGTTCACTGCAGCACTATTTACAATAGCCAGGACATGGAAGCAACCTAAATGTCCATTGACAGAGGAATGGATAAAGAAGATGTGGTACATATATACAATGGAATATTACTCAGCCATAAAAAAAGAATGAAATAATGCCATTTGCGGCAAGATGGATGGATGATCATATCAAGTGAAGTAAATCAGACAAGGACAAAAACCATATGATATCAGTTACATGTGAAATCTAAAATATGATACAAATGAACTTATTTACAAAACAGAAACAGACTCACAGACATAGAAAACAAGCTTATGGTTACCAAAGGGGAAAGGGGGTGGGGGAGGGATAAATTAGGCGTTTGGGGTTAGCAGATACAAACTACTATATATAAAATAGATAAACAACAAGGGCCTACTGTATACCACAGGGAACTATATTCAATATCTTGTAATAAACCATAATGGAAAAGAATATGAAAAAGAATACATATATATATGAATCACTTTGCTGTACACCAGAAACTAACATAACATTGTAAATCAACTATACTTCAATAAAAAAATAAATAAAAAATTCAGTTTTGTTTATGGTCAATACTATTTATTCAGCACCCACTGCAAACAGAGTCTAACAGGTAGAAATTAAATACTTAAAGTGGTTTCTAGTTTAGTCTGCATCATTTTTCCCATTTATTTTTCTCTATTTTTTCTGAAACCTCTTCTTACAGAGATTTGAAAGCAAACAGCCTTGTAATGGGCATTTAATAATAACTAATATTTTTACAGTGATTTTTAGTTTACAAAAAATTTTATCACACATAGTCTCTTTTGAGACAACCAGCAATCCCACCCATAGATGCTACTTCTGCTTTGCAATTGAGGAAACTAGGATTCAGAGACAGTAAGTAACCTACTCAAAGTTGCGCAGCTAATGAGAGGCACTGCTGGGATTCAAACTCATTTTCTGTGTTCAGATCTCTAGACCTTTCCTCAAGGCCATTTCTTTTCTTTCTCTTTAGAAAAAGAGAAAATCAGACAATATCACCTGACTTTGGTGTTCAATACCTCCTTGTTAAGCATGCCCAAAGTCAGCCTGTCAAGAAACTTTTCATAGTTATTAGGCAGATGAAGGCAACTAGAATATTTTCTCCTTTAAAGTTTGTGTAAATTCCTGAATCCTAGAGTCTAAAGGTTAATGAGATCAATAATCAACACCTCTGGTACAAACTACACTCAAAGTCTACTTTGAGTGATTTACCTTCATTTCTAACTTAAGCTACAAAAACGCATTAATATAAGAAGGATAGGAATGGGAATTTCTTCCAGACACTCTACAATGAAAGCTATGTTAAGACTGAGGTAGCAGATATGATCTGAAAGCAAACAAAAGCATTGATAATCCATTAAAATAAAACATTAAGCAAACTACTCCAAAAGGCTAGGAGTGGCCAGCTTTAGGAAAAGAGAACTAGAACAATGCATGGGCTGGTTTTGAATGTGACGCAGAGCTAGGCATTTATGCCCATGGGGGGATGTGTTGCTGGGTAAGTAATTCACATTTTTATAATTCTGAGTGACTGTGTTTTATCTTCGTGTACCTGTTGGTGATCACCTATGCAGTGCCCAAGGTGGACACTGGCTGATCTTCCAGTCTGTACAAGGGACACGTCGGATCATGAGGAAGAAAGTAAAAAAAAAAGAGAACAGAAAGACATGGAGTTGGTGGTACACACAGCACCCACAGGCCAAATTTATGCCACGGACTTCCTAGCCCTGGATTAAGAGGAGATGGGACTCAGAATTTCTATGTCCTTATCCTGTTGTGCTTTCTGTCAGACTCTTGTGTGTGCTGGGTCCACCACAAACATTTGTGGGCCCACGGTAAGAATACAAAGGAGATCCACATACCTTATGTCTAAGTATTTAAAAGTTATAAGTCAAGTGGACAATCAGATAAATGGCATACCTTGACAAATGTACCTTTATAATGACCTAGAGGGCCAGGCTGGAATTTAGAATTTTCAGACTCCCCAAAACCTCCTTGTTGGAATACAGTGGCATAGGGAGAGCTGGGCCCTGAGACTTGCCCAATTCTCCCACCCACCCTGGCCCTGTCCTCAACTCTGAGGGGCTTTATGCCAACAGTGTGGACAACCCAGACTGCCCAGCTGGTCCTTGGTTACCCTATGGCCAGGGGTTTTCCCACCAGTGGTGCCATTTACTCCCCCAAGGATAGACTTGGGGAGGAGGTCTGCAGAAGCCCTCAAAAGTGGCAGGAAGCCATTGGTCAAGGTGGGGAGGGGACTGCTGGATTCCAGATGGGCACAGCCCTTTGGCCCCATGGATTCCTCGCCCCATAAGCAGGGATGCCTCATGTGGGAAGCCAGTGCAGAACCGTCTAAATTATGTGTCCCAGGTCAGGGCCCCTCTTGCCTGGGTCTAAGAGTGATACTTACGTGTCCTGGTGTCCACTCCAATTTACTAATCATGCAAAATGCACAGAATGTTCTCTTTCAACTAGCCTTGGAGGCAGGAACTGATGTGCCACCACCCAAAATGTGCAACCATGCATGTGTTATCCTGCTGTTTCGGGAGGACTAAATAAATAAAACCCAGTTCCCAGCATTCTGTGTGGTCAGACATCACCTAATAAAAATGTGCTTTTTAACTGTCATTTTTATTGTTTGACTTTTGCTGGTGGAGTGTTTAAACCCAGAAGCCACTAGGTCTTAATTTGTTTTCATCCATCATGGCTGGCTTCCTTTCTCCTGTCTCATTTTGAAACTTTTGGACTAGCTTCACCATTAGGTTAATGTAAAATTAATTGCACATTTCTCTGTTTGCTTTGGTAACGTGTAGCTTATCGTTTTAGACACTATCAGGTGGTAATTATGTAAAAACACACTAAGAAATACTGGTACATTTCTATTCTCTCCAACTATTTTTTAAGCTGTTTAGAATGGGGCCTAGAACCAAGATACTGATTCCCTTCAGCCCTCGGGCAGCTGGTGAGGCCTGGCGGCTAGAGCCTGGCCTAGCCTGTGACTGCTGGTTCCATTTTCTAGAAGCCTCATTCATTTACCCCAATGTGTCATCAATATCTTACCATTTTCTAAATATGCCCTGAAGTTAAAGAGGTTTGGTAGCTTTACAAAAGTTGTTTCACTTTGAATGTATCTGGGGATACACATATTCAGGGTCCCTCTAAGTTACTAATCTAAACAATATTGGTATTTCCTCCAATTTAGCAGTTTACTCACTCACCTTAATCTTCTGAAATGCTTTTCCTTCCTCCTCCTCTTAATTTCTCCCAGTCTCACTTATTCCTCAATGTCTTCCTAAGTTATTCAATCATCAAACAGTTACCAAGCTCATAGTTCCAGCCTCTCCATGAAGCCTTCATTGACCACACTGGTCAGCCACAAACTCTCCCTCTCCCTCTTTGAGACTCATAATGTATATTATCCCCACTATTTATTTACACACAGCACCTTGTTATTTCAGTTCTGCTTTTACATACATAGATCCAGTCTTCCCAATGAGATTATAGATCCTTGAAAGAAAATACTAAAGTTTTGTATTTCTCACTCCACCTACTGAAGTGCATTTAGCATCTATATAAAATCTGTTGACTAACTGATCATGACCACAGTAATAATAAATATCACTTACTGAGCACAGTGCTTAGAGCAGAGTCTGTGAAGAGTCCGAATGAACTGGACTGAATCCTTATTAACTGTGCCACCTCGGGCTACTGACAACTGTTTCCTCATCTGTAAAATCACGATCAGAAGGGGACTTCCCTCATGGGATTGTTTGAGAATGAAATGTCATAATACCTGAAAGCAATACCTACAAGAATTAGTATTCAGAGAATATTAGATGACAATGATAAGAATCATAGTGTTCGAGGCATGGGGATGAATTCTTTACATGTCTTACCAATTTAGTTCTTACTATAATCCTATGAAGAAAGAACTGTTACTATACCTATTTTACAGATAGGAAAACCGAGGCTTAAGGAAGATAAGTTTCCAGCCCAAGGTCACAGAAGAGGATTTGAAGTCCAGGCAATCTGACTGCAGAGCCCACCTTCTTAATCACTATAGGATGCCAATGGCAAAAACAGCAGAATCAGAAACTAATGGCATTGCCCCCTTTAAGCCACTTGCTGAATAAACATGTTGGGAAAGTGCAAGAGTTTACATGTAAAGCAGTCCTGTGCCCTAAACTGGAAATGGGATTCAGAGTTGTCTGAGCCGGTGAACAACCTGGTAGGGAGGGTCGCCAGAAGCCAACGTCAATGAGGTTTTTGGCTGAACCTGGAGTGGGAGGGGTGGCGTGACTTGGTGCCTGATGTTGAGAGACTAGGGAAGGGAACAGAGCATGGCATTTGATTCCATACTGTCTGAAGCCTCTTGCGCAAGAGGCTGCAGACAGATGATGAAACAGCTGTTTTCACAAGGGAAGCTGAGACACAGAGGTATAAGCAACCTGGCTGCAGGCCTGGTGACAGGCCGTGATGCCGAGCAGGGTGAGTGGTGTTCTCCCCACAGTTAGGGCCTGGCTGTGCTGCCCGGGCATCCTCAGCACCAGGCAGGGCACCTTGGGGGCAGACATCTTGTCCTCACTGAGGGCTCAGGCAGGAGCGGTGGTGGAGAGGTTCCTCAAAGTGGCTTCCCGGGCAGAGCAAGAGTGGAAGAACTGGAAAGCCATGAACACCTATAAGGTACCTTCTGGGATTTATATTGAGCTACACTCCAGCATTACGTAGATAAATGCAACACAGTAAAATCCAAGTTACTATCTCTTATGGGCTGAACTGTATCCCCGTAAATTTGTATGTTGAAGTCCAACTCCCAGGACCTCAACATTTGGAGCTAAGGCCTTTAAAAGAGGTGATTAAGTTAAAATGAATCTGTTAGGGTGGAACTTAATCCAACATGACTGGTGACCTTACAAGAAAAGGAAGAGACGCCAGGGGTGCACTTGCATAAAGGGGCAACCACATGAAGAGGCAGCAAGAAGATGGCCATCCACAAGCCAAGGAGAGAGGCCCTGAGGAAATCAACCCTGCCAGCACATTGATCTTGGATTTCCAGCTTCCAGAACTTTGAGAAAATAAATTTCCACTGTTTAAGCTACCCAGTCTGTGGTATTTTGTTATGGCAGACCAAGCAAACTCATACATGATCCCTAAGACGATCAGTTTCATGCCCTCAGGCTGGCAAGACCTGGGGCAACTTGAAGTAGACCCACATTTAACTCTCACCATATGCGAGGCAGGCAGTATCACTCATTTTTACAAAGTAGGAAACCAAGGTTCAGAAAAGGTAAATAGCCTGCCCAGGATCACAGAGCTCCTAAGTGATGGAGCCTGGATTCAAATCCAGGTCCTTGTGACTCCCCAATTCGTACTCTATGTGACATTGCTCTCAACCGTGATGTGTTTTACCCACATACTAATCACTAAGTGATTAACAGGACTGGCACATCTCCTACTGCCCTGATGATGCAAAGAAAACTGGTCCTTCATTTATGAATTCACTGCAATTGACTGTGTGGTAACATAAAATCCAGAAAGATCTGCTAGCAAAGGAATATTTGATTTTTCAAAAACACTAAAAAGAAAAAAAAAATCCTAAATAATTGCTGCTCCCTGCCATAAAATGATTCTATTAAAATGATGTCGAGTGGAGCCTGAGGAGGTAACTAGATCCACAGGCCTATTCCCAAGTGTGTGTGTATTGGGCAACCAGGGGAAATAAAGGAAATGGGACGGGGAGGAGAGAAGATAGGGATTTCCCTCCATTTCTCAAAGACTATGTTCTCATCGTTGTACCCCTAGGGCCTTATGGGGCTTGGAATACACGACTTTCAATGTATGCTTGTTGAATGACTGAACAAATGAGCAAACAAATGAATGAACTCAACCCCTTAATAAGAAGAAAAAAATCCTTAGGCCTTTTCAGTGACCTAAATTTGTCAAAGTATTTTGGGCTTTTCCTAATTTACTTTCTGTTTCACTTAATCAAATAAGATGTAACTTAAAAGGGAAGTAAAGATTAGACAGAGGAATTAAGCCATAGACCAAAGCAGGGCGAAAAAGGGGTTCCTGCCTGCATATTTGAATAGTATAAATGAAAATGTGTCTCCTTGTCACCCTTTACAGTCATCTTGGAAATCAACTTCACCCCACTGCCTCAGTGGGTGAGCTCGGATATATTTGTTTCAGGTGGACGTTTTTGGCCTGTGTATGGTGAACTACAATCAGAGATGCTGATAGCTCAGAAAACGGAATACAATGGTAAATATAGGCCACAGTCATCCAAATCTTGTGAGCTGGATAGAATTTCTTCAGGCTGATGATTTTTAAGAGCTGTCTTCAGAGCTTGCTGTTATTATAATTATGTTATTAAAAATAATTATCTAATAGGCAGAGCACAGAGGATTTTTAGGGCAGTGAAACTATTCTGTATGATACTATAGTGGTGGGTACATGTCATTATACATTTGTCCAAACCCATAGAATGTACAACACCAAGAGTGAACCCTAATGTAAACTCTGAACTCTAGGATAATGACATGTCAATGTGGATTCATCAGATATTACAAATGTACCACTCTGGCGGGTGATGCTGATAATGAGGGGGGCTGTGCGTGTATGGGGGCAGAGGGTATATGGAAAATCTCTGTACCTTCCCCTCAATTTTTCTGTGCTCAATTTTTCTGTGAACCTAAAACTGCTCAGAAACACTAAGTCTATTTAAAAAATTATCTGCTAAAAAAAATAAATAATATAAAAGATACCCCCTCTTCCACACGCTAATCAAAAAAAGTGGCTAGAAAGCTTATGAACAGGGGAAAACAAAGCGAGATGTCCTTAAAGTTTTTAGGTACTATTCTAAAACCAACACTTTACTTTAGTACCCTTTACTATAATAAAATGCAAAAATTCCTGTGTACTCTATTCAGATTTTGATAACATCTGAATGTTATCAACATTTGCAGGACAAAAGAAGTGTTTTTTCACCTTACCTTGGCAAATTACAATTATTAGTGTGGTAGCTAAAATAATCTTGTTTTTTTCTTAGATGTTATTTATCTATTAGTATGAAGAATGTAATAAATTAGGGTGAGTTACTTTGTGTTGCTACCCACCCAATGTTCATTGGGGACAGAGATGCTTCTAGCAACTCAAAAAGTTTAACAAATAGTTTTTCCTCTTTTTTCAGTAAAGTCATCAAGTTATTATTAATTTTTAACTCTACCTGGGAAAATTTTAATGAGCTTTCAATTACAATGTTTCTATGTAACTTGCAAATGGAAGATACCTCCATCCTACTATCTGCTATTATTAAAAAAACAGCTTTGAGTCTGAACAATCCAATGCTGATTAGAGGTTTTCAGCATTAAGCCTTGGTCTCATTTCTAAAGTTTAACAAATAACACAATACATAATTCTCTGGCACGTCCAGTCCTTTTGTGTCAGGCAGTTGAAGCTCTCTCTACTCACATGACAAGCAAACAGAAAGCATACTATAATCAAATAAGCAGGCTATGATTAACTTTGCTCAGAGCTGTCCCTAAACTCCCTGTAACTCCACAGTGGTTCTCAGACAAAAATATGGCAAGGCATATTTCTCTAATGAAGAGAAAATCTCTGATTAAGAGCATTTGATGTTTCTTACTTTTTAAGTGATTATGAATTGAATTAGCACAGGGCCTAGCCACAACCGTCTCTCCTGTATTATTTTCACTCGCTTCTGCTACACAAAGCCAATCATTTGTGAGGTGCTGGCCTTTATAATGTGACCATTATAATACATAATGGGACCATTATGTTAATTAATTAATTGAGCAGTAATGCAGACAGCCCATTCCCATTATCCTGAAATGGGACACATTCCAGCCACGTCGGTGAAATCAGTAGATGCAGCAGTTATTTCCATGTTTCTTGCGTGTCTGCAGATAGTCAACCAAACATTAATAATGCACTTGAAAATATGAAGTCACAGCTGGTAGCTAACAGCACTGAACTCAGGGCATCTTCACAAGCTTGGTTACTTTCTCTCTTCATTGACAGCACATGATTAAGTTGCAAATAGTAGGAACTGAGCAGCATCTCAGCTGCCTTCCCATGACAGACATTATCAACCATTTGGTGCCCCCATACACGCAAAGATCTAAGTAAGTTAACAGTATGCAAAGCTTTTAGACTACTCCAGTGACAGGACTATCACTCTGTCTGACTCCAGAATCAACTCCAAACCACTTTGCTCTAATGTCAGTAATTTCTTTCTTATCCCAAGCAAGGTTATCTTGTGGCTAACATGTTCCCCCCTCTGGGAAAATGTTCTTATTAGATGGATTAATAAGGTGGCTAAGAATGAAGAAGCTTAGTGCTCAAGGAGAATCTGTCCAGGAGAGTCACTCTGACCCCCCAAAAGCCCTGGGGGTTTAATATGTCTAGAGCATAACTAGATTAATTGAATTTCAAAACCTTAAATAATTTCTGGTGGTATGGATGCTGTGTGTCATGCCACAGATCCCCCTTCTAGGACTGAAGGATTTATTTGTCTAGCTGTTTCTGGGAAGGATGTCAACTGATGGTCCTCAGGGCTGTTCCACCCAATGTCACATCCCTTCCTGGGGCAGCCAACATCCAATGATTGGTCCATGCTTCCTCCTCTCAAATAAGAACAACTCTGAAAAGCCATCCCGGCTTCAGTGCTCCCTGTGGGGTCCCCTAGACCTCGATTTAGACAACATTACAACACTAATGATTTCCTTTCTTAATCCCGCTTCCTTCCTGTTCCCTTCCTTCTACAAGTTTTGATCCTTAAAGCACTCCCTAATAAACAATTTGCATACTAATTTCCACCTCAGAGTCCATTTCCTGGAGAACCAACATGCAATATCTGGTCTTCCCTTTTCCTTACCTTATACGACATACTATCACTTTCTTGCAGTTGTAATTAGCCAGTGGAGGATGTGTTAATCATATATATGTATGATTTCCACATGGAATTTCTGAGGGTGTAGATACTGCCTACTTTATACTATTTATACTACTCTATACTTGCTGAAAATCAAATACAGTTACAATTTAATGCATGTTCACTGAACAGAAGAAGCTCCAGGGTAGGGTGGGGTGGTAAGTATTATTACTCACAATAAGTGGTAAATACCTTATTTGGGGCTAACTAGTAACTTCAGGGGACTGCAAGTGAGTTAAATTCATTTGGGGCTAGCATTATGCACAGGCAGCTACATTAAACACTGGGAACTGCCTGCATATTGTTTCCCTTTGGGTACGTTTGGGGTTGGGGAAACTGACTTTGCAAAGCAGTGAAGTGAATAGTTTGTTGATTTTAAAATTCCTTATTTCAAGAAATGTTTGGAAAATGTCTTCCCATTATCTGTTTTTCACTCTGCACACAGAATTTTATGTTAGCCTTTTGGATTTGTTTAATTGATCCAAAGTTAGAATTAGTTAAGAAAATTATTGGGCTTCCCTGGTGGCGCAGTGGTTGAGAGTCTGCCTGCCAATGCGGGGGACACGGGTTCGAGCCCTGGTCTGGGAAGATCCCACATGCCGCGGAGCAACTAGGCCCGTGAGCCACAATTACTGAGCCTGCGCATCTGGAGCCTGTGCTCCGCAACAAGAGAGGCCGCGATAATGAGAGGCCCGCGCACCGCGATGAAGAGTGGCCCCCACTTGCCGCAACTAGAGAAAGCCCTCGCACAGAAACGAAGACCCAACACAGCCATAAAATAAAAAATAAATAAAAAATAAAACTTAAAAAAAAAAAAAAGAAAATTATTACTAGTAAGTAATGTTATTGTCAAACAAATAGACTTAGGAATAATGTAAGCTATAATTAGTTGGTGTCATCTTACCCCTTAAGATCCAGGGGAGATAGGCTCAACCCTTTATCCCATGTGGAAAGTCCAAGGCATTCCTCAACAATTCTACCAATTTCTGGAGGGCTTATATTCTGTGTCAGCTCTGACTCCAAGTTCCTATTCTGTTGAATTTGTTGAGTTGGGAACTGATCTTCTCATCACCTCCTGTTTTCCTTATTTCGTACCATGTCGATACAATGTAGAACCCAGTCTTCCTTCCTCCCTCCCTCCCTCTCTCTCACACACATACAGTCCACACAAGGCATTCTTGTATGTAGCCAACTTTACTAGAGTTTTGAAAAGATGAAAGTTACTTTACGAAGATTGCAAAAACATGCATATGATATTCGTCATCCTTGCTTTTTAAAAACGTCTTCCATCCTTTTCTGCAACAATTAGCACTCCAGCCTCCCTCTCTTCATTCCTCCCTCCCTGTGTGCGCACTCTCTTTTAAAAGAAGAAAAAAAATCCCCTCATTCTCTTATAGAGAATAATTCAGCCCTAACAGACACGTATTAGGTCATTTTGACTGCAAGTGACAGAAAACCCAATTCAAACTGGTTTATGCAAGAGAATCTGTTGAGTCTTATAATAAAAGTCCAGGACGAGAACTTATTTCAGGTATGGTTGGATATGGGAACTCTGCCCTGCTTGCAGATCAGCTTTCCTTCTTTCAGTCCGTCGGCTCCATTCTCCCTAGTACTGACTCTCTCTCATGTATCTTTTGCTCATTGTTGCAAGATTACTGTACTAACTTTTCACATGTTTCAGCATTCAACACCAACTGAAAGGGTGAGCCTGCCTCAACCCCGGAAGTCTCAGCAGTCTCACTGCATTGCACTGGCCCAAGTGAATCACGTGCCGATCCCTCAGCCTATCACTGTGGGTAGGGGAATGCAGTGTACTCATTGGCTTAAGCCTACTTCCCCTCATCCAACCCGGGAGCTCCAGGGGTAGGATTAGTCTGATTCAAACCACGTGGAAAGGGAATTCCCTGGCGGTCCAATGGTTAGGACTACTTTCACTGCTGAGGGTCCGGCTTCGATCCCTGATTGGGGGAACTAAGATCCCACAAGCCCCACAGCTCGGCCAAAAAAAAAAGGAAAGAAATGTCCAAACCACATGGAAGGAGTGACTGGCTCCTCAGAAGGAAACCAGTTACGAGAGACACGGAAAGGTGAAACATCACAGAGCAACAGCCGGAAACATCAAGATCCAGTAAACGCCTGATGCACCCCCACAGTCAGCTTAGGCATCCCTCTGAATATCTGAGGACTCCCTGCAGTTTTAAAATAATTACCTGCTCAATTAAGTCTGTAGACAAAGACCATCTTTCTACCCATTGATAGTTTAGAGAAGGAGAGCTCATTTTTACAGATACTCTAAAAAGGCCTGCAGGCGCCAGAAATGTTCCATGTCTTGATGGTAGTAATCTACATGGGTGTATACACATGTAAAACTTCAAGAAGTACACTTAAGGTTTGTGTATTTTACCATATACGTGTTATTACACTTCAGTTAATTTTATTTTTTAATTTTCTGCAAGATGACCAACAAATGTCCAGTGTGATTTGGAGTGCAATCAAGCCTCTTATCTTCGGTCTGCCTTTATACTAAGCCTTATTCACCCAGAGGTGAAGACATAGCTTAGCTGAGGTCACCAGGATAGGAAATCCAATATGGGTTTGGGCTTAAGTCTTAGTTGGTATTAATACAGTTGTGTTTGTCTGAAGTCTCTTTTGGGACATATATACCCCTCAGAAACTTAGTATATTTACATAAACATTTAGAGGCTGAAGATAACCTGAAAGATAATGTCTATAATTAAGGCTTCTAAATATTTTCCTAAATTATTCAGGTTAACATATTCAAGGCAGAAAAATAGTTTGTCTTCTATCAGAAATAGAGTTAATCAAAGTCATTAGTCCTTAGTGAAACAAACACATCAGATTTTCCCTCAGAGCAGATTATAATGGACTTTGAGTCCTGTACTACCTATATGACTTTGGGCAAGTCACTTGCTTGTGCCTGAGCTTCAGTTCCACATCTGTAAAATAATAAGTGAGGTTCCCCTCTTCCAAGGCTGCTCTGAGAAACAGAGATGGCACGCACAAAAGGTCTTCGTGAAATGGTTAGGTCTTATTATTATTGTGATCCCCCCTACCAACTGTTTTTGATAGGATTAATCACATTTTTTTCAGTGCCTCTTTTGAACTTATCTTCTTCGAATGGATTTTTCCTTCATAATTACTTCTAAGGTTAAGTGATTCAAGGGGTTGGTCCAGCAACCCCTTCCATTTTCCAATACATTAGAACACCTTGCTTGAATTTCATCTTACATTTTTTAGATGCTGTATCTATATGGCTTCTTATCTTTCTAGATCTTTTGCAGTTCAATCTTCTAATTCATTCTGCTTACAATATTATTCCTCTTTGAAATTTCATTGTCAACTGTGGCCAACCTGAGTAAGGACAGCTCTTGATTTCTCTTCATCTGTTTCAATCATTGTATACTTCTCTGATTGTACAAGTAAGATGAATAAGGAATAACTGTTGGTACAGAGAAAGTGGCAATTTTCTTTTTGAAAGGTGGGATTATTCTTACATAAGGAAAAGCTTACTGTTTTTCATAAGCTTCTGCAGAGAATTATGAGAAAGGAGATTTAATGAGAGTTTTAAGAACATTTTACAGATTAGTTCACTACCTCAGGTCTATGTACAGAGTGTCTAGCAAGGAGAAAGCATAATTTTAGGTACTTAACTTATACTTTTAGCTAATTTAATCCTTCTACGAGTTTGCTATTGTTTTCTTCCTTTTACACGTGTGTTAACTTGTCCAAGGTCACATGGTAAGTTACATGGAAGAGACATATTTTGATAGGGATGCATCTAAATCTAATGCTTGTGCTTTTTCCAAAAGATATTCTTCAGAGGCCCTTATCTGGTAGAGTTCGGTGGATCTCCAACCAGGTAAAGATAAGACATAAGCTTTGGTAACAGAATACTGACTTGCTAGCCACATGGTTTCTGTACAGGATTCAAATATTTCCTCTTAACTAGAGTGTAAATCAGGAAGGAAGGAACAAAGGAAGAAAAACGGTCACTTTACTTCTACTGAGGACTGCCCAAGAATAATAATAATTTATAAAATGCCAGTCTTAGATTGCTTCAATAGGAACTTCTATTACTTATAAAGAAGGTATCCTAGAAAGTGGGTTATTCAGTGTAAGGATGGATCACCAAGCAATTAAAAGAATTAGCCTTAATGAAAATTACAGTGTCTAAGATCCAAGACCAATAATTGCCACCTTCCAGGACAGTAAGAACCTGGACTCAGAAGCCTTTTGGGAAACTAATTTTATAATGTAATTACTTCTTTTAATATTAATTTAAGTGTAAAATTGAAAAATTTGAGAAGACCATCTCAGTATGTCCTCATGGGGGCACATCTGTATTATAAGTTTGCAAACCCAAATGGCTAGAATGATAAAGTTATCAACATTTAAACATGCTAACATGCACATGACTAATATTATTGACATGTTGAGCTATATTCAGGTATTTGTTTATTAAATTAGCATATTGCTAGGAAAAATGTATAATTAAAAGTAGATAATAGTGCCTTCCCCTTCCATCCTTCGTCATTCTTTTGGAAAAGCAGACATTGTTAGTCACTATAAAGTCAAAGATGATCCTTATCCTAGACTCAGAGGCCCTGGAAAGTATTACTGGGTCAGGGAGTTACTCAGATTTACAGTCCAAACAAGTTCCTACTCTGCGTGGCTGTGTGCATCGCAGCTTTCACATCCCTGCTGTTGAACCATAGCAGCTACTACTGCATTTCTGGGACCTTTTTTTTTTGTTGTTACTGCTTCTCATCTGTGGTTCTCCAGATCCATTGCTCAAGATTAACCAAACATAAAACACAAAGATCAATGTTCAGCTTTGAAATATAAAAGCATTATGTCCAAATGTTAAAAACAAGGTCAGCAATAAATCATGTTGGAAAGAAGCAGAATGTCATAAACGCAAGACAAGAGATTATAAATCATAATTCACAACATGGGGCTCCACCATCCTAAGAAGTTCGGAAGAAAAAGGGCAAAACGTTCAGAGGGTTCAGAGGGAAAGGCAAAGGGGAAGGGTCACAAGCCCAGACAGACTAACTAGGTGTCATAGTAACGTTGGTTTGCTCGTTTATTGTTTTGCATCCTGGTGAATGCGGTGCTGATAATACTAAGCTTTTTGGTTGTTTGTTTGGCTGGTTTTCAAAGGTCACTCTAGGAAGTGTGATATCAGTTATTTAGAAGACCCTAAATCTCATGTGCTTAGTTAAAGATGTTCCTAACATCTTAAGGGCAAAACACTGAAAATCTTATAGTAGAAAGAGTAAACTTACATTGAGTTCTTCTGGTATCCCTTGGGAATGTGGCATCATCCCGACTTCTTTCAATACATGGTAGCAAATCACTGACACAAAGAGAAGAACGATTTACTATAAGTTAGAGAGAAGCCACAACCACAAATCTAAATGTCAGCTTTCTAGGTCAACTACAAAGCTAATAATGGTATAAAACTACTAATGACTGTACATCATATTTTCCTTGTGATGAAACATAATTACAATATGTTAATATTTACAAATCACATTGAGGCTCTCAGATGAAGTGAAGTGATAAGTAAATAAATATTACATAAGTAAGCGATTACACAAGCAAGTAATGCCTCTGAAATTGTGTACTGTAAATTTGAAAACACTAATTGCTTTACAGGACCCAGGCCTATAGACAACATGGGAAGCGATGCTGTTTAGAATGAAATCAACTCCTCTCTACCAAAGAAGAAAATAAGGTTCCAATCTACCTAATTTTTTATATACCACTGGAGACATTCTGAACACACAGTATCAGTTCAGGATAGTTGATCTGAGAACATGGATAAGTAAATGGCCTGATCTTTTTCTATTATGTGTTCATGTGCAGGCAGTGCATAAAAATAACTTTTAAATATTTTAAAATATTTGACGGCCAGTATAGTGAGAGAGAAATATATGTGGGGGTAACTCATTCTTTGACTCATATTCAGGTAAGATGTAAATATTAAGTACTGCAAATATGGAAAACTTGATTTTCGTGAATTTTCTTTTTTAAAGTATAGTGTTTTAATCTTTTATAAATAGGAAGGAAAATGGGGAGAAATGGAGAGCAGGAAATCACATTTCTAGTTAAATATTTTTAACTCACAGCTTTGGAAACTCAAGATTCCAGATCATTTTGGATGTTTAAAGAAAGCAAGAATCCAGTCTGCCATATTATACACAGCACTTGGGGATGTGATAAGCTTACTTTTCCCCCCATTCAACAATTCTCTACAGACTCATCTGTAACAATGAGAAGCAGAGAAAATTTTCTTTTTTCTCACTTGATTGCTTTAAAATGACTTATGGTAAAATACCTTAAAATTGCCCTAGAATCAAAGGGCTTTTCTCTGTAGTTCTTCACAAAAATAACTGCACAGGTATTCACTAAACCCAAAAGAGCTTTGGTTCTGGGCCCAGATCACACACTAAGAAATTTAGCCCTATTTTACTGGCTTCTTTATACTCTTCCATATTTTCTGAATTTCCTACAAGGGACATATATCACTTTTATAATCAGAAAAAAAATCACATAAAGAAGTTTAGTTCATATCCAAAACTTGCTCAAGAAAAATGAGAGGATAAGCTGGCGATCATATTGTAAGTTCTATAAGCTCCACCACCTGAGTCTGTGTATGGCTTTCACAACTATTTCTTATGTTTAGTAGCAAACATTTTGGATGATATAAACAAACACTATTACTTCTTCCCCCCTTACTGATGAGCACTGAAGCATGTGTGCACTTACATAATTTTCTTCAGCATGGAGGTTAAAAAATAAATTATCCAGTAGCTTTACAAACAATGTGAAGGCTGCGTTAATAAATCTGAAGCTCTGGACAGCGTTAAGCCATCTGAGATTTTTGCTAGGCGGAGACTGTCAGGCCTATCAAAGAGAGCAAGGATGAACTTCTCAACTGAAAATTATTATTTTAGGGAGTGTAAGGCGAGGCAACACATTCTCATAAAAATTTGGAGAGATCAAAGCAGCAGGAGGCTGAAGATTTACCACCAGTTCTGATACTTACAAGCTCTGTGACCCTGGACCATTTACTTAACCTCTCTGAGCCTCTGTTTCCATTTATAAAATGATAATAATAGGACTTATTTGGAGTGTTATGGCAAGGATTAAACTAGTTAAAGTGCTTAGGACATCTACTAGGACATGGAAAGTGCTCAAATGTTAACTCTTACAGAAACCAGAATGGTCTTCTCCACTTACATGACAGTGGTGTAAAAATGAAAAGCAGAGTTTGAATGTTTTAAAATATATTTATTACACAGTAGACTAGGTTGGACCACTAAGTTCCCTTACCTTCACGCTAAGAGTACTATTTGGGATTCGAATCTTCAGCAGCCCCTAAAATGATGTCACCTGAGTAGTTGCTCATCCTAGAAGTGGCAAATGGAAATTCCCTGTGCGAAATTAGAGAAAGCCTAGGCTTGCGTTTCAGGCTCTAGAAGGTTGTTTCTAGAGAGAAAATCATGTTCCATTGGAGGATAAGAATCTGCTTATAACATTAAGGGTAAGCCATTCCCAAATATTCACTTAGAGTGAGAGAATTGCTAATAACTTATCCCACGTTGATTTTTCATGACTGCCCCATACCGCAGGTATTGTTTTAATCCCTGGTTAAAACTGAGGCTCAGAGAGGTTAAGAGACTTGCTCCCTGTTACACAACAAGTAAACGGCAGCCTGGGCACTTTGGTGTTTAACTGTAAGTGGAGCATCCATTTATTTGAGAAAAAAACATGTTAGTCTCACCCTTAAAAAAAAAAAATGCTGGTGGTGGGGAGGACGCCACTGAGAAAGAGAAGAACAAAGAGGAAAAATTCAGTCTGCAGTTTCTTTCCCTGGAGGGCAGAGCCAACCACAATTGCCCCAGAAGCAAAGCCGGAGCTGGCAGACGCCGGGGTGAAAGGACAATCTTCCCGGGGACCTAAGGAGAAGGTGTGCCTTCAAAAGGTGTTCGCCGCGGTACTGCTCCCCTCCCCCACTACCCACTAACCTGTGTGTCACTAGTGTGGGTTTGCAAGCCGTCGCCAGGGAGTGGAGCAAGCCTCTGTGCTATAAACAAGAGCAAGTGCCAGAGCCCCTGGCCGGCCTCTCCAAGGCCGGACTGCCAAGGAAACCTGGCGTTGTGACAGCAAGGGCTCGCCATGCCGCATGGCCAGTGGTCACCGAGGAGCCACTCTGGGGAGGACAACCAGGCGGGGCAACACGCCACCCCTCAAGGCTCACCTTGGAGAAGAGTGAGGTCTCTCCCATCAGTGAGTTGTGTAGGCTCTTAAAATTCCTCTAGCCTGAGTGTTTCAGGAATCCCCGGGAAGAAGTCAAATTGTGTGTGCGCGTGCCCGTGTGTGCGTCCACGCACCGGTGTGGGCGTGCCCGTGTGTGCGTCCACGTGGGCGCGCGCGCACAAAGGCCCACAGGTTTCTAGAGAAAAGGTCTAGAGCTTTGAGCAAATTCGAAGAGCTCTTGACCCTCATGGGAGAAACCATATTCGGGAGAAGAACATACCCCTGTCTTCCAGAAAAGAACACCGAGCTCACCACTTTTATTTCTGGAGCAAATGAGCCCAGGCTCTCAGCCCACTTTCCTCTTACAAAACCCTAAGGCACTTAAGAGAGACCACAGGGGAAAAAAATAACTCAGCCCCTTTTCTAATCTAAACCTAATCCTCCTTAAACCTCGCCTGACCCGGGCTACCAGGAATGCTGCCAGTGCCAAATGATATGATGTTTATTCAGCTTAGGTTTTAGCCCGCTGCTCCTGAGCCACAAAATCAAAGGGGAATGTTCCAGCCACCACCTGCTGATGAATGGGTAAACAAGGGCCCGTCAAGAAAGAGGAGCCCCAGTGTTTGAAGACAATGCCTTTGTGTAGTTCTGGCTCAAATAAGGGCACAGCTCCTAAGGAACAGGCTTGAGACATGCATAAATGCCCTGCCAACTAGTTCAGGAGCCTGGGTGCAGCTGTTCCTAATGCACCCTCTGCCTCCTGCTACCCCTCACACCACAAGAGTACCCGGGACACCATGTCCCCTCTCCCAGAAGAAGCTGGCAAGGTACCATTTGTGAATCAGTTAGGTTTATGCTGGAAGAGCATTTTCCACATTATTCTCTGAGAAGCCTCAGCTCTGTAAGAGCAACGTAGAGCTCAGAACACATGACCTGACCCCCATTTTACCAGAGCAGTGGTTTTGATCTGTTTTAAATCTGGGGGACCTGCATGAGATTTGGGGGGTGGGGGGATTTCTGTTGCTAAAAACAGAATGTTTGAAAAACATTCTTGTAGTATCAGATTTGGTACATCCTTACACAAGAGGGGTTTAAATGAAATAAGTCTTATAGATCCTGAGATCCAGCAAGCTGGTTTTGTTCTCAGTTTTCTCTGCTTCCCTCCTCTGAACAAATGTCTCTTTATTACTCTTTAAATGTGTGATCGGATCAGCATCATCCTCTCAGGAATCATAACCCTGGGAAGAGTAGCTAACATTTATTCAGGGTCTGTTGTGTGTCAAGTGACGTGCTGGGAGTTTTCATGCATTATCTCACTGGAACCACTGCAGCCCTCTGGGTGGAGGATCACTCTCCTTGGCTCTCAGGTGAGGGCAGTGAAGCAGAAACACAACTACAGCAATAACAACATTCACAACAGCAGCTTGCCTCCATGCACTCAGGGCTCTTAAATGATGGACCAGAACTGTAACCCAGGTAGTAACTCAAAACCTGAGTCCTGACTCTGTATAATGTCACCTCTAATGTTTAACAAGCAAGAGGTGTGTGTGAGCGTGCGTGTGCGTGTGTGAGCGTGCATGTGCATGTGTGTGTAAATCAGATGTAAATTATTTTTACATCTTAAAAATAAATCTCAATAAAGTCTGAAAGTAAAAATAGGAATAAAAAAATTACCCATCATTCCACCATTCCAAGACCACCAACTGTTAACATTTGGGCATATTTCCTCCCAGTGTATTTTTATGTATAATTTTTAGTTCTGCACATTTAAAACAGCTGTGATTGTCTATGCATATTTTATTTTGCATTTGTCACTTAATATGACAACAAAATATGATGATGTTTTTCATAACATTTCAAATTCTCTGTCATTTTTACTGGCTAAATAATAGTCTTTTAGGTGTAGCAATTCAGTTTAACAAACATTTATTGAGCACATAATATATAATACTGTTCTTTTCTTCAAGGAACTAGCAGTCTAGTATAGGGAAAATAAGGCACATAGATAACTGTATGGTTATAATAGCTAACATTACTGAACATAGACTGTGTTCCAGGCACTATTCACATGAATGAACTCACTGAATTCTCTTAGCAACCTTATGAGTAGGGACAATCTCTCTACTCTTTCAATAGCTGTCAAAGACTGAGGCACATCTCGCTAACAAGATGGTATTTCTAGGTAGAATAATAACTCCTTGAAGATGTCCACCTCCTAATCCCCAGAATAAGTTTGTGATAACTTGTTATAGCAGCCATAGGAAATGAAAACACTAGGATTCAAACCCTGGCAGTTTGACTTCTAGAGCCATTATTCTTAACTATGGTCATATATGTTGGGCAAGGTAATTAACTGTGCTCAGGACACTATAAGCGCCTAAAGAAAGGACACTTAGAGCACTAGGGAAGAAGAGGAAGACAAAAACCAGACTCTTTAAAGCTGGACAGGAGTTATGAAGGCAGTGAGCGAAGGAAGGATGAGGAATTGAATTACCATACGAAGCTCTCCATGCTATCATAAGTGAAAAAATTCTAATATTATGTACAATAGTTTTCCCATTTCTGTTTAAAGATATGTGTGAGTATATGTTTATAATCATAAGTGAAGTTGATACACTCCCATAGTTATCTCTGGAGAGTGCGTTTGTGGGAAACGTAAGGGGAGATTTTTACTTTTTACTTACAAATTTTCGTATTTTTTGAAAATTTCGCCAGACGTGTACTTTGGGTTAAAATTTTTTTTGTAAAATAAGTAAAGTAGGAGCTTCCTTGGTGGCAGTTGTTGAGAATCTGCCTGCCAATGCAGGAGACGCGGGTTCGAGCCCTGGTCTGGGAAGATCCCACATGCCGCGGAGCAACTGGGCCTGTGAGCCACAATTGCTGAGCCTGCGCGTCTGGAGCCTGTGCTCCGCAACAAGAGAGGCCGTGATAGTGAGAGGCCCGCGCACCGCGATGAACAGTGGCCCCCGCTTGCCACAACTAGAGAAAGCCCTCGCACAGAAACGAAGACCCAACACAGCCATAAATGAATAAATAAATAAATTTTTTAAAAAATCCTTAAAAAAAAAATTAAGTAAAGTAGTATACATATAGACCATTTTTCTAAGCTGAAGAAAATAAAATGCATCACTGGGATGCAAATCTTTGTGCATAAAGCACTGTGCTTCTGTAGAATGATTTCCTTAGTACAGAAAATTCCTGGAGGTAGAATTGCTGAACCAATAAATAGAAACATTCGGAAAACCTATACATACTTAAAAAATTAAATATACCAGAGATGGTACCCAGTTAGTAAACCAAACTGTGTGAGAGGAGAGGAGATATTTAACAGGTGAACAGAAGAGATGATAGTTGTCTACTCATATGTGAAGGTTGATAGGTGGCATTCAATGTATTAGTCTGCTAGTACCACAGACTAGGTGCCTTAAACAATAGAAATTTATTTTCTCACAATTTTAGAGGCTAGAAATCCAAGATCAAGGAGTTAGCAGGTCTCACTGAGGGTTCTCTCCTTGACTTATGGATGGTCTTCTTCTTGTACCTTCACATGGCCTTTCCTCTGTGTATGTCTGTGTCCTAGTTTCCTCTTCTTACAAGGACATCAGACAGATTGGATTAGGGTCACTCTAAAAACCTTATTTTAATTTAATTACCTCTTTAAAGACCCTAGTTTCAAGGAAGATACCATGTTCTGAGGTACTGAAGATTAGTACTTCAACATATGAATTTGCTGGGCGGGGGGGTGGGGGGGGAGGACACACAATTCAGCCCACATCACAAAGAAGGCTCTAGAAGAACGAATCAATACCAATGAAGAGAATTTCTGTTCACTGCGAGAAGGAAATTTTGTAATATTTTAACGTCTCCCATAATGGAACAGAGCTAGAAAATGACATGGTGGTTATGCTGATTTTAGGCTCACTCTTTATTCCCAGCCCTGCCCCAGTGCCGGCCTGGGTCAGCTGGGCTGGGCCACATGAAAACTGCATACACGCTGCTTGGACCTTTCTCTCTGGAAACTTAAACCTAAATCTGCCCTCAGCAACTGCATGACTCTTTCCCAGTACTCATCATGGTCCCACTTTGTTTCTGCAATCTATCTCCAAAGACAGCAGGATACAGTACAGCAAAATCATGAATAGGAAAAGAGTCTGGCTCCTTTCTCCTCCCAACAAAAGCTCCACTGTAATCTCTGTGTGCCCTTCACCTGTCTTTGATTCAGATCACAATCCTCTCCTATTGGAGTGAGAAAAGAGGGTGAGAGTAGTTTCTCGAGCTTTTTGTTGAGAGTACATTGCCAGTAAAGAGAGTTGTAGAGTCTAAATCAGGAATCAGCAAACATTTCTGTCAAAAGCCAGATAGTAAACATTTTAATGTTGCCGGCCACAGGATTGCTATTGTGAGTACTCAACTCTGCCATTGTAGTACCAAAGCAGCCACAGACAAAACAGTAAGGAAAAGAGCATCGTCATGTTCCAATGAAAAAAGCAGTGGACCAGCTTTAATCTATGGGCTGTGGTTTGCTATAATTCAAGAAAACTGAGAATATTTACTAGGTTGAATGAAAGTATGTAGCGAGCCCAGAATGATAAACTATGAATTGTATTAATTTCTTTTGTTGATTTATTTAATACACTATGTATATCTGGGTTTAAATCATAGTCTTGTTCCTTCTGAACACTCTCTGTTCATTTTTTATTATAAAGAGGGAAGGTCTGAAAATTAGTTTAATAATACATATTTCTGAACCTGAACTTTAACTTTTTAAAAAAGGTTTTGCCACATAATGCTTAGGTTAAATCTGCCACAGAAACAACACAACCACAGGCTATAATTACAAAATAAGGCACAGAGATAAAGGTCAAGATAAGTCCCGAAGAGCTGGTGTTTCATTGTGTTATTCATTCAACCAATATTTGCATATGTGCTATGTGCAAGGCACTAGAGCAAGTACTTCAGAGAATTCCAGGATGAAATAGACATGAACCCTATCTTCAAAGTCTGTTTAATAAAGTGACAATAGAACACCCTGGCCATCAGTTGTAGCCTAGGGAGAGCATGTGACCAAGTTAGAATAAACAGCTCTTCCTGTGCAATTTGAATCTAAAGTAGAATACCATGGCTGGGAGAGCATGCAACTATTTTATCAAGGAGAGAGTTCATTGCCTCATTCTGTGACTGGCTTATTTCATTTAGCATAATGTTCTTAAGGTTCATCTCTGCTGTCACAGATGGCAGAATTGCCCTTTTTAAGGCTGAATAATATTCCATTATATGTATAACTGCCTTCAAAGACCCAGCCCTTCTCTGGGTCAAGTTATTTTTTAATTAGACTAGGAACCAATTTATATTTAAATAAATAAATAAGATTAGTTAAGCAGAATGAGAGAATAGGAAAATTTTTCAAAATGATGCCCCTTCCTATTTTATTCTTGCTATATGTAAGAACATACATGTAAGCATAACAACTTAGGAATTCGTGGGGAAAGTAAAGAACAAATATAAAAATTTCTTTGCAGAGTGCAGTTTGGATCCTTTGTTTTCCCCCCTCTTTAAATCTTTACTGCATAGTCTTGAGTTCCATTGAAGACCCACAGATTCCAATTCAACAGGGAGCTGTTTTCTCCTTCATGGAAAAATCTCCATTTTAATGATTGCTACCCAGGGCTGCCTTATTAACTAAAGGGGGCACAGAGACTCAACTCTCAATTGTTGGTGATTATTGCAAGGTAATTCTTGCCATTTTTCCCTCCCCCAAGGGGCAGTTTAGCAGAAAATGTCCCACTACTAATTTAACCAATTGAACAGAAAATAAAACTAACAACCAAATAAATTTGGTTTTGGCTGGTAGAAGAATTGGCTGCCTATATGGTGCATCATGAAGGTTGAAGAAAGGCTCATATTTGCCAGTATCTGTGTCCCACCAGTATGCCAGGGGGGCAATTCTGTGGCTTGGGTTCTCCTAAATTGCAAACATGTTACCTACAAGGTATAATAAGTTATACATTAAACTTTTATTTCAACCACAGCTTAAAGAGAATTGCAAACTTAGCTATCAGGCAGTTTTGCAAATAACCACATAAAGCCTCGAGAGAGTAAGATTTAGAACAGTATATCTAAATGGGTAGAAAAAGACGAGGCAAAGTCAAGAATATGGGCTATTACAAAGGGCTGAGTGGGCAACCCGAACCAGCAGGTTTTCTTCTTCCACTATTCGCCTTTAGGCTCCTTATGCTTCTGCTAAAGCAGGCGTCTACAAGCTTTTTCTGTAAAGAGTCAGATAGTAAATATTTAAGCTCTTTAGCCATTATGGTCTCTGTCACAACTACTCAAATCTGCCATTATAGTACAAAAGAAGCCATAGACAATATGTAAATGAATGTGTAGCTGTATTTCAATAGAACTTTAGTTATGGACCCAGAAATTTGAATTTTATATAATTTGTACATGCTGAAAACTCTTCTTCAATCTTTGGGGTTTTTTCCCACAGCCATTTAAAAATATAAAAACCATCCTTAGATCGGGGGCCATACGAAAACAGACGGCAGGCTGGTCGGGTCATAGTTTGTAGACTCTTTCTAAGCAAAAACCATTTGCTATTGTAAATACGTATCCTATGCTATTCCACTGCTCCTGCTGTTTCTTCTACTTAGAATGTTATTTTCCTGTCCCTACGCTTCCATATTGTACTCATAACCTGGTTCAATTACTCTCTCCCTTCCAAAGTAACTGCTCATACTCTTCAGTGCCTTCGTCTGTACCTCTCTGATAGCCTCAATCATTTCTGATCTGCATTACTTCGTGGTCCAAGATGCTTTATTTTTTTATCCTCCATGGCACTGAACTTAACATAGAGTTAACGCTCATAAATGTTTCTTGAGTCAAGGCAGCACCATTAGGGAATTCCCTGGCAGTCCAGTGGTTAGGACTCTGCGCTTCTACTGCAGGGGGCACGGGTTCGATCCCTGGTCAGGGAACTAAGATCTGGAAAGCCACATGGCAAGGCCTAAAAAAAAAGGCAGCACCATTAGCATTTAGGAAACAATATAAGAGTGGAATAAAAATAAAGTTGAAAGAGAAGTGAAAGGTGTGCTTAACACTTGTAGAGGGTTGAATGGTGGCCCCTAAAACGATATGTCCACCTTCTAATACCTGGATCCTGTGAATGTGACCTTATTTGGAAAAGGATCTTTGCAGATGCAATTAAATTAAGGATGTTGAGATGAGATTATCCTGGATTACCCAAATGGGTCTTAAGTCCAATGACAAATGTCCTTATAAGAGAGAGAAGAAGACACACAGAAGAGAGGGCCATTGAGGACGAGGCAGAGATTGGAGTGAGGTAGACACAAAGATCGCCATTGCCACCAGAAGCTTGAAGAGGCAAGGAAGGAGTCGCCCTTTGAGCCCCCAGAGGGAGTACAGCCCTGCTGACACCTCAGTTTTGGTCTTTTGGCTCCAGAACTGTGAGAAAATACACTTCTATTGTTTTAAGCCACCCAGTTTGTTCTAATTGCTATGACAAAGCTCAGAAGCTATAACAACCTCCTTCTCCAAGTTGAGTTAATATAGAAATAGCTATTATTTATTTAGCATTTATTACGTGCAGCTTTACACAGATTATTATATTAAATATTCACAGCTATCTGTTGAATTTGGCATTATCCTTATCCCTTGTACAGATGAGAAAACTAACATTCAGAGAAGTCAAGTAACCTACATAAAGAGGCACTCAGCTAGTAAGTGATGGAACCAGAATTGAACCCAGCTGATCTGACTTCAGAGTCCCCTCCTCTTAATCACTGTATCATCTGTGAGAGTCTTCCTAATTATTCTTCTGATATTTCACATATCCTAAAAAAGATGGGGGAAATATTGGTTAATGGTTTCCTTCTTTGGGGGATGAAATTCCTCAAACTTGATTTCTACTATACCAGGAACCCATTCTTTTTTCTTTTTTTTTTTTTCTTGGCATTAAATAATTTTGTATTATCTCACCTGTGATAAGAAACACCAGATAATTTCAATAAAATAAAACATATTTAAAAATTTTTACATATAATTTTTTCCTTGTTTTGCATTAAATAATTTTGTATTATCTCACCTGTGATAAGAAACACCAGATAAGTCCACTAAAATAAAAAATATATTTTAAAATTTTTACATAGAATTTTTATCTTGCTTAAGATTATATAAAAATAAATTTATCCCCCAAATTTCAAGAAAAATTTTTAGTATTTGCAATAAGCCCAGCAGCTCTTTTTTTTTTTTTTTAAAGATTGATCGATTGATTGATTGCTATGTTGGGTCTTCGTTTCTGTGCTAGGGCTTTCTCTAGTTGCGGCAAGCGGGGGCCACTCTTCATCGCGAAGCGCGGGCCTTTCACTATCGTGGCCTCTCTTCTTGCAGAGCACGGGCTCCAGACGCGCAGGCTCAGTAGTTGTGGCTCACGGGCCTAGCTGCTCCGCGACACGTGGGATCTTCCCAGACCAGGGCTCGAACCATTCTCAACCACTGCGCCACCAGGGAAGCCCGCCAGCAGCTCATTCTTGATGAGCAAGGATACGATAGTATGCTGCTCAGCTCTCTCTCTTTCTCTCTTTCCTTCCTTCCCCCCTTCTCTCTCTGATTTTCAGAGGGAAAACAATGGTTTCTGATCGCTTTTTAAAAGGTATGGCCTTCACAGGCCTTCAAAAGTCTGTTTCCCTAAGCAGCCCTATTTGAATGCATTTAACAATCTTAGCTTCTAGTTTCCATTAAGGAAAATAAATACGAGGAAACACAACTCCAGGCAGCACTGGGAAGATGCCAGCAATGGAAACATTAGGCTGTTGCTGGGTGAGTCAGGGGGAGCAAAGTGCCCAGCTGCCACTGAGACTGGCCGTAGGAAAAGGCTCTGTGCATCAATGCCAGCGATACACAGTGACCCACAGTTAGGATCCACTAGGGAAGCCAGACAGCACAGTGTTTAAAAGCATGAGTGCAGTTGAGTCTAGATTTGAGTGTCTTGGTATCGTCACACACCAGCTGTGTGACCTGGGCCAACTGAGCTCAAGTCTTAGTTTTTTCATCTGAGAAGTGGGACGATGATAGTACCTATTTCATAGGTAAGGGTCATGTTAGAAGCTGGCACATGAAAGCACCCAGTACTATCAGAGTGTTGGTGATTAAATTGTTTATATTGAAGCCTTGGAAGGAGTGAAGGGTATTTTAACTCACTGTCTTTCCTTTCACCATCCTCCACCACTGGTTCTCAATTTCTCTTTTACTAGGTGTGACTCTGCTACTTCATTAGCTTTTGTGTAACTATCTGAAGGTTAAAAATAAGTTGAAAAGAATAAAAATAAGAATGTCCAGAGCTGACACAAACTCTCTTTTAAAAGATAATTGCAAAATAAAAGATGCTTTCAGAGAAGAGAGATTTTTACATGGCCAAAATTAAAATCTTTACCCTGTATACTAACCCAAATAATACAGATTATTTCATAACTCCATTATAGGAAAATCTAGTTAAGGCCATTTTCATCACTTAATTCCTCTCATCCCCCACTCCTGCTGCCTCCTAGAAGCATTCATTACCTCAAGATAATTTCACTGATTATTGAGGCATTATTATTCTGCTGCTTCTACTGTGAACTTTTTATTCCTAAAATCACTCCTTTGCTTCAAAGATGACACACTGGTAAGAATACCAATTTTTCCCTAGACCTGTATAAACGAGGTCCCATAGCCCCAGCATTTGAAATTTGAAAAACCAGAATGTATGATATCATCAGTAGAGAGTAGCATATAGTAGCAGTCATTGTAACACTCATTTTGCTAATAACACTTAGCACTTCCTTACCACCGTCTTCTACTACTCTTACTTTCAAAGCATTTTATATCTTCTTGATATAGATTGTATATGTATGCATTACTATACACATATTTTTATGGTAATGGTTATGGACTACAGTATTATACACTCTTTATGTTTGGTATTATTTGCTGATGGACTGAGACCCAGGGAAAGTGAATTAGTTGCCTAGGCCGGCATAGCAAATTCATTACAGAACCATAAACCCAGACTGCAGATTTTGATTCCTTGGAAGTCGCAAGCTTATATATTCTTGAGATGATGGTAGAACTAAATGCGTTAGCCCTTCCAACCAACTTTTAATACCATTGTGTCTTTTTTTTTTTTTTTTGGGCTGCGTTGGGTCTTCGTTGCTGTGCGCGGACTTTCTCTAGTTGCAGTGAGCGGGGGCTACTCTTCGTTGCGGTGCGCGGGCTTCTCATTGCGGTGGCTTCTCTTGTTGTGGAGCACAGGCTCTAAGCGCACGGGCTTCAGTAGTTGTGGCACGAGGGCTCAGTAGTTGTGGCACACGGGCTTAGTTGCTCTGTGGCATGTGGGATCTTTCCGGACCAGGGATCGAACCCGTGTCCCCTGCATTGGCAGGTGGATTCTTAACCACTACGCCACCAGGGAAGTCCCCCATTGTTTCTTTATATTGTTACCATAGTAACTCTGTTTCCTTAGCTTAATTCTGCCCCATCCTAAAGAACTTTACCTTGATCTGTCTTGATTTCCCCTTCCTGCAAAATTTCCCTTCATGCCTTCATTCTTTCTCTTAGCCCACTGGAATCTGATTCCAACCTCAATAACTCATTGTTATCTTCAAGGTCACTAATGAACTCCTTGCCAGATATAGAGACCCTTTCTCAATCCTCATCTTAATTGATTCTGTATCACCTGAGATGACTGGGCATGGTCACCTCCTCAAAATTCTTTACTCCTTTTTTGGGGCCATCCTCGACTTTCCTGACACACCCTGGGATGGTGCGTCCTAAGACTCCTTTTTGTTAATGAAGATTGCTTGAGCACTTCCTATGGGACAGACATCATGTTAAATACTTTACATGAGTAACTCAAGGGTCAGCCTTTTTGTCTTTCAAGAATCATCTTCCTCTAATTTATTTTTGAGGAAATGGGTTTGGGTCATGTTCTGTTCCTGAGTTAGTCTGAGCTGCTGTCTGCTTCACTTCTGTCACCCGTACCTATAACGTTGTTAAATATGAGTACAGATAGTTTCCACTTTGGTGGGTTCCAAAATTTGTAAACCAGTTATTTGGAGATTTTTTTTTTTAATTTTGTGGGGGGGGGAATGTGGGAAATGGTAGCCAGGTCCTTACGATAGCACTCAAAAGAGAATTTCACCCGTAGCAAAATTGATCCATGATGTTATAGATCCCAACCACTATTCCTAACAGTTTCTCTGTGAAAACTCATCATTTTCAAAGATTTGAAGGATGTGTGGATGAGTATGTAGAGTTTATTTTTACATGGTAAGATGTTGTCCTTCATTGCATTTCTGTCTAGAAGCAAAAAAAAAAAAAAAAAAAAAAGTCCTTGTGTTCCAAGAGTGAGCTCCTTTCTTAACGGGCAACTATGTAATGAAACTTAGATGGGAGGTTGAGTGTCCCCAGTCTTGGGTCACTGCTCAGAGAAAGAAAGCTTTCAGGGATGTGATGCTCAGTCTGTTAGAGAAAACCCCATGCTGCAGGTTTTAAAGCTCTTTTCTTTCCCCCCAATTCTTCCTTCTTATTCGTTGCTACCTCGATTGCCTGTCTTTTTTAATAATGATTCCAATATTCCCCGGGCCTGGGATAAGTATCTGTTCCTTCAGAGTAGAAGAAGCAATTACTTCGTCATAGGACTGGCTTGGGATGTGAGAGAACCAGGTTTTAACATTGGTCTTCTCTCCTTCCAGCTTCTCCACCCCCTCATTCCTTACAAAGGGATGTGGACAAAAAAATGCTGCCTGCCATTTCAGTAAACAAGGGATGCTGTGGCCATAGGGCCATCAGCCCTTGTAGCCACGCCCGACGGTGCACCCTGAGGGGAATTCAGGATGGAGAAAAACAGGATAATGGCCCTCATAGTTAAGATGCATATCAAGGGAATGATTTCAATAAGTCCAGACTCTTGCATCTTTCCATACACAGGAAAGTACTAAAATCACTAACCTGAGATGTCTGTTTTTTTGTGATTAGCAGTAATCTTTTGATGTTTGACTACATTTTTTCTCAGCAAAAACACCTATATATCCTGGCTCTTCCCTTACCTCTTTGGAACAGACTGTCAGAGCTGAGAAGCTGATTCTCCAGGCTACACTCCTTGTAAGGTTCCCGAATAAAACATAATTCTCAACTTTTAGGTTATGCAGTTTTTTTTAGTTGACAGGGTTCTTGCTCTTCAGCCTCTCTGGAGTCAGACTTTCGATGTAGGAGGGCAGTTTGGGAGAGATTGTGCAAAAATGGTTTGGCCCTGTTCTGGATTATAATGGAATCCAGATTTTCCTACATATAGCATATATATGTTTTCCAATCATTACTATTATGCAAAGCCACATGAAGGAAAACAGGCATCACTATTATTCAAAGCCATATAAAGGCCCATTCTCCTTTATGTGTTCTTGTGCCCTTTTACAACTTTTCCCCAAAGCCCAAATGTGAGGACTTTTACCTGAGCATGTTGTGACTTGGTCCAGCCGTCAGCCCAGGTTAAGATTGTCTTCCTTCAACATTCCCTTCAAACTAAACTAACCATCTGCTTCCTTTCATGTTTGGAACCATCTTAGCTCTCCTTTTTGTTAGGTAATCATGAAATACCCAGGATCTTGCCCAGTTGATAATTTGCCTTTGGCTTCTTTGTCTTCTACCGATTAAGATCAGAAGCTACTGGTCTCGGTGATATTCTCTCTGCTTTGTTCTAACACCTAGTACAAGTATTGTTCACTCATTAAATCATAACCCCCTTTGGCTGAACTTGTTCAGAGAATAAAACAAATGTTTCATCTGCATATAAACCTGTTATTTCTTAGCCAGTATAAGATTTAAAAGACATTTTTAAAATCACATGTATCGTCTTTATCAAACTTAAAAGTTAATTTCAGTGTTGTATTTCATTTAGTCTTCTGTCCTCTGTAAAAATATCAACAAATAACACTGGAAGACAGCTTTTCTTCTGTTTGTTTATTGGATTATCTTTAATAGTCCCATTTTCTTATTTATTGTTAGGGCTCAAGCACAGTCAAATCATCATTAATTAAAATGCGCAAGGCACTAACAGAAAGCATAAATAAAACAGAGTGGAGAAGGAAGCCTCAACTTAGTATTTTTCGAGGTGGGTTAGCTTAAAAGGAAAGGCATGTTCTCTAGCTTGAAAATCAGAAAGGAGATGCTTTTTCTACCCCCATTAAAAGCAAGGAAATATGAAGCCACTGATTTTCCAACAGAAAGGTCTTTTTCAAGCCCCTCTGAGGGTTAACCTTATGACAAAATGAAAGATTATCCTCTGCCATCTGTCACTGAAACCCAGTCTCCATTCTATATCTAATCCTCAGAGCAGGGAGAAAGTAAAAAAAATTGAGAGACATCAATGTTCTAGGAGCTATTTCACAAG
Organism: Balaenoptera ricei; assembly: GCF_028023285.1. NCBI lineage: Eukaryota > Metazoa > Chordata > Mammalia > Artiodactyla > Balaenopteridae > Balaenoptera > Balaenoptera ricei. The sequence continues at coordinate 75,737,974 of NC_082644.1, forward strand.
TTTATTTCTCATTTTTCTTCATCAGAAGGATTTCAAGACTGAAACATTTAATAGATCTCTCACTGACAGCTGATGGGAAGATCAGTGATCAAAGGCTGGAGATATTTGGAAAAGGAATGTGTTTTGCTGTGGGGATTGATGGGAAAATGAGGAGGAGAGAGAACTTGAGTTCTTGAAATGGAGACTGATTAAGCTAAAAACCCAAGAAACCTCTCTGGGGGAAGGAGAACAATGGATTCCACCTCCTCTTAGAGGCAGCATGCTGTGTCCATCCCGGGAAAGGCAGGCTGCCTGCCCTTCAGAGAAAAGTGTGGTAGCCAAGTGGTGCTCTTGAGAAAGTCAATTGCAAGAGGCTTCTCACATGTGAGGGGTTCAGCTGTGTCTGAGGAGAGCGAATGTTTGTCAGTGAAACAACCTGTGTGAGGAAGTCATGGCCTTTGTGAAGAAAGAGGGCATTCAAGACATGATTCCTTTGGTTCTGTCAGAATCATTTATCAGAAGTTCATTTCACTCATCTATTTTTCTAGCCTCTATGAATCCAGGCCCTTCCACAGAATTTCAATCGAGAAATGGGACTGCGGAGATTTTTGTCTTTTCAGTTCATAGACTACTTATGAGGTCAATGAAGCTATTGATCCCACTCACATGCATTTACCACTTGCTCCCCTTCTCACCCTCCTCCCTCGAAGTTTACTGATTCATTCCAGAAACAAAGGTGTAGGCATTGTCAGATTATATACTTGAATTTGAACTGACCCACAGTTAAGCTTGAAGCAAAATGAAAGACTCTTTTTGCTGGTGGATAGTGCAGGAAAGTCTAAACAGAGATGTCTGTGGCCAGGAAGAATGCCTCATGGTGACCCTTAAGACCAGCAGATGTTCAAAGAGGGGAGAGTGTCAGTGAAGAGAGTTAGTGGCTGAACCTCTAACTTCCTGCAAACTCTAACTCCATCCTTCTATTTAAGAGGAAATGAGGCCTGAATGAGAGTTCTTCTCCCCTTCTGGAATCCCCAAATGTTAAAGCTGGAAAGAAGGTGAATACACACCTTTCATTTTACAGGTGCCCAGAGATAAAATGACCTGTCTGTGGTCATGGAGCTGCTTCACAACAGACCCAGAAGCACCCTGTGATTTTCCCGAGACCCAGTTCACTACGGTCCAGTGATAGAGATTCTCTCCTTGACCAAACTCTATTCAGGCTTCTCTGAACTCACTTCTGAAATAGACCTTGACTTTTGGGCTTCTGTGATTGTCTCTGCATTGTCCAGTTTTAGTAAGGAATCCTAAATCATTTTAACCAAATCTCACACTCTGTCTGATCGCCCTGGCCTACCTTTCAGCAAGAATCCTGTTAGGTTGGTTTAGCCAGAATCTTCCCTTACCCTTAGTGATTTCTATTCACTGACCACTCCTCCGCCCCCAACTCTGCTGCTGGACTACAAATTCCCACTTTTCCTTGTTGTACTTTGAGTTGAGTCCATTGCAGTGGTCCCTACACCTATCATGATGGTCCTGAATAAAGTCTGCCTTGCCATTCTTTAACAAGTGTCATGAAAATTTTTTTTCCTCTAACACTGGTCTGGGGAACCATTTATTTTCTAATCATCATACGTGGGGTGGGGGGGAATATGGATTCTCCATTCTCTGTTCTTACAATTACAAGGGGTGGGGGAAGAGGACTAAAATCCTTAACTAAAAACGAAGAATTTAAGATTTCTATCAAAACTATATCTTGATTGTTGACTAAAAGGTTTCTTCCTTTTTAATAAAATCCTGTCTTATTTCTAGAGGATGGCTAGATGACACATAAACTCTCAGAGGGTCTGCTCCTGATCCCATCCCCATGATTCACATTATTCTTATCCCCACCCTCAGTTATCCTATGAAATTTCCCAATTCTAATAATATTACTTTTGAATGCTAAGGACATACAAATTAATTTTTTAAATTCCTGTACACATTAGCAGAATATTACTAAAACTATAATTTAAAAACCTCACCAATCTGTCTAAAGAGAAAAAAGGCGACTGAATTATCGATTATTTTGAAAAAAATTAAGCTAACATACTAGCAACAAACAAGTTTATAGATTAAAAAAAATTAGATGGGGGGCTGGATAAGAAGGAACTGTAATCAGCATAGGAGTTATTTTTTATTTTTCCAAAGGAATTTGCAAAATTTGTTTGCAGATGGAACACAGTCTTTGAAACCTTTGCTGCACTATTGCCCCACTTAGCAGACACAAACCATTCTCACCTCCACCAACTCCAGACTCACACTTGGAATGATTTACCCAGCTCTAAAGAAGTGTCTTCCATTTCAAGAATATGAAAATGAGGTTTTATTTTTATCAGCAACTTATTGAAGCATTTGAAAGTTAAAATGTACATAAAACAATCATTTGCCAAATGCATCAAACCCTTGGGGGCTCTAATTAACAGTTGTGTTGATCTAGATGCATAAAGCTTTCCATTTGTTGTCACTTCCAAAATTCTTGTCAAAGTTGTCATCAGACTGAAGGTCTGACTCATTTTTAGCTTATCTGAGCAGGCTGCTCAGATCTGTCAGTTATAATTGTCCTTCTTACTTCTCTACTCATTTTGGTTAAAATTCTTGCCTGCACAGCATACCAAACCTCTCCCCCGCCAGTTGTCCCAATTGTCACAACTGGATTTGGTATTTGCTAAGATTTCCAGTTGTAAATTCTCCTACTTCATTCTGGATCTGGTTAGTCATAAAACAGCTTCTGCGCTGGATCAGCCTAGAGTGGGGTGAATTTTCATCCTTTTAAGAATATTTTATGAATCGGTGAGGTTTCTTCTAGATAATTTACTTTCTATATATTGATAACCTTTTCATTAATAAAATAACTAATAACTCCCTGGTGGATATTGCAGGATGTTTTGGGAACTTTATTAGCTAGTTTCCAAAACCTAGTGTGCACTGTCACTATATTGTCCTCTAAAGTAAATATGTTCTACCTATTTAACGAGAGAGAGGTGACACGGGAGCTACTCACTGTGTTTTTGCATTTGTTGTTGCTGCTTATCTTTCTCTTCCTTTTAAGTAGTTAAAAATTATAGGATGCCAAATAATGAGTTTTCATTAGAAGCATTATGAAGGGTGAAAAAATACGCATACTGGCTCTTGAAGGAGATCGATTCCTGATGTAAAGAAAAACAAACATCACGATGAACCAGGCTCTGTGAAAAATGCTGGAAATACAAAGATGAATTCATCACAGTCAGTCTTTGTATGCCAAGGGCTTTAAAGGCACCAAACTCTGTTTTCTTTTAGTTAGATGATGTTATATACCTGCACGAAACAAAACAAAACAAAAACAAACAAAACGAAACCCTGCATGAGCCAGAGGTTGCATTAGCAAGCTGGGCTATGAGGCAGTAGCACAACTTCATTCATTACTCTTGTCCCACTGTGATATGTCCAGGTAGCCCTCCTTCATCTGGTAACTATGCCACTGGAAAATGTGGTCCCAGTCACCCTAACAGGGAAAGGGGAGGAAGGAGGCTTAAGCAGAATGCTTTCAAGGGCTAAATTGAGAAGCGTCTTACTTCGGTTCTGCCCAGTTTGTTGGTCAGATTGTGACACATGGCTAACTGCAAGGAACCTTGGGAATAACTGTCTTCCCACGTGCTGGGGAAGAGGAACTGGGGTGGTGAGCACTTTCTGCCATGTAGCCAGAGATCGTTTTCTTTGGAATCCTTCAAAATAGGTATCAACATTGAAAATAAATGCCAATATTTCTCACAATAAGAAGGAAATGAAGGTTTTTTAGGATCATCATGATACTTCTCAAAGAGAGCTATTGGTTTCTTTATGAATCTGTCATGTCAAGGAAACAGTATACGTTAATATAACTTTTATCTGTGGGAAGATTGTTAATAAAGTCAATAACTAATATTCATGTAAAAACATATCTGGATCACAGTCAACATAATTGCTTTTTCTGCATCATATTATAATAGTTAAAGCAAGACTCCTTGGAAACATATTCTAATCTAAACTTTTTATGGAGTGGGTTGAATTGTGTCTCCCCAAAAGACACGTTTAAGTCCTAATCCCTGGTACCTGTGAATTATTCGGAAATAGGGTCTTTGTGGTATAATCAAGTTAAGGCAAGGAAATTCTGGATTAGGATTGGCTCTCCATCCAATGACTGTTGTTTTTATAAGAGAAAGGAGAGAGAAATTTGGACACAAAGACACAGACACAAAGGAAGAAGGCAGGCCATGTGAAGTCAGAGGCAGAGATTGGAGTGATGCAGCTACAAGACAGGGAATGTCAAGGATTGCCAACAACTACCAGAAGCCAGGAGAGAGGCATGGAATGGATTCTCCATCAGAGCCTCCAGAAGGAACCAGTCTTGCTGACACCTCAGTTTCAGACTTCTAGCCTCAAGAACTGTGAGAGAATAAATTTCTATTGTTTGAAGGCACCAAGTTTGTGGTAATTTGTTATGGTAGCTCTAGGAAACTTGTACTCTTGATTTACAAAGAACCTGGTCTTTAGGAGAGAGGTACCATCTTTAGGCTCCTACTGTGTACAAGGTACTGTTAGACATTGGTGATACAAAGGTGGGTATAAGGAGCGTGCAAATTAGTGGAGGTGAAAAACATGCAAATAAACATATTTGAATTCAACTGTGGGAAAACATTTTTGTCTTTTAGAATCTTCAACTAAAAAAAGCTAACAATATCAAAAATTATGTTTTACATTGTCCTTCTTATTCCTCCTCCAATAGTCAAAACATCCAGTTCATTTCAACAGATGTCTGGGTTTAATGGTGCTCTTCTAAGACATGAAGTGTATTACTGATATTGTACAATGCTATGGTATCCCATTTGTTTATCCTGAAGTTGTAAGGAAACGATTATTTGATGTTTTGGTATTTGTTAAGACTTATGTTTTAGAGTTTTGCTACAAGCTAAAAAGTATACAGCAGTCCATAATTCTTGGAAATCATTTCATATCAGAAAAACAAGGGCAAGTGAAAACCAGTTCTTCATGAAGCAGGTTGATTTTTGATGCCAAACAAAACAGTTGTTTTGTGTTTGATATGGAACGTCCAACTTGGAATACCACCAACTAGAAATCATTTTATGAGGAACAGCAAGTGTCAGTAAACCCCTGAGTACATGCTGGGAAGTACACTCATAAAAATAATGATGCTGATGATCGTCTGACTGCTTTTGGAATTATCCTTTGTGTTACACCTGCTAAATGTGAGACCAAATCATTGTCAGTTCATTACTGAAGAACCACTGTGATACTATAATGGGGTCCAGACTCCATGATTGTGTAACTCATGGCTTTTTAAGTTTTCATTATTGACCTAACTTTGCTATAGAAATGATTAACTGCTGTTTTCAAGTCCTAGGATTCTCTAACGGACTAAATAAAATGACCTCAATGAATCTCATTGGCTCAATTTTGGTAGTACAGGTAGAAAATGCCACATTAAATTCGTCATGTTCAAATATTTATGTGCTGTCATACAGTTCCCTAAGCGAGAAAAAATAAAGAGGAATTTTTTAACAAGTTGGTTCTGGTTTGGCACATAAAGTCAAATCTAGTTCAACTCCATTCATGGGAGTATAGAGAGTCAGCTAAAGACAATTTACAACAACAGGTATCACGGAAGTTCATTTGTAGTCACAGGTCACCAAGGAGGTGCTATAAACCTAAATTACAAGATGGCCCAGCACATAGCAGATACTCAGGTCAAAGGATACCAAGAAGAGAAAACTGCCCAGTAGCTCATCCCTACCTTCTCTCAGAAGGTCCCCAAAGTCATTACATCTCAGAGAGAACTTTATTGCCTCATATATGGTCATTCTGCCTACTCTGTCTACACTTGCCACTATGTGAACCACTTCTTGAAGTCTGCTGCTCTTTGCAAGAGGGGCCTCACGGATGCTTCTAAATACCTTGCGGAGGTCTGTATCTTCCCTAGACTCCCATAACTCTGCCCATCTTGGGCTGCAGCTGATGACCTGTTCTTGCAACATAGGTAATCTGGCTTAGACAAGTATTAATCTGAGGGGCTTCACTATCAGAGTTCATCTCAACGGTTATAGCTCTTTCTCTTCCACAGGAGGGAGATAAACCATTCTGCTTTTATAATAATCATTGAGAGCTTGGCATTGATATCTCCTCCACTCCTTTCCAGCTCTGGTCTTTCTTAACTTGGCTGAGATAGTTTGGGTTGATGGTGGGGGGCAGAGTGAAGGTGAGATGGCAAAGAAACTGTGCAAATATTTTTAGGCATCAGCATCAGTTCTGTGCTAAATGCTGTGCTCACCTCTTTTGATTTTGTTTCATTTAATTGGGACAAGAATCCTGTAAAATTGTCTTGTTAGGCCCACTTTCCCACTGAAGAAATAGGGGTTAAATAACTTGCCCCAAACTACATTGCTATTAAGAACTGAAGCAAAGACTTGAGTCTAATTTCAAAGTCCTTGATTTTTTTCTACTACGTTCCTTTTTGAGACACGATTATTTAAGGATGCCCAGCCTCTTCAGTTAAGGTCACCTCTAACTCACTCCAGCCCTGAGGCCCTTCCTCTGTTCCTGGGAAGATCACAAGGCATACTTCTCTAAATGACTCTGTCCCATCTCTCAGGACCAAAAAGTCATTCTGTATTCCCTTAGCATATGCTCATGTGACCCTGGATTGCATTTAGAGAGATGAAGCCAAGACCTTGGTAATAACTTCATATTCATACTTATCTTTTGATTACTGTACTTACATTAACATAAATGGGTGCCTACTGTTCTGAAAATGCTTTTGAACAAGATTCTGAAGTTGTGCCAGGGAGCACTGCCTAGGTATGCTGGGAGCTGTCTGATTTCCTTGTCTTGGATTCTTGCTAAACCTTTTCTCTACAATTCACACAATGAAGAGGAAAAGTGATACTAATGAAGTATTTATCCCCACTGCTGTTCCTTTACTCTTCTCCAGAGCTGGGGAAATGCAACTACAACTTTTTTTTTTTCTACTACAGCTTTAAATAGCCTTTCTTCAAGGCTGGTTGGTAAATAAAAGGTTATCAATGAACAAGTAGGTAAAATGGGTGGAGTACCCAGGCAGAGAAGTTGTAGAAAAGCGAGCAAGTACCACCAATGAATTTTAAAGTGAGATTGGTAGATGGGCTCCAAAGTCTTTAAAGCAACAGCATTTATTGAGTTTAATTGTTGAGTTTCACTGAACTCCAAAGAACAATGCAATTAAGTGGTTACTTTGGGGAAGGATTTTCCAGGTGAAATGTCTGAGCTATATGTTAAGGAACCATGTGATTACAACCAAAATGGATCTGCTTCTACCTTAGCATTTTGCAAAATAATGTATTAGAAATGGATAGAAAATACAAGAGTTCTAACAAGAGACAATACATACCAGTGCTTTAAAGTGGGGATAATACAAAGAAACAGAAAGCTCCATTTGCAATAGTTCAAGTGAGTGAGACACTAAACTGTCCAAGCTCACCCCTCTTTATACTGCATGGGCCTACTTTGTGGGAGGAGACATACATTCTGAACACTGTTTTCCAAATCTGATTAACAAAATCATGTAGGGGAGAGCTGTCAAAAATACAGGTTCTCAAAAAATATATATATATATACAGGTTCTCCCAGATATTCTGATTTAGTGAAAATGAATTGAGACCCAAGTATCTGTTATTGCTGCTGCTGTTGTTGTTTTTAGCTCACCAGTTGATTTTGGTGATCCACAGGTTTGGGAATAACTGCTAAAAGATTTAGGCTACCTTGCTACTCTTAGGCATGATTTAGGCAACTCTCATCCATTTTCTGTGTCTGGATCAATGGATTGGGAAATATGCATTGGAAGAGTTTCAAAGATTGATTCTAAGATATTTCTTCTAGCAATAACAGGCTGGGATATGGGTTCAGGGAGATAATATGCACCAGAAGAGGGATCACTCAGTAATAAAGTGCTGTTGTCCTGAACTCAGAGTTGCTTTCAACTTCTCTACTATTTTAGCCTGGAAAATAATAGTATAGAGATGCTTTAGTTTCTCTCCAACACACATAACAATACCCTGACAATTCAGCCAATGCTGTGAGAGGACATTTGGACTTACAAGGTTAAGACAATCACTGTGTAAGATAACATGTTTGAAACTCACATTTCTTGGCTTGCAAGAGTATCATGCAAAGCATGATATCATAGACCCTGGTCTGGTTTTGAGAAGAGTAGGAGAGGGGTATCAGGAAAATCAAACTAAAATGGCAAGGCAAGATTATTTTTTAAAAGACTGGAGGACTATGTTTGTAACCCACAAATTCATTTCCTCCTTCAGCCCATGGAGCCTTTGCTACTGCTTCTAACAAGAGAAAAGGTACTGTTTTTCTTTTAATATTGTCTGAGAGGCAGAACAAGGTAGATTCGGTATTTCTGGCTTGTATAATAGCTAGCTCCCTCTTAAAATACTCAAGGATCTTCCCAGGAAGGCCATTTAGATCCTGAGTTGTCTTTGAGTCATGGATCAATTTGAAAATCCTACCAAGAAACACAGACAACAGACTTTGCACGCAATTTCAGGGACACGTACATCACAGCTTAAGAACTGTCAGACTTGCAGAGAGAAAACTAGCAGTTTGATTTTGTTTCCATTCCACCAAATGTATTTTAGTTGATTGCAAAATGACTGTTACACTGCACAGAATCTGGCCTCTTAAACATCTGTGAATACAGACTTCTTCAGGGGTTATTAGCTGTGTAAGTAATGTTGAAACACCGAGTCTGTATCAAGCGCTTACAATGTGCTTGACATTACTAAGTGTGTTACAGTCAACATCATTTTAATCTTTAAAGTTTGCACAGGAGAAGACACTCATCAGTTACTCAAGATTAAGTAACTTTTCCAGAGTCACAGTTTTTGAGTCACAAACCTGAACTGACTTTAAAGCTATTGTCTAACCACCATCTACTCAACTGTTTTCCCACCTTGGAATGAAAAATTTACTCTCCACTTCCAACAGTGACGAATTTTGAAAGGGGTATTGTTTCTGGGAGAAGAGGCTTTGAGTCATGATGTATACCTGATGATATCCAACATTAATTCTGATCACCCATCCTCCTAAAACTCAAACTTACTTTCTCAGCTGTAGAATCAACATGGCCAATACAGTAATTCAGATCATCATCTATTGTACTAGATCATAAGCTCCTTGAAAACTGAGACCATGTATGCCTCACTTTTCCTGTTCACACAGCATGCCTCAGCCATAGGCAGAAGTTCAGTGTCAAATATAAGCTGTGGGCTCCTCTCAGTTCTCAGTAGAGGATGACATAGTCTTCCATGCAACCCTCTTGCAATAACTTTAATGGACCTGTTTCATTTGGTTTCTACTACATGTCATACATCCAGCCCATTGTAAAAAGCAGCCATTGGTCCTTAAGCCTTACAAATACATGACACTTAACAATTAACTTTACTACAAAGTTTGAAATGCTGTGATTCAGTACTAAGTATTATGTTCAATACAATCTGGGGCCTTCTGTGTAAGGGCCATACATCACTGGGCAGATTTGATCATTGGTTAGCTGTGACAATTTGTCTTGGGTCCTTAAAGACACCTTTCTTAAGAGTCTAGAGAATTCTTGGTCCCCCATTAACCAAGTAAAAAGTGCTGCCCTTAATCTATTTTAAAAGCCTCACTTTCTTTTAATCAAAGACCCAAATTAACATACCTAATACTTGAATGCTAAAGGGCCATGTCTGGATATGAATGCATGATATTTTGATGCCTGTAGGCTGCACTTTTTTTCTAACAGGTATTATTACTTTGTTAAATCTCTGAAGTCTCATGTTTTTGTCACCTGATACACAATCTTGCCACTGAAAAAACTGGTTATGCTGTCCTAGATATTCAATCTAATTTTCATTCCAACCCAATAAGCCACAGAATAGCTAAAAATGAAAAATGTGCAAACATGGATAATTTTAGCAGGCATTTAAATATAACACAGATGCTAAAGGGTAATGGGTGGGGTGGCATATTAACTATTCATATTTAAGTAGTATAATTTTTACAGAATTACTTTTACAGTAGTAATTAGTGCAAGACAACATTAGAAGCCAAATATTTTTAGTATGTGGGTGATATTTCTAAGTACATGGGGTTATGTCTAGGGGAGGGGTTCCTTAACAAACATCACCCTAGTAAGGAAGTACTTTTTCTCATAGGGGTGGACATGGAACGAGAACACCAGGGTGCATAAGTTTTAAAAGAAATGCTTTAAAAAATTCTAAACCATATTTATTTGCATGGTATTCTAATTTTCATGTTTGAATGCATTTTTAGTAATGGGGAGGCAAGAGAGAACAGAAACATATAACATAGGAAGAATTTGCTACCATTTTTTAATTTGCCATGGATTATACACACAAAATCAATCTGAGAAATTACTCAGACACTAGTGTTTGAGCTCATCTAGGCTAGTTTGGTTATATTTTTTTCTGGCTGATTTGTAAGCTCTAAAAGAATAAGGGCTTAAGTAACTGCTGTTTTGTGAACAGTTCTTGCATTCAACTAAAATTTAAGAAATGTGTTAGAAAGATTTATTAATTTTTGAGTAGACTAATAGATTACCCTAATTCCTGAATAGCCTTCGTGTTATCGATGATTTCACATATATACAATCTGAGGTTCTGTGGTGATCATTTCAGTCAAAACCATCAGGAAAGAATATATTCAAAACAGATTGTTAACCAACTAGAAAATAACATATAACTTCTGTCATCTTGCTGTTCACTTAAGCATCTCATGTGAAGTACAATAGCAGGTCAGTACGTATACTAAAAAGGAAAGTAGCACTTAGTTGTAGACAAAATGGAGTTTTACATTTATGCCACAAAATGGTTTAACTTTTACTTCTAGGACTAGAACAGAAATGCACTCTAGGGGAAAACACAAAACAATGCTCTTTGCTTTTATATGAATTAAAAACCAGAGCTTGCATGTGAAAATAGTAATAAGCATTAAATGATACTTTTGTATTGTCGTACATTTGCTTTAAAGCAGACTGTACAAACATAAGAAACTGCTTTATCAAATTTCAGATTACTTTTCATTAACATGCTATTTCACCCATGGAAACCCATCTATGTAGTTTAAGGCTATATCATCTTACTGCTAATCAATCAGAAACCACACCCATCATTCTCTCCAAAATTATAAGCTAAATTTATGAACAAATATCACTATAAGAACTTTGCATTCAAATAATTAAGCAAATGAGAGTCAAATTAAGTCTCTGTACACAAATGTTTACATGATGTGGAGGAGATAAACTTTCCAAGTTATGACAGTTACCTAAAATGTATCTTTGGAATGGGGCATATGCAACAGGATGAGAAAGGCTTTGTTTCTCAATGTATATCAATAAATTCACTTTTGAACCCTGTGAATGTATTACCAATTCAAAAATACAATCATAACAGTAGTATGCTTAATATGCTGCTATTATATTACTTAGTAGATGTTTGCCCATTTTGTTACTGGCAAAGAACTTCATTTAATGCAACTGAAAAGAATGATTCTAATCACTTTAAACTGAAAGTTTTTAAGTTACAGATCTTTACCTTTTCATTATACAACTTAATGTAACCAATCCTGTTATCAAACAATTCTCTTTCAAGTTCTAGAAATCATTACTCTAGGACATTAACATTAATAATAGCCCAAGAGAACAGATTAGACTGCAAGAAAATATTTGCAAAAGACACATCTGATAAAGAACTGTTATCCAAAATACAGAAAGAACTCTTAAAGCTCAGTAAGAAAACAAACCTGATTAAAAATAGGCCAAAGACCTTACCAGACACCTCACCAAAGAAGATATACAGATAGATGGCAAATTAAGAATACTAAAGATGCTCCACATCATGTTACTGTGACAAGATTTAACTGCACACCTATTAGAATAGACAAAATCCAGAACACTGACAACACCAAATGCTGGTGAAGATGTGGAGCAACAGAAACTCATTCATTGCTGGTGGGAGTGCAAAATGGTACAGCCATTTTGGAAGGCAGTTTGGTGGTTTCCTACAAAACCAAATATATTCTTACCATACTATCTACCCAAAGGAGTTGAAAACTTTATTCTACACAAATCCTGCTCACCAATGTTTTTAACAACTTTATTCATAATTGCCCTAACTTGGAAGCAACCAAGATATCCCTCAGTACGTATATGGATATGAACTGTGACACATCCAGAAAATGGGATTATTCAACACTAAAAAGAAATGAGGTGTCAAGCCATGAAAATGCATGGAGAAAACTTAAGTGAATATTAAGTTTAAGAAGCCAATCTGAAAAGATTACATACATACTGCATGACATTTTGGAAAAGGCAAAATTGTGGAGGCAGTAAAAAGATCAGTAGTTGTCAGGGATTGGGGTGTTGGAATAGGCAGAGCAGATTTTTAGGGCAGTGAAAATATTCTGTATGATACTATGATGGATTTGTCACTATAGATTTGTCCAAACCCATAGAAAACACCAACAGTGAACTATAAACTATGGACTTTGGGTGATTATGGTGTCAATATAGGTTCATCAATTTTAACATATGTACCATTCTAGTGGTAAATGTTGGTAATAGAGGAGCTATGTATGTGTAGCGGAAGAGAGTGCATGGGAAATCTCTGTATTTACCTGTTTTGCTGTGAACCTAAAATTAAGTCCTTAAAAAATTTAATAGCGAACACTATGTGCCATGCATTTTTACCATCCTTATTTACAGATGAAGCTTGGCCCTAGGGTCCACTATCTTCTTAACCAATATGCCATTCCACTCAAGTTTTTTCCTTTGCAAATTCGTGCTGTGGGAAACACTTCCCCTCAAACCAGAGGCCCTAGTTTTGCAGAGAAAGCCCACTGAAGAACAGATTTAATAAAAAGACTAGTCCTAGGCCATGTAGCTGATTCATGTCATCAGTGTCTGTCCTCTCAAAGCATTTCTGGAGTGGGCATGCGCAAAGTGAAACGTTATACATTCTTGATATGCTTTATATCTCAGTGTACATTCCAAAGATAAAACCCACTTATAGTCTTGCCTGAGAAACATTCAGGTTTGAATACAGGTGTCTAGGTAGAACTGAATCTTCCTAGCTGCCTTACACACTTTGATCTCTTCTCCCCAATGTTCCAGACAAATCCAATCCTTAACTCCAAATATGTTCTAAATTAGTGTTCCTCATAAGAAACGATTATGGAAACATTTATTACCACAATCTCATGCTATTTATTTCAGACCATTATAGAATGAAGTCGAAAGGTCCATCATCTTACCGTGTAAGTCTTCTTTATTCCCAACGTACCTCTTGGATTTCAAAACCTTAAGATTTAAAAATTTATCAAGCAAATGTCTGACAGAGGTAGCATTGAGGGAAAATAAGTCTTAAACTTTGAATAAAAATTAAGTTTGCCTTCTAAATACCATAATTTTCAACTCAATTTTGATTCTTCAATATCCTTCATATTTCAGGAGACACTATCCTCATCATATTTCATATAGTATACATTTCCCCTCACCTGAAGCAAAAGTAGCAGCACTCAAAAAACTGTGACAGGTGGTAGTGAATCATCTGGGTATTTCCATTTCAAACTCCCATCATTGAGAAGTCATGGTTCTGCTTTTTGGAAGTCAGCATGTCATTGTTATCCCTTGTTCTTTATTATCTCACATGACACCTGCAAAGACCAAGCCCACGGGTCCATCTCAACATTAGAACCAAACTTCAAACAAGACTATGCCTGTTGTTGTAAACACACTGTCATGCCTAAAGTGTCATTTATAAAGCAAAAAAAAAGGAAAAGGGAGATAGGATTGAAAAATTATGACATAAGTTCTAAGACTGTTTTAACCCTAAAAGTGCCTATTCATTTCTTCAAAATTAAATTGCCTATTATGTACCACACTTAAGATGTTTTACAACACTCATCTCATGGTTCTCACTTGAATATATCATGTTCAGGGATGCCAATGGAAAAAAATTTACAATATAGCCATGCGAAGTCTACAAATGCAACTAAAAAGTTCAATATGAAACATTTTCTAATTATGCCCCTTTAGAATTTCTAACTATGGCTTAAAAACCCAATGAACAAGTGGAAGTTTCCCTCTGTACATGGCTTTTATTATTTACATAATACAATACAGCATCAATGCTGAATAGCATGATTATGTGCAATACATAAATATGACCTATCTGTACACATCTGCAGATCTAACTCAGAACTAAGGTACATAAAATTGAAAGCAAAACTGAATGCTTTAAAAGTTAAAAACTAAGACTGAACACCGCAATAAATCAGAAGTAGTGCCTCGTGTACATACTTAACTATTTACAGATGAAAACAGGCATTACCACGACACTAACCTAACTATACTCATTTATATATAAAAAACACAAGTTTCATACATCACAAAAAACCTTCCATTATAACACAGAAGTGGTATTACCAGACAAGCATCAGTGAAGTATACTGCCTCTTCTAGTTGTTATTGTACAATGCTGTAGATAATGCAGCCCATGCAATACACCCAAGAACACTAGAGTCCTACACCCAAGTACAATTAATATGATAAAGCAGCCCTCTGCAAGTGGTGCTGGATACCACTAAGAAGTCTACCGCAGCCATGTTGGTTATGATTTTCCATGCAGAAGGGTACAGTTACATTAAGAACTGAAGTCTTTAAAAGAGCTTTAAACATTCTTTCTTGAACCAAAACAATTCAACAAAATATGCACATGAAAAATTATTCAGATACCCTTGCAAACTAAAATTCAGATGCATGTTACTCAATAGAGCTGTTGTATGTGAAAACCAAACGTAGAGTTTTAATTTCTTCTTGTAGACAAATTAATCTTAGTGCAGTTCTGTGCTACACAATATTGTTAGCAATGAGAGTAATGCAGACATCTTCTGGTGCAGGCTAGCACGATAAGCTTCAAAGATAGCTCAAGACCCTGCTGGCTGATCTGTTTTACTCTTTATAACCAGTTACGATGTGTACCTTCCAAAGAATGTCTTATTTGACAGCTTTTAGAAGACCAATTAGCCAGGCTTACATATGGCACCAAAACACTGGTTTCACGGAAAGGTCTGATAGCTTTCTTTATAGCTTTCTTCCCGCTTCCAAGGAAAATGTGGAAATTAACAGGGTGAAGTTTATGGTAGAAGTAGACTGCCAGTCCTTTTCTGGTGTACCATTTAAAAAATAAAAAAAAAAATACAGGCACATAACACTAGCCAGAGATTATACCTTGATTACATTCTCAAAGGCAGATATGCTGCAAACATGCAGATATTTCACGTACTTTGTTTGGCACAAGGGAACTAAATTTTGTCCCTATTATCTGTGTTTTCAACTTGCTGTGCAGATTTTCATCCAATTTTATTCAGGGGAGGGCATATACATTTTGTAGGGCTGTATCTATCCAATTCTGCCTGTAACAAACACCCACACATCCTAAAATATCAATTATAAGACAGACAAGTGTAAAGTAAAACTCTGGAGAACATCAAAGGAAAATGGCCATGCATCTGCTCTTTAATGTTTTCCTACGATATATTAAAATAAGAACAAAGTTATCAGTCTCTTCACAAGTAGTAATTTATATTCTCTGGATTTTTTCAGCCACAACAACTGGATTCTCTTTTCTGATTTTTGCTGCAGCTTCTGCTTTGTAATCATATGGACAGTTGTGCTTGTCAGAGTAACGGTGAAGTCCACAAAACAAATTTCCACACCGGCAGTCAAACCCTGTACATACAAGAGGAAGCAGAGTCACTTGGGAAATTGTAGCAATTAAAAGAAACAAAAGCATTAGTCAATATAGAAAAGGAAGCAGATTTTCATGACTCTTTGCAACATTAAAGAGTCTGTCACTTTAAACTGTGAAAGTGCTCTTAACCTCCGCTGACATGGTGAGAAATTCAAGTAACTATTCTTCCATAAACTCCTGTAGGTACCAAACAGGGTAGAAATTACAGGCTCTGGAGTCAGGCTGATTTGAATTTAAATTCTAGTCCTACCGTATGTTAACTGGGTAATGTTTCCTCAAGTGAACGCTAGGAAAAGACAACCACATACAGTTCTGAGATTTAAAGGAAACAATTAAAAAGTATCTAGAACATTTTGTGCCTGGTTCAAAGTAGGTGCTTGCTGTTTAATTCAGCTATCTTTTCCCCAGGAGAACAAAGGAAAGAATCAAAAGGGATTAATTTTTATCAATCCGATAAAGGAAAGTAATTCAGAAGGCCTGAAGTTAGGAAAGGGTTTCATATGATTAGACAAACCAATGGAAATCAAACTCAACTTCTCTTCACTGTCCTCTTTCCAGTCTACTCTGGAAACTTTCTATTCTTGAAAGTCGGGCATTTTGTTTTATGTGTAAGACTGACCAGTCCCTTAGGGAGTAACTAGGAGCTCCCTGAATACCTGTAAGGCCAACTTTCTTTCTGCACATGAAACATCTGTTCTTCTTTGGTTTGGGCAACTCAGGGGCTTTTTCTTCACTTTGAGAAGTACTGGGCTGAGAAACTGATGGACTGGGCTGAGTGACAACTGAAAAACAAGGGTAAAAATTAGAAGTCTGTCAATTGTTTGGCTGATAATTATCTAAGACCAGACCAAAACAAAACAAGAGAAACAGTAAGATTCTTCCTGAAAATGTCTAAGAAGGCTTTCTTGAAAACATGTACTTTAAATACAATCTTCTACTTTAATATCAGAACTTCTTTCAAATCTGAGAACGTCTTGCCAATTAACATAATACCACTTGCTCCTGTAAATTTTATTAAATTATCACTCCACTCAAATTCCTTTAAACTCACTCTAGTCCTGGGAAACAAAATCCTAATTCTAAATTTTAAAGACCTGAGAGATGTGGTCTGCTCAGTTTTTCCATATTCCAATTGCCTAAATGCAAACTTCTAAATTAGGGCAGTTCAAATTCATTACTACTCAGGAAATAAGGTTGCCAACTTCTGAGGTAATTAGCTATAAAGTCATTCTGCTTTTATACTGATAGAAAAAAGAAAAATTGTGTAAATAAACCCAGTAAATTTTGACAAGTAAAACCCAAGTCATTAATCCCCTAATTAACTTTAGATTCCAAAATTTCACAATAATTATTGTGCCATTTTAATAAGTGCTTTATATTGTCTTACATAGAAAACCTGCAGGATTAAAAAAAAAACAACAAAAAACTTGTAAGATCAGCAACGTTGTCTTTAGGACAGCGTAAGTACTTGTGAAGCTTTGATTTTAGACTATTAAGGATTCCAGAGGCAAAACAAGAATTTTTAGAGCACATCTTTAATTTACTTTGTGATACTTATCTAAAATGGGTATGAAATTTGGACAGTAAGAGATATAACCTACTTTTAAAAGTCCCTGTTTCTTCACCTAAAAGATCTAAGTTTTAAGTTCACTCATGACACCAATGGAATTTGTCAATATAAAGATAAAATTGCAGATTACTGTTTTAAAGTTCACATTACCACCAGGTTATTGAAAACAAAATAGCAAAATTTAGTTCTACTTTTATAAAACTCAGCGACACCAGAAGCACTGTAAGCTGAGTTTTAATATTAATCCAAACCCCAATAGCAAATTAATGTATACAATACTAAAATTATTGCCTAACAATAGGCCAACACTAATGCTATCAGCATAAATCCAAACCAATTGGTTTAATAAGTACTGTAAAATTACCTCCAAATTTATAACTCATTTGCATTAGTAATATATCCAGTGAGATTAACAGTCTAATATTAGACCAACAGTAATATTCTAGCTACTACTTATTCCTAATAATCTACTATGGCAACGTTAATGTAATTTTTCCTGATGGTATAACAGTAAAGAACAATCTGTGGAATAGTTCTGGGGAGGTGACTGCCATATTTCCTTGGCCACACCTGAATATTGGACAGTGGTTCCTAAAACATACAGGGAAGAGGGGCGGGGGTCAGTCAAGAAGAGAAAAATGATACAGAAAAGGCAGAGCAGCGAACTACAGAAAGGCTACTAAGAAATAATAAATGCACAGAATAGCTACAGAACTAATCCAAAAGAGTACTGTTCCAAGGTCAGTGTCATTTTGTGTTTTAAAAAAACAATAACAAACGGAACAGAACAAAAGCCTCACAAATACTAATTTGGTCAGTTTTTCATAAGGATGGAACTTACTTAAAAATAACCAAATATGGATTCACCTGCCCAACTTAAGAATTTTCATCTTAACTGTATCAATTAAGAGTGATATGGTTCACATAAGCTCGGCTATGTACAAAAGCAAGCCTCCAAAGCAGATTACATGTCCACTGACACTATTTTCTCACAATAAAGTTTTATATTGTGTTGTCAACACTATACCAGGAAATCATGAATTGATCAAACGAACTATGTGCACCATAGAGTATACAGATCATTGTTCCAGGGTCTAGCACAGGTAAATCAAACAAGTCAATCTTCTGGCAACATTAAAGCACTTCTGGTTGTGCTATGTAAGTTCAGCATAGACTCAGTCACTATCTAATGAAAACCAAAATGCCTTTCCACACTGAATTTTTGAACTCCCATAGGAATTCCACACTTCTTCAAGCTTCTTTTAGTGTATAATATGTTCTTTTGCTTGAGTATTTTCTACAGTATTGACAATATCAAGACTGAATAGTTAATGCTTTTGATTATTAAATTTTTCTCCACAGCTTTGGAATTTAGTCCGTATAATTTCTTCCGTTTGTGAACAATACCTTCTTTAATGATTTAGATACTTTTAAAATATATTGGTAAACTACCTTTTAAGTTCACTAAATTCTGACATTTTCAGTCTTCATATTATAAACTTTGCTGATTTGTGGGTGCAGGGGCAAGGGGGGATGGGCAGAGAAGAAGAGATTAAAGAGTGACTATTTTACACTTCAAGGTACTTTAAAGATAGTGGTTTGCTTGGCCTATATTTTATAGTTCTCTCTCCTCTTTGGTCCTTCAATGGGAAGGAAAGAATCCCTCCACCAACCCTTTCTTGTACTACCAAATCCAGAACTGAACTAGTATTAAACAAAAAGCATACCTGGCTCTGACACCTCTGTTTTCGGGGTAGTTATTTTGTCCTCTCTTGAAATGCTCATTTCTGTCATTTGCTGAGTTACAGGCAAGGCAGCCACAGGCACATTTCTATTTGAGTTCAAGCAAACATTTTTAAAGATGTTAAGGGTACTTCTTGGAAAGATAATAAGTTGTCAGTTCAACATATATTATTTCCAATGTGATCAAATGGAGCTAAATAATCTAAACAAGATGCCCAGTACAAATGGTTGAGAATAAGGAAAGCAATTTGATGAATGGCTCATCAATTCAAGCCTGCATATTTATATGGGTTATGATGTTCTATTATAGCCAACTAGAAATTCTTAGCTGTGCCTGTAATTTGTTTAAGGGCAAAAGGGGTAGGCTTTGCCAAAATGCCTTATGTGGCATTACAATATAGTCTGTAGAGCCTCATTCTCTACAATTCTTACACCTCAATTACAAGGAAATAAAAGCACAGCATTCTCAACACAGTATCCTTGAGGTTGTTCAGGAGTGCGTTGTTAATACACATCTTTACTCAATGACCTACAAGATCATATATTAGAAGACACTGGAATAATCACCAATTGTGCAACACATGTAAAGCCAAGGGCATCTAATGTATTAACATCCTTATTATAATGTAATACGTATGATGTAATACATCATTATTTATTAACATTCATAATTATATCATTTATCTTTATTTCCTCCCTGTATTATTATAAAAACCCAGAAATGTCTAATCTTACCTTGATTTTTCAGATGTGCTGCCAGCAGCACCTTCACAGTTGTTTAAACTAGCGTCTGTTCTTTGTACAGATGCAGAATCTGAGGTAGGACTGTTGGAACCACTAGCTGTCCCTATTTAGAAAAAAGGATTGGTAAGAAACAAAGCAACACTACAAACACTCATTACCAAAACTATTAATAAGTAACAAATACTTGCATTTAATTAGGTTAGTGACTTAAGTACTTTCACTGTGCTGCAGAATCTTACACTTAAGTGATATCCAAACAACAACAAAAAATATATTAAAAAGTCATATCCAGTGAGTACATGTACTCAAAAACGAAAATGAAAAAGCTAGAAGATGCTTGTAGACAGTCACTCATTCCTCATGTAGTCATTCCAAGTACTTGGGCTATTATTGCTTTAAATTTCAAGCTTTTCTCGAGTCTTCTCTCCTTGGACTTTCAGGATTGATTCTCAGTCTTAGGCCCCAACTCTTGGTTCTATATTTTCTGTCCACCAGGTCTTCAAATGGGTTATTTCTTGGAACCAACTTACCCATTGGGCTCATTCTGCCACTATTCTGCTGCCTCTGAAGATGTTCTTTGTAGCAAACAGAACACATTCCATTTGTCCTAGGATTCCCATAAAAGCCACATCCTGTACTACACAGCATGGGCCCTGGGGTCTGGTTAGTCTCCTGAGCCATTTTTCTGCTGTAAACAAAACAAAACCAAAATTTTAGATAATAACACGTAGTCAAAAAAAAAAAAATCACTAAATTAGTATGATAGTCATCATTGTACCTTTGTCATTTCTAAACACTGAGTCTGTTTCTAACAAAGCCCCAAATTGTGTTAATCTTTAAAATAGAGTAGGCTAAATTATGAATATTTTGTTGCCTTTATAAAACAAGGGACATGAATGGAACTGTTTTAGCTTGATAAACAATGAACTATTATGACTTCACATTTTAGGACAAAAAAATTCTATCATTAAACATTAAAATGTATTATTTTACCTGTCACTGTTTCTGTAATTCGTGAAAAGGTCACCCTTCCCAATACCAGAATTATGTTTAAATCAATTTTGGCAATTGGTATCTTTAAATCACTTTCTGCTCTCCTACACTACAGGCAGATCATTTCAAATAATCACAATTAACTACTGACTCTTCATATCTACTAGTGGTTCTTTAAACTACCTGTATATTGGATGTAGCTCTAGAGTTTTCTTAAAACTAACATCTGAACATACGTGGGCCCTGTAGTAATTCAGTTCTGCTATGGGGCAGAGCATCTGTACTTTTTAAATGCTGCAACACCTTTACAGAAGACTGAAAAGAGAGCTGGTAGATCACCTAGCTTTTCCTGTTACCTTGGCACCAAAAAGTGAAGTTCTTTAAGAATTTAGGGAAAAGCTGCTTAGGAAATTCCTTTTGTTCTACATTTGACATGAGAAATCTGGGTCTGAGTATACTTTAAAGTCAATGCCTAGAAACCTATAATGTACAAATTATCAGCCACAGATTTCTCAGCCAACGGCTCTATTAAAACTTTTAACAAGCGCTTGTCTGCCTCATGACAGAAAATAATGAAACCTTTCCAAGCTCAATTTCAATATGGCAAAATAAAGCAATATACACAACCTTTAGTAATGGTTAATATTTAATGCTAGGTTACCAGAAAGAGCTTTATATAGCAAGCATACCCTTGCTTTTCCAGAAGCCTTCTTAAAATTAGCACAAACACAGTAATGTTTTGCTAAATTTAGTAAAATTTCCTGAGTTAACAGAATATAAATATTTAAGAAAAATTTTTTAAAAACCTGGAAGGTTTCCATGTCACCTTAAAGTATGTATGAATGTACCAAAAGCGTATTTCAGAGCATTTTATCAAGGGGAGATTATGTGCAATAATTCTGGTCATTGTCCTTTAACTGTACCTTAATGTTGACTATGAAGGTGACTTATAAGTTATGAACTTTTCAAGTAAGTGCAGGAAAGTACTTTCAGCTAGAGCTTGTTACTTCCTTCAATTTCATCCTGCTTTGTCCAACCACCACATACTAGGATACACTCTTTAGTGAGTTATTAAAAACAATGTTTTAACAAGTATTAACACTTTTTACCAAAATTATAAAAAGGGGGGAAGAGGACTAACCAAACTTGACCTGGCCCGAATCCTGACAATTATTCCAACAATTTAAATGACAGTAATCTTTCCTTGTTAGCAAAAAGCCATCATATTTCAAGCTTGAAAATACCTCAAGCCAATCAAACTTGTATGGAAAGTGACCAATACTTGCAACTTACTTCAGATAATAGTACTAATTTAGTTGACACTATCTCTTTAAATAGTAAGTGGAATTTAGCTGACTCATTTTGGATCAGGGTAGTGTAAACATTTCAACATCACTTAGGAAGTTTATTAATAAACACTTTCAGCTGGGTTTTTAAAATTTTGAGTATAACATGTGCAAAAAATGCTTCAAATAACAGTGCATTTATTTGCATGCCTACCATGCAAAGTATGTAAATCTTTGCCCTACGCAAAAAGCAGGGTCATTCCTTGAAGCCAGCTTAAGAATTACACTAGCTCACTTGCTATACTAACTTCTAGTGTCATCTGACAGTGGCTTTAAAAGTAAATTGGCCTAAAAGTCAACCCACGTTAATATTAATCTGATTCTTAAAATCTTTTGTTTATATAAATGGGGGTGGGGATTTCACCCAATGATTTCACATGCAAAGTATTCCACCTTTCTTCAGAAAACACATCTACCTTCAAGTCACGATAAATAGCCTCCAAACTGTGAAACACAAGAGACACCGGGACATCAGTCTTCTACATGGCATCTCATCTTGTAGATTTTTTCCCCCCTAGAAAGCCAGCTTTTAAATGCCATCACAAGAGCACAGCTTGCCTTAATATTTCTCAGAAGCTTAGATCACATGGGCGGGCGCTTCAGCCTGTCACAAGGCTGCAATGTGACAGGGTGAGCGGGATGGAGGCTCTCACATAAAGCCTAGTCAACAGAAGCCTCTGAAATCAGCTTCTATTTTTATCTCAGAGCCTGCCAACTCCTACACAACCCCAAGAATTAAGGATGCAGCGCTCACATATCTAATATAACAAGAAAACAAAACAAAAAGATGCCATTAAGATTGCTACAGTTTTTTTCTAACACAGGGAATGATCTCACATTAAATCTAGAAAATGCAAGCATCATTAATCACTCAGGAAGCCAAATGGTCAGGGGTGTTTATAAAAACCAAGCACAGCGAAGAGCATCAAGGCAGGAAGAATCCTCATGATTAGTGGCAATTTTTTTTGAGGTGGGTGTGGGGATAAGTGCCATTAGGTACTGTGTTTCCCCACTTGTATTTTAGAAAAATACAATACCATTATTATTTACTACCTTTAAAGTTGCTACAAACTTGAGCATTCACGTCAGCTCTATCAGATATAGCTAGAATGTTTATTTTTATAGTTTCTATAGATGAAATGTGTATTTTTTACAGTTTGTGGCTTCCTATAATTCATAGGAAAATCAAAACCAAAACCAAAAAGTTAGGAGCATGTAACTGAAAAATTCTCCAGCCTCAAATACGAATAAAAAAGGCTTTTATGCCTATGGAATTTACTTCTCTCAGGTGCACAAAATGTTAAAAGACATTTAAGAATGCCTGCCCACCTGGAGTTGAGACCAGAGTTCTAGTTTCTCATCTACCTCTAAGCCAGTGACCTTGGGCAAGCCCTTACTCTCCAGATCTCAGTTCCCTCTCGCTAAATAGAGATCAGTGTGATTTTAAAGGCTCCTTTTCAGGCTTAATACCGGGCCTGAGAGATAGAAAATAGGGAAGAATTAAACATCTTTTTGAGGGGGACATTTTTAGAAAAAAAAACTTGAAAAATGAAATTGCAGTATTTTCACCAATTCAGTTCTGAAACCCTACTTTTACAAATAAGGAGTAAAATAAAATTCATTTAGATTTTTTTTAAAAGTCTGTAAATTACCTGAATGGCCAAGCTGAAGAACAGTCGCTCTATGACCTATATACTACTTTACCCTAATGTGTCCTTAGACTAGATTATTAGAAGGCATTCAGTCAATAAAGACAACCCGGACCTTTTCCCAAAACACAGCTCCACGGTGTGCGTGGAAAGCGAGCAAAGAATTTCACGTTCTTCAGCCTAAATGCACGAAACAAAGGGGAAGGTGCTCCATTTCCTTCATGAAAGGCATCTCGGGCGAGAAACGCAGCGACATCGGTAAAACTAAAACACGACAGAGAAGACCCCTCTCACCACAGACTCCAGCGGATTTTAAAACAAGTTCGGGTCCCACTGGTCCCCCATCCCTACCGCCATGCCCTTTCAAGCAAAGGCCTCGTTCAGGAAAGCACTGCAAGGCCTTTTCCAAAAACCACTGAGTCATGCAGAACAGCAGCTCCGCAGGCCAAGCCGGCCCCTAACACTGCCGGTCCCGCGCCGACCCCCGACCCTGAACGGCCCCTCCGAAGAGGCGGAGATAGGGAGTGCGATGGGCAAGGGGCTGGGGGCGCGGCCGCCGCGACCGCCTCTTTGTCTTTCCGGGTTTGGCCGCCCACGCCGGGCGCCACCGCGGAAGGCGGCCGCGACCGACTCGAGGCAGGCCCAGAGCTCGAACCCCCGGAGACCGCACGCCGGGCATTGTTTCCCCGACCGTGAGCATGCGAGTGAGCCCGGGGCACAGGGAACCGGGCCTCCGGCCTCGACGGCAGAATGCCGCCTCCGTCTTTGTGCTTCCTGAGCTGGCGGGCGGGCTCTCCTCCCCCAGACACCGCCATACGCGGGCCGCTCGGCCTTCGTCGGAGGCCCGCGGCGCCCGAATCCCTCACTCCCACCCCTGGCCGGGCACGAGCAGCCGGGCGCCCTCCCCAAGCCCCGTACTACTCACCCTTCGGCGGCAGGAACCTGGCTGGCGCGCGACGCCGGCGCGGTGGGACCGGGCCGAGCCCTCAGGGAGGGGGGAGCCGGAAGCCCTGAATTCTCCGCCGCCGACGCCGCCGCCGCGGGCCGGGAGCGGGTCAGAGCCGCAGGCTGAGGTGGCGCCGCCGCCGCGGGGTCTTCCTTTGTTCCCGCAGCAGCACCGAGCGTGGCCGGGACACGCCGGAGCTCGGGAAGTGGGAGGAGGGAAGCGAGGGGGGGCGGAGAAGGAGGCGGAGGGAGGGCCGAAGGCCGCGGCGGCTAACGCTGCTCGCGGCGCCGGCCCGTCGTCGCCTCACGCCTCCACCGGCGGCGGGTTTGGCCGACTCCGAGGGCGAAGGGGGCGCGCGCAGCTAGGCCTGGGCGCCACAAGGGCCCGCGGATGGCGCTCTCTGTCTCTTTGCTACTGCCGGAGAAGGTGTGCGGCTCCAAGGAACGACGAATCCCAAACGGAGATGCACGTAGGCCTGCGCTCCAGGCGACTGACGCGTCCTCTCCACCCGGCGCTCAGGCAGTGAGGGAAAGGGGAGGGGGGGCGGGATCTGTGCGTCAGCGAAAACCCCGACGGCGGCGGCGGGGAGCGCGTTGACGTCACGTGCTCGACGCCGCGCCTCCGCCTCCAGTCACCCGGCCGGGGAGGCGGGGCCGAGCCTGAGCACGCTGCCTTTGCGCGGAGCCGAGTCACTGGCTCGGCTGCCGGCCCCAGGGAGGAGTTGGAAAGAAGTAGTCCTGTGGAGGTTGCGTTTCTATTTTTAACCCGATTGTCCGCCCTCAGCCTCTCTCCTTCCGATTTTCTCAGTCAAGCCGACTTTTCGCCATCTGAGTTCTCACGCTTTGTCTAAAGCCTTTGGCAGACATTTCCCTTTCCTCCTTACTCCCCACCCAACAAGAACGTGTTAGAAGGATTCGGCTCGAGAAGAGAAAATGAACTGCTGTTTAGCTTCTGGGTCTTCTCGCCTGTTTATGAAGTTTCCCCCGTCCGGCTCCCTCACACTCCCCTTCGGTTCTAAAGTCCAGCCTGAGCATTGCTCTGATGCTCCTGGGAAGGAGCGGGGCGGGCGGCGCTCGCCCGCTCACTCGCCCGCCCGCCCGCTCGCTCGCGCAAGGTCACGGTGGTTGTGCAGAGTCAGGAAGTGTTCCGCCGACTTGCCGCCAGTCTTCGGCCCCGGCGACACCGTTCTGAACAAACTGTTTTGGCCAGCCTGTAAAATCCCTGGAAATCGACTCTTCCAGCAGAGCCTCGTGAACTGGTAAAGCACCAAATGTTCTACCCAAGATGAAGTTAAGGGACAAACAAGCTAGACCCGAGGGAGAGATCAAAAAGGAGACGTTGCAGGAGGAAGTTCAAAAGGGGGCAATTCAAAAATGAGGCACAGGCCCCGACTAGTTTGAAAGGGTGAGTTAACTAAAAACACTGAGAAGCTTTTCAAAGCACCAGCAAAAAAACCCACTTGCAGCTGGCCTCTCCAGGTGACTTTAATTCAACTCAAAAAACAAAAGTAGTAAGACAGAAAGGACTTACGAAATTTTCTAGTAAACAATGGCCTAATGAATAAATAGAAACGATGTTTAGGGCTTCTAATAGCCACCATTAGACTGGAGTGAGAGGTCCCTTCGTTGTTTCCCAAACTTGGTGATCAGAAAAATCACCTGGAGTAATTGTCTACTTTTAAATAATCACCTAGGCCTTTCCCCTGGAGATAGTTTTGGGAGTCTGCGGTGGAGCTCAGGAACTTGAATATTTAAGTAGTGCTCCAGGTGATTCTTCTTTATAATTTTGTGTATTTGGGAGAATGCTGTCCTGGTGCCCTGTGCCAAAATTTCCAAGTCAAACAGTTCTCTGCCACAGTAAGTGGAATCCCTAGAACATAACTGAACATTTTTCTTTACAGTTTAGAGTTACTGCTGTAGGCAATTAAAGTGTTAGAAATATAAGTATTGATAGTTTCAGACACTGGTCCCAGGACCATTGAAATTTACTTTCTTGAGTGAGTAGACAAATTAGTAAAAACATAGCAGCTACGATTTACAGACCATTTTGGAGGCTAAGTATTTTTCATTTAGGGTTTCATTTAATCCTCACAGCACTGAGATAGGTACTATATATCCATTTTTTACAGATAAGTGAATAATGACTAAAGAGGACAAGTGACTCCCTTGAGGCACTGAAGGACAGGGAATGAATGGAGGTGGTTCTTACTGAGGACAAAAATAACTTAGAGATTTCACCCTCCTCCCATTTTAGTTATTAAAAAGTGAAACAAGATAATTCCTGAAGAAGTGTAATTGAAAGAAAAAAAAAAAACCCAGCTAAGTAATAAGGCAAGCTGGTTATTTAATAATGTATTGCATAATATGTAGCACCTTCTGATAATGTCTTCTCTACCAACCATTTATAATTTTCTCTATGAGACTATTTCAACCAGGAATATACCTGGCATTGAACCTAGTTTTAGCAGGTTACCCTTCCAGCACCTACACTAGTCGTTCTCAAAGTGTGGTCTCCAGACCAGCAGCATCAGCATCACCTGGGCACTTGTTAGAAATACAAATTCTCAGGCCCCCACACCAGACCTGTGGAATCACAAACTCTGAGGGTTTGTCCAGTGATCTGTGTTTTAACAGGTTCTCCGTGTGATTCTGATGCACGCTCAAGTTTGAGAACCATTGATTTACCCCACCATGCTGTAAGAGATCTCTCAATCAGATGTTCACACCATGTGAAGGGAAAAAGTTAAAAAGAAATTTTTTCCTCATATTTCTGGTGTAACAGATTAGGGGATATGCTTCTAAGGAGTGTTTTTGTTTTTGTTTTGGTGTTCTAAATTTTCAGTTGGTCTGTAAAGACAAACTATAGAACACAAAAATATATAGCAGAATGCTCTTAATATAGTATGCAAAAGGGCTGTCACCATGGTCATCAGAGAAGGTTAAAACCAGCCTCTGCAAAAAGTACCAGAGAAAGTGGTGTGTGCTCGAAATGTGGTGTTATTGATTGTTCAAAAAATACCTTTTGTAGAATTTCATTACATGGGACATACCAAGTGACTGGTACTGATCCATTCCTAAATACTCCTTGAAAATAATACTAACTCAATTATTTTTTTATTCATTTTTTTCCATAAAAATGTTTTGCACACTTGCTACATTCTAGGTACCCACTAAACTGGGTGCTGGAATGTACATTGGTGGGAAAAAATTGATCTTACCCTTGTTCTCATGGATCTTACTGTCATATTAGGGAGAAGGACGTTAACAATATTATCATGCAAATATGTAATGAGCTGGTAAATATTTTGAAAGAAAGACAGAATGCTATGGGAGCATATAACCAATGACAATGGATGCTGAAAACTCACCCAAATCTGAGTTCCATTGCCAGTCATCTCCATCACCAGTGGAACTAGGCTTATTTCCTTAAATTAGTTAACTATAGCAAACTGGCGTGTCATATGAGAAAGTTGGAACAGTTTGTATTCTGCTTAAGAATTCAGGTAAAGTCATTACAGGTTCACTTACATTTTTCTTTGTAATCTAGGGATGAGCCAAAAAGGGGATTGATAATTGGAGAAGAGCAAATTAATTCAATTTCTTAGAAAGTAGAAACTAACATCTTTTAAAAATAGCAATAAAGGTTATTAGTCCACTGTAAAATATAAAAGACCTGGAGTTATTTTAGTTTGACATGGAGCTTTCCATTATGGAATAAGAATTGCTTCTATGTATGGCATGATTGTAACACCCTGTCATGGGTATTACATTTTTTCTCTGTGCTTGAGTAGAGCTTGGTGAAGCACAAAGTCTTTGCTGGGGTTTTAAAAACCATTAGGTGTCATTTGATGTTCACATAGTACCCTTCTTCTCTCTCCTTCTTTATCCCCTTCCCAGATCTCAAAGATCAAGGTAACAAGATTCAACTGTATTTTTATTATTTTCAAAATGATTGGCTGAAAGGATATAATATTGTATTTAGAGCAAATCAACTAATTAAAAAATTAAGAGTAGAACATACCATTATTTAATTAAAAATTTTTCCTCTAATAATTAGTAATTAAATAGTAATTAAAATATCAGTGAGTCCAATAATGGATTGGTTTTAGACCTAGCTCAACAAGTGACTGGCTGAGTATTTTTCCCCAGGGAAGTGATAAAACAAGTAGCAATTTAATTACAGTGTAGACCTTTTGATAATGTGAAAGCCATACTTATTTTCAATGAAAACAACTTGATCAAAGAATCTTCAAATAAATGGCATGGATGGCTTACCTAATTAGAGAAGACTTTTAGACACAATCCAGATATTTTCATCATAACCATAAACAATTTTTATGACTATTTAAATGAACAAAAGCCTTTATTATTTATGCAAATTAACTTAAGGTGAAGGAAATTGATGAATATCTATGTGTGTGTGTGTATATATATATGTATTGCTGTGGATATCACCTTTGTAAGACACAAGGTACTTTGGTCTCAAGAACTTTAAGAAATCTTTGTGACTGAGCAAACAATCTAGATATAGATGTTAAGTATGTGATTTGAATCTCAGTAGTTATATGTGGGGTTGGCTCTGAAACAACACTTTGGAGCATGTCATAACTTGGGCTCATAGGTGGTAGGTGGGCCAGAAAGACAGTCAGGAATGGGGTCAGTGATTTGGCAAGTGCCCCACGGCAACTAGAATGGTACAGAGCTCGGGCAGTGGCAATTGGCACTAAGGCCCTAGCTGTCAGGCAACAGAAAAAGATCACAGAAAGCAGGTAGTTAACCATCAGGGAGGTCAGGATTCAATCAGAAGACTGGTAAGAGAGAAATGGGTAGGGTGGGCCCTCGTCCTGGAAGAATGTAAGTTCTAGGCAGAGAGTTTGTGTAACATTTTTTCATTTACAGTGTATATTCGAATACATTAATTCAGTGAACTCCTACAGCAGCCCATTGAGATAGGTATTATCATCTCTCCTTTTGCAGAGGAGTTGACTGAGGCTCAGGGCAAACTCATGTGTCCTGTCCAATACATCTAGTAAGAGTCAGAGCTGGGAATTTAACTCTAGCCTTCTGTCCCTTGGTTCAATGTTCTGCTGCCTCTCCAGGAGCATTTCCTCTTTTAATTTACGTCATAATTATCTTTCCCGTTCTAATGTGAACCACCCTTGTATATCTTGTATATCACTCATCTCACCTAAAACTGTGACCTCAATGGAAACTCTGATTAGATAGTTTCTTCCAACCTAACAGGCAACTCCTAAGTCTCGTTTGCCGGTTCTAACCTCTCTATCCAACTTCTAAATGTGGCGTTCCTTAAGTCTAGCACCCAAGCACTCTTTGTTTCTCTACTACACCTACTCTCAGAGCGATTTCACTCACTTCCATAGATGTAAATGCTATCACCTGGTGCAGTGGTTCTGCTAGAAAGAGGTAGGTGCTGATACTCCAGGTACACTTGTGGCTTCTCTTCTAGTCCAGCTCTTCCTTTCAAAAAGACTTCTCTCCCCCCGTTTTTTTCTGGCTTAGAGGTTAAGAAGCATGCTTCTTTTTGAGTAGCCTTCAGGAGTAGAGTATGAAATAAAGGTTTCATGCAATAGGAGTTAGATTCAACCAGATGACTTCTTCAGCCCCTGGCAATTATAAGACCCCATGATTTCTTTGAGTGCATATTTGAATGAGTAAATTTCTGTTCATTAAATGTTTTTGAAAGCTTTATTCTTTTGTAATCACTTGACCTTATAGTTAAGGTAGAATTTTTAAAAAGGGTAAAAAGCCAGAAATTCATAATAAATTATTTTTAAAAATGAAAACCAGTACAACAGTGTAACTGCATAAGGATTAAAGGAACTATATAAGTTTCAGGCAAATATATTTAGTATTTATTTTGTGCTTACTTTGTGCTTTTATATACCTTATTTCTAATTTTTACAATAATCCTTTGAAGTAGTGATGATTATGCTTTTTGACAGAGGTAGGGGAGAGGTACAAGGAGATAAGTAATGTATCTCAAATCATATAGTTGTTATTGAAGAGTGAAGTCAAACCCAGGTCAGTCTTTGAGGCTCAAGTCCTTTCCAATGCAGTAATACCTTTCCTAAACTAGTCATAGTTACAGACTTTTAGAGGGTCCTCTTCAGCTGTCCACCCAGCACAGAAGTCTTCTAGACAGCATCTTCGGTATTCAGGTTATGCGCTGATACCGCTAATGCTACAAAAGGATGTGCTCACACAGTAACCCATCCCAACCTCCCTAAAATCGTGATACAAGATTTAATCCAGATTATTACCATTATCTAGTTTGCAAAGACCTCAGAAAAACGTAACGTTAGTCTTCGGTTTTTGTATTCTATGACTATTAAGATGCCATTGGTTAAAAACAGCCATCAATTTTTTAGAACTTATTGCTAAACATATTCAACAGGGTGGCTATTTCTTTCAGTTTGTACTTGGGTATAATTTTGTGGGCTCTTTACTATTGTCAACTCTCATTATCAGTTAGTGAATTATATGCCATACACCTCATCTGCAGTAACTTGGATGCTTTGCCATTTACAGCAAATTTGTTTTCCTATTTTGGAGGTATATTGAGGATGAAGGAAAAAGAAGGAGAAAATAACAAAAGAATTTTGGGGTGGAATTCTATTCTACATCTGTTTTATTATGCTATTTAAAAAAATTACAAAGGATTAATAATATATGAATATATTCTCTTCGGAGAATAAATTTCAAGCAGCACACGATTTTAACATAAAAATGAGTCTCCTGTTCAAGCAACCCCCAACCCATTCTCCTCTTCCCAAAGATAATCCTTAGGTACTTATGTGTCTATACTTTCAAACCTTATTTTATGCATTCATGTACTTACATTTATATATAGAGAGAGACAGACATCTTTGTGATTTGTTTACATACATGGAATTGTGCTGTATATATTGTTCTGCAACAGTATGCTTTGGGGATCTTTTCCATATCAGTGCATAAATATTGACCTTATTTATTTTAACACATTCAATTAACAGAATTTGAGTACGGATGTAACATAATTTATGTTAATCATTATCCTACTGGTGGATGGTCAGATTGTTTGCATTTCTAAACTATGATAAACAGTGTTGATAAGAGCAGTAACTTATTCTGAAAATGCCATGTATTAATACCAATTGTTTCCATTTTTAAAAATATTTTTCATATGGACTTTGACCTTGTTCAAATGTCAGTCCTTGTGGGTAGAATTACTTTTTAAGAAAGCAGATAAATCTTAACTGACTTTACTAACCGTAATCTCTCCTTCTTTCCTTCCTTCCCTCCTTCCTCCCTCCCTCCCTCCCTCCTTTCTTCCCTTCCACCTTCCCTTCCTTCTTTCCTATCTTTCTTCCTTCCTTCCTCTCTCTTTCTTTTCTCACTTTTGAAAAGATAATATGCATAAGCTGGTTAAGATTCACTAGGAGAGAATCAACTACAGTGTGAAGTCCTGCATCATTTCTCTCCCATCCAGAAACTAATGACCATGATGACAGTAGGTAACATTTGTTAG
This sequence comes from Balaenoptera ricei, assembly GCF_028023285.1. Classification (NCBI taxonomy): domain Eukaryota; kingdom Metazoa; phylum Chordata; class Mammalia; order Artiodactyla; family Balaenopteridae; genus Balaenoptera; species Balaenoptera ricei. The sequence continues at coordinate 75,770,340 of NC_082644.1, forward strand.
GCACTGATTAAGTGCCAAGCTTTGCTGTAAGCACTTTATACATACTAATATTAACTTAATTAATTCTCATAAAAGAATTAGGAAGTAGGCACAATTATTGTCCCCATTTTGCTAACGTGGAAATTGTCAGAGGTTACCGTGGTACTGGACAAATGAGAGGACTTCTACATGGTGTTCCTCAAAGGCCTGGACAGTGAGGCCTTACCCTGGTTGTGGTAAAAGGGAGCCGTGCAACTCCACCAAGGCCCACTGTCCACAGCTCCCAGTCAAGAGCTGCTTCATACTTTGTGGGGATCCAACTTAGGGTGAGCACCTCCTCTGCTTCGCCTGGGACTTTCCCAGTTTTAGCACTAGAAGTCCCAGGTCCCAGTCAATCCCTCAGTTGTGGGCAATCCTAGATGGTTGGTCACCCTAGTCCAAGTACTATTTATTTTGAGGAAAGGTGAGGGAGATCATACCTGGAGCAGGTGAGTGGGTGACCTGCCTCATGGTCGTCAAGGAGTTTGGCAGGACCTTCATTGTGAACTACTGGCAGTGAATATCTTTTCATAAACCCAGCTGTATAAATGGTAAGGTCAGAGCTGCTGACTTACCCTATCCACAGGGTCAGTACCTTTCCCTGTGAGACAGGAAAAGGTAAAAAGGATAAGAGGCCTACCACTTGCCTTGCATTCTAATATATCAGGGCAGAAAGGGTGCTGATGAGGAACCAAACCAAACAAACTCTCTGACAGCAAAAGTTCCTATCCTTTTTGACTTTTAATGTCATGCAGTTTAAATGTAATGTCCTGCTTCTACTCATAATAGGCCTACAAAATATTCTACTCTTCCTGTTTCACCTGCAGTCAACAGTCTAAGTTACTTCATTATCTATGTTGCACAGATTTATGGCTTTTTTTGGTGTGTGGTCTGGAATTAACTTCATTACAACAAAGATGAAATATCCCTTTAAGAAAAAATCTAAACGCAAAGATTGCATTTTTTTTCTTGAACAGTCTGGCAATCTTGATATATTTAGAGTTGCAAATAGAATGACTTTTTTGCTGTTATTAACTCACTCACAAATTGCAAAGGGGATTAGGAAACCAGGAAATTTGTGGCGGATGGTGGGTCCCAAGAGAGGGAATGATGAGACTATGGCTATCCTTACAAAAAGAAACACAAGACAAAGCCTGCCATAAAACCTTATTTGAAAATTGCTCCTCTTAAGAAATTATGCTAAAAGTGGCCTGCTCCCAGAAATACAAGTAAAAGAGTCAACCAATTTTTACCTCATAATATCAGTTTAGCTCTGGAATTGTGCTTAATGCAGCTCTAAGTGGCTGAGGGAGTGACATGGTTGACCAAAACTACACTTGACAGAAGTTCTGTGAAGCTCAGAGCTACAGTGCAAGGCCATTGATTTTGCAACAATTTGTTTCTTTTCTGATCTAAAAGTGATTTCTATGTGCCAGGGGATCTAATCTATTAATGTTGTTCATCCTTCACTAGTCATCATTTTCCTTGGAACATTCCATCCTATGTAATCCAAGCAGTAAGAACATCAGAAACTGACTTTGGTGGGAGATGTGGCCCTGAAAACACTGAAGGCACTTTGTCTCCAAGGCAGGGGTCACTAGGGAGGGAGGAGATGTTCTGGACTCTAATCAGACAAATACATTACAAAATTTCCACCTCAGACTTTCTCATGGAAGAACTAAGAAATTATATATACTCTTTAATTTGTTCTTTTTATTAGAACAATGGACTTTCTGATTCTCTCCAACACGTGTTTGTTGACCACCCACTCCATAACTTGCAGCTGGCCCCTGAAGAGCGACATTGAGGGTGATCTGGCCTCTTCCCCCGAGGAGCTGATATCCTCCTGACCTCATCTTCTACTGCTGTCACTCTTCATTGCTTTGCTCCTGTCACTCTGGCTTCCTCGGTCTTCCTCAAACATGCCAAGCACTCGCTTGCTTCAGCGCTTTTCTACTTACTGTTTCTTCCACCTGAATAGCTCTTGTTCCAGATATTTCACTTTATTGACTCCCCGATTAAAGGTTAGCCTCACAAGGGAGGCCTTTCCCAACTCACCACATAAAAGAGCACACACACACACACACACGCACACTCACACGTGTATACCTTTTTTCTATCCCTCATCCTATTTTACTTTTCTTCATACCCATTTTCTATCACATCAAACATATATAGTTTTTTTTTTTTTTTTTTCACACACACACACTAAACATATATAGTTTTATTTATGTCTTTATTAAGTGTCTTCCCCCAACTATCTTGTAAGCTCCATGAGGGCACAAAATTAGTCTCTTTTGTTTCCTGCTATATCCCTTGCGCTAAGAACAGTGCCTGGCACCTCATAAATATTCAGTGAATAATTGTGGGAAGAATGAATGAGTGAAGCGATCAAGTAGACTGCTCTGTTATTCACACCCAGGAGGTTGGTCTAACTCAGTGTTTTTATGCTCCTAAATCTTGAAGATCATGCCTCAAATTCTAAGTTAACCTCAGAAATCTTTAAGGTCAGCTGTTTTACTGTGTGTCCAGCAAAAGGCTTTGGGCCCAAGGGAGGATAAATAATCAGGTTTCACCTCTTTTCCTGTCTCCTTCAACTACAACTCTGCTTTTAGCAGTTTTATATAGTGGACTTAAACAAAAGATTTCTTGTAAAGATAGGATTTCTTGAGCTAAAATACAATAAGCAAACAAAAAGCAGAAAAAAGAAAACTACTGTTTGAGGGAATTGGGTTGAGGGATGTTAATCCTTTGCTTTAACACTTCTAGCATTACTCAGGGACCCTGAAGAAAGGTCTGAACTAGGTGAGTGAGTCAGCGCTGGAGTCTTGTGTAAGGCTCAGCTTACGCCAAGACAGAACCTGGAGGGGGCCTTGAAACAAAGCTGGAGTTTAATGTTTTAACTATTTTAGAATAACCTTTAAAGGTAATATGATGTTAGGAAATTTTCATCTTAATCACTTTATATTTCAGTGTTAGAGAAGTCGAATCAAACGCGTCTTTGTTAACATATGCAAGACGTTTTCCTGAAAAATCCTTATTTTGAGAGATCCAATTTGCATCGGTAGCAGGGAAGCTATTAGAAAAACAAGAGCACCTAAGACTTAAACAATAAAAAATTGTTTGGATTCTTACCAGTTGTCCACTCTTGACTGTTGAAATGAACAGCTGTGAGCTCTGTGCTTCCAGTTTTCACATGGCCCACATGTCCTTGGCGGAATCCTACAGTTGTCATTTAAACAAACATATCTTTGTCATGTTGGAAGAGGCATCTGATTTCATTCTGTTGGAGTGATGTGATCTGGGTCTGCAGTAGGCAATTGGAAGCAGGTAGTACAGTTCAGAACAGTGTAGGAACTAAGGTTCTCCCGGTCCTTGGCATGTAGTGTTAGTGCCCACGGAGAGGAATGAATGCCCCAGGCACCTATTTGGCAGCGCTCTGTGCCTAGGACAGTGCTCAGTACCATGGGGGAATTTTAAAGAAATTTGAGATCATCTCCATAATCCTGTTCCCGCTGCCTTCGTGGCAGAGTCAAACTTTCTAGAAGAGAAGAAGCCTGCTCATTGGTTTTCGATTACTTGGCTAAACGCTGGCTCCTAAAAGCCAGCTCTGTCTCAGCAGTTCCTTTGTTCTTCAGGAGCTGCCCTACTGCCTTCAGTATCCTCTCGCTTTAGTGTATTTTGCACACAACTTCAAAACATCAGTCTTCCTACAATGGAAGTAGATTTGAAGCAGATTGAATTTGAAATCATATAAGACCTGGGCCTATGTCTTGTTTAAAGATTATTCTACTGACAAGTAGTAATAACACCTCCACTATAGAATTATGGCGGGGATCAAATGAGATCATGTATGTAAAAGCAATTTGTAAAGAATGAAGATCAAGGGACTTCCCTCGTGGTCCAGTGGTTAAGACTCCACGCTTCCACTGCAGGAGGTTCGGGTTTGACCCCTGGTCGGGGAAATAAGATCCTGCATGCTGTGCGGCATGGTCTAAAAAAAAAAAAAAAAAGAATAAAGATTAATACAAAAGTAAAATATTATTGGTATTAAGCTCTATTTTATTACATATCCCCTTGATAATGAAAACCTTCCAAGGTTACTTATTGCCTATGGAATAAAGTCCATATGCATTAACCTGTTATAAGAGGCCCTCTCCTTTATGGCCTATTCTTCATATCTTCTATACAGAACCCATTCTTCAGGCAATCCAAGCTTTTCGCAGTTCCCAGAACAAAGCGTTACTTTGCTATATCTGTTACCTCTGTGAACTTAGTTCCCTTTTCTTGGGATGTTCCTCTACTTATTTTAGCCAATTGAAAGCCTACTTTTTTTTTTTTTCTTTAAAAAAATTTTTTTTTTCTCTTTTCATGAAGCTTTTATCCTATGTTTTCTTCTAAGAGATATGTAGTTTTAGGTCTTATATTTATGTCTTTGAACCATTTTAATTTTTGTATATGGTATAATAAGGGTCAACTCCATTCTTTGGGATGTACGTATACAGTTTTCCTAGCAGCATTTATTGAAAAGACTATTCTTTCTCCTGCTCCATTTTAAAATAAGCAAATATATGTATTTATTTATACATTCCCCTTTCCCAAGTGGTAGTATACTAATGCGTATCTTCACCTAGCTTTTGTCATTTAACAACATATTCTGGAGGTCATGTACTAGAGACCTTCACTCTCACCCCCTTTATTTTAATTGGTGGTGTGATATTCCATTTTTTTGGACCATGTTTTATTCAACAAGTTTCCTATTGATGGACATTTGGGTTTTTTCCAGTTTTTGATATTATGCATAGGGCTGCAGTGAATAGACTTGTGCATGTGTCTTTTCATTTTTTGATAGTGAATCTTGGATACATTCCAAGAGGTGGGATTGCTGAGTCTAAGCAATACAAGATAAAGTTATGTCTAATTTTGTTACATATTGCCAAGTTCTTTGCCATAAGGTTTGTACCATCTTACATTCTCAACAGCAATGTTTGGGAGACCCTGTTTCTTGACATTGTTTCCAGTAGTGTATATTGTCACACTTTTGGAATTTTGTGACTCTCATAGGTGGGAAATATCACCCACTAATTTTTTAAAGCTGAAGTATCATTTCTTATTAGTTTGCGGCAGGCATATGTAACTTGTTATACCCAATACTGTACTATGGGTATAAGGGTACATACATGATCTCCCCTACAAACAGGAAGCTTTCTGAGTGAGTGAAAGTAGTGGGTTTAATTGATGTTTTAAAAAAATGTTTCAAGGGCTTGGAATATTGTTGGCATTCATTGTATGTTTGCTGAAGGACAGGGTAAGTGAATAAGCTCCGAATTAGGAACTTGTTTTTATATACCATTTTTAGAGTCTATAATTATGTTTACAATCATCTCCAGTGGGTGTGTTTATCTATGTGGTGGAACCCATGGAAAATTCAGGTGATTTTTGAGTGATTTTTTTTTTTTCCTTGTCTGAGAAAAGATGGTCACAGAGATGTAGACCTTTTTTTTCCCCTAAAAGATTCTGTTGAGTTCTGCACAAAACCGCCCTTGGAGAATATAGTCATTTGGAAAGTGTATTTTATTTTCTGTTTACATTGAAATTTATAAAGTTCCTTCATGTCTGTTGTTTGTTTTCAGCCTCTCAACAGTGGTGAGACAGACACATGTCTGTTTATGGAAGAGAAATTTGTGACTCAGAAAAGTTTAGTAACTGGATCAAAGTTACTGAGACAACAGAAGCAGAGCCAGGCCTCAAACCCAGGTCTTCTGATGCCAAAGCCAGCATTCTTTCTTGTACACCACAGCTGCCATCTGGAACTTGGTAAGAGTTTTATACTTTTTTTCTGTTGTTTTTCTTTAGATAGGAACAGCTTTGAAAATAAATTTTAAAAATAAAGTCACTGAGGTCATTTTTTTTTCTTTTAATATTTATAATGTGATATCTTGTGTATGTAAGATGATAAAGGAAGAAGTGTCATATAAGGCTCTATGTGTATACCTCTCCTAAGATGCTCTTGTCCTGGAAATGTGTAATTGAGGCTCAGGGAATGCATTCATTGCTGGGTGTCATGCCACTGATATAGTCACAGGAAACATACTGTGAAGATAAAAGCCACCTGTCTTTAAAATATTTTTTAAATTCATAAGGGCAGTTTCTAGTTCACGATGTCAAGGTGAGCACATTTATTTATTCATCTCTCACAGAAATAATTTAAAATAATATTAGGAGAATAAAAAAGATTTGTAGTCCACAAAGATGGGGAGAATTATAAGTTGTCATGAGTAGATGAGAAGAAGGTAAACATGCTTTATCAAGTTTATAGTGGAGCAGAGAGGAAGAAGAGGAGAAAACAACACCCTAGAATATGAGAGAAGTGGACTGCAAGGATAGAAGTCACTAAGCTGCAGTGAAGAACCCTGGAGAAGCTTTGGACTCAGAACTGGAAATCAGTTCAAGATGTCTAATAGCCAACTAGTAGGTATTCTAGAAAGACAAAGCACTCATGGTAGAGGGAAGGAATTGTTAAAGAAATAACATCTCCAGAGCTAAAGGGAGATTTTAAAATTCAAACAGTCCATAAAAGCCAAGTCAGATAAATTTTTAAAAGGCCTGTATTTAGACATATCATTGTGAAATCTCAGAACACTAAAGATTTAAAGTGGGAATTTACATCTATGAACCTTTACTTGAGGGTGTACTCCAGTAAAAAAAAAAGGGTGAAAACCGAGAAAGGGGAAGATGTGGGATTGTTTAATAAATAATTTAACCTTACCCCACTAGAGGTCTGGCCTTTGCCACCACCTTTAGGGAGGTAATCTCTGAACTCCTGGAATGTCATGCCTGATAGGGTGTTATTGTCTTCCTGGGGGCTTTGGCGCAGCCAAACTGTAAAGGATGTGGTTCAAGGTTGGACTTTGAGTCACACCTTGAGGGCCTGGAGACTGGAGATTAAAATTGACCTTGAGGGCAGTCAATCATGCCTATGTAATGGAGCCTCAGTAAAAACTAAATGCTGAGGCTCTAATGAACTTCCCTGGTTGGCAAGCGTCTGTGCTTATTGTCAAAAATCAATACTGGAGAAGTAATGTGTCTTGACTCTATGGGGAAAGGACAGTGGAAGCTCTGCACTGGGTATTTCCCCAGACTCTACTCTCTGTATTTCCTCCCTTGGCTGACTTTAATCTGTATTCTTTCTCTGCAATAACTCTTAACCATGAATATAATAGCTTTCAGTGAGTTCTGTGAGTCCTTCTAGTGAATTATCAAAACTGAGCATGATTTGGAGAACCCCTCAAACTTGCAACCGATGTCACACGTGAGGGTGGTCCTGTGTGGGTTGTGCGTCCTCTAACCTTACAGTTGGTCTACCTCTTCTCAGGCATATATTATACAAAAAAACTTGTTTAGGAGAATAATGAAACAATATCCAAGGATGACAGTTATGTACTAGGCCAAGGAAGAAAACTGGTCTACTTTAGGACAGAGATTGGCAGGCCTACAGAAAAATGTTTTCAAGGAAAAGAAAAGAATCGCTTTCAAATAATAGCTGCTGCTAATGAGAAGTTGCAGGATATTAGGATATGGTGGGAAAAGCCTATGAATCTTAAGAAAGTAAAAAAGAATAACCAGAAACTCTAAGTAGATCAAAACACTTTACCAGAACATCATGTTCCAAATATAAAACAATTTAACACAAGATTATTTTTTCAGCAATTGGTAAAATGTAAGAGAGGAGACTCTAATCTTGGCACTAGTGTATTTTCCTTTGAGTGGCACAAGGATTGTGACATCAGCAACATAGGCAAGAGAATGTAGTTTTTAGCACTTTCTAGCTCTATGATGAATAATGAATAGTTGTAATAATATAAAATTTGTTTATTGAGTCATGAAAATTATGTTTGTAAATACAGAAGTGAATTGTAGACATAAAATGGTCATGCCATTTGGTTAATGGCACTAGGCAGCATTTATGTAATAATTAATGGCAAATTCGTGACTAGTAATATATAAAATAAAATTTTCTTTGCAGTAAAAAAAAAATTTGTTTATTGGTTATCAGCTTTTAAAATAAACGTATGCACAAAGCATGGAGGAGTTAATCTTGATTAAGAACAGAACATAAACACTCGGCTTTGATGATGTTAAAGTAAAGCTCTAGCTGACAGATGTTGGGAGATGAAAGGTAGGCAGGGGAAGGGGAAGCAACTGTAAGGGTATGAACACCCTCATTTTACACAGTAAGGAGTCGAGAGAATCTGTTGAAAATTAACGAAAAAAATTAAACATTGATGACAAAAATGACATTGCTGAGCATTGGAAAAGAGGATGCTCTATCTGGGAAAAAAACCCAACTTAAGCCACTCACACTGTACACAAAAATATCAATTCTAGCTAAATTGTAGATCCTTTAACTATGAAAGGCAAAACAATAAAGCTTTAGAAGATAATATAGAAGAATAGATTCGTGATCTCAACGTGAGAGAATGATTTTTAAGCATATTGGACATTAAGAAGCACCAACCTTAAAGGTAAGGATTGATTAATTTGATTACAGTAAAATTAAGACTATTAAAAATAATTAAAATAGTAAAAAGGCAAGCTGCAGATTAGGAGATATCTGGAACACATATAATTAACAAAGTGCCTATATCCAGAATATATGAAGAACTCATACAACTCAGTAAGAAAATACAATTCAATAGAAAAATGGGCAAATGACTCAACAGCCACTTTAAAACAGGAAATATCTAATAGGTAAAGAAAGGTATGATAAGGTGCCCAATCTCATTAGTCATCAGAGAAATGCAAATTAAGAATGCAAAGAGATGCTCCTACATATGCATCAGAATGGCTGAAATTAAAAAGACAAAATAGTGAGGATTGCCAAGGAAGTAGAGCACCTGGAACTCTCATACAACTGCTGGTGGGAATGGAAACTAGTTTAACCAATTTAGAAAGTAGTTTGACTTTATTTACTAAAACTAAACATACTGTACTTGTGACCTAGCAATTCCTCTCTTAGGTGTATATCCAACTGAAATCTATGCCCATGTGTACCAGGAGACATGTATAAGAAAGTTTATAACCGCTTTATTCATATGCTTCAACATAGGAACAAGCTAAATGTCTATTGACAGGAGAATGTATTAATAAATTGTGGTATAATTATACAATGAAATACTATATAGCAAAGAAAATGAACTACAACTGAATGCTACAATATAAATTAATCTTATAAACATTATATTGAGCTAGAAAATGCTAATGTAAAAGAATATATAATGCATAATTCCATTTATTTAAAACTCAAAAACAAGCTAGACTGTTATGTTGAGTGATGTATTCTTAGATAGCAAAAATGTAAAGCACCAAAACAAGGAAGTAAACACCAAAAAAATCAGGAGAGAGTTACATTTAAGGAAAAGGGAGTGAGCTGTGACATAGAAAGTACGGAGGGAGCTTCTTGGGGCTGGTATTGCTCTTCTTGATCTGAGCAGCCAATGGATGTTTGCTTCAGAATACATCTATGCTTTATGACTTTCTGAATGTGTGACATATTTTACACACCAAACCAAAAAAAAAAAAAAAGATTTAAATAAAAACAAATTCATGGTATAAGGAAATTATTTAAATTTTAAGATAATGAATAGTGAAACTAAAAATAGTGATATAATCCTGAAAATTGAGAGGTGTGGAGTCTTGTAATGAGCTCAGTTCTCCTCTGCAGTTACAGGAAGTTAATAAGAAAATCTCCAAATTGATAAACATATTATTTAGAAATAAGAACCAAAACAAACTGTAAAAGTATTGTTTTCCATTCTGTATTTTCCATTTAAAAATAATGGATTATTTTATGCTTATGCTTATTAATTTTATAACCAAGAAAATCCATCACATTATATTTACATTCTTATATTTTAAAAACATCTATATGACTGGACACCCAGATAATAAACAAATACATTTATTGACTGAGTTAACTTAATTTGAGGAATTTTAATTTTTGAGTGAGTTATTTTATATTACCCTATGTATTGATTAAAATTATTTTATGTATTCAGTAAAATATTGTCAAAAATCCTTTCTTTTCTCCGTGTAACTTTTCATATAACTTGTGAGAACGTTGAGAAGGATAGAAATAATGAGACAAGGATTTTTTGTTTCCATAGCCAAATGTCACTTTTTGTACAGTTATTTAGGACTGTGATAGAAGAGTTAAGTTTGTATTTGTAAGATGACTTTTTATCTTTCCTGACTTCATTGCATTTTAAAGGCTTCTGTATTAATAAATAACCATATCTGATGGCTTTCATAAACAGCTATCACCACCATCACCAACCAAAAACACAAAGAAAATGTCTACGCCTCTACAAAAACCCAGCATTATGGATGCTTCTAAGAAGCAACCTAAGGAAACAATGTCCTCATTACCTATCATTTCAGGGGTGTTGCAGTGTATTTGGGTGGAAGCACAGCTGTTAGTATCAAACGTTCTCATTATTTTATCCTAGGACTTTTTAACAGTGAAGACAAGACAATTATAGATCATTTTAATTATCAGCTTAAGTGTATTTTGAGTTTACTGGTAAACCACGCAAGAAAAAAGTTGCTTTTAATATAGGGAACGTATTTATTTTTTAATTCTTTGTTTGTATTTACTTTTTTTGGATTAGTTTTTATTAAAAAGAAGTAGAGTTAGTCTGAAAAAAGTATGTAAAATATTCTTTCCAAAAATGCCTTATTAAAAAAAGCTTTTCAAAAAGTAGTATAAAATAGACAAGTATACTTCCAATATTAAAAGAAAAGAAATTTGCAAGTTGTGGTTTTACTCTATTAAATTAACTTCTAAAAATATGCATTAAACTCCAAGACCCTTGGACAGTGATACCATGGCATTTATGATGAAATCAGAAATTTTTATAAAGGGGAAAAAAAATCTTTGGTCCAACGCAGTAGCTCTTTTTGCTAGCTAACGTAGAACTGATTGTTGTGAGGAATCTGTTGTCTCAAGGCAGTTAAAAAGCACATTTATTATTCTTGTAAGTTTTCTTTTTATATTTTATTGTGTGCTCTACACTTGCTTTTTAGGCACGCATGTTGAGATATCTGGCTTCCTTTGCCTTTGGATTTTGGAACTATTTTGGCCTTGGTTCAGTTGTAAGCTATCCATCTGATCGTAATGTGTCAGTACTTTTGAATATTTACAATAAAAAGAATAAGGACACTCACTGCACTCATTTATGACATGGATGGGAGCCATCCAAATGCCCACTGTCGTTTCTGGTCACCTTGCCTCTGGTTTTCTGTTGTGTTTCAGCTTGGGGAGCTCACCTCTGTCCTTGTTCAAAATTTCAATCCACATTTCCAAAGAATGGTCATCTTAGTGCACCTATGCTAAAAGCATTGATTAGGTCTTCTTTCTCTAAGAAGGTTGCACTTCAGGTATGGGATTTAGAAGATAACTAGTTCTAGGCGTAAAGGTCAACCAATCTGTTTTTAAAACAGGGTTGACAAATAACCAGCTGCAGGTACTAAGTTCAGCCTACAAGTGTGTACTCTAAAATCAGTTCTGAGTCATCTGCTCTGTGTGTTTGGCACCCCTGTTTACAGCACATCTTGAGCCTTCTTATGTAGCAATGCTATTGGTAAATAGCCTACCCTTTATGACAGCATGGATGAGAAAAGGACAACCTGATCTTGGTTGATAAAATGTGTACCTGGGCTTCCCTGGTGGCGCAGTGGTTGAGAATCTGCCTGCCAATGCAGGGAACACGGTTTCGTGCCCCGGTCCGGGAGGATCCCACATGCCGCGGAGCAGCTACGCCCGTGAGCCACAACTACTGAGCCTGCGCGTCTGGAGCCTGTGCTCCGCAACAAGAGAGGCTGCGATAGTGAGAGGCCCGCGCGCCGCGATGAAGAGTGGCCCCCGCTTGCCACAACTGGGGAAGGCCCTCGCACAGAAACGAAGACCCAACACAGCCAAAAATAAATAAATAAATAAATAAATAAATTAAATTAAATTAAAAAAAAATGTGTACCTTATATGTGGTGAAGGGATATTTTGTAAAGTCTCACGCAATTATTTAAAACGCCTCTGTGTGTGTATGTGTTTGTGTGTGTGTTCACACGCTTGCTTTATGTGCTATGTAATGATTCATGTTCTAAGAGGGTGTGTTTTTCTCTCTTAGAGAGCTGGCAGCCAGCCCGCCCTCTAAGAAATGGGAGATTTCTTGAGCTAATTTGGACATGCAGTCTATGTGTTTATATCACAAAGCTATAACTCTTTGTCCAGACAGCGCTGCCAATTATCTATATTTCTATTCAGTATAAACTTTAAAAAAAGCCAGATCTTTTTATTAGCCTGTTTTGCATATAAGTTTTTAGGATAATTGTCTATTAATATCACTTCTAAAGCAGAAAGGAGTTATTTAAAGGGATGACCTGATTGTCTTGATAAAGAAAATAATAGAGCTACAATCCATTTTCTGAAAATTTGGCCTTGAGTTTGAGTGCAGGCTGGAAGGTAAAAACTGTTGGATTAAATTCCAAACTCTAGGACAATAGGATTTAGGCCAAATAATTTACTCTTTCTATATCTTTGCTTTCTAATCTGTTAATCAGGAATCAAAACATTTACTTATCTCCTTACAGGAAAATAAAACATTGGTAAACAAAAATGCATTTGCTCTGTTTGAAGGGCTAAGCCATGCACCATTTTTCAGTGTGCTCCTTCCTTCTGGCACTAGTAGACTCCCTTGTGGTCATCACATTTCTCACTGGCAAGAAAAAGGCCTATCGCTGTGATGAGAATCCAGAGAGGAGGTCTGTGCCATGTATAGCTTAGTTAACCAGGAAACAGGCAAAATTAAGACAGATTTTGTGAAAATTCTATTTTGTGTTTTCTGAACTAGGAGAAGGCACAATTTTCTCAGAGGGCAGAAACATGCAGGAACAGGCTAGAACGACCTGTTAGGAGAATGACAAATAGAGAGGGTGGAGAGGTGGTGACATTTACTTTTCTGAGGGTCTTTTAAACAGACAAATAAAAACATACAAAAAAAATATGGTTCACAGATAAAGGCAGGAGGATTGTTTTTGTCACTTTTTTAGAGGTTCTTTTAATTTACAGCAGGCTTGTGTGAGTTATTAGGTTTGCCACCTAATAACTTAGGGTGTCAGTCTATGTGCCAAGCTGTTTACTATGTGTTGGGAACTCAAAAACGAATAATAAACAATTTTTTGCACTCAAGGTCTTCTTAACCTCCCTGGGAGAGAAATACATACAAATAATTACAATAATATGTGATAAGTGCTAGACTAGTAGCAAAAACATGTGCTATGATTACAAATTTTGCCTGGGGTGGTTGGGACTGAAAAGGGAATATCTGCATTTAACCTTGAAGACTGAGAGGGAGTTAAGCAGAGGAGACCATTTCAGGCAGAGGACAGAGCATGAAAGGAGGTTGGAGAAGTGGATGTCAGTGGAGCGTGGGAATATTTTAGAGAGGAGAGAGTAAGTGTTTGAGGGTCAGATATCCCCAGGTTGGTAACTCTGCTAGATGGTCATTCACTGGCTATGTGATTTAGGGCACATTGCTTAGCCTCTCTGAGCCTTGGTTGCTACATCTATACATTATTATGTATCGTGTAGGGTTGTCGTGAGAATGCAATGAAACAATAAATGTAAAGGACCTAGAACAGTGCAAGGACAGAGTAAATGTTCAGTAAATGGTCACTATTGTTTCATCTTTTAAAATGAGCTGCAGCTGCTGCTCTGGAACTGTAAATTGTTCAGAATATCATGGGCTTATTCTGGGAGGGGCTTCTCAACATAAATCATCCATAAAATGGAAATAATACCTACTTTCAGGGTTGTTTAATAAGAGTTAATATTAAATACAGGCCCAATAATGGTACTCAATAAACAGTAGTTATTATCATTAAAATTTTAATAACAATTCTCTTTCAAAGGCCAAAATATATGTACATTTCCACACTCATACTGAAGAAATTGTGAATTTTTGTGTGTGCACAGAATTGTGAATTTTTGTGGTTTAGCACCTTCTGCTAAACCAGAGGCAGAAAATCGCTTTTGAAAGTATGTTATTTCCCCCCATAGGTAATGTGTCATATTAACAAACATGTTTTATATATGAGCTGGCATAATCATCAAACCATGTTTGTTTTTCCATTTCTGTGTCCCAGTGCTCATCATGGTACCAGGCACTGGTATTTAAGTAAATACTTAAAGAAATACCTGCTACGTGAATCAGTTGGTAACTCTCTAGCTGGTTCTCTCAAACATTTTTTTTTTTTTAAATAGAGGAAAACAATTTTAGGTCTTGAAATTGCCTTTTGAAAATGAAGTTCCCAAACCATTTGAACATTGAACACATACAAATGCTATGATATCAGCTTGTGGAGAGGATCATGCTGCTCCAAAATCTTTGTTTGCCTGGAGGTTGCATTGGTCCAACCTGTAATTGTAACTGTAAACAGTTATTATATCCATGATTATTATTATGACATTCCTAATAAGTATTTTTGTAGAGGTCAACCTAATGTTATATCAATAAACCAGGCCTAGAGTATCTTATGTGTTCATACTTCTTCTTCCTAGTACTATATTTATATATCAGAAATGGTAGAAAATCCAGCACTTTTTAGTTTCCCGAGGAACCCTCCTTACCTTTTACTCTACCCAATTGCATAATGCTTCTGAGATGTTACATTTCCACTGTTCTTTCCAGTTTTTAAAATTATGAGCCCAATTTTATTTTTTTTAATTTATTTTAAAAAATTTTTACTGAAATGTTCTTTCCAGTTTTAATTATGAGCATTCATAATAATGGAAATGTAGGCTGGCTCAAGCTTGTGAAAATGACACTCTCTGACTTAAAATGCTGGTTTGTAGAGGGAAAAACCAGCATGGATGCATTAGATGCACTAGAACTTTCTCATCACATTAAGCAACTATAGCCTCAGAGTACCAGTTATCTCTCCCACCAGCTTCTAAGCAGAACTGGCCCCAAGTCATGTAGCCACACAAAGTCACTTCTGTCTTACTTCTGAAGGGATGCAAGAAAGAGAATTCACAACTTGCCTTGAAAATCTATCTGTTCTTTAAGAACTTATTATTTGGCTCACATTCTGAAAAAATTGTAATGTTACAAATTTAGCTTAGGTCCTCTTATTTGTTCCTCAGTAGAAAAGGAAAGAAAACATATTTAACCAACACTCTTTTTGTTGTAATCAGTTATTTGGCCTAGATTTAGAATCCTTCAGCTTGTAGAGACTTTGAAAATATATTCATTTATAAATTTGAAAACTAGGGAGATAAGTTGGGAATTTATACTCTGGAATTTTAAGAGGCTCTCTAGCTTGTTCCCAAATTTGTCCTTACTTTTAGTTGAGACATTTGATATTTTAGGCACTGCCTTTAGGATTCAGAGCCATCACTAATCTGGGGCCTACATTTTCAGTTGTTCTTTTCAACATTGTCGTTTATTCACTGAGCAGCTACAATTAGGTTGCATATCTAAAATTGCTATTTTTATAGGCAAAAAAAAAAAAAAAAAAACAACCCAATGTTCAATCTCAAAAGTATTTATTGAGGACCCACCATGTGAGAAGCAAAGGTTTGATTATGAAGGGAAAGTAATCCAAGAGTAGAATACCAAACAACAGCTTTTTAAAGATTCACTCTACCGAGTCGATATAATTTTTTATTTGTAAACAATGTTTTATGTGGCACTTTATATGGCACACAAAATGGTTAAATAATATGGAAGTTTATAAAATAAAAACTGAAAGTTCTTCCCTTACCACCTGGAGTAAGTTGTTTTAAAAATTTTATTTTGTTCCAGTGCTCTCTTTCTTTTTTAAAAAAGTTCACATGTGAAATGAAATCTGCAGCATTACTTTTCTACTCGGAATTATATCATAGACAATTCTCATACGTACAGAATACTTTTGAAATCAAGAAGAGTCAATATGTCCACTCAAATATCCTTTTAACAGTAACTTCCCACATTCAATTGTCTTTTATTTATTTTTTTAAAATAAATTTATTTATTTAAAAAATTAATTAATTATTTATTTATGGCTGTGTTAGGTCTTTGTTGCGGTGTGCGGGCTTCTCATTGAGGTGGCCTCTCCCGTTGCGGAGCACGGGCTCTAGGCGCGCGGGCTTCAGTAGTTGTGGCTTGACAGCTCTAGAGTGCAGGCTCTGTAGTTGTGGCGCACAGGCTTAGTTGCTCCGTGGCATGTGGGATCTTCCTGGACCAGGGCTCTAACCCGTGTCCCCTGCATTGGCAAGTGGATTCTTAACCACTGCACCACGAGGGAAGTCCCTCAATTGTCTTTTAATCGAGTACTTTTCAAAATCAGTTTTATTGTGGTAATTGCCCAAAAGCATTAAGACTTCTTATAGTCTCAAAACATTTTCATTTAAAACCATCTTTTAAAGAACATAAGGTACACGCAGTAACCACATGATTTTAGCACGGTGGATTGAAAACAAAACAAAAATAGTCATTCAAATGTTTTATCTCTACTATACCAAATGAGAACCAACTTAGAATTTCAAAAAACTGAACTAGGCTTCAAGGGGGTGCAGATTCACCAAGGCTGGCATGAAGTAACGTTGGTCTCATCTTTTTTTTTTAAACTTGAGTTATAATTGACATGTTATATTAGTTTCAGGTATACAATGTAGTGACTAGATGTTTGTATGGTCTCATCTTAGTTTTAGAAAAAAATATAGTAAACTTGGAATTTCTACATTTAAGTTCACACCCTAAATTTTTCTTAAATCTTTGCCATCTTATACTGCTTATTGGCTGATGAGCTCAGGAAACCACATGTGTAGGTAGCATACAAATGTTCATACAAAACCTCTGAAATAAGTCATTGTGTTTAGTTTAACAACATTTCCCCCCCTGGATATGTTGAGGTTAAATATAACATATGAATATAATAGAATCATATTTTTTACAAGTAAAAGTTTTGGTTCCCAGGGCAGACATAAATATATCAGCATTTTAATAGGTTTCCACAAAAAACATTGACTTCTAGGGGGTTCCACCTCTTAGCAAACTAGAGAATACTGTATGGTATAGCAAGAACTCTGCTCTGAAATTGAAATGCTTACTGTCACCTCTCAAATGAAGAAAAACTTCATTGGACTGGGTGATCCTCGAGGTTTCTTTTCAAAAACACTTAGTTCTACGTTTATTTGCAAATCCTTCAGTTCCACTGCTCCCCCGCCACACAGCCCACTCCCCAACAGAAAGAGCAAAATCTGTATCTGTAAACACCAGTTTACTGAGAAATGGGATTGATTCCATCGCTAGTAAGGATTTTTTTCGGTATCTTTTTGGCATCTTCTAAATGACAGGTCTGTCCCTATTTTAGGAGAAATAAAATGCACATCTAGGGCTTCCCTGGTGGTGCAGTGGTTAAGAATCTGCCTGCCAATGCAGGGGACACGGGTTCGAGCCCTGGTCCGGGAAGACCCCACATGCCATGGAGCAACTAAGCCCGTGTGCCACAACTACTGAGCCTGCGCTCTAGAGTCCGTGAGCCACAACTACTGAGCCCGCATGCCACAACTACTGAGCCAGTGTGCTGCAACTACTGAAGCCTGCGGGCCTAGAGCCTGTGCTCCGCAACGACAGAAGCCACCACAATGAGATGACTGTGAACTGCAATGAAGAGTAGCCCCTACTCACTGGAACTAGAGAAAGCCTGCACGCAGCAATGAAGACCCAACGCAGCCAAAAATAAATAAATGAAATAAATTTTAAAAAAGTACATCTAAATACATAAAACTATAAAAACCTGGTTTTTTAAACTTGAATTGCAAAAACATTTACTCCTTTAATCCTTTATATTGTAAAGTCTACTAGTGAACCTAAAATATTATGGAATTTAATTTAACTGAAACAGTAACATACCTATTTTTTCCCACTTTTTTTAACATTTTTATTGGAGTATAATTGCTTTATAATTATGTGTTAGTTTCTGCTTTATAACAAAGTGAATCAGCTATACATATACATATATCCCCATATCTCCTTCCTCTTGCGTCTCCCTCCCACCCTCCCTATCCCACCCCTCTTGGGTGGTCACAGAGCACCGAGCTGATCTCCCTGTGGTATGTGGCTGCTTCCCACTAGCTATATATTTTACATTTGGTAGTGTATATATGTCCATGCCACTCTCTGACTTCATCCCAGCTTACCCTTTCCCCTCCCTGTGTCCTCAAGTCCATTTTCTACGTCTGCGTCTTTATTCCTGTCCTGCCCTTAGGTTCTTCAGAACCAATTTTTTTTTTTTTAGATTCCATATATATGTGTTAGCATACGGTATTTGTTTTTCTCCTTCTGACTTACTTCACTCTGTATGATAGTCTCTAGGTCCATCCACCTCACCACAAATAACTCAATTTCGTTTCTTTCTATGGCTGAGTAATATTCCATTGTATATATGTGCCACATCTTCTTTATGTATTCATCTGTGGATAGACACTTAGGTTGCTACCATGTCCTGGCTATTGTAAATAGTGCTGCAATGAACATTGTGGTACATGACTCTTTTTGAATTATGGTTTTCTCAGGATACATGCCCAGTAGTGGGATTGCTGGGTCATATGGTAGTTCTATTTTTAGTTTTTTAAGGAACCTCCATACTGTTCTCCATAGTGGCTGTATCAGTTTACATTCCCACTAACAGTGCAAGAGGGTTCCCTTTTCTCCACACCCTCTCCAGCATTTATTGTTTGTAGATTTTTTGATGATGGCCATTCTGACTGGTGTGAGGTGATACCTCATTGTAGTTTTGATTTGCATTTCTCTAATGATTAGTGATGTTGAGCATCCTTTCATGTGTTTGTTGGCTATCTGTATATCTTCGTTGGAGAAATATCTATTTAGTCTTCTGCCCATTTTTGGATTGGGTTGTTTGTTTCTTTGATATTGAGCTGCATGAGCTGCTTGTAAATTTTGAAGATTAATCCTTTGTCAGTTGCTTCATTTGCAAATATTTTCTCCCATTCTGAGGGTTGTCTTTTTGTCTTATTTATGGTTTCCTTTGCTGTGCAAAAGCTTTTAAGTTTCATTAGGTCCCATTTGTTTCTTTTTGTTTTTATTTCCATTTCTCTAGGAGGTGGGTCAAAAAGAATCTTGCTGTGATTTATGTCATAGAGTGTTCTGCCTATGTTTTCCTCTAAGAGTTTTATAGTGTCTGGCCTTACATTTAGGTCTTTAATCCGTTTTGAGTTTATTTTTGTGTATGGTGTTAGGGAGTGTTCTAATTTCATTCTGTTATTTTTATTTTTTTAAATTACTTTAAAAAATATTTTGTATTTATTTTTATTTCATTCATGTAGCTGTCCACTTTTCCCAGCACCACTTATTGAAGAGGCTGTCTTATCTCCATTGTATATTCTTGCCTCCTTTATCAAAAATAAGGTGACCATATGTGCGTGGGTTTATCTCTGGGGTTTTTATCCTGTTCCATTGATCTATATTTCTGTTTTTGTGCCAGTACCATACTGTCTTAATTAGTATAACTTTGTAGTATAGTCTGAAGTCTGGGAGCCTGATTCCTCCAGGTCCACTTTTCTTTCTCAAGATTGCTTTGGCTATTCGGGGTCTTTTGTGTTTCCATACAAATTATGAAATTTTTTGTTCTAGTTTTGTGAAAAATGCCATTGATAGTTTGATAGGGATTGCATTGAATCTGTAGATTGTTTTGCGTAGTATAGTCATTTTCACAGTGTTGATTCTTCCAATCCAAGAACATGATATATCTCTCCATCTGTTTGTATCATCTTTAATTTATTTCATCAGTGTCTTATAGTTTTCTGCATACAGGTCTTTTGTCTCCTTAGGTAGGTTTATTCCTAGGTATTTTATTCTTTTGGTTGCAATGGTAAATGGGAGTGTTTCCTTAATTTCTCTTTTAGATTTTTCATCATTAGTGTATAGGAATGCAAGAGATTTCTGTGCATTAATTTTGTATCCTGCTACTTTACCAAATTCATTGATTAGCTCTAGTAGTTTTCTGGTAGCATCTTTAGCATTCTCTATGTATACTATCATGTCATCTGCAAGCAGTGACAATTTTACTTCTTCTTTTCCAATTTGGATTCCTTTTATTCTTTTTCTTCTCTGATTGCTGTGTCTAAAACTTCCAAAACTATGTTGAATAATAGTGGTGAGAGTGGACAGCATTGTGTTGTTCCTGATCTTAGAGGAAATGGCTTCAGTTTTTCACCATTGAGAACGATGTTGGCTGTGGGTTTGTCATATGTGGCCTTTATTATGTTGAGGTAAATTCCCTCTATGCCCACTTTCTGGAGAGTTTTTATCATAAATGGGTGTTGAATTTTGTTGAAAGCTTTTTCTGCATCCATTGAGATGATCATATGGTTTTTCTCCTTCAGTTTGTTAATATGGTGTATCACCTTGATTGATTTGCGTATATTGAAGAATCCTTGCAATCCTGGGATAAACCCCACTTGATCATGGTGTATGATCCTTTTAACGTGCTGTTGGATTCTGTTTGCTAGTATTTTGTTGAGGATTTTTGCATCAATGTTCATCAGTGATATTGGCCTGTAGTTTTCTTTCTTTGTGACATCTTTGTCTGGTTTTGGTATCAGGGTGATGGTGGCCTCGTAGAATGAGTTTGGGAGTATTCCTCCCTCTGCCATATTTTGGAAGAGTTTGAGAAGGATAGGTGTTAGCTCTTCTCTAAATGTTCGATAGAATGCACCTGTGAAGCCATCTGGTCCTGGGCTTTTGTTTGCTGGAAGATTTTTCATCACAGTTCCAATTTCAGTGCTTGTGATTGGTCTGTTTATATTTTCTATTTCTTCCTCATTCAGTCTTGGAAGGTTGTGCTTTTCTAAGAATGTGTCCATTTCTTCCAGGTTTTCCATTTTATTGGCATATAGTTGTTTGTAGTAATGTCTCATGATCCTTTGTATTTCTGCAGTGTCAGTTGTTACTTCTGCTTTTTTATTTCTGATCCTGTTGATTTGAGTCTTCTCCCTTTTTTTTCTTGATGAGTCTGGCTAATGATTTATCAATTTTGTATATCTTCTCAAAGAACCAGTGTTAGTTTTATTGATCTTTGCTATTTTTTCCTTCATTTCTTTTTCATTTATTTCTGATCTGATCTTTATGATTTCTTCTGCTAACTTTGGGTGTTTTTTGTTCTTCTTTCTCTAATTGCTTTAGGTGTAAGGTTAGGTTGTTTATTTGAGATGTTTGTTGTTTCTTGAGTTAGGACTGTATTGCTGTAAACGTCCCTCTTAGCACTGCTTTTGCTTCATGCCATAGGATTTGGGTCGTCGTGTTTTCATTGTGGTTTGTTTCTAGGTATTTTTTGATTTCCTCTTTGATTTCTTCAGTGATTTCTTGGATATTAGTAGTGTATTGTTTAGCCTCCATGTGTTTGTATTTTTTACAGATTTTCCCCTGTAATTGATTTCTAATCTCATAGCATTGTGATCAGAAAAGATGCTTGATATGATTTCAGTTTTCTTAAATTTACTATGGTTTGATTTGTGACCCAAGATGTGATCTATCCTGGAGAATGTTCTGTGCACAGTTGAGAAGAAAGTGTATTCTGTTGTTTTTGGATGGAATGTCTATAAATAGCAATTAAGTCCATCTTGTTTATTGTATCATTTAAAGCTTGTGTTTCCCTATTTATTTTCATTTTGGATGATCTGTTCATTGGTGAAAGTGGGGTGTTAAAGTCCCCTACTATGATTGTGTTACTGTCGATTTCCCCTTTTATGGCTGTTAGCATTTGCCTTATGTATTGAGGTGCTTCTATGTTGGGTGCATAAATATTTACAATTGTTACATCGTCTTCTTGGATTGATCCCTTGATCATTATGTAGTGTGCTTATTTGTCTCTTGTAATAGTCTTTATTTTAAAGTCTATTTTGTCTGATATGAGAATTGCTACTCCAGCTTTCTTTTGATTTCCATTTGCATGGAATATCTTTTTCCATCCCCTCACTTTCAGTCTGTATGTGTTCCTAGGTCTGAAGTGGGTCTCTTATTGACAGCATATGTATGGTTCTTGTTTTATGTATCCATTCAGCCAGTCTGTGTCTTTTGGTTGGAGCATTTAATCCATTTACATTTAAGGTAATTATC
Organism: Balaenoptera ricei; assembly: GCF_028023285.1. Classification (NCBI taxonomy): domain Eukaryota; kingdom Metazoa; phylum Chordata; class Mammalia; order Artiodactyla; family Balaenopteridae; genus Balaenoptera; species Balaenoptera ricei. The sequence goes on from NC_082644.1 coordinate 75,792,536, forward strand.
GATATGTATGTTCCTATTACCACTTTCTTAATCGTTTTGGGTTTGTTTTTGTAGGTCTTTTCCTTCTCTTGTGTTTCCTGCCTAGAGAAGTTCCTTTAGCATTTGTTGTAAAGCTGGTTGGGTGGTGCTGAATTCTCTTAGCTTTTGCTTGTCTGTAAAGGTTGTAATTTCTCCGTCGAATCTGAATGAGATCCTTGCTGGGTAGAGTAATCTTGGTTGTTGGTTTTTCCCTTTCATCACTTTAAATATGTACTGCCACTCCCTTCTGGCTTGCAGAGTTTCTGCTGAAAGATCAGCAGTTTACCTTATGGGGATTCCCTTGTATGTTAGTTGTTTTTCCCTTGATGCTTTTAATATTTTTTCTTTGTATTTAATTTATGACTGTTTGATTAATATGTGTCTTGGCATGTTTTGCCTTGGATTTATCCAGTATGGGACTCTCTGCGCTTCTTGGACTTGACTATTTCCTTTCCCATATTAGAGAAGTCTTCAACTATAATCTCCTCAAATATTTCCTCAGTCCCTTTCTTTTTCTCTTTTTCTTCTGGGACCCCTATAATTCAAATGTTGGTGCATTTAATGTTGTCCCAGATGTCTCTGAGACTGTCCTCAATTCTTTTCATTCTTTTTTCTTTATTCTGCTCTGCAGTAGTTATTTCCACTATTTTATTTTCCAGGTCAGTTATCCGTTCTTCTGCCTCAGTTATTCTGCCATTGATTCCTTCTATAGAATTTTTAATTTTATTTATTGTGTTGTTCATCATTGTTTGTTTGCTCTTTAGTTCCTCTAGGTCCTTGTTAAACATTTCTTGTATTTTCTCTATTCTATTTCTAAGATTTTGGATCATCTTTAGTATCATTACTTTGAATTCTTTTTCTGGTAGATTGCCTATTTCCTCTTCATTTGTTTGGTCTGGTGGGTTTTTACCTTGCTCATTCATCTGCTGTGTGTTTCTCTGTCTTCTCATTTTGCTTAACTTACTGTGTTTTGGGCCTCCTTTATGCAGGCTGCAGGTTCGTAGTTCCCATTGTTTTTGGTGCCTGCCCCCAGTGGCTAAGGTTGGTTCAGTGGGTTGTGTAGGTTTCCTGGTGCAGGGGACTGGTGCCTGTGTTCTGGTGGATGAGGTTGGATCTTCTCTTTCTGGTGGGCAGGACCGTGTCCAGTGGTGTGTTTTGGGGTGTCTGTGACCTTATTATAATTTTAGGCAGCCTCTCTGCTAAAGGGTTGGGTTGTGTTCCTGTCTTGCTAATTGTTTGGCGTAGGGTGTCCAACACTACAGTTTGCTGGTCATTGAGTGGAGCTGGGTCTTAGCGTTGAGATGGTGATCTCTGAGAGAGCTTTCGCTGTTTGATATTATGTGGAGCCGGGAGATCTCTGGGGGACCAATGTTCTGAACTTGGCTCTCCCACCTCAGAGGCACAGGCCTGACACCTGGTCGGAGCACCAAGACCCTGTCAGCCACATGACTCAGAAGAAAAGGGAGAAAAAATGAAAGAAAGAAGGAGAAAAATAAAATAAAGTTATTAAAATAAAAAATTAAACGTTATTAAAAATTAAAAAAATTGAAAAGTAATTTTAAAAAAAAGAAAGAAAGAAAGAAGAGAGCAACCAAACCAAGAAACAAATCCACCAATGATAACAAATGCTAAATAACTATACTAAAAAATAAAAAGTAAAAAAATAAATGGATCTACAGAACCCTAGGACAAATGGTAAAAGCAATGCTATGCAGACAAAATCACACAAAGTCCACTGCCTCAATTTTGGGATGATTCGGTGTCTATTCAGGTATTCCAGAGTTGCAGGGTACAGCAGGTTGATTGTGGAGATATAATCTGCTTCTCCTGAGGCTGCTGGGAGATATTTCCATTTCTCTTCTTTGTTCGCACAGCTCCCGGGGTTCAGCTTTGGATTTGGACCCGCCTCTGCATGTAGGTCGCCTGAGGGTGTCTGTTCTTCCCTCAGACAGGACGGGGTTAAAGGAGCAGCTGCTTCGGGGGCTCTGGCTCACTCAGGCGGGGGGGAGGGGAGGGTACGGATGCGGGGCGAGCCTGCAGAGGCAGAGGCCACTGTGACATTGCAGCAGCCTGAGGCGTGCCGTGTGTTCTCCGGGGGAAGTCGTCCCTGGATCACGGGGCCCTGGCAGTGGCGGGCTGCACAGGCTCCCGGGAGGGGCGGTGTGGAGAGTGACCTGTGCTTGCACACAGGCTTCTTGGTGGCCGCAGCAGTAGCCTTAGCATCCCATGCCCGTCTCTGGGGTCTGCGCTGATATCTGCGGCTCGCGCCTGTCTCTGGAACTCGTTTAGGTGGTGCTCTGAATCCCCTCTCCTCACACACCCCAAAACAATGGTCTGTTGCCTCTTAGGCAGCTCCAGACTTTTTCCCGGACTCCCTCCCGGCTAGCTGTGGCGCACTAGCCCCTTCAGGCTGTGTTCATGCAGCCAACCCCAGTCCTCTCCCTGGGGTCTGACCTCCGAAGCCCGAGCCTCAGCTCCCAGCCCCGCCCGCCCCGGCGGCTGAGCAGACAAGCCTCTCGGGCTGCTGAGTGCTGGTCGGCACCGATCCTCTGTGCGGGAATCTCTCCACTTTGCCCTTTGCACCCCTGTTGCTGCGCTCTCCTCCATGGCTCTGAAGCTTACCCCCCGCCACCCCTGTCTCCGCCTGGGAAGGGGCTTCCTAGTGTGTGGAAACCTTTCCTCCTTCACAGCTCCCTCTCAGAGGTGCAAGTCCCATCCCTCTTGTTTTGTCCCTGTTTTTTCTTTTTTCTTTTGCCCTACCCAGGTACGTGGGGAGTTTCTTGCCTTTTGGGAGGTCTGAGGTCTTCTGCCAGCGTTCAGTAGGTGTTCTGTAGGAGTTGTTCCACATGTAGATGTATTTTTGATGTATTTGTGGGGAGGAAGGTCATCTCCACGTCTTACTCCTCCGCCATCTTGAAGGTCTCCAACATCGCTGTTTTAATGTAGTTGTGCATTTTGTACCAGATTTGGATCAAATAGTGCATCTTTTCGAAAAAAATTACAAATTATAAGTACTATCTGCCTATAGACATGCAGCCTTCATTTTCTTATAGCATGGAATGTGAACATGAAAATCTTAGGAAAATACAAGGTTTTCTCCTTTCCCCATCTTCACATTGTATGTTGAAAGCTAAAGTACGAACCATTCAAGATAGATAGATATGTGTGGGAATCTTACTTTTATGTCTGTTGAAAATGATCAATAAAAGTCTTTATTTAAATTTACCTAAGACAAAAGAATATATATTTTTTAAATGCATAAAATGTACTCTTTCTCAGTTTCTTTGGCTGTATAATATTAGGAGCTGACTGTAGCCTATCTTGTTTTGCTTCTTTTCTTTTTTTTTTGGTGGTTGAGAAAAGGAGAGGTCAGCAAATGTTTACCCTGAGCAATGCTGAAGGGATCAAGTGTTGTCATGTTCTGCACTGATAGACATTTAAGTGGAGTACTCTGGGTGCTCAACCTGAATTACTGTTAAGTCATTTTATGCTGATGAGTGATTTTTATACAGTGGGGCCTCAGTCTGCATTCTGTCTCCATTTCTACCCCTGGAAAATATTTAGATGATTATCTGAAAAAAAAAGCTTCTATTTGTACATCTGGGGAAATTAAACCAGGACTGGATGATCAGACCTTTTCTTTATAAAAGGCAGTAGGGACATTTATTTGTTATTATTATATATTATTTGTTTGCACAAAAATAATACATGTATTCATTGCAGAAAAATCCCAAACTACAAATAAACAGCAATAACAAATTGCTAGTGGCATCCGGAGAGATTACCATAATAACATTTTGGAATCTAATCTTCCAGTCTTCTGAGTATAAATGAATGCATGTAGCAGAATGCTTAGAATATCAGCTAGTGAATAACCACTCCTCCCTTCCTAGGTGGAGGGTTTATTAGCTTTATGTTTAAAGAACCAAAAAGAGAAGTTGCCAGGTCTCAGCTACCAGTGGACAATCTCTGAATCCATCTGTCGTGCTTGGAGGATCAGTTTAGCTTTGGCCTCTAAATGTAATGTCTGAGAAGAAGGGTAAGTAAGATGAATTCTTTTCTTGGTGAGTCTAAAAAGAAGAGTGACTGAGCTCTAAAGCAGAAATAAGGGGAAGGGAAGAGGTTGGATGCTTAAGGAAGTCAGAAGAGCTCTGGTCTGGTCATTAGTAAGACTGAATTTAGATCCTACCCACTATTTGACCTCCAGTCAATTGCCAGCCTCCCTGGGCACCATTTCCCATGAAGTGTTTGCCGATAAGGGAGAGTGGAAGGTGGGAGAGAGATGGCAGAAATGTCTAAGACATAGCTCCTAATTAGTTGGGAAGATTGGCCTGAGAAAGAACTATATTTCTAAATTGGGTGGTGGTGGTGGTGAGGAGATAAGGAGGGAGAGGACCTTAACAGAGGACTCAGCTAAAAGTCTGATCTCATTTAATATCTTCATTCAGGATCTAGGCCCGTGCTGCCCAATGTGGCGGCTTCTAGCCACGTGGGGCTACTGAGCACACGAAATGTGACTAGTCTGAATTGAAATGTGCTGTAAGTGTAAAATACACACTGGATTTTGAAAACTTAGTACAAAGAAATGTAAAACATCCCCTTAACAATTTTAAACTGTTGATTCAATGTTGAAGTGATAGTATTTTAGATATATTGGGTTAAATAGAATATATTATGAAAGTTTATTTTACCTTTTCCTTTTTAATTTTTTTAATGTGGTAACTAGAAAATTTTAAATTACATATATGGTCTGCATTCTATTTCTATTGGACAGTGCTGATCTAGGACACAATGTCAGTGAATCACACTTTTAGAAAAAGTGCATTCATTAACTTAGATACAGATGTGGAAGATGTTACAATTTTAAGAATCATCTAATAGAATGAGTATCATCAGAAACTCAGATATTTTGTAGACAAGAGAAAAGCAGGAAAATGGGAATGACTAAAACACTTGAAGATAAATAATGATAACAGGTTTACAAGTACATGAATACAAACTTCCTCATGACAAAAAGCAGTTCAGAGCTAGTCTCACTTCAGGGAAACATGCTGGAATCACATCCCATTTGCAGTGGTTGATTATTTTAACTGCAGCTTTCTGCAGACTACCTGTAATAGCTTTAGGCAAGAAGGTAGGGATGGGAGAGGAGGAAGGAATGAGGAATGGCTTATGAAGCATATTTATAGACTTTATAGATTGGGCTCACTGCAGGAGTGAGTTAATATGTGTCAATAAATGACTACCACTGCTCTGATAAGCTGAAGGCATTTGCTATATAGCAGCTCACCTTCCTGGAAAATTTCCTTTACCTCATACAGATGAATCAATTTACTTCCAGAAAGTAGTACACTTACTGTAGACTCAGTTTAGTCCTAGTAATTAAATTCAGTCAGCCAAGTAGGGTCAGATTTCACAGTAATATGACAGGAGGGAGATAAAACTCTGAAAGGATTTTGAAAATGTCTTAAACACCATACCCAATGGCTTTTCACAGTCTTCATCCTTCTAAACTCCAGAGCACCACTTGACAGGAACAGCCTTCCCTTTATTATTGTCTTCTCCATCACCTTCTGTGATGTGATGTCCAAAGCCCTCATCTTACTGCTCTGACCCATCTTGTCAGGGAGGCAGTGTAGCATCAATTGAAGAGCCAAGGTTTGTGGGTTGTAATGAAAATTTGGGGTGATAGTTTATGTAAAGTACATAGTAGGTTCTCAATAGATTATAGGTATTAGTGTTTCTTAAATTACTTTTTACTGAATATTTTCTTTCACCTAATCCATAAGTTTATGTTCCCTCCTCTTCATACATTGTGGAATTCTATTTACTCCTTTACTTTCAAGCATCACCTCTGTGGTGATAGGAGGCTGCAAATGCCATGTCTGAATCCTTCTTTGACTGCACAGTGTAAGCATCCAAGGTTTTCTAGGCCTGGGCATCTGGATAACACGTAAATGCTTCTTTCCCCTAAAATTCCTGCCTCTAAGAGCCCTCATGTCTACACACCTCTCCACTTTTGCCAGATCAGCATCATAGACGCATGCTTGGGTCTTCCGACTGCCTGTCCTTCCAGCCTTGCACACTCCAGAGCTCTGTGAATACATGCAAGACACAAATCCCAGCTCAAGCTTAGTTTGCATTCATGTGGGAGTTCCAGGAGACCAAGGAAGTTTGATGATGGTGTCAAGATGACTATTTGTTTATTTTTTAACCACTTTGTTGAGGTATAATTACACATTTTAAAAAGCCGTACATATTTAATGTATACAAGTTTCTGTGATTGATGGGATAGAGAGATTATGTTGACAAGCTTTAGCTGTGGGGCATTGGGCAGGTCATGTCACCTCCCTGTCTCAGTTCCTTCATTTATTTGTAGGATGAGTGAGCTGGACTTCATCTCTAAACTTCCCAGTGCTGGGATACTGAGCTTCTAGAAAGCAATAGGCATGGAGAGGAAGGCAAGGCTCACGGTATTCTTCTAAGTTTTCAAATGAAAGAGTATTGCTGAAAGGATAGTGGGAATGGATTGGCATTCTCAGAAAGTTCATGTTATGGGTAAATTTCAATAGCTGTGATAAATCCACACTGTGTGAGTAAAAGCTTGCTACCCCTGACAAGTTCTGTGTACTTGTTACTAATTTTGCTACTGAAATGATCACTTATATATCATAAATCATATGATTTGTTAATCATAAAAATTTTGCTCATTTTTAACTTTATAGATTACCAAAATCTATATTTATTTATTAAGGATTAAACAAATACCCAATACATTCCCACTGTAAAAAAAATTCAAACAATAGAGAAAATGAAAAGAAGACAGTAAAAATCAAATGACCCAAACTGTGGTCGTCCAGAAATAGTCATTTAAAAAATTTTGGTTAGTATCCTAATGTATGTGACGTTATGTAAATGAGATCAAACTATAAATGCTGTTTTATAAACTACTTTTTAAAAATCTCTTTATTTTTTCAACAAGGACTATTGATTTAGAATAATCTTTTGTAATGGCCACATTCCACTGTATGGCTGTACCATAATATATATTCCTTTCCCAATGGACATTTAAGCTATTTCTAATTTATTGCTATTATAGATGATAAATGTCAAGTCACACCTAAGCTTACAAACATATTCAAAACCACTCAGAGTGTTTTCTTAGATAATTAAGAGGCAGTCAGTGAATACACTTTGATAATCAGATTGTCACGGCAATGCCCAGTTCTTGATTTACAAAAGATTAGTGCGTTGTGACCATTATTTTCCTGAAGAGTGGAAACTTGTACTTCATCACTATATCTAAAAATTAATTTCATACTATTAGAGATGAGAAGGTAAAGTATCCTTTCCTCAGCTGAAACTATTATAGTTATTTCTAATTAAACCATCCCCGATGCACATGTACTGGCTTCTCATCTCATTTGAATATGAAGTTTCATTGTCATTCATGTTAGAAGCTCTTTGTAAATTTATTTATTATTTATTTATTTATTTTTGGCTGCGTTGGGTCTTCGTTGCTGCGTGCGGGCTGCGCGTGGGCTTTCTCTAGTTGCGGTGAGCGGGGGCTGCTCTTCGTTGTGGTGCGCGGGCTTCTCATTGCGTTGGCTTCTCTTTGTTGCGGAGCATGGGCTCTAGGCGCGTGGGCTTCAGTAGTTGTGGCACACGAGCTTAGTTGCTCTGCGGCATGTGGGATCTTCCTGGACCAGGGCTCGAACCCGTGTCTCCTGCATTGGCAGGCGGATTCTTAACCACTGCGCCACCAGGAAAGTCCATTTACTGTTACTCTTGAACAAGATTAAATTCTGATTATGAGAGAGAGAGAGAGAGATGTTCTTATAGGCACATATCCTCTATCCCTGATTTTATCTCACTCATTGTTAATAATGATAATTTCAGGCTTCCCTCAACTTTAACATGGATAATTCTCCAGAGAAACAGGAACAACAAACTGCTCTTATCTGTCTAGCTGGCTTATGCGATTGTGGGGGTTAGCAAGAGTGAAATTTGCAGGGCTTGTCAGTAGACTAGAAATTCTAGCAGGAGTCAGTGTTGTAGTCTTGAATCTGAAGTCAGTGTGGTGGTAGAATTCACTCTTCCTTGGGGGACCTCAGTCTTTGCTCTTAAGGCCTTAACTAATTGGATGACGCTCCCCCGCATTATGGAGAGAAATCCACTTTACTCAAAGTCTACCGATTTAGATATTAATCCCATCTAAAAAATACCTTTACAAGCAACATCTAGACTGGTGTTTGATCAAACAACCATAGCTTAGCCAAGTTAACAGATAAAATTGACCATCACACCTCTATAGATGTATAAATGCAAATATTTATAGACAGGTATAGATATAGATATGTATATAAATAAAAGTATGTATGATATGTAATGCCTTTCTCTTTGCTTAATTCTGCCAGTTTCATTTTTAAATTTAAAGGCAGTATGACTTGGAAATCACAGGAATTTAAGGAACTATTGGGATACTGAATTTGACTCCTTATGCTTGCTTCCAATTTGAGTTTATGTGGCTTGTCCAGATTCTTTGAATTTATGATTGATATGATAGTGTGGTAGGTACAATAGTGGCCCCCAAAGATGTCCACATCCTAATCCTGAAACCTATGAATATGTTACCTTACATGAAAAGGGGGAATTAAGGTTGCAGATGGAATTAAGGTTGCCTATCAACTGACCTTAAAATAAGGAGATTATCTGGGACTATCCAAGTGTGTCTCCTATAATCATAGGGTCCTTAAATGTGGAAGAGAGAGACAGAAGAGGAGGTCAGAGTGATAAGATGTACTATGGATGGACTCACATACTTCAAAAATTCATATGTTGAAGTCCTAACCCCCAATGTGATGGCATTTGGTGATAGGGCCTTTGGAAAGTAATTAGGTTTAGATGAGGTCATGAGGGTAGGCCCCTCCTGATGGAATTAGTGCCCTTATCTCTTATTAGAGACACCAGAGAGCTTGCTCTCTCTACCATGTGAGAACACAGTGAGAAGGTGGCCATCTGCAAGTCAAGAAAAGAGCTTTCATCCATCCATGCTGGCACCCTGATCTTGGAATTTCTATTCTCCAGAACTGTGGGAAAATAAACGTGTGTTGTTTAAGCCACCCGGCCTATAGTATTTTGTTGTGGCAACCCGAGCTAACTAGATGGGATGTGAGAAGGACTTGGCCCAACGTTGCTGGCTTTGAAGACAAAGGAAGGGGACTATGAGCCAAGGAAATCAGGTGGCCTCTAGAAAATGGAAAAGGCAAGGAAACAAATTCTCTCCATATCCTTCAGAAAGGAACTTAGCCCTGATGACACCTTGACTTTAGCCCTGTGAGGCCCATTTCAGACTTGTGATCTAGACATTTGTAAACTACTACATTTGTGTTGTTTTAAGCCATGAAGTCTATAGTTATTCAATGAGATTGGGCGCATTCAGAGTGGTATGGCCATAAACTTTGTGGTAATTTTATACAGCATCAATAGAAAACTAATATAGATACTAAGAATCAGATGGGCAGGGCTGAACACTTAATATTTCAACAAATTTAAATATGTCAAAGTTCAGGCTACAGTTATTAAAACTAGAGATAAAGATGCTTTAAAAATTTTGCTGGCACATGTACAAAGCATCAAAGACTCTAGTGATGTTGTTCTGTTGTTTGTATCGATTCAGGGCATGTATTTAAAATATTATTAAGAGAATCTCATTGGTGCTTGTATTTTAGTATTATTGAATAATTTGTAAGGATGAAATCAAGATTTTATTTGCAGCTAATTTCTACACTCAATCAGAACAGTAAATTGACTGCTGTGATCTTGATATAATTAACTTTTTAAAAGTCCTATCTTAGCCATAGCTCCTAAAAACAGAAAGAAAATAATTGTATAAATTCAGTATTTGATAAATTGTAATAGCCATGCTTACTTTATGCTAAGGACATATTTTTTTAAGACATATTATTTTATTTAATTTTTCTAATCACTTTGTGAAATAGGGGTTCTGTCCATTTTACAGGTAAAGGAAGTGAGGCACAGTATCCAAATGGTGAAGGTGGCTCTCTGAACCTAGGCAGTCTGAATCCTGACACTGTGTTTTAAGCCGTTTTACACACTGCTACATATACTATAATGAAATTATGTTCTTAATTGTAGACTTAACATCCAGTAAAGTAAAAAGATAAACAGAATTTTAAAAGAGGTAGCAGGCGGTCCTCAGCAAGATTCTAAAATTATCTATCTACATGTCTATCTGTTGATCAGTCTTTTTTGGTCTGAGTTGGAGAAGAAGATTCCGCAATCAAACAGGCTGGGATTAGAAAACATAAAGGAAGTGAACAATCCTTCTATAATCTCTCTTGCCTTTTCCCAGAGGAACCTTAAGAAAAAGGGATTTATTCACTGGTTTAACGTATGCTTTTATCACCTATCTCCCCTCTTCCTGCCATCCGGGATGAAGAAATCAGTTTTTGGAGTTTGGTTATTGACCAATGGACCTTTGTATTACCCTGAAAGGAGCAGTGCCAGTGTAATGGCAAGTTCACTAAAATGGGAGCCAGAAGATTTGGGGCATAAGATTTAATCTCTTCACTCTCAGTTTTCTCGCCTAGAAAATGGGCATACTTACACCTACTTTTATGGATTTTTTTTTTTTGAGGATTAAATAACATAATATATTTAAAGCATTTGGCACAGAGTAGATACTCAGTATTGTTAGGAAAATTGTTTCTTTTCCTTTTTCTCTCCCTCCTTCACAATCTTTTAACTATTCCCTTTCATTCTAGACCCAACGCTGCCACTTCCTAATTTTGTAGCCTAGGGCAAATTTCTTAATCTCTGTGACCTCTTAATTTCTTTTATCTTTAAAATGAGGAACAAAAATACTGGTTTTGGCTGTCTAGAGCAGTTTTTTTCCCCTTCCCTTTTTTGTTCTCCTTTCTCTCTCTCTTTCTCTTCCTTCCCTCCTTCCCTCGTTCCTTCCTTCCTTCCTTTCTCTTTTCCTTTCTTTCTCCCTTCCTTCCTTCCTTCCTCCCTCCCTCCCTCTCTCTCTCTCCCTCCCTTCTTTCTTTCTTTCTTCTTTCTTTCTTTCTCTCTCCCTCCCTCCCTCCCTCTTTCTTTCTTTCTTTCTTTCTTTCCTTCTTTCTCTCTCTCTCCCTCCCTCCCTCTCTCTCTCTTTCTCCCTCCCTTCCTTCCTTCCTTCCTTCCTTCCTTCCTCCCTCCCTCCCTCTCTCTCTCTCCCTCCCTTCTTTCTTTCTTTCTTCTTTCTTTCTTTCTCTCTCCCTCCCTCCCTCTTTCTTTCTTTCTTTCTTTCTTTCTTTCTTTCTTTCTTTCTTTCTTTCTTTCTTTCTTTCTTTTCTTTCTTCCTCTCTCTCTTTCTCTCTTTCCTTTCTTCCTTCCTTCCTTCCAGATCAGAAGAAACTCCATCTATAGAGTTGGTGACTAAATCACTCTTCAGTTATAAATGACAATGCTAATAAAGAACTTGGAATTTGTTATGTAATTAATAGCAAAACACTTTATAAATACTTACAGAGGCGTATGAGATTCCTAAATTTAAATTTCTTCTTGACTTGACCCTGATTAAAACCCACCAATGGCTTCTCATTGCCCTTAGATGAAGTCTAAAGTTCTTAACAAAGCCTTCACATAAGTCTTGCCTATGTCTTCAGTCTCCTCTGAAACCTCTCTTTCTCTATCATGTTGGTCTTCTTTCAGTATTTCATGTATACTACTAAGGTTCTTTCCATGCCAAATCTTTACTTATGCTAACAACCTCTCTTTCTTTTCCTTCCTCTCCTGACAACTTCTCAGCCTTTAAATCTCACCTTAAAAGTCACTTCTTCTAGGAAGAATTCTGTCTTCCCTACCATCCTCCATTCAACTAGATCAGTTGCCATGTCATCTATACTCAACTTCTGTTTATTACTTTGTCTTTCATGGCATTTGTTTCAATTTCAATTAAATTCTCATGTGTGTAATTATTTATTTGATGTTTATTCCCTTGAAAGGTTATAAGTCTTGTTCACCACTGCATCCCTAGTCCAAGGTAAAAGCTTGAACATATGATTTGCTTAGTACATATGTATTGAATAAATAAAGATTTTTTACAGAAGACCTGGAGAGGTTAGGTATTACATCTGAGCTCAAACAGATGACCAGTGGCAAAGCCAGTCGCTGAACCTAAGTCTACCTGATGCCAAGGCTCCTGCTTAAATATCTTCCTTTTTGTTTGTAAGAATAATTGATATATTTGAAAAGTTTAATAAAATCATAATTGAGGCAAGTACCATTTTTAAGTATTATCAAAAAGTGAATCTTTTCTACGTCATCTGAAACTGCTCCAACAAAGAGAATATTAAAAAAAAAATTGGAAGGGTAGCAATATGATGATGGTTCTTGAACCATTATCAGAAGAATATGGACAAGGGAATACAGGAGAAAAAGCCGTCTCATAAAATTAGAATTGAGGGGCTCCATAATTGTTCTTCCTATTGTGAGAGGTATATGAATAGGAACTTCAAAGAATTCCTAGATGATTAGATCAATTGTAGTCAGCCATGGCTTCAAAGGCTTGCTCTTTCTAAATACTCTGTACAATCACTAACTTGTATTGGAGTATGCATAGTAATCATCCTGGGAAGTCAGTAGTGCCTCTCTCAACTTCTCATCCACCTTCTAAGTTTCAGTTCTTACCTCATCAATTGTGATTGTGATCAAGGGTGAGTATTTTAGTTTGCTAGGACTGCCATAACAAAGTACCATGGACTGGTATGAGGGGTGGGGTGGTGGTGGTGGGATGAATTGGGAGATTGGGATTGACATATATGCACTAATATGTATAAAATAGATAACTAATAAGGACCTGCTGTATAAAAAAGAAATAAAATTCAAAAACAATAACAACAGCAAAGTACCACAGACTGGGTGGCTTACACAAAAGACATTAATTTTTTCACAGTCCTAGAGGCTAGAAGTCTGAGATCCAGCTGTCAGCAGGATTGCTTTCTTCTGAGACCTCTTTCCTTGGCTTGTAGTTGGCCATCTTCTCCCTGTATCTTCACATGGTCTTCCCTCTGTGTGTGTGTGTATATGTGTATGTATGTGTGTGTGTGTGTCCTAATCTCGTCTTCTTACAAAGATACCAATCATTTTGGATTAGAGCCCACTTATATGATCTCGTTTTACCTTAATTACTTTTTGCACTATAATTAAGTAATTTAATATCTTCCCAAATAGTAACAGTCTGGGGTACTGGGGATTAGGACTTCAACATATAAATTTTGGGGCTACACAGTTTAGCTCATAATAGTGATGTTCAAAATACTTAAGAACCTGTTGGGCCAGGTACTGCAGCAGCCCTCTGCTATGCTTTAGTTTAGAGATAGCGGGACCAGGTCCACTGGAGCAGTGGAAGGACACCTGGAGGACTAGTAGCAGTGGCAATTTGCTAGCTGGTAGAAAAGTATTTCAACATTTTGATAACAAATATGGCCATTCTGGGACACAGCAGCTGAATGTCTTATCTTGGACACATATGAGGAATTAAACCACCCTTTCTGAGTGCATTAAGCCTGGTCTTACTTTCTTGGAATTATTGCCAAGGTTGAACTCAATCAGTTAGGATGGGTAAGGGATTCCCAGCTGTGTGTTACACTCAGAGTAGGAGCAGGAAGAGTGTGGGGACTCTCTTTCCTCGATTTACTAAGGTCTTAATTGTTTTCTTCACGACAGTGGGGTGGTAGGTGGGGTGAGGGCTGGGAGAAATGGTGATTGAGAAGTTGTAAGCAGGAGAGTGATCTCAAAATAGCTTGCAGAAGACTGGGGTATGTGGACAGGGTCAGAAAGGCAGGAAACTGGGACACCAGTTAGGATTCTCTTACAAGGACCCAGGCATGAGTGGATAAAGGTCTTAATTAAGTAGGGTGCAGTAAAAATGGAAAGAAAGAAATGGGTTGGAGAAAAGGAGGTTGTGGACTCTCTTTAAGAGGCTTATTCAAATGCCCACTGCCAGCTATCCTGGCAGAGGAAAGAGCTTCCCACTGCTGGCTCCCAGGTAGTCCCAGCAGCCAGAACCTCAAATGCTGTAGTTTTCCTTATTTCAGTGAACGAGGAGAGCCTGAAGTCAGTGCTTGTTTAGCCTTTCCAACGCCCCCCCGCCAAAAGGGGAGGATGTCAAATAGAAGGTCTGGAAAGTGATAGAAGCATGAAAGAGAATTGTTTCTTATATTAGTTGCTTTTAAATCTGAAGGTTTTCAATGTGTTCAAGGAGGTGGTGTTTGTGAGGTAGGGTGAGGTAGTGGAAGTTCTGAGCTAGGCAGGGGCTTGTGTCAATATTTGTATGCTGATATAAGGTATGCATGGATGAACATCAAAAAATATAGTTGTCTAGTGGAATACACATCAAAATGAAGTAATTTAAAGACAAATGTAAAGCAAACAATAGTGTAAATGGTATGTAGATATGGCAAAATCTTGAAGGTGATATGCAAATTACTATAGTTTGAGAAATGCTAATGTAGAGAAATGATCATCAAATAAATCTGGCTAGGACTTAGAGTCAGGAAACCTGGATTCAAATCCTGACTGTGATACTTACCAGTTTTAAAACTTCTAATTCCTTGGTAGTAAGATGGGAAAACCATCACCAACCCAGCTTATCTCCTAGTCTTGTCATAAGGTTCATTGAGTCTCATTTGTTTATTCATTCAACAAACATTTATCAAATGTTGGTAAAGATAACACTGTATAATTAAAATACATTGTTACTGTTGGGAGAAATAGGCTTTTGAAATTTTTGCATGATGACCTTGTGTTTAAATTTAAACTCAAGGGCAGCCCTCACTCATTTCAAAAGATCACTAGAGTAGATTTAAATTAAAATAAGATATTTCTTTTCTTCACCAAATATGAAAATAAAATGAGTGTTAGTAGGTGAGGGCATTAAAATCAGGAACAGAAGGTGGCATTTTTCATTTAGCAACTTGAACACATAGAAAATTCACCTTTAACCTGATCTTATTATTTAGACAGTGCCGGGAATACCCGTGGTACCTTGCAAAGTGAAAGTAGAAATGACAAGGTCCTTTCCCCAAGGAGCTCAGACCTAAACATTGTTGAACAAGTCGACACAGTATAGCAGTGGAGTGCATAATTGACTGATATGATGGGAGAGGTCAGGCTAGGGCTGTGGGCTGAGGATGTAGAAAATGAACCGTTCAAAGCTGGGATGAGTTGAGGCTGGGAAGACAGAAGGAAGAGTGTGCTCCAGATATCTCAGTGGGATGAAATAGAAAATGTGGGGCAAAAGGGCACACAGAGATGAGTCAAGTGTGCCCACATTCCAAGAAGCAGCTCAAAAAGAATCTACTGGATATAATTTCCTTTATTCCTTGTTATTTGCAAATAGTCCTTAGACGTTTCTCTTTCCAACCTGCTCCGGTGAACACACTTTTCTCCATGTCTGTTTTAAAGACTATGGGTGAGACTGGGCAGCTGGATATATATTTCCAGGGAGATTTGGTCAGTCCGATAGAAGAGACCATAGTGAAGGGGGGAGAGTCACAGTATATGCTGGGGTTGGCAGTGAGTCAGTGAGTGCTATGAAAAAGGCAAAGGTATCCAAATCCCATGATTGTTCATGACATTGGCCATGCAACCTTGCATGCTAGTGGGACTACCAGAGTGGGCCCTTTGCCTTTTGTCTGTCTATACCAATCCCACCACTGTGCGTTTACCCTGCATAGCCAGAGTTGGTAGTTATATCATCATGGCGTCCTTTCCAATATGACTCTGTCTCCTCTAATTTTCTCCTACTTTGAGTCATAATAATCATTGTAACAACTAATATTTGTTGAGCACTTAGTCTTTGCCAGGCACTGTTTGAAGCACTTCACGTGTAATACCTCATTTATTCCTCATAAAAAGTAGTAGTAGAAAACTCTATTTTACAGGTGAGGAAGTGGAGACTCAAAAATATTAAGTGATTCACTCAAGGTCACTCAGCTAATAAGTGGTAGGGGTGGTATTTGAACCCAGGTTTTCTTGCCCTGGCTCTCCTTCTTAACCACCTCACTATTATTGCCTTCCAGGAGGCCTTATTGAAGCTAGGAGGGGGTGAAAGGGTGGGAATCGGCATCACAGAGTCAAGATCATCTCATAGTATCATCGTCTCTTATCCCCGCCTCTCCAGAAAGAATCCCCTGAATGTCATCCCTGATAAGTTGTCACTTTGCTTCTTCTCAGACGCTGCTGGTGACCTGGAACTTGGTGCCACATGAGGCAGCTTAGTCCATTTTTAGATAGCTCTAATTGTTACCCAGTTATTCCATATTTTGAGCATAAATAATTTCTCTCCCTAACTTCACCTACTTTTCCTAGTTCTGTTTTCTGGAGCTCTACCAAACACAACTTTTCTTTCTTCTGATGGACATACCTTTAAATATCTGAAGAACTGAAGGATTTTGGAACAGTCTCTTACTGTACCCCAGCCTCCTTTTTCTATTTGCAGCAGAAATGCAAGATTTTATTTTCTAAATGTAACAGGCTTTGCGTTCGTTTATATGAGAGCTTATTTGTCCCTGTTAACCCAGAAGGATATGATTATGCTTTGTTTTAGGGTTTATTTGTTTGGAACAGTCAGCACACCTCTGCACAGTCTTAATATTTTATCATTCAGTTTCATTCATTCAGTACACCAGCTTTGTGCTTGACCCGGGCTAGGCCCTGGTGTTCAATTGTAAGGACAAATCATTTATCTCTCCAAAACTTAAAAATAAGAAGAGGAACACGTGATAGTGAAAAAATACTTTTGTGAAGATTGAGGGTAAGATGTAGAGAAAAAAAGAACATGAGGTAGTTTCGGGTGTCATGAGAGAGGACCTTGGAAGAGGTGTTGAGCCTCTTGGTGTGGATCAACTGAGTGGAAACATTAAAGACTTGTAAGGACAAATTGGGTAGCACCATCAAGGAGGATAACAAACCAGAACAATTTTAGTAATGATTTATGGTATTTCTGGTTCCATCTGAGGAAGGATAAAGATTATAGACTATATACAGATGACATTATTTTTGTTAAATTAGGCATAATAGCTGGTTATGGAAGTTGTGAGTTTGACAGTTGTTTATACAATATTGCATTCTTGATAGACATTTCCAGGAGGCCTGAGACTTCTGTGTTTTAGTGAAACACTTCAATTTTATTAAAAAATTTCATCTTTAGGGGAAAGCTTTGTTACTGGAACTGACTCCCTTTTACATGGGAAGAAGGATTCTCCCCTTCCTCTGGTGTGTCATGCTTTTGTGTATTGGAAGGTGAATTGGCCCAAACTGAGTAGGCCACTAAACAGTCACATGACTATGGGGAAGATTCTTCCTCTTGAGATCTCAGTTTCCTCAACTGTGAAGTGAGACTGTGAGACTAAGATTCTTTACAGCTCTGAGGATTATTAAGTTCTTCTTTCTTATTTTGGTGTACAGTTTTCCTGGTATATAAAGGCCTGGTATGGACATAAGTAGTTCATTTCTCCTTGTGACATCCATGGTGTTGTAGATTGAATTATTGGTTGCAGTTCTTTATTCTCCTGATATGGTGGTATTATACATTCATACCCTTACCAGGGCCTTAGGGTGGACGAAGTGTGTTTCTCTGCCCCTTGGCTTTAGGTTTGGTCATGTGACTTGCTTTGACCAACAGGATATTAGCAGATGTGTCATAAGCAAAGGCTTGAAACATACTTGTGCCTGTCTTGAGTACTGGTCCAAGAAGGATGAGAGAAACTGAACCTAGTCACAGACAAGACCTACATCAGTTGGTCTTAGAGCCCAGTCTACAGCAGTTGAATCCCAGCAGGTGCATGAGTGAAAAATAGATGCTTTATATTTTTTGCTGCCGATATTTTATAGTTGTTTATTTTGCAGGGTTAATTAATCATGAAAGTAAGGCATACTCAATGTGAGACCTGACCTAAATATTTGTTTTTGGTGGAATTCATGCACTCATTAATTTTAAATCTTATTAAATGTTTATATTCTTTTACTTATATTTGATGTTTTATTTGTATATGTTTTAATCAAGGCCTTTATGCCCTTTAATGGCCAATTTTTTAGTTTAGTTTGGAATTTTGTTTCACAGAGATGCCAGTAATTAAAGACAGTTTTGTCATTCAACCTATTTATGATACTTATGAGTGGAACCCCAAACCTCAAAGCTGAAATGACTCTTATTATTCTGGTTAGCTGCCTGCATGCGGAACTTGGATTTAAATGAACACTAGGAGTCAGAGCCATTGAAGAACTGTGGATCCCTTTGCTCCCAATACTGACTTCCTAGTTCTCAGCCGCAAACTTCATCTGCAACATTTAAATGGCTGGCATTTGTATACTGCTGCCCAACAGTGGGGGAAGGATTGCAGCACCAGAAAAGTGGCGTCAGCAGTCTTTGGGGGCTTAAAAGTCTTGAGAATTAATGGATTCTTTTCTACCATGCTTTGTTCCAAAATTAATCTGTTTTCTGCCTGCCATGAACTGACACAGATTGTTGTTTTATGGTTATTTAAGACACAGCACTTACCCTCTACAACTAGGCTTTCGCCTGCTCTTCCATTTTAAAATCAAAAAAAGTGATCCTCTGTTTATATCCTCGAAAGCTGTGAGCTGAGATGCCCATTAGATCCATCATACTCACTTTTCTGCCCAACTGCAACTAGGTCCTTTGGAATTTGATAGATTCACACTGTGTATCCAATACATCCTTATGCTTGCTTAGGGAAGGTGAATAAAATTTAAAACAATCCCATATAACTGGAAGAAAGAAAACCCATGCTGTGGTCATGCATAGTTCTTTTAGAAGACCTCAGTTTCACTGCATGTATTATGTTATCTGATAACTTTCCCTTGTTAATATTCCACAAGATTTCCAAGCTCAGAGCATTTATTCTACAAGTTCTTTATGGTAGAGGTGACAAAAAATAATTGGGGATGGAAGGGACTTTATGATGAAATTAATCAAGGAAAAGGTATTTCAGTCAAGCATAGACTTTGAGTTTGTGGTTTTTTAAAAAATTTTTATTGGAGTATAGTTGATTTACAGTGTTGTGTTAGTTTCAGGTGTTCAGCAAAGTGAATCAGTTATATATATATATATATATATATATATATATATATATATATATATATATATATATATATATTCACTCCTTTTTTTAAAGATTCTTTTCCCATGTAGGCCATTACAGAGTATTGAGTAGAATTCCCTGTGCTATACAGCAGGTTCTTATTACTTATCTATTTTATATATAGTAGTGTGTATATGTCAATCCCAATTTCCAAATTTGAGTTTGTGTTTTCTTTGGTAATAAGGAAGAGATTTCTACTCTGAAGGTATTGGTGGTAAAAGTCTCCCAAGTATGATGCTACATTCTTGGATATTACAAGTAGAAGGCAGGAGTGGAGAGAGTCACTTAATCCTCCTCAGGGGGCACAGGAATACTTACCCGAATCATTTTGGGATTCATACATTTTGAGTGTGACTATTCCAACACTACCTGTTACTGGAATGACATAGCAAATGTTTTAGTCAAATGATGCAACAACAATAAAAATAAAACCTGGCCTAGTGGAAATGAGTTTATAGCATGGAATCTTCAAAACTTGTTTTACTATCTATTAAGTACTCTCACATACATTATTGCATTTATTTCTCAAAATAATACTGTGAGTATAGTTACTATTATACCCGTATATCAAACATCATGCTCTTGTTTAGATGTATCTTGCAATTAATCTTCCCTTCACATCTATAAGTCTCTTCTGTGCTTAGATCAGAAGCTACTTAGAGGACAAAGTTTTCGGTTTCAAATTTTTATATATCCCCATTATGTATCCCATAACATGATGATGAAGACATTCTAGCTCAAAGGTTAGTGGATTTGCTAAGGATCCTACAACTGGTGAACTGCAGACTGAGATTCAAGCACTTGCCTAGGCTAATAGTCTTTCCACTCTATGATAACTGCTTCCCTGTAATACTTATAAACTTAATGCATCTGCATAGTATTTTATATAATTTTTATATGTTATGTTATGCTACATGATTTATATTATTCATGTATGTAGCTATTTTAGTAATTTGACCTGAAGATATTAGTAGTGTTCCATTTACTCCCTGAGTAGACACTAATTGAGGATGTAAAAGAAACAAAGCAAGGTTTTAAACCCTTAGGATCTTCCTATGAAGATTGGGAAATTGGGCATACAGACAAGAAGTAGAGAAGATTTCCTATTAATTCCTATGTGGGTGATCTTTTGACCTTATTCTTTTTTTTTTTTTTTAATTTATGTATTTATTTTATTTATTTAGTTTTGGCTGCGTTGGGTCTTCCTTGCTGCGTGCGTGCTTTCTCTAGTTGCGGCAAGCCAGGGCTACTCCTTGTCGTGGTGCGTGGGCTTCTCATTGCGGTGGCTTTTCCTGTTGCGGAGCATGGGCTCTAGGCATGCGGGCTTCAGTAGTTGTGGCTCGTGGGCTCTAGAGCACAGGCTTAGTAGTTGTGGCGCACGGGCTTCGCTGCTCCGCGGCATGTGGGAACTTCCCGGACCAGGGCTTGAACCCTTGTCCCCTGCACTGGCGGGCGGTTTCCTAACCACTGCACCACCAGGGAAGCCGTGACCTTATTCTTATGAGGAGTCTCAATATTATTATGCAACTATGACCAAAACAAGATTCCCTTGTCTTCTCTTTCCAGCTTCTCCAAAACCAGGGTTTTCCAAGCTCCCAGCCATTGTGTTGTGAGAGGTTGAGAGAAGAAATCCGTCACATGTGAACAGTTTTGCCAATGAAGTTCTTTCCCTAAATTTTGCAAAGAAAAAAAATGGGAAAGATTTTCTAATCTTTTGACTCTCATTCCTCTCCTAACTGGGGAACTGAATCATTCTAAGTAGTGTATAAAATTAATTACAGTTGGAAGAGAGTTGCCAGGTTTGTGGATTCCCAGGGATTGGGGTGGGAATTGCCCTCCAGACACAGTCAATTTTTCCATAAAAGTGTTTAGAAAATACCTATGTTTTTGTTTTCACTCTCAAGCATGACCTTGGTGTGGGACCCAAGGAAATTAACTTTACTGGATCTGAATTTCCTTTTAAATTATGCCACTATAAATGCTGATAGCTCTCACTCTATGCCAGTGTTGCATATGAGAACCTGATACCAGATAATATCTAATTTAAAGTCCATTCACCCTTATTTCAAAAACACTCTCTTTGTGGTTCTTTTAAATAGCAATCTCTCTTAATGGGTTTAAGCCTTTGCTCAGGGAGAGAGAGAGAGAGAGAGAGAGAGGTACTATGGAGGAATTATTCATAATTATTTATCCCTTATTTATTTGTCAATTATCTGTCAACAAGTAAATTTAAGAATTAGGAGCCATCGTCAACAAAAGATTATGTGAAAATGAAGAGAAATGATCTCTGAAAATATACATGTCTAGCATGATATATGATTCAATTTATTGACATTTGATTTACACCTAACATCTCAAGAATATCTATCATATATACATACTTGCTGATAAAGGTTTAGACTTTTGAAGTTGAAAGGTACTATGGAAAATGACAACATTTAAAGAATATTTAATGTTACAAGAATAAGAATGGAGAACTTTCAGTATGTGCCTCCCACTCTGTCAATGTCTTTATCCATAAAGGATGTAGTGTGGTACAGTAGTTATGAGCCTGGGTTCTGAGTCAGCCTGCTTGGTTTGTTTTCTAGTTTTGCTCGTCTTACTAGCTGTGTGACTTTGGTCAACTTACTTAACTCCCCTTGCCTTGGTAAAATAGAGATCTCATTAATATCTATTTTATAGATTATTCTGATGATTTAAAAAAGTAATACATGCAGAACATTTAGAACAGTGCCTGACATAGAATAATTGCCCAATAAATGGCAATAAATGGCAATTTTATATATTTATAGGTAATTGGACCATAATGGAAATATTTGGTCTCCAAAAGGTCAATGGTCTTTGCCTGTTTGTTTATGGATATAAATTAGGTACTTAGAACCATGACAGGCACAGGGTGGGCATTAATAAATATTCAATATATTCAGTGAAGGTTTGTTATATGTTATATATCTCCAGTGTTATATGAGTTGAATTGTGTCTCCCAAAAGGATATGTTGAAGTGCTAAGTTGCAGTACTTCAGAATGTGACTTTATTTGTAAATAGAGTTATTGCAGGTATAATTAGTTAAGATGATGCCATACTGGATTAGGATGGGTCCGGATCCAATATGGATTGTGTCCTTATTCGATGAGGGAAATTTGGACACAGACACACAGAAGAGAACACCATGTGAAGACATAGGCAGATATTGGAATGATGGAGTTGTAAGCTAAGGAACATCAAGGATTGATAGCCGACACCAGAGGCTAAGAAGAGGCAAAAAAGGATTCTATCCAGACTCTCAGAGGGAATATGGCCCTGCTGACGTGTTGATTTTGGACTTCTGGCCTCTAGAACTGTGAGAGAATAAATTTGTGTTGTTTTAAGCCACCCAATTTATCATACAGTTACGGCAGCCTAGGAAACTAATACACTAGTTACTTGGTTATATAGAAAGTCATAGCAATTGCGTTTAGTGGAATTGTTTGCCTTGACACATAAGTGATAATAACTAACCATTATATTGAGCCCCTACTATGTTCCAGGCATTCTGCTAAGCAGTTAATATATATTATCACATTCAATCCTTACAACACCCCCATGATGTACACATTATTATAGATGAGGAAGCAGAAAGATTTCAAGCTACTTGTCCAATTTATAGCTGGTTGGCAACTGAGTTGGGATTTCACCAATTTTTTCAACTATTAACCCCTAAACTATCCAGCCTCCCATGACTCCAAAATGACAACAACACCATTGGGTTATTCCCAGAGCATGGTCCTCAAACTCTAGTCCTTGGAGAATCCCCAGTGCAGTTAGAGGCTCTGAGAAGTTTTGCTGTAAAGTAGCCTGTTGAACTTTGTTTAACCCAAAGACAGGGTTCTTGTTCTCTTTGTGAGTGTTTTGTGTGATCTTTGTGTATGTGCATGACAGTGTTCTTTTGATCCTGTTAGTAGATGGGATAACCATTTAGATTTACATCTTTACTCCACACCTTACCAGCTACATCATCAGTTCAACCAGTCATTCATCCTTTCAGGTTCATTTCCTACTCTAGAAAATGGGGACGCTAGCATCGATTTCTCATGGTTGTTATGGAGATTTATTGAAATTGTTCATGAGAAATCACCTTGGCACAGTTCTTGGCCAATAGAAGGAGGGTGATCAACATTTGTTTTCTCCTTCTTTTCTCTTATTACCACTGACTGAATAACTGAGTCATTTTAAAGCAGTGGTTTTCAACGGGAGGTGGTTTTTCTCCCCAGGGGACACTTGTCAATGTCTGAAGAAAATTTTGGTTGCCACAACTCGGGGGTGCGTGGAATGGTGATACTAACTTCAACTGAATAGAGGCCAGTGATGATGCTAAGCATCCTAGGACACACAGGGCAGCCCCCCACAACAAAGAACTATCCAGCCTAAAATATCAGTAGTGCCAAAGTCGAGAAACCATACTTTCAAGTAATCACACTATTAGTTTATTATGGAAACACTATTTGCATAGGTTATATTTCTCACTGACTCAACAATGGGATAGATTAAGTTTGGTTTGCTGTTTCTCACATGTTATGGGCTGAATAGTGTCCTATCCCCCTGCCCCTCAAATTCATATGTTGAAGCTCTAACTTCCAGTTCCTCAGAACATGACTATTTGGAGATAGGGCCTTTAAAGAAGTAATTAAATTAAAATAAGTCTTTAGGGTTGGCCCTAATCCAATCTGACTGGTGTCTTTAAAAAAAGAGGAGATTAAAACACACAGAGAGACATCAGTGATGTGCACATAGAGAATAAATGCCATGTGAGGACACACAGGAAGACAGCCACCTACAAGCTAAGGAGGGAGGCCTAGGAAGAAACCAAACCTGCCAACACCTTAATCTTAGAATTCTAGCCTCTAGAACTGTGAGAAAAGTAAATTTCTGTTGTATAAGCTACCCAGTCTATGTTATTCTGTTATGGCAGTCCTAGCAAACTAATGCATTAGATACTCATTTATGATGGTGCGTATGTGTGTGTGTGTGTGTGTGTGTGTGTGTGTGTGTGTGTGTGTCTTTTTGGGGGGATGTGAGTACCTCTTTCTTACTGATAAGAAAGATTTCATCAGGTTAAGATTTGGCCTACTTTCCAGTCCCATAATTTCCAGTGTATTATTATTCACCTTAAGTGGGATTCGCTCCCCTGAGAAATGTAGGACGTAACCAATAAGAGAACTTGGAAAGTTAAATTTTTAATTTACATATTTTTCTCAAAAAGCAAAATATTTATTCAAGCAGATTTTAAAATTTAAATTGGTATTTGGAAACATCTAAAGCAAACAGTGTGCCACAGATTTTCATCTGAAATGGAATACAGATACAAAGTTTGAAGAGGTGAATTTTTTAAAATATCAGATAATTAAGTGAAATGATTAGATAATTAAGTGAAGAAAACTATTTGGAATGAAGCATAATGTAGAGCACCATAACTAGTCATACATTCTATCTCTAAGGATAGGATTAAACCAAAATCACTTGATGATATTTACTTAAATGTCATCTAGGAGAGGCTCTTTGGGAAAAGTCCATATAAGGTGGCCTAATGTAGAGACTCACCTTACTGTTTTCATTTGAAAGATAGTGAAATATCCACCCTCTCTGTTTTCTGATCTTACTTTCCAGTAGCATCTTCATCTCATTTTTTCTCGGCAAAACTTCCACTGTGGCCCTAAGCATGGCCTACTTAGAAACTTATAACCAATTGGGCATTTATTTACTTTAAGAGCAATTTAAGCACCTATGAGCAACTCTCTTTAGGGCACCATGTTGATAAGTAAAAGAATTCCATTACATAACTGTGCTTTTTTTTTTTTCATCTTAAAGTTACAACCAGATAATTTTTTTAAGTTTACAAATTTATTTTTTATTTTAAAAATAATTATGCTTATTATAAAAAACCCAGAAAATTCAGAAAAGTATTAGAAAGTAGAGGGAGAAAATCACCTATAATTTAACTATTCATGGTGAATTTTCTTCTCATTTTTTTTTTTTAACCTCTTCTAGTTCTCCTTTATCTCAAGCAAGCTTTTCGGAGGTTACTACTAACTCTCTCGGCCTTTCTACAAAAACCCAGATGTAATATATGTTTATAATACCTGGTTTTGTTTCAGGTATGTTGTTTCTATGCCCCATCTCCCCGCTGTGGCATCTGTCCACTCCCACAGAGATTTCTGTTGAAGGCTGAGAATATTAGATTCTGGAGTAAATACTAGTCTTTAGGGATGCCAGACATTGGTTCTAAGTGAGAAGCATTTCCTTTGGTTACACATTTACTTTATCAGATCTCTGAAGAAGCCCAATGCTAAAGCTTTGGCTTAGAAGATCACAGGCTGTAATCACTAGTCTTTTCTAATTACCAGCAATGAATTTCATATTTTTTTCACCCTTATTATATTCTGCCTTTAACCACTATGCACAGATCACTTAATGTGGCAATAGATTATAAGATTTTAATTTTTCAATGTAGTGATAGAATTGTCAAGGGGTTAACGTACTGATGCTTGGTGCCAGTTGGGACTGAGATTAAGCCCCAGTTTATCTCATTTACCAGTTGAGTGATCTTAAAGAGCACTTTACCTCTCTAAGACATAGTCTGTTTTTTTTTTTTTAATGGGAATAATAATGGGATTATAAAAATCATGGGGCATGTTGTGAGGATTACGTGAGACAGTGGTAGAGAGGTTATGAGCACGGGTTCTGTAGCCACCTGCCTGGATTCAAGTCCTACCCCAGCTACCTATTGGCAGTGTAGTCATGGGGAAGTTTCTTAACCTCTCTGTGCTTCTGGTTCCTGAATAATTAAATGAGGATAATCACAGTTCCTACTTTGTAAAATTGTTGTGAGAATTAAATAAGTTAATACATGTAAAGCATACATAATAGTGACTAGCACACAATAAGTGCTTAGTAGATGCTAGTGGTTTTTATTATTATTATTGGCATTTATAAAGCCTGGCCCATAGTAAATCCTCGGTAGGTATTTGTTCTTATGATTCTTCTCTGGACTTGTCAGTGTTCTTTCTCCCCATTTGTTCTTTGCTTAACTTACTGAGATCAATAAATTAGGACCTCTCCCTAAGTGAGCATTAGTAACCTTTGGAATTAGCGAGCAGAGAAGAGTAACTGTCATTGGCAGTACTCTTCACAAGATCAGATGGATATTCTCTTCTGCAACCTACTCTCCCTTAACTAGGAAAAGAAGGGTACGCTCATCCCACTGTCCATATAGGCCATTATCCTATCCAGATAATTATTCAGAGATCCATTATCCTGGAGAAGTCTTTCAGAAATGGCTATTTTCATTTATGCCCAATTGACAAAAGAGGGGTACCGCCCTGGCAATCTTGCAGAAGCATGGTGTGCCTTTCAAAATAATAGAAGTTACCATTTGGGGGCAAAGAATTCTTTTTTTTTTTTTTCCTGTATAGATTTGATAAGATATTGGCATTAACAAAAGAAATGAAGAATATAGTAGATCATCATTATTAATGTCATTGATTTGCACCTATACTGTGTATCATATACTGACACAAAAGAGATATAGTTATCGGTAGCTAAAGTGTATCTGAATACTCTTAGTCCACTTAATACACGGTAGTTTTTTTCCTCTGAAGTAATGTCAAAAGGATTTCATTGTATTTAGTTTCAGAAATAGAATTTGTGATGGGTTGGACAAGTGCTGGATTGAAGTTTTTGTTTTCCATTTTAAATAAAGTTTACTCAATTTCTCCCATGTGCCAGCTGCTTTCACGAATGACATTTTTTTCTGCAAAATGTATGAAGAAAGAATTAGCTATGCATATTAATAGTATAAAAAGAAATGGAGGGACAATATTTATATCTCTACCAGGGGGCAGGTTATTCTCATATTACCGTTGAAAAATCCATGTTTCTTTAAATGTAATTAAAATTCAGAATTCAGCATTTCAGACTTGTCTTCCCCCAGTTGGTTGTAATTATTGGGATTGGACTTTAACAGATAATCATTGGGGAATGCTGTTTTATAGTAATATGCACTGTTTTATAGTAATATACATGATAGATGTTGATGTGTTCCAAGCATAGGTTCAAGCCCAAGTTCTATCACTTACTAGCCAAGCCTCATTTTCCTATCTATACGACTGGAATAATATACCT
Source organism: Balaenoptera ricei (assembly GCF_028023285.1). NCBI lineage: Eukaryota > Metazoa > Chordata > Mammalia > Artiodactyla > Balaenopteridae > Balaenoptera > Balaenoptera ricei. The sequence goes on from NC_082644.1 coordinate 75,819,887, forward strand.
ACTTGCAGGGTTATTGTTAGGATTATGGTACATAATATGTACCAAAACCAATATGTAAGGTGATATACAAGTGTTAGTTATTATTAGCAATCAAAGATTTAAAAACCACTACCTTAAGCTTGCTGTTTAAATCAAATATTTCTTATATACCTTTGATCTTACTTATAGATTGAACGTACCAAATATACTTCACCGAGCATGGGGGTTCCTATCAACATAAGTGTCTCCCTCTGGGCAGGACCTTTTAGTAAGAAGGAAAGAACAGTGCATATAGATATTTAGAATAATACTAACATAGGAAACCACATTTGGTAATAATAAAAGGTAAGAGAAAAACAAAGAATAAAATATTACAAAGACTTGTTCTAAGTCTGTTTTGTCTCAGTACCCAAAGGACTTTACAATGTTATTTTTTCCCATTTTCTTCTTTGCAATTGGGAGATGAAGTCCAGGCCATTCCTACACTCGCAGTGTTGAGTTGGACAGTAAGGGCTGTGGAATTATATTTGAATTCAACTGTTTTTGGTCAGACACCTGCTAGGAGAGACAGTAAAACAAAGTGGTTAAGCCTGTGGACTCTGGACATAGACTGTCTGGAAGCAGATTGTGTCTTACTAGCCTTGGGCAAATTACCCTGAGACTCAATTTCTTTACCTGTAAAATGGGAATGATTTAGCATCTTCTTCCTAGGATAAATATAAATATTAAATAACAGATGGAGCTGTACTTTTCGAACTTTAATATGCTCATGAATCACCTGGGGATCCTGTTAAAATGCAGATTCTGGATTTCCCTGGTGGCACAGTGGTTAGGAATCTGCCTGCCAATGCAGGGGACATGGGTTTGAGCCCTGGTCTGGGAAGATCTCCTATGCCGCGGAGCAACTAAGCCCGTGTGCCACAACTACCGAGCCTGCACTCTAGAGCCCATGGGCCACAACTACTGAGCCCATGCGCTGCAACTACTGAAGCCCACGCACTTAGAACCTGTGCTCCACAACAAGAGAAGCCACCGCAGTGAGAAGCCCACGCACTGCAATGAAGGGTAGCCCCCGTTCACCGCAACCAGAGAAAGCTCGAACGCAGCAACGAAGACCCGACGCAGCCAAAAAAAAAAAAAAAAAAAAAGATAAAATACTCTTAAAAAAAAAAAAATGCAGATTCTGATTCAGTAGGTGTGGGCTGGGTCTGAGAATCCACATGCCTAACAAGCTCCTTGGTGATCCCTGTGCTATACCACATTATCAGTAGCAAGGATGTAAAGCACATAGCAATTGTGCTTTACAATTCCTGGCAAATTGTAAATACTCAATAAATGTTGGCCATTATTATCCATTTGGCACTGCACTATATGTTTTCACAAATGTTATTGTGGTTACTCTTTGCAACAACTTTACATTAGGTACTATTATGTCTCCATTTCCCAAATAAGGAGACAAGTCTAGAAAAACTGATGATTGTCAACATTGTATTTGAACCCAGCTTTCTTGATTCTAAGTAGTCTCTTTTCTATGCTTGAAATTTTTCGTAATTTTGGGTTAGGAAAAAAAAAAAAAGCAATGGACCTAAAACCTCACTTTCCTGGTCTCTGATATTGGAATGGGAAGGCTTCTCTTCTGTGTAAGCTTCGAAAGAGATCCATAGAGATTTAAATGACTTCCAGGTATATTACATGGTTTCCATTTTGTCTATATATTAAAATATTTATTTCTGATTATATTTGTGAAGAAAAAGTAAGCAATACTTTTAAAAAAGTATTGCTTTAGTGTAAAAAATAAACTAAGCATTATCCCTCAAAAATCTCATTGCCCAGAGGCAACAATGACGTATATATTACATTATGAGAGCCTAGTGTTCAGGTTCTCATCCTGCTTTGATACATGGATGTGATAGTTATCTAGTTAACTAGTTAAACATATGTATGTGTCTTATATAAATGTGTCTATATATACATATATATAGTTTATGTATTAGTTTTAGTATTTGTTTATTATATCAGTTTTCTATTACTATATAATCAATTATCAAAAGTCTGGTAGTCTCAACTAGGTTCTTTGCTCAGGGTCTCACAAGGCTGCAGTCAAGGTGTAAGCCAGGCTGGGCTGTTATCTGGAGGTTCCAGGGAAAAATCCACTTACAAGCTCTTTTATGTTATTGTTGTAATTTATTTCCTTGCAGTTATAAGACTAAGGTCTTTGTTTTCTTGTTGGCTATTGCCTGTGGGGTCATTCGCAGCTCTTGGAGGCTACATCAGATCCTTTCCATGTGGCCCCCTCCATCTTCAAGCTAGTAAGGGTATACTGAGTCCTCCTTGGGCTTTGAGTTTCTGAGTTCCCCTCCTGCCACCAGCGCTGCTATTAAAGGGTTCATGAGATTAGGTCAGGCCCAACTAGATAAACTCCCTTTTGATTAACTCAAAGTCAGCTGGTTAGTAATCTTAATTATGTCAGCGAAATCCCTTTTTCTATGTAATGTAACATAATCATGGGTATAACAGTAGGAACAGAAACCTTAGGGGACATCTTAGAATTCTGCCTGCCATCTTAGGTAGAAAAACACTGTTTTTATATGAAATTACACAATATTTATTTTTCTGCAAACTTTTCTTCTCTTCCATGAAAGCTGTGAAGATATTTCTCAGTAAATTTAGATATAACCTGGCCTTTTAAATAGCTAAATCATATTCTTTTTAAAGGATTTATCATAATTTAACAATTTCTCTAGTGGTAGATGTTTAGGTTATTTCCTTATTATAAACATTGCTGTCATACAAATATTAACGCTAGGTCTTGACTAACTGATTATCTCTTTAAGATAAATTGTTAGTTGTGAAATTACTGATCAAAGAGTATACACATTTAAAATATTGATATACATTTCCAGTCTGCCTTCTGGAAAAGTTGCATCAATTTATATTCCCACTAACATTAATGGTTTATTAAATTGCTTGTTTCTCTACACATTTGCCAAAACTGGATCCTAACAATTCTTTTATAGTTGCTAATCTAATGAAAAGACATATTTTATTCTCTTTATTTACTCTTCCCTGATTCTTAGTGAAGTTGAACATCTTTCTCTATGTTTATTTTCCACATATGTTGCTTCATTTGTAAACTGTCTATTCATTTCTTCTATCAATCAGGGCTCTTAGTTACAAGCAACAGTAGCCAGCTCTGGTTAATCTAGATAGAAACGGATCTTGCTAGAAGGATATGGGTTAGCGTACAGAATCAGTGAGGTGGTTGGAGAAATAGGCTTGGTAAAGGAGGGCTGGGCAGTGGGGGAATGCAATAAATCTAAAAATTTAACTGTCATAAAACAGGACAGTTAATATTCTGTTGCTGGCATCTTCTACACAACCCACTGTCATTATCTTGAGACTCTCAACGTTACTGTGAGTAAATTCTCAATTTCCCCTTTGTCTTTGCATCATTCTCAAGATTCAGAGACCCAGGTGGGAGCACCTGATTGACCTAGGTCACATGCCTGAACTATAGTAATCAGTGGTGTAAGAACGGTATTCTTTGGACCCTTTGGCTTCTGTAGTAAAAAGTAGGGGCTTATTCTCCACCAGTACACATCTGTGTTAGATGGACATTCAGTTGCTGGGTAGCTCCTTCCAAAAGACAAATGCCATTTCTTCATTTATTCAATCGCAATTTTTTCTTTTTTATTAGAGCAGTTTTTACATTAGGGGTATTAATACTTCGCCACATGTGTTGCATGTATCTTTTATATTATTTTTTCTTTTTCAATCATTGTGGAAAAGTAACCTTTTAAGAAAAATGACCCCAACTGGTTCTTTCCAGCAGAATCTGATACAATAATTGATGTATTATTGTTTCTTAATCAAACAAACCTTACGGTCCTAGCCATAGTCAATTTAACTAGGAAGTCTATATATGGAGGAAGGTGGTTTGCTATACTGAGACATGTTTGCCTATTCTCTATTTCATATCAAGTGACAGAAAATTCACCCAAATTTCTTTTTGGGAAGTAAAAATGTTAATTGAACAGAAGAAGATGGGTCTTTCAAGCTTGGGATGCAATCTCACATGTTGAGTTACTTTTAAGCTTCTGAAGCCTGCTATATCCCTACAATCAGAAGAGCTGGTACCTAGGGTGGTCACGTGGCTAATGAGTGATTTCTTGCTGGAGCCTGCGTGCTTACATATTTTGCAGTAAAGCTCTATAATAGAGATGATTTCTGAGTGTGGCTTTTCTTCCTAGTGTAGTTTAGGACTTGCATCATTTGTAAACCTCATACTACTTAAATAATTCAAAAGAAATCCATGGATAATTCTTTTAAACATCTATAATAAGTATTCCTTGATAGTCAGTTTCAGAATTTGTTAGGCATTGTATCTGCCAAAAAAATTCCTCTTCAATGCATACCTGAACATGCTTTTGCTTAGCTAGCTCCCTCTTGCTTCAAGGAAAACCCCTTATTTCTTGCTAAAGGGACCAACAATCCTTCTAATTAACCAGCCTTTCCCACATGGGGTTAAAGTTCATCCTTCTCCAGAAAGCCTCAGTATGAGTATTTGCAAAACCTAGAGAGATGTAGTTGAACCTTACACATGCATTAGATGAAGAAATGGGTGTAATGCTCAAAGAAATTAACTTCCTTATAAAGCTAGGAAGACAGGCTGAGATCATAAAGAGAACCAGAATATGTTTTCGAAAAGACTCAGTGGACAAATAAATCCATATTTCCAAATCAATACTTTCCAAAGCTAATGAAGAAAAATAAATAATGGTTTCAGGGTAACATGGTTTTCCAAATTTACTACTTACAATGAAAGTCTGTAAGTAGTCCCCAGTGGTGCTTCAGAAAATTCCGGAGTGTGTTGTCATCAGCTTTATTCTAAACTCCTAGGCACAGTAATATTTTCTTCTCTGTTTTTGTTAGGAGATACACATGAGTAGAAAATTCCCCCTCTGATTTTTTTTTCTGAATTGGAAAGATAAACTTCTCAATGCTGGGTGAACAATTTGAATAGACCTTTTCCTCACCAGTGGGTTGATCTCTAAAATACTAAGCTACAATTCCGTGTTGGGCTCTATATTGATGAAATACACAGAGAAAGACCCTAAATGTGTACCCAACAGACAGTTGAAAAGTGTCCTCATCTAGGCTAATATTGGATTTCTCTTTTAAGTGGATTGTTAGTGAAATACTGCTTTCAAAATGAAGGATCCCAGAGGTAGTGTGTATGAGTGTGTGTATGTGTAGAATTTTTCATGCCATGAATTAATTCTGAAAATGATTTCTCAGAGTTACTGTGGTCCCTTTCTCCTACACATGGAGAATAATTGGACTCTTTGTACAATTGATTGTTTCCCCTAAGAATATGAGGCGGGGAAGGTGGAGGAGTAACTTCAGAAGGAATTCACAAAAGCAGGCTAGAAGAAACTTAATTTTAGTTGTGAAAACAAGCAGAACTCAACTGCCCTCTATGTAACAAGTTAGGAAAGGTGATTCCTGGCATAGTTACAAGTGTGTTCTCTGCTGGAGCAGCTGTGCTGATGCTGTGCGTTAGCTGGAAGAAATTGTACAATGAGGACAGCAGGGAGGAATGGTACATTTGCCTGGTCTTTGGCTGGTCTTATCAACCAAAGCCAAAACGATTCTCTATGGACCAAGTATGGTGTCATCTATCCTTTACTATCTTGTCTTCTTCTCTTCTTTGCCCCTTTTCAGTACATATTTTAACATACATTTCCCATAAAATTGTCCATTTAAATGATTCTAGTTTTGGCATTTCATTTCTGTGCTCACTTGTCCAGATCCCTTCTCTTCTCTTTAGCTCAATCACTCCTTCTCCTGTTGCCTTTATTATCTCCTCTTTCCCCTGCCTCTTTTCCCCTCTGACGGTTTTCTCTGCTCAATTGTTTCCACTTTTCTATCCTTCAGTGTTATATTTTTTACATCAAAATTAAAAATTTGGAACTTATTTACCCCAAATATTATTTTTCTGGGATGAATATCAGCTTAATAGTTACCAAAGTGCTTAGATAAAGGGATGAAGTACCAAAGTGGAATTTCAGGGGGAGAGACGGTCTGGAATTCCAGAGGATTTCCATGTGTCTTCCAGTCCTGCTTCTTTTGTCCTTCATATAGTTTCTCGAAACAGTAGGAATGTAGCTTTGAGAAGCACTTTGCTTCTTCTTTCAGGGCCTTGGAGTGCTCCGGAAGGAAGCATTTGAATGACAAATATTGGAACTGGGCCTCTGGAAGCAGCAAAACTGAACCAAGCAGACTCAGAGAACCAGGAGAGGGCTGGCTGCTGGAGCAGGGTTCTTATTTAGTCTACGGATATCTAGGTATAGAGATGGTGGCCTTTTCATTTTATGAATTCCTTTGTCTACTGTACTAAAGGACATCATTCCTATATTCATTCATTCAACAAATATTTGCTGTGTATCCACTCTGTGCCAGGCATGCGCTCAGTACAGTGGACACAGTTTAATGTGCAGTCTATGCCCTCATCTTGAGAATGGCCTAGAGAGAAAGTCAGATGAAAAGGCCAGTATAAGGCAGCACCAGACCCCAGAACAAACTTCTGCTACCGAGATGGAAAAATGTGCCTTTGAATTCAAATTGTGTTTGAAGGTCTTCTCAGCCTTAAAGGGAGTCAACAAGGTTGTAGAGCTACAATAAAAGTGGATGGAAAACAAAGGAGGAGGGAGATGCTGACTCATTCCCTTGAGCTGGCAAAGTATACAATACACAGCAGACTCTGGGGGGCAAACCATCCATCTGTCCATGGAAATCAGTGAAACAAAGGGGGGCTGTAGACACCCTCCCCTCCCTCCTGTGCGTACTCTGGATCTCAGGCTATTTGTATTCACCAAGGCTCTATATGTTGGGATCTTTTTGGTCAGCTCCTCCCACTCTTTCTGGGATAATAAAACCAGGGGAGGAATAATGGGACAGGTTCCAGCTTGTTTTGTTCTGTGAGAGCTGTGGGAGTACATGGGGCATTTGGAAATTTACAGAAGTTGCGTGCAAAGCATGGATAATTGGATTTGGAAAGGAGGTGGGGCGGTGCAGGTGATTGCTGCTTTTTCTTATAAGCCCTCTGTATTATATGAATTTCTAAAATTATCTGCATGAGTTACTTTGATAAACTATTAAAAATACTTATTTTTCAAAACAAATAAGAGTAGGATGGAGATAGTCTTGGGGCATGCAGGGCAGTGGGAGGGAATGCATGAGTAATAATCACGCTTTGGTGAAAGGCTGGTTTCATGCCTGGTTTGGCTGTTTTATGATGCTACTGCTACTCTGGCAAGATGAGCTGGGCAGTGCATAAAAGGAATGATTGCTCACTATTCCTGGGTTTGGTTCTACACAGGCCAACCTCTGTCACTGCTTCAGTCTCTCAGCTCTATTAGCTGCCAACTCTATTGCTCATTTACCTTCTTCATTATTTGTGTGTTTAGCTTCTGATCTCAGTTTCCTTTCCAGTAACATTTTAGTTTTTTCCTAGGTCCTGAAATAGATATGGTCATCCTCTCAAGTAATAGCTTTCCCGACATGACTTGGCTTTCAGGTTGTCCATTCCAGATACTTTCCTATGAGGTGGTTCCCTCCTGGTTTGTCCCAATCATTCTGCAGTGCCTAACAGCCAAAAGGACCCAAGGAGGGCCTGAGGAGGGTTGATGACAGGCAGTAGAACAAAAGGGCTCAATCCCTGCAGACATACCAACCTGCCTCCTTCTACTTCCTAGTTGTGTGACCTTGTGCAAGTTACATAAACTTTCTGAGTCTTCATTTCTTCATCTGCATATAGAAGATATTGACAGTATTTACCACTTAATAAAAGCTCAGTATCACCATTGCAGCAGGGGTGTAAACTTATATACACTGCTCTTAAATGTGCAACAACAAAGGATGGCTCCTTTCCTCTGTAATTGGTCTGTCTTCATGAAAGAGCCCCCTCACTCAACTTCCTTTGACCCAGGTGGCTAAGCTTGAGGGATAGGGTCAGTTTCGGTCCCACCAGATGAATTTTGTTCAATTCTATGAAGAAAATCATTTCCTAAGGTAAATTCTTATCTCTGTTGGATAAAGAGCTCAGTTTTTCAGATTTCTGCTACCTCCCTCTGTTTCTTTCCAAGATGGGATCTGAATGTGAGATTTAAGTGATCTAATGGTGGTAGAGGAGGGTAGGGGGTTCTTGGTGTTCTTTGGATCCTTGCTGGTCTCTGCTGTGTCATGGCTGGTCTGGGCTTCTCCCTGGACTGGTGACCACTGATGGGAACTGGTGTCATCCTGGGGTGCTTTGCTGGTGTCTGAAGCTGGTATAATTCACAGACCGTTCCCAACTTTGCTGACTCAGCTCTGCCTTGTGGGCACTGCAGAGGTCCAGGGTTAAGTCCCCTAGGTTTCAGCCTGCTGCATGGAAGATAGGCAGTGGCGTGCTGCAAAATACTTAGCAGTTAGTTCTGGGCAGGAGAAGCCCTGATTTGCAGTATTTGCAGACTTCTGTGGTGTAAATAGTCCCACCTAGGCATTTCAAACTACCAATATGTTGTCACCAAATACAGAGTTGGGAAGAGATGCACTGTACAGATCCAAAAGAAATAAATAATCCCAAGAACACAGATAATAGTAAAATGTAATAAAATAACTATGGAGTGGTAATTTTGCATATTTAATTATCTTTATTTTTAATATAATTTATTGAATTTCAAATTTAAGTAATTTAACTTTTAAGAATTGCCATGTTAAATAACTGGCTTGCAAAATTTCTGACAATTTAGCAGTGAGTTCTCTGAGCTGGTTAGCCAGCTCTGGTCCAGCTTCTGATAAGCTCCATTCATATCCTCAGGTAAGTTCAGTGTTCCCTTTCAGGGGCAGCTTGAGAGAGCTAAATTTAGGCCAACCCTCTGCTGTCCACAAGTTGATGCAAAAGCAACCAATGACACAATACCCTCCCATATACTAAACAGGAAGCAGGGCAGAAGCTTCTCTACCCATGGCACTAACCTTGACCCACATAACTCACTTCCCCCTGGTAAAACTGGTCAAATAAGCAGAATATCAAATTCCCCTAGACTTCTGAAGCAAATTCACTCAACGACCAGTTCATAGAAATTCATTTCACCAAGTGAGAAATTCACCAAATTTATTTCTACTTTGTTTTGATTGACTAGTTTTCCCAGTAGCATTTTACGGATAAATGCTAAATTTGGTCTCTTGCAACAGCTGGAGGAAAGGGGCCAAAAGAGAGGAAGTTGTACTAAATGTTTGTCTAGGAGCCCACATCAACATCTCCTTCCTGCTTCTCATCTTATAGAGCCGCTTTCTCTGATCTCGATGGCCCTTTCTTTCTTCAGAGTCTCAGTCACTTCCTTCTCCACTTTGCAGACTCCAAAGCCCAACCTTCCTCTTAAAACTTCTTAGTGGTCATAGAGGAGAATGCTGCTGCACTAGCTTTTCCATTGGATGGCTGCTTAAACAGAACAAATTAAAACAGAGATTGACTGGCAAAAATAACAAGCCCAAGAGAGTTCTGGAGATTCCAGTCAGCACAAAGCATTCCTCACAGCACTGGTCGCTGTTTATATGGTGATCTCAAAGTCACTTCTTAATCACCTAGGCATTTAAAAACGCTGGGCTCAAGGATCAGAGCTTGAGAAATGACTGGAGGCTGAAGCAGGGGAATGAGAAAGTTTGATCTGCTTTAGAAACTCAACTATGGTAGCAATATGTGAGAAGGACCAAAAGGTGGAATTGGTAAGCAGGGAACTTGTTTAAGAGTTCATTGGGACCCAGGTGAAAAATGATAGCCTAAACTCCAGTAATGGAAATGATGGAAAAATAAGGGCCCTTTCCTGCCTACCCTAACTTAGTGGATCACTGCCCCCACCCCCCCGGCCCCACTTTTATTTGTTATCACTGTGCCCTGTTTGTTTCCTTCCTAGGATTTGTGGAAAATTTAAATTTTATATTTATTATTTACTTATCGTCTGTTCCTCCATTAGACTGTAAGCTCCATGGGGGCAGGCCTGCTTCATTTCCTAAAGCATTCTCATCATTCAATGCAGTGTTGGGCACTTAACAGGTGCTCACAAACATCTGTGGAAGAAAGAGTGTAATTGAGAAGAAAGAAAGGATGTTGCTCAGTGGGAGAAGCTTAGCTGTGTTTTAGGGTAAGGGAAAGGTGCCACGGAGAAGGAGGAGTAGAAAGCACAGAGAAGAAGTGATAAGTGATAGTGCCAATTCCAGGAGAAGTAAGAGCAAACTGGAGAGAAAAATGAAAGTAGAGGAGCTAGCTTTGCCTGGGAGAAGGGCTTTACTTCTTCTGACACAGGAGAAAAGAAGAATGGATGAGGATAGAGGTTGATTGGATTTATAAGTTGTAAGACTGATGGTCTCTGTTTCCTAGAGAAATGGTAGGCATAGTTATGATCTGAGAGAGACACAGAGACAGACAGACAGACAGAGAGAGACAGGGAGAGAGATGAAGAAGAAGAGGAGGATGGAGGAGAAAGTGGAGGAGGAGGAGGGGGAGGAGGGAAAAAAAGGAAGGGGACTTGAGAGTTTAAGGAGGTGGTGGAAATTTAACAAAATTATTCCAAGGAAAGGAATAAGTTGGTGGCCAAAAATACCTTAAAAAATTTCTGAGGGAGGGCCAGCTGAGGAACAGTATGACCAAATTAGTCTAGCCCCAAATCTCATAGGTCAGTGACAGGGAAGTAGAACAAGGAGATGGGAGGGTTAGTTGTGGCAGGGATTTTCAGGAAGCCATTTCTCTTCCTGGTTATTCTTATGTCTCATTGCAATAAAGAGAAAGGTTTCAGGACTCCTGGGATGAGTTCAGATGAATCATTCATCTCTCCAGCTGTCAAAAGTTTTGAATGCATTAGATAAGACATGAACATCAAAAACGGGCCCTCAGCAGTCTGCCCTCTGGAGAAGACCTCACCAAGGGGCTACAGCCTGCCTTGTCCTGCTGTGTCCTAGATCTGTATGATAACTGGTCTGCCCTTGAGTATAACTTCCTCTAGCAGGAAGGCAGCTTCTATCTTAGAAATCTTACTGATATCCAAATAATTTTTGTACTTAGGTGATTGCCTTCTATAAGAGAAAGTACATGAATTTAAACTTTGTTAGACCTGGGTTTGACTCCTAGCTCTGGTATATAGGAGCTGTGTGATCTTGAATAAATAGTCTGCCTTTTCAAGCCTTCATTGTTCAGAGTAAAATGGGGGGAATCACTGGAAAGGCAGAAAGTTGAAATGAGATGGTGTCTGTAAATCATCCAGCAAAATGCACAGCACAAGGTAGACACTCAAATATTTTGTTACTCCCTCCCTTCTTTCCTTTCTCCCTTCCTCCCTCTTTGCCTCCTTTCCTTCTCCGTTCCTCACATTTTAGTTACCAGTTTTCTGTACTAGATTGTAAGACTCCTCAGGGCAGGAATGACATCTTTGTCATTAAAAAAGTAATTCTTATTTTTATCTTTATTAAAGTAATACATGTACTTGCTAGCTAAAATTTTCAAATAATACAAAGGAGAAACTGCCTCATCCTTCCCCACCCCAAATCTTACTTGCCAGAGGAAAACATATCTAGTTCTTAACAGGTTGGGATTTTAACTATTCTGGTGTCATCTCAGTTTGTCTAAAAGTCTATTTTTACCGTTATTTCCTGACTTAGTTTTGCTGAATAAGTTTTAAGGATTATTTGTGTTCTTATTTAACAGAAAAAGATTTAGCTTATTTACACTACCATCCCACCTCTGCTTCCCAAATAATTGTCTCTTTTTAATTCCTCTATTGGTGTACTTTATAATTTTAAATAATAAACAAATATTTTACTTTTTTCCTTTCCATTATATGTAGCATCTCTTGATTCTCTACACTGTAAGACTGGGACATTATCACACCTACTGATCTCGTCAGTTTTCCTCACCCCTTTTACTTTCTAACTTCTTTATACTTTTATATGGTTAAGGTTGATAATATTTACTTTCTCTTATGGAACTGTAATTAAGTCTTCTGTGTGTTGATAGATAGGTTCTAAGGATAGTAAGTAGTGCTTCCATTATTATGGTTAATATTGTTCACAGCCTAGTCAAACATATTTACTTTCTTGTTTAGATTTTTGCTTTTCCTAGGGTTTGTAATTGCCCCTTTTTTCTTTCATTGTCTGCTTTTATCATATCTTTAACTCTTCTAATGTCTCAGGGATCACAAAAATGGATTTCTCTCTTTTCTTGAATACCTCCTTCCTGGACTCCTCCTGTTTCAACATGGGCTAGTTGCTCTCTAGAATGGCTACAAACCTGTTGTCCTGGGACTTTCATTCATTACTCTTTTGAGTTGAATCTACACTGTCCAAGACCCACTGTTGTCCTCCTTTTTGGTTAATTCATTTTACAGAAAAAAGTCCAAAAGTTAATATCTGAGAAAGAGTACATGTGAGGTAAACTTTCTAAGTCCTTGCATGTCTAAAAGTATATGCCCTTATCTTGATTAGTAGTTTGGTTTGGTTAAAAGTTCTAGAATTGGGACTTCCCTGGTGGTGCAGTGGTAAGAATCTGCCTGTTAATGCAGGGGACACAGGTTTGAACCCTGGTCCGGGAAGATCCTACATGCTGCGGAGCAACTAACCCGTGAGCCACAACTACTGAGCCTGCGCTCCAGAGCCCGCGAGCCACAACTACTGAGCCCGCACGCCACAACTACTGAAGCCCACGTGCCTAGAGCCTGTGCTCTGCAACAAGAGAAGCCACCGCAATGAGAAGCGCACGCACCACAACGAAGAGTAGCCCCCACTCGCCTCAACTAGAGAAAGCCCGCGTGCAGCAGCGAAGACCCAACGCAGCCAAAAATAAATAAATAAAATTAAAAAAAAATTCTAGAACTAAAAATTTTTACTTGAGGATTTGTCTTCTAGTATTCAGTGAAGCTGAAACCATCCAACTGTCTTTCCATTAGAGGTGACCTATTTTATTTATCTATCTCTTTGTGGAAGCTTTTAGAATCTTACCTTTTAAGTTCTGATATCTTAAAATTATGTGAGTGAATGTAAGTTTTATTTCCCTCCATACATTGTGTTACATACCCAATAGGCCTTTTCAGTTTGAAGTCTCATTGGTACTAGAATATTCTATTTTTAGTTTGATAATTGTTTCCTCTCTATTTTCTCTTCTGTCCTTCTGAATACCTTTTGTTGAACACTGTACATTTTGTCTAGACCTTCTATGGTTTTTGCTACTATTTTTCTCTCATATTTTCTATCTTTGTAATTTTTTCTAATTTTTCAAATATTTTATTACCTTGCTCTTCCAATTTAAAATATATTTTAATAGACTTTTAATTTAAAAATAATTTTAGATTTATAGAAAAATTTCAAAGATAGTATAAAGACTACCCATGTGTTCCACACCTAGTTTCTCTTATTAACATCTTACATTAGTGTGGTATATTTGTCACAATTAATAAACCAATACTGATACATTCTTGTTAATGAAAGTCCGTATTTTTTCAGATTTTTTTAGTTTTTACCTAAATGTTTTTTTTTTTTTTTCTGTTTTAGGATCACATCTAGATATCACATTGCATTTAGTAATCGTCTCTTTAGGATCCTCTTAGCTGTGATAGTTTCTCAGACTTTTCTTGTTTTTCATGACCTTGACCATTTTGAATAGTACAGGTCAGGTATTTTGTATAATGTCCCTCAATTGGGATTTTTCTGTTGTCTTTCTCATCACCTAGCTGAGGTAGTGTTTCTCAGGTTTTTGCAGTGTAACATTACTATTTTATTCCCTTTCCATACTGTATTCTTTGGATAAATGTCACTATGTGTAGCTCATACTTAGATGGGGAGTTATGCTCCACTTCCTAGAGGGCAGAGTATCTACATAAATTATTTGGAATTCTCCTGCATGGGAGAGTTTTCTCTTCTCCCTCATTTATTTATTTATTCAGTTATTTATTTATGGCAATATGGACTAATGAATATTTATTTTATACTCTGGGTTACAATCAAATACTACTTTATTTATTTTGTTGCTCAAACTCTTCCAGCTTTGGCCATTGGGAGGTTTTGGTTGGCTCCTTTGTCCCTTTGACATACCTCCAAAGTTGTGTGTTTACTTATTTATTTTTTAACATTTCCTTATTTTCTGTCACTGTAAGATGCTCCAGGCTTATCTTGAATATTTCCTACCTAAATCCTAGACTGACATTTCTCCAAGGAGATCTGATTCCTTCTACTGGAGAATGGTATTAAAAGCCAAAATCTGTGTGCTAGTTGCTACTGGAGTATTGTTGCATCTAGGCCCTCCCAGCTGACAGAGCAAAAGCATATGTGTGTATACCAACTTGGGTATATACATATATCTATAAATATTTCTATATTTAACATCTGTATCTATATTAAGCTAAATATAAGTCCATACTGATGTCTCCAGCTCTAATCCATTACCATACGTATCATTCTAGCTGTCTTTCCCTTACTTGTCTATAAAATCCTAGTCTAACAGAGAGAAACCTGGCTCCTGCAATCCCCCATCCACTTACTTGATTGTTCAATTCCAGTATATGTATCACAGTATCAAGATTATTAACTGGTACTCTCATAGGAAACAACTTTATCACCTAGAGTTCAGTGTTTATATATATGTTTTTTTTTTGCCTTTAGTTTCACAAACTTTATTCATTTCCAGTGTTGCTAAGGTGAGCATCTTTTCCCTTCAGTCCCCTTCAGTGAGGTTTTTTATACACTTATAATACAGTTAGATTGTTTTGTCATATTCTGCATTCATTCTGGGATCTCTCAACCTTTTAATTTTCTTGAAGATTTCCTTAATGGTTCTTTGCAAAACTTCTGTTGACATTCCCCCACCTCCCCGCTGTCAAATTTTATTTTCCAAGAGTTCTTTTTACTCTCTGAATTTTTAAAATACCATCTTATTCTTTTTTCATAGTTGCTAGTTAGCTGTTAGCAATCTGCATCTATGAAAATCCACTCTCTGGGGATATTTATGAGAATTTTTTTAAAGTTTTCTTCTCTCTGTTTAGCCTGTTTTCTCCAAGTGTTTCATTCAGCTTATTCTCATCGCTGTTTTCCATATGAGACATTTTCCTCTGATTTCTGGTAACCTTTGCTTGACTGCTCATGATTCAGACTGGGAGAATGTGATTTCCTGAGTAGAATGTCTGTAATCTCTTGACGGCATGGGTGGGTTTGTTAATGCTGAGTTTCCCTGTAGGGTAATTTGGCTGGGCTAATGTTGGAGGCACCCCTGATATTCATATCTTTCCACTTGGGCTGATTCCTTAAAGAAGTAACTTCTAATCTGTGGCCTGAAGTGTAAGGCCTATCTGCTAGCAGTCTGGTAGTCAAGTAATTATTCATTTGATCCACACATTTTCAGACTAGTACTCATACCCTCAACTGTGCATGGCTTCTTCCAGAGAATAGACTCTGTTTTAACGTTTCTGATCTACTATTGAGGGGTAAGGGAAGTAATTCAGTGGAATAGCCAGAAGAATGTGGGGAAATAGATCCAATTGCTTTTTAATAAAGCTTCAAACCAATCTTCCTTATTTTTTGCCCCCCATCTCCCTTAATTCCCATTTCTGGACATGTCTGATGCTGTCCATTTCTAAGACTTGAGGAATTTGAAGTGAAGATTAGGTCAGTTTTCAGGTTTCCTCAGTGCTGGTTAGATTTGGCCTCCTTAGGTCTACAAGGCCCCTTGGTTAACATTCATCTGTCTGCTTTCCTGCCTTCCTAAAGTTTGTGCTTATTTTTTTTTTTTTTAATTTATTTCCTTTATTTTTTTGGCTGCGTCGGGTCTTAGATGTGTTTTTATTTTTAACAGAAATTGTTATAGCATCCAGAATTATCTCAAGTCATGTGTTAAAAATCTCTGTTTTATTTAATAAGTTTTGTGTATTATCTCCACTTACTCTTGGATATATACCTTTAAAAACTTTATCTATTCACCCATCCATCCCTTTATTGTGGTTTTTATAGGGGTTTCTAGAGGGAGGAAAGTTAGATTCGTGTGTTCAATTCATTGTCCATCTTTTCCCAAATCCAGTTTATAACTTTTTATTCACTTGATACAATGCATTATGGATACTAACTGCTCAGTGAATATTAGTTACATTAAAACATATAGAACCTAGAAAATCTTCATTGCATTGTGCTTTAAAGTTGATTGGTACACTAAGAGTATACCAAAGATACACTTCATGCCCCAAATGTAACTGTCATTTTAGTGTCTTTCTGCTTTCTCAACTAAATTCAGAACAGAGTAAATCTTAATGACTAGTTCCTTTGTTTTCACATCTAAATAAGCCTCCAGGATAGAGCAGCCAAACAAATTTATTAGAGGGGTGGGATAGGGAGGGTGGGAGGGAGATGGAAGAGGGAGGACATATGGGGATATATGTATATGTATAGCTGATTCACTTTTGTTATAAAGCAGAAACTAACACACCATTGTAAAGCAATTATACTCCAATAAAGATGTTAAAAAAACCCCCAAAAAACCATATTAGCTGTTGTCACTTGAAGTGTTGGGAGAGTGGGGTTCAGTGGGGGTCCCTGCTTTCCCAGTATGATCCTGAGTTAAAAATGCATGAAGATGTTAACAATTAACTTTATCAATGGGTAGTCATTCATGTAGCATTGGTCCTCCATTCCAAACATATTTAGCTGAATATTGGTTATGTGGCTGAAATTCTTGGACAAATGCTTTTGCTTTGGTATATGATGAGTTAAATTGAATTGAAACTGCCTACTTGCCTCTTATAAAATGTAGCTTCCTTTGTTATTTAAATATAATTTGTTTATGTGGTAACATAATGCTGAATCATCAAAGAACTGGGTCTTAGTCCTGGCTCTGCTAATTCTAAAGTATAAGACGCTTGCCTAATCTTCTCAGTTCCCATAATGCTCTGACTCCCCATTTACAAAGCTGAGTTGATATCACTCATCCTGGCTGATTAATAATTGGGATAATACCTACCTGTGTTGAAGTGGGTTAATGATGAATAAATTCTGCTAGACCCCTTTTGTTTATAAAGTATTACACAAATATAAAGGAATGTTATTTAAAAACTTTAAACACTATGTTAAAGAAAGATCTATTGGACTAAAAGATTTAGTGAGAACAATGTACTTTTAAAAAAATAGCAGAAACAAGGACTCCTGAGTCCCTTGCTTCTTGAGTAGTTTGTAGATTAGAAGCAACACACTGATTAGATCTTTTGCACACACCAGTTCTCTTTCTTAATAGTCTGGCTTTGCTTTTACTCTCAACTGAAGAACAGAGAATGGCTGTGATCTTGACCTAATGTAGGCTCTAATCTTTCAAAGCTCCCTGTATTTTACTTGGCTTCTCTCCTGACCCTGAAGTTAAATGTAAATTCCAAGATCTCACTGCTTATCTTTTGAAATTGTTTTGTCAACAATAAGTAAGATCAAGTTTAGGAGGTTTGTCTACATTTGTCTGTCTAAGCACTCAAAATGCTCAGTGGTGCCAACGTTTTTTCTTATAGAATTCTCTGTAACATCAAGGGCTCTTGGTTGTCTTAGCCAAATGTCATTCATTGCTTTTCAGGAGTTTGTGCTTTAGATGCCTTCTCTGGACTTGGATTCCTGACATTGAAAAGGTTTAACACAAACTATCAGTGATAATCAATTGGAAGACAGACACAAAGCCATTCTCAAGGATTTCTTCCTTTCTTTCTTTTTTTTTTTTTTTACATTGTTTTGTTTTGTTTTAAATCTATTTATTTTATTTATTTATTTTTGGCTGCGTTGGGTCTTCCTTGCTGCGCACGGACTTTCTCTAGTTGCAGCGAGTGGGGGCTGCTCTTTGCTGCGGTGCCCGGGCTTCTCATTGCAGTGGCTTCTCTTTGTTGCGGTGCACGGGCTTTAGGTGTGCAGGCTTCAGTAGTTGTGGCATGCGGGCTCAGTAGTTGAGGCTTGCAGTCTCTAGAGCGCAGGCTCAGTAGTTGTGGCGCACAGGCTTATTTGCTCCGCGGCATGTGGAATCTTCCCGGACCAGGGCTCGAACCCATGTCCCCTGCATTGGCAGGCAGATTCTTAACCACTGAGCCACCAGGGAAACCCTTTTCCTTTATTTCTAAAATACTTTTTGAGCACTGGAAAAAGGGTTGATCTTTTCCTTTTGTTTCTTTTGGTATGTTCACAGTGATACAGAGAAGGAGAGAGAGCATTGCACTCAGAGGGTTTTCTTTTTTTTCTTCTACATGAAAGACTTCATTGTTCCACCTCCACAGTTGACTGCAGGCCCTGGAGAAAGTAGCAAAAGATCAAGAAAGAGAGAAGAATGATTACTGACTGATTTTCAGAGTGGCAGGCTCTGGCTAAATAGAAATACTTTGATTTGTGAAAGAGGACCCCTGTTATATTTTAACAGTCTAATGGGGCTTGCTTTATCATTAGTGCCTTCAGTACTGCTTGTACTTGATTTAATCAGGATCAAAGCCTTTAGGCTGACATTATAAACCCACAACACAATAGTTAGTTGTGAGCTTTGATTAGATTTAATTAGCATAAGTGGAAAATGTATCAGTATTTTTTCATCTCTTTCCCCTCCCTACCTTTTTTTTTTTTTGAACTTTTTCTCAGGGAAATGTTTTTGCATTTTCCCCCTCTTTCCTTATTTCTTAGTCTGGAGAATAAAAATGTAAATATACACACATGAAAGGAAGTGAGAATATGTACCTAGATACTCAAAAGATCTATTGGATCTGTGTTGTTTTTTGTATTCTTAAATAAAACACATGCAGTCTGTGGTGCTGGCTGATCTATATAGCTGTATATTGATGAGATTACCCAAATTAGGAATTTCCAGTGCATAATTTAACCATAAGTCTTCAAAGAGCCTTAATTGGGAGGAAAAACAGGCATGATAGAGTGCCAGGGGTGATGGTAGTGATGGTGGTTGTGTAGTGCCTAGGAAAAGCTGTTAGTGGACTAATTCATTAGCGTACTTTGGGTTGTACCATTGTGAAGTACAGAAATTTATTAATTTAAATAAGACTAGCATTATCTTAAGACCCTGTGACTACACACATAGTAAAAATCCAAATTTAATGGCAAAAATCCAATTGAAGAATTATTGCTGAGGATTTTGTCAGAAGTTTCTAGATTGGGTAATTGGTTCTTCTAGGTGAGAGAAAGAACACATGAGACACATGAGCCACGTGGGGAGGAAAGGCGATCAGATGTTCAGTTTTTTATAAGATGAATTTGAAGTGTTCAAGGGTCATCAGATAGAGCTATTCAGTGGGAGTTTGACATGGCTCTTATTTGCTAGTGAGGGGACTGTGCTGGGTGCATAGATGTGAAGGTCCCTGACGTGTGATAGTTAAGACTCTGAGAGGGAATGAAATAAATTAGGAGAGAAGATGACTAGGAAGAACAATGGGTTATGTCTAGAACCCTGGGGAATTCCATATTTAATGATAAAATGAAGGAAAAATATCTATGAGGAAACCGAAAATCAGAGATCAGTATCATGGGAGTGGAGTGCAGTATCATGGAAGCTTTGGAGTAAATATTTAAGAGTTCACCTAGAGCAATTACTCAGGTGACTGCCAAGACAGTGCCAATCTGATCCTTGGGAGGGAGAGGTGGGGGTGAGGATTTCCAGCAAGAGGGGAGCAGCAATGCTCCCCAACAGGTGACTTTAAGCATCCCCCCATTTATCTTTGGGGAAAGTAATCATGAGACTTAGAGCTTAAAAGTAGTTCATTATTGCCAGAAGGCTGGGACTTGAGTTGCAGGTGGAGTTAGTAGGTGTACACATTTAATTATGCCAAATCAATTTTCTTGTAGGTGTTTTTCTAGCAGAAAAAAAATAAGAAAAAATAAACAGAATATGGAATCTGGTTCTAATTTCCCAGTTCCTTTTTTAGACTTTTATTACATTATATTTTAACCCATTTTTATAAATATACATGAGTACACATCACATAAGCCTTATACTTTTTGCAAAGTAAATATTATAATTTCTTATCTTTTTCTATGGTAGCCATTTTTGATAGTATTACAGGAGAACTGAGTATTTACCAGTGACCTTAGTCATCTTGGCAAAGTATCTGGAAAAGTCAGCTGCAAGGTTGGTTTCTTGTTTATTTATTCAGTCTTTCTAGTATTTCAGTTGCTTTTTCCCCCCCCTAAGCTATTTTCTAGTCCCTGACCAATGCCCAAATGTGAGTCCTTGTGAATTCAATGGGTTATAGGAAAAATCTGGTTCTGAGTTTCCATGTTTTGGAAGGGACAAACTAATTTTATGTAATTGACATTGAAATCTCATATTAAAAAAAAAAAACTAGTGTATTTTTAATTGAAAACCTCAAGATTAAACATCTCTAATTTTTTAGGTAATATGTTAGTCTCAGGTGAGAGAATTACTTCTTTGCACTTTATTTGAAAAACAGAAGGACTAGAGAAAAGAGGAAATTCAGTCATTTTCAGTAACTTTACCAAGTAGTGACAAAATGGAGCACTTTAGTGTGGAAAGAGACACTGAACAGAAACGTCAAATCTGTTCCTCTTCCTAATGATGAAGTGATTTTGGGAAGATACCTAATTCTCAAGTTCTGGATTTTCTCATCTCTTAAATGATTGGATTATGCTAGTTATTTTTTTGTTATTTTTTCCTTCGAGTTCCTATGTTCTGCAATTCCCAATAAGATTTCATTATTGACATCAATAGTCTATACCATAGATGCTCAGTTAATCAATGTCCATTTAACTGACTCCCTAGAGTAATCATACTCTATTCCTTCAATAAAACATGCTGGACGATGCCCATTGCAGAGGAGTACTGGTAGCCAGAAGACTACTCTAGTACATTCATGCATTTCTGCCCCCATCAGTTGAGTTTTATGTTTACCAAGAGTCAGCTAACGTTTGTTCCCAAATCTTTTTATGCCAGTTGTGTTCATTATTGATACTACACAATTTATTAAGTAGTATGAAAGCCAAAGAAATATGAATGTGAAAAGGAAGAGAGTTGTTTCCACGAGAACTAAACTAAAGGCTTTGGAGAGCATCTGTGGGGGAGGAGGTGTGGGGAGCTGTGTAATATAAGAAAACATTGTAAAATATTAAAAAATACTCATAAATATCTAGAAAAGTTGATTTTTATGTTTCTTCACAGCTGAACTTATTTTTTAATTCCACTGTAAAGAAACTGAAATTGGAGATCAAAGATGATGCTTTATGCAAAAAAGAAACAGAACACCAATGACTGTAAGAAAATGTTCTACAACAAATGATTGATGAATGAATACAGAAAGAAATGGTTGAAAGAAAAGTAAATTATTTAAGTATGCATGTATAATTTCCTATCTTTCCTCACTTTAACTCCTTTTTTAATTAACCCAACAATTACCAATATTGACCGTGTCCCTTAGAGGGTATTTACGCTAATTTGTCATACTGAAGTCAGAGCCAGGCTAAAGTTTCTAACTTTCTTTTGTTCTCTCAACATTAACAGGATATACTATACGAATAGATAGTGTGAATAAGATCCTGAAGAGTACTTTTTTTTTAGGCTTTTGAGGTATAAATATTTATTTCAAAGCTAATTATTACATGTTATAGGGTAGGAGTAGTATTTTCCTGGTTT
The DNA here is from genome assembly GCF_028023285.1 of Balaenoptera ricei. Lineage (NCBI taxonomy): Eukaryota > Metazoa > Chordata > Mammalia > Artiodactyla > Balaenopteridae > Balaenoptera > Balaenoptera ricei. The sequence continues at coordinate 75,841,536 of NC_082644.1, forward strand.
CGGTCCTGCCTCGTGTTCTTACTAATTACTTAATGTCTTCAAGGCATGGTTTCTACCACTGAGACATTACAATAATATACTAACTCACTGGGTTAAGAAGTTCAACTCTGTTCATATACATAAAACACGGCACCTGGCATACAGTAGAAACTAAAAATAAGATATTTATTATCCCTTAGAGTAGGTTCAAGTGCTTCTAATTACCAATTGATTTTTAATGTAATAAGGGACTCTGAAAGTTATTGAATAAAAAAGATTGAACTTTATGCACCTTTTTGTGGGAGCTAAGGCAAAGTTCAGAGAACAATAGGGTGGCTGGGACCACGTAATTTGATTGCCTGGTGGCCAGAGGTCAAAACTGATTAGCAAGTCAGAGCCTTCAGTTAGGGGTCAGTGACCAAGCATAAGCAGACATCAGTATTTGTGGCAAATGCTTCCAAGTGAAGTGTTCCCTCTGTGTAAAGCACTTTTGCTGGAGGTGATGAGCTATGTGCCAGGATTACTGCAGGTATGAGCTATGCTTGCTCTCCTCTTACTCTCAACACAGCAGCTAGACTGAACCTTTTAAAGCCTAGATGAGATCATGTCACTCCTGTGCTCAAAACCACACAAAGGCTGCTCATCTCACTAGGAGTAAAAGCCAAAGTTCTTACAGCAAATGGCCTATAAGGCTCTACAATGATCTGAGCCCTCAGTTATTTCACTGCTCTCATTTCTGATTATTCCTCTCATTCACTCTTCTCCAGCTACACTAGCCTTCCTGTTATTCTTTAAAAAAAGTCTGGCACTCTCCTGTCCTATGACTTTTGTTGTTCTCTCCACTGGGAATGCTTTATCACCCCTAGCTGCTGGCCCCAGTCCCTCACTTCCTTTAGGTCTCTGCTCAAGTCTTACTTTCCCAGTGAGACCGACCCTGACCACCTCTCACCTCCCCACGCTCTCCTTTTCCCTGCTTACTTTGCTTTTTATATTATCAATATATAACTTGCTTAGTCATTACGTTTATTTTTGATTCCGTTTCTCTGCTAGAATGTAAGTTCTATGAGGGGAAGGATCTTTATCTATAGTTTTGTTTACTTATGTATCCCAAGTGCCTAGAATGGTCCTTGGCTCATGGTCTGAGCTCTTAAATATTGGTTCAATGAATGAATGAAAAACTGAGTGGAAGAACCAGGACTGCCCTGAGTACAGTCTAAGGTATTCTTTGCCAAGGGCAAAGCAAATGGCAAAACTATCAGTCTCTGGGGATTTATTGAGGAAAGCGAAGATCTTTTAAGACTGGAATGGCTCTCTGACATCAGCTACAGTTTGCAAGTCGCCCTTTTTCCTAACTCCCACTGCTTTCTTGATTTTATTGCCTTAAATTCAGGTTTACTCAGGCAAAGAGAATCAGAGAACTGTAGCTAGGACCCAGATGATCCAGATAATAAACATGTCTTTGCTTCAATTTTGTGACAGATGGGCAAATAGACATGAAGGCCTTTTCCCCCTTTTTCCTTCATTACTTGTCTCTAGTTTGGCTTAATGATTACCTAATGATTCAGCACTTATGACCTTTCTTGTTAACTATTGCAGTTTCTGACCCTCTCATACTGCATCCATTTTTGGTATTGAGGATTTATAAATTCCCTTTCTTCCCTTTTTACCTAATCACAGTTTAAATGCTTCCAGTTTCCATAGCTCTCTTTGTGTATAAAATAATAAGTTTATCATAATAATAATTATCCTGTAATAATAATTATACAATTATTTAGCTCTATGGAGCATGTACTATCTGCCAAGTTCTGATTTAGGAGCTTCAGATATATTTTCACTAATCTTCACACCAGCCTTGCAGGGGGGATTTTTGAACTCAGCAAATTTACTCTGTGCTTCTTAGCCTTTATGTTTTCTTTTGACTGGCCCCATTAGAATCACCAGAAACCCAAGGTCACAGATATCTGGATCCCACTCCAGAAGACCTACAATTAGGATTTTCACCAACTTCCAAGGTGAAACTTTTGAACACTCAAGTTTGAGCACCATTGGGTGTGTATTGAGGTAGAACAGACCTTGGAGTACACTGAGAAGTGGACTCTAAGTTGGCAGTAGTACATATAGTCATCACTATGCAGTTTTTAAATTATTGTAATGGAGGTTAACCCTCTTCCTGGCAAGTCATACTTTGCTTTTCCTGCTTCTGTGGCATTTGACATATATATTGTCACACAAACGAAAACCAACAAGAGCCATCTTGAAGTTTTTAGCCAACAGATATTGTTCAACTGTTGTTCTTTCATAGGCCAGATTGTGCCTTTCGACTCTATGTTAAATTATTTCTATTTTGTAAGGAATAAGGGACCAACTCATTTGGTCAGTGCACCTGGGAACAAAGACTAAAGAGGATATCTGAAAAAGTAAAGACAAGTATCTGAATATGCATCAAGAAAACGACTAGCTTTCTCTAATTTTCTTACTTATTCAGGTAAAAGAAAATAGCATGACTCAAGAGTCAGATATGTAAAATTGTGTCGACTCATATCACTGTAGTCAAGTCAGATAGGGAAAGTGAAGCAGTTGTCTAGATGGAGGGTTGGCAAACTATGGTCCACAAGCCAGATTCTTTCTGCTATCTATTTTCGTAAATTAAATTTTGTTGGATCACAGCCATGCACTTTCTTTTATATATTGTCTATGGCTGCTTTCATTCTACATTGGCAGGATTGAATAAATTGGAGCAACAACTACTGGTATGGACAACAAAGCCAAAAATATTTACTATCTAGTCCTTTACAGAAAAAGTTTCTGGTCTCTGGTATAGATTATTTAGAGATTATTCACTTTGGTTCTAAATTATTCAAAATTTTTATATGGAATTTGAAAGTGGTAAGATAATAGAATCTCAGTAAATATCTATGAAATGAATGATGATATTTTTCAGTTGGACTCTCCACAAAAAAAGAAATTAACTCAGGAACCTGAAGTCACTAGAAGTGTTGGTAATTGTTAACCTGTAACCCCACCCCTAGAATTACGCCATTTGCCATAAAGCACTCATTTACCTACTCTAAAGGGAGAGAGGAGACAAGTTTTTATGGAGAGACATTCATTTCAAAGTGGAGGACATGCTTATCAGGGTGTGAACAAGACCATTCACTGGTGTATGGAAAAAGATATTATAATTTATGGCTTCACATTAATATATAGAGAAAAGAAGTTTAGCTTTACTGATATTTCATACAGATTGGCACTAGTCCTTGCACATATGTACTGTCAGAAAGGCATTTGGGTTTCTTAAGGGAAGAGTAGCACTTACCCAATCCCAAAGGACTGGTAGGGTTCTCTGTTGCTTGATTTCAGTGTATTGACACACAATGAAGTTTATATGTACCTGGTTAAGTGGATTTAGGGATTTCATTATCTACTGCACAAAATGGACAAATGGATAAAAATATTTCTGAGATATCTAAGATTGAAAATAATAACTCATGTACTGCTTAAAGTGGGGAAAAAAATGGCAAAGTTGACATTTGTCTTAATCCTGTGCAAACAGTTCTTTGGCAGTCAAAGAAGTAAAAGATAAATTCATAAATTCTGATGAATTTTGAAAATGATCAAGAGAATAAATGAAATATGGATTTACTTCCTCTATCATTATAGACCTCACCCTAGTTGAATACTGTGTCAAATTTAGACAAAACTTTTGCGTAGTTGGTGGATTGGATTAAAAAATAAGTACCATGATTTAGTAAGCAAGATAATGAGGTCCTTTTTCTTTTCACATACTTCTATCATTAGGAAATAACTTTTCAGCCATGACAGTCATTAAAATCAAGTACAGAAATAATGAACATAATGTTGGACTGAATCACAAATGTTAAGCCAAGATTTTCAAAAATAATTAAGTATATTAAATCACATTATTTAAACAATTTTTTTTAAAAAATTTATTTATTTATTTATTTATGGCTGTGTTGGGTCTTCGTTTCTGTGCAAGGGCTTTCTCCAGCTGCGGCAAGTGGGGGCCACTCTTCATCGCGGTGCGCGGGCCTCTCACTGTCGCGGCCTCTCTTGTTGCGGAGCACAAGCTCCAGACGCGCAGGCTCAGTAATTGTGGCTCACGGGCCTAGTTGCTCCGTGGCATGTGGGATCTTCCCAGACCAGGGCTCGAACCCGTGTCCCCTGCATTGGCAGGCAGATTCTCAACCACCGCGCCACCAAGGAAGCCCTAAACAATTTTTAATAATAATGATTTTTTAAAGTGGGAACATATTTTCTTATAGATTAATAAAATAAAAATAAAATAAATTATTATTTATGTTATCTTTATCTCATCCTTTTATAGTTTCTATTTTGTGTATGTTTTACTATGTATATAATATGTTAGTATAATAGTATATGCATGTAATTTTTATATATTTGTATATTTAAGCATATACCTTTGGTATATATATATACACACGCACACACAAACACATCAAAGGTATATACTTTAATGTTTTATTCATAGGTGCATGGGATTAAAAAGTTTAGAAGCCACTGATTTAGACAATGATGTATGAGTTCAACCTTCTTACTGAGTGTCTTGGGTTTTATCTCTGCCTGACCTCTCCTCTGACCAAACTTCTCTCAACCTGCTGAAGGCTTGGTAAAGTGAAACAAATTGCAGTAACTCCTCTGTATGTACCTTTGTATAAATATTTATTCCATATTGTTACATACTTGCTTGCATATTTTACATTTGTCCACATTAGTGTTGTCTTCCATTAGTTTTGGCTACTTAAAATACTAAGGATATTAATGACTAAATTTTCTTTTTGTAGTACCTTCCACAGACAGTAAGCTAATTGACACCCCTGATGCTGTTTGCTTTTGTTCCTGGAGAAATTATTGTATGATTACAGATTTCATTGAATCTTATTGATTTTTATATAAATAATGGGTGCACTTTGTAGACATTGGGTATGTTTGGAGATGGCACAGTTTTTCTGGGGTTAAGCAGGTTTCGATGATACTGACCTTGCTCACTTTATGTCAAAACAATAAATCCTTAGGAAAAATTTTGCCTCAGTCATTTAAATTTATTTGGTATTTGTCGAGATATAAAGAACCCACTTTCATACCAAAAATTGTTCTAAATGAGATATCTCCTCTGTGTCTTTTCTGGCCAAAACAAATCTATAATTTCATGTCTCAATGGTTATGTCCATTTAAAGATTTTCCCATCTGGGAACAACTATGGTCTCCAAAACAGTAGCACTGACATTAACCCCCAACCCCTTTCTTTTCTAAATTTAATTTTTTATTTTATATTGGAGTATGGTTGATTTACAATGTTGTGTTAGTTTTAGATGTACAGCAAAGTGATTCAGTTATACATATACATATATCCATTCTTTTTCAGATTCTTTTCTCATGTAGGTTATTACAGAATATTGAGTAGTTCCCTGTGCTACACAGTAGGTCCTTATTGATTATTTTATATATAGTAGTGTGTATATGTTAATCCCAAACTCCTAATTTATCCCTCCCCTGCACGTTTCCCCTTTTGTAACCATAAACTTGTTTTCGAAGACTGTGAGTCTGTTTCTGTTTTGTAAATAAGTTCATTTGTATCATTTTTTTTAAAGATTCCACATATAAGTGATATCATATGATATTTGTCTTTGACTTACTTCACTTAGTATGATAATCTCTAGGTCTATCCATGTTGCTGCAAATGGCATTATTTCATTCTTGTTTTATGGCTGAGTAATATTCAATTGTATATATGTACCACATCTTTATTCATTCATCTGTCGATGGACATTTAGGTTGCTTTCATGTCTTGGCTATTGTATTTAAATAGTGCTGCAATGAACATTGGGGAGCATGTATCTTTTTGAATTATGGTTTTCTCCAGTAATATGCTCAGCAGTGGTATTGCTGGATTATATGGTAGTTCTATTTTTAGTCTTTTAAGGAACCTCCATACTGTTCTCTGTAGTGGTTGTACCAACTTACATTCCCACCAACTCTGTAGGAGGGTTCCCTTTTCTCCACACCCTCTCCAACATTTATTGTTTGTAGACTTTTCGACGATGGCCATTCTGACTGGTGTGAGCTGATACCTCATTGCAGTTTTGATTTGCATTTCTCTAATAATTGGCGATGTTGAGCATCTTTTGATGTGTTTTTTGGCCTTCCGTATGTCTTCTTTGGAGAAATGTCTATTTAGATCTGCCAATTTTTTGATTGGGTTGCTTCTTTTTGATACAGAGCTGCATGAGCTGTTTGTATGTTTTGGAGATTAATCCCTCGTCAGTCGCTACATTTGCAGTAAAACCCTTTTTATTTCTTCTTCATTAGAACACAGTATTCTATTAATCGAGTTAGTATTTGACTCCAGTAGTTCTCTTTTTCCTCTGTGAATTTTAGCCTGACTACAGAAGTTCTGCCTTTTATATTTATCCAAAGAGGAAACCTCAGAACTTGATATCTGCTACTAGACTGGCCAGAAAGTCTGGTTTCTCATTAGCTTCTTCCTGTGTTCCGGAAGCCAGTCTGAAATGCAAATCTCACACCTTTTGTGGGGTTCTGCAGATGTCAAAATGCCCCCCTTCCATCCCAGCCTAACTCTTATTCCCAGCAGCTCTGTGTTGCCAGTTATAATTGAAATTCATGAAAACAAACTGGCACTTGAGTCATGGATGGAAACAATTTGTGGGGGAGGCATAAAATAGCAGGGGTGTATTTTTCATGTTTATAGTCTACTCTCATATAAGGATTTCACTTTTGAGTGAAAGCAATTTTAATTCCATATATGCTCAGTTTGAATATTTTAGGGAGGAATTCACAATAACTACCTCTGATGTGAACTGAGCTCTAGTCTCATGACAAAAGAAGTTTATTTCTTCTCTAAGCAAATGGCTAATCATGGCAGACCCATATTGAAAATTGATAGCTTGGAGGAGTTTAGAATAAAAAATAGAGGAAAAGTAAAATTTTTTGAAATGTATTAGATTTGGAACAGTTTGAGAAATGAAAAATCATTAATTGGTATTTTTAGCAAAGTGTTTTTGTATAGGGATAGAGAAGATCTGAATCGAATCTAACACATGTATAGCATTCATTATGCTAGCCAGTAAATCCCAGGCAGGAAAGATCAGCTACCAAAATCACACATTTAAATTTTATATTTCATGTCCTTAAACCAGCCTTTTATTTATTCTTACAAGGTGCCAGGCATGTGCTAGACCCTTCCATAATCATTTTAGTGGTTCTTAATATATATTTTACCCTTACACATTTGTGGGATATGCCACATTCTCATTAGAAATAGCTCCTAAACAGTGGTATAATGACCCATTCTCCTTGGTTTGGAGGAAGCAAGTTGGGGGAAACATGAGAATTTGTTGGAGAAAATAGAATTTGAACCTAAACCTGGCTTTGAGCTTGTGTTCTAAGCCACTATAGGCAAATAGCATCCATCTTTTTGATCTTTCACTGCTTGTTATGGTCTGAATGTTTCTGTCCTTCCAAAATTCATATGTTGAAATCTTACCACCCCCTCTCTCCCCAGGGTGGTACTATTAGGAGGTGGGGGCCTTTGGGAAGTGATTAGGTCATGAGGGTGAAATCCTCAAGAATGGGATTAATGTTCTTATAAAAAGGACCCCAGAGAGCTCCCACCATATGAAGACACATCAAGAAGTCAGCAGCCTGCAACCAGGAAGTGGACTGTCTGCTAGGGCCTTGATCTCAGACTTCTAGCCTCCAGAACTGTGAGAAGGAAATGTTTGTTGTTTGAACCACTCAGTCTATGATATTTTTTAAAATAGCGGCTGAAGCTGTCTAAGATACTACCTGAAGTATCTACTAAGAATATTCAATGACTGTGAGTTGAACTGAATTATGATTGATTCAGAGGTCATAATAAGAAAGTGTTGAACGAATGGATTCCAGGAATGTGATAGATGCACTAGTATTTCCTACTAGTTCACTTCCTCTACCTAACAATGTCTGATCCCTCTGTTCTGATTAAGAGGCCCAGCAGAGTGAACCTGGCTGGTCAATTCCATAGGGGGTGGGGGATGTGGAGGTGGGAAGGGATAAGACTAAAGGTGACTATTGGGCAGCTGCCTAAGTGGGACATTCTAGTCCCAGCTAAATCTCTTACCTTAAAGGGCCACTTGAAGTAAATGGGTCAAATGGAGGCTGGAGAACTAGAAAAGATGAGAGCGAGATGCTTGTCCGATTGAGTGAAATAGAATTTCACAGACATGCTCCTGGTGGGAACTTGTGTTGGCTTGTGTCTCCATTAAAGGACTGGCAGTGGGAGAAAGAGCAAACACCTTCCCATGCAACAAGACTCAAATCAAATGCCACCTTTTTTGGAAAGACTCCAAACCCCCCCTGGCCAAGTTAGAACCTTGCTATGCTGTGTTCCCGCAGCTCCCTGTTAATGTCTCATGGCAGAATTTATCTCATTTTTATTATAGTAAGCACCTATTGTAAGGCAGTCAACTCCAGTAGCTCCTGAGAGCACGGAGAGTCTTTGCATTTATCTTTGTTTCCCCTCATTAGATGCTGATTGAAGAAATAATTGATGAAATAAATTGCAACATGTTTGTGAAACTCCAAGTCTGAACATTATGGTTTATATAAAAGGTATGAAATGCTTCATGACCTATGATGAGTATCATGCCACATTTCCTTACTTTTCAGATTAAAATGGAACTGGCTCTAGGCCCCATCTGCCAGAATTAAGGGAGATCCAGTATCATACTTCTGCCTTCCTGCTAGATTGAATGTTTGTGTACCCAACCCAATTCATATGTTGAAACCAAATCTCCAGTGTGATGGTATTAGTAGGTGGGGCCTTTAGGCAGTGCTTAGGTCATGAGGGTGGAGCCCTCATGAATGGGATTAGTGCCTTTATAAAAGGACTCCAGAGAGCTCCTTTACCCCTTCCAACATGTGAGAACACAGTGAAAGCATGGCCTTCTATGAATCAGGAAGTGTGTCCTCACTAGACAGTGAATATGCTGATGCCTTTATCTTGGACTTCCCAGCCTCCAGAACTGTGAGAAATAAATTTCTGTTGTTTATCAGCCACTCAGTTTATGGTATTTTTGTTACAGCAGCCCGAACAGACAAAGACACTTCCTCCCTCCTTCTGTTGGATCATCCACAATCCCTAGGGGCTTAAGCAACAAATCATAGTCTGCCAGAATTCTGCTCTCCAGTGACCAGGGGCCCTGGTGAATCTCTGTTCACTGTGCCTTCCCTGTCTAGGCTTTGCTGGAGTCATCAATTTTCCACTGTACCTCTGGCCCAGCTGTTTCAGGTATTAGCAATGCATCAGCTTATACAGTTTCCTGCTGAGCAGCATGGGACTTTGAAAAAAAGGTGGCACCAAAGGTTTACACAGTTTGCTTTGTCATCTATCAGAACCCTTTGCTCAGGTCCCAAGGCTACTAACTAAGACTCACCTTTTCAGGAACCTGCACATCCATGCTCCCACAAGGTCTTTCACCCAACGAAAGAATGTCTAAGCATCTCCTTGTTTCTGAGATGACAACCACTCTCCCTTTTTTGAATTCTAGAATCTTCTTAGGGTGAGGGCATCTTTCCTTCTTCATCTTTCTAAAATAAGTGGTACCTTCTTCCACAGTGAAGTTTAAAGGACCATTAAGAAGGACTTGGGCTTCAGAAACGTAAGAATCTGTCCATTTCCCTTTCTTGGGAATGGAGATAGAATGTCTTTTACTCCTTCTTGATAAATTGTCCACTCCGTGGATAGGAGACTTTTTAATATAGAGTAAAAATTCTAATACAGGTTAAATTATCACCTGGAGGTCACTCTGCTATATCAAAGATGCTTAGAACAAGAGTGCATGCTTTTGTTAATTCATCTCTTGCATGGTGAAAGGAGTTCCTCTTTAGTTATGACCTAAACATAAAAATCTATGTCATAATGTTTTAACTTGTATAATTTATTTTTTATTTATTGCAAAAACAAGTGTTTTGGTATACAGTTCAGAGAGGAAACATTGCCAAGCTTGCTGCCAGAGAGAGAACTGAAGAAGCCAATCTCACAGGGCTCTGTTGAAAACAAGCAGCCTTTTACAGTCCCCTGATAACCTCATGGCAATGGTTTGGCAGTAACTTCTCAGGACCAGTGTGCAGGGGAGGGAGGTAGAGAAGTATCCCTGCACTGCTCTACTTGGCTATGATCACTCTATCTCATTTTATGCCTGGTAATTCAATGAAACTGCTTACCATTATATTAAGAGGCATAACTGCTCATAAAAGCATTTCCGTAGTACTGGAGGACCTAGGCCAGGAGAGGTTGTTTATCTCAGTTATACACTGTATCAAGAATGCCCCTGAGAATTATTCAGGTAATGCTGTTGAGACCAGACCACTGGCCCATTGTCGCCCTCTCTTAAGGTAAGTTCCTCCTTTGGGAGAACATCCCTGGAGGGTTTACCTACTCATTGATCTCAGTTAGGATCCTTAAATAATGGTGAAACTCATCAGGGTTTGGGTTTTAAGTATTTTCTTTTCCTGGAGACTCTCTGGCCTGTAGCCAAAGGCATTTATTCCCTACTTAGTTTTCTTTGAGTTGAACATACAAAGATGATATGGATGTGGGGTAACTTGTCAAGCCACAAACATAACCTGCTCTGTAATAATACCCTCCCACACTATTATCTTGCTTTGACATGATATAATTCAAGTTCTAATCCTGTTCCCCTGACACTAAAATGAAGTGGTTTCTCTCTATTAAAGACATCATCCTCAATTGAAACTCACTAAAACAACATGTCACATGGACTAGCTTCGCAAAGCTCTTAATCTGAAGTTGACCTTTTTAGAAAACCCATAGCTCAGAATTTGACCTTATCACCTCAGGAAATTAAATTTAAAATCTGTCTCTACAGTGTTACATGTGCTTTTTTAAAAAAAAATAATCAGGCTTTTCTGAATTTGACTTGGGTATCAGAGACATTATTTGCTCACCAAAATGAACCAAAATACCTTCCTATTTAAAAAAAAAAAATTCCTTTTCCTTCGTCCTTAACATTTAGAAAAAAACTTGTTTTGGAAGAAATTCAACGTGAAAGATAACATGGGTGTGGGCCTCCACATACCAAGGCCTCAAGGAATTCACTTTCAGCATGTTTAATTTTCAACTGAGGCTTCTGAATTCCACCCAGTACAGGCTGTAGTGTGTGAAGAGTACATGTGATTGGTACTGAAGAGTAAAAGGCTCAGGCTTGAGATGGGAGGGAGGAAGAAGGAATATAAACAACCCAGAAACCTGTTTAGATCATGACAGGTGGCTGTTGATTAGGACAGGCATATAACTCACCTGGGTGCCTTAGTGGAAATGTCATGCCTTATTTTAGAAGGAAATTAGATTCAGTGATAGGAGATACACTCTAGGGACTAAATAGCATTCTAATAACATTTTAAGTGTGCCACTTACCAACAACATTGATTTTCAAATTTGCTTTTAACAAAGATTAAAATAAAAATAAAACCTGATAGCAAAATGGTGAAGAGTGAAAAGAAATGTGTAAAAGCATGATGGGGGATTATGTGAGATACTCCCCCCGCCACCAAATTCTGTGAAATGCTAGGTTTTCTTTCTTTCTTCCTTCCTTCCTTCCTTAGTTCCTTCCTTCCTTTCTTTCTTTTTTTCTTTCTTTTCTTTCTTTCAATTTTACTTGAAAATAACTTTTAAAATTTAGTCAGGTGCAGGCAAACTTATAGAGACAGAAAATAGATCAGTGGTTGCCTAGGGCTGGAGATGGGATCTGGGATTGACTATAATCTGGCATAATGGATCTTTTGGGGGTGATGAAAATGTTCTAAAACTGGATTGGGGTGATAGTTGCACAACTGTATAAATTTAATGAAGATCATTGAACTGTATACTTGTGATGAGCAGATTTTATGATGTATAAATTATACCTCATAAAGTTTTTAAGAAAATTAACAAGGTACAGCTTCATGATATTGGATTTGGCAATGATTTCTTGGATATGACACCAAAAGCATAAGCAACAAAAGAAAAAATAGATAAACTGGACTACATTAAAATTAAAAGCTTCTGTGTATCAAAGGACACAGTCAACAGAATGAAAAGGCAGCCCACATAATGGGAGAAAATATTTTAGAATCATATATCTGATATGATAATCAGGGGTTAATATCCAGAATATTATAAAGAACTCTTAAAGCTCAACAACAAAACTAACAACCTGATTAAAAAATGAGCAAAGGTCTTGAATATGCATTTCTCCAAAGAAGATATACATATGGCCAATAAACACATGAAAAGATGCTCAACATTACTAATCATCAGGGAAATACAAATCAAAACCATAACAAGATACCTCCTTATACACATTAGAATGACCACTATCAAAAAAATAGGAAATAACAAGTGTTGGCAAGGATGTGAAGAGATCGGAACACTTGTGCATTGTTGATGGGAATGTAAAATGTGCAGCTGCTTTGGAAACCAGTATGGAGGTTCCTCAGAAAATTAAAAATAGAATTATCATATGATCCAGTAATTCCACTTCTGAGTACATACCCAAAAGAATCAAAAGTTGGGTCTTGAAGAGATATTTGTACAATCATGTTCATAGCCATACTATTCACAATAGCCAAAAGGTGGAAGTAACCAGTGTCCATCAACAGATGAATGGATAAACAAAATGTGGTCTATACATACAATGGAATATTATTCAGCCTTAAAAAGGAAGGAAATTCTGAAATAGGCTACAACACATGTGAACCTCAAGGACATGGTTAACATGGTAAAATTTTACATTATGTATATTTTACCACAGTTAAAAACTTAAAAAGTTTAAATATTTTTTAACCAGATATGCTTGTCTATTCTAACACCCCCCAAATTGGTTTTATCTATTCTGGTCCTGGAATACTGTAGTCATTAATTAATTGTTGTGGGTATAAATGCATTCCAGATTGTGCTAATCAATTCTGATTTTGCCTCTGCTATTCTTTTGGTTAGCTCATCTGTTGTCATGGAGTTAAATCTCACTTTTGTGTGGATAATCTTACCTAGACCAACTTCACAAATTCTGATCCTGCAGTTCTAACTTCTTGATGGTGTTTTCACTAGAACATCACCAAATTATCCCAGACTCATCATGGGTAAATAAAAATTCATATTCTTTGCAAATAATGTCTGCCTCTTGAATTCCTTGGTTCTTCCTTTGGTCCCAGTCATCCTCCTAGTTATCATGGCTTATATCTGTGGAGTTATTTTGGATCCTACCTATTTCTCAGTTAACAATCATTGTTTTTTCTGCCTTCATTCTTTTCTATTTCTAAACATACTGTACAACAGTGACAGGTAAATTTAAATCTTAAAACATTCAGACAATTCACAGTTAATCCTAACCCACCTACCCAAAGTAATCTCTGACTATTATCAAGATTAATTCTCTACTTCTACATTAAGTGTGCTCTACTTAATGTTCACATTCTAATTTTCATGTGTTTTACTCTCTTCCTTCCTAAATACAATGGTCTTCTCCCTCTTTTCCACTTAACGATCTCTTCCCATCAAACATCCCTCAAACAGGAGCATTCCCTGATCACTGCAGCCTGTGGTCATCTCAGTCTTCTCTGAAAGCCTGCCTTGACACTCACTATCTCTTCTGGGCTACACAGTGGAGTGTGACCTGTCAGCACCAGACAAGAATAACAAAAACAAACCCAGGATGGGCCTGGGGTCAGATGATAGGAAAGTGTTGATGGGAGGCCATGAGTTGAGATGGGATTGTGGTCAAGATCAGATAGTGAATTAGCACAATAGAAGAAACACATATGAACAAAAGGAGACATTAGAGTCAAAGTCTTTGGAAAAGACTGAAGAACAATAAGGAATATAAATTGGAGTAAATCTTAAGTATCCCAACTTCCATTAAGAGCTCTAGTCACTGTACCTTGACTAGTACACAATCTCAGGCAGCAGAACAGTTCAGGGGAAAGGGTATAAACTATAGCTCCTGACAGACATGGATCCTAATCCCAGTGCCCCCACTTACTATCTGTGTGATCTTGGGTAAATTACTTGAACTTCTTGAGCCTTGTTGTATTCATCTCTAAAATAGGGATAATAACACCAATATTATAGAGCTGTTCTGATAATTAGATAGAATTAAATAATGCAGATAAAGATCCTGGTAGATGCTCAATCATGGTAGCTATTGAACCTTTATTCTGGCTAAGGTCAATTGCTCTGTAGGTATTGAATGAAAACTACCTTCTTTATGAGTTATAAAGATAATATCATCACTACATCACTGTGTGAATAAAGTATAATTATCAATGAATGTCAGCCTACATCTTAAGTATGCAAGAAATACTGCCTTTCTTCCTTTTTCTTTCCTACCACTCTTGGTTTTTTCCTTTTTCCTTTCTTTCTATTTAATTTTGACTCTGGTGTGGACTGGGTAGGAAATTCAATCTCAATGATTCTTGGGTTCCCCACCTTCTTCAGTTTTGGGCCAAGAGTTCAGAGTGTTTCATGAAGGCTTTAGGAAAGTCTTGCTACTCACTGGTCTCTCTCTATCCTGAATACTGCTGAGAATCCACTTTGCTCAAGACTCCCTCAGACCTTTTGCCACATTTGGACTCCAAGGATCTTTGGTCAATCTAAGAACACTGGATCAAAGTCCAGTGTCATAGAAAGACATGGAAAGAAGAAAGGAAAAGGAAGGAAGGACAGAGGAAGGAAGGAGGAAGCCATTAGCCCAGGGATATCTGGGTTTGCCTGTCGGACAATAAATTATCGAAAGAAAGTCCTGTGTTCTAGGCAGAAATGAAAATCTCTGGAGAAAAAAGAGTGGAGAAGGGCAGATGGACTAAAGATATGGAAAAGCCTGAAGTTCAGAGTATTGTAGAATTTCTTATTTGCAACTTGAACTTTCTCTTCCTCTGATAGAAGAGACATGAATTGTTCAAAGGGTATTTCCAGCTGACTCAGACAAAGAGAACTTATGGGTTGTTTGAAGCAGGAGAAACACAATACTTCTTGTTTTGACCCTACCCTAACTTGGTTACTTAATTCATCTTCAGGGGCCCATGTTTTTTCATCTGTAAAATGAAGGTGTTCTAACCACAAACTGTTAAAAATATAGTTGAATTCTAAAATTCTCTGGAATCATCTGATAGAAAAAAAATGATTTTAGAGGGTGGGCTTTGCTATAGGTTTCAGAATCACGACTGTAAAAGGAAACAATTCAGAGGCAAAATAATCTCCTCCTCCACCCAACTGTCATTGCTCTTTAGCTCTGCCTCTATTACAGCCTGGATGACTTTCTGTTCTGATTTATAGTCATTTGCTGGCAAGTCTTATCTCCTAGTTTACTACTAGAGTTTAAATTCTTTATGGAACTGATTCAGCTATCTAGACATCTCTCCTTTCCCTCTTTTCTCACTCCCTGCTCAGAGTCTCCTTGAACGTAGTAAGCACGAATGAGAATTATTTACAAGTGAATGGAAATAACCAACTTTAAGAACTCAAGAATTTCCTCTGAAGGTTGTCTTTATTGACCGCTCTTGGAAAGTTGTTTCTGTCGCCCACATTCTAACAAACTGAAACTGCTTTTGTCCTAAAATATTTATTTAAAATGTTTTCTGTTGTGTTTAACTCTTTACAAGCATTTTCTTTTTTCAATCTCACAACAAGCCTGAAAAGTAGATATTGATATCATATCTACCAGATAGGGAAACAAAGCCTCAGAGGGGTTCAGCGTTTTGCCCAAGAGCATTCAGCTTGCTAAGAGGCAGAAGCAGGACATGATTCCAAATCTTTCAGATTACAAAGCCCACCTCAATGTAGTAGAGATATTTTCCAAATCCTTTAGAAAGAGCTAGTAGTGATTGCCTCACAGTTGAAGAGACAAACTGGTTTATGAATATCCATGAAGGAAGAAGAACGACAATGGTGAATTTGGAAACAAAACTTCCTTCTTCTAATTCAGTCCAAGCAGCATCTCTGATTTTAAGCAGCTATTTCATGATATATAGCATTGACGTCTAGCCTTGAGTTTGTAATCTTGGTGCTCACACAGGTTCGCCAGGAGTTTGCAAATGCTTTTAAGCAACAGAAGTTTTCAGTGAGAGAAAAAGGAAAACATTTTCAGTATAAAGATCAAGGAAAGAGACTGATTGACCCAATCCCATTAGAATGATTTAGACTGGAAATAATAACTGTTTGCTTTCAGCTTATTCTGAGTAAGCAACTATTTTCAACAGACATCCCATAATGACTCCCAATTCTCAGAACACTGAAAACCCTTTCAACAATCTCTATAGGAGAATGAAGTCTGCTGTTTGTGAGGGGAGGAAAAAGATACCAGCATTGCATACTGACTATTCAAGGCTATAATGAACACTCTATGGAATGTCTCTTGCGTCTATATTACACTCTCAATCCACAATGAATATGTATTTGAACATTAAATTCATCTTTTTTTCCCCCAAAGAACAGGTATTTGTGTCGAACTAAAAATCAGGACAGAACTTACTTGTCTGTCCTAGGAAGTTGTTTTGCTTAAGAATCCCTTCTTTATCTTCCAGTTCAGTAAGGGCTTTATTGATTACTGAAGACTTCTTTTAGCTTGACAGTTTTAATAAGATATATAATATGGAAGTTTTAATATGATATGTAATCAGAAGTCAGCTCATACCTGAAAAAAAATCATTGTGGAATAATACACATTCATAAGCTTGTCATCGTGGACACACTCTGGCAATTGTCTGCTGTGACTAACTGCTTACCTCACACAGGTGACGACACTGACTGCTCTCCGTGTTATTTCAGGCTCTCTGGCTCAAACTCTGATTCTAGTAATTACAGAGAATAAACAAAATTTTGGATGAGAGAACATTCTTTACTTTTTGGTGAATAGATGCAATTTTTTTGGTTGTACATGTATAATTTTATTTATACACATAAACTGTATAAATAAAATTATTCCATCTTTAAATAGGATTTTCTTATTGGAGTTCATAGTTTAGTAAATGAATGGAAGCCTCATTTAAAAATCTATGTCTCATAGAAAACAAACTTATGGTTACCAAAGGAGAGGGGGGGAGGGAAAAATTAGGAGTATGGGATTGACAGATATATACTATCTTATATAAAATAGATAGACAACAAGGATTTACTGTATAGTACAGGGAACTATGTTCAATATCTTGTAATAACCTATAGTGGAAAAGAATAAAAAAAGAAAGAATATATGTATAACCAAATCACTTTGCTGTACACCTGAAACTAACACAATACTGTAAATCAACTATACTTCAATTAAAATTTTAAAAAAAATCTATGTCTTCATTGTATCTATGTTCAGTGTTTTTCTATAAATTATAATAAAATCTTTTGCTGGCAAATATCTACAAAATTATAAATTGATAAATGAATGAAAGTTTAGGACTGTTATACAATTTCAAGCTGTTTCCAAGGATGATTGAAATTTGACCAGTTCAACTCCCAGGATCTATTGCTGTTTATAGGTGGGTGGGTATGCACACATGTGTGTGCCCATGTGTGTCTACGTGTGCAGAGGATGACACTATAAACCACAGATCATAAACTGGTGATTATTATCACAGGTGTGTTTTGATTTCCCAGCACAATGTTTTACAAAATCCCAAATTCGTTGTAAATATTTATGAATCAGCAAATATCAATAAAAGCAGATTTCTGAGGTCTCTTAAAAATGAGGAAACATAGCAATATCGAGCCTATAGTCTCTCATGGCAAAAATTGGATGGAGTTAGGGAGAGGCTACAGAAATAACTGGGGCTCATACTTTCCAAATTGTCCTCTTCTCCCTCATTGCTGTACATTACCTCCCTGGTTCCTGTGGTTTTTTTGAGTTTGAGGCCCTCGCTTTGAAGAAAATTCTCTAAGACTTCCTTTTAGCATGGTGTATTAGTCATTGAGTTTGTGGATGGTGACTCAGAGTTAAGAAATATTGCAGGAGTCTCAGGCCAGCTCAACAGCCAGGTGTAACTGAAGGATACCTGTTCAGGAACTCCAATAGCCCAGCTCCTTGGGACTCACAGGATGAAGAGCCATACTGGAAGGGGAAGAACACCTTCCCAAATCCTTTCATAGATGGGAAGGAGGGAATTTGTCAAACTTCAGTCACCCTTGAAAGTGGCTTGAAATTGTATAATCATCCTAACTTTCACTCATTTATCAATTTATTATTTTGTCGATATTTGCCATAAAAAGGTTTTATTGCAATATATAGAAACCCTCTGAATATAGGTACAATAAGGACATAGGGTTTTTTTTAAAAAAATTATTTATTTTTATTTTTGGCTGCAGTGGGTCTTCATTGCTGCGCACGGGCTTTCTCTAGTTGCAGCGAGCGGGGGCTACTCTTCGTTGTGGTGCATGGGCTTCTCATTGCAGTGGCTTCTCTTGTTGTGGAGCACAGGCTCTAGGTGCACAGGCTCAGTAGTTGTGGCACATGAGCTTTGTTGCTCCACGGCATGTGGAATCTTCCCGGACCAGGGATTGAACCTTGTCCCCTGCATTGGCAGGCAGATTCTTAACCACTGTGCCACCATGGAAGTCCCAGGACATAGGTTTTTAAATAAAGTTTTCATTAATTTACATAAAGCCAGCAGCCTGGGTTGGGAACACAGCTCTTGTTTTCTTTCTTATCCTTACTTCTGGGAGGGAAATTTCTGACTATAAATTTGTTCTCAACACATTTGTTTATTAATACAAGGATATATGTATATATAGTGCATATAAACCAGCAGGCTTGGTTTATGTGGAATAAAACAAAACAAGGGAAAGTTTGGCAATTATCCTGGTAATTACCTTGATAAAAACAGCAGATCTAGTTCTGTTCCATGATGGATATTTTGGTTTTAAATTAGTTCTGTTACTACCAGGCCTGAATTAATTAACCAGGTAATTTTGCAAAGTGGGAAAAGTCTCCTTCAAGATGAAATAGGTATTCCCTGTTTAAGCTTTTAGATGGATTAATTTTAGAAAGTTCAGCTCACAGAATTCCTTAGATTTGTAATGATGTCACCACTTCGAAGAACTCTAATTCTGAGTCTGAGCCACTCCTCTCACCCACAGGAGAGTGTGTGTGTGAGAGAGAAGGGAAGCCAGGCATGGATACATCAGCAATTTTGAAGGTGAGCTCAAACAGCAATACATGGTACACAGAAGGGCTGTGTCTCTTTAATGAAACGCCTCAGCTTCCCTACTGCCCTCTGCCTAATTTTGGGTTCTAAGTTTCTTGGCAGCAGGGGATGATGGCTTTTAGGAGGTGCCAATCCTACCTGCAGATATTGTTGCTCTAATTCTGCCTAAATTGCAGTTTCTGGCCTTGGGTCATAACGCCAAATAGGAAGTGCCTCCTAGTTCCTCCAAATATGGTATGTGGACAAGGGGGTGGAGTTTAGCACACAAATACCCAGCTGCCAACTTTTCATGCTTACAAAGGATCAAAAATAGGTCACTTAAGGTCAATAATACATCCTTTCTTCTCCCTCCCAAGGAGCAAATAGTGTTGTCTTACACTCTAGGTGAAATACAGACTTCAGTTCCAGAGCTATATTTAGTTTGGAGTTTTTCTTTAATGCAACCCAAACACATTCTAGAACTGTTATGGGCCTCAAAGAATTGCATGAATAAAATAACTTAAATTTAACTTGTATACATGTATGATCAACTTTCTGGGGGAGAGTTTAAAGCCAAAACATTGAGAAGTGGGGAGAGGGAGTGAAAACATCTTGTTTGTTTTTGAGGTACGACTGATATTTGACTATTAATTAGCGTTTGAGTAGAATGGTAGAAAAACAGAAAACAGGGTTGACAGGTGTCTCAGAGGTCATGTCCAACCCTCTTCCTGAGGATACATGAATCACCAGCCCACTCTGATTCCTTCTGTCTGAGCTGCTGCATTTTTTTCAGGTTTTGCTACCTCAGGAAACCACAGTTGTTGGCTGATAGAAAAATTACAGCAGCGCCATAATACGAGAGAGCTATTTCTGCCAGTGAGATATTAAGAGTACCTAGTATATAATAGACCTTGCACTATAAGAAAATGCTGTTCTTTGCTGACTATCAAGAAGTTAAAAAAAAAATAAACTGTGATTTTTTTGAACTTTCAACTATCAGGTTCCCTGCCTATCTAGGAATACTAATAATGTTCCTCTGGTGAATAGACTTGAAACACAGTAAAATGCTTTCTTTACAGCATTATCATTTCCATTAATTTGAGCAAGTGTTGATCAGTATAAATTATTTATGTGAGCGCTGGGGCCGCCTCCCTAGGTGCAAGGCAATCTGTTAAAGATTTGCTATCATGCTAATGAATGAGGGGGAAGGGAGAGAAGTACATTTTATGAGTCATAAAGTTTTAGGAACATTAGTTCTCATGTTTGCATTTGGAAATGAACTCTTGGTGAAATGCACTGTAAAAAAAAAAAAGGAAACCCAAATTCACCAACAGCATACATCAAAATAATGGTGGAAAAGACTCAAACCCTGGTAACCTGCCAATTATGATGATCAAATGGGAGATTAGAAATGGTCCTGAAGACATAGAAGGACTTAAACTCTAGCAGGATTGACTGGCTCATGCCTTAATTTGATTTCTTTCCTTTTTTTTTTTTTAATTAATTATTTTTGGCTGCGTTGGGTCTTCTTTGCTACGGGCGGGCTTTCTCTAGCTGCGGCAAGTGGGGGCTACTCTTCGTTGCGGTGCGCGGGCTTCTCACTGCGGTGGCTTCTCTTTGTTGCGGAGCACGGGCTTTAGGCATGTGGGCTTCAGTAGTTGTGGCTCGCGGGCTCTAGAGCGCAGGCTCAGTAGTTGAGGCTCATGGACTTAGCTGCTCCGCGGCATGTGGGATCTTCCTGGACCAGGGCTCAAACCCATGTCCCCTGCATTGGCAGGCGGATTCTTAACCACTGTGCCACCAGGGATGTCCCTTTAATTTGATTTCTAATAAAATGTGTCTGTCGGCCACAGCTTTTCTGAGGGGCAGGGGAAAGTGAGAAGAGAAAAGAAGATGGACAGAGAACCAGCACCTAATGTACTTCTTCCCATACTTACTGGTGTCACTGTAAGAATCTTGTTGTAGTTGTCTATAGGCAAGGTCTAGCTTCCAGGGACAGCTAGGTAAGTCCCCTACTGCAAATAATTGACAATAAGTGCACTTGTTATTCTGATGCTCCATATACATTAATGCATTTAATGCTTGCATCAAGCCTGTAAGGTAGGCACTATCATTAATCCTATTCTACAGTCGAAGAAACTGAGGCACAATGAGGTTAAGTGTCATGTGCAAGTTCACACAAAAAGTAGAAGAGCCAGGAATTGAACCCAGGCAACTGAGTTCTAGACACTGCACTCTTAATCACTGTACTAAATGACCTCTCAAAGATTTACAAAGTCTGTGTTTTACAAAGTCTGGTCTAAAATTCACCTGCATTAGACTTCCTGGGGTGATTTTTTAAAGTTTCCTAGGCTAGTATATCAGAATCTCTGGGAGTTGGGCTTAAGAATTCCTATTTAACAACTCACTTTTGCACACTAAAATTTGAGAATCACTAGTCTGAGGAGTGGGAGAGGGAGCTAGAGAGAAGCTCCTTTTGGTCTTCAAAGCCCAGAAAGGCTCGCTGTTAAACTCTTCAGATTTTGTATGTAAAATCAGGTCACCTTCAAATAGAGATGGTTTTACTTCTTCCTTTCTAATCTGGATGCCTTTTATTTCTTTTTCTTGCCTGACTGCCCTGGAGAGAATCTCTAGTACAATGTAAAATAGAAGTGGTGAGAGTGGACATCTTTGTCTCGTTCCTAGCTCTCCAGATTTTGAAGGAAAGAATTGATGGATTGATGCTAATATATTAGAAATTCACAATTAAAAGCTGTAGTTTGGTATCTTCCATTCCTGACCTGGATTGCATCAAGAGAAGCTTACACACCAAAAATACCAAATTTACTTCTAATTCATTTCCAGAATGGAGTGTGGTCTTCCTGTTAGGGCTCCAGGCAGCAGAGCCAGACACGTAGAGATTTTCAATAAACTCCTATTGAGTATGGGTGAGGTCAGACTCATCGTGGGGACTAGGTATGTCAGTGGTCTCCCCTTGTGGAGGTTTGTTGGAGTTAAATGAGGAACATTTTCGAATTACACATGTCTTTATCCCATATCTGCTGTTCAGCCTGTCTGGGTATGGGACCTGGGTTATGCATTTTTAATAAAACTCCTAGACCATTATAATCTCCTCTCTGGTTAAGAAGAACTGCAGTATAGAGGCCTAGCTTTAGAGATAGTTTAATGTCACCTGATTCCTGTAAATGTCACCATGAACAGTGCTGTCATAGAGGTAAAGAAATAAAGGGGCTGTTCCACTTATTATGACTGCCTAAATTACCTCCAGACTAAGTGCTGTATATCAACCGTTAATGATGCTCACAGATTCTCTGGGTCAGGAATTCAAACAAGGCTTGTAGTGGATCACTTACTCTGCACCATGAAGTCTGAGACCTTTGGTAGAAGACTTGAAAGCTGAAGGCTGAGGTTAGCTGAGGTTCATTCACTAACATATCTGGTGGCTGATGCTGGTTGTTGACTGAGACCTTAGCCCAGGCTGAGAGCTGGAACACCTCGACGTGGCCTCTCCATGGGTCATGGCATTCCTCACAAGAAGATGGCTGAATTCAAATAGCAAGAATTCCAACAAGGCAGAAACTATATTGCCTTCCCTGATCTAGCCTTGGAAATCATGCAGCATCACTTTTATTGCATTCTGCACTTTAGAAAGTCACTAAAATGGACCATATTCAAAGAAGAAGAATTAGACTCCATTTTTTTGTGTGGAAAAAGTGTCAAAGAATTTACAGATCTATTTTAAAACCATTACAGGTGGGATTTCCCTGATGGTCCAGTGGTTAAGACTCTGCGCTTCCACTGCAAGGGGTGTGGGTTCGATCCCTGGTTGGGGAACTGAAATCCCACAAGCTGCGTGGTGCAGCCAAAACGAAACAAACAAAAAACCCATTACAGGTGCTGTGGAAAAAAACAGTATAATAATAATAATAACAATAATATCTAACATTATTGAGCACTTATGCGCTAGATACTCTTCTAAACATTCTATGTAAATTACCCCAGTCTTCCCAGAACCCTATAAAACAGACAATATTATAATCTCTATTGTAAAGAATCTGAGCTTGTATAACTTTCCTAAAGCATAGCTTGCCAGAAAGTAATGGTGATCGGATTAAAACCAGGCAGCCTGGCTCCAGAAATATTCTCTTATTTACTTGTGTATGCTACATAACTGAGAGAGACATGGCATCTAGTCCAAAGGACTAATTTGAGGAGGACTCTATTATGCTCCAAGTGTTTTCCATGCCCAAAACCCCATTCTGAGGAAAGATGACTACTCAGCTTTGTCTCTCTAGTCTATCCTGATTGACCAGGGAAGGACATCTTCCTGTGGCCATCATCTGTAATAACCCTGAAGTCTGGTGACAGAACTCTGTAGACCTACTGGAGAGTTACTAAGTGAACCCATCAGATCCTCCCTCCCAGAACTTGAATGTAAGTCTATCCAAGGGTAGTCAGCTGTGTGTCAGTAGGCAGAAATCAGGAGACACATAGAAAATAAGTCAGAAAGGCTGCACAGGAAGCAGAAGCCCTGGGAAGAAGGAATTAAGAAGCAGGAAGGAGAATAAAGAGTTATGTGTTCATATGAACAAAAGCAGTAAAAGCAAAGGCAGAGAAGAGAGTAGTTAGTGCCCACAATAGCAAAGGACTGGAGCAGGCAGACAGATGCCAACGTCTAAGGCGTGTTTGCCATTGTGAAACTAGCAGACTGGGATATATTTACTAGAGCTGCTCTTATGTACCTGTAGTGTTTAGTGCTCAATGAAGTGTGTCTGTGCTACAACGGAAGTTCCCTGCCCCGTGCATCCTTAAAACAAATCCTCGTTTTCTGAGGTAACGTGAGCCTCTCTCTTTCTGTTCTTTACACTTGAAATGCCCTCACCCACTGACTGTGCAGCTCATGAGTCATGTGGCCTGGTATAGGTCACTTCCCTGTTTGCCTCAGTCTTCTCATTGATAAGATGTGAGGTGGACCATTTCCAGCTCCAAAATTTATTATTCTGGACCTCAGAATGAAGAGGTTGGTCACAGTTGGATTACAAAGTCATGGTAGTTCCCCCACCCTCTTTATTCTCAACTTCCTTTCCAACCACAGAGTGATTTAAACTTGAGACTTCTGTCGCATAAGAAATCCAACTGCAGTACCAGCATGGAAATTAGCTATGTGGCCTCCTGGCAGCCTCCACGCAGGCTTCCCTGGCTCTGTGCGGTGTTTTCTGCCGAGCCAACAGGCGAGTGTGTGTGTGCTGACGCTGTCTTCTCTCATTTCACAAGAGGCCTTGTTTGCTGGAAAGGGACGAAAATAAACTATGGGAAGTTGCAAACATGCTGATGGGAACTGAGGTAAAACGTGGAAAGGATGCTGGGTTTGGTGTGGTCAGAGGTGACTGTAACTACTGGCCAGGAAGGAAATTTGGAAGGGATTGTTTTACAGATTCTACTTAAAATTCTGTTTCATCTCAAGGGGGCTTTACAGTGCAACAGACCCGCATTTGCTTTTCAGAGAAATGAAAAAAAAAAAAAGACAGAATTTTGGACCTGGAAGGGCTCGCAAGGATTCTTGTGTTAACCTCTGCCCCATCACTCACTTCCATCCACCACTTCCCTACATGAGTTTGGATTCGGAGGAAACCATAGACAGAGCTCCAGATGGAACATTTGGAGACCTGGAAACAGTTTTGGCTCTGAGGTCAGCTTATTGTGTGACTGTGGACAAAAACTTCTTGGAGTTCTTCGTTTTTCCTTTTGTATACTAAATGATATTGTCTGTTTTTTGCTTATGTCACTGAATTTTGTGCTAGTTAATGACATTTTGGTCTCTATTCTCCTCATTTTCTCAGTCAATACCTTGCACTAAGCCAAATGTTTAGAGAGGGTTACAGGTTAACACTTTCAAACCTTCAGGGAATTGTTTTATGAATCACTAGTGTATTGAACTAAATAGAATCCTTGTATGGTCCACTTAGAGAGTAGAGCACCAGAAATGCACTGAAAAGTCTGAATGGTACACTAGAGAGCTGAAAGAGTTAATGGGCTTGCCTCTGGTAGAGCTGATTGGATGCCAAGACATGACATAAGACACAGGAGAAAGAGAGGCTAAAATATATTTACATGAGGGAAAATTTAGCAATCTATTAGTAACAACTGGATTGTACTTCCCTTTCACTGTCTCTTTCCCTGCCCAATCTCACACACACACACACACACACACACACACACGTGCACACACACGTCCTGATATTATACTACTGACTAGAATGGAAAGTCAAACTGAGCTGAGTGGAAAGGTGCTTTGAGTTCTTGGTGAAAGAAATAAATACCCCTCACGCTGGACTGTCCCTTTGTATTCTAAAAGTTCATTGGATGGTGAAATTTTTTTCCCCGTCTTTTCTCTCCCTATTCACAGAAACCCAATTACTCACTGAGCTAAGGATCATGGTTGATTTATTTCAAACCTAGGATCCAGTGAAGAAACAGGCTTCTGTGAGTATTCTAAGAAACCTAGAATAACAGGTAGCAAAACTCCACTGATTGCCCATTAGCAGGAGAATAATGTCAAAATTCCTGAAATTGAAATTCAATGAACTTCTTGGTCTGTTTCCAACCGAAGTATGCTGCCAGTAGAAAGGAAGCTTCCTAGGAGCGAAGACTTTGTCCACATTATTCATTTTAGCAGGGCATTTTGTGTCTGTTATTTTGAGAATGTCGTGAACCCAGAGTGGTCTGATGTCCTGGTGTATTTGAGAACTTATCGGTTAATATGACAGAACAGCTACAGGCTCTTTTTCTATGTTCTTTTGGGGTTTTTCCTGTGTCCTCATTCTGTGTGCTCATTCTTCTATCAGCCACACTCCCTTTAATTGGCTGAATGAAGGTTGCCATGTAAAATATTTTCTTGTTAAAAATTTTCAACATTGTTATAATTCTGATTAAAATGATGGTATTAAAGGCCTTTGGGTTAAAACACAAAAATAACTGTTTTGTTGTCGTTTTTGTTCATTGGTATATCCCGACATGTAGCGTAGTGCTTGACACATAATTAGCATTCGATAAATATTGAAAGAATGAGTAAATGAACCTTATTTTTCACTATTTTCCTTCCTTATTTTTTCATTTTTTATTTTTTAGCCATAGCTAGTGGCCCAGCAGGTACAATAAATGAGTGAAGTCAGTCGTGAGTCCAGATTCATGCATTGGGTTTGTGGTAGGAACTGTGATGAGTTGGAGAACACATGTCCCAGTTACAGTGGGCAGCTCCTGCCTATTGTTGCCACACAGGAGTATTAAACTGGTTCTGCCAGCCAGACATTTTTATTTTCAAGAGAAGCTGAAAATCCTTATTTGTGCATGAAATCTTCAGTTTTTAAAAGTATACTGTGCAATATTTAAGAAACTATAGTAACCCTAAATAAACAGGGACATATACCATGTTCATAGGTTAGAAGACTCAATATTATAAAGGTGCAAATTTTCCACAAACTGACCTGTAAATTCAATAAAATTCCCATTTTCTTTCTATATATGAGAATTAATGAGTCAATTATAAAATTTACCTGAAAATAACAAAGGATCAAGAATAGCCAAGGCAATCTTGAAAAGGAACAAAGTTGGAGGACTTACACAGTACCAGATATAAAGCGTTGTAATAGACAAATAGAACAGAGTCCCAAAACAAAAACCACATAGACTGTTCACTTGATTCATGATGAAGGTGACATTGTAGTTCAGTGGGTAAAGGATAATTTTTTTAAACAAAAGTTTCTGGGGTAAATAGGTATCCATATGGAAAAAAAATAAATCTCTTTTTTTTTAAACATCTTTATTGGAGTATAATTGCTTTACAATGGTGTGTTAGTTTCTGCTGTACAACAAAGTGAATCAGCTATATGTACACATATATCCCCACATCCCTGCCCTCTTGCGTCTCCCTCCCACCCTCCCTATCCCCCCGAGCTGATCTCCCTCTGCTATGTGGCTGCTTCCCACTAGCTATCTATTTTACATTTGGTAGTATATATGAGTCCATGCCACTCTCTCACTTCGTCCCAGCTTACCCTTCCCCCTCCCCATGTCCTCAAGTCCATTCTCTACGTCTGCATCTTTATTCCTGTCCTGCCCCTAGGTTCTTCATAACCATTTTTTTTTTTTTGGATTCCATATATATGTGTTAGCATACGGTATTTGCTTTTCTCTTTCTGACTGACTTCACTCTGTATGATGACTCAAGGTCCATCCACCTCACTACAAATAACTCAATTTCGTTTCTTTTTATGGCAGAGTAATATTTCATTGTATATATGTGCCACATCTTCTTTATCCATTCATCTGTCGATGGACACTTAGGTTGATTCCATGTCCTGGCTATTATAAACAGAGCTGCAATGAACTTTGTGGTACATGACTCCTTTTGAATTATGGTTTTCTAAGGGCATATGCCCAGTAGTGGGATTGCTGGGTCATGTGGTAGTTCTATTTTTAGTTTTTTAAGGAACCTCCAAACTGTTCAACATAGTGGATGTATCAATTTACATTCCCACCAACAGTGCAAGAGAGTTCCCTTTTCTCCACACCTTCTCCAGCATTATTGTTTGTAGATTTTTTGATGATGGCCATTCTACCTGGTGTGAGGTGATACCTCATTGTAGATTTGATTTGCATTTCTCTAATGATTAGTGATGTTGAGCATCCTTTCATGTGTGTGTTGGCTATCTGTATATCTTCTTTGGAGAAATGTCTTTTTAGGTCTTCTGCCCATTTCTGGATTGGGTTGTTTGTTTTTTTGATATTGAGCTGCATGAGCTGCTTGTAAATTTTGGAGATTAATCCTTTGTCAGTTGCTTCATTTGCAAATATTTTCTCCCATTCTGAGGGTTGTCTTTTTGTCTTATTTATGGTTTCCTTTGCTGTGCAAAAGCTTTTAAGTTTCATTAGGTCCCATTTGTTTATTTTTGGTTTTATTTCCATTTCTCTAGGCAGTGGGTCAAAAAGGATCTTGCTGTGATTTATGTCATAGAGTGTTCTGCCTATGTTTTCCTCTAAGAGTTTTATAGTGTCTGGTCTTACATTTAGGTCTTTAATCCATTTTGAGTTCATTTTTGTGTATGGTGTTAGGGAGTGTTCTAATTTCATTCTTTTACATGTAGCTGTCCAGTTTCCCCAGCACCACTAATTGAAGAGGCTGTCTATTCTCCATTGTATATTCTTGCCTCCTTTATCAAAAATAAGGTGACCATATGTGCGTGGGTTTATCACTGGGCTTTCTATCCTGTTCCATTGATCTGTATTTCTGTTTTTGTACCAGTACCGTACTGTCTTGATTACTGTAGCGTTGTAGTGTAGTCTGAAGTCAGGGAGCCTGATTCCTCCAGCTCTGTTTTTCTTTCTCAAGATTGCTTTGGCTATTTGGGGTCTTTTGTGTTTCCATACAAATTGTGAAATTTTTTGTTCTAGTTCTGTGAAAAATGCCGTTGGTAGTTTGATAAGGATTACATTGAATCTGTAGATTGCTTTGGGTAGTATATTCATTTTCACAATGTTGATTCTTCCAATCCAAGAACATGGTATATCTCTCCATCTGTTTGTATCATCTTTAATTTCTTTCATCAGTGTCTTATAATTTTCTGCATACAGGTCTTTTGTCTCCTTAGGTAGGTTTTTTCCTAGTTATTTTATTCTTTTTGTTGCAATGGTAAATGGGAGTGTTTCCTTAACTTCTGTTTCAGATGTTTCATCATTAGTGTATAGGAATGCAAGAGATTTCTGTGCATTAATTTTGTATACTGCTACTTTATCAAATTCATTGATTAACTCTAGTAGTTTTCTGGTAGCATCTTTAGGATTCTCTATGTATGGTATCATGTCATCTGCAAACAGTGAGAGCTTTACTTCTTCTTTTCCGATTTGGATTCCTTTTATTTCTTTTTCTTCTTTGATTGCTGTGACTAAAACTTCCAAAACTGTGTAGAATAATAGTGGTGAGAGTGTGCAACCTTGTCTTGTTCCTGATCTTAGTGGAAATGGTTTAGTTTTTCACCATTGAGAACCATGTTGGCTGTGGGTTTGTCATATATGACCCTTATTATGTTGAGGTAAGTTCCCTTATGCCTACTTTCTGGGGGATTTTTATCATAAATGGGTGTTGAATTTTGTTGAAAGCTTTTTCTGCATCTATTGAGATGATCATATGGTTTTTCTCCTTCAATTTGTTAATATGGTGTCTCACATTGATTGATTTGCATATATTGAAGAATCCTTGCATTCCTGGGAGAAACCCCACTTGATCATGGTGTGTGATCCTTTAATGTGTTGTTGGATTCCGTTTGCTAGTATTTTGTTGAGAATTTTTGCATCTACGTTCATCAGTGTTATTGGCCTTTAGTTTTCTTTTTTTGTGACATCTTTGTCTGGTTTTGGTATCAGTGTGATGGTGGCCTTGTAGAATGAGTTTGGGAGTGTTCCTCCCTCTGCTATATTTTGGAAGCGTTTGAGAAGGATAGGTGCAAGGTCTTCTCTAAATATTTGATAGAATTTGCCTGTGAAGCCATCTGGTCCTGGGCTTTTGTTTGTTGGAAGATTTTTAATCACAGTCTCAATTTCAGTGCTTGTGATTGGTCTCTTTTTATTTTCTAGTTTTCTTCCTGGTTCAGTCTCGGAAGGTTCTGCTTTTCTAAGAATTTGCTCATTTCTTCCAGGTTGTCCATTTTAAGGCATATAGTTGGTTGCAGTAATTCTCATCATCCTTTGTATTTCTGCAGTGTCAGTTGCTACTTCTCCTTTTTCATTTCTAATTCTGTTGATTTGAGTCTTCTCCCTTTTTTTCTTTTTTTTTTTTTTTTTTTTTTTTTTGTGAACAAACAAACCATTGTAATCATATTTACTGGGATAAAAAATAAAAAGTAAATTACAAATATGAACAAGAAGTAATGAGACATAAACTTAAAGGGCTTTTCCCTGGCACATTCCATTCTTTTTTTTTTTTTTTTTTTTTTTTTTTTTTTTTAAGATTTTTAGAAATTTCATGTAATGTCTGAAACATTTATATTAACATATTTCCATACAAATAACCCAATGAAAGTTTAGTATTAGTTGTTTTGTTTGTTTTTTTTATACTGCAGGTTCTTATTAGGCATCAGTTTTATACACATCAGTGTATACATGTCAATCCCAATCGCCCAATTCAGCACACCACCATCCCCACCCCACCGCAGTTTTCCCCCCTTGGTGTCCATATGTCCATTCTCTACATCTGTGTCTCAACTTCTGCCCTGCAAACTGGCTCATCTGTACCATTTTTCTAGGTTCCGCATACATGCATTAATATACGATATTTGTTTTTCTCTTTCTGACTTACTTCACTCTGTATGACAGTCTCTAGATCCATCCACGTCTCAACAAATGACTCAATTTCGTTCCTTTTTATGGCTGAGTAATATTCCATTGTATATATGTACCACATCTTCTTTATCCATTCGTCTGTTGATGGGCATTTAGGTTGCTTCCATGACCTGGCTATTGTAAATAGTGCTGCAATGAACATTCGGGTGCATGTGTCTTTTTGAATTACGGTTTTCCCTGGGTATATGCCCAGTAGTGGGATTGCTGGGTCATATGGTAATTCTATTTTTAGTTTTTTAAGGAACCTCCATATTGTTCTCCATAGTGGCTGTATCAATTTACATTCCCACCAACAGTGCAAGAGGGTTCCCTTTTCACCACACCCTCTCCAGCATTTGTTGTTTGTAGATTTTCTGATGATGCCCATTCTAACAGGAGTGAGGTGATACCTCATTGTAGTTTTGATTTGCATTTCTCTAATAATTAGTGATGTTGAGCATCTTTTCATGTGCTTCGTGGCCATCTGTATGTCTTCTTTGGAGAAATGTCTATTTAGGTCTTCTGCCCATTTTTGGATTGGGGTGTTTGTTTCTTTGATATTGAGCTGAATGAGCTGTTTATATATTTTGGAGATTAATCCTTTGTCCGTTGATTCATTTGCAAATATTTTCTCCCATTCTGAGGGTTGTCTTTTCGTCTTGTTTATGGTTTCCTTTGCTGTGCAAAAGCTTTGAAGTTTCATTAGGTCCCACTTGTTTATTTTTGTTTTTATTTCCATTACTCTAGGAGGTGGATCAAAAAAGATCTTGCTGTGATTTATGTCAAAGAGTGTTCTTCCTATGTTTTCCTCTAAGAGTTTTATAGTGTCCAGTCTTATATTTAGGTCTCTAATCCATTTTGAGTTTATTTTTGTGTATGGTGTTAGGGAGTATTCTAATTTCATTCTTTTACATGTAGCTGTCCAGTTTTCCCAGCACCACTTATTGAAGAGACTGTCTTTTCTCCATTGTATATCTTTGCCTCCTTTGTCATAGATTAGTTGACCATAGGTGCGTGGGTTAATGTCTGGGCTTTCTATCTTGTTCCATTGATCTATGTTTCTGTTTTTGTGCCAGTACCATATTGTCTTGATTACTGTAGCTTTGTAGTATAGTCTGAAGTCAGGGAGTCTGATTCCTCCAGCTCCATTTTTTTGCCTCAAGACTGCTTTGCCTATTCGGGGTCTTTTGTGTCTCCATACAAATTTTAAGATGATTTGTTCTAGCTCAGTAAAAAATGCCATTGGTAATTTGATAGGGATTGCATTGAATCTGTAGATTGCTTTGGGTAGTATACTCATTTTCACAATGTTGATTCTTCCAATCCAAGAACATGGTATATCTCTCCATCTGTTGGTATCATCTTTAATTTCTTTCATCAGTGTCTTATAGTTTTCTGCATACAGGTCTTTTGTCTCCCTAGGTAGGTTTATTCCTAGGTATTTTATTCTTTTTGTTGCAATGGTAAATGGGAGTGTTTCCATAATTTCTCTTTCAGATTTTTCATCATTAGTGTATAGGAATGCAAGAGATTTCTGTGCATTAATTTTGTATCCTGCAACTTTACCATATTCATTAATTAGCTCTAGCAGTTTTCTGGTGGCAGTTTTAGGATTCTCTATGTATAGTATCATGTCATCCGCAAACAGTGACAGTTTTACTTCTTCTTTTCCAATTTGTATTCCTTTTATTTCTTTTTCTTCTCTGATTGCCGTGGCTAGGACTTCCAAAACTATGTTGAATAATAGTGGTGAGAGTGGACATCCTTGTCTCGTTCCTGATCTTAGAGGAAATGCTTTCAGTTTTTCACCATTGAGAATGATGTTTGCTGTGGGTTTGTCATATATGGCCTTTATTATGTTGAGGTAGCTTCCCTCTATGCCCACTTTCTGGAGAGTTTTTATCAGAAATGGGTGTTGAATTTTGTCAAAAGCTTTTTCTGCATCTATTGAGATGATCATATGGTTTTTATTCTTCAATTTGTTAATATGGTGTATCACATTGATTGATTTGCGTATATTGAAGAATCCTTGCATCCCTGGGATAAATCCCACTTGATCGTGGTGTATGATCCTTTTAATGTGTTGTTGGATTCTGTTTGCTAGTATTTTGTTGAGGATTTTTGCATCTATATTCATCAGTGATATTGGTCTGTAATTTTCTTTTTTTGTAGTGTCTTTGTCTGGTTTTGGTATCAGGGTGATGGTGGCCTCATAGAATGAGTTTGGGAGTGTTCCTTCCTCTGCAATTTTTTGGAAGAGTTTGAGAAGGATGGGTGTTAGCTCTTCTCTAAATGTTTGATAGAATTCACCTGTGAAGCCGTCTGGTCCTGGACTTTTGTTTGTTGGAAGATTTTTAATCACAGTTTCAATTTCATTACTTGTGATTGGTCTGTTCATATTTTCTATTTCTTCCTGGTTCAGTCTTGGAAGGTTATACCTTTCTAAGAATTTGTCCATTTCTTCCAGGTTGTCCATTTTATTGGCATAAAGTTGCTTGTAGTAGTCTCTTAGGATGCTTTGTATTTCTGCAGTGTCTGTTGTAACTTCTCCTTTTTCATTTCTGATTTTATTGATTTGAGTCCTCTCCCTCTTTTTCTTGATGAGCCTGGCTAATGGCTTATCAATTTTGTTTATCTTCTCAAAGAACCAACTTTTAGTTTTATTGATCTTTGCTATTGTTTTCTTTGTTTCTATTTCATTTATTTCTGCTCTGATCTTTATGATTTCTTTCCTTCTGCTAACTTTGGGTTTTGTTTGTTCTTCTTTCTCTAGTTTCTTTAAGTGTAAGGTTAGATTGTTTACTTGAGCTTTTTCTTGTTTCTTTAGGTAGGCTTGTATAGCTATAAACTTCCCTCTTAGAACTGCTTTTGCTGCATCCCATAGGTTTTGGGTCGTCGTGTTTTCATTGTCATTTGTCTCTAGGTATTTTTTGATTTCCTCTTTGATTTCTTCAGTGATCTCTTGGTTATTTAGTAACGTATTGTTTAGCCTCCATGTGTTTGTCCTTTTTACGTTTTTTTCCCTGTAATTCATTTCTAATCTCATAGCGTTGTGGTCAGAAAAGATGCTTGATATGATTTCAATTTTCTTAAATTTACTGAGGCTTGATTTGTGACCCAAGATGTGATCTATCTTGGAGAATGTTCCGTGCGCACTTGAGAAGAACGTGTAATCTGCTGTTTTTGGATGGAATGTCCGATATATATCAATTAAATCTATCTGGTCTATTGTGTCATTTAAAGCTTCTGTTTCCTTATTTATTTTCATTTTGGATGATCTGTCCATTGGTGTAAGTGAGGTGTTAAAGTCCCCCACTATTATTGTGTTACTGTCGATTTCCTCTTTTATAGCTGTTAGCAGTTGCCTTATGTATTGAGGTGCTCCTATGTTGGGTGCATATATATTTATAATTGTTATATCTTCTTCTTGGATTGATCCCTGGATCATTATGTAGTGTCCTTCCTTGTCTCTTGTAACATTCTTTATTTTAAAGTCTATTTTATCTGATATGAGTATAGCTACTCCAGCTTTCTTTTGATTTCCATTTGCATGGAATATCTTTTTCCATCCCCTCACTTTCAGTCTGTATGTGTCCCTAGGTCTAAAGTGGGTCTCTTGTAGACAGCATATATATGGGTCTTGTTTTTGTATCCATTCAGCCAGTCTATGTCTTTTGGTTGGGGCATTTAATCCATTCACGTTTAAGGTAATAATCGATATGTATGTTCCTATGACCATTTTCTTAATTGTTTTGGGTTTGTTTTTGTAGGTCCTTTTCTTCTCTTGTGTTTCCCACTTAGAGAAGTTCCTTTAGCATTTGTTGTAGAGCTGGTTTGGTGGTGCTGAATTCTCTTAGCTTTTGCTTGTCTGTAAAGCTTTTGATTTCTCCATCAAATCTAAATGAGATCCTTGCTGGGTAGAGTAATCTTGGTTGTAGGTTCTTCCCTTTCATCACTTTAAGTATATCATGCCACTCCCTTCTGGCTTGCAGAGTTTCTGCTGAGAAATCAGCTGTTAACCTTATGGGAGTTCCCTTGTATGTTATTTGTCGTTTTTCCCTTACTGCTTTCAATAATTTTTCTTTGTCTTTAATTTTTGCCACTTTGATTACTATGTGTCTCGGCGTGTTTCTCCTTGGGTTTATCCTGTATGGGACTCTCTGCGCTTCCTGGACTTGGGTGGCTATTTCCTTTCCCATGTTAGGGAAGTTTTCGACTATAATCTCTTCAAATATTTTCTCTGGTCCTTTCTCTCTCTCTTCTCCTTCTGGGACCCCTATAATGCGAATGTTGTTGCGTTTAATGTTGTCCCAGAGGTCTCTTAGGCTGTCTTCATTTCTTTTCATTCTTTTTTCTTTAGTCTGTTCCGCGGCAGTGAATTCCATCATTCTGTCTTCCAGGTCACTTATCCGTTCTTCTGCCTCAGTTATTCTGCTATTGATTCCTTCTAGTGTAGTTTTCATTTCAGTTATTGTATTGGTCATCTCTGTTTGTTTGTTCTTTAATTCTTCTAGGTCTTTGTTAATCATTTCTTGCATCTTCTCAATCTTTGCCTCCATTCTTATTCCAAGGTCCTGGATCATCTTCACTATCATTATTCTGAATTCTTTTTCTGGAAGGTTGCCTATCTCCACTTCATTTAGTTGTTTTTCTGGGGTTTTATCTTGTTCCTTCATCTGCGACATAGCCCTCTGCCTTTTCATCTTCTCTATCTTTCTGTAACTGTGGTTTTTGGTCCACAGGCTGCAGGATTATAGTTTTTCTTGCTTCTGTTGTCTGCCCTCTGGTGGTTGAGGCTATCTAAGAGGCTTGATGGGAGGCTCTGGTGGTGGGTAGAGCTGACTGTTGCTATGGCGGTCAGAGCTCAGTAAAACCTTAATCCACTTGACTGTTGATGGGTGGGGCTGGGTTCCCTCCCTGTTGCTGTGGCGGTCAGAGCTCAGTAAAACCTTAATCCACTTGACTGTTGATGGGTGGGGCTGGGTTCCCTCCCTGTTGGCTGTTTTGCCTGAGGCAATCCAACACTGGAGCCTACCCGTGCTCTTTGGTGGGGTTAATGGCAGACTCTGGGAGGGCTCACGCCAAGGAGAACTTCCCAGAACCTCTGCTGCCAGTGTCCTTATCCCCACGGTGAAACAGAGCCACCACTCGCCTCTGCAGGAGACCCCCCAACACCAGCAGGTAGGTCTGGTTCAGTCTCCCCCAGGCTCACTGCTCCTTCCCCTGGGTCCTGATGCACACATTACTTTGTGTGTGCCCTCCAAGAGTGGGATCTCTGTTTCCCCCAGTCCCGTCAAAGTCCTGCAATCCAATTCCCACTAGCCTTCAAAGTCTGATTCTCTAGGAATTCCTCCTCCCGTTGCCTGACCCCCAGGTTGGGAAGCCTGACGTGGGGCTCAGAACCTTTACTCCAGTGGGTGGACTTCTGTGGTATAAGTGTTCGCCAGTCTGTGAGTCACCCACCCAGCAGTTATGGGGTTTGGTTTTACTCTGATTGCGCCCCTCCTACCATCTCACTGTGGCTTCTCCTCTGTCCTTGGACGTGGGATATCCTCCTTGGTGAAGTCCAGGGTCTTCCTGTCAATGATTGTCCAGCAGCCAGTTGTGATTCTGGTGCTCTCGCAAGAGGGAGTGACAGCACGTCCTTCTACTCCGCCATCTTGGTTCGGCACCTCCCTTTTTTTCTTGATGAGTCTGGCTAATGGTTTATCAATTTTGTTTATCTTCTCAAAGAACCAACTTCTGGTTTTATTAATCTTTGCTATCATTTCCTTCATTTCTTTTTCATTTATTTCTGATCTGATCTTCATGATTTCTTTCCTTCTGCTAACTTTGGGTTTTCTTTTGTTCTTGTTTCTCTAATTGCTTTAGGTGTAAGGTTAGGTTGTTTATTTGAGATGTTTCTTGTTTCTTGAGGTAGGATTGTATTGCTATAAACTTCCCTCTTAGAACTGCTTTTGCTGCATCCCATAGGTTTTGGGTTGTCTTGTTTTCATTGTCATTTTTTTCTAGGTATTTTTTGATTTCCTCTTTGATTTCTTCAGTGATCTCTTGGTTATTTAGTAGTATACTGTTTAGCCTCCATGTATTTGTGTTTTTTACAGTTTTTTTCCTGTAATTGATATCTAGTCTTATAGCATTGTGGTCGGAAAAGGTACTTGATATGATTTCAGTTTTCTTAAATTTACCAAGGCTTGCTTCGTGACCCAACATATGATCTATCCTAGAGAATGTTCCATGAGCACTTGAGAAGAAAGTGTATTCTGTTGTTTTTGGATGGAATGTCCTATAAATATCAATTAAATCCATCTTGTTTAATGTGTCATTTAAACCTTATGTTTCCTTATTTATTTTCATTTTGGATGATTTGGACATTGGTGAATGTGGGGTGTTACAGTCCCCTACTATGATTGTGTTACTGTCGATTTCCCCTTTTATGGTTGTTAGCATTTGCCTTATGTACTGAGGTGCTCCTATGTTGGGTGCATAAATTTTTACAATTCTTATATCTTCTTCTTGGTTTGATCCCTTGATCATTATGTAGTGTCCTTCTTTGCCTCTTGTAATAGTCTTTATTTTAAATCTATTTTGTCTGATATGAGAATTGCTACTCCAGCTTT
This sequence comes from Balaenoptera ricei, assembly GCF_028023285.1. NCBI lineage: Eukaryota > Metazoa > Chordata > Mammalia > Artiodactyla > Balaenopteridae > Balaenoptera > Balaenoptera ricei. The sequence goes on from NC_082644.1 coordinate 75,878,708, forward strand.
CTTTTGATTTCCATTTGCATGGAATATCTTTTTCCATCTCCTCACTTTCAGTCTGTATGTGTCCCTAGGTCTGAAGTGGGTCTCTTGTAGACAGCATGTATACAGGTCTTGTTTTTGTATCCATTCAGCCAGTCTGTGTCTTTTGGTTGGATCATTTAATCCATTTACATTTAAGGTAATTATTGATATGTATGTTCCTGTTACCATTTTCTTAATTGTTTTGCGTTTGTTATTGTAGGTCGTTTCCTTCTCTTGTGTTTCCTGCCTAGAGAAGTTCCTTTTGCATTTGTTGTAAAGCTGGTTTGGTGGTGCTGAATTCTCTTAGCTTTTGCTTGTCTGTAAAGGTTTTAATTTCTCCATCAAATCTGAATGAGATCCTTGCTGGGTAGAGTAATCTTGGTTGTTGGTTTTTCCCTTTCATCACTTTAAATATGTGCTATCCCTCCCTTCTGGCTTACAGAGTTTCTGCTGAAAGATCAGCTGTTAACCTTATGGGGATTCCCTTGTGTGTTATTTGTTGCTTTTCCCTTGCTCCTTTTAATATTTTTTCTTTGTATTTAATTTTTGACAGTTTGATTAATATGTGTCTTGGCGTGTTTCTCCTTAGATTTATCCTGTAATGGACTCTCTGCATTTCCTGGACTTGATTACCTATTTCCTTTCCCATATTAGAGAAGTTTTCAACTATAATCTCTTCAAATATTTTCTCAGTCCCTTTCTTTTTCTCTTCTTCTTCTGGGACCCCTATAATTTGAATATTGTTGCGTTTAGTGTTTTCCCAGAGGTCTCTGAGACTATACTCAATTCTTTTCATTCTTTTTTCTTATTCAGCTCTGCAGTAGTTATTTCCACTATTTTATCTCCCAGGTCACTTATCCGTTCTTCTGCCTCAGTTATTCTGCTATTTATTCCTTCTAGAGAATTTTTAATTTCATTTATTGTGTTGTTCATCCTTGTTTGTTTGCTCTTTAGTTCTTCTAGGTCCTTGTTAAACTTTTCTTATATTTTCTCCATTCTATTTCCAAGATTTTGGATATCTTTACTATCATTATTCTGAATTCTTTTTCAGGTAGACGGCCTATTTCCTCTTCATTTGTTTGGTCTGGTGGGTTTTTACCTTGCTCATTCATCTACTGTGTGTTTCTCTGTCTTCTCATTTTGCTTAACTTACTGTGTTTGGGGTCTCCTTTTCGCAGGCTGCAGGTTCGTAGTTCCCGTTGTTTTTGGTGTGTGCCCCCAGTGGCTAAGGTTGGTTCAGTGGGTTGTGTAGGCTTCCTGGTAGAGGGGACTGGTGCTGGTTTTCTCGTGGATGAGACTGGATCTTGTCTTTCTGGTGGGCAGGACTGTGTCCGGTGGTGTGTTTTGGGGTGTCTGTGACCTTATTATGATTTTAGGCAGCCTGTCTGCTAATGGGTGGGGTTGTGTTCCTGTCTTGCTAGTTGTTTGGCATGGGGTGTCCAGGACTGTAGCTTGCTGGTCGTTGAGTGGAGCTGGGTCTTAGTGTTGAGATGGAGCTCTCTAGGAGAGCTTTCGCCATTTAATATTATGTGGAGCCGGGAGGTTGCTGGTGGACCAATGTCCTGAACTCGGCTCTCCCACCTCAGAGGCACAGGCCTGACACCTGGCCAGAGCACCAAGGCTGTGTCAGCTACATAGCTCAGAAGAACAGGGAGAAAAAAAGAAAGAAAGAAAAAAATAAATAAAATAAAATTAATTATTAAAAATAAAAAAAAAAGAAAGAAAGAAGAGAGCAGCCAAATCAGAAAACAAATCCACCAATGGTAACAAGCGCTGAAAACTATACTGAGAAAAAAATAAAACAATAAAACCGGACAGACAGAACCCTAGGACAAATTGTAAAAGCAAAGGTATACAGACAAAATCATACAAAGAAACATACACATACTCACTCACAAAAAGAGAGAAAGGAAAAATATATACATATCGTTGTTCCCAAAGTCCACTGCTTCAATTTTGGGATGATTCATTTTCTATTCAGGTATTCCAGAGATGCAGGGTACATCAAGTTGATTTTGGAGATTTAATCCGCTGCTCCTGAGGCTGCTGGGAGAGATTTCCCTTTCTCTTCTTTGTTTGCACAGCTCCCGGTGTTCAGCTTTGGATTTGGGCCCGCCTCTGCCTGTAGGTCGCCTAAGGGCATCTGTTCTTCGCTCAGACAGGACGGAGTTAAAGGAGCAGCTGCTTTGGGGGCTCTGGCTCACTGAGGCCGAGGGGAAGGAGGGGTACAGAATGCGAGGTGAGCCTGTGGCAGCAGAGGGCAGCGTGACGTTGCACCAGCGTGAGGCGCGCAGTGCATTCTCCTGGGGAAGTTGTCCCTGGCAGTGTCGGGCTGCACAGGCTCCCAGGAGGGGAGGTGTGGAGAGTGACGTGTGCTCGCACACAGGCTTCTTGGTGGCGGCAGCAGCAGCCTTAGTGTCTCGTGCCTGTCTCTGGTGTCCATGCTGATGCTGATAGACGTGGCTTGCACCCGTCTCTGGAGCTCCTTTAGGCGGTGCTCTGAATCCCCTCTCCTTGCGCACCCTGAAACAATGGTCTCTTGCCTCTTAGGCAGGTCCAGACTTTTTCCCGGACTCCTTCCCAGCTAGCTGTGGCGCACTAGCCCCCTTCAGGCTGTGTTCACGCAGCCAACCCCAGTCCTCTCCCTGGGGTCTGACCTCCGAAGCCCGAGCCTCAGCTCCCAGCCCCCGTCCGCCCCGGCGGGTGAGCAGACAAGCCTCTCGGGCTGGTGAGTGCTGGTCGGTACCGATCCTCTGTGCGGGAATCTCTCCACTTTGCCCTCTGCACCCCTGTTGCTGCGCTCTCCTCCGTGGCTCCGAAGCTTCCCCCCTCCGCTACCCGCAGTCTCCGCCCACGAAGGGGCTTCCTAGTGTGTGGAAACCTTTCCTCCTTCACAACTCCCTCCCACTGGTGCAGGTCGTGTCCCTATTCTTTTGTCTCTGCTTTTTCTTTTTTCTTTTGCCCTACCCAGGTATGTGGGGAGTTTCTTGCCTTTTGGGAAGTCTAAGGTCTTCTGCCAGCGTTCAGTAGGTGTTCTGTAGGAGTTGTTCCACATGTAGATGTATTTCTGATGTATTTGTGGGGAGGAAGGCGATCTCCACATCTCACTCCTCCGCCATCTTGAAGGTCTCCCCGAAAAAAATAAATCTTGATCTCTACCTTACACAATATATAAAAATCACTTCTAAATTGATTGTGTATGTAATATGAAAAGTAAAACAATAATAAGGAAAAGAACATAGAAGAATATCTTCATGATCTTGGGGAAGCAAAGATTTGTTTAAAAGGATGCAACGATACTAGCCATAAGTTAGAAGTAAAAACTTCTGGGGGCTTCCCTCGAGGTCCAGTGGTTAAGACTTTAACTTCCAATTTAGGGGGTGCAGGTTTGATCCCCGGTCAGAGAGCTAAGATCCCACATGCCTCGCAGCCAAAATACCAAAACATAAAACAGAAGCAATATTGTAACACATTCAATAAAGACTTTAAGAATGGTCCACATCAAAAAAAATAAATCTAAAAAAAAAAAAAGTAACAACTTCTGTTTGTTAAAAGACACCAATAAGAGCATGAGAAGGGTTGCTATGTAAAGTACATATTTCACAAATGACTGATATGCAGAATATAGACTATCTACATAGCAATATGAAAGAGATACAACCCAATAGAAAAATAGGTTAAAGACTTTAAGTTTATAAAAGAAGATGTCTAAATGGTGAGTAAACATCTGAAGAAAGTTGCCATCTCAATAATCATTACGGAGATGCACATTAAAACTACAGTGAGATACAGTTGGTGGGAGTATAAACAGGAGCCACCACCTTGGAAAGCTGCTTGGTAGTGTCCATTAAAGCTGATAGTGTCCATAGTGTAGGCCTGTATACCTACACTATGATCCAGCAATTCCATTTCCATCAGAAATGTACACACATGTGAACCAAAAGTTACGTACCAAAATGTTCGAAGAAACTTCATTTATAATACCCCCAACACAACTGTCCATCTACAATAGAGTATATAAATAAATGTAGTGTATTTATAAATGAAATACTATACATCAGTGAGCAGGAATGTATGATTGCTGCATGAAAAAACATGGGTGAATCTCACTAACACACAAAAATTTAGAGACAAAATTATATGCACCATATGATTCTATTTATATAAGGTTCAAAAACAGACAAAACCAATCCGTGGTGATAGAAGTCAGGATAGTAATTACTTTTGGGGGGTAGTGTCTGGAAAAGGGGCATGAGAGAGATTTATAGGGTGCTGGTAGGTGTTCTGTTTCTTGATATGTGAGGAGTTACATGAGTGTGTTCAAAATTTGTGAAAATTCATTGAGCTGCACATATATAATTTGTGCATTTTTCTGAAAGTATGTTATATTAAAATATAGATTACTTAAAAAAATACTATGCAAGCCAAACAAACATAATTGTAAGTCTGGTAGAGTTCATGGGCCTACAGTTTGTGCCATTTATCCTGGGTCAAATTTCTGATTGAGCCAAACTGGTATTTTCACTGTTCATACTCCTGCGTTATTTCCTTTCTTGGGCTTCTGCCTATATCCTCTACCTGTCTGGAATTATCTCCCCACACCTTTTTACCATTCAGTCTTTCAACCCACTATGGGCTCCACTTCTTTAGTGATTTTATTGCTCACCTGAATCACAAATCGGCTCATATTTTAATTACACTTTCTATGTATAGGTTTTGTCTCTTTAACGTTGTTCCTTGGCTCGGAAATGCCAGTCTTTATAGATCCATACAAAATGACAAAAATAAGGGCAATGTAGCTTTTGTCCTAAAGCTAAATACATTGTATCTAACAGATCTTTATTTTGTAGTTAGTTGACTTGTTTGCTCTCTTAGCATTAAGGTAAAGCTCTTTCATGAAACAATGAAATTAACTGATACGAGAAAGTATGGTGGTTAAGGGTTCTGGGAGCCAGACTGGTTGTATTCAAATCCTGATGAGGCTGAGATCATTGACTTTTACGGACTTCAGTTTCCTGAAAAATGGGGATGATAACAGTATACACACACACACACACACAATGCTACATATAGTTATATATATCAATAATAAAATATATATAATTAATGTTTTATATATTTATAAAATGTCAGAACAGTTGCTGTAAATTCTAAGTGAAATAAATAAAGCCCTCATATCCATGTCTGGCACACAGTGTGCACTCTGTAAATGTTAGTCATTTTTATTGTTTAGCTAGGCAGAAGAAAAAGTTGATGTCTCTATCGTGTCTGTCCCTTCCATTTTTTATTCTCCAAGTTATTGGTCTATGAAATTCAAAAGATTCAGACCCATTCAGCTAGACTGTATGATCTCTGAGAGCATGGCCCATGCCTTATATTTCTTTTAAGTATATAATATTATATGAGGAGCTGCTCAAATGGATTGATGAAGTATGTGTTTCTCTTTATAGTCCCAATTTCTTCTAAGCCTGTTGGTATGCCTCTATGGTGAAATGCGATAAGATATATTTCTGTGTAGATATTTGCTTTAATACCATTGAATAATGTTAATTAAATATGAACCTTCTCAAAATTTAAAACTTCTATTGTAAATTCCATCTTCTTTTCAAGATAGTTTTTTCAACTAATGATCAAGGATAATCCTCTAAGAATAATAGCAAAAAGGCAATCGGGAAAAATCCCCCCTGAGGTTCAGACAATCTGCTGTCTTTTGGCATAGTTAACTTTGGGATAAGAAGATCTTTGGAAAATGCACAGTGAAGGACAGACACCAGACACTGAGCGAATACTCTGGTTGAGTTTAATTATCAGTGATCTTTATGACACTAAAGATTTTAAAACATAGCTGTCAGTGACAATTGGTTGGGGCGAAGGAGGCAGCAGTAACTCTCTAAAAGATAAGCATTGCAGCTTTAAGACGACACAGCAGAAACTACGAAAGGTGTTTCATCAATCTTGAAACTGTTCTAGATAAAATTTGGAGATGTAGGAGTGGGAAGGAGGGACCTGAGAGAAGGAATCAGGGTTGTAAGTCTAGAAGAGTATCTTTGGAGAGCAGGAGGACATTTTCTCTCCCTTTTCCACCCTTATAATTCTCAATTAAAAAAAAAAAGTGCCTGCTTTGTATACACAACTTACATCTAAGACTCCCTGGAGGTATATTTTTTTCAAGGCTAAAGTAAAGGAGTAAACCTAATTTCTTTGACAGATTTCAATTTAAACCATGTGTTAATCACAGGATGACTTAATGGGCAGAGTTGAATTTTTAAAGGAATATTCCAAATGCAGAATCTTGAGTATAATCCTTATTTGAATCACAGAGCTTTTCTTTTTAATTTCCTTTATAAGAAATTTAAATTTCTTGAGTAGGATGATGGGGAAGATGGGGACACTATTTTGGAAGTTTTATTAGGGTGGCATAGAGGCACAGGTGCATAGCATAATTATTCTATCTACACTCAATTTCATTGCCAAGTGGGGCCAGTTGGTGCTTCTAAGGATTCCACTTGACTGACAGATCACAGAAACTTGAGCACTGAGGCATGAGGCATGATACGACTGCTCATGTTTCCAAAATTTGAAGAAAGCCTAAATTTCAAGGGATGGGGGCAACTCAAATCAACATTACTTGGGGAGGTTCACAGTCCCCTAATACAATTTTTGTCAAGGCTCTTCAGTTGAGCTCCAAATTCAGATCTGTACCATGACCTATAGCCATTATTATTCTGTCAATAGGCTTTAACCACATTTTGTCCTAAGAATAAGGACATAAAATAGCCAATTTTGGCACTTTTGGCAATAGTTCATTGTTAAAAGCTGCTTTTCAAGAAGAGGAAAAAACACTGCTGTCTCTCAGAATTATTCCTGTTTATATAGTACATACATATGGTGAATGACATGTGCATTTTGATCAAATGCATCGTTGTTTATGTTCCCTACTTTCCCTTTATTCTTTCTTAGCGGAGGATAATCATCTGACCCTAGGTGCAGATCTAGGCTACTCCCACGTCTTTTCTGTTTGTAAGGTAAACAACTGTCCTATGTGTTTAAGTCATAAACACAACTTTAATTCAGTCTCGACAATATCCGGGGCCATGTAAAGTTAAAACTGCAAATATAACATCAAATCTCTCTTTCCTGAAATCTGAAATCTCTCCTGTTTTGACCTGAAGCCTACGGTAGGAGAGGAAGCAAGTTTGTCTCCTCTTCCTCTTTCATGTTCCCTGCTTGCCTCCTTCCTAGAGTCAAATGTAGCATGGGAGAGGGGAGAGATAAAAGGATAAGACTGTTGACTCTTGGCTATCTGGCTTTGGCTCTTTGACTTGGCAGATGGTTAATGCCAGCCTCTGTTGGAAATCCTGGAAGGCAGGGACTTGGAACAAAAATGGACTCTTGCTCCTGTGTTGCAGTCTCATGGACTCTTCACTTGCTGGGTTTCTCTCGCCTGTAGGTCATTTTACCTTCATGGATGCATCTGTTAACAGGTGTTAACAAGCAACTCCTTGCTCAGTCCTCAGATATCATTGGGTGTGCATCCAGCTTCTACTAAGGTCACCTCATACGTCTATGTGGCCCAACTCTGTAGGACCCAAGACTAACAGAGGTCATTTTGTCCTGAATAACTCACTTCGGTCAACAGGAAACATCCCGTATGTCTTGCTTAGGGAAGCTCAGAGTGGGTAATGCAGTACCAACATGGCAGCTCCCTCTTCGATCCCCCACCAAATCAATTAAGTTAGTTAAGCCCTCTCTTACCATCTAGATTTCCCCAGGACCATCCACACTCTGCCTTAGATGCCTCTAGCGTGAGTCAGGCAAGAGTCTTCTGTTACTCCCAACTATAGGAAATGTATTTTGAACCATGCTCAGTTTCTTCTTTGTGTCTTCCATCTACTTGCGGAGTCTGATTGGCATGCAGCAGGTTCTTTGGGGCCATTTCTTTGTAAAACTCTGTTTGGAGTGCGGTGTGTCTCATGCTTACTTTTTTGACTGCAATCTATTATATTGCTGTCCTAAGAAACAAAGGCAGGAAGAATCCAATTCTGTCATCTTGCTGCCTGTGTTTCATGGCTTGCAAAGTGTGCAGTCTTATTATTTCAGCTGTTTCTCACTGTAGCAAGAAATAAGCCCCCAAGAAACAGACATGTCAACCCCTTTTTGCTGGTGAAAAACAGAGTTTAGAAAGGTTAAATGACAGGCTCAAGTTCATATTGCTTTCACTGAAACTATCTATTTATTTGAATCCTCCCTGGGCTGAACTCTTTAAAGGATCTTGTATTCATGTTTGTATCCTCAGTACTTAGTGCATAGTAAACAATAAATAAGCATTTATTTGGTTTTTTTTTGTTTTTTTGTTTTTTTTGGCTGCACCACAAGGTGTGTGGGATTTTAGTTGCCCAACCAGGGATCAAACGCGCACCCCCTACAGTGGAAATGCAGAGTCTTAACCACTGGACCGCCAGGGAAGTCCCAATAAATAATCATTTATTTATAGAATCAATACATCTGGGACTTCTAATGCCTAGTGAAGGGGTTCAGAACATGCCACCCCAAAATACGCCACTTTGGCATTTATTTTGAGCTGAAGGTGCTTGAGAAACAGCACTTGCAGGAAGGGCTCTCTGACGTCCCCCTTTGTACCTAAAAGCAGGTCACACAATGTCCTATGTAAAAGGTGCCCTCCTTGTACTGAGAAGAACATTCTTATCACCAGAGACTGGGATTCAACAGTGAAATGGTTCTGTACGAAGAAACCTACTAAAATAACCCTTATCTCCCATTAGTTTCCCCATATATTTCCTAGTCACCATTCCACAATTTACTATCTGTGGCCTAAGACCATTTGTCTTGTCACCTCCCCACAATTTATTGTTCTTTGTTTAAAAAGATACATAAGCTTTCAGGCTTATGGCTTCTTTGAGTCTTCATTTTCCTTTTGATGACTCCCTCCCGTGTGCACATAAAAATACTAAACTAAATTTGCATGTTTTTCTCTTGTTAATCTGTCTTATGTCAGTTTAATTCTTAGGCCAACCACAGAACCTAGGATAGTCGAGGGAAGTTTTTCCTCCTTTGCACTAGTCAAGTTCTTTTTCCACTGTACATCAACTTGCCCCCATGCATGGTGTCTGATTTGTGACTTCCATGTCAGCACAACCAGTTATCCCCTAACAATCCAGGACTATTTAGGTTTAAGGCCAACCGAGGATCCAAAGGTTTGGATTTGAGTAAACTAAAGATGTTCAGAGCTCTTTGAGGGTTATTCTGGTCCATTCTACACTTAGCTTGTAACAAGCAACATTTACTGAGGTACTGTATGGATTATGAGAGAACCAACTATAAATAGGCAAGATTCCATGTCTTGCAGCTCACCCTGGAGCAGACTGGAAACTCAGGAAAACTCTGGAAATTATAGAATCTTTTGTAAATGCGTGAACTTCTTGACAGTTTTGCCTGGAGCTTTTAGAAGGTACATTAATCCCAGAGTGGTAAACCTTCATGCCTGTAGGGTTGGGCAAGTAGCACACATGAATAAAGTGGATTAGGTGGAACACAATAGGGAGAGGTGAGGAGTGTGGTAAACCAGAGAACACCTGCCCTATCTAAAGGTAACAAGAACTACTCAACTCTGGCTGAAGTGAGCATAGCAACTCAGAGATTTCTAATTTTTCCGAAATGCTAGAAATCTGGATTTATTTTAAATGTAAATTTTCTCCATTTGAAAACACAGTGCTGGCCAGACAACATATCAGTGGGTTAGCAGGATTAGCCTCTGCCCTAGATTGATTCTGGAGCCATTTTCTTTCTCCTCATTCCACCCCTACCTTCTCTTTTCTTGGGACATGGCTTGGGACTGAAATGGACTCGAGATTAGGAGCTGAAGTAAGGACTGCTGCTCAGCCTTATTCCCTTCCATGGGTCTTTATCAAAAGGAGAGCTGTGCCCCATTTCATTACTCTCAGAGAATAGGAGAACTTATGTTTAGAACTACCTTCAGCTTTTGTTCAATTCAAGGATGAAGTCCTTCCTTTAAGCAGGACTGCAAGGGGCTTCCCATGACAGTCTTAATATCTATCTTTTTTTAAAAAAAAAAATTTATTTATTTAAGCTAAGCCGGCTCTTAGTTGCAGCATGCGGGATCTTCATTGCTGAGTGTGGAATCTTTAGTTGCAGCATGCGGGATCTTCATTGCTGAGTGTGGAATCTTTAGTTGCAGCATGCGGGATCTTTAGTTGCGGCATGCGAACTCTTAGTTGCAGCATGCATGTGGGATCTAGTTCCCCGACCAGGGATCAAACCTGGGCCCTCTGCACTGGGAGCGCAGAGTCTTAGCCACTGGACCACCAGGGAAGTCCCTTAACATCTGTCTTATATACATATCCATACATTATTATTGTTCACATAAATTTGAAAAGTATTCACTTTCTGAGTAATTGCTAGCTGGTTGTCATGTTAATGGCCGTTAAATGATGGCTTGTTACAAGCCATGATGATAAGCAGTTTATAACACAGGTATTTCTTTAAGAGTCATTCTCCCTCTACTTTAGATTCCTATTTCCACACTCATCTTGTGGACATCAGGGGCTCTGGATGTGTATTTATCTGCTTCAGGTTGTGTGATTCTCCCACTCACCCAGTTGCTTGTTTTAGAGCTATCTAGGGTCTGAATGCAAATATTCAGTACCTTTAAGTATTATAACCTATGCTTAATCATTTAGCCCGCTTTGTGGAAGGTTTAGATACTCTGGAGCACTGAGCGATAAATTGTTTCTTTGTTTTTTAATTATTAAGGTTACAGCTTTGAGACTCCAGGAACTTTTGATGTCAGATATTAACAATAAACAAATTATAAGCCTGGCTTTTTTGTGGCGTTGTGGTTATTACATGCTTAAATTAATTTGATAAATGTATCAGTGTATACCCCTTATGTGGCATGAATACACACATGCATATACATATTTTTATCATAAATAAAAGACATGGCACTTTAAAAGATCAACATTAACTAGCTAATGTATTCCATAGATTGTAAAAAAATGAAGCTTTCATTAAATGCTTGCATTTACGATTCAGTTGGTGTGGAGAGATTTTCATTTCTGACCTAGATACTTCAAGTGGCTTGCTTCTGGGAAAAATAATAGGTAGTTAGACAACAACAACAACAAAAACCCATGTCCTAATAGGGTTTTCAGAATCCCTAAAATGTTTTATTTTCATATCCATTGTTTTGAAATTGTGTCACTAGGTTAAGAAAATAATTTTCTAGGGTAAATCAGAATTTAATTGCTAGTTTGGAAGTGTCTGGTGTACATGTATTGCATTTCACTTCAACCAAAATATTTTAGGTTCTATTGCAATCCTAATAAATTGGGGACCCCAAGGTTTCAGTCTCTGAAGAGTGTAGCATTTCAGAAAAACTGTTCAGTAGGCAATCTTGTCTCTTCCTCCTCATTAAAAAGGAAATCTGTTCTTGTACCTCTCAAAGGATATTACGGGGATCCAAATCAGAATCATCATATCCTTTTTTTCCCTTCTCCCCATTCTTTACATTTTCTTATTCACAACTAACTATCCCTTCCCCATTTCCATCCACTCCCTACCTAAACTCTCTCCCCAGTCTATATGATTTTTACTCTCTATCTTCCCTCCTCCCTCTCTCACAGCACTTTATTTGTGAGTCACCTTCACCTCTTTCCCTGATTTGTTCCCTCCTCCTTTTATGTCAGTCTGAGAGATGGAGGGGAATAAGGAAGGGTGAACTGGTCTTGTAATTACCAAATGGTGGCCTTGGGGGGATTATGTAACTATTTTCCCTTTAATGATTTTTATCTTATGGCATATGGCATTAAAGAGTTTTAAATCTGGCTTGCTTCAATAATATGGATTAAAATACAAAGACATTGGTATATTTGGTTCATAACTGAATGTTTTGGAGAGGATGAGATTGGGCTTTTTATCACTAAAATGGTGTTATTCTCTGAAGTGGTGTCAGTACTATCCTACTACTCCATTCTGTGCCTATTAGGGCAATAAGGCTATCTAGGCTTTGTGTCTCCAAATGTTTTCAACCTTTATCAATGGCAACAGAAGAATTTATCAGTGGTAATTAGAGTGGTGCTCAGCCTTCAAACCGCTCCACAATCTGGCACTGGTTCTGGTTTCCTGCCTTGTCCTAGCCATGTTCCCCATGCCGAATACATTATTTATATCTCTATTAATAGAGCAAATTGCCTTGAATTATGGATATTCATGTACACACAGTCTGCCTTAATGGATGATAAGCTCTATGGCGTCTTCACATAACACAGGCTGAATAAATGACTGTTGGGCTGACTGGAACTATTTATAGACTCTCAAACTTCAGGATAAATCCATGATGTGACCTTGTTTGTTCAGTGACTAGCAGGGTAGCTGAACATGGCACGTATTTTTGAACGAGAGATAGAGCAGCAGTAAAGCTAGCATCATCAGAATTTGGAGAGTCTTCTCTCTACTAAACTCAGCAGATATTTCCTGAACGAAGATGATGTAAAAGACACTGAATGAGGTACCATGGGAAACACAAACTTAAGAATGTCTCAGTGTTCATCTCTGGGTATCTTACTGTCTTTGTGCATACAGTTTCACTTATATGGAATATAAGATGAAACAGAGAAAGCTCATTATTTCCTGGCCTGTTAAAATATCTGTAAGGTATGAATGCATATGTGTATTTGGAGTATCTTCCATGTGGATTCACCACTTTCCTTAATTGGCAATATTTCTCAATTATTTTCTAGGGATTACCATAAAATTGGTAAACACAATTATATACTTAATGTTTGAAAGAGGAATGAAGGGTAAACATTCCTTAGACTCTTACTACTGAGGAAACCAGACCAGCCATTCAAGTGATGAACCCTGTGACATCTAACGACTGCTGGTGAGTCTTTAGTCCCAGAATGTTTCAGCTCCCTGAGCTGGAAAACTTTGCTGTTGGTAACCACTAACAGAATCAAACTCCCCCTGGGAGGGTGGTCTCGGTTTTGCCAGTCTTCCTGGCCTTTATAACTTCTTTATAGTTTGGCATTTCCTCCTTGATCAAAATTCTTGTGTCTTGAAATATTCTTCAATAGCTATGTAAGCTGTGTTCTGTGAACTCTGGCTGAACTTGTATGCAATCTTGGTGGAAACCTTGAGCTTCATGGTATCTTCTGTGTACAATCTATTTTATAGAAAAATGGAAAATTGAAACTGGAAGGGACTTTCTGGAAGTGTTAGTAATAGGAAGAGGACAAGGAGGAGGACTAGTGCAGTGGTAGTCAGAGTTGGATTGTAGTGCTAGTAAAGTATAGCAGTAATCATAGTGTTATGGGCTGAATGGTGTCCCTCCTTCCACCCCCAAAATCATATGATGAGTCCCTAACCCCCAGTACCTCAGAATGTGACTGTATTTGGAGATAAGATCTTTAAAGAAGTGATTAAGTTAAAATGAGGTTGGCAGAGTGAGTCCCAATCCAATCTGCCTGGTCTGATAAAAAGAAGAGGTTTGGATACACAGAGAAGTACTAGGATGTACACTTAGCAGAAAGACCATGTGTGATGGTTAATTTTATGTACTGACCTGGCTAGACCACAAGGTGCCCAGATATTTGGTCAAAATTATTCTGAATCTTTCTTTGAGGGTGTTTTTGGATGAGATTTACATTTCAGTCTTTGAGTAAAGTATATTGCTCTCCATATTGTGGATGGGCCTCATCTAATCAGTTGAAGGCCGGAGTAGAATAAAAGGCTGATGTTCCCCCAAGCTAGAGAGAATTTTGGCAGCAGACTTCCTCTAGATTTTATTTATAACGTCAGCTCTTCCTAGTTTGGCAGTAGACTGCCTTTAGACTCAAATTGTAACTCTTTTCCTGAGTCTCCAGCCTTCAGGCCTTCCCCCATGAGATTTCAAACTTGCCAAGCTTCCCTAATCACATGACCCAATTCCTTAAAATAAATTTGGACTCCTTGTCTCTGAGTCCAAATTTCCTCTTTTTATAAGGATGCAAATCATATTGAATTAGCCCTCCCTCCCCCACCCTGCTAGTGACCTCATTTTAATTTGATTATCTCTGTAAAGACCCTGTCTCCAGATAAGACCACATTCTGAAATACTGGGGATTGGGACTTCAGTGTGTAGATTTTGGGAAGACATAATTCAACCCATAACAGGTGGTGATTAAATATACTTGTTTAATCCATAACTTACTGCACATTGAAATAGAATCATGTTGAAACTGGAGGAGAAATGGATGCCTAACAAGAGATCCTAGACTTGGAAACAAGTGCAGGAGGTAGTGAGAATTTAAATTATCTTCATTTGGAGAAGCGGTGAGTGTGTATTCAGCAAAGGAGCTACATTATGTTATTTGGGGACATTTTAGAAGAAGGTCCATGCATGGAGAGAACAGTGTGGGGACAGCAAAAGGAGATGAACCATGGAAGTTACCTGAGGTTGTTGTGGTCACTCAGGAGCATTCAACCCAGTTCCAGGAGTTGTCCTCACTTGCATTTAGGACTCCACCCACCCCGCCACCTCAAGTCATATGGTTGATGCTGCATAATTTCCCCAATCCTGAAGTTAAGTGTGAACATATGGCTACAGCTAAGCCAAGTGAGTTCTCTTTCTCAGGACTCTGAACACTGAATGAAGTAACTTGAGTACAAAATAACAGTAATGATTGGCATGCATTTATTAATTTCAGCACTAGCAGTAGCCTGAAAAGAAGGTCAAGCAATTCCAGTGGTCTTGGTTCCCATCCTGACCTGGTTCTGAGTTTTTCTCCAGCCTTTCTGTAGATTTTGTGTTCTATCTGATGTAACAACTTCCTTTTGCTGAACTTGGGTTGATTTCTGATGCTTTTGATTGAAAAATTCTATTTCTTTTATTGAGGTATAATTGACATACAGCATTACATTAGTTTCAGGTGTACAACATAATGATTCAATATTTGTATATATTGTGAAATTATTGCCACAATAAATCTAGTTAATGTCTGTCATCATACATTGAAATATCCTAATTGATAAAATGTTTTCTTAGGGATAATACTTGTTCTTTCAGGATTTATGTGAATTGCACTAATATCTGTACATATCCTAAGATAAGAGGAAACAATAATAAGTAGATTCATTAAAAAGGCCCTTTTAAAAATTTCTTTTGGAAAAGAGAAAAAAAATACACACATATACATATGAATATATACATGTATATATTATTATAAAAATATGTTATAACAATATATAAACTATATATTAAGTATATACTTTGTATTATATATTGTGTATAATATATTATAAATATATTTAAAAATATATAACATGTATTTCTTTTTTTTAAATCTTAAATTAAACATATTTGGCTGAGAAGTGCTGTTTATAGTAAGATGAAGGAATGGGAAACCATGCTAGGGAGTAGTGCAGAAAGGCCCAAGTGTTTGTAAAATCCAAGCCTATTGTTAGTCTTTTTCACCCCTTCATACACACACACACACACACACACACAGACACACACACACACACAGACACACAGATGTTTGTTGCCAAGTTATAATGATTGATAAGTTAAAGACTCAGTCTAATCAACAAGTGCTAGGTTGGAAAGAGGATTGCAAACATAACTTTCTCAGTGAATCTACTAAAGAACAACCTGTGTCTATGTGTGTATCAAGAACAACAATGAAGTATTGTTTAGAAGTTTGTTGAGAGACATAATGACTAGTCATACTAAATCAGAACTTATGGTGGCATATAGGTATCTGTCAAATGCTTAACAACAAAACCAAATATTTACCAAATGCTTATTACTCTCAAGGCACTGTGCTTATCTGCAATAATATAAAGGCAAATAAAACCTGGGCTCAGGCTTGAAGGAGCTCATGAAATGCAAAAATGTGAAATCTGATCATATTTGTGGAATTACAAACATATTTTCAATTACTCTTGGGCACTAATACCATCAAACAAAGGTAAGAACTTTTGAAATTGACAGACCTTCACGATAGAGTCTAAGGAAAATTTCTTGGGCTACTAATTTTTCCTGTTCTAAACATTAAATTATACTTGAGTTTTGGTTGCAAGATATATATGGTATATCCTGTAAGGGCTATGTACAATCTTCATAGAGATTTAAATGGGTACTTCTATCCAGAACAACCTACCCGGAGAATTCTCTAAATTCCCTCCTCTGTTCTGCTTATTGCTATCTGATTTACTTTCCATGAGAAAAATATACATGCCGAATATGCTGCAAACATGGTAAGTCACATGGGAAGTCACATAAGAGTTGGAAAGAGACAAAATAGTGTAGTAAAAACAATGCTGACCTAGGAGTCAGGCAAGCCAGTTTCCTTAGCTAGCTGGCTTAACTTATCACTTGGCCTTTGAGAGGCTCAGTTTTCTCTATTGTGTCACAGGAATAGTAACAATTCTTCTATTATCTATCTCACTGGGTTGTGTAAGGCTCAATGCAAAAATATTGTAAGTCCTGAATACCTACACAAATGTGAGTCACTGTGGTTAAATGATGTCACAGGTTAGAGGAACTGTGCTGAAAGATTTCAAAGCTGCTGCTACTACTCTCTAAAAGTCTGAGTAGATAGCATTCACATATTTTTATCTTTCAGGTGGGTGTGGGAGTGAGGTGGGACAGAGGAGCTAGAGGAGAGAGTCAAGTTGAATATGTGAAATTTACAACACACAGTAAAATGCACTAAGACTTTGAAGGTACTCACTACATTTTTTTTATCCCATCCCATGACATGTTTGCAATAGATTTCCTCTAATTATCCCTGAGGCAAGTGAAAACACTGAGTGATACAGGTGGCTTTAAACAATTACCTCTGAAAAAATAAAAAATGCTTTAATTGCTGGCCCCTGGGAAGAAAATTAATGTAAAACAGCAATCACAGTGTATCTTCCATTGCTTAAAATAGAATTGAACCATCCCATAACTTCAGCCTTCATAGTAACCTTAGCTGATAAGTAGGTTTGGAGAAAAACTAAATAAACCAAGATGTACTGCTCTCCTTCCATCTCCTAACAAGAACAGAAAGTCTGAGTCATAAAATAGAGGTCCTAGCCACTAGTTAGAATTTAAGACTTGTCATTTTCTGTGGAGTCAATTCTTAAACTTGGTGTATAAAAAAAAAACTCTAGGCTTTAATGACTGATGTTTTTAAGGAATGTGTATGTGTTATGAGTGTGTGTGTGTATTCTGATATGGGCTGAGGCTATGTTTTTGGTGATTTCCACTCTTAAAACATTTCAACCTTAGCCAGTCACCCACTCTACTATTTTCTGGCCTTAAAAGAGGTGAAGCTAAAAAACAAATTATTTTTGTTTTTTGTCCTGTCCCAAATCCCAAGTTTTCTGCTTGATTGGTTAGCGGCTGGATTTTATTTACATGGCAAGGAAAAGGCAAACATTACAAAAGTTTAATTAAAAGCTATCAGAGCAAATACTTATATTCTGAATTATAATGTAAATGTGGCTCTTTTACTAACCATGGTCATCTGGAGTACTTGACCTTATGTATGAAACACTTAAACTTTCCTATGCATAACCCCCATAAAACTGATTAGTAAAACTTCTAATATTTCTTCTTGTGAGTCCCCTCTCCCAAATAGTCTAAGAATCCTGGTTCAAAGATGGCTACAGTGATGGCTATGGTGGTGTGAGTTCTGACTCTACTGCTGTTTCTTCTTGATGCAACTTAATATCAAGGATGAATATTGGTCCTGCACAGTCTGATAGATGCTATACTGCTGCTGGAATGGTCTAGTGAATCCGGGTCTTTGACCAGGCCTCATGTTGGGTCCCCAGTGAATAACACGTTTTAGTTCACACTTTCATGCTCAGTGACTATTCTCCAAAGTACAACTGCTGTGCTTAGCTGCCTAGGTTGGAGGAACTTCCAGCATTTGTCATACTGCTCAAACCAGCCCTCCCTCATCAACATTTAGGCACTAGTGTTAGCGCTGCATCACCCGTCCCCACAGACACCCCCAATTTTTTACTTTATTTTCCATGATTAAAATTTTTCACTTTACATACTGGTTAGGGTTCAGGGACTGGAATCCTTATGCAGTTTGGGCCACGTCCATCCCAAGGAAAACTTCTGCTTATCAGGATGTGGGCAGATTTATTTAGCTACTGGAACAAAACCAAAGGCCTTATGTTCTTCTACCAGAACAATGGGTAGATACTTGTTCTATATTGTTTTTTACCTGGGAGGGTCACTTAAGTGACTCTTTACAGCTCAAAGAAGATCAAACAAACAAACAAAAAACTTCAGCTCTACCCCACACAATTGTAATATCTGGAAGCATTGAGAATAGAAAGATAAATACATAGGCACTTAGGGCAACTGGCCTTCTACTGCTCTTGTGTGTCATTTTGATCTGGCCTATAATGTCAAAGTGTAACCATACAAAATAAATGATTTAGTAAGTTCAATTACCGTAGATACCCATACTATATAATAAATAATATTTTAGATACATTTGCTAGGAAATTGTTTTAGTGCTTTTTCCACATTCAGTCATCTGAAATATCTGACCTTTGTCCTATACTTTGTTCAAAGAGGAGCCACTGTTACATTACATGACCAGAGAATTCGAAGCAGAGTGGTACATAGCCTCTCCCTAGTTTGGGAATTGCACCCACTGTACTGTTTCTGATCTACTGAGTTATAAATATTCAGAAAACTATTTTTATCTTCAATGAAATCTCATTATTTACCAACAATGAAATCAGTTCTTGAATTTAAAATCTTAGTTTATGGAGTATGTTGCATCACAGTCAATATTTACATGCGGCACAGTTGCAGAAGGACATTGCTCAAACCAAAGCCATCCATCAGGAAAAGGGAGATTCCTGTAATAACTATATTATGTTAATAAGATATACCAAGTAGAAGAAGAGACTTGTGTTTCACCAGATAGGGAAAAAAAAATGCATTTGGTTTTATGACTTTCTTATCATTTAATTTTTCAGTGAATGTCTAATTCAAATTTTCGCTATATTTATGGGCATCATTTTCAGCAGTACTCACTCTAGCTGTTTGAACTGAGTGATCCTGGATTTCCCCGAAGCTGTAAATGCCAATAATTAAAATATTTCTAATAATGATAGTTGCTGTCTTGGAGGGAGTTATCCCTGATTCAAGGCTGATTTTGGATGCCTAGGTGACATGGAGTTGGATGACACTCTTTTCCCCTAGAAGTATATCTTTGTAATTACTGATTCCAAAAGAGTGTTGAGAAACTTTATGAAAAAAAATAAATAAATAAACAACTTAAGTGTGGTTCACAGTTCAGATGTTCACAGGTATGTCTGGTGGATTTGAGGTTGGAGTGTGCATGTGTTAGAGGTGGGGGCACAAGTTGATAATTTTATGAAGCCAGGTGGAGTCCTGGTAAAGAATTCACCATAAGGAAAATGTTCAGCCGAACAAGTCAGGCTCAAGTACAGGCCAAATGTCAGAAGGTCCATGAGCGTGAAAGAGGTGTTAGAATGTGGCAGCTGATACTAGAAATCAGTCCTAGTGAAACCATTCTGTGTGTCAGTCCAAGGAGAAAGAAAACAAAAAAACAAAAACGTCGTCTCACTATCTTTGCAACCCTGAGCCCCAGGACCCTGCTGCTTTTCACCTCCACCCACTATTTCTTTCTTTTTTTTTTTTTTAATAAGGGAAATAGAATCTTTTCTTTTTTAAAAAATTTGTTTATTTTTGGCTGCGTTAGGTCTTTGTTGCTGCGTGCAGGCTTTCTCTAGTTGTGGCGAGCGGGGGCTACTCCTCATTGCGGTGTGCAGGCTTCTCATTGCGGTGTCTTCTCTTGTTGCGGAGCACGGGCTCTAGGCGCACGGCCCTCAGTAGTTGTAGCTCGCGGGCTCAGTAGTTGTGGCTTGCGGGCTCCAGAGCGCAGG
The DNA here is from genome assembly GCF_028023285.1 of Balaenoptera ricei. Lineage (NCBI taxonomy): Eukaryota > Metazoa > Chordata > Mammalia > Artiodactyla > Balaenopteridae > Balaenoptera > Balaenoptera ricei. The sequence continues at coordinate 75,898,676 of NC_082644.1, forward strand.
CTCAGTGCACGGGCACGGGTGCACGGGCTTAGTTGCTCCGCGGCATGTGGGATCTTCCCAGACCAGGGCTCGAACCTGTGTCCCCTGCATTGGCAGGCGGATTCTTAACCACTGCACCACCAGGGAAGTCCTGCTGCACAATATTTCTGAGACTGCCCCAAAAGGGCCTCACAAACAGGGTGTATTATTCCACTTGCCACTCTCTATGAGCATTACTGGCTGGGAACAATCTTGGGGTGACAAAAAACAGTGGTAGGAGCATAGTCTGCAGAGTTCTGGCATGGCCAACAGTGCCACCAGTGTTGGGATCGGTGTGCGAAGCCCAGGAATGATTTCTAAGACCTTCTTGAGCTATTCTGACATATTGGGCAATGTGGGGATAAAGGAACACTCTGAAAGGGTCTGGAATTCTTTCAAGAGCATATCTGAGTATAAGTGACACTGTGACATTATTTGTACCCACAAACTAAAAAAGTCAAGAGACATTTGGGTGAATATTATTTATTATCATTTTATTAGTAGTTTTATGATAATCTTTGTAGGACAGGTCTTGATAACTGACATGACTCAAATATAACCTCAACTCATGCCTCCTCCATTCCAAATTATGTAATAGCAATTGTGTGCACACATGCAAACACACACACACACATTTCCTGATTTATAACTTTGGACAGCTTTCTTCTTAAGAAGTGAGATGACATGTTTTCATGGATTGTGTCCTTTTCCTAGCCATCATGGTGTTGTATGATGACAGTTGAATACTTATAAAATAAGAGATAGACTATACCCAGTAGAAAAGCAAAGAGTTTTGATGTGAAACAAGGCACAATGGAGGGAAAATACACATAGATGTTCTAGGAAGATCATTTTAATAAAAATCATAGATTTTAAAATATAGGGATAATTTTTCAAATATATACCATGTGTCTTCTTAGGATTCAGTAACATCAGTACAACACTTAACATTTATCAGTCATCTACTATGTGTCTGAAACTGCCAGGGCATGAGATACACAAAGACAATTAAGACAG